>NC_053389.1:91184432-92496025 GCF_905171765.1 Bufo bufo | reverse complement strand
CAACTGCAATTATATTACAGAGAAAAAAATAAATGAATTTTTTATCTGCAAGGTACTGTGCCACCCTAGATGAGTGGTGGGCAGTGGGCACAGTACAGTCAGTGGGCCTGACACTCACTGGCAGGCAACTGCAATTATATTACAGAGACAAATTTGTATGACTTTTTTATCTGCAAGGTTCTGTGCCACCCTATATGAGTGGTGGGCAGTCGGCACAGTACAGTCTGTAGGCCTGACACACACTGGCAGGCAACTGCAATTATATTACAGAGAAAAAATTCAATGACTTTTTTATCTGCAAGGTACTGTGCCACCCTATATGAGTGGTGGGCAGTGGGCACAGTACAGTCTGTGGGCCTGACACTCACTGGCAGGCAACTGCAATTATATTACAGAGAAAAAAATCTAATGACTTTATCTGCAAGGTCCTGTGCCACCCTATATGAGTGGTGGGCAGTGGGCACAGTACAGTTAGTGGGCCTGACACACACTGGCAGGCAACTGCAATTATATTACAGAGGAAAAATTAAATTACTTTTTTATCTGCAAGGTACTGTCCCACCCTATATGAGTGGTGGGCAGTGGGCACAGTACAGTCAGTGGGCCTGATACTCACTGGCAGGCAACTGCAATTATATTACAGAGAAAAAAAATCTAATGACTTTATCTGCAAGGTCCTGTGCCACCCTAGATGAGTGGTGGGCAGTGGGCACAATACAGTCAGTGGGCCTGACACTCACTGGCAGGCAACTGCAATTATATAACAGAGAAAAAATTCAATGACTTTTTTATCTGCAAGTTGCTGTGCCACCCTATATGAGTGGTGGGCAGTGGGCACAGTACAGTCAGTGGGCCTGACACTCACTGGCAGGCAACTGCAATTATATTACAGAGAAAAAAATAAATGAATTTTTTATCTGCAAGGTACTGTGCCACCCTAGATGAGTGGTGGGCAGTGGGCACAGTACAGTCAGTGGGCCTGACACTCACTGGCAGGCAACTGCAATTATATTACAGAGAAAAAAATAAATGAATTTTTTATCTGCAAGGTACTGTGCCACCCTAGATGAGTGGTGGGCAGTGGGCACAGTACAGTCAGTGGGCCTGACACTCACTGGCAGGCAACTGCAATTATATTACAGAGACAAATTTGTATGATTTTTTTATCTGCAAGGTTCTGTGCCACCCTATATGAGTGGTGGGCAGTCGGCACAGTACAGTCTGTGGGCCTGACACACACTGGCAGGCAACTGCAATTATATTACAGAGAAAAAATTCAATGACTTTTTTATCTGCAAGGTACTGTGCCACCCTATATGAGTGGTGGGCAGTGGGCACAGTACAGTCTGTGGGCCTGACACTCACTGGCAGGCAACTGCAATTATATTACAGAGAAAAAAATCTAATGACTTTATCTGCAAGGTCCTGTGCCACCCTATATGAGTGGTGGGCAGTGGGCACAGTACAGTTGGTGGGCCTGACACACACTGGCAGGCAACTGCAATTATATTACAGAGGAAAAATTAAATTACTTTTTTATCTGCAAGGTACTGTCCCACCCTATATGAGTGGTGGGCAGTGGGCACAGTACAGTCTGTGGGCCTGATACTCACTGGCAGGCAACTGCAATTATATTACAGAGAAAAAAAATCTAATGACTTTATCTGCAAGGTCCTGTGCCACCCTAGATGAGTGGTGGGCAGTGGGCACAATACAGTCAGTGGGCCTGACACTCACTGGCAGGCAACTGCAATTATATAACAGAGAAAAAATTCAATGACTTTTTTATCTGCAAGTTGCTGTGCCACCCTATATGAGTGGTGGGCAGCGGGCACAGTACAGTCAGTGGGCCTGACACTCACTGGCAGGCAACTGCAATTATATTACAGAGAAAAAAATAAATGAATTTTTTATCTGCAAGGTCCTGTGCCACCCTAGATGAGTGGTGGGCAGTGGGCACAGTACAGTCAGTGGGCCTGACACTCACTGGCAGGCAACTGCAATTATATTACAGAGAAAAAAATAAATGAATTTTTTATCTGCAAGGTACTGTGCCACCCTAGATGAGTGGTGGGCAGTGGGCACAGTACAGTCAGTGGGCCTGACACTCACTGGCAGGCAACTGCAATTATATTACAGAGAAAAAAAATCTAATGACTTTATCTGCAAGGTCCTGTGCCACCCTAGATGAGTGGTGGGCAGTGGGCACAGTACAGTCAGTGGGCCTGATACTCACTGGCAGGCAACTGCAATTATATAACAGAGAAAAAATTCAATGACTTTTTTATCTGCAAGGTGCTGTGCCACCCTATATGAGTGGTGGGCAGTGGGCACAGTACAGTCAGTGGGCCTGACACTCACTGGCAGGCAACTGCAATTATATTACAGAGAAAAAAATAAATGAATTTTTTATCTGCAAGGTACTGTGCCACCCTAGATGAGTGGTGGGCAGTGGGCACAGTACAGTCAGTGGGCCTGACACTCACTGGCAGGCAACTGCAATTATATTACAGAGACAAATTTGTATGACTTTTTTATCTGCAAGGTACTGTGCCACCCTATATGAGTGGTGGGCAGTCGGCACAGTACAGTCTGTAGGCCTGACACACACTGGCAGGCAACTGCAATTATATTACAGAGAAAAAATTCAATGACTTTTTTATCTGCAAGGTACTGTGCCACCCTATATGAGTGGTGGGCAGTGGGCACAGTACAGTCTGTGGGCCTGACACTCACTGGCAGGCAACTGCAATTATATTACAGAGAAAAAAATCTAATGACTTTATCTGCAAGGTCCTGTGCCACCCTATATGAGTGGTGGGCAGTGGGCACAGTACAGTTGGTGGGCCTGACACACACTGGCAGGCAACTGCAATTATATTACAGAGACAAATTTGTATGATTTTTTTATCTGCAAGGTTCTGTGCCACCCTATATGAGTGGTGGGCAGTCGGCACAGTACAGTCTGTAGGCCTGACACACACTGGCAGGCAAC
Organism: Bufo bufo; assembly: GCF_905171765.1. Classification (NCBI taxonomy): domain Eukaryota; kingdom Metazoa; phylum Chordata; class Amphibia; order Anura; family Bufonidae; genus Bufo; species Bufo bufo. The sequence continues at coordinate 92,493,030 of NC_053389.1, read as the reverse complement.
TGCAATTATATTACAGAGAAAAAATTCAATGACTTTTTTATCTGCAAGGTACTGTGCCACCCTATATGAGTGGTGGGCAGTGGGCACAGTACAGTCTGTGGGCCTGACACTCACTGGCAGGCAACTGCAATTATATTACAGAGAAAAAAATCTAATGACTTTATCTGCAAGGTCCTGTGCCACCCTATATGAGTGGTGGGCAGTGGGCACAGTACAGTTGGTGGGCCTGACACACACTGGCAGGCAACTGCAATTATATTACAGAGGAAAAATTAAATTACTTTTTTATCTGCAAGGTACTGTCCCACCCTATATGAGTGGTGGGCAGTGGGCACAGTACAGTCTGTGGGCCTGATACTCACTGGCAGGCAACTGCAATTATATTACAGAGAAAAAAAATCTAATGACTTTATCTGCAAGGTCCTGTGCCACCCTAGATGAGTGGTGGGCAGTGGGCACAATACAGTCAGTGGGCCTGACACTCACTGGCAGGCAACTGCAATTATATAACAGAGAAAAAATTCAATGACTTTTTTATCTGCAAGTTGCTGTGCCACCCTATATGAGTGGTGGGCAGCGGGCACAGTACAGTCAGTGGGCCTGACACTCACTGGCAGGCAACTGCAATTATATTACAGAGAAAAAAATAAATGAATTTTTTATCTGCAAGGTACTGTGCCACCCTAGATGAGTGGTGGGCAGTGGGCACAGTACAGTCAGTGGGCCTGACACTCACTGGCAGGCAACTGCAATTATATTACAGAGAAAAAAATAAATGAATTTTTTATCTGCAAGGTACTGTGCCACCCTAGATGAGTGGTGGGCAGTGGGCACAGTACAGTCAGTGGGCCTGACACTCACTGGCAGGCAACTGCAATTATATTACAGAGAAAAAAAATCTAATGACTTTATCTGCAAGGTCCTGTGCCACCCTAGATGAGTGGTGGGCAGTGGGCACAGTACAGTCAGTGGGCCTGATACTCACTGGCAGGCAACTGCAATTATATAACAGAGAAAAAATTCAATGACTTTTTTATCTGCAAGGTGCTGTGCCACCCTATATGAGTGGTGGGCAGTGGGCACAGTACAGTCAGTGGGCCTGACACTCACTGGCAGGCAACTGCAATTATATTACAGAGAAAAAAATAAATGAATTTTTTATCTGCAAGGTACTGTGCCACCCTAGATGAGTGGTGGGCAGTGGGCACAGTACAGTCAGTGGGCCTGACACTCACTGGCAGGCAACTGCAATTATATTACAGAGACAAATTTGTATGACTTTTTTATCTGCAAGGTACTGTGCCACCCTATATGAGTGGTGGGCAGTCGGCACAGTACAGTCTGTAGGCCTGACACACACTGGCAGGCAACTGCAATTATATTACAGAGAAAAAATTCAATGACTTTTTTATCTGCAAGGTACTGTGCCACCCTATATGAGTGGTGGGCAGTGGGCACAGTACAGTCTGTGGGCCTGACACTCACTGGCAGGCAACTGCAATTATATTACAGAGAAAAAAATCTAATGACTTTATCTGCAAGGTCCTGTGCCACCCTATATGAGTGGTGGGCAGTGGGCACAGTACAGTTGGTGGGCCTGACACACACTGGCAGGCAACTGCAATTATATTACAGAGGAAAAATTAAATTACTTTTTTATCTGCAAGGTACTGTCCCACCCTATATGAGTGGTGGGCAGTGGGCACAGTACAGTCAGTGGGCCTGATACTCACTGGCAGGCAACTGCAATTATATTACAGAGAAAAAAAATCTAATGACTTTATCTGCAAGGTCCTGTGCCACCCTAGATGAGTGGTGGGCAGTGGGCACAGTACAGTCAGTGGGCCTGACACTCACTGGCAGGCAACTGCAATTATATAACAGAGAAAAAATTCAATGACTTTTTTATCTGCAAGTTGCTGTGCCACCCTATATGAGTGGTGGGCAGTGGGCACAGTACAGTCAGTGGGCCTGACACTCACTGGCAGGCAACTGCAATTATATAACAGAGAAAAAAATTCAATGACTTTTTTATCTGCAAGGTGCTGTGCCACCCTATATGAGTGGTGGGCAGTGGGCACAGTACAGTCAGTGGGCCTGACACTCACTGGCAGGCAACTGCAATTATATTACAGAGAAAAAAATAAATGAATTTTTTATCTGCAAGGTACTGTGCCACCCTAGATGAGTGGTGGGCAGTGGGCACAGTACAGTCAGTGGGCCTGACACTCACTGGCAGGCAACTGCAATTATATTACAGAGACAAATTTGTATGACTTTTTTATCTGCAAGGTTCTGTGCCACCCTATATGAGTGGTGGGCAGTCGGCACAGTACAGTCTGTAGGCCTGACACACACTGGCAGGCAACTGCAATTATATTACAGAGAAAAAATTCTATGACTTTTTTATCTGCAAGGTACTGTGCCACCCTATATGAGTGGTGGGCAGTGGGCACAGTACAGTCTGTGGGCCTGACACTCACTGGCAGGCAACTGCAATTATATTACAGAGAAAAAAAATCTAATGACTTTATCTGCAAGGTCCTGTGCCACCCTAGATGAGTGGTGGGCAGTGGGCACAGTACAGTCAGTGGGCCTGACACTCACTGGCAGGCAACTGCAATTATATAACAGAGAAAAAATTCAATGACTTTTTTATCTGCAAGGTGCTGTGCCACCCTATATGAGTGGTGGGCAGTGGGCACAGTACAGTCAGTGGGCCTGACACTCACTGGCAGGCAACTGCAATTATATTACAGAGAAAAAAATAAATGAATTTTTTATCTGCAAGGTACTGTGCCACCCTAGATGAGTGGTGGGCAGTGGGCACAGTACAGTCAGTGGGCCTGACACTCACTGGCAGGCAACTGCAATTATATTACAGAGACAAATTTGTATGACTTTTTTATCTGCAAGGTTCTGTGCCACCCTATATGAGTGGTGGGCAGTCGGCACAGTACAGTCTGTAGGCCTGACACACACTGGCAGGCAACTGCAATTATATTACAGAGAAAAAATTCAATGACTTTTTTATCTGCAAGGTACTGTGCCACCCTATATGAGTGGTGGGCAGTGGGCACAGTACAGTCTGTGGGCCTGACACTCACTGGCAGGCAACTGCAATTATAATACAGAGAAAAAAATCTAATGACTTTATCTGCAAGGTCCTGTGCCACCCTATATGAGTGGTGGGCAGTGGGCACAGTACAGTTGGTGGGCCTGACACACACTGGCAGGCAACTGCAATTATATTACAGAGGAAAAATTAAATTACTTTTTTATCTGCAAGGTACTGTGCCACCCTATATGAGTGGTGGGCAGTGGGCACAGTACAGTCAGTGGGCCTGATACTCACTGGCAGGCAACTGCAATTATATTACAGAGAAAAAAAATCTAATGACTTTATCTGCAAGGTCCTGTGCCACCCTAGATGAGTGGTGGGCAGTGGGCACAGTACAGTCAGTGGGCCTGACACTCACTGGCAGGCAACTGCAATTATATAACAGAGAAAAAATTCAATGACTTTTTTATCTGCAAGTTGCTGTGCCACCCTATATGAGTGGTGGGCAGTGGGCACAGTACAGTCAGTGGGCCTGACACTCACTGGCAGGCAACTGCAATTATATAACAGAGAAAAAAATTCAATGACTTTTTTATCTGCAAGGTGCTGTGCCACCCTATATGAGTGGTGGGCAGTGGGCACAGTACAGTCAGTGGGCCTGACACTCACTGGCAGGCAACTGCAATTATATTACAGAGAAAAAAATAAATGAATTTTTTATCTGCAAGGTACTGTGCCACCCTAGATGAGTGGTGGGCAGTGGGCACAGTACAGTCAGTGGGCCTGACACTCACTGGCAGGCAACTGCAATTATATTACAGAGACAAATTTGTATGACTTTTTTATCTGCAAGGTTCTGTGCCACCCTATATGAGTGGTGGGCAGTCGGCACAGTACAGTCTGTAGGCCTGACACACACTGGCAGGCAACTGCAATTATATTACAGAGAAAAAATTCAATGACTTTTTTATCTGCAAGGTACTGTGCCACCCTATATGAGTGGTGGGCAGTGGGCACAGTACAGTCTGTGGGCCTGACACTCACTGGCAGGCAACTGCAATTATATTACAGAGAAAAAAATCTAATGACTTTATCTGCAAGGTCCTGTGCCACCCTATATGAGTGGTGGGCAGTGGGCACAGTACAGTTGGTGGGCCTGACACACACTGGCAGGCAACTGCAATTATATTACAGAGGAAAAATTAAATTACTTTTTTTTCTGCAAGGTACTGTCCCACCCTATATGAGTGGTGGGCAGTGGGCACAGTACAGTCAGTGGGCCTGATACTCACTGGCAGGCAACTGCAATTATATTACAGAGAAAAAAAATCTAATGACTTTATCTGCAAGGTCCTGTGCCACCCTAGATGAGTGGTGGGCAGTGGGCACAATACAGTCAGTGGGCCTGACACTCACTGGCAGGCAACTGCAATTATATAACAGAGAAAAAATTCAATGACTTTTTTATCTGCAAGTTGCTGTGCCACCCTATATGAGTGGTGGGCAGTGGGCACAGTACAGTCAGTGGGCCTGACACTCACTGGCAGGCAACTGCAATTATATTACAGAGAAAAAAATAAATGAATTTTTTATCTGCAAGGTACTGTGCCACCCTAGATGAGTGGTGGGCAGTGGGCACAGTACAGTCAGTGGGCCTGACACTCACTGGCAGGCAACTGCAATTATATTACAGAGAAAAAAATAAATGAATTTTTTATCTGCAAGGTACTGTGCCACCCTAGATGAGTGGTGGGCAGTGGGCACAGTACAGTCAGTGGGCCTGACACTCACTGGCAGGCAACTGCAATTATATTACAGAGACAAATTTGTATGACTTTTTTATCTGCAAGGTTCTGTGCCACCCTATATGAGTGGTGGGCAGTCGGCACAGTACAGTCTGTAGGCCTGACACACACTGGCAGGCAACTGCAATTATATTACAGAGGAAAAATTCAATGACTTTTTTATCTGCAAGGTACTGTGCCACCCTATATGAGTGGTGGGCAGTGGGCACAGTACAGTCTGTGGGCCTGACACTCACTGGCAGGCAACTGCAATTATATTACAGAGAAAAAAATCTAATGACTTTATCTGCAAGGTCCTGTGCCACCCTATATGAGTGGTGGGCAGTGGGCACAGTACAGTTGGTGGGCCTGACACACACTGGCAGGCAACTGCAATTATATTACAGAGGAAAAATTAAATTACTTTTTTATCTGCAAGGTACTGTCCCACCCTATATGAGTGGTGGGCAGTGGGCACAGTACAGTCAGTGGGCCTGATACTCACTGGCAGGCAACTGCAATTATATTACAGAGAAAAAAAATCTAATGACTTTATCTGCAAGGTCCTGTGCCACCCTAGATGAGTGGTGGGCAGTGGGCACAATACAGTCAGTGGGCCTGACACTCACTGGCAGGCAACTGCAATTATATAACAGAGAAAAAATTCAATGACTTTTTTATCTGCAAGTTGCTGTGCCACCCTATATGAGTGGTGGGCAGCGGGCACAGTACAGTCAGTGGGCCTGACACTCACTGGCAGGCAACTGCAATTATATTACAGAGAAAAAAATAAATGAATTTTTTATCTGCAAGGTACTGTGCCACCCTAGATGAGTGGTGGGCAGTGGGCACAGTACAGTCAGTGGGCCTGACACTCACTGGCAGGCAACTGCAATTATATTACAGAGAAAAAAATAAATGAATTTTTTATCTGCAAGGTACTGTGCCACCCTAGATGAGTGGTGGGCAGTGGGCACAGTACAGTCAGTGGGCCTGACACTCACTGGCAGGCAACTGCAATTATATTACAGAGAAAAAAAATCTAATGACTTTATCTGCAAGGTCCTGTGCCACCCTAGATGAGTGGTGGGCAGTGGGCACAGTACAGTCAGTGGGCCTGATACTCACTGGCAGGCAACTGCAATTATATAACAGAGAAAAAATTCAATGACTTTTTTATCTGCAAGGTGCTGTGCCACCATATATGAGTGGTGGGCAGTGGGCACAGTACAGTCAGTGGGCCTGACACTCACTGGCAGGCAACTGCAATTATATTACAGAGAAAAAAATAAATGAATTTTTTATCTGCAAGGTACTGTGCCACCCTATATGAGTGGTGGGCAGTCGGCACAGTACAGTCTGTGGGCCTGACACTCACTGGCAGGCAACTGCAATTATATTACAGAGAAAAAATTCAATGACTTTTTTATCTGCAAGGTGCTGTGCCACCCTATATGAGTGGTGGGCAGTGGGCACAGTACAGTCTGTGGGCCTGACACACACTGGCAGGCAACTGCAATTATATTACAGAGAAAAAATTCAATGACTTTTTTATCTGCAAGGTACTGTGCCACCCTATATGAGTGGTGGGCAGTGGGCACAGTACAGTCTGTGGGCCTGACACTCACTGGCAGGCAACTGCAATTATATTACAGAGAAAAAAATCTAATGACTTTATCTGCAAGGTCCTGTGCCACCCTATATGAGTGGTGGGCAGTGGGCACAGTACAGTTGGTGGGCCTGACACACACTGGCAGGCAACTGCAATTATATTACAGAGGAAAAATTAAATTACTTTTTTATCTGCAAGGTACTGTCCCACCCTATATGAGTGGTGGGCAGTGGGCACAGTACAGTCAGTGGGCCTGATACTCACTGGCAGGCAACTGCAATTATATTACAGAGAAAAAAAATCTAATGACTTTATCTGCAAGGTCCTGTGCCACCCTAGATGAGTGGTGGGCAGTGGGCACAATACAGTCAGTGGGCCTGACACTCACTGGCAGGCAACTGCAATTATATAACAGAGAAAAAATTCAATGACTTTTTTATCTGCAAGTTGCTGTGCCACCCTATATGAGTGGTGGGCAGTGGGCACAGTACAGTCAGTGGGCCTGACACTCACTGGCAGGCAACTGCAATTATATTACAGAGAAAAAAATAAATGAATTTTTTATCTGCAAGGTACTGTGCCACCCTAGATGAGTGGTGGGCAGTGGGCACAGTACAGTCAGTGGGCCTGACACTCACTGGCAGGCAACTGCAATTATATTACAGAGAAAAAAATAAATGAATTTTTTATCTGCAAGGTACTGTGCCACCCTAGATGAGTGGTGGGCAGTGGGCACAGTACAGTCAGTGGGCCTGACACTCACTGGCAGGCAACTGCAATTATATTACAGAGAAAAAATTGTATGACTTTTTTATCTGCAAGGTTCTGTGCCACCCTATATGAGTGGTGGGCAGTGGGCACAGTACAGTCTGTAGGCCTGACACACACTGGCAGGCAACTGCAATTATATTACAGAGAAAAAATTCAATGACTTTTTTATCTGCAAGGTACTGTGCCACCCTATATGAGTGGTGGGCAGTGGGAACAGTACAGTCAGTGGGCCTGACACTCACTGGCAGGCAACTGCAATTATATTACAGAGAAAAAAATCTAATGACTTTATCTGCAAGGTCCTGTGCCACCCTAGATGAGTGGTGGGCAGTGGGCACAATACAGTCAGTGGGCCTGACACTCACTGGCAGGCAACTGCAATTATATAACAGAGAAAAAATTCAATGACTTTTTTATCTGCAAGTTGCTGTGCCACCCTATATGAGTGGTGGGCAGTGGGCACAGTACAGTCAGTGGGCCTGACACTCACTGGCAGGCAACTGCAATTATATTACAGAGAAAAAAATAAATGAATTTTTTATCTGCAAGGTACTGTGCCACCCTAGATGAGTGGTGGGCAGTGGGCACAGTACAGTCAGTGGGCCTGACACTCACTGGCAGGCAACTGCAATTATATTACAGAGAAAAAAATAAATGAATTTTTTATCTGCAAGGTACTGTGCCACCCTAGATGAGTGGTGGGCAGTGGGCACAGTACAGTCAGTGGGCCTGACACTCACTGGCAGGCAACTGCAATTATATTACAGAGACAAATTTGTATGACTTTTTTATCTGCAAGGTTCTGTGCCACCCTATATGAGTGGTGGGCAGTTGGCACAGTACAGTCTGTAGGCCTGACACACACTGGCAGGCAACTGCAATTATATTACAGAGAAAAAATTCAATGACTTTTTTATCTGCAAGGTACTGTGCCACCCTATATGAGTGGTGGGCAGTGGGCACAGTACAGTCTGTGGGCCTGACACTCACTGGCAGGCAACTGCAATTATATTACAGAGAAAAAAATCTAATGACTTTATCTGCAAGGTCCTGTGCCACCCTATATGAGTGGTGGGCAGTGGGCACAGTACAGTTGGTGGGCCTGACACACACTGGCAGGCAACTGCAATTATATTACAGAGGAAAAATTAAATTACTTTTTTATCTGCAAGGTACTGTCCCACCCTATATGAGTGGTGGGCAGTGGGCACAGTACAGTCAGTGGGCCTGATACTCACTGGCAGGCAACTGCAATTATATTACAGAGAAAAAAAATCTAATGACTTTATCTGCAAGGTCCTGTGCCACCCTAGATGAGTGGTGGGCAGTGGGCACAATACAGTCAGTGGGCCTGACACTCACTGGCAGGCAACTGCAATTATATAACAGAGAAAAAATTCAATGACTTTTTTATCTGCAAGTTGCTGTGCCACCCTATATGAGTGGTGGGCAGCGGGCACAGTACAGTCAGTGGGCCTGACACTCACTGGCAGGCAACTGCAATTATATTACAGAGAAAAAAATAAATGAATTTTTTATCTGCAAGGTACTGTGCCACCCTAGATGAGTGGTGGGCAGTGGGCACAGTACAGTCAGTGGGCCTGACACTCACTGGCAGGCAACTGCAATTATATTACAGAGAAAAAAATAAATGAATTTTTTATCTGCAAGGTACTGTGCCACCCTAGATGAGTGGTGGGCAGTGGGCACAGTACAGTCAGTGGGCCTGACACTCACTGGCAGGCAACTGCAATTATATTACAGAGAAAAAAAATCTAATGACTTTATCTGCAAGGTCCTGTGCCACCCTAGATGAGTGGTGGGCAGTGGGCACAGTACAGTCAGTGGGCCTGATACTCACTGGCAGGCAACTGCAATTATATAACAGAGAAAAAATTCAATGACTTTTTTATCTGCAAGGTGCTGTGCCACCCTATATGAGTGGTGGGCAGTGGGCACAGTACAGTCAGTGGGCCTGACACTCACTGGCAGGCAACTGCAATTATATTACAGAGAAAAAAATAAATGAATTTTTTATCTGCAAGGTACTGTGCCACCCTATATGAGTGGTGGGCAGTCGGCACAGTACAGTCTGTGGGCCTGACACTCACTGGCAGGCAACTGCAATTATATTACAGAGAAAAAATTCAATGACTTTTTTATCTGCAAGGTGCTCTGCCACCCTATATGAGTGGTGGGCAGTGGGCACAGTACAGTCTGTGGGCCTGACACACACTGGCAGGCAACTGCAATTATATTACAGAGAAAAAATTCAATGACTTTTTTATCTGCAAGGTACTGTGCCACCCTATATGAGTGGTGGGCAGTGGGCACAGTACAGTCTGTGGGCCTGACACTCACTGGCAGGCAACTGCAATTATATTACAGAGAAAAAAATCTAATGACTTTATCTGCAAGGTCCTGTGCCACCCTATATGAGTGGTGGGCAGTGGGCACAGTACAGTTGGTGGGCCTGACACACACTGGCAGGCAACTGCAATTATATTACAGAGGAAAAATTAAATTACTTTTTTATCTGCAAGGTACTGTCCCACCCTATATGAGTGGTGGGCAGTGGGCACAGTACAGTCAGTGGGCCTGACACTCACTGGCAGGCAACTGCAATTATATTACAGAGAAAAAAAATCTAATGACTTTATCTGCAAGGTCCTGTGCCACCCTAGATGAGTGGTGGGCAGTGGGCACAATACAGTCAGTGGGCCTGACACTCACTGGCAGGCAACTGCAATTATATAACAGAGAAAAAATTCAATGACTTTTTTATCTGCAAGTTGCTGTGCCACCCTATATGAGTGGTGGGCAGTGGGCACAGTACAGTCAGTGGGCCTGACACTCACTGGCAGGCAACTGCAATTATATTACAGAGAAAAAAATAAATGAATTTTTTATCTGCAAGGTACTGTGCCACCCTAGATGAGTGGTGGGCAGTGGGCACAGTACAGTCAGTGGGCCTGACACTCACTGGCAGGCAACTGCAATTATATTACAGAGAAAAAAATAAATGAATTTTTTATCTGCAAGGTACTGTGCCACCCTAGATGAGTGGTGGGCAGTGGGCACAGTACAGTCAGTGGGCCTGACACTCACTGGCAGGCAACTGCAATTATATTACAGAGAAAAAATTGTATGACTTTTTTATCTGCAAGGTTCTGTGCCACCCTATATGAGTGGTGGGCAGTGGGCACAGTACAGTCTGTAGGCCTGACACACACTGGCAGGCAACTGCAATTATATTACAGAGAAAAAATTCAATGACTTTTTTATCTGCAAGGTACTGTGCCACCCTATATGAGTGGTGGGCAGTGGGAACAGTACAGTCAGTGGGCCTGACACTCACTGGCAGGCAACTGCAATTATATTACAGAGAAAAAAATCTAATGACTTTATCTGCAAGGTCCTGTGCCACCCTATATGAGTGGTGGGCAGTGGGCACAGTACAGTCAGTGGGCCTGACACTCACTGGCAGACAACTGCAATTATATTACAGAGAAAAATTCAATGATTTTTTTTATCTGCAAGGTACTGTCCCACCCTATATGAGTGGTGTGCACACAGTACAGTCTGTGGGCCTGTGGCCTCTCACACACGGGCAGGCAACTGCAATATATATATAGAAAAAATAAATAAAAGCAGACTGATGTACCAGCCCTAAAAAGGGCTTTTTGGGGTGCTGTCAGGACGCTGTCCTTAGAGCAGATGAGTCTTTGAGGACTGGAGTGGACACAGAACACTGGCCTAGCTAACGATTTCCCTATTAATTCAGCAGCAGCAGCAGCAGCACTCTCCCTGCTCTAACTAACACTGCAGCTTCAGAATGAATCTAAGAGGGCTGCCGTCCTTGCTTTTTTATAGGAGGTGGGAGGGTCTGGGACGGAGGGTATGCTGATTGGCTGGAATGTGTCTGCTGACTGTGAGGTACAGGGTCATAGTTTACTCAATGCTGACGTATAGGGGGCGGACCGAACATCGCATATGTTCGCCCGCCACGGCAAACGCAAATAAGTGATGTTCGCCGGGAACTGTTGGCCGGCGAATTGTTCGGGACATCTCTACCTGCAAGGCACTTGCAATAAAATCAACTATAAACTGACATATAAACTGATTTTATTGTATGTGCCTTGCAGGGAATAAATCATTTTAATATTTTTAATATTTTAACATACTACCTGGTACTTATGTAGTGTTCCAGTTTTTGAGTGCTCAGCCCAGCTTTTACAGTGCCTTTTTATCTTTAAAAAACTGAAAATGACACACTGTACTTCACAAAGACAGACACAATGAAATTAATAAAATAATGAATTTTGAAAAATTCAATTATTGTTGTTTTAATCTAGATTGTACTTCAGCTTGAGGCAAAATAGAGGGAATCAAAATCAGCTATTATTATTTATTGCCTGGGTAGATGCTCGCAGCTGTAAATTGTAATGGCAGAGAGAAAAAAAGACAATTTGACTGGCCAAATAAATAAATGAACCCAGAAGCTCCAGTCTGGCATACAGAGTTACAATTCATTCAGCATCTCTTCGGCACACAGATTTATGGGTAGCTGTGCCAGGCTTGGAACATTTCTTATGCATATCCACATTTTAGTCAGAGGGATCAAAGTGCTTCAAGTAAATTATATTAATTTATATGGATGTCAAAAATATTGGAAAGTATAATTTTAGTATAACTAAACTACTGTGTCATAGCAAAAATTATTGGGCCCCTTCGGACACCAGGCTGCAGGTGTGACTACTTTTTCTGCCCCCTCATACCAACATAATTGTGTATTAGCCTAAAATGTGTCCTTCAGACTACATCTACTGTAACCTTAAAATTAATTTATGGAATTGAAAATGAAATAATTATTATAATTTTACATTGAGTGGCTTCTTCTATGAGCGAAAAAACAAATGCATAGTAAAAATATCAAGCAGCCAGCATAGCGCATTGTGCTTTGCAGAATGTCCACATTTACTGTCGCATGTCACTAGGAAAATTAGACTTTCTCTGAGTTAATACACTGCACTACTCATGGTGAAAAGAATTGTGCTGCATGGATGGCAGAAACCAGATGGATCCCATTATATGGTACATTGGATTCAGATGCCATTGATGTCTATCATTTCACCGATCCAGCATGGCTTGGAATCTCTTACTATAGCTTTCTTTATACACCAACATAGCTTCTCTCCCAATAATCTAGCAAAAGCAAAATACCTTACGTTTTAGGCTACTTTCACACTGGCGTTTTGGTTTGCGTTTTTTGCGAGATCCGTTCAGGGCTCTCACAAGCGGTCCAAAACGGATCAGTTTTGCCCTAATGCATTCTGAATGGAAAAGGATCCACTCAGAAAGCATCAGTTTGCCTCCGATCAGTCTCCATTCCGCTTTGGAGGTGGACACCAAAACGCTGCTGACGAAACTGAGCCAAATGGATTGTAAGTCATGGGGAGGGATCCGCTTTCACTGACACAATCTGGCACAATAGAAAACTGATCCGTCCTCCATTGACTTTCAATGTTGGCTATGTTAAAGATAAAACAAACGAATCCGTTCTGAACGGATGCAGACGTTTGTATTATCTGAACGGATCCGTCTGTGCAGATCCATGACGGATCCGCACTAAATATATATTTTTTTCTACTATTGTTGCCTCTGTACTGAAAAATATGCATTTCATCGAGCACCAATTTAACCCCCCCCCCCCCAAGCAAATAAGATACGGCTGTTAATTATTATTGCTATAATTACTGTATTACATGCTCTTTACTAAGAGCCATTTTCTCACTGTAACTGATTAGCTTGATAGAGTTGCCGTCCTCATCATGATTTCTCAATATGCAGACTGTAAACTTTTTAATATAATTAGAATTTACTATGATGTTCTGATGTTTTATTTTCTGTTTACATCTAATCTAATTGGATAAGGTGAATAACAGGAAAAAAACTAAGAAAATGAACCTTTTGATATCATTTTGATATCATTTTTTAAGTATTTCATTGTGTGAAGTGGGATAGTCTAGTGGTTTTAGGATCAGAACTGGATTGCACCTCACTTAATCTCATCTCTAGTTAAAATCCAATAATAAAATGAATTCAAAATTGAATTAAAATCTCTAGTATGTATATTTACACATATCTACTTGTGCTTCATAGATCAATATTCTTCTAAAGTTTTTCACCAGGTTTTTGATGGTAGCCTCACACTGTTTAATTAATGCTTTTCAATAATAAGATTTTTACCTGGTGGTAGCCTCAAATTTTTCAGTCATGCTTTTTTACAATAATATATATATATATATATATATATATATATATAGCTTAACCACCTCAGCCCCTATAGCTTAAACACCCTTAAAGACCAGGCCACTTTTTACACTTCTGACCTACCCTACTTTCACCGTTTATTGCTCGGTCATACAACTTACCACCCAAATTAATTTTACCTCATTTTCTTCTCACTAATAGAGCTTTCATTTGGTGGTATTTCATTGCTGCTGACATTTTTACTTTTTTTTGTTATTAATCTAAATTTAACGATTTTTTTGCAAAAAAATGACATTTTTTACTTTCAGTTGTAAAATTTTGCAAACAAAACGACATCCATATATAAATTTTGCTCTAAATTTATTGTTCTACATGTCTTTGATAAAAAAAAATGTTTCGGTAAAAAAAAAATGGTTTGGGTAAAAGTTATAGCGTTTACAAATAGGGATGAGCGAACCCGAACTGTGTTCGGCGCTTTCTTGGCGCTTTTTGAAAGGCTGCAAAGCAGCCAATCAACAAGCGTCATACTACTTGCCCCAAGAGGCCATCACAGCCTTGCCTACTATTGGCATGGCTGTGATTGGCCAGTGCAGCATGTGACCCAGCCTCTATATAAGCTTGGGTCACGTTGCGCTGCACGTCACTCTGCTGATTGAAGCATAGGGAGAGGTTGCAGCTGCGATGTTAGGGCGAGATTAGGCAGATTAACTCCTCCAAAATACTTCATTCTGTGATCGATCTGCAGCTGTGGATCATTGAAGTGCTAATATCGACTTGCTCACTTTTTTTAGGCTGCCCAGAGCGTTTTTAGATCACTTTTTTTCTGGGGTGATCGGCGGCCATTTTGTGACTTGTGGTGCGCCAGCACAAGCTATCACCAAGTGTATTTAACCATCAATAGTGTGGTTATTTTGTGCTATATCCTACATCAGCTGCAGGCTGAGCCTGTGTCACCGAAGTGCATTTAACCATCAACAGTCTGGTTATTTTTTGGCCATATACTACATCTGGTGCAGGTTGAGCCTGTGTCACCGAAGTGCATTTAACCATCAACAGTCTGATTATTTTTTGGCCATATACTACATCTGGTGCAGGCTGAGCCTGTGTCACCCAAGTGCATTTAACCATCAACAGTGTGGTTATTTTTTGGCCATATACTACATCAGGGGCAAGTTGAGCCTGTCACCCAGCGCCTAAAAAATAGACCTGACATTTCTATTCAACCAAATCTGTACTGTTTTAGCTGGTCAAGTTATTTGTAGTGACCGTAAAAGCACAGTTTTTGTTCTGGGTTGAAAAACTATTCCCAAATTTGCCATTCTCAAAATAACTAGTTTCTGGTATTTGAGGCCTACTTGAAATCTATCCCAAAAAGGATATCTTACATTGAAGGTACTGATAGTGTCATTCAGAAAAACCTAAGACACACGCTACCGTGCAGATAGAAGTCTGATTCTGAGATTAAACCTTAACCTGTCACACAGTGCAAAAAAAAACAGGTCTCACATTTTTATTCAAGCAAATCTGTACTGTTTTAGCTGGTCAAGTTATTTGTAGCGACCGTAAAAGCCCTTTTTTTTTTCTGGGTTGAAAAACTATTCCCAAATTTTCCATTCTTAAAATAACTAGTTTCTGGTATTTGAGGCCTACTTGAAATCTATCCCAAAAAGGATATCTTACATTGAAGGTACTGATAGTGTCATTCAGAAAAACCTAAGACACACGCTACCGTGCAGATAGAAGTCTGATTCTGAGATTAAACCTTAACCTGTCACACAGTGCAAAAAAAAACAGGTCTCACATTTCTATTCAAGCAAATCTGTACTGTTTTAGCTGGTCAAGTTATTTGTAGCGACCGTAAAAGCACATTTTTTTTCTGGGTTGAAAAACTATTCCCAAATTTGCCATTCTCTAAATTGTGGTGAACGGGAACAATGAGGAAAACATCTATTAAGGGACGCGGACGTGGACATGGTCGTGGTGGTGTTAGTGGACCCTCTGGTGCTGGGAGAGGACGTGGCCGTTCTGCCACAGCCACACGTCCTAGTGTACCAACTACCTCAGGTCCAAGTAGCCGCCAGAATTTACAGGGATATTTGGTGGGGCCCAATGCCGTTCTAAGGATGGTAAGGCCTGAGCAGGTACAGGCATTAGTCAATTGGGTGGCCGACAGTGCATCCAGCACGTTCACATTATCTCCCACCCAGTCTTCTGCAGAAAGCGCACAGATGGCGCATGAAAACCAAGCCCATCAGTCTGTCACATCACCCCCATGCATATCAGGGAAACTGTCTGAGCCTCAAGTTATGTAGCAGTCTCTTATGCTGTTTGAAGACTCTGCTGCCAGGGTTTCCCAAGGGTATCCACCTAGCTCTTCACCAGGGGTGGAAGAGATAGAATGCACTAACGCACAACCACTTATGTTTCCTGATGATGAGGACATGGGAATACCACCTCAGCACGTCTCTGATGATGACGAAACACAGGTGCCAAATGCTGCGTCTTTCTGCAGTGTGCAGACTGAACAGGAGGTCAGGGATCAAGACTGGGTGGAAGACGATGCAGGGGACGATGAGGTCCTAGACCCCACATGGAATGAAGGTCGTGCCACTGACTTTCACAGTTCGGAGGAAGAGGCAGTGGTGAGACCGAGCCAACAGCGTAGCAAAAGAGGGAGCAGTGGGCAAAATCAGAACACCCGCCGCCAAGAGACTCCGCCTGCTACTGACCGCCGCCATCTTGGACCGAGCACCCCAAAGGCAGCTTCAAGGAGTTCCCTGGCATGGCACTTCTTCAAACAATGTGCTGACGACAAGACCCAAGTGGTTTGCACGCTGTGCCATCAGAGCCTGAAGCGAGGCATTAACGTTCTGAACCTTAGCACAACCTGCATGACCAGGCACCTGCATGCAAAGCATGAACTGCAGTGGAGTAAACACCTTAAAAACAAGGAAGTCACTCAGGCTCCCCCTGCTGCCTCTTCTGCTGCTGCCGCCTCGGCCTCTTCTGCTGCTGCCGCCGCCTCGGCCTCTTCTGCTGCTGCCGCCGCCTCGGCCTCTGCCTCTGGAGGAACGTTGGCACCTGCAGCCCAGCAAACATGGGATGTACCACCAACACCACCACCTGCGTCACAAAGCATCTCAACCATGTCACACGGCAGCGTTCAGCTCTCCATCTCACAAATATTTGAGAGAAAGCGTAAATTCCCACCTAGCCAGCCTCGATCCCTGGCCCTGAATGCCAGCATTTCTAAACTACTGGCCTATGAAATGCTGTCATTTAGGCTGGTGGACACACACAGCTTCAAACAGCTCATGTCACTTGCTGTTCCACAGTATGTTGTTCCCAGCCGCCACTACTTCTCCAAGAGAGCCGTGCCTTCCCTGCACAAACAAGTGTCCGATAAAATCAAGTGTGCACTGCGCAACGCCATCTGTGGCAAGGTCCACCTAACCACAGATACGTGGACCAGTAAGCATGGCCAGGGACGCTATATCTCCCTAACTGCACACTGGGTAAATGTAGTGGTGGCTGGGCCCCAGGCGGAGAGCTGTTTGGCGCACGTCCTTCCGCCGCCAAGGATCGCAGGGCAACATTCTTTGCCTCCTGTCTCCTCCTCCTCCTACTCAGCTTCCTCCTCCTCTTCTTCCACCTGCTCATCCAGTCAGCCACACACCTTCACCACCAACTTCAGCACAGCCCAGGGTAAACAACAGCAGGCCATTCTGAAACTCATATGTTTGGGGGACAGGCCCCACACCGCACAGGAGTTGTGGCGGGGTATATAAAAACAGACCGACGAGTGGTTGCTGCCGGTGAGCCTCAAGCCCGGCCTGGTGGTGTGCGATAATGGGCGAAATCTCGTTGCAGCTCTGGGACTAGCCGGTTTGACGCACATCCCTTGCCTGGCGCATGTGCTGAATTTGGTGGTGCAGAAGTTCATTCGCAACTACCCCGACATGTCAGAGCTGCTGCATAAAGTGCGGGCCGTCTGTTCGCGCTTCCGGCGTTCACACCTTGCCGCTGCTCGCCTGTCTGCGCTACAGCATAACTTCGGCCTTCCCGCTCACCGCCTCATATGCGACGTACCCACCAGGTGGAACTCCACCTTGCATATGCTGGACAGACTGTGCGAGCAGCAGCAGGCCATAGTGGAGTTTCAGCTGCAGCACGCACGGGTCAGTCGCACTGTGGATCAGACACACTTCACCACCAATGACTGGGCCTCCATGCGAGACCTGTGTGCCCTGTTGCGCTGTTTCGAGTACTCCACCAACATGGCCAGTGGCGATGACGCCGTTATCAGCGTTACAATACCACTTCTATGTCTCCTTGATAAAACACTTAGGGCGATGATGGAAGAGGAGGTGGCCCAGGAGGAAGAGGAGGAAGAGGGGTCATTTTTAGCACTTTCAGGCCAGTCTCTTCGAAGTGACTCAGAGGGAGGTTTTTTGCAACACCAGAGGCCAGGTACAAATGTGGCCAGACAGGGCCCACTACTGGAGGACGAGGAGGACGAGGATGAGGAGGAGGTTGGGAAGGATGAGGATGAAGCATGTTCACAGCGGGGTGGCACCCAAAGCAGCTCGGGCCCATCACTGGTGCGTGGCTGGGGGGAAACACAGGACGATGACGATACGCCTTCCACAGAGGACAGCTTGTCCTTACCTCTGGGCAGCCTGGCACACATGAGCGACTACATGCTGCAGTGCCTGCGCAACGACAGCAGAGTTGCCCACATTTTAACGTGTACGGACTACTGGGTTGCCACCCTGCTGGATCCCCGGTACAAAGACAATGTGCCCACCTTACTTCCTACACTGGAGCGTGATAGGAAGATGTGCGAGTACAAGCGCACGTTAGTAGACGCGCTACTGAGAGCATTCCCAAATGTCACAGGGGAACCAGTGGAAGCCCAAGGCGAAGGCAGAGGAGGAGCAAGAGGTCGCCAACGCAGCTGTGTCACGTCCAGCTCCTCTGAGGGCAGGGTTAGTATGGCAGAGATGTGGAAAAGTTTTGTCAACACGCCACAGTTAAGTGCACCACCACCTGATACGGAACGTGTTAGCAGGAGGCAACATTTCACTAACATGGTGGAACAGTACCTGTGCACACCCCTCCACGTACTGACTGATGGTTCGGCCCCATTCAACTTCTGGGTCTCCAAATTGTCCACGTGGCCAGAGCTAGCCTTTTATGCCTTGGAGGTGCTGGCCTGCCCGGCGGCCAGCGTTTTGTCTGAACGTGTATTCAGCACGGCAGGGGGCGTCATTACAGACAAACGCAGCCGCCTGTCTACAGCCAATGTGGACAAGCTGACGTTCATAAAAATGAACCAGGCATGGATCCCACAGGACCTGTCCATCCCTTGTGCAGATTAGATATTAACTACCTCCCCTTAACAATATATTATTCTACTCCAGGGCACTTCCTCATTCAATACTATTTTTAATTTCATTTTACCATTATATTGCGGGGCAACCCAAAGTTGAATGAACCTCTCCTCTGTCTGGGTGCCGGGGCCTAAATGTGTGACAGTGGCCTGTTCCAGTGGTGTGTGACGTGAAGCCTGATTCTCTGCTATGACATGAAGACTTATTCTGTGCTGACATAAGGCCAGATTCTCTGTTACGGGACCTCTCTCCTCTGCCTGGGTGCCTGGGCCTAAATGTGTGACAGTGGCCTGTTCCTGTGGTGGGTGACGTGAAGCCTGATTCTCTGCTATGACATGAAGACTGATTCTGCGCTGACATAAGGCCAGATTCTCTGTTACGGGACCTCTCTCCTCTGCCTGGGTGCCTGGGCCTAAATGTGTGACAGTGGCCTGTTCCAGTGGTGGGTGACGTGATGCCTGATTCTCTGCTATGACATGAAGACAGATTCTGTGCTGACATAAGGCCAGATTCTCTGTTACGGGACCTCTCTCCTCTGCCTGGGTGCCTGGGCCTAAATGTGTGACAGTGGCCTGTTCCAGTGGTGGGTGACGTGATGCCTGATTCTCTGCTATGACATGAAGACAGATTCTGTGCTGACATAAGGCCAGATTCTCTGTTACAGGACCTCTCTCCTCTGTCTGGGTGCCGGGGCCTAAATGTGTGACAGTGGCCTGTTCCAGTGGTGGGTGACGTGAAGCCTGATTCTCTGCTATGACATGAAGACAGATTCTGTGCTGACATAAGGCCAGATTCTCTGTTACAGGACCTCTCTCCTCTGTCTGGGTGCCGGGGCCTAAATGTGTGACAGTGGCCTGTTCCAGTGGTGGGTGACGTGAAGCCTGATTCTCTGCTATGACATGAAGACTGATTCTGCGCTGACATAAGGCCAGATTCTCTGTTACGGGACCGCTCTCCTCTGTCTGGGTGCCGGGGCCTAAATGTGTGACAGTGGCCTGTTCCAGTGGTGGGTGACGTGAAGCCTGATTCTCTGCTATGACATGAAGACTGATTCTGCGCTGACATAAGGCCAGATTCTCTGTTACGGGACCTCTCTCCTCTGTCTGGGTGCCGGGGCCTAAATGTGTGACAGTGGCCTGTTCCAGTGGTGGGTGACGTGATGCCTAATTCTCTGCTATGACATGAAGACAGATTCTGTGCTGACATAAGGCCAGATTCTCTGTTACTGGACCTCGCTCCTCTGCCTGGGTGCCTGGGCCTAAATGTGTGACAGTGGCCTGTTCCAGTGGTGGGTGACGTGAAGCCTGATTCTCTGCTATGACATGAAGACTGATTCTGCGCTGACATAAGGCCAGATTCTCTGTTACGGGACCTTTCTCCTCTGCCTGGGTGCCTGGGCCTAAATGTGTGACAGTGGCCTGTTCCAGTGGTGGGTGACGTGATGCCTGATTCTCTGCTGTGACATGAAGACAGATTCTGTGCTGACATAAGGCCAGATTCTCTGTTACAGGACCTCTCTCCTCTGTCTGGGTGCCGGGGCCTAAATGTGTGACAGTGGCCTGTTCCAGTGGTGGGTGACGTGATGCCTGATTCTCTGCTATGACATGAAGACAGATTCTGTGCTGACATAAGGCCAGATTCTCTGTTACAGGACCTCTCTCCTCTGTCTGGGTGCCGGGGCCTAAATGTGTGACAGTGGCCTGTTCCAGTGGTGGGTGACGTGAAGCCTGATTCTCTGCTATGACATGAAGACTGATTCTGTGCTGACATGAAGCCAGATTCTCTGCTATGGCATGAAGAGACTGATTCTGTGCCTACATGAAGCCAGATTCTTTGCTATGGCATGAAGAGACTTATTCTCTGCTGACGTGAAGCCAGATTCTCTGCTATGGGACCTCTGTCCAATTGATATTGGGTCATTTTAATTTTTTTTAATTTTTATTTTATTTCATTTCCCTATCCACATTTATTTGCAGGGGATTTACCTACATGTTCGGATCCCGAACCCGAACATTTCCGTGAAGTTCGGCCGAACTTCTCGAACCCGAACATCCAGGTGTTCGCTCAACTCTATTTACAAACTATGGTACAAAAATGTGAATTTCCGCTTTTTGAAGCAGCTCTGACTTTCTGAGCACCTGTCATGTTTCCTGAGGTTCTACAATGCCCAGACAGTACAAACACCCCACAAATGACCCCATTTCGGAAAGTAGACACCCTAAGGTATTCGCTGATGGGCATAGTGAGTTCATAGAACTTTTTATTTTTTGTCACAAGTTAGCGGAATATGATGATTTTTTTTTTTTTTTTTTTATTACAAAGTCTCATATTTTACTAACTTGTGACAAAAAATAAAAAGTTCTATGAACTCACTATGCCCATCAGCGAATACCTTTGGGTGTCTTCTTTCCAAAATGGGGTCACTTGTGGGGTAGTTATACTGCCCTGGCATTCTAGGGGCCCAAATGTGTGGTAAGGAGTTTGAAATCAAATTCTGTAAAAAATGGCCAGTGAAATCTGAAAGGTGCTCTTTGGAATGTGGGCCCCTTTGCCCACCTAGGCTGCAAAAAAAGTGTCACACATGTGGTATCTCCGTACTCAGGAGAAGTTGGGGAAAGTGTTTTGGGGTGTAATTTTACATATACCCATGCTGGGTGAGAGAAATATCTCGGCAAAAGACAACTCACTGCCACCCGTAGCTCACTAACGGTGACGTCACCCGTTCATACGTGAGCTCAAGTGAAAGGTAACGGGAGTATAACGCCACCGGCCGGGGCATACTCCCAAAACTCTAATATTGTTTAATAGTTCATGCTACAGCCACCTTCCCTGGGACCCGCTCTCCCTATTTGCTTCATTCAGCAAATTACCAAGCGAAAACCAGCACGAGATACGTAACAGCAGCACGGACATCTATGTCAAGGTAGGCACTGAGACATATATAGGTGTCAACGCTGTTTTACACATCGGCGTGATAGATAGGAGGGTGGAGATAAGCTGTGTTAAATATTTACCGCTAGAGGTTGACGCGCAGTGTTACATTGTTATAGATATATTCGTGTCTTGTATGGCCGGTCCGTATTAAGTCTTGTATAGCAGGTACGGGACTGCTATTACACTGCAGCATCATTTCATGTGTTTAAGCGCCAGTTGATAAGATTGTATAGAATATGAGACTTTGTAAGAAAAAAAAAAAATCATCATTTTCCACTAACTTGTGACAAAAAATAAAAAATTCTAGGAACTCGCCATGCCCCTCACGGAATACCTTGGGGTGTCTTCTTTCCAAAATGGGGTCACTTGTGGGGTAGTTATACTGCCCTGGCATTTTCCAGGGGCCCTAATGTGTGGTAAGTAGGAAAAATGACCTGTGAAATCCTAAAGGTGCTCTTTGGAATGTGGGCCCCTTTGCCCACCTAGGCTGCAAAAAAGTGTCACACATGTGGTATCACCGTATTCAGGAGAAGTTGGGCAATGTGTTTTGGGGTGTCTTTTTACATATACTCATGCTGGGTGAGAGAAATATCTCTGCAAAAGACAACTTTTCCCATTTTTTTATACAAAGTTGGCATTTGACCAAGATATTTATCGCACCCAGCATGGGTATATGTAAAATGACACCCCAAAACACATTGCCCAACTTCTCCTGAGTACAACGATACCAGATGTGTGACACTTTTTTGCAGCCTAGGTGGGCAAAGGGGCCCACATTCCTTTTATGGGGGGATTTTTAGACATTTGGATCCCAGACTTCTTCTTACGCTTTAGGGCCCTTAGAATGCCAAGGCAGTATAAATACCCCACATGTGACCCCATTTTGGAAAGAAGACAACCCAAGGTATTCAATGAGGGGCATGGCGAGTTCAAAGAAATATTTTTTTTTTGGCACAAGTTAGCGGAAATTGATTTTATTTATTTTTTTCTCACAAAGTCTCCCTTTCTGCTAACTTGGGACAAAAATTTCAATCTTTCATGGACTCAATATGCCCCTCACGGAATACCTGGGGGTGTCTTCTTTCCGAAATGGGGTCACATGTGGGGTATTTATACTGCCCTGGCATTCTAGGGGCCCTAAAGCGTGAGAAGAAGTCTGGAATATAAATGTCTAAAAAATTTTACGCATTGGGATTCCGTGAGGGGTATGGTGAGTTCATGTGAGATTTTATTTTTTGACACAAGTTAGTGGAATATGAGACTTTGTAAGAAAAAAATAATAATTTCCGCTAACTTGGGCCAAAAAAATGTCTGAATGGAGCCTTACAGGGGGGTGATCAATGACAGGGGGGTGATCAATGACAGGGGGGTGATCAGGGAGTCTATATAGGTTGATCACCCCCCTGTCATTTATCACCCCCTTATAAGGCTCCATTCAGATGTCCGTATGTGTTTTGCGGATCCGATCCATGTATCCGTGGATCCGTAAAAATCATACAGACATCTGAATGCAGCCTTACAGGGGGGTGATCAATGACAGTGGGGTGATCAATGACAGGGGGGTGATGAATGAAAGGGGGGTGATCAGGGAGTCTATATGGGGTGATCACCCCTCCTGTAAGGCTCCATTCAGACGCCTGTATATGTTTTGCGGATCCGATCCATCTATCAGTGGATCCGTAAAAATCATGCGGACGTCTGAATGGAGCTTTACAGGGGGGTGATCAATGACAGGGGGGTAATCAGGGAGTCTATATGGGGTGATCACCACAGTCATTGATCATGCCCCTGTAAGGCTCCATTCAGACATCCGAATGCGTTTTGCGGATCCGATCCATCTATCAGTGGATCCGTAAAAATCATGCGGACGTCTGAATGGAGCTTTACAGGGGGGTGATCAATGACAGGGGGGTGATCAATGACAGGGGGGTGATCAGGGAGTCTATATGGGGTGATCACCACAGTCATTGATCACGCCCCTGTAAGGCTCCATTCAGACGTCCGTATGCGTTTTGCGGATCCGATCCATCTATCAGTGGATCCGTAAAAATCATGCGGACGTCTGAATGGAGCTTTACAGGGGGGTGATCAATGACAGGGGGGTAATCAATGACAGAGGGGTGATCAGGGAGTCTATATGGGGTGATCAGGGGCTAATAAGGGGTTAATAAGTGACAGGGGGGGTGTAGTGTAGTGTGGTGCTTGGTGCTACATATTGCTGAGCTATCTGTGTCCTCTGGTGGTCGATCCAAACAAAAGGGGACCACCAGAGGACCATGTAGCAGGTATATTAGACGCTGTTATCAAAACAGCGTCTAATATACCTGTTAGGGGTTAAAAAAATCACATCTCCAGCCTGCCAGCGAACGATCGCCGCTGGCAGGCTGGAGATCCACTCGCTTACCTTCCGATCCTGTGAACGCGCGCGCCTGTGTGCGCGCGTTCACAGGAAATCTCGCGTCTCGTGAGAGGACGCGCCGGCGTGTCCAGGCGGAATGAATCAACCACCTCCAGGACGCGTCGCTGCGTTCGGTGGTCCGGAGGTGGTTAAGGAAAATAGGACTGCACTCCAGATTAAAAGTGAAAAATAGTGAAACTTTATTCACCCATAATATGGCAACTTTGCGACGTTTCGGCTCACAAGAGCCTTCTTCCAGCATATAAAAAACTGTGAAAATGACAACATATAAAGGCATGTCTCAAGTGACTAGCCAATCATAATGTGATTACAATCATGAATAAATTGAATACATCTGATGCATATACAAAAAATAAACAAAGTGCGTGTGCATAAAGTGACATGTGCTTAAGAGATCCGCATTACAAGAACAATGTCCCTGTTCATTGATCACATAGATATATAATATAAGTAGTACATGTGTATAATATACTGAATAAAGTGAATAAGTGTATCAGATGGAGATCATAGAAATCGCACCTCTAGATGAAATGGCGCCCGCATACACCGTCATGTTTCATTGAGCGTCTCCATTCATTCACTGCGCATGTCCAGATCCGCGTCATCCTGCTTGTCATAGCGCTTTCGTGTGACGCATGTGCTTCATCATAATCACACTGAAGGCGCCACTCTGGTAAAGGGCAACATTGCCCTACAGTTTCATGAGTATAACTCGTAAATACCTTCAATGTACAAGACGCTTTCCTATATGATATATTGAGCCGCGGTAGGTGCATCCTACATAAACCAGCATGTGAGGAAGGTTCCAGCTCTGCCGAGATGGATCCTACCCACTAGGTCGCATGTGTCAGAGGGGGACACGTCAATGTACCCAGCCAGCACCGCCAACCTCATTGCCGACAATAACGCAACCATAAGGAGAATTCTCAAAGGAAAGCATAACACAAAAATAATAAAATTTCATATCTGGAAATACGCAGCGAGAAGACTTAGATGTTGCAGCTCACCACCATCAACATCATCAAAGAGGGCCAGTTCAAGGATCTCCATCCAAACTTTTAAAATTCAAAATTGTTCTAAAAGGCAAAGAAAAAATTGACAAATTAGTTACAGATTAATTAATCTATTTCATATGGGTTACAAATTTGTGTTATCACTGTTTCGAGGCACTTTTATACAAAACCAAGACAGAAGAATCGCAAATGCAAGGAAAATCTAGTTCAACCCCAAATCCAGACATCTCATCTAAATTCTACATTGAGCCCCTTAGGGTGCAAGCTATCCAGAGCGTATATCCATCGCAATTCTCTCTTTTTCAAGATTGCCAGACGGTCACCACCTCTCCTGGGCATTGCAACATGGTCGATTATCCAGCATCTTAGATCCCGTTCACCATGATGAAGGGATCCAAAATGTCTGGAAACCGGTAAATCAGTGCGTCTTTTCCTAATTGAGTTTCTATGATTATTTAACCTCACTTTCAATTCTGTCGATGTTTCCCCTACATATATTAAATTACATGGACACGCTAAAACATAAATAACGTATGATGAAGAACATGTAAGATGGAATCTAATGGGGTATTCTTTTCCTGTGGATGGATGTGCAAAAGATTTGGATTTACAAATATAGCGACAGTTTACGCAATTGAGACACGGGAAACATCCCAGTCCCGCCTGCGTCAACGGTCGCTGAATGATGTTTCTTGTTGGACCAACATCTGCTTTAACCAGATGATCTCTTATATTTTTGTTTTTTCGATAAGATAACAAAAGGAAGATTTTTAAATTCAGGGACGTCTTTGATTCCTCTACTGAGAATATTCCAATTATTTTTTAAGATCTGTCCTATCTCTACACTATAATCAGAATATGTAGACATAAACGGTATCCTTTGATTTTTTGGGGGAGTAGGTTGTGCACGTTCTGTATTAGTGTGGAGGATTTTGCTTTTCTGTTCATTTAACAGTTTACGAGGATAGCCACGTTCTCTGAATTTACCAGCCATCATATCCAATGTAGCCGGCAACTCAGTATAGTCAGATTCAATACGTTTTGCCCTCAAAAATTGAGATTGAGGGAGGTGTTTAATCAAGCTACGTGGGTGATTGCTTTCAAATCGTAGAATTGTGTTTCTGTCCGTCGATTTGACGAACAGACCCGTACTAATTAGGCCTTCATCCAATTTCACATTGGTATCAAGAAATGACAAGTCGGTTTTAGAGTAAGATATAGTATACTGAAGATAGGCGTCCACACTATTAAGATAATCATGGAATGCAACCAGCTGTGTTTCAGTACCAGTCCATAGGAGGAAGACGTCATCTATGTATCTCCACCACCTCAAAACATGTTGAAAGTGGTGGGATACATAGATAAGGTCCTCCTCCATGTGACGCATATATATATTCGCGTACGTTGGGGCCACATTTGACCCCATCGCAACGCCGCGTTTTTGATTAAAAAAGGTGTCTTTGAACAAAAAATAATTATTCTCAAGTATCAATTTCAGAAGAGAATTGATGAAACATTCTGTCTCCATAGAAATATGTGAACCATCAAGATATTTATTGACCGCTGCAATACCTTTCTCATGTCCTATTGATGTGTACAAAGATACTACATCAAAGGACACAAGAAGTAGAGACTTTACATTACTAATGTCCACTGATCTTAGCTGTTCCAGAAAATCCCCTGTATCTTTGATATATGACTTTCCAGCTGTCTAGAAGTCCCTCAGCATTTTGTCCAGGAAAATGGCTATTCTACTGAATATTCAGTAGAATAGCCATTTTCCTGGACAAAATGCTGAGGGATTTCTCGACAGCTGGAAAGTCCTATATCAAAGATACAGGGGATTTTCTGGAACAGCTAAGATCAGTGGACATTAGTAATGTAAAGTCTCTACTTCTTGTGTCCTTTGATGTAGTATCTTTGTACACATCAATAGGACACGAGAAAGGTATTGCAGCGGTCAATAAATATCTTGATGGTTCACATATTTCTATGGAGACAAAATGTTTCATCAATTCTCTTCTGAAATTGATACTTGAGAATAATTATTTTTTGTTTCAAGACACCTTTTTTAATCAAAAACGCGGCGTTGCGATGGGGTCAAATGTGGCCCCAACGTACGCGAATATATATATGCGTCACATGGAGGAGGACCTTATCTATGTATCCCACGACTTTCAACATGTTTTGAGGTGGTGGAGATACATAGATGACGTCTTCCTCCTATGAACTGGTACTGAAACACAGCTGGTTGCATTCCATGATTATCTTAATAGTGTGGACGCCGATCTTCAGTATACTATATCTTACTCTAAAATCAACTTGTCATTTCTTGATACCAATGTGAAATTGGATGAAGGCCTAATTAGTACGGGTCTGTTCGTCAAATCGACGGACAGAAACACAATTCTACGATTTGAAAGCAATCACCCACGTAGCTTGATTAAACACCTCCCTCAATCTCAATTTTTGAGGTCAAAACGTATTGTATCTAACTATACTGAGTTGCCGGCTACATTGGATATGATGGCTGGTAAATTCAGAGAACGTGGCTATCCTCGTATACTGTTAAATGAACAGAAAAGCAAAATCCTCCACACTAATACAGAACGTGCACAACCTACTCCCCCAAAAAATCTAAGGATATCGTTTATGTCTACATATTCTGATTATAGTGTAGAGATAGGACAGATCTTAAAAAATAATTGGAATATTCTCAGTAGAGGAATCAAAGACGTCCCTGAATTTAAAAATCTTTCTTTGCTATCTTATCGAAAAAACAAAAATATAAGAGATCATCTGGTTAAAGCAGATGTTGGTCCAACAAGAAACATCATTCAGCGACCGTTGACGCAGGCGGGACTGGGATGTTTCCCGTGTCTCAATTGCGTAAACTGTCGCTATATTTGTAAATTCAAATCTTTTGCACATCCATCCACAGGAAAAGAATACCCCATTAGATTCCATCTTACATGTTCTTCATCATACGTTATTTATGTTTTAGCGTGTCCATGTAATTTAATATATGTAGGGGAAACATCGACAGAATTGAAAGTGAGGTTAAATAATCATAGAAACTCAATTAGGAAAAGACGCACTGATTTACCGATTTCCAGACATTTTGGATCCCTTCATCATGGTGAACGGGATCTAAGATGCTGGATAATCGACCATGTTGCAATGCCCAGGAGAGGTGGTGACCGTCTGGCAATCTTGAAAAAGAGAGAATTGCGATGGATATACGCTCTGGATAGCTTGCACCCTAAGGGGCTCAATGTAGAATTTAGATGAGATGTCTGGATTTGGGGTTGAACTAGATTTTCCTTGCATTTGCGATTCTATGTCTTGGTTTTGTATAAAAGTGCCTCGAAACGGTGATAACACAAATTTGTAACTCATATGAAATTGATTAATTAATCTGTAACTAATTTGTCAATTTTTTCTTTGCCTTTTAGAACAATTTTGAATTTTAAAAGTTTGCATGGAGATCCTTGAACTGGCCCTCTTTGATGATGATGGTGGTGAGCTGCAACATCTAAGTCTTCTCGCTGCGTATTTCCAGATATGAAATTTTATTATTTTTGTGTTATGCTTTCCTTTGAGAATTCTCCTTATGGCTGCGTTATTGTCGGCAATGAGGTTGGCGGTGCTGGCTGGGTACATTGACGTGTCCCCCTCTGACACATGCGACCTAGTGGGTAGGATCCATCTCGGCAGAGCTGGAACCTTCCTCACATGCTGGTTTATGTAGGATGCACCTACCGCGGCCCAATATGTCATACAGGAAAGCGTCTTGTACATTGAAGGTATTTACGAGTTATACTCATGAAACTGTAGGGCAATGTTGCCCTTTACCAAAATGGCGCCTTTAGTGTGATTATGATGAAGCGCATGCGTCACACGAAAGCGTTATGAGAAGCAGGATGACGCGGATCTGGACATGCGCAGTGAATGAATGGAGACGCTCAATGAAACATGACGGTGTATGCGGGCGCCATTTCATCTAGAAGTGCGATTTCTATGATCTCCATCTGATACACTTATTCACTTTATTCAGTATATTATACACATGTACTACTTATATTATATATCTATGTGATCAATGAACAGGGACATTGTTCTTGTAATGCGGATCTCTTAAGCACATGTCACTTTATGCACACGCACTTTGTTTATTTTTTGTATATGCATCAGATGTATTCAATTTATTCATGATTGTAATCACATTATGATTGGCTAGTCACTTGAGACATGCCTTTATATGTTGTCATTTTCACAGTTTTTTATATGCTGGAAGAAGGCTCTTGTGAGCCGAAACGTCGCAAAGTTGCCATATTATGGGTGAATAAAGTTTCACTATTTTTCACTTTTAATCTGGAGTGCAGTCCTATTTTCCTTAAGCTGTATTATTGGGGCATTGCCGTTGCCCTTGTGGACATTGCACCCGTTTCTTGGTTGGTGCTCCCGCTGGATTTTCTTCAATATATATATATATATATATATATATATATATATATATTTAAATCTACTGCTGTGCTTGCATCTCGACATAATTCTCTGGAAAAGAGACATGCAAGCTAGTCACCTTTCCAAAAAGATAGGGATATTGAGTGTCTATTACTAGGGTTCCAGCTTTTTCTAGTTAAATACCCTTTAGCAAAGAAACTTTGCTTGGGTGCCTAAGCAGCTTTAGTGTGGGTACTATTTCTCCTCACGAAGGGTGCCAAGTATGCATGAGGACTGTTGTCATGCTATGCATACTAAGCGCTTTCCGTAATAAGAGTACCCCAAAACAATGTATGCATAGCCGATAAACACAGAGTAGCATACTAGGTCTATCTCTATTTAAAAGCTTGTTAGAATCTGAGCTTTTTGGATAATTTGGTATGAATTTCAGTAGAATAGATTCACTCATTTGTACTTTAGACCCTTTCACTTATTTCACATTGTGTCATGTTGTGACATTGTGCTGAAATAAAAAAATATATATATCAAGTCAATACCCAATAATGACAAACAAAACAGAATTTTAGAAATCTTTGGAAATTTATTAAAAAGGAAAAACTAAAATATTGCATAATAAGTATTCATACCTATTACTCAGTACTAGTGTTGATCGAACAATAAAGTGCTCGGGTGCTCTAAAGAGCACCCGAGGACAATGGAAGTCAATGGGAGAACCTGAGTATTAAACCAGGCACCCCTGCTCTTAAGAGGGGAGGGTGTCTGGTTCAAAGGAAAAGAACAGAAATTGATGGAAACACCACTGAAATGGTTCAGGAACAGCATAGGGAGGATGTCTGGATGCATCTTGGCAGTGGCGTAGCGTGGGTTGCCAGCACCCGGGGCAAGCCAAGTATTGCGCTCCCCCCAACCTGTGGCCACATCCCTTTTTACAGATAATGTAGTAGATATCACCTGCAGTCCTATGTAACACCACAGATAACACAGTCATAACTCTGTGTACAGATAATGTAGTAGATGGGTGTGAGTCCCCAGATTTCAGAACACGCACTGTGTGACCTGAAGTCTGGGGCCAGGCTGCTACAGTGTGGGCCAAATTTTATATCCACCCTCCCATCACTGCAGACATACAGGGTAATACAGCGCCCCATACCTCTTACATCTAGTGACGTCTCTTTGATGTAGATTTTGCTTTTCTCGTCTCTGTAGTTTTACAAAAAAAATCTTAGTTTACTACTTTTCCATCATCCTCCCATCTTCTGGACAAATCATCCTACCACCCCCAATACTGTGCCTCTGTGCTCCCCAATATTATACTACAGAAACAGATAAACCCCTGATAACAGTAGTACCATGCAGATAGTGCCCTTTAATAATTATTGGCACACAGTGCCATAAAATAACTGCGCCCAGCAAATAGTGCCCCTGACACTAATAGTGTAAAAATAACGTCCCCAAAAAATAATTGTAGTAAGCTGATACTGTGCCAAGGTGCCCCCTCAGTAATACTGATCACAAAAGTACCACCAATAGAAATAATTCTCTGCTAGAGTGCCCCAGTGCCCCCAACATGTCCCCACTGTGCCCCAGGAGTAATAATGCTCCCATAGACTCCATACTAGTAATCATGTTGCCCCTAGACCAGGCATGCTCAACCTGCGGCCCTCTAGCTGTTGTAAAACTACAACTCCCACCATGCCCTGCTGCAGGCTGATAGCTGTAGACTTTCTGGGAATGCTGGGAGTTGTAGTTTTGCAACAGCTGGAGGGCCGCAGGTTGAGCATGCCTGCCCTAGACCCACAGTAGAAATAAAGCCCACTATAATGCCCCCCAGTAGTAATAGTTCTCCTTATAATGTGACAATACAAAAATTACCCCCTTTTAAGGCCCCTAGTTGAGCTAATGTCCCCATAGTGCCCCCATAATTTGTCAGTATGAAATACTCCTATAAAGTGCCCCTAGTAAAAGCCCCCACAGTGCGCCTCTCTAGAGTTGAGCGAACCCGAACTGTAAA
Source organism: Bufo bufo (assembly GCF_905171765.1). Lineage (NCBI taxonomy): Eukaryota > Metazoa > Chordata > Amphibia > Anura > Bufonidae > Bufo > Bufo bufo. The sequence goes on along the minus strand of NC_053389.1, from coordinate 92,461,292 downwards.
GTTCGGGTTCCTACCGAACTTTAGGTTTTTCGGCACCCGGACCCGAACCCGAACATTTACGTAAAAGTTCGGGTTCGGTGTTCGGCAATTTTTATGGCGCCTTTTGAAAGGCAGCCAATCAACAAGCGTCATACTACTTGCCCCAAAAGGCCATCACAGCCATGCCTACTATTGGCATGGCTGTGATTGGCCAACTGCAGCATGTGACCCAGCCTCTATTTAAGCTGGAGTCACTTAGCGCCGCCCGTCACTCTGCTCGGATTAGTGTAGGGAGAGGCTGCAGCTGCTGTGAGGGAGAGATCAGGGAGCGATCTTATCAAGAACTGGTTTATGTACTCAGCGATCTACAGAAAGTGTTTTGTGAGTGCAGTGCACAATTTTTTTAAGCCTGCCCTGAGCCAACTACTGCTGAAAACAATCTTTTTTTTCTTCATGTCATCAGTATCAATACCTGACCAGCAGCCATTTTATGCAACGATAGTGCACCAGCATAGGCTATCTGCAAGTTCAGAAATACAGCTTTGGCATACTGGGGTGAAAAAAGCCTCTAATATACTGCACATCTGGGATTAGACAAGCATAAGTGACTGTCACATTTAGGACAGAAATACAGCTTTTTGGTTAGAGTGAAAAAAGCCTCTAATATACTGCACATCTGTGATTACACGTGCATAAGTCACTGTCACATTTAGGACAGAAATACAGCTTTTTGGTTACATACTGCACATCTGTCATTACGCGTGCATAAGTCACTGTCACATTTAGGACAGAAATACAGCTTTTTTCTTACTGGGGTGAAAAAACCCTCTGATATACTGCACATCTGTGATTACACTTGCATAAATTACTGTCACATTTAAGACAGAAATACAGCTTTTTGGTTAGGGTGAAAAAACCCTCTAATATACTGCACATCTGGGATTACACGTGCATAAGTGACTGTCACATTTAGGCCAGAAATATGGCTTTGGCATACTGGGGTGAAAAAAGCCTCTCATATACTGCACATCTGGCATTACACGTGCATAAATGACTGTCACATTTAGGCCATAAATACGGATTTTTGGTTACTGGGGTAAAAAAAGCCTCTGATATACTGCACATCTAGGATTAGACGTGCATAAGTGACTGTCACATTTAGTTCAGAAATACGGCTTTTTGGTTACTGTGCATAAGTGAATGTTACATTTAGGCCACAAATACCGCTGTCATATAGAGTTAAAAAAAAAAAGAGTGCAATACCCTACATCAGGGTTTATATTGGCGATTAATTATTTTTAACATACTTAACCACTTTTTACTTTGCTTTGTGAACGCTAACTATGAGGCAAACATCTAATAAGGGACGCGGTCATGGTCGTGGTGGTGGTGTTGGTGGAGCCTCTGGTGCAGTTCTGCCACAGCTACACGGCCTACTCAACCTACTACCTCAGGTCCCAGTAGCCGTCAGAAACTACAGCGATATTTGGCCGGGCCTAATGCCATTCTAAGGATGGTAAGGCCTGAGCAAATACAGGCGCTAGTCGATTGGGTGGCCGACAGTGGATCCAGCAGGTTCACATTATCTCCCACCAGTCTTCTGCAGAAAGCGCACAGGTGGCGCCTGAAACCCATGCCCATCAGTCTGTCACATCACCCCCGTGCATATCGGGGAACCTGTCTGAGCCACAAGTCATGCAGCAGTCTCTTATGCTGTTTGAAGACTCTGCTGGCAGGGTTTCCCAAGGGCATCCACCTAGCCCTTCCCCAGGGGTGGAAGACATAGAATGCACTGACGCACAACCACCTATGTTTCCTGATGAGGACATGGGAATACCACCTCAGCACGTCTCTGATGATGACGAAACACAGGTGCCAACTGCTGCGTCTTTCTACAGTGTGCAGACCGAAAAGGAGGTCAGGGAGGAAGACTGGGTGCAAGACGATGCAGGGGACGATGAGGTCCTAGACCCCACATGGAATGAAGGTCGTGCCACTGACTTTCAGAGTTCGGAGGAAGAGGCAGTGGTGAGACCGAGCCAACAGCATAGCAAAAGCGGGAGCGGGGTGCAAAAGCAGAGCAGCCGTCGCCAAAACAGTTTGCCTGCTACTGGCCACTGTCAACAGGGACCGAGCACACCAAAGGCAGCTTCAAGGAGTTCCCTGGCATGGCACTTCTTCACACAATGTGCTGACGACAAGACCCGAGTGGTTTGCACGCTGTGCCATCAGAGGCTGAAGCGAGGCATTAACGTTCTGAACCTTAGCACAACCTGCATGACCAGACATCTACATGCGAGACACGGGCTGCAGAGGAGTAAGCACCTTCAAAACCAAAAAAGGGCTCAGTCCCCTCCTGCTCCCTCCTCTGCTGCTGCCACGGCCTCTTACTCCGCCTCTGGAAGAACGTTGGCACCTGCCGCCCCAGCAAACAGAGGATGTGCCACCAACAACACCACCTCCGTCACCAAGCATCTACACCATGTCACACGGAAGTGTTCAGCTCTCCATCTCACAAACCTTTGAGAGAAAGCGTAAATTCCCACCTAGCCACCCTCGATCCCTGGCCCTGAATGCCAGCAATTCTAAACTGCTGGCCTTTGAAATGCTGTCATTCAGGCTGGTGGAGACGGACAGCTTCAAACAGCTCATGTCGCTTGCTGTCCCACAATACGTCGTTCCCAGCCGCCACTACTTCTCCAGCAGAGCCGTGCCCTCCCTGCACAACCAAGCATTGGATAAAATCAAGTGTGCACTGCGCAACGCCATCTGTGGCAAGGTCCACCTAACCACAGATACGTGGACCAGTAAGCACGGCCAGGGATACTATATCTCCCTAACTGCACACTGGGTAAATGTAGTGGCGGCTGGGCCCCAGGTGGAGAGCTGTTTGGCGCACGTCATTCCGCCGCCAAGGATCGCAGGGCATCATTCTTTGCCTCCTGTTCCTACTCGGCTTCCTCCTCCTCTTCTACCACCTCCTCATCCGGTCAGCAACAGACCTTCACCACCATCTTTAGCACGACCAGGGGTAAATGTCAGCAGGCCGTTCTGAAACTGATGTGTTTGGGGACAGGCCCCACACTGTGCAGGAGTTGTGGCGGGGTATAGAACAACAGACCGATGAGTGGTTGCTGCCAGTGGGCCTCAAGCCCAGCCTGGTGGTGTGCGATAATGGGCGAAATCTCGTTGCAGCTCTGGGACTTGCCGTTTTGACGCACGTCCCTTGCCTGGCGCATGTGCTGAATTTGGTGGTGCAGAAATTCATTCACAACTACCCCGACATGTCTGAGCTGCTGCATAAAGTGCGGGCCGTCTGTGCGTGCTTTCGGCGTTCTCACCCTGCTGCTCGCCTGTCAGCGCTGCAGCGTAACTTCGGCCTTCCCGCCCACCGCCTCATATGCGACGTGCCCACCAGGTGGAACTCCACCTTGCACATGCTGGAGAGACTGTGTGAGCAGCAGCAGGCCATAGTGGAGTTTCAGCTGCAGCACGCACGGGTCAGTCGCACTGCGGAACAGCACCACTTCACCACCAATGACTGGGCCTCCATGCGAGACCTGTGTGCCCTGTTGCGCTGTTTCAAGTACTCCACCAACATTGCCAGTGGCAATGACGTCGTTATCAGCGTTACAATACCACTTCTATGTCTCCTTGAGAAAACACTTAGGTCGATGATGGAAGAGGATGTGGCCCAGGACAAGGAGGAGGAAGAGGGGTCATCTCTAACACTTTCAGGCCAGTCTTTTAGAAGTGACTCAGAAAGAGGATTTTTGCAACAGCAAAGGCCAGGTACAAATTTGGCCAGCCAGGGCCCACTACTAGAGGACGAAAAGGTCGCCAACGCAGCTGTGTCAGCGCCAGCACCTTAGAAGGCAGGGTAAGCATGGCCGACATGTGGAAAAGCTTTGTCACCTCGCCGCAACAACCGGCCCCAACTGCTGATATGGAGCGTGTTAGCAGGAGGCAGCATTTGAACAACATGGTGGAACAGTACCTGTGCACATGACTACAAGTACTGACTGATGGTTCTACCCCATTCAACTTCTGGGTCTCCAAATTGTCTACATGGCCAGAGCTTGCCCTGTATGCCTTGGAGGTGCTGGCCTGCCCTGCAGCCAGTGTACTCTCTGAACTGGGATTTAGCATGGCAGGAGGCGTCATTACAAACAGACGCTGCCGCCTGTCCACAGCCAACGTAAACAAACTCATGTTCATTAAAATGAACCAGGCTTGGATCCCACAAGACTTGTCTGTACGTTGTGCAGAATAGACATTTATACCACCATCAAACATACATTCTTGTACTCAAGTCAAGTGCAATGATTCTTTGTTTTCTTTTTTTTTATTTGGCCCAATATTTTGGGGGCTACCTTCCCCAATAAAAAATAAACATTGTTGGCTACCTGTTCCTCCTCCATTGCTGCCTCCACCTACAACACCACATTCATTGCCTCCTCAACCTCCGACTCCATATCCACCTTCTTCTGTGAGTTACAGGTTAATAATTTGACATTTTTTGTTATTTTATTTCATTTTAAGTTATTTCCCTATCCACATTTGTTTGCAGAGCAGTTGCCATGCTCTTAAGCACATTTTACTGCTTTTTTACATCCCTCTAGCCTTTTCACTGATTATTTTAGAGCCATTTTAATTTTAAAAAGTGGCAATTTTAGTGCCCTAAATTGAACAAAATTCTTATTTTCAATTGTCGGGTGACATTTTACCATTTTTGGCGTATACAAACCCCTGCTGTGCCTGGGTGACAGGGGCCTAAATCTCTCAAAATCCTCTGTTGTATTGCTGGGTGACATGAACCCCCTTTTGCCGTGAATGAACCCCTGCTCTGCATTGCTGACAGGGTCCTAAATCTCTCAAAATCCTTTGTTGTATTGCTGGGTGACATGAACCCCCTTTTGCCATGAATGAACCCCTGCTCTGCATTGCTGACAGGGGCCTAAATCTCTCAAAATCCTCTGTTGTATTGCTGGGTGACATGAACCCCCTTTTGCCGTGAATGAACCCCTACTCTGCATTGCTGACAGGGGCCTAAATCTCTCAAAATCCTCTGTTGTATTGCTGGGTGACATGAACCCCCTTTTGATGTAAATGAACCCCTGCTGTGCCTGGGTGACAGGGGCCTAAATCTCTCAAAATCCTCTGTTGTATTGCTGGGTGACATGAACTTCCTTTTGCCGTGAATGAACCCCTGCTCTGCATTGCTGACAGGGAACAAAATTTAGTGAAAACATCTGTTACTGATCGGAAGATGCGCGACTACAAGCGCACGGTGATAATGGCATTCCCACCTGACAGCGGGGGCACAGTGGAAGCACAAGGCGAAGGCAGAGGAGGAGGAAGAGGTCGCCAACGCAGCTGGGGCACAACCAGCACCTGAGAAGGCAGGTTTAGCATGGCCCAAATGTGGAAAAGCTTTGTCAGCCTTGGAGGTGCTGACCTGCCCTTCAGCCAGTGTATAGTGTGAATGTGTGTTTAGCACGGCAGAGAGCATTATCACAGGCCACAGCCAATGTGGACAAGTTTACGTGTATTAAAATGAACCAGGCATATATCCCACAGGACTTGTCCGTACCTTGAGCAGAATAGACATTTATACCAGCCTCAACCATCCATTCTTTTACTCAAGTGCACTTATTCTTAGTTTTATTTTTTTATATGTCCCAATATTTTGGGGGATACCCCAATTTAAAAAAAATAAATAACACAAATCAGTGTTGGCTACCTATTCCTCCTTCACCGCTGCTTCCACCTACACCGCCAAGTCAACCTACACCGCCACATCCACCCATCCACCACCTCCTCAACCTCCTACTCCTAGATCCAGATTGTTATTTAAATTTTTTCTGGATTTTATGTTATTTTAAGTCATTTCCCTATCCACATTTGTTTGCAGAACATTTGCCATGCTCTTAAGCACATTTTGATGCCCTTTGCAGCCCTCTAGCCCTTTCCAGGACTATTTTAGAGGCATTTTAGTGCCCAAAAGTTCGGGTCCTTATTGACTTCAATGGGGTTAGGGGTGGGGTCAAGTTCGGGTCCCGAACCCGAACTTTTTTTTCAAGTTCGGTCGAACCTGCCGAACCCGAAAATCCAGGTGTCCGCTCAACTCTACTCCTCTCCCCTTCCTCCTAGTGCCCCCCATAATGTACCAGTAAAAAATGCCCCATATACAGTATAGTGCCCCAGTAGATGCCCTCAGTTTTAACCATAATTTGCAAGTATAAAATACCCCTTCTTAGTGCCCCCCATAGAACTCCTCTCTCCCCTTCTTCATAGAACCCACCATAATGTGCCCCAGTATAAAATGCCCCTATACAGTGCCCCCCATATAAAATAATCCTCCTTTGTGGCCTCAGTAGATGCCCCCAATAATGTGCCAGTAAGAAGTGCTTGCACAGTGCCACCCAAAATGTGGCAGTAAAAAGTGACCCCAATAATGTACCAGTAAGTGCCCCCATTGATGCCCCCACAGTGCCAACCAACAATGTGCCAGAAAGATGTGCCCCCATAGATGCCCCAATCATGTGCCAGTGAAAAGTGCCTCCCGTAGATGGCACCCCAATCATGTGCCAGTAAGAACGATGTTGTCCGAGTAGTACACCACTTTTACAGACTGACAATAATACGCACAAAACCGAACATAAAATCGCTTTTAGAGGAAAAATTGTTAGGAAACATTCTTTACTGTATATTTACTTGTATATAAAGTGCAAGTGCTGCCAAAAATTACAAGGAAGAGGCACTCCGATACAACCTGTATATCACATAATGGAGGGCTTCATTCACATTGTGGTACAATTGTTCATGTTGTGGGACTCCTACACTCATAAAGCCTATGCACTAAGTGAAAGGGCTGTCAAAAATTACAATGAAACGGCACTCCAATACACCCTTTATTACACATACAGGAGGGCATCATACACACTCTTGAAAAATTATGATTGATGGCCTGCTGGTGACCATCCCAAACAAAACATTAAGAGCAAGGGCCTGCTGGTGACCCTCTAAAACATTAGGGGCGAGGGCCTGCTGCTCATCTGACCATCTAAAACATTAAGGGTGAGGGTTTACTGCTGAGCTGACCCGCTAAAACATTAGGGGAGAGGGCCTGCTGCTGATCTGACCATCTAAAACATTAGGGGCGAGGGCCTGCTGGTGACCCTCTAAAACATTAGGGGTGAGGGTCTGCTGCTGAGCTGACCCTCTAAAACATTAGTTGCGAGGGCAGCCTAATAAGTATGTTGATATGATGGAGGAGGATGAGGAGAAGAACGAGAAAAGGAAGATTGAACCTTTTTTTGAGGTGGAAGGGCTGCATAAAAGCCACATTTAAAGTGTTTTTATGTTCAGCCGCTTTTCTCTGGTGGAGTAGAGAAGTCAGGGGAAATCCAGGGCTTGTTCATTTTGATAAGAGTCAACCTGTCAGCATTAGAGTTGAGCGAACACCAAGATGTTCGGGTTCGGGGAGTTCGGCCAAACTTTAAAAAAAAGCTCGGGTTCGGGACCCGAACTTGATCCGAACTTGGGCCCGAACCCGAACCCCATTGAAGTCAATGGGTACCCGAACTTCACTTTATAATTTTTCGCTATAACATGGTTATAACGGAAAATACAGGGAGTGCAGAATTATTAGGCAAGTTGTATTTTTGAAGATTAATTTTATTATTGAACAACAACCATGTTCTCAATGAACCCAAAAAACTCATTAATATCAAAGCTGAATATTTTTGGAAGTAGTTTTTAGTTTGTTTTTAGTTTTAGCTATTTTAGGGGGATATCTGTGTGTGCAGGTTACTATTACTGTGCATAATTATTAGGTAATTTAACAAAAAACAAATATATACCCATTTCAATTATTTATTTTTACTAGTGAAACCAATATAACATCTCAACATTCACAAATATACATTTCTGACATTCAAAAACAAAACAAAAACAAATCAGTGACCAATATAGCCACCTTTCTTTGCAAGGACACTCAAAAGCCTGCCATCCATGGATTCTGTCAGTGTTTTGATCTGTTCACCATCAACATTGCGTGCAGCAGCAACCACAGCCTCCCAGACACTGTTCAGAGAGGTGTACTGTTTTCCCTCCTTGTAAATCTCACATTTGATGATGGACCACAGGTTCTCAATGGGGTTCAGATCAGGTGAACAAGGAGGCCATGTCATTAGATTTTCTTCTTTTATACCCTTTCTTGCCAGCCACGCTGTGGAGTACTTGGACGCGTGTGATGGAGCATTGTCCTGCATGAAAATCATGTTTTTCTTGAAGGATGCAGACTTCTTCCTGTACCACTGCTTGAAGAAGGTGTCTTCCAGAAACTGGCAGTAGGACTGGCAGTTGAGCTTGACTCCATCCTCAACCCGAAAAGGCCCCACAAGCTCATCTTTGATGATACCAGCCCAAACCAGTACTCCACCTCCACCTTGCTGGCGTCTGAGTCGGACTGGAGCTCTCTGCCCTTTACCAATCCAGCCACGGGCCCATCCATCTGGCCCATCAAGACTCACTCTCATTTTATCAGTCCATAAAACCTTATAAAAATCAGTCTTGAGATATTTCTTGGCCCAGTCTTGACGTTTCAGCTTGTGTGTCTTGTTCAGTGGTGGTCGTCTTTCAGCCTTTCTTACCTTGGCCATGTCTGTGAGTATTGCACACCTTGTGCTTTTGGGCACTCCAGTGATGTTGCAGCTCTGAAATATGGCCAAACTGGTGGCAAGTGGCATCTTGGCAGCTGCACGCTTGACTTTTCTCAGTTCATGGGCAGTTATTTTGCGCCTTGGTTTTTCCACACGCTTCTTGCGACCCTGCTGACTATTTTGAATGAAACGCTTGATTGTTCGATGATCACGCTTCAGAAGCTTTGCAATTTTAAGAGTGCTGCATCCCTCTGCAAGACATCTCACTATTTTTGACTTTTCTGAGCCTGTCAAGTCCTTCTTTTGACCCATTTTGCCAAAGGAAAGGAAGTTGCCTAATAATTATGCACACCTAATATAGGGTGTTGATGTCATTAGACCACACCCCTTCTCATTACAGAGATGCAAATCACCTAATATGCTTAATTGGTAGTAGGCTTTCGAGCCTATACAGCTTGGAGTAAGACAACATGCATAAAGAGGATGATGTGGTCAAAATACTCATTTGCCTAATAATTCTGCACGCAGTGTAATAGTATTAGCTTTTTCAGATCAGAGTTTTCACGATCGTGAAAACTCAGATCCGACAGTATATTCTAACACAGAGGCGTTCCCATGGTGATGAGGATGCTTCAAGTTAGAATATACTAAGAACTGTGTACATAACTGCCCCCTGCTGCCTGGCAGCGCCCGATCTCTTACAGGGGGCTGTGATCCACACAATTAACCCCTCAGGTGCCGCACCTGAGGGGTTAATTGTGCGGATCTCAGCCCCCTGTAAGAGATCGGGTGCTGCCAGGGAGCAGGGGCCAGACCCCCCTCCCTCCCCAGTATTAAAATCATTGGTGGCCAGTGCGGCCCCCCCCCCTCTCTCCCTAGTATTATAATCATTGGTGGCCAGTGCGGCTGCCCCACCCCCCCCCCTATTAAAATCATTGGTGGTTAGTTTGGCCCTCCCTGTTAAAATCATTGGTGTCCAGTGCAGCCTCCCCTCCCCCCCCACCCTTAATTAAATCATTGGTGGCAGTGGCCACAGGTAACAACCCCCCTCCCCCCATCATTGGTGGCAGCGGAGCGGCAGTTCCGATCGGAGTCCCAGTTTAATCGCTGGGGCTCCGATCGGTTACCATGGCAGCCAGGACGCTACTGCAGACCTGGCTGCCATGGTTACTTAGCACTTTTAGCAGCATTATACTTATGTGCGCTGTCTATGGCCGGTCGGCGCTCCTCCTACTGGTAAGTGACAGGTCTGTGCTATAAGCAATGCACCGCACAGACCTTTCACTTACCAGTAGGAGGAGCGCCGGCCGGCCACAAACAGCGCATGTAAGTATAATGCTGCTAAAAGTGCTAAGCAACCATGGCAGCCAGGACTGCAGTAGCGTCCTGGCTGCCATGGTAACCGATCGGAGCCCCAGCAATTAAACTGGGACTCCATTGTGCTGATCACAGCCCCCTGTAAGAGATCAGGTGCTGCCAGACAGCAGAGGGCCTTTATGTCCACAGTTCTCAGTATATTCTAACTTGAAGCGTCCCCATCACTATGGGAACGCCTCTGTGTTAGAATATACTGTCGGATCTGAGTTTCACGATCTAACTCAAATCCGATGGTATATTCTAACATAGAGGCGTTCCCATGGTGATGGGGATGCTTCAAGTTAAAATATACCATCGGATTGGAGAAAATCCGATGGTATATTAATATTACCCGAACACCGAACCCGAAACCGAACTTTTACTGAAATGTTCGGGTGCCGAACACCGTAAAGTTCGGTACGAACCCGAACTTTACAGTTCGGGTTTGTTCAACCCTAGTCAGCATTTTTAATTGACAGGCGGATGAGCTTATCAGTTATTATGCCCCCAGTTGCACTAAATACCCGCTCTGACAAAACGCTGGCCAGCACCTCCAAGGCTTAGAGCGCCAGTTCATGCCGCCGGTTCAGCTTGGACACCCAATAGTTGTAAGACACAGAGGGATCACTGAGGACGCTGACACGGTCTGCTACATACTCCTTCACCATCTTCCAAAACTTTTTCCTCCTTGTGACACAAGTATATTGTGCAGTGCAGTACCTTTGGTTATAAGGGAAAATAATAGCATTCTGAATACAGAATGCATAGTAAAACAGCGCTGGAGGGGTTAAAAAAAAATAATAATAATTGAACTCACCTTAGTCCACTTGATCTCGTAGCCCGACATCTCCTTCTGTCTCCTTTGTTGAATAGGACCTGTGGTGAGCATTAAATACAGGAACAGGACCTTTGATGACGTCACTCCGGTCATCACATGATCCATCACATGATCTTTTACCATGGTGATGGATCATGTGATGACCGGAGTGACGTCATCAAAGGTCCTTGACCTGTAATGGACGCTCACCACAGGTCCTGTTCAGCAAAGGAGACAGAAGGAGATGCCGGCATCGCGATCAAGTGGACTAAGGTGAGTTAAATTATTTATTTATTTTTTTAACCCCTCTAGCGCTGTTTTACTATGCATTCTGTATTCAGAATGCTATTATTTTCCCTTATAACCATGTTATAAGGGAAAATAATACAATCTACAGAACACCGATCCCAAGCCCGAACTTCTGTGAAGAAGTTCGGGTTTGGGTACCAAACATGCACGATTTTTCTCACGCGAGTGTAAAACGCATTACAATGTTTTGCACTCGCGCGGAAAAGTCGCGGGTGTTCCCGTAACGCACCCGCACATTTTCCCGCAAAGCCCGTGTGAAAGATGCCTAAGTGTTAGAGCAGGAAAGTCATTACATAGAACCCACTCCACCCAACATGGGATACCTTTTATGAGGCAGCACCATAAAAAATCATCAGCATGTTTAAGTTCTGTTAGTGACTGGTATAAAAAGGCATATTGGCAGCCACTAAGAGGTTAATAGTAATAATTTCAGTATTTAATTTGCTGTTTACTTATTTTAAAGTCTCAGAAGTTCCAAAGCCTAATTTTCAAGATCTCCCAAGTCCTCACAAAAGGTAGTTTCAAGAGATGTGTGTCCAACGCAAGATTAATTTGTCACCCAATCACCCAGCATTGTGTGTTATGAAATACAGCAATCTACTTTACCTGCTGCGATATGTGTGCATTGCAATTAAAGCCATTAGCTTTTCATCAAGCTGTAATTATGCACAATAATTAGTCCATGCATATTTCTCATTTTAATTGATGTTTCTTCAAGAGGCAAAATAAGCATATCGCTGTGTTTCCTTCTGCACATTACACCTGTTGGTTCCTTCCACTCTGCCTTATATATTAAGGTTTGACATGTTGGCATTTGGCAAGGTAAAATCTTGTAATTCTGACCCTGGCAAAAAAAAATTATAATCTGTGAGAAGTGTAAGAACGAAAACATATGGATAGGTAATAACTGCCTCTATTGACAGGTCTAGCAGAAGTAGTAAATCCAGATTCCATAGTGATGTGACATGATGCCAGGTGCTAGATCAGGCAGAACTCAAAGGCTATATAATTAATGTAAAAAGGAGTGGCTGGAAGACTTTTGATTTAGTATTTTTATGTGCAAGGGAAAGACTTAATTAATGCAAGCCATACAAAAACTTTAGTTGACATTGAATGGGAGGCTGTGAAACATACCTCCATAGGTCTGGCAGAAGAAGCAGTGGAATGGCGTCAACTGGTTTGAGATCTTGTTACTGGCACACACCACCGGCCGAGCATAATACTGTAGGTAAATTATCAAGGCAGAACTGGGTGCCTTCACAAGGTCCCAGGCTGCCATGACAACCAATTGCACAACCAACCTCCACAGTTAGGGGCGACCGGGGGTCAGAGGGAACTAGCGCCATCAAATACTGCAGCTGCTTTTGACTTTGGCATATGAGGGGTTTAAAGTCCATCATCAGCATTATCTCTGGTTATAGACACTGACTGCATGTCAGCTATGTAACAACACTAGGGATGAGCGAATCGACTTCGGATGGAACATCCAAAGTCGATTTGCATATAACTTTGCTTTAATAGTGTACGGAGTAGGAGCTCCCTACAGTATTAGAATGTATTGGCTCTGATGAGCCGAAGTTATTTCTTTGCGAAGTCTCACGAGACTTTGGGCAATATCTTCATAAAATAATTTGTACTGTGAAAAAACATTTCCCAAACTCGGGTTCCACTTGGAACCAAACCCGAGTTCGGGAAATGTTTTTTTACAGTACAAATTAATTTATGAAGTTATTGCGCGAAGTCTCGCGAGATTTCGCAAAGAAATAACTTTGGCTCATCAGAGCCAATACATTCTAATTCTGCACAGAGCTCCTGCCCCGTACAGTATTAGAAAGAAGTTTTATGCGAGTCGACTTTGAATATTTCATCCGCAATCGATTCGCTTATCCCTAAACACAACCATCACCCACTGGCTATGGCATTGGGTCAGCTGTTGAACCAGAGCATCTTCGCTAAACTACAAACATCTGCTGTACATGTATGGCAAATGTTAAGGAGGGGTTAACATCAGGCATACCAGTTGTCATGACAGCTGTACAGAGCCACAGAGAGCTCAAAGACACTAACCTAGGTTACATGGCAGTGCTAGACCTCAGAGGGTGGAGGGAGCCTTAAGAGAGATGCAGGAGAACAACGCCTGACCCCAGAGACATAACACAGACAAGATCATCTACGTATATGTTTATATATACGTACATAATCTATGTGTCTATGAGCACAGCTACTGTACAAGTATAAAAAGGAATAGTGATTCACAGAGATGTGTACTGCTCAGATTCATCCTATTTTCCATTTCACTCTCAACTAAATGATTCACGTGCCTTTAATATTAAACAGCAGCCATAACATGAGAAAAACTGTATCCCCCAATTAAATGCTTCTTATGAAAAAAATTATGCTTTGCATAGATATAGAAGAAATAATCTGTGCATGGATAATTTTGTCATTACCTAGAGTAAAAGATTAGATTGATTACTATGATGATTATGCAGCAAACGTTCAGTTTACCAGTACATTTATGGCAGAGATGTAAATGGCCCTGGTATACAGATATATTCACCCTTAAAGGGGTATTCCAGTTTAAATGGTTACATTTATTTGTATAAAGAATAAGAAGTTGACACGTAAGCACCGCCACGTCCCACGACCAGGAATGGGTCTGCCAGGGGCCAGACTACCTCCAAGCTCTCACTCTGCATAGATCACCTCCAAACATGCAAGGACCCAACACCCCAAACACCAGCTGCCACCACCGACTTTGATGTAAGTCAGAAATGCTGCAAAAGACACGTATGAAACAGAAGCTATCACACAATCACACTTCCAGGTTATGGATTCTTTAGAGCAGGGGTGCACAACCTGCAGCCCAGGGGCCACATGTGGCCCTTGATACCATTATGTACGGCCCCCAACCATCTGCTAACAGACATGTCTATGTCTTGTGGCTCACATGTATCTTTCATGTATTCTCCCATAAGATGGGAGTAATAGAAGTGTAACTAGACATTTATGATATATTCTGTATGTACAATACACCATAAATACAGTATTTCAGTTGTTAATACCCCCTTTAAATTTTATTTTCGGCCCTTGTCGTTCTGTCTGACAATGTGGCCCCCAAACAGAAAACCTTGTGCACTTCTGATTTAGATCAACAAGGCAACAATGTGGGGTGTCCACAAAATTTTATACATAACTAATTTCATTAAGCCTTAATTCTCTAATTGGGGTGGAGAAGTGTTCTATTTTTTCTGCTATTTTGTTTAATAGTTATTTGAAAGGCCTTAAAGTGATCACAAGGCCCACGATCTAATTAAGGTTTTATGCACAAAACCAAAGTAAAAAATCGATTTTATAGGATAAATTGATTGAAAACATTCTTTCCTGTATATTTACTTATATATAAAGTGCAAGTGCTGCCAAAAATTGCAAGGAAGAGGCACTTCGATACAACCTGTATATCACATAAAGGAGGGCCTCATTCACATTGAGTTGCGAGTCTGCAGGTGAGCTGACCCTGTAAAAGATTTGAGTTGCGGGCCTGCAGGTGAGCTGACCCTGTAAAAGATTTTAGGTTTGGGCCTGCAGGTGAGCTGACCATGTAAAAAATTAGATGTGAGGGCCTGCTGGTGAGCGGACCCTCTAAAAAATTATATGTGAGGGCCTGCTGGTGAGTGGACCCTCTAAAAAATTATATTTGAAGGCCATATATGCGAGAGCATTATATGTGACGAATAAGCAATGCATGTTGATATGACAAAAGAGGAGGAGAAAAGGAAGATTCAACCATATACCCTTGTTTGTGGTGGAAGGGGTGCATGGGAATACAGTCTATTAACTACATTAAAAACACATATAAAGTGCCTTTATGTTCATCAGCATTCCTCTGGTGGAGTCGAGAAGTCATGGTCAATCCAGGCCTTGTTCATTTTTATATGAGTCAACCTGTCAGCATTTTCAGTTGACAGATGGATGCACTTATCTGTTATAATGCCACCAGCAGCACTAAATACCCGATCAGACAAAACGCTGGTGGCAGGGCAGGCCAGCCCCTCCAAAGCGTAGAGCGCCAGTTCGTGCCACGTATCCAGCTTGGATACCCAGTAGTTGTAAGGCACTGAAGGATCATTGAGGACGCTGACACGGTCTGCTATGTACTCCTTCACCATCTTCCAAGATTTTTCTCTCCTTTTGGCATTTGGACGCATATGAAGGTGAGGGTGCTGGCGGGGTGTCATGAAACTGTCCCAGGCTTTGGAGAGTATTGCCCTGCCTCTGTTGGAACTGATGTGTGTTCCCCTTGTCTCCCCTCCTCGGTTGGCCAAGGAAGTGAGGACTCTGCCGCCAGCGTTGTCAGATGGAAAATTTTGAAGCAATTTTTCAACAAGTATCTTCTGGTATTGCATCATTTTGCTCATCCTCTCCACCAGAGGAATGAGAGATGAGAAGTTCTCTTTGTAGCGGGGGTCAAGAAGGGTGAATAACCAGTAATCTGTGTTGTTTAAAATGCGTATAATGTGCGGGTTGCGGGAAAGGCAGCCTAACATGAAGTCAGCCATGTGTGCCAGAGTACCAACAGGCGAGACTTCGCTGTCATCATCAGGAGGATCACTACCAATCTCCTCATCCTCTTCCTCCTGTTCTGCTGACCCACGCTGAACAGATGGAATTAAACTTCCATGGGTACTACCCTCTGTAGCGGAGGCAACCGTCTCGTGCTCCTCCTCATCTTCAACCTCCAATTTGCGCTGAGAAGATGAACTGATTTTGGCCATCATGAACCTGTGTAATGTTTTCCCCCATTTCCACCTTTTCCACATGCAAAGCGTCATCCTTTGTGAGCAGCCAGCGTTTGAAAAGACATAGAAGTGGGATGGTGGCGCTAATAATAGCGTTATCGCCGCTCACCATCTGTGTTGATTCCTCAAAGTTGCGTAAAACCTCACAGAGGTCAGACATCCATGCCCACTCCTCGCTTGTGAATAGCGGAAGCTGACTGGAAAGGCGACGACCATGTTGCAGCTGGAATTCTACAACTGCCCTCTGCTGCTCAGAAAGCCTGGCCAACATGTGGAACGTGGAGTTCCAGCGCGTGCTCACGTCACACAACAGCCTGCTGCAGCGTTGACAGACCGGCTGAAGCTGTCGGTGACTTGCGGAAATGTGCACACACGCGACGCACCTTCACCAGTAGCTCAGGCAAATTGCGGTATGTTTTTAGAAACCGCTGAACCACAAGGTTGAACACATGGGCAAGGCATAGGATGTGTCTAAGGTTGCCCAGCTCCAAAACCGCCACCAAGTTACGGCCATTACCAGACACAACCATGCCCGGTTCTAGGTTGAGTGGCGAGAGCCACAGCTCAGTCTGGTCTCTTATCCCCTGACACAGCTCTGCGGCAGTGTGCTGTTTGTCACGTAGGCAGATCAATTTTAGCCGGCCTGAGGCTGCTTCCCCACTGCAGTGCTACAACGCTTCCAGCTACCGACTGATGGCTGACTGGTGCTGCATGGGGATAATTCGGAGGTCGAAATGGAGGAGGAGGAGAAGTGGGGGTTGGAGACACTAACGTTGGTGGTGGCGGAAACCCTGATGGAATTGGGGCCCGCAATCCTTGGCATCGGTAGCTCCTGTGCCATACCAGGGTACGAGTCGCTCCCGGCCTCCACAACATTCACCCAGTGTGCCATCAGGGAAATGTAGCATCCCTGGCTGAAAGCACTTGTCCATGTGTCCATGGTTAAGTGGACCTTCCCAGTAACTGCGTTGGTCAGGGCACGTGTGATGTTAAGGGACACACCTTCAAAAATAGTAGCGGCTGGGGACTGCTTAACGATGGACGGCCACCGACATCAGGCTGCGGAAGGCCTCAGTGTCCACAAGCCTAAATGGCAACATTTCCAGGGCTAGCAATTTGGAAAGCTGTGCATTTAGTGCTATGGCCTGTGGGTGGCTGGCTGGGTATTTGCGCTTGCGTTCAAATGCCTGGGGTAATGACATTTGGATGCTGCGTTGGGGCAGGGAAGTGTATATGCTAGATGATGGTGCTTGCGAAGGTCCCGGTGCAGGGCGGGAGGCATCCGGGCCTGCATCTTGGACAGAGGATTGGCCAGCACGTAACACAGGGGAAGAGGAGGCAGTGGTGTGACCCACAGACACAGATTGTGGACCCAGGCGTTCGGCCCACCTATTAGGGTGCTTTGATGACATGTGGCGGATCATGCTGGTAGTGGTGAGGTTGCTAGTGTTCACGCCCTGACTCATTTTGGTGTGGTACAGGTTGCAAACTACTATTTTTTTGTCGTCCTTCGAAAAAGCGCCATACTGCTGAACACCTACCCCTTTGGCAAGGGAGATTTACGCAAGGGGGTACTCTGGGGAACAGTTACGGGACTGTTCGGTGGTGCCCACCTTCTACCTTTTGCCACCCCACTGTCTCTTCCAGCCTGTTTCAGTGCTGCAGATTTCTCCCCCTCTGTACTGCTCTCCTCGCTTGGCTTGTTGCCACCTTCCCAGGTTGGGTCAGTGACCTCATCATCATCCACCTTATTAAACACTAATTACCGTTCCCCAGCATCATGTTCTTTGGACTCTGGATGCTCAAGAGGTTGGGAATCGGGGCACAAGAGCTCAGGTCCCTCTTCAAGCGTGCTTGGCGAGAGGGCCAAATCAATTAATGGTGATGCAAAGAGGTTCTCGGAATATACGAGTGTGGGATCACTTGTTTGGCCAGACTTTAAATTGAGGGAGGAAGGGGGATCAGGGTGAGGATTGTGTGGACCAGACTCCTGGCTACTGAGACTGGACTTGGTGGAAGACAGAGTGGTGCTTAACCGACTGGAAGCACTATGTACTGCTATCCAACCGACCACCTGCTTGCACTGGGCTGACTTCAAGAGTGGTCTCCTGTGCCGCCCTGCAATCTGGGACATAAAGCTAGGTAACTTGGATGATTGTTTTACTTGTGCTCTGGCAGCAGGCAGTTTCAACGCACCCAGGGCCACAACCTCTGTGTGCACCATCAGCATCCAGCAAAAACAGAAAAATGGAGCTCACACAGTACCATTATAAAAGTATGTAAATTTTTATTGTAACATGATTAAAAAATATATAAGCCATTAAATAGGTGGAAGGAAAGTGACAGAAAAAACGCCATCCTGGCGCTGCACACATACCAAAAGAAGTAATGAGCGTATCTCAATACAGTATAATTACATTAAATGAGTTATTCATATAAGAGATGAGTCTCGGTGATGCTTACCACACTGCAAAAGATGTTAAAGACACTGGCACAAGAAAATACAAAATCTGGGGTGAATATAAAGTAATAACAAGGTGGAAAAATAACCCGGAACCAGCAAAGCCAGATAAAAGACTCACTTTAAATAGGTAGTGTGCAGAAATGACCAGGATGGTGCTACCATCAGCATCACGGCCAAATCCCCGTCCCTTAATGCTCGCCTTCTTCATATTAAATGTTATATGCACGCTTGACACACAAGATTTGGCACGGATGTCACAGTTCACAGCAAGCGCAGTATATGGAAAAAGTATCTAAAAGTATGGAAAAAGGGAAATAGATGTCACTTATATTTTTACTATCTCTTGTCCTGACACACACACGCTATTGCAGAACATATATGACAATTCACTGCAGACACCATTTATAGGAAAAATGTGGATAAATTATGGAGAATATATAATTGTTTTCGCTAATATATTTCCCAATATCTGGGCCTGACACACACACGCTATTGCAGTGCAGATGTGACAATTCACTGCAGACACCGTTTATAGGTAAATTATGGAAAAAATATATTTGTTGTCACTAATATTTTTCCCAATATCTGGGCCTTACACACACACGCTATTGCAGCACAGATGTGGCTATTCACTGCAGACACCATTGATAGGACAAATGTAGATAAATTATGGAAAAAAAATAATTGTTTTCGCTAGTATTTTTCCCAATATCTGGGCCTGACACACACAGGCTATTGCAGCACAGATGTGACAATTCACTGCAGGGACCGTTGATAAGAAAATTATGGATAAATTATGGAAAAAATATAATTGTTTTCGCTAATATTTTTCCCAATATCTGGGCCTGACACACACACGCTATTGCAGCACAGATGTGACAATTCACTGCAGGGACCGTTTATAGGTAAATTATGGATAAATTATGGAAAAAATCTAATTGTTTTCAATAATATTCTTCCTATCTCTGCCCTTGACACACAGAAGGTATTGCTGAACAGATGTCACATGTCACTGCAGACACCCTCTATAGAAAAAGAATTGCAAAGTATGGGGAAAAAAAATCAAAGACGTGCCGGGAGGAGACTTGAACATGGCGCTCGAGCACATGCGGTACTCGGCCGAGTACCGATATGTGCCGAGCATAGCGATGCTGGAGCCGAACAGGTATTCGGCCGAGCATGCTGGCTCAACACTACTCACCTTTCAAGACAAAATTTTGAAAGACTAAGCTTTGTAAAGTAGGCGTGGATCAGCCAGGATTTCCACACGCCAGTACCTGATACATCAGACTAGATCATTCTGATGACACCAAAATTTTTTGAAAAAAATCATGTGCCACATGCTTCAGCCACTGTTCTGATGCTGCCACCAGTCTGATGCGACACACCTGCTATGACTGCTGGCATCTTCCCCTACTGACATAATCTTGTGCTGTTACTGCCACTGATGTTGCCCCCCCACCTCGCCACTATGTTGACTCCTCATGCTGTTGGCACCCTCACTACTCTGTGACTGGGCAACCATGTTGACTCCTCATTCTTTTGCCACCCTCACCACTCTGTAACGGTGCCATTAGTGTCTTTGCTTTGCCTTTTTACATCATCGTATATTTTACCCTTCTTCTGATCTGTCAGAAAAACTGAAAAATGAAAAACACAACAAATCCTGTCTTTGGAGCATCCATAAGGCCTCTATCACACAGTCAGTATTTTGTATGATGATATTTTGTGCTCACGATTTGGAACCCATATCGTGAGCACAAATGACATGCAAAATTTCCAGCACGTGTTATCTTTGTTTTGGACCCACTACTGTTTTTTTTTTTCTTACCAATACTGATCAAATACTGACCGTGTGATAGAGGTCATTAAAGTCTTGCATGCAGGATTTCTTTTCCATCTGAATAAAAACAATTTCAGAGGCAAATAGTCAAAACTCATGGAAATTGTGCATGAGGCCTCTATCAGACAGGATCCGTTTTTTGAGGTTGTTCATCTGATGGATCAGCAGAAGAGAAAAATAAACATTGACATCAACACAAACTAACTACTGACACCCTCTCCACTCTGTCATGGACCACTACTGGTATCAGTGTGTATCAGAACAGGTTCTTTAGAAATCTATGTGGAATCAGTAGATGGTGTCAAAGGAGAGCATTCTTTCACTCTATAGTAGAATCTTGGGCCACTGCATGGTTAAGTCGATTATACCTGACGTTAACATTGACCTGTTAGGCTGAGTTCACACTTCAGTTATTTGGTCAGTTACAGGTCAAAAACTGACCAAAAAACTGAAGTGTGAACTGATTCTAAGACTGACGCCTATCACCTGCCTGTAATACTGATGCACACTAACAGTTTTTCTACCACAATGGACAAGCTATCCATGTTTCTTTGCTGCACAGCTCTGTACACCGAGATACACTCTACCTGCATCCAGGAAATAGCTGATTATTAACGCACTTTGTCACAAATTAATTTGGAACATACCAAATTTTTGGGAAAAATTTGGCGAATCGTCCAAATCAAATTTTTTTTTAACTTTGCTCATCTCTATCACAGCAATACGCCTACAAACAGCTCATTATCAGGTCTCTCTAACATTGTATCTCCAATGTGTGTGCTGTGTTTGATTTTTTTTTTTACAGTTAACTTTTTTAACAACATTGCCTTGAGACAGGTGGACATTTTACAAATCACATAGAGACAGGGAGACATGTGTTGTGGCTGGGTTTGGAATGGCCCCAGTGCTACCCTGGGTCCTTCGGGCACTCTTTAGGTGTCACCACATATTGCTGTTTTCTGGAGGAGATGAAAAGGCATGGTGCACCCCAATGGGAAATAAGTCTAGAAAGTCAGAGTTTGCAGTAAACCAGTGAGCCTCTTTTCTGTCAATTGCAAAACAATACAGTTTTTCAGTTTGTCTGTCTCCTCCCTGGTAGATAAAGGTTTCATTCTGAGGAAAAGCATGAGCTAATTGTCCCTCTCTCTTTCTTTCAGATATCTAGATAAATGGTCACAGAGCTTGTGACCCAGGATCTGTTGCAGAGTATCCCTGTCATCTTGTCACTCATGCAGTCTGGCAGAGTCACTCCAGCGAAGCTCTGGTAACTATCTGCAGACACTAGGTGATCTGACAGTTTCTAGCTAAATTAGAACCTTTTAGTTGCAGGAGTGGAGTGGAGAATCACAATCTAAACAGAAACATCTTTGCAATGTTTGTATGTCATATACTTATATAGAGTTTCAATGCAAGTCTATGGGAATTACTAAGCAGTTTTCCAGACATAAACAAGTCTTCAGGCAGAGCTAAACCAGATAAAAGGTCAGCGTGTCTGCTTTTTTTCCCTTCGAAACATGCATAGGTAGAAATTCTCTCAGTATTAGCTGGCTATGTATCAACCCTTTCCACTGTGCAGTACAGCTGTAGTCTAATAACAGTTCAAATGAACAGGATATTTTAGAATAAATATATAAATGCAGTTCAACAATATGAAACAGTATAAATGCACACAACAGCATAAATCATAGTGAAAGTTAACCCTTCAAAGTGCAATAAAGTAGGGAGTTGATGGCTTTGCATAGAAGTAATAATGGCAAGTGTCCATAGTCCAATATAAGACTCGAATAAACAAATTAGCGGCTAACCCCTATGGACTAGGTGCACTCCTCTAGAATCACCCAGATCCAGAAAGCAAAAATAGAAAATCATATTTGAGGGGCACTCAAATATCTGGGAACTCTGGACAACAAAATATATCAAAGTTCAATATTTAATGTGCACCAATAGGATGTATAAGACAACTAAAATGTAATATAAAATACAGTGTATTAAAAGCAAATGACACAAAATAGGACAAAAAGCGATACAAATGAAGTCCGCTAATGAAGGTTCATATGAAAACCCGCTGTAAGTTGTTCTATGGTAGGAACAATAGCCAACTTATAATGCACCTAATTGTGGTATCCGAAATATATAGGTTGCTATAAAGTGTCCCAATGGAGCCAGCAATTATGCAGTATTGCCACCTGTTGAAGAGACTCCACTTGATATATCCCGTATGAAAGTGGATCTCTAGCGAATAAGTATGTCCATCTCCTTATGAATAAATATCACCAATCAACGATACTAAAATAGTGGATGTCATACAGTACCACTACTCTTGTGGAAACTTTCCGGGTATCTTCTTTCTCCGCCGCTCGGACCAACTACGGCGCCCCATTTGGGGTCGCGGTCGTAGTGCAGGGTCCCACGTGACTAAGATGTATCCACGTGATTGGCGTGAGCTGTGCTGAGGGGAAAGAAGTGTTCGGCTGTGCGTTCCACTTGAGATTTGTGTTCCACTTGGGATTTGAGGACAAAGCTTCAGTAAATTTCGAGATGGAGATGTTCAATTTGGCTTACATTAATAGCAGCTTGAGAAAGTGTCCATCATATAAAGTGCTTGCTGGGCCACTCCGACCATACGCGTTTCGGGGTAACTCCCCTTCCTCAGTGGTAGTGTTAGCAAGAAGAGAGTATGGCGTATTTATACCCTAATTAAAATTGAATAGGATGATGGGATATCAGTAAATTGTAAACTCTGGCACGGAATAGTGGCAGCCGTATAAAAAAATGCAATTGCGTTATTTATGCGTTTTATATAAAAAAAAAACACTTAAAATTTGTTAAAACATTCAATCCATAATACATAATCCACAGGGATATCAAATATAAGAAAAATTATAGAAAAATATGTTAAAAAGTATAATAATTAAAAATAATGTTAAATATGTTGCTGAATTAATACAGTTGGGAGAGGTGGAAAGATTGAATATGAGGGGCGTATGGTCGGAGTGGCCCAGCAAGCACTTTATATGATGGACACTTTCTCAAGCTGCTATTTATGTAAGCCAAATTGAACATCTCCATCTAGAAATTTACAGAAGCTTTGTCCGCAAATCCCAAGTGGAACGCAAATCTCAAGTGGAACGCACAGCCGAACACTGCACTCCCCTCAGCACAGCTCACACCGATCACATGGATACATCTTAGTCACGTGAGACGCCGTCAGGTCACATGGGATGTCGCGCTACGACCGCGAGACCACACGGGACACCGTAGTTGATACGAGCGGCGGGGAAAGAAGGAGATGGACATACTTATTCGCTAGAGAGCCACTTTCATACGGGATATATCAAGTGGAGTCTCTTCAACAGGTGGCAATACTGCATAATTGCTGGCTCCATTGGGACACTTTATAGCAACCTATATATTTTGGATACCACAATTAGGTGCATTATAAGTCAGCTATTGTTCCTACCATAGAAAAACTTCCAGCGGTTTTTCATATGAACCTTCATTAGCGGACTTCATTTGTATCAGTCGCTTTTTGTGCTATTTTGTGTCATTTGCTCTTATTACACTGTATTTTATATTACATTTTATTTGTCTTATACATCCTATTGGTGCACATTAAATATAGAACTTTGATATATTTTGTTGTCCAGAGTTCCCAGATATTGGAGTGCCCCTCAAATACGATTTTCCATAGTCCAATATATCCTTGCTCCAGGGTACTACACATGTAAATATACACACAGTGATACAAATATTTTAAGAACCAGAATTCTGACATTGGGGTAACTAAATAGGGCTAACAGTGGAACATAGAGGTGCCTTGTTTTCTGACCCAATACATGTATGTCATGTAAACCAGTTGCTTACTAAATGTCAGAGGTCACATGACATGGAGTGAGTCACATGACTGATGTCTTGTTTCGGGTTAGACCAATACTATTGTACGATGCAGATTGGGGTCACCTGGCTCATATAAGAAAGATATATAAGAAGAAGTTAAAAAAAATGTGTGTATATTAGAAAATTAAATGATTTACAATTGAATAAACAAATAAATGAATAAAACGAAAACAAAACAAAACTGGAATACCGTTTTATCTTTCCACAAATGTTGTTTTATCTTTCTCACAGGCACAAAGGGATCTTGATCCATCTCTACAGATGTCCACCCTTAGGCCTCATGCATGCAAACGTTTTTTTTTTTTCAATTACGTTACGTTTTTTGCGTTCCGTATGCGGTACCATTCATTTCAATGGATCCTCAAAAAAAAAACGGAAGGTACTCTGTATGCCTTCCGTTTCCATATTTCCGTTTTCCAGTTCCGTTCAAAGCTAGAACATGTCCTATTATTGTCCGCATAACGGACAAGGATGGTACTGTTCAATCAAGGCCCAGCTGTTCAGTTCCGCAAAAAACAAAATGCACACGGACGTCATCCGTATTTTTTGCAGATCCGTTTTTTGTGGACCGCAAAATGCTGAAAAATCCATACGGTCATGTAAAAGATTAGGCTGAGTTTAAAATTCACTTATTTGGTCAGTTCTTTCCATCAGTTATTGTGAGCCAAAACCAGTAGTGACGTCTACACAGAGATCAGGTAAAATGGAAAGATTTGCACTTGTTCTGTGTTTTTGATGTGCACCTGGTTTTGGCTAACAATAACCGATGGAAATAACTGAACTGAAGTGTGAACCTGGCCTTATATGCTTGAATTTGGTTTAGGACTGCAATTTCTCATGAAACAAATACAATACAATATCGTAAAGTGATAGCAAAACTCTTGAAAAGCTGAGATTCACATTCACAACCACCAGCTAGACCTATTCAGATAAATCATATACATTTCCTGAGAGTGTTGCAAAACAATGTTTTTTTTAAAGCTGCTCATCTCATGCTACTCAACTCGAGATATGTTGAGCCAAGACATAAAGTAAGGAAGAAATCATCTGTATATACACAGACCATCTCATGCTATACTTAACGCATTATACCATCACATTAGGATAGGTCATCACTTAAATATTGGTGGGGGTTTGATTGCTGGGACACCAATAGATCCTCTATCACCTTCATAGTTTTTCTGCTAAGTTTTTCCTGGCCACTGACAAACCAACTTTGACCAATGTCAAATGTTATAAATGGGAATCACCTCAATAGGGACCATGCCTAATAACCCTATCGAAACGTCTATAAAGACTGTTTTTCCTCTGGGTGACCTGGCTTATCTATGCAGCATACACACAGGCTGCTCATATGCCTTGCTGTATGCTGCTGTAGAAGAAATAATATGTAGCTTGCGGGCCTTTTCCTGTAGTGATAATTTGCCTGATGTTGGTATGACCAAATATTTCATAACCTTTTAATGTTGAAGACATAATAGTGTTACTAGTAGTAAAAGTTGTCTACAACCCTTGCTACAATAAGCCATAAACAGTCCCATGATCATAAGCAGTGATGAGCGGCAGGGGCAATATTCGAATTTGCCATATTTCACGAATATTTGGGCGAATATTTGTCATATGTTCACGAATTTGAGATCTCAAGTCATTATTTTCTTGATTGTGAAAATTGGCAATCGGAAAATTTGCAATAAAAATTTGTGATTTGAAAATTTGCGATCAACACTACTCTTAAAGTCAAAGATATTGCAGCCTTCTCATTGGCCCACAAGCAAGAAGCAGCGAGGGATCATGGGTTCAGATGAAAAAAAAAATTGAATATTCGCAAATACGAATATATAGCACTATATTGTAGATATTCGCGTATTATCGAAGTGCCAATATTCGCGAAAAAATATTTGCGATTAAAATATTCGTGATCAACACTAATCATAAGTAGAGATGGCCTTGCGGTTCGCCTGGCGGTCGTTTCGCGGCGAACTTTTCTCGTTTGCTGTTCGCCGAACAGGCGAACATATGGCGATGTCTGCCGTTGCCAAATTCTTTGCATTATGCAGAACTTTGACCCATGACACATCCATCAGGTGGGACAGGACAGCCAATTGAGACGTTTCAGCACATGGACACACCCCTACCCTATAAATAAACCCGATCTGGCAGCGATTTTACATTCAGTAATTTGGGAGAGGTTGCTGTGTGGAGACGAAACAGACTGTTAGGCCTCTTTCAGACGGGCATTGCGGGAAAAGGTGCGGGTGCGTTGCGGGAACATGCACGATTTTTTCCACGCGAGTGCAAAACATTGTAATGCGTTTTGCACTCGCGTGAGAAAAATTGCGCATGTTTGGTTCCCAAACCCGAACTTCTTCACAGAAGTTTGGGCTTGAGATCGGTGTTCTGTAGATTGTAATATTTTCCCTTATAACATGGTTATAAGGGAAAACAATAGCATTCTGAATACAGAATGCATAGTACAATAGCGCTGGAGGGGTTAAAAAAAAAATAAAAAAAATTTAACTCACCTTAATCCACTTGATCGCGCAGCCGGCATCTCCTTCTGTCTTCATCTTAGCTGTGTGCAGGAAAAGGACCTGTGGTGACGTCACTCCGGTTATCACATGGTCCATCACATGATCTTTTACCATGGTGATGTATCATGTGATGACCGGAGTGATGTCACCACAGGTCCTTTTCCTGCACACAGCTAAGATGAAGACAGAAGGAGATGCCGGCTGCGCAATCAAGTGGATTAAAGTGAGTTAAATTATTTATTTATTTATTTTAACCCCTCCAGCGCTATTTTACTATGCATTCTGTATTCAGAATGCTATTATTTTCCCTTATAACCATGTTATAAGGGAAAATAACAATGATCGGGTCTCCATCCCGATTGTCTCCTAGCAACCTTGCGTGAAAATCGCACCGCATCCGCACTTGCTTGCGGATGCTTGCGATTTTCACGCAGCCCCATTCACTTCTATGGGGCCTGTGTTGTGTGCACAGCCCCATAGAAATTAATGTGCGGGTGCAATGCGTTCAACTCACGCATCGCATCCGTGCGAAATACTCGCCTGTGTGAAAGGGGCCTTAGAGAGTATAGAGACACCAAATGCTAGCTAATAGGGCCACAAAAGTCATTTTAAGGACTGGTATAGGTGTGCTATCGATAGGTGTGACATACTGAGGGGTCTAATATACTTATAATATACTTTCTAACATAAAAAGTATATTATAGTGCATTTGTATTGTGCAGAAGTTTTGTGCAGTTTTGCTGCGATACTGCACCTATACAGAGGGACAAACGCAATTGGAATAACTAATGTACTATTCCAGTTGCCCCCCAAAAAATCTGATAGAAAGTATATTATAGTGCAATTGTATTGTGCAGCAGTTGTGTGCGGTTCTGCTGCGATACTGCAGCCATACCGAGTGCCAAACACTATTGGAACCAATAATTTCTACTGGTGTGGTTTACCAGTTGCCCCCCAAAAAAAATGATTGAAGCTGGGGTGTTATATACCAATAATATATTTTCTATATAGTGCATTTAGGTAGTGCAGCATTTGTTTGCGGTTTTGCTGCGCTACCGCATCTACACAGAGTGACATACACTATTGGAACCAATAATTTCTACTAGTGTGATTTACCAGTTGCCCCCCAAAAAAACTGATTGAAGCAGGGGTGTTATATACCAATAATATACTTTCTATATAGTGCATTTAGGTAGTACATTTGTTTGCGGTTTTGCTGCGTTACAGCAGCTACACAGAGTGACATTGGAACAAATAATTTCTACTGGTGTTATATACCAGTTGCCCCACAAAAAAACTGATTGAGGCAGGGGTGTGATATCCCTTCTTCCACAAATACTGCTCTTCTATAGGGACTTTTGTCACAGGGTCATTTTGAAAATGACAGGCAAAGGAATAGGCAGGCCATTCCGCAGGGGTGGTAGGGGTCGGGCAGGTGCACCAGGCCGGAGCCTAAGTGGGAAGTTGTAGAAGGTGTGTGTGATTATGTCAAAGGACGCACCAGTCTTGGTTGAGTGACTCACTAAGCCTTCCGCTTCTGCACGTTCCTCATCCTCTCTATCTGCACCCTCTTCACTCTCTGCCGTGTGCACCCTCAAAGACACCAACACCACCACCATATCCCCTCCGCTCGAGTCAGAGGAATTATTTTCCCATCCGCTACAAGACCTTACCGATGCACAGCCATTCTTAGCATCTGATCAGGAAGAGATGGTATCAACATTCGCCACCCAACAGTCTGACGACAGTACCCAGATAGGCCCAAGGAGGGTGGTCCCCACTGTTGCTGCCTACTCCAAGATCTCTAATCTCTAGATAATGTCAGTGGTGGTGAAGGTGACAATGATGACGTGTCGATGGACGTCACGTGGGTGCCCACAAGAGAGTAAGATGAGTGGAGATCAGAGGGAGAGACGGAGCAACAAATAGGGAGGAGAAGCAGGCAGAACTTACAGTGCACAGGAGGCAAAAAGCCGACTGCTAATGTATCTGGAATGAGCCATCCACCATGCACAGTCACATATGGTGCTCCAAGGACGCCGGCACATGGCTCTGTAGTGTAGGCTTTTTTTAACGTGTCCACTGCTGACAATAGTGTTGCCATCTGCAGCCTGTGCTGTCAACGCATAAGTCGCGGTAAGACCAACACTCATCTAGGGACGACCGCCTTACGAAGGCACCTGGCCTCCCATCACCAAGCCCAGTGGGAGTAACACCGTCAGAAACCACAAAGACACACTCCTGGCGCTCCCCGTCCTGCCTCTTCTCCTTCTCCTCTCTCCTCCCATTTGTCCTCCTCTCCAACTTCCACCGTGCCGTTGTCGCTTCATCTGGCAAAAGGCAGGCTTCCTTCCCCCAAATGTTTGAGCGAAAAACGCTGGATAACCCTCTTGTCAAAAATGCTAGCCCACCAACTATTGCCATATAAACTGGTGGACTCAGGGGACTTTAGAAAACAAACACAAAATGGCGGACATGTTATCAGCATCACAGAGGGCTGTCAGAATGCAGCACTTCCAGGCCTTGCTTTGAGAAATGCAGCATTCTGCTTTTGCAAGCGCTGGCAGAGAAATTTCCACTCACAGAGAAACTGTTGCGGGTACCAATCCACAATGTGCCATGGAACTCTTGGCTTGCTGTTTGCTGTCAGGTGAATGCCTATTGGCTAATTTTTAAGGCCTGTACTGGCCGACAGTTTAGTTATATTTTTATCCTGTGACCGCTAGGGATGATCGAACCCGAATGCGGCTCTACGAATGGTAAGGCCAGAACAAGTACAGGCGATAGTAGATTGGGTGGCTGACAGTGCCTCCAGTTCCTTCAGATTACAGTATCTCCCACCCAGTCTCCTGCTGAAAGATCAGAGTTGGCACCTGCAGCCCATGTCCATCAGTCCTTCAACTCACCCCCTTGCAAATCAGCCAAGCAGTCTGAGCCCCAAGTCGTGGAGCAGTCTCTTCTGCTTTTTGATGACTCTGCTAGCAGAATTTCCTAGGGCCATCCACCTAGCCCTGCCCCAGAAGTGGAAGAGATTGAGTGCACCGATGCCCAACCACTTATGTTTCAGGATGAGTTCATGGGAGGACCACCTCAGCACGTCTCGGATGAGGACGAAACACAGGTGCCAACTGCTGTGGCTTAATGCAGTGTGCAGACCGACAAGGAGGGCAGGGGTAAAGACTGGGTGGAAGATGATGTGGAGGATGATGAGGTACTAGACCCCACATGGAATCAAGGTCATGCGAGTGACATGTGTAGTTTGGAAGAAGAGGCGGTGGTCGCACAGAGTCACCAGCACAGCAGAAGAGGGAGCAGGGTGCAAAAGCGGAGCGGCCGTCCCCTAGACAGTACGCATGCTACTGCCCACCGCAGCAAGGGACCGAGCACACCAAAGCCAGCTCCAAGGAGTTCCCTGACGTGGCAGTTCGTTAGACAATGTGCTGACGACAAGACATGAGGGGTTTGCACGCTGTGCAATCAGAACCTGAGAGAGGCATAAATGTTCTCAACCTGAGCACAACCTGCATGACCAGGCATCTAAGTGCAAAGCACGAGCTGCAGTGGAGTAGACACCTCAAAAACAAAGAAAGGTCCTCCTGCTTCCTTTTCTGCTGCAGTCTCGGCCTCTTCATCCACCTCTAGAGTGATAGTGGCACCTGCCACCCCGCAAACAGAGGATCTACCAGCAACGCCACCACCTGGGTCACCAAGCATCTCTACAATGTCCCATGGAAGCGTTCAACTCTCTATCTCCAAAACACTGGAGCGAAAGAGGAAGTACGCCCCTATCCAGCCGCGATCCCTGGCTCTGAATGCCAGCATTTTAAAATTCCTGGCCTTTAAAATGCGTTCCTTCCGTCTGGTGGAGATGGAGAGTTTTAAAATCCTTATGGCGGTGGCTGTCCCACAGTACGTCGTGCCCAGCCGCCACTACTTTTCCAGGTGTGCCATCCCTTCCCTGCACAACCAAGTGGGGGACAAAATCAGGTGTGCAATGCGCAACGCCATCTGTGGCAAGGTCCACCTAACTATGGATACGTGGACCAGTAAGCACGGTCAGGGACGTTATATCTCCCTTGCAGCACACTGGGTAAATGCAGTGGTGGCTGGGCCTGAGGCGGATAGCAGTTTGGCGCATGTCCTTCTACCACTGAGGATTGCAGGGCGCTTCAATTTGCCTCCTGTTGCTTCCTCCTACTCCGCTAGCTCATCCTCTACTGCCTCCTCATCCGGTCATCGTAACACCTTCACCACCAACTTCAGCACAGCCAGGGGTAAACGACAGCAGGCACAAGTTTTAAAACGTATCTGTTCAGGGGACAAACCAGACACCATGCAGGAGCTGTGGACGGGCCTTGATCAACAGATCGATGAGTGGTTGGTGCCAGTGAGCCTCAAGCCCGGCCTGGTGGTGTGCGATAATGGGCGAAATCTCGTAGCAGCTCTGGGACTAGCCGAATTGACGCACATCCCTTGCCTGGCGCATGTGCTGAATTTGGTGGTCCAGAGGTTCCTTAAAAATTACCCTGATATGTCAGAACTGCTGCAGAAAGTGTGGGCCGTCTGTGCGCACTTTCTGCGTTCTCACACTGCTGCTGCTCGCCTGTCAGCGCTGCAGCGTAACTTCGGCCTTCCCGCTCACCGCCTCATATGCGATGTGCCCACAAGGTGGAACTCCACCTTGCACATGCTGGCTAGACTGTGCGAGCGGCATCAGGCGATAGTGGAGTTTTAGCTGCAGCACACACGGGTGATTCGCTCTGCGGAACAGTACCACTTCACCACCAATGACTGAGCCTCAATGCGAGACCTGTGTGCCTTGTTACGCTGTTTTCCACCAACATTGCCAGTGCCGATGACGCGGTTCTCAACAATACTATCTCACTTCTATGCCTCCTTGAAAAAATGCTTCAGGCGATGATAGAAGAGGATGTGGCACAGGATGAGAAGGAGGAGGAGGAAGAGGGATCATTTCAAAGGGTTTCAGTCCAGTCATTTACAAGTGGCTCCGAGGGTGGGTTCCTGCACCCACAAACGCAAGGTACACAATTGTCCAGCCAGGGCACAGTTCTGGAGGAAGAAGAGGTGGAGGATGAGGAGGAGGAGATGGAGGAAGAGGAACCCTCTTTACAGCAGGGTGGCACCCAAACCAGCTCATGGCCATCACTGGTGCGTGGCTGGGGGGATACAGAGGACACAGGCGATACACCTCCCACAGAGGACAGCTTGCCGGTAAACGCTTGCTGGTAAACGCGCTGCTGGTGGCATTCCCACCTGACAGCGGGGGCACAGTGGAAGCACAAGGCGACGCAGCTGGGGCACCATCAGCACCTCAGAAGGCAGGGTTAGCATGGTCAAAATGTGGAAAAGCTTTGTCAGCACGCCACAACAACCAGCACCACCAGCTGATATGGAACGTCTTAGCAGGAGGCAGCATTTCAGCAACATGGTGGAGACGTATGTGTGCGCATGCCTACATGTTCTGAATGATGGGTCTTCCCCCTTCAACTTCTGGATCTCCAAATTGGGCACATGGCCTGAGCTTGCCCTTTACGCCTTGGAGGTGCTGGCCTGCCCTGCAGCCAGTGTATTATCTGAACGTGTGTTTAGCACGGCAGGGGGCGTTATCACAGACAAGCGCAGCCACCTGTCCACAGCCAATGTGGACAAGCTCACGTTCATTAAAATGAACCAGGCATGGATCCCACAGGAATTGTCCGTACCTTGTGCAGAATAGACATGTATACCGGCCATTGTTATACTACAGCACAATTGCTCATTGTTGTATTTTTGATATTTCCCACTCTTTTGGGGTGTACTCTAATTTAAACAAAAAATAAATAAATAAAAACCAGTGTTGGCTACCTCGTCCTCCTCCACCGCCGCTTCCACCTACACTGCTATTTCCACCTCCTCCTCAACCTCCTACTCCATATGGACCTCCACCTCATAGATTAAGATAATTTTTTGTTAATTTTTACGCATTTTATTTTTTAAGTCATTTCACTAATTTGTCTATACATTGTTGGATTACATATCCAAAATTTTTGGTTGTGATATACCCCTGCTCTACCTAGTAGACAGGTTATTACATTTCACTAATTTGTCTGTTACATTGTCGGGTGAAATTCACCAATTTTTGGCTGTGATATACCCCTGTTCTACCTAGTAGACAGGTTAATAGATTTCACAAATTTTCTGTTACATAGTTGGGTGACATTTACCAATTTTTGCCTGTGATATACCCCTGCTCTACCTATTGGACAGGTTAATAAATTTCACACTTTTTTCTGTTACATAGTTGGGTGACATTCACCAATTTTTGGCTATTATATACCACTGCTCTACCTAGTGGATGGGTTAATAAATTTCAGTAATTTGTCTGTTACATTGCCGGGTGAAATTCACAAATTTTTGGCTGTGATATACCCCTGCTATACCTAGTAGACAGGTTAATAAATTTCACTAATTCGTCTGTTACATTCTTGGGTGACATTAAATTTTTTTTTTTCCGTGAATAAACCCCTGCTCTGCATAGGTGACAGGCACCTAAATTTCATAAAATCGTCTGTTACATTGACAGGTGACATTTTACCAATTTTGCCGTATATAAACCCCTGCTCCTGCATAGGTAACGGGGACCTAATTTTTGCAAAATCGTCTGCTCCATTGGTGGTTGAAATGAACACAGTTTTGCCGTGAATAAACCCCTGCTCTGCATAGCTGACAGGGACCTAAATTTTAAAAAAATCGTCTGTTACATTGTCAGGTGACACTTTACCAATTTTTCCATATACAAACCCCTGCTTTGCATAGGTGACAGGAACCAAATTTTTGTAAAATCGTCTGTTCAATTCGTGGGTGACATGAACACAGTTTAGCCATGAATAAACCCCTGCTCTACATAGTTGACAGGGCCCAAAATTTTTAAAAATCGTCTGCTCCATTGGTGGGTGACATTAACCTATTTCTGCCGATGAAAAACCCCTGCTCTGCATAGGTGACAGAGGCTTACATTTCTAAAATTCATTTTTAATTGGCCCTTTTATTCGATCCTCCCGCTTTAATAACTCAATCACATTGCAGCCATTGACCTCCCTTGGATGTGGTATCCCTTTCTCACAGTCCCTCTCTGGCGTGGAACCCTGATTCACCGCTAACCGTGATCAACATGGTAGGCGCAGAAAAGAACATCGAAAGTTCTCGTCCTCCTAGATCAAGATTATTATTTTTTATTTTTATGTATTTTATGTCATTTTAAGTCATTTCCCTATCCACATATGTTTGCAGAGCACTTGCCATGCTCTTAACCACATTTTGCTTCCATTTGCAGCCCTCTAGCCCTTTCTATGACTTTTTTAGAGCCATTATAGTGCTCAAAAGTTCGGGTCCCCTTTGACTTCAATAGGGCTCGGGGTTAATTTCGGGTCAAGTTCGGGTCCCGAACTCGAACTTTTTTGTGAAGTTCGGCCGAACCCGTCGAACCCGAACATCCAAGTGTCCGCTCAACTATAGTGACCGCCTAATGTCCCTCCAGCCACAGAATCCTACAAAGTTGTGTGCTGTCAGGTGAATGCCTATTGGCTAATTTTTGGGGCCTGTACTGGCAAGTTCTCACAACAATACTTAGAGCACCAATCACTAATATCTCATGAGACCTTATAAAATGTGAAGTTGTGTGTACCGCAAAAAAAAAAAAACGCATCATGAGGGATTTTCGCAATAAGGCTTTTTTTTTTAACCACTTAATCTGCATATACAGCGATTGTTCTAACATGCATGTGAAATGTAATCAAATACACAACTTTAATGTCAAATTACTTGCAGTGAGAAGTTCCTCCTCAACGTTGCGAAAATTGTTGCCCACCATTTTTTCTTATCGCATCCAAATTCGGTCAGTTGGAAATCAGTTGTTGTAGTAGGCTGCGTCTATTTTGCTCATACACATACGCAAAAATTATATTGCTGATATTTCGCATTGAAAAAAATAATGAATGGAGATCGTAAATTCGAATAATACATCTGGTACTGTATGTCACTGTCCATGTTGTGGGACTATTTGTGCACTTCTAGTAATTATTTGGTGGCTGCAAATATGACCTGAAGGTTTTTCAGATTCGCCTGCCATTCAAGTCTATGGGGCCCTCTGCGAACACACGGTTTGCAAACATTTGAGCCCGAACGCGCATTCGCTTTCGCGAACCGCCCAGCCAATGTTCGTCCATCACTAGGTACCATAGCTATACAGAGGGACAAATGCCATTGGAACAACTAATTGCAACTGGTGTGATATGACAGTTGCCCCCCAAAAAATCTGATTGAGGCAGGGGTGTAATATACCTATAATATAAATTCTATATAGTGCATTTTTATTTGTGTGTGGTTCTGCTGAGATAACATAGCTATACAGAGGGACAAATGCCATTGGAACAACTATTTTCAACTGGTGTGATATACCAGTTGTCCCCCCAAAAAACTGATTAAGGGGTTTTATATACCTGCTTCCACAAATACTGCTCTTCTCTAGGGACTTTGGCACAGGGTCATTTTGAAAAGGACAGGCACAGGAAGAGGCAGGCCGTTCCTCAGGGTTGGTAGGGGTCGGGCAGGTGGACCAGGCCGGAGCCTGAGTGGGAAGTTGGAGAGAATGCGTGCAATTACTTCAACGGACGCAACAGAGCAGGTTGAGTGGCTCACTCAGCCTTCCGCTTCTGCAACCTCATCATCCTCTGTACCATCACCCTCCTCACTCTCTTCTGTGTGCACCCCCAATGACACAACCGCCACCACCATAGCCCCTCCACTCGAGTCAGAGGAATTATTTTCCCATAATTTTCCAGACCATAGCTATGCGCAGCAATTCTTGGCATCGGATGAGGAAGAGGAGGTAGCAATGGCCACCACCCAGCGGTCTGACGACAGTACCCAGATCAGGCAAAAGGAGAGTGGTCAGTGAGTGTGAAGGTGACGATGATGACGTGTCGATAGATGTCACGTGGGTGCCCACAAGAAAGACAGAGCAGAAGATAGGGAGGAGAAGCAGGCAGAACTCACAGTGCACAGGAGTCAAAAAGCAGACTGCAAATGTATCTGGAGCGAGCCATCCACCATCCACCATGCAGAGTAGTGAATGCATGGAATAGCCTTCCTGCAGAAGTGGTACCTGCAAATACAGTAAAGGAGTTTAAGCATGCATGGGATAGGCATACGGCCATCCTTCATATAAGATAGGGCCAAGGGCTATTCATAGTATTCGGTATATTGGGCAGACTAGATGGGCCAAATGGTTCTTATCTGCCGACACACTCTATGTTTCTATGTTCACATCTTGAGCTCCCAGGACGCTGGCACATGGCTCCGCAGTGTGGGCTTTTTTTATCGTGTCAGATGCTGATAATAGTGTTGCCATCTGTAGCCTGTGCTGTCAACGCATAAGTCGCGGTAAACCTAACACTCACCTAGGAATAACCGCCTTAAGAAGGCACCTGGCCTCCCATCACCGAGCCCAGTGGGAGCAATGCTATCAGAACCCTCAAAGCCACACTCCTGGAGCTCCACATCCTGCCTCTTCTCCTCTCTCCTCCCATTTGTCCTCCACTCCACCTTCCATCGTGCCGTCGTCGCGTTCATCTGGCACAAGGCAGGCTTCCGTGGTCCAAATGTTCGAGCATAAAAAAATGATGACGCCGGATAATCCTTTTTCCCAACGGCTGACCACTGGTTTGTCGGAACTGCTAGCCGGTCAACTACTGCCATATAAATTCAAATTCGTGAACTCGAAGGCCTTTAGAAAATTTGTGGCCATTGTCACACTGCAATAGAAGGTCCCTGGAAAGAAATATTTCTCCCAGAGTGGCATCCCTGAACTATATGGCCACGTTCAGGGGCAATTTAATATATTTCTGGCACACAGTGTCGGTGCCAATATACATCTGACCACAGACACGTGGTCTAGCAAACATGGGCAGGGAAGGTACATGACTTTTACTGCCCACTGGATGAACCGTCTGATGGCTGTCAAGCATGTATCCCGTGGCACTCATGTGGATTTGGTGTTACCGCCATGGATTGCATGCAGGCCTGCCTCTTCTTCTCCTCCTCCAACTCCATCCTCCGTCTCATCTTCGGCTGACTCCTCCTCTTCCACTGCTACCGCCTCTTCCTCTGCACCCCCCAAGCTCCCCAGAACCTATTCGACATGCCAGGTGAGACGTTGCCATCCTGTGCTGCGGCTGTTGTGCCTGGAAGCCAAGAACCACACCGATCCTGCACTGCTTTCAGCTCTGCGGTTACAGGCCAATCAATGGCTAACCCCGCTCAATTTGAAAGTTGGTAAAGTGGTGTGTGACAATGGTGCGCACTGAAACAGGGAAAAATGTCACACATGCCGTGCATGGCACACGTCCTGAACTTAGTTGTGCAGCGATTCGTTGCCAAATACCCCCGGGGTCCAGGATGTCTTGCGGCAGGCTAGGAAAATCTCTGGCCATTTTAGAAGATCTTACACGGCCATGGCTCGCCTTGCTGACATTTAGAGACACCACTTGGCCTTCAGCCGTCTGATTTGTGACTGCCTGATGCACTGGAACTCCACCTTGTATATGCTTATTAGTCTTCTCCAGCAGAAACGTGCAGTTAACGACTACCTGTACGAACACTGCGGCAGAACAGGTTCTGGGAGATTGTTTTTTTTTTTTTCTGCGCCAGTGGCTGCTCATGCGCAATGCATGCAGACTTATGTGGCCATTTGATGAGATCACCAAACTAGTCAGTCGCAGCCAGGGCGCCATCAGTGACATTGTACCTTACGCCTTCTTTCTGGAGCATGCATTGTGTCGTGTCATTGATCAAGCCGTCGATGAGCAGGAGTAGGAATATGAGGAAGTCGCAATGCTGAATAAATTCCCAGGGGGGCCTACTCCATCTGAAACAAGTCAGCAGGAGTCTGAAGAGGAGTCAGAGGAGGATGGTGGCTGGGGGGAGGAGGAGGAGGAGCAAGAAGAGCAGGCTTTCAGGGGGACTTTTTGGGGATCCCTGGTGTTCTCCGTGGCTGGGAGGTGCATACCGAGGACAACATTTTCCGGGGCGATGAGCTGGAGCCAGGGTTCACTGCTTCCAATTTAGTGCAAATGGGGCCTTCATGCTCCAGTGTTTAAAGAGGGACTCCTGTATAAAAAGCATAAAGGGCAAGGACTAGTACTGGGTGGCAACGTACTTAGACCCCCGGTACAAACACAAAATGGCAGACATGTTACCAGCATCACAAAGAGCTGGCAGAATGCAGCATTTCCAGGTCTTGCTGCGAGAGATGCTGCATTCTGCTGGGCGCTGGCAGAGAAATTCCCACCCACAGCAAAACAGGTGCAGGCACCAATCCTACCGCACCTGCAAGAAGAGGGCGGTTTGAAGATGTATTAATCACTTCAGATATGAGATCATTCTTGCAACCAACCTATCGACAGCAGCCCTCCGGATCCAGTCTCAGGGAACGCCGAGATAGACAGGTGTCCGACTACATCGGGTAAACGGCTGATGTGGACTCTCTGAGAAGCAAGAAACCCCTGGACTACTGGATGTGCAGGCTTGACCTGTGGCCAGAGCTGCCACAATTTGCCATGGAACTCTTGGCTTTCCCCTCGTCGAGTGTCCTGTCCGAAAGGACGTTAAGCGCAGCAGGGGGGAAACATGACCGATAAGCGCACTCGCCTAGCTCTCGACAGTGTGGACTACCTCACATTTAAAAAAATTAATGAGGCATGGATCTCAGAGGAATTCAACACCTGTGATGACCACGTGTAATTGATTTTCCTCATGTCAGCCCAAACATATTCGCCACCACCCAGAACAAAGAATGGTCCTTGTCTTATGTATATACAGTGGCATAAAAGGACTTTTCTGTCAGGTGAATGCCTCATTTTTGTGGCCTCTACTCTAGTGGCCTACAGTAAAATTTCTATCCAGTGACCGCCTAATGTACCTCCAGACACATAATCACTAGTTCTTTTCTGTCAGGTGAATGCCTAATTTTTGGGGCCTGCACTGGCCTACACTAAAATTCTTAGCCAGTGACTGCCTAATGTACTTTCAGCCACATCATCACAAGTTATTTTCTGTCAAGTGAATGCCTAATTTTTGGGGCCTGTACTGGCCTACAGTAAATTTATTAGCCAGTGACCGTCTAATATACCTCCAGCCACATAATCACTTGTTCTTTTCTAAATTTAAAATAGAGGTACTCGCGCTGCCAACAATTGTGGAATCCAATCAGATATTGGTACTCCAAGTTAAGCGTTCCTCACAATGCAACCACACAATCAGACTCCAGACGTGGGGCGCACTTCCAAACGTTAAGTACCATAACAGCGTTATAGAGACTTTCTGATATTTATACTTGTTCTTTTCTCTGGCCTACAGTAAAATTATTATACAGTGACCGCCTAATGTACCTCCAGCCACATAATCACTTGATCTTTTCTGTACGGTGAATGCCTAATTGTTGGAGCCTCGGAGGAAATCAACACCTGTGACGACCACGTGTTATCGAATTTCACCTATTATCATTTGGGGTTTATTCAAGAGGGGGGATTTTGTTAGCCATGTTTTTAATCCAATTTTATATTTTTAGTTCTTTTAAACATATGTATTTGACATGTATTTGTACTGGCCTGCAGTAAAATTGTTATCCAATGACCGTCTAATATACCTCCAGCCACATAATCACTTGTTCTTTTCTGTCAAGTGAATGCCTAATTTTTGGGGCCCGTGCTCCCTTGGCCTAAAATAAAATTTGTCTCGGCTGCAGCAGGGCACATTTTTG
Source organism: Bufo bufo (assembly GCF_905171765.1). Classification (NCBI taxonomy): domain Eukaryota; kingdom Metazoa; phylum Chordata; class Amphibia; order Anura; family Bufonidae; genus Bufo; species Bufo bufo. The sequence continues at coordinate 92,421,814 of NC_053389.1, read as the reverse complement.
AGAGTTTTCCTTTAAGACGCATAAAAATGGCCCCTGATTAAAATACATTATTTTTGTGGGAATTTTTGCCATTGTTCACCCTATGGTATGTCACTGTCCATGTTGTGGGACTATTTATGCACTTCTAGTAAGTATTTGGTGGCTGCAACTATGACCTGAAGGTTGTTCAGGTTCGCCTGCCATTAAAGTGAATGGGGCCCGCCGCGAACGCGTGGTTCGCGAACATTTGATCGTGAACACTCAAATGTCCTGGCCGATGTTCGGCCTTCACTAATCACAATACACTGATGTATGCACATACAGTATATGGACTGTCTTCTTTTCTATACGAGTATAGTTTAGGTACAATTGGGTTGAATATATTAGACTAAATGATATGCATATACAATTCTAGCACACCAGATACCAGAGGGATATACTGTATGTATAAATGCAAATATATGCAATGTGTTTCTCTGCTCAGTCAACTCTTTAGATTGTTTTTATTATTCAAGCCAGTGAAGAGAATGAGTTTAGAACAAGAAAGAGGTATATATGTAACTAAAATATAAGCCTCAGCACAACACAGGAGCAGGAAAAACTTGCTCATAATAGAAGCACATACTCACCATATTCCAGGGATCAATGTCCCAGAAATATTCGCTCTAAATGCATTTATCCAAAATAAACTGGAAACGTTCATTTCAGCTCACTGTTAAAAACAAAATGATTGTGAACAACTAATAAAAAGTGACATCTTAAATTAAACTATATGTTAAAGTGGATATCCAGCAGGATAACTTTTTATATAGGGGAAGAATAGGTTAAAAAAGTATTATTCCACCAATCCTCCACCCATTACGAAGCAGATGTGGATCAGCTGTGTCACTTGAACAGATTTGCCTTGGGTCTTCATCCTTTAACTCATATAGAAGCATCTGGACTCCACTGCAGTGGAACCACAAGAGTGCAAACTTCCTTTTGAATTAGTAGAAGGATGACCAACGGATTTTAAGAGACAACAATGTCGAGCACCAAAGGATCTAGCAATACTAAAGTCAGAAGGGACAGGCTGAAGTCAGGGCATGCAGAGTACTATTAGTATGATAAACAGTCTGAGGTCAGGGCGGACAGCTGAAGATCAGAATGGAGATCAGGAAGAGGTCAGGTCAATCAGCAAAGATTCATATCCAGGAAACAGAAGTCTGTACACAGGCAGATGTATGGATGAAGCAGAGTTAACTGTCACAGTCATAAAATATTAACTAGATGTTATCTAGTGTGTAACAGGGTGTAATAGAAGGCTGGTAAAATCACCATATACTACAATAAATAAGTATGAGGCTACTAAAGCTGGTAAGGCTTTCTTCTGCTCTGGCAGACCCAAATGGTATATGTAATACATGGTTGACAATTTATTAACATGTAATAATACATTTCACCACTAGAACTCAGCAAGGCCTTTCTCCACTACTTATGATTAATGATGAATCAAATGTTCGCAAACCGCAAGTTTGCGGCGGGCCCCATTCACTTTAATGGCAGGCGAACCTGAAAAACTTTCAAGTCATATCTGCAGCCACCAAATACTTACAAGAAGTGCACAAATCATCCCACAACATGGACAATGACATACCAGAGGGGGATCATTGGCAAAAATTCCCCCCAAAAATATGTATTTTAATCAGGGGCCATTTTTATGCTTCTTAAAGGGAAATTCTCAGAAATGTGCCCTGGTGGAGCCTAGAAAATTTTTATTTTAGGCCATGGGAGGACGGTCCTTAAAAATTAGGCATTCACCCAATCCAGAGGAAAAAAAAGCAGACTGGTTTAAGAGCTTCATTTATACAAGCAGGCAAATAACGCAAGTTCGTGAGCATTCGCTTGTTTGATTTCAAGTGTGTTTGTATTAAGTGTGTGACTTTAAATTATGTGGCTTGAGATTTAGGGACTTTAGGAGGGTACTGCAGTAAGTTATATACTTATCACTGCTCTATATTGTATTTTCCTCTTTCTTGCGTAATCCCCATTTAGTAAAGTATGTGTTACATTATTGACAGCGCAGTCCAGTGCACATTGTGTCTCATGTACACAGTCCTGGAACAGCCTTTTGAGGGTGCAGATATTTGTTCATAATGTGAGCAAATTGCCCGTTTGGAATCGCACATCGAGAGAGGCGTTGACAAGTTGGAAAAGAGTTTGTTGCTCACTGAGAAAGCACTCTTTGGAGTAGATGGGTGGAGGGTGGTAGCGAGGAGGCTGAGGAAAGTGAGGTAGCTTGCTGGGAAACAGTTAGAAAGCGGGGTAGAGGGAAGAGAGCCAGGGAGGCTAGCCCTGATCTGACACACCCCAACAAGTTTGCAAGGTTGGCAGATGAGGGGGATGTCAGTTCAGAGAAAGCACAGCTGCAGCTGGACACTTCCCCTGCAAGTCAGGAGAATGTCGGATCCAGTAAGCAGGGCAACAGGAGAGCAGGGCAGGCCAGACAGGTGCTGGTAGTGGGAGACTCAATTGTTAGGGGTACAGATAGGGCAATGTGTCACAAAGACCGGGATCGTCAAACGATGTGTTGTCTTCCTGGTGCTCGAGTTCGACACATCGTGGACCGGGTTGACAGATTACTGGGAGGGGCTGGAGAAGATCCAGCGGTCATGGTGCATATCAGAAGCAATGACAAAAGTTAGAGGTAGGTGGAGCGTCCTTAAAAAAGATTTTAGTGATTTAGGTCAAAAGCTTAGGGCAAGGACCCCAAAGGTAGTATTTTCCGAAATACTGCCTCAAAGGTAGTATTTTCCGAAATACTGCCGTTACCACGAGCCACACAAGACTTAGTATTAACCGATAGACCTGACAGAACAACAGATGTGCAGGTTGGGGGAAACCTGGGAAATAGTGACCATAAAGTAATAACCTTCCAATCATTAAAAAGAGTGTTTCTTCAGGGAGGAACAAAAATACCAAACTTCAAAAAAGCATAATTTAGCCAACTAAGAGAGGCCATAGGCCTAACTAACTGGAACAAAGTCCTCAAAGATAAAAATACAGCCACAAAATGGGATATTTTTAAAAACATCCTAAAATCTAATTGAGAGGTACATACCTTATGGGAATAAAAGGTTACAGAACAAGAAGAAACCAATGTGGATAAATAGAACTGTAAAGAAGGCAATATATGACACAAAGAAAGCATTTAAATTACTAAAACAGGAGGGTGGTGAGGAAGCACTGAAAAACTATAAGGAAAAAAAATAGAATATGTAAAAAACAAATAAAAGTGGCCAAACTAGAGACCGAGAGATTAATTGCCAAAGAGAGTAAAACTAACCCTAAAATGTTCTTCAATTATATAAATGGTAAAAAGTATAAATCTTAAGGTGTCTGCCATTTACAGAGTGATGAGGGAAGAGTTGCAGAGAGCGATTAGGAGAAAGCAAAGCTACTTAATATTTTTTTCTCCACTGTATTCACTAAAGAAAATAAATTGTCAGATGAAATGCAGAATGTAAAAGTAAATTCCCTATTAAAAGTGCCCTGTCTGACCTAGGAAGAAGCACAGCGGCATCTTAAAAAGATCAAAATAGACAAATCGCCAGGACCAGATGGCACCCCCCCTCCCCGTATCCTAAGAGAATTAAGTAGTGTCATACCCAGACCCTTAGACAGGGAATGTTCCACAGGATTGGCGCATAGCAAATGTGGTGCCAATATTAAAAAAGGGTCCAAAAACAGAGCCCGGAAACTATTGGCCGGTAAGTTTAACATCTGTCATGGGTAAACTGTTTGAAGGTTTTCTAAGAAATGCTATCTTGTAGCACCTCAATAAAAATAAGCAAATAACGCCATATCAGCATGGCTTCATGAGGGATCAGTCATGTCAAACAAATTTAGCGTGCATGCTGGTCCATGTCTTCCCTGGATTCAATGGAGGCCATTTTGGCACCGAAAATGACAGAAATTCAGGTGAGCCCAGCATGTGAGTGGAACCTATACCTTCTGAATTGTATGTTAGCCGCCATGGCACACAACAGGTATATAGTGTTAGGAACCCGTCTAACTAGAGATTGCCTTGACGTTCGGCAGACGGGCTCAGATAATTTTGTACAAAATGATTTGCCAAATATCTCTAACTGGCTGGTATAGCATTTGCAATACTGCGGTGCTATGGGATGTGCTGACTGACCCCCTTTTTTTTCACTTCACAGTAAGCTGGAGGCGTGGCTGCCTCTTTAGTCGTGCACTCCTGACCAGCTCGTTTGTCTCACAGGTTGATTTTAATCAATGTTAGTATATAGCTTGGCCCACTCCCCCTCACTCACTGAAACCATATGGCACCAGGAGAGAGATAGTGTGTGGACTCTCATTGCAGTCCTTGGTGGCCATGTGGCGCCGGGGGCGGTGTGGAGTGGGCCCAGCGTGCATGCTGGTCCATGTCTTCCCTGGATTCAATGGAGGCCATTTTGGCACCGAAAATGACAGAAATTCAGGTGAGCCCAGCATGTGAGTGGAACCTATACCTTCTGAATTGTATGTTAGCCGCCATGGCACACAACAGGTATATAGTGTTAGGAACCCGTCTAACTAGAGATTGCCTTGACGTTCGGCAGACGGGCTCAGATAATTTTGTACAAAATGATTTGCCAAATATCTCTAACTGGCTGGTATAGCATTTGCAATACTGCGGTGCTATGGGATGTGCTGACTGACCCCCTTTTTTTTCACTTCACAGTAAGCTGGAGGCGTGGCTGCCTCTTTAGTCGTGCACTCCTGACCAGCTCGTTTGTCTCACAGGTTGATTTTAATCAATGTTAGTATATAGCTTGGCCCACTCCCCCTCACTCACTGAAACCATATGGCACCAGGAGAGAGATAGTGTGTGGACTCTCATTGCAGTCCTTGGTGGCCATGTGGCGCCGGGGGCGGTGTGGAGTGGGCCCAGCGTGCATGCTGGTCCATGTCTTCCCTGGATTCAATGGAGGCCATTTTGGCACCGAAAATGACAGAAATTCAGGTGAGCCCAGCATGTGAGTGGAACCTATACCTTCTGAATTGTATGTTAGCCGCCATGGCACACAACAGGTATATAGTGTTAGGAACCCGTCTAACTAGAGATTGCCTTGACGTTCGGCAGACGGGCTCAGATAATTTTGTACAAAATGATTTGCCAAATATCTCTAACTGGCTGGTATAGCATTTGCAATACTGCGGTGCTATGGGATGTGCTGACTGACCCCCTTTTTTTTCACTTCACAGTAAGCTGGAGGCGTGGCTGCCTCTTTAGTCGTGCACTCCTGACCAGCTCGTTTGTCTCACAGGTTGATTTTAATCAATGTTAGTATATAGCTTGGCCCACTCCCCCTCACTCACTGAAACCATATGGCACCAGGAGAGAGATAGTGTGTGGACTCTCATTGCAGTCCTTGGTGGCCATGTGGCGCCGGGGGCGGTGTGGAGTGGGCCCAGCGTGCATGCTGGTCCATGTCTTCCCTGGATTCAATGGAGGCCATTTTGGCACCGAAAATGACAGAAATTCAGGTGAGCCCAGCATGTGAGTGGAACCTATACCTTCTGAATTGTATGTTAGCCGCCATGGCACACAACAGGTATATAGTGTTAGGAACCCGTCTAACTAGAGATTGCCTTGACGTTCGGCAGACGGGCTCAGATAATTTTGTACAAAATGATTTGCCAAATATCTCTAACTGGCTGGTATAGCATTTGCAATACTGCGGTGCTATGGGATGTGCTGACTGACCCCCTTTTTTTTCACTTCACAGTAAGCTGGAGGCGTGGCTGCCTCTTTAGTCGTGCACTCCTGACCAGCTCGTTTGTCTCACAGGTTGATTTTAATCAATGTTAGTATATAGCTTGGCCCACTCCCCCTCACTCACTGAAACCATATGGCACCAGGAGAGAGATAGTGTGTGGACTCTCATTGCAGTCCTTGGTGGCCATGTGGCGCCGGGGGCGGTGTGGAGTGGGCCCAGCGTGCATGCTGGTCCATGTCTTCCCTGGATTCAATGGAGGCCATTTTGGCACCGAAAATGACAGAAATTCAGGTGAGCCCAGCATGTGAGTGGAACCTATACCTTCTGAATTGTATGTTAGCCGCCATGGCACACAACAGGTATATAGTGTTAGGAACCCGTCTAACTAGAGATTGCCTTGACGTTCGGCAGACGGGCTCAGATAATTTTGTACAAAATGATTTGCCAAATATCTCTAACTGGCTGGTATAGCATTTGCAATACTGCGGTGCTATGGGATGTGCTGACTGACCCCCTTTTTTTTCACTTCACAGTAAGCTGGAGGCGTGGCTGCCTCTTTAGTCGTGCACTCCTGACCAGCTCGTTTGTCTCACAGGTTGATTTTAATCAATGTTAGTATATAGCTTGGCCCACTCCCCCTCACTCACTGAAACCATATGGCACCAGGAGAGAGATAGTGTGTGGACTCTCATTGCAGTCCTTGGTGGCCATGTGGCGCCGGGGGCGGTGTGGAGTGGGCCCAGCGTGCATGCTGGTCCATGTCTTCCCTGGATTCAATGGAGGCCATTTTGGCACCGAAAATGACAGAAATTCAGGTGAGCCCAGCATGTGAGTGGAACCTATACCTTCTGAATTGTATGTTAGCCGCCATGGCACACAACAGGTATATAGTGTTAGGAACCCGTCTAACTAGAGATTGCCTTGACGTTCGGCAGACGGGCTCAGATAATTTTGTACAAAATGATTTGCCAAATATCTCTAACTGGCTGGTATAGCATTTGCAATACTGCGGTGCTATGGGATGTGCTGACTGACCCCCTTTTTTTTCACTTCACAGTAAGCTGGAGGCGTGGCTGCCTCTTTAGTCGTGCACTCCTGACCAGCTCGTTTGTCTCACAGGTTGATTTTAATCAATGTTAGTATATAGCTTGGCCCACTCCCCCTCACTCACTGAAACCATATGGCACCAGGAGAGAGATAGTGTGTGGACTCTCATTGCAGTCCTTGGTGGCCATGTGGCGCCGGGGGCGGTGTGGAGTGGGCCCAGCGTGCATGCTGGTCCATGTCTTCCCTGGATTCAATGGAGGCCATTTTGGCACCGAAAATGACAGAAATTCAGGTGAGCCCAGCATGTGAGTGGAACCTATACCTTCTGAATTGTATGTTAGCCGCCATGGCACACAACAGGTATATAGTGTTAGGAACCCGTCTAACTAGAGATTGCCTTGACGTTCGGCAGACGGGCTCAGATAATTTTGTACAAAATGATTTGCCAAATATCTCTAACTGGCTGGTATAGCATTTGCAATACTGCGGTGCTATGGGATGTGCTGACTGACCCCCTTTTTTTTCACTTCACAGTAAGCTGGAGGCGTGGCTGCCTCTTTAGTCGTGCACTCCTGACCAGCTCGTTTGTCTCACAGGTTGATTTTAATCAATGTTAGTATATAGCTTGGCCCACTCCCCCTCACTCACTGAAACCATATGGCACCAGGAGAGAGATAGTGTGTGGACTCTCATTGCAGTCCTTGGTGGCCATGTGGCGCCGGGGGCGGTGTGGAGTGGGCCCAGCGTGCATGCTGGTCCATGTCTTCCCTGGATTCAATGGAGGCCATTTTGGCACCGAAAATGACAGAAATTCAGGTGAGCCCAGCATGTGAGTGGAACCTATACCTTCTGAATTGTATGTTAGCCGCCATGGCACACAACAGGTATATAGTGTTAGGAACCCGTCTAACTAGAGATTGCCTTGACGTTCGGCAGACGGGCTCAGATAATTTTGTACAAAATGATTTGCCAAATATCCCTAACTGGCTGGTATAGCATTTGCAATACTGCGGTGCTATGGGATGTGCTGACTGACCCCCTTTTTTTTCACTTCACAGTAAGCTGGAGGCGTGGCTGCCTCTTTAGTCGTGCACTCCTGACCAGCTCGTTTGTCTCACAGGTTGATTTTAATCAATGTTAGTATATAGCTTGGCCCACTCCCCCTCACTCACTGAAACCATATGGCACCAGGAGAGAGATAGTGTGTGGACTCTCATTGCAGTCCTTGGTGGCCATGTGGCGCCGGGGGCGGTGTGGAGTGGGCCCAGCGTGCATGCTGGTCCATGTCTTCCCTGGATTCAATGGAGGCCATTTTGGCACCGAAAATGACAGAAATTCAGGTGAGCCCAGCATGTGAGTGGAACCTATACCTTCTGAATTGTATGTTAGCCGCCATGGCACACAACAGGTATATAGTGTTAGGAACCCGTCTAACTAGAGATTGCCTTGACGTTCGGCAGACGGGCTCAGATAATTTTGTACAAAATGATTTGCCAAATATCCCTAACTGGCTGGTATAGCATTTGCAATACTGCGGTGCTATGGGATGTGCTGACTGACCCCCTTTTTTTTCACTTCACAGTAAGCTGGAGGCGTGGCTGCCTCTTTAGTCGTGCACTCCTGACCAGCTCGTTTGTCTCACAGGTTGATTTTAATCAATGTTAGTATATAGCTTGGCCCACTCCCCCTCACTCACTGAAACCATATGGCACCAGGAGAGAGATAGTGTGTGGACTCTCATTGCAGTCCTTGGTGGCCATGTGGCGCCGGGGGCGGTGTGGAGTGGGCCCAGCGTGCATGCTGGTCCATGTCTTCCCTGGATTCAATGGAGGCCATTTTGGCACCGAAAATGACAGAAATTCAGGTGAGCCCAGCATGTGAGTGGAACCTATACCTTCTGAATTGTATGTTAGCCGCCATGGCACACAACAGGTATATAGTGTTAGGAACCCGTCTAACTAGAGATTGCCTTGACGTTCGGCAGACGGGCTCAGATAATTTTGTACAAAATGATTTGCCAAATATCTCTAACTGGCTGGTATAGCATTTGCAATACTGCGGTGCTATGGGATGTGCTGACTGACCCCCTTTTTTTTCACTCAAACAAATTTAATCAGTTTCTATGAGGAGGTAAGTTCTAGACTTGACAGCTGCGAATCAATGGAGGTCGTATTTCTAGACTTCTCTAAAGCATTTGACACTGTACCGAATAAAAGGTTAGTATATAAAATGAGGATGCTCGGACTGGGAGAAAATGTCTGTATGTGGGTAAATAACTGGCTCAATGATAGAAAACAGAGGGTGGTTATTAATGGTACACACTCAGATTGGGTCACTGTCACTAGTGCAGTACCTCAGGGGTCAGTACTGGGCCCTATCCTCTTAAATATATTTATTAAAGATCTTGTAGAAGGCTTGCACAGTAAAATATACATTTTTGCAGATGACACTAAACTGTGTAAAGTAATTGACACGGAAGAGGACAGTGTACTGCTACAGATGGATCTGGATAGATTGGAGGCTTGGGCAGAGAAGTGGCAGATGAGGTTTAACACTGACAAATGTAAGGTTATGCACATGGGTAGGAATAATACAAGTCACCCGTACATACTAAATGGTAAAACACTGGGTAGCACTGACATGGAAAAGGACATAGGAATTTTAGTGAACAGCAAACTAAGCTTTAAAAAACAGTGTCAGGCAGCTGCTGCCAAGGCCAATAAGATAATGGGTTGCATCAAAAGGGGCATAGATGCCCGTGATAAGAACATAGTCCTACCACTTTACAAATCACTGGTCAGACCACACATGGAGTACTGTGTACAGTTCTGGGCTCCTGTGAACAAGGCAGACATAGCAAAGCTGGAGAGGGTTCAGAGAAGGGCAACTAAAATAATTACAGGAATGAGGGAATTACAGTACCCTAAAAGATTATCAAAATTAGGGTTATTCACTTTAGAAAAAAGACGACTGAGGGGAGATTGAATTACTATGTATAAATATATCAGGGTTCAGTACAGAGATCTCTCCCATCATTTATTTATCCCCAGGACTGTGACTGTGACGAGGGGACATCCTCTGCGTCTGGATGAAAGAAGGTTTGTACACAAACATAGAATAGGATTCTTTTCGTCAAGAGCAGTGAGACTATGGAACTCTCTGCCTGAGGAGGTGGTGATGGTGAGTACAATAAAGGAATTCAAGAGGGGCCTGGATGTATTTCTGGAGTGTAATAATATTACAGGCTATAGCTACTAGAGAGGGGTCTTTGATCCAGGGAGTTATCTCATTGCCTGAATAGAGTCGGGAAGGAATTTTTTCCCCCTTAAGTGGGGAAAATTGTCTTCTATCTCACAGTTTTTTTTTTTGCCTTCCTCTGGAACAATTTGCAGGATAACAGGCCGAACTGTATGGACAAATGTCTTTTTTCGGCCTTATATACTATGTTATGTTACCTGACATAAAAGAAATTATGATTATGTGGCTCGAAGTACATTATGCGGTCAATGGATAAAAAATTTAATGTAGGCCGTCCAGGCCCCAAACATTAGGCATTAACCGGACATAAAAGAACAATTAATTATTTGGCTGGAGGTACATTAGGCGGTCACCGTATAACAATTTTACTGTTGGCCAGTTAGATTACAGGCCCCAAAAATTATGCATTCCACCGTACATAAAAGAACAAGTAATTATGTGGCTGGAGGTATATTAGACGGTCATTAGAAATCAATTTTACTGCAGGCCAGTACAAATAGATGTCAAATACATATGTTTAACAGAACAAAAAAGATAAAATTTGATTAAAAACATGGCGAAATCCCCCCTCTTGAAAAAACACCTAATGATAATAGTTGAAATTAGGAGGGGATATGGTGGTGGTGTCTTTTGGGGTGCACACCGCAGAGAGTCGGAGGGTGCAGATAGAGAATGAGGAGGGTGCAGAAGCAAAAGGCTGAGTGAGCCACTCAACCAACTCTGGTGCGTCCTTTGACGTAATCACATGCACCTTCTGCAACTTTCCACTTAGGCTCCGGCCTGGTGCATCTGCCCGACCCCTACCACCCCTGAGGAATGGCCTGCTTCTTCATCTGCTTGTCATTTTCAAACAAATGCTGTACTACCCAAATGCACTATATAGAAAGTATATTATTGGAATATAACACCCCTGCTTCAGTCAGTTTTTTGGGGGGCAAACTGGTAAATCACACCAGTTCAAATTATTTGTCCCAATAGCATTTGTCACTATCTGTAGCTGCGGCAAAGTAGCAGAACCGCAAACAAATGCTGCACTACCGAACTGCACTATATGGAAGGTATATTATTGGTATATACCAGCCCTGCTTCATTCAGTTTTTTGGGGGGCAACTGGTATATCACACCAATTGAAATTAATTGTTCCAATAGCGTTTTCCCCTCTGTATAGCTGCGGTATCTCAGCAAAAACTCACACAATTGCTGCACAATACAAATGCACTATAATATACTTTCCATGTTAGAAAGTATATTAAAAGTATATCACAGCCCTCAGTATGTCACACCCATCGATAGCACACCTATACCAGTCCTAAAAAGGACTTGTGGCCCTATTAGCTAGTGTTTGGTGTCCCTTACAGTATTTCCCTGCTCCACACAGCAACCTCTCCATACAATGGCAAAAGACTGAATGTAAAAAGGCAGCCAAATCAGGTTTATTTATAAGGTAGGGGGTATGTCCATGTCCAGAAACATTTCAATTGGCTGTCGTGTCCCACCTGATGGATGTGTCATGGGTAAAAGTTCTTCACAATGTAAAAGAATATGGCGCCGGTGGACATCGCCATATGCTCGCCCGTTCGGCGAACCGCAAACTAGCAAAGACACGACCGCCGGGCGAACCGCAAGGCCATCTCTTATCACACCAGTTGCAATTAGTTGTTCCAATGATGTTTGTCCCCCTGTAAAGCTGTGGCATTTCAGCAGAACCGCACACAAATGCTGCACAATACAAATGCAATATATAGAAACTGTATTTTAGCAATATCACACCCCTGCGTCAATCAGATTTTTTGGGGGGCAACTGGTATATCACACCAGTTGCATTTAGTTGTTCCAATTACGTTGTCCCTCTGTATTACTGCAGTATCACAGCAGATCCACACACAAATGCTGCACAATACAAATGCACTATAATATACTTTCTATGTTAGAAAGTATATTATAAGTATATTACACCCCTCAGTATGTCACACCTATCGATAGCACACCTATACCAGTCCTTAAAAGGAATTTTGTAGCCCTATTAGCTAGTGTTGGTGTCCCTAACAGTCTGTCCCTGCTCCACACAGCAACCTCTCCCTACACTGGCAAAAGACTGAATGTAAAATGGCAGCCAGATCGGGTTTATTTATAGGGTAGGGGGTGTGTCCATGTGCTGAAACGTCTCAATTGGCTGTTCTGTCCCACCTGATGAATGTGTCATGGGTCAAAATTCTGCACAATGCAAAAATAATGCTGCCGGCGGACATCGCCATTTGTTCACCTGTTCGGCAAACAAGCAAAGTTCGCAGCGAAACGACCACCGGGTGAACATTTTTAGAGAAGTAGTGATGGCTTGGGACTCTAAACCTTGGCTCCGCACAAGCCATCAGTTCTCTGAAATGTGCAGAGTCAACCACATGGAAAAGAAGGGACTGTAGTGCCAGCAACTTGGCCAGGAGCAGGTTCAGCTTCTGCACTGTTGGATGTGTGCACGCATACTGTTGTCTCTTTGCAAACACCTCTTTCCCAGGCCACTTTATGGAGACACTCCATGTTTTGATGCAGGGCCATGGTGCCAACACTGGTACTCTGGCCATGCTTCACCTTCTGCCCATAAATCAACCCAGCAACTTGATGAAAAATCCCACACCGGTGAGTTTGGCATTTTACCCCCACAACTCTGTGCTGACTGCCTGCCGCTGCCACTATGAAGCTGTGCACCACTAGTTGTTATCAGACAAGTAGGCTCCTGAATAGCCAACAGTCTATCCCTAGTAGAGATGGCTTTGCGGTTCGCCCGGCGGTCGTTTTGCGGCTAACTTTGCTCGTTCACGGTTTCCTGAACAGGCGAACATATGGCGATGTCCGCCGGCGCCATTATCTTTTGCATTGTGCAGAACTTTGACCCATGACACATCCATCAGATGGGACCGGACAGCCAATTGAGATGTTTCAGCACATGGACTACCCTATAAATAAACCCGATCTGGCCGCCATTTTACATTCAGTCTTTTGCCAATGTAGGGAGAGGTTGCTGTGTGGAGCAGGGACCGACTGTTTCGGACACCAAAAACTAGCTAATAGGGCCACAAAAACCTTTTAAGGACTGGTATAAGTGTGCTATCAATAGACATGACATACAGAGGGGTTTGATACTTATAATATACTTTCTAACATAGAAAGTATATTATAGTGCATTTGTATTGTGCAGCATTTGTGTGCGGTTTTGCCGCAGCTATACAGAGGGACAAATGCTATTGGAACAACTAATTGCAATTGGTGTGATATACCAGTTGCTCCTAAAAAAAAACCTGATTGAGGCAGGTATGTAATATACCTATAATATACTTTCTATATAGTGCATTTGTATTGTGTAGCAGTTGTGAGCGTTTCTGCTGAGATACCACAGTTGTACAGAGGGACAAACGCTATTGGAACAACTAATTGCAACTGGTGTGATATTTCAGTTGCACCCCAAAAAAACTGATTGAGGCTGGGGTGTGAAATACCTATAATATACTTTCTATATAGTGTATTTGTATTGTGTAGCAGTTGTGTGCAGTTCTGCCCTCCAAAAAAACGGATTAACCGTTTTGATATACCTGCTTCCAGCAAATAATCATTAAGGGGTTCTATATACCTGCTTCCACAAATACTGCTCTTCTATAGGGACTTTGTCACATGGTCATTTTGAAAAAAAAACAGGCAAAGGAAGAGGCAGGCCATTCCGCAGGGGTGGTAGGGGTCGGGCAGGTGCACCAGGCCGGAGCCTAAAGGGGTAGTTGCAGAATGTGTGTGCGATTACGTCAAAGAATGCACCGAACTTGGTTGAGTGGCTCACTCAGCCTTTCGCTTCTGCACCCTCCTCATCCTCTGCCTGAGCACCCTACTCATTCTCTACTGTGTGCATACCCAAAGACACCACCACCACTATAGCCCCTCCACTCGAGTCAGAGAAATTATTTTCCCATCCATTCCCAGACATTACCGATGTGCGGTCATTCTTGGCATCGGATGAGGAAGAGGAGGTAGCAACGGCCGCCACCCAGCGGTCTGATGACAGTACCCAGATCAGCCCAAGGAGGGTGGTCCCCGTTGTTGCTGCCTACTCAGAGATCTCTAATGTCAGTGTTGGTGAAGGTGACGATGATGATGTGTTGATGGACGTCGTGCCCACAAGAGAGGAAGAGGGCGGTGTAATGACCGGCGTCACGCAAAGGGAGGGAAATGGGAAGGCCCTGTCCAAGGGAGAGGGAAAGGTGGTGACCCCTAACTCACCTTGCGGCTGGCACCTGACTGCCCTGACGTCCCTAGACGGGTTCCTCACCCGTACGTCGATCACGTGCCTAAACCCTGGCTTTCCCTAAGATGAGCCCTATGTAGTGAACGGGGCGGTGGGATCACTAGTCCGCACCACTGACACTAAGAGGAAAACACAGAGGAGAGGACAGACAATACAGACAAACATATAATCCCAGGTGGGCGACAACAGCAGACCACCAAGGCCCAACAGGGATCCGGAGGGTAACGTTCTGGAACAACAACCAGGGAACACAGCTACACAGCTCCAGTGGGTCAGTATAGAAGTCCAGGCAGGAAGCTCTATATCTGGCAACCAGAGAAGTGGAAGAGGGGAATATAAGGAGGTTGGGAGTGCTGGACAAGAAACAGCTGAGGAGAAGGAGCTACGGATCCCTGAGTGAGCCAAAAAGGGTTGCAAGGCAAACCCAGAAAGCTACCATAAAGAAACAGCACTATCTTTCTACATAGAGCGCGCAGCCACCCGCTGCGACTTCCTGACCCCGGGTATAACGGAGTCAGGCGTGGCTCTTGACACCCTCGTGACCGGCGGTTTGAAGATGTGTTGGTCACATCGGATATGAGACCGTTCTTGCAGCCAACCCATCGACTGCCGCCCTATGGATCCAGCCTCAGGGAATGCCTAGACCAAAAGGTGTCCGACTACATCGGGTTAACAGCCAATGTGGCCACTCTGAAAAGCGAGAAACCCCTTGGATGTGCAGGCTTGACCTGTGGCCAGAACTGGCACACTTTGCCATGGAACTCTTGGCTTGCCCCTCGTCGAGTGTCCTGTCCGAAAGGACGTTCAGCGCAGCAGGAGGGAATCGTGACCGCCTAGCTCACGACAGTGTGGACTACCTCACATTTCTAAAAATGAATGAGGCATGGATCTTGGAGGAATTTAACACCTGTGATGAGCATGTTTAATTTAAATTCACTTATTACCATTGGGGGATTTCGTTAGCCATGTTTTTAATCCAATTTTATATTTTTAGTTCTTTTAAACATATGTATTTGACATGTATTTTTTTTTAAATTTATATCCACTGACCCTCTAATATACCTCCAGCCACATAATCACTTGATCTTTTCTGTATGGTGAATGCTAAGTTTTTTGGGCCTGTAATCTTACTGGCCAACAGTAAAATTGTTATACAGTGACCGCCTAATGTATTTCCAGCCATATAATCACTTATTCTTTTTTTGTACGGTGAATGAATAATTTTTGGGGCCTGTAGTCCACTGGCCTGCAGTAAAATTGATATCCATTGACTGTCTAAAATACCTCTAGCCACATAATCACTTGATCTTTTCTGTACGGTAAATGCCTAATTGTTGGGGCCTCGGAGGAATTTAACACCAGTGATGACCACGTGTTCTCGAATTTCACCTATTATCTTTTTGGGTTTATTCAAGAGGGGGGATATAGTTAGCCATGTTTTTAATCCAATTTTATATTTTTTGTTCTTTTAAACATATGTATTTGACTAGTGATCAGCGGCAGGGGTCATATTCGAATTCGCGATATTTCGCGAATATTTTGTAGAATATTCGTTGAAAATTCGAAAATTCACTACTTTTTTTACTCTGAAAAAATCGGCAAGGTAATGATTGTGTAATATGAGAATTTTCGTAATTTGAATTTTCGGATTTTTCAACTTACAACTATTAGACAAAGAAGATTATAGCACTATATTAGCTAAATTGTTCTATATTCGATTTTTTCGAATATTTGCTAAATTGTTATAACTTCGTTTTTTCGAATATTCGTAATATTCTAAAACAAGAATATATAGCAATATAGCGAATATTAGAAAAAAACTAATATAAAGCAAAATTCGCAAACACTACTACTCCTATAGTCAAGTATATTGCAGCCTTCTTATTGGCCCACAAGCTAGAAGCAGGAAGGGATCATGTGTACTGATTAAAAAAAAAATTTGAATAAAAAAAAGGGGAAAAAAAAATTTGAATATTCGAAATTACGAATATATATAACTATATTAGAAATATTCGCGAATTTTCGAAGTACCTATATTCGCGATAAAAATTTGAAATTCGAATATTCGTGATCAACACTATATTTGACATGTATTTGTACCTGCCTGCAGTACAATTGATATCCAATGACCATCTAATATACCTCCAGCCACATAATCACTTGATGTTTTCTGTGCAGTGAATGCCTAATGTTTGGGGCCTGTACTCCCGTGGCCTAAAATAAAAAATTTCTAGGCTCCAGCAGAGCACATTTTTGAGAGTTTCCCTTTAAGACACATGAAAATGGCCTCTGATTAAAATACATATTTTTTGTGGGAATTTTTGCCATTGATCCCCCTCTGGCATTTCACTGTACATGTTGTGGGACAATTTGTGCAGTTCTAGTAAATATTTAGTGGCTGCAAATATGACCTGAAGGTTTTTCAGGTTCACCTGCCATTAAAGTGAATGGGGCCCGCCGCAAACTTGTGGTTCGCGAATCGTCCCGGCCGATGTTCGTCCATCACTAATCCTGGGCCGCTTGGCTCCAAATCTCACACTGCTTCCACCGTGCTGGCTCATCGACACGCTGATACCCTCACCCACTGCTGATGATGAAGAAAGAGGCCTTTGGGATTTGGGATGCTTGGGTGCTTTACAGAGCACCAGAGCACATTGGAAGTCAATGGGAGAACCTGAGCATTAAACCAGGCACTACCTGCTCTGAAGAGGGGAGGGTGTCTGGTTCATAGGAAAATGTCAGAAATTGATGGAAACACCACTGAAATGGTTCGGGAACAGCATGGGGAGGATGTCTGGATTCATTTTGGGAATGATGTTGTCCGAGTAGTACGCCTCTTTTACAGACTGACAATAATAGGGACAAAGCCGAAGATACAGTAAAATCGATTTTAGAGGAAAAATTGTTAGGAAACATTCTTTCCTGTATATTTACTTGTAAATAAAGTGCAAGTGCTGCCAAAAATTACAAGGAAGAGGCACTCCGATACAACCTGTATATCACATAAAAGGAGGGCATCATACACACCCTTGAAAAATTATGATTTCTGGCCTGCTGGTGACCCTCAAAAACATTAAGAGCAAGGGCCTGCTGGTGACCCTCTAAAACATTAGGGGCGAGGGCCTGCTGCTGATCTGACCATCTAAAGCAATAGGGGAGAGGGCCTGCTGCTGATCTGACCATGGAAAAAATTATGGTTGAGGGCCTACTGCTGAGCTGACCATCGAAAAAATTATGGTTGAGGGCCTGCTGCTGAGCTGACCCTCTAAAACATTAGGAGCGAGGCCAGCCTAATAAGCATGTTGATATGTTGTCCAAAATGCGTATAACGCGAGGGTCACGGGAAAGGCAGAATAACATAAATTCAGCCATGTGTTCCAGAGTCCCAACAGACAAGACTTCGCTGTCCTCATCAGGTGGATGACTCTCAATCTCCTCATTCTCTTCCTCCTCTTCAGCCCATCCACGCTAAACAGATGGAATAAACCTGCTATGAGTACTACCCTCTCCTGCTCCTCTTCATCAACCAATTCGCGCTGAGAAGACGAACGGATCTTGGTCTGGCTATCACCCTGTGTACTGTCTTCCCCCATTTCCACCTCTTCCACATGCAAAGTGTCCGCCTTCATTGTGAGCAGCGAGCGTTTCAGCAGACACAGAAGTGGGATGGTTACGCTGATGACAGCGGCATCGTGGCTCACCATCTGTGTTGATTCCTGAAAGTTGCGTAAAACCTCACAGAGGTCAGACATCCATGCCCACTTATCGATTGTGAAGAGCGGAAGCTGACTGGAAGGGCGACGACCATGTTGCAGCTGGTATTCCACTACTGCCCTCTTCTGCTCACAAAGCCTGGCCAACATGTAGAACGCTGAGTTTAAGCACGTGCTCACGTCACACAACAGTCAGTCAGCTGGCAATTGCAAGTGCTGCTGCAGTATTAACAGATTGGCGGCAGCTGTAGATGACTATCAGAAATGGGCACACAAGCCGCGCACCATCACCCGTAGCTCAGACAAATTGGGGTAGGTTTTGATAAACCGCTGAAGTTGAACACGTGGGCTAGGCATGGTAGGTGTGTTAGCTTGCTGAGCTCCAAAGCCTCCACCAAGTTACGGCCATTATCCGACACAACCATGCCTGGTTGTAGGTTGAGTGGCAAGAGCCACAGATCAATCCCTTATACCCTGCCACAGCTCTGCAGTGGTGTGCTGTTTGTCACCTAAACATATTAGTTTCAGCGTGGACTGTTGCCGCTTCCCCACTGCAGTGCTACACTGCTTTCAGCTACTGGTTGATGGCTGACTGGTGCTGCAAGATGAGAATTAAGAGGAAGAAGTGGAGGACGAGGTGGAGGAGGAGAAGGGGGGATTGCAGCCACTATTGTAGGTGGTGGCCGAAATCCTGATAGAAGTAGGACCCACAATCCTTGTCGTCGGTATCACCTGTGCCATCCCAGGGTACGACTTGCTCCCGGCCACCACAACGTTCACCCAGTGTGCCGTCAGGTAAATGTAGCGTCCCTGGCCACAAGCACGTCTCCATGTGTCAGTCGTTAAGTGTGCAGCATACGGGTAGGTTACCCGACACTGCTATATCATAACGTGTATTTCCCTTTAAGAGAGTTAGGCCTGTTGCAGGCAATCTTTATTTCAGCCAGCAGAGGGAGCCCCCTGGTTAGTATAAATAGGCTAGGGCCTAGCCTAGGAGGGGAGTTCAGAAGTTTCTAGAGTCAGTGCTGGGAGAGACAGAGGCAAGTCCAGAAAAGCAAGAGGTACTAAAGATAACAGAGGAGGTACTTGATCATTATAAAACCAAGGATATAAGCCAGAGCTAGGGCATCGGGCCTTGGAGAAGAGTTTCTATGTTCCAGGATCAGTCAGGAATAGAGTGCAAGCCGCCTGTACTGCAAGTCCTGTGTTTAACACTCTGAAGTCACCTTGCTATATATATTGCCTGCATCAAATGTACTGCAACCAACTGTCTGCAAAGGAACTGCGCTTCCATCTGCGTCCATGTATGATGACTACTAAAGTTTGAGTTCTGTTTTAACATCACGTGGTTCCTCAGTTATTCCTGCTATCAGCAAACGGCGTGCCACCGTTTAATTGGCACTGGCGTCACGAACATTACTTATCATCACCTGCCCTTGCAGAGAGTCAGCTGTCTCAGGTTAGTGTCACAATTGCACTACAACACCCAGGAACATTTCTACACCTAACTTAGGTACGCTGCACCTCTCTTTTGGCGTCACGAACAGGATACGCACGCTTTCTAGTGCAAGAAGCGTGAACTTTGTGCCTTATACAGTTGCCCTGTAAAGTGGACTTTGTGGACTGAAAAACATACCAAAAGTGTCCCTAAAACCTCCAAAAAGCACTGTGCAGTGTTGTGCTATCAAGAGGAAGGAAATCGCCACATCGGAGTGTGGTTTTATGGACTTTTTACAACCCTGCTTGCTGTGAGGGAATGGTGACCAAGATGGCCACCGGCCGCCTGGAGTAAAGTTTCCCGCGCTGCTGAGGACCTTCGTGGGCGGATCCCTTTAAAGACACAGAAAATCCCGCCCCTCGTCATCATCGCACCGCCGCGGCCCAGTTTCTTCTACGTCACCGCGTTCTCAGGACGTCCGGAATCTCTCGAGACTTGGCCTGCGCAAGCCCGGCGATACCGGTAAGAACTTGTAACCGGAGGGAAGGGGATTGTTCCGGCCCCTTTAGTCACCAGCGGCCACATCGCAATAAGCTAACATGTCAGAACCGGGAGTTCCCGAGCAGCCGGCCCCGGGAGAGCTTGCGGCTCCTAATCATCCCATTGCCCCCAGCATGATGCCCTTTACCATGCCTTACTATTTCGGGGCCCCATGGTTTCCCCGCTATAAAGGAGAGACCCATACCCTAAGAGACTTTAAAGAAAAGTTGCTGGCATTATTCAAACTGTACCCCATAAATGCCGATCAGCAAATGGAAATCCTGCTAGCGCAACTGGAGGGAGCTGCCCGCAGGGAGGTATTCTCCTGGCCTGCTACTGAGCGGAGTACTCTAGAACAGATATTCACCCGCCTCAGGGCCACTTTTGAAACCAGGACTGCCTCAGAGATAAAGATGCACTTCTTTGGCAAGAAACAGAAGCCCGGTGAGTCCCTCCGTGACTATGCCCTATCACTTCAGGAGGCTTTAGGGGCTGTAATTCAGATAGATCCCAAAGAGGCTGATAATCAGGACCAGACCTTGAGGGAACAATTTATCAACGGGGTGTCTAGTGAGCAAATAAGGACCTAACTAAAGATGCTGTCCGCCCAGCACCCTAACAGTACCTTTCTGGACTTTAAAGAACTGGCTATAAAAATTCTGGGGTCAGCAGTATCTCCGGAGTTGAGCACCCTACCTGAGTCACCAGCCTGCAGGCCAAAACCGCTTATCACTAACCAAGCTCAGGCCGGTCAAGCTGTTCAAGCTTCAGCTACCGATACTATCGCCATGCTGACAGAGCAAGTAAATCACCTCACTAAAAGTCTAGAGAGAGTGTGCAGAAAAATAGAGGAATGGGAAAAACCCATAATGTCAGAAGAAGAGTTCCTGTCACCTCCTAGGCCGTTCCCACCTCCATACCAAGAGACTCACCCCAGGGATCCTGGGAGGCGTAATAGAGGTCGCAAGAGGACCGTGTGTACATACTGCAAAAAGCTGGGACACACAGAATCCACGTGCTGGCAGTTAAACGGGCAACCCCTGAGGCTGAGGACCACCCCTCGGGAGGTAGAACAATAGGTCCAAAAGATCCAAATTGGATGCCACGGTATGTAGGATCCCATCCTAAAATCAATATAGAGATCAATGGGGTCCCCTTTGAAGCCCTATTAGATACTGGGTCCCAGGTCACTACCATTCAGCTGCCTGCATTTGAAAAGTTCTGGGACACCAACCAGTTAACCCAGCCGCCTGAATCCTGGGTGGAGATTATCGCCAGCAATGGCAAACCAGTAAAGATTCACGGATACTGGGAACCCACCCTGCAGGTGGGAGAAGTAACCTTGCCTCAACAGGGCGTGATAGTAGTACAGGACGGCGACAGAGGAGGACACCCTGTCATTCTAGGCACTAATGTCTTCAAAAACTGTTATTCAGAAATACTTGCCGTATTACATCAGACTTTGCCCACTGCTTCCTCTGCATCCAAGAGGGTAATTCAAAAGACTATTACAGTGTTAAGTGCCCAGCAGAGGTTTGCTAATGGGAAAGGAGAAATTTGTACTGCCAGGATTAGTGATATTAAGCCTGTGACTTTGCCTCCTAATTCTCAAACTCTTTTATGGTGTCGTGCTGTCCTGGGAGTCCAAGGCCGAGATTATCCAGCCCTGGTGGAACCAATCCAGATGGAGGATTACCCTTATGTGAGAGCTGCCAAGTGCCTGGTGAACGTCTCCCAAGGTAAAGTACCTGTCCGTCTGATTAACCTGAGTGATCATCCTGTTGCGCTTACTAAGCATTGCCGTGTTGTCCAGCTGTCCCAGGTGTCCTTCCAAGACATCATTCGTCTTCCAGTGACAGAAAAGCCGCCAGCTGCAGGCACTGGACGCCCGTCAGTGACCCAGCCACAAGTGCCCTGGTGGGAAGAGCTCCATGTAGGGGACGAGACTACCCCCCAACATCAACAAGAAGGGATCCTACAGCTTGTCAAAGAGCACCACCAGGCCTTCAGTAAACATGCTACTGATTATGGAGAGGTTAGTGCCATACAACACACCATACCTACTGGCTCTCATCCTCCTATCAAGGAGAGATACAGACCTTTACCGCCTACTTCATATCAGACTGTAAAAGAAATGATCCAAGAGATGAAAGACTCTAATGTAATCCGGGACAGCCGTAGCCCGTGGGCTGCACCCCTGGTCCTTGTAAAGAAAAAGGATGGTGGTATCCGTTTCTGTGTGGATTATAGGAAAATTAATCAAATAACCCACAAAGATGCATACCCACTGCCCCGCATTGAGGAGTCACTAACTGCTCTGGGCTCCTCTGCCTATTTCTCCACATTGGACTTGACCAGTGGCTACTGGCAAGTACCCATGGCCCCTGCAGATAGGGAAAAGACTGCTTTCACCACTCCCATGGGCCTGTTCGAATTCAATTGTATGCCGTTCGGGTTATGTAATGCCCCAGGAACTTTCCAGAGACTAATGGAGCGGTGTTTGGGTCACAAAAACTTCGAAACAGTGCTGCTGTATCTAGATGACGTCATTGTGTACTCAAAAACATATGAAGACCATCTGAAACATTTAGCAGAAGTATTTGAAATCCTTATCAAATATGGCCTGAAGGTAAAGCCATCCAAGTGTCACTTGCTCAAACCTGCAGTAAAATACCTGGGGCATGTGGTAAGCGGAGAGGGCGTGCAACCTGACCCTGATAAGTTAGCGGCTGTCCGTAATTGGCCGGTCCCCACTACCTTCAAAGAGGTGAGGGGTTTCCTTGGTTTTGCCGGCTACTATAGACGTTTTATCCCCCATTTTGCTCAAATAGCTGATCCTATCCAGGAGCTCTTGAGGGGGCAACCCAAGAAAAGTCCTAGAGCTCCTGTGCCCATTGAGTGGAATGAAGAAAGAGAGATAGCGTTCCAATTGTTAAAAAAGAAACTGACCGAGCCTCCTGTGTTAGGTTATCCAGACTACAGCAAGCCCTTTCATCTGTATACCGATGCTAGCAAACGAGGCCTGGGAGCTGTGTTAGCCCAGATCCAAGAGGGAAAAGAAAGAGTGATAGCTTATGCAAGCCGCTCCCTGAAAGGAGCTGAGAAAAATGACCAGAATTATAGTTCCTTCAAACTAGAGTTCCTGGCATTAGTGTGGGCAGTGACGGAGAAATTCAAAGATTATCTAGCCGCCACCCCGTTCATTGCATTCACTGACAATAACCCTCTGGCGCATCTAAATACAGCTAAATTAGGGGCCTTGGAGCAGAGATGGGCCTCTCGCCTCGCCAACTATGATTTCTCTGTAAAATATCGTGCTGGACGTACTAATGATAATGCTGATGCTTTATCCAGGCTTCCCACAGAGACAGCTCCTGATGATGTGCGAGATGCTTGGGAAGATGTAGAGATGCCGGCCTTCTATAACAAATTTGCTCAACAGGATCAGGCTCGAGCTACCAATGACAGAGCTGCAGTTCCTTCACCCTCCAGTAGGCCTGAACCTAAAGAAGAAAGGTGGGTGAAACTACAGTCTGAAAGTAGAGTGCTGGGTGAGTTGTTGGACTTCATTACTAGTGGCAGAGCCCCTGAGAGGATTCGGCGTAAAAGTGCAGATCCAGAGCTCATCAAACTGTGGAGACAGCGCCATCAGCTCTTCATACAAAAGGGCCTGTTGCTACGGAGAAGCCTAGACCCAGTGTCCAACGAGAGAGTACACTAGATTCTCATACCCCGACGAGATGCAGGTATGGTGTTGGAGATGTACCACAATCAATCCGGTCACTTTGGGATCCAAAAGACTGAGGCTAATATCCGCCAGCGGTTTTACTGGGTGGGCATGAGAGAAGACATTGAGAAGTGGTGTCGGGAGTGTGTAGCCTGTGCCTTAAAACAAAGTGAGCACCATGATCAGAGGGCACCACTGAGACCCATTGTAAGTACTCGTCCTCTTGAACTTGTCGCCATCGACCATGTGAAACTGGAGCCTAGTCGCTCAGGGTATACTTATGCCATGACTATTATTGACCATTTCACTAAGTTTGTTGTAGCGGTGCCTGTGAGAGACCAGACAGCCAAGACTACAGCTGAACTGTTCTGGAAGCACTTCCTCCTGCCCTACGGATGTCCAGAAAAGATCCTCACCGATCAAGGACCTGCTTTTGAGTCCCATCTGTTCCATGAACTGTGCCGCTTACACAACTGTAAGAAGATCCGGACAACGGCCTACCATCCTCAAGGTAATGGATTATGTGAAAAAATGAATCAGACCTTGATAGAGATGCTGAGGGCCGTACCTCCTGAAACCAGAGGAGATTGGCCTAATCTGTTGCCACAGCTCATGTTCACATACAATCATACCATACATTGTTCCACCGGGTATACCCCCTTTTATTTGATGTTTGGGCGCCAAGGGACATTGCCTGCTGATCATTCATTGGACATACACGTACCTGATTGCATTAACCCATTACCTAACACCGACTGGGTTGCTGAGCATCAAAGGCGATTGAATACAGCCAAAGCCATTGTTCAGGAACGTATGGACTATGCTAGGGACCGACAGCAGAAAGACTATGATCAAGCAGCCCATGCAGAACCCTTGACAATAGGGGCTGTGGTATGGTTAAAAAATAACCGCCGTACCAGTAAGCTGGACAGTAAATGGGAGCGAAGTCCCTATGTTGTCACTGCAATCCCAAATGTTGGAACTCACACTTATGAGATCACCCGGGAAGCCAGGGGATCCCAAATTGTACACCCAAACCGGTTAAAACTCTGCCTGACACCAGAACCCAGTGCCGAGAGTTCTAGATCTGAATCCCCTGTGTCAGAGTCATCAATACAGCCCGAGGATCCTATGCAGGCTGTCAGTAATCTGAGGTATGACTCTGATCCCATGCATTGGCTTCTGACACCATGGTTGAACTTGCTGGTGCCTGCTCCGGCACCTACTGTATCTTCACCTCCAGAAGAGCCGGTTCAAGATGCCCCGGATCCAGTTTCCCCTCTAGTGGATCTAGTTGTTCCTGTTGTTCCTGTTGTTCCTGACCAAGGTCTCACTGATGGAGACCCTCCTGTTGCTCCTCTCTCTTCTACCTCATTGCTAAGGGAGGAGGAGACCCCTGTGTTGAGAAGGTCCACCCGGATGACCAGGGGACGTCCGCCAGTCCGTTTAGGAGACTTTGACTATGCTGGTGGTGTCTCCTCCCGAGCAGTTGCTACTGGTAATACTTTACTTGACATTTGTGCGCAAGAATGGACTCCTCCACGTGAGCCCTTGCCTGTGATACACCCACAGGATACTCCTGGGTAGTTCCGTTAATATACTGCCACCAAAGAAAATGGACTAACCTGGTTCACCCTAAGTCCGCTGTGCCAGGTCAGCGGCCGTGCCTAAGAAGCAAGAAGACGCCCCTTTCCCTTGTGTCATTTGTTCATGGAGTTACAAATGTTAAATAATTATTTATCCTATTTATGATGTCATGCTTAAGTTATGTACCATGTTATGCCGGTTCAGGAAGGTGTGTGTGAGTACGAGGCCTTACTCACGTTAAAGTCTGGGGGTGTGCAGCATACGGGTAGGTTACCCGACACTTCTATATCATAACGTGTATTTCCCTTTAAGAGAGTTAGGCCTGTTGCAGGCAATCTTTATTTCAGCCAGCAGAGGGAGCCCCCTGGTTAGTATAAATAGGCTAGGGCCTAGCCTAGGAGGGGAGTTCAGAAGTTACTAGAGTCAGTGCTGGGAGAGACAGAGGCAAGTCCAGAAAAGCAAGAGGTACTAAAGATAACAGAGGAGGTAGTTGATCATTATAAAACCAAGGATATAAGCCAGAGCTAAGGCATCGGGCCTTGGAGAAGAGTTTCTATGTTCCAGGATCAGTCAGGAATAGAGTGCAAGCCGCCTGTACTGCAAGTCCTGTGTTTAACACTCTGAAGTCACCTTGCTATATATATTGCCTGCATCAAATGTACTGCAACCAACTGTCTGCAAAGGAACTGCGCTTCCATCTGCGTCCATGTATGATGACTACTAAAGTTTGAGTTCTGTTTAACATCACGTGGTTCCTCAGTTATTCCTGCTATCAGCAAACGGCGTGCCACCGTTTAATTGGCACTGGCGTCACGAACATTACTTATCATCACCTGCCCTTGCAGAGAGTCAGCTGTCTCAGGTTAGTGTCACAATTGCACTACAACACCCAGGAACATTTCTACACCTAACTTGGGTACGCTGCAAGTGGACCTTCCAAATAACTGCGTTGGTAAGGGCACGGGTGATGTTAAGGGACACATGCTGGTGTAAGGCAGAGAAGGCACCCAGGGAAAAATAGTGGTGGCTGGGGGACTGAGTAACGAGGGACGGCCGCCGACATCAGACTGCGGAAGGCCTCAGTGTCCACAAATAGAGTTGAGCGGACACCTGAATGTTCGGGTTCGACGGGTTCGGCCGAACTTCACAAAAAAGTTAGAGTTCGGGATCCGAACTTGACCCCGAACCCAAACCCCATTGAAGTCAATGTGGACCTGAACTTTTGAGCACTAAAATGGTTGTAAAAAAAGTAATGGAAAGGGCTAGAGGGCTGCAAATGACATCAAAATGTGGTCAAGAGCATGGCAAGTGCTCTGCAAACAAATGTGATTAGGGAAATGACTTCAAATAACAAAATACGTAAAATTAAAAAATAATAATATTGATATTGGAGGACGAGGTCCATTTGGAATGGGAGGTTGAGGAGGGGGTGGATGTGGCAGTGTAGGTGGAAGCGAAGGTGGAGGATGAGGAGGTAGCCTACACTGCTTTTTGGTTTTATTTTTTTTTTATTTTTGTTTAAATTAGGGTACACCCCAAAACATTGGGAAATATAACCTGTGATAACCGCCTCCAGCCGTGCAAAAACAAATGTTCAGTCAATACACTGGCTGCAATACAGGCCAGCACCTCCAAGGCGTAAAGGGCAAGCTCAGGCCATATGCCCAATTTGGAGACCCAGAAGTTAAAGGGGGCAGACCCATCAGTCAGTACGCATAGGCGTGTGCACACATACTGCTCCACCATGTTGCACGTCCCCTTGATGTCCACGATCCAATTGGATATCTGCTCTATCAACTTCCGATGTTCTTTTCTGCGCCTACCATGTTGATCACGGTTAGCGGTGAATCAGGGTTCCACGCCGGAGAGGGAGCGTGAGAAAGGGAGACCACATCCAAGGGAGGTCAATGGCTGCAATGTGATCAAGCTGAAATGTGGGACAAATTTATGATGCCGAAGCTTCCAAGTAAAGGAGGGGGCGCGCGGCAATTACCCACACCCGACTCGGGGAGGTAGTGACGATAAATAACAATACAGGACTCTTAAGATGCCCTGTTATTGGAATTGTTAATAAAAAATTATAGGGAATGTCACTGGGATATTTTGGATTTGAAAACGTTAGACAAGAGAGGTCCTGCTGCCGCTTTGTTGACTCTAGATAACTTCTGCCTGATCGCACGGCCACGCTGGAGAGGGAGCCTGAGAAAGGGATACCACATCCAAGGAATGTCAATGGCTGCAATGTGATCGAGCTGAAATATGGGACAAGTTATTAAAGCGAAAGGATCGAAAAAAGGGCCAATTAAAGACAAATTTTACAAATTTAATTCCCTGTCACCTATGCAGAGCAGGGATTTTTCATCGACAGAAATAAGTTAATGTCACCCACCAATGGAACAGACGATTTTTTTTTAAATTCGGTCCCTGTCACCTATGCAGAGCAGGGGATTATTCACAGCAAAAATGGTAAAATGTCACCCACGAATGTAACAGAAAAATTTGTGAAATTTATTAACCAGTCTACTAGGTAGAGCATGGGTATATCACAGCCAAAAATTGGTGAATGTCACTCAACTATGTAACAGAAAAATGTGTGAAATGTATTAACCTTGCCATTAGGTAGAGCAGGGGATTATCACAGCCAAAAATTGGTGAATGTCACCAGAAAATGTAACAGACAAATTAGTGAAATTTGTTTACCTGTCTATTAGGTTGAGCAGAGGTATATCACAGCCAAAAATTGGTGAATTTCACCCTAAAATGTTATAGACAAATAAGTGAAATGACAAAAAATAAAATACGTACAAATAAAAATGAAAAAAATCTTGATTTGTGAGGTAGAGGTCAATATGGAGTAGGAGGTTGAGGAGGCGGTGGACGTAGCGGTGTAGGTGGAAGCGGCGGTGGAGGAGGACGAGGTAGCCAACATTGGTTTTTGGGTTTAATTTTTTATTTTATTTTTATAAGGGTACACCCCCAAAAGAGTGGGAAATATCAAAAATACAAAAATTAGCAAATGCGCTGTAGTCTAACAATGGCTAGGTAAGGCCGGTCGGTATACATGTTTATTCTGCACAAGGTACGGACAAGTCCTGTGGGATCCATGCTTGGTTCATTTTAATGAATGTGAGCTTGTCCACATTGGCTGTGGACAGGCGGCTGCGCTTGTCTGTGATGACTCCCCCTGCCATGCTAAACACACGTTCAGATAATACACTGGCTGCAGGGCAGGCCAGCACCTCCAAGGCGTAAAGGGCAAGCTCAGGCCATGTGCCCAATTTGGAGACCAAGAAGTTGAAGGGGGCAGACCCATCAGTCAGTACGTGTAGACATGTGTACACATACGGCTCCACCATGTTGCTGAAATGCTGCCTCCTGCTAAGACGTTTTTATATCAGCTGGTGGTGCTGGTTGTTGTGGCATGCTGACAAAGCTTTTCCACATTTCGGACACGCTAACCCTGCCTTCTGAGGTGCTGATGGTGCCCCAGCTGCGTTGGCGACCTCTTCCTCCTCCTCTGCCTTCGCCTTGTGCTTCCACTGTGCCCCCGCTGTCAGGTGGGAATGCCACCAGCAGGGTGTCTACCAGCGTGCGCTTGTACTCGCGCATCTTACAATCACGCTCCAGTGACGGAAATAAGGGAGGTACGTTGTCCTTGTAATGGGGATCCAGCAGCGTGGCTACCCAGTAACCAGCACAAGACAGAATGTGGGCAACTCAGCGGTCGTTTGCGGAAGATACTGCAGCATGTAATCGCTCATGTGTGCCAGGCTGCCTAGAGGCAACGGCAAGCTGTCCTTTGTGGGAGGTGTATCGCCTCTGTCCTCTGTATCCCCCCAGCCACGCACCAGTGATGGCCATGAGCTGGTTTGGGTGCCATCTCCTCCTCCTCATCCTCCACCTCGTCATCCTCCAGAACTGTGCCTTGGCTGGACAATTGTGTACCTGGCGTTTGTGGGTGCAGGTACCCACCCGCGGAGCCACTTGTGAATGACTGTCCGGAAACCCTATGAAATTATCCCTCTTCCTCCTCCTTCTCCTTTGCCACATACTCCTCCATCATCGCCAGAAGCGTTTTTTCAAGGAGGCATAGAAGTGGGATAGTAACGCTGAGAACGGCGTTATCGGCACTGGCCATGTTGGTGGAGTACTCGAAACAGCGCAACAAGGAACACAGGTCTCGCATGGAGGCCCAGTTATTGGTGGTGAAGTGTTGCTTTTCCGCAGAGCGACTCACCCGTGCGTGCTGCAGCTGAATCTCCACTATCGCCTGATGCTGCTCGCACAGTCTGGCCAGCATGTGCAAGGTGGAGTTCCACCTTGTGGGCACGTTGCCTATGAGGAGGTGAGCGGGAAGACCGAAGTTACGCTGCAGCGCTGACAGGCAAGCAGGAGCAAGGTGAGAATGCCTAAAGTGCGCACAGATAACCTGCACTTTCTGCAGCAGCTTTGACCTATCGGGGTAATTTTTAAGGAACCTCTGCACCACCAAATTCACTATATGCGCCAACCAAGGGATGTGCGTCAAACCGGCTAGTCCCAGAGCTGCTACGAGATTTTGCCCGTTATCGCACACCACCAGGCCGGGCTTGAATCTCACTGGCACCAACCACTCACCAGTCTGTTGTTCCATGCCCGTCCACAGCTCCTGCGTGTGGGGTTTGTCGCCCAAACAGATACGTTTTAAAACTGCCTGCTGTCGTTTACCCCTGGCTGTGCTGAAGTTGGTGGTGAAGGTGTTATGCTGACTGGATGAGGAGCCGGTAGAGGATGAGGAAGTGGAGTAGGAGGAGGAAAGTAACAGAGGGCAAACTGAAGCGCCTTGCAATCCTCGGTGGTGGAAGGACATGCGCTGAACTACTATCCGCCTCAGGCCCAGCCGCCACTGCATTTACCCAGTGTGCTGTTAGGGAGATATAACATCCATGACCTTGCTTACTGGTCCACCTATCCATAGTTAGTTAGACCTTGCACAGAAAGCGCCTGCACAAGTGCACACCCTGATTTTGTCCCCCACTTGGTTGTGCAGGGAAGGGATGGCTCGCCTGGAAAAAATAGTGGAGGCTGGGGCACGACCTACTGTGGCACAGCCACCGCCATAAACCTTTTAAAACTCTCGTCTCCAACAGACGGAATGACAGTATTTCGAAGGACCAGGAATTTAGAAATGCTGGCATTAAGGGACAGGATCGCAGGTGGATAGGGGGATACTTCCTCTTTCGCTCCAGTGTTTGGAAGATCGAGAGCTAAATGCTTCCGTGGGACATTGTGGAGATTCTTGGTGACCTATGTGGTGGTGTTGCTGGCAGATCCTCTGTTTGCGGGGTGGTAGGTGGCACTGTCACTCCAGAGGTGGATGAAGAGGCAGAGACTGCAGCAGAAGAGGAAGCAGGAGGAGCCATAGACCTTTCTTGGTTTTTGAGGTGTCTACTCCACTG
Source organism: Bufo bufo (assembly GCF_905171765.1). Lineage (NCBI taxonomy): Eukaryota > Metazoa > Chordata > Amphibia > Anura > Bufonidae > Bufo > Bufo bufo. The sequence continues at coordinate 92,391,037 of NC_053389.1, read as the reverse complement.
CAGCTCATGCTTTGCACTTAGATGCCTTGTCATGCAGTTTGTGCTCAGGTTGAGAACGTTTATGCCTTGCTTCAGGCTCTGATTGCAAATCGTGCAAACCCGTCGTGTCTTGTCGTCAGCACATTGTCTGAAGAACTGCCCCGCCAGGGAACTCCTTGGAGATGACTTTAGTGTGCTCAGTCCCTTGCTGCGGTGTGCACTAGCAGGCGTACTGTCTAGGGGACGGCCGCTCCGCTTTTGCACCCTGCTCCCTCTTCTGCTGTGCTGGTGGCCATGTGCGACCACCGCCTCTTCCTCTAAACTACACGGGTCACTCGCATGACCTTGATTCCATGTGGGGTCGAGGACCTCATCGTCTTCCACATCTTCCACCCAGTCTTCACCCATGCCCTCCTTGTCGGTCTGCACACTGCAGAAAGCCACAGCAGTTGGCACCTGTGTTTCATCATCATCTAAGACGTGCTGCCGTAATCCTCCCATGTACTCATCTTGAAACATAAGTGGTTGGGCATCAGTGCAGTCAATCTCTTCCACTTCTGGGGTAGGGCTATGTGGATGGCCCTGGGAAACCCTTCTAGCAGAGTCATCCAAAAGCATGGAGAGACTGCTGCATGACTTGGGGCTCAGACTGCTTGGCTGATTGGCAAGGGGGTGAGGTGGACATCGGCTGCAGGTGCTAACTCTGATCTTTCAGCAGGACACTGGGTGGGAAACAATGTGAAGCAACTGGAGGCACTGTCAGCAACCCAATCTACTATCGCCTGTACTTGTTCTGGCCTCACCATTAGTAGAGCCGCATTAGGCCCGTCCAAAAAAGCTGAAGGTTCTGTCGCCTACTCGCACCTGAGGAAAGTGTTTCACTTGTGCGTGTAGCTGGCACAGATCGACCACGTCCTCTCCCTGCAACAGGAGCTCCACCAGCAGCACCACGATAGGGGCCACGTCCCTTATTCGATGCTTTCCTTATTCTCCGCAAATTTAGGATCTTGCACAAAATGGGTGTTTTTTTAATAACAGAATATAACAGCAATATCTAACGTGTGTATTTCATACTGATAGATGCAGCAAAGGCTAAAAATTTTGTATTTTGCCCAAAATGGATGTTTTTTTAATAGCAGAATATAACAGCAGTATCTAACGCGTGTATTTCACACTGACAGAAGCAGCAAAGGCTGCAAATGTAGTATTTTGGCCAAAGATTTGTGTTTTTTAAACCCAGAAAATTATTGCAGTATTTCAAGCTTATATTTCACACTGATATTCACAGGATATTGCCAAAAATGGGTGCTTTTTTAAACCCAGAAAATTATAGCAGTATTTCAAGCTTGTATTTAATAATGACAGATGCAGCAAATGCCGCAACTTTAGTATTTTGACCAAAAGGAGTGTTTTTTAAATCCCTGAAAATTATTGCAGTATTTCAAGCTTATATTTCACACTGACAAATGCTGCAAAGGCCACAGATGTAAGCTATTTAGCGCAGGGTGCACTAAAAATATATATTGCTGCCAGAAACAATAGTCCTTAAAAAGAACTTTTGGGTCTCTAACACAAACCCTGTCTAACCAAAAAATTCCCTACACTATCTATCCCTTCTACAGCATAGCTCTCCATTACTAAGAATGGCTTTATAGCACCCAATGACGCATTTGGGCCAGACAATCACTGTAATGGCAGTAACCAACATGGCTACGGCATTACCGTGAGTGGCAGTACTTATTTGCACGTTTATTGGCTGCATAGCAGCCAACAAACGTGCGGGGAGGAGACTCGAGCACACGTGGTATTCGGCCGAACACTGGTGTTCGGCAGAGCATGCTCGATCAACACTAATAAGAAGCAATTCATCTCATCAAGCACGGTCCTGCATCTACAACGTGGTGTGCCCAAAGCCACGGATGCTCCCCCTGCCGCTTAATAGCCATCTTGCTTGGCCTTGACAATTAGTGCTGGGCGCGAATATTTGAATAGCGAATATTAATCGCGAATATCGGCACTTCGAGAATTTGCGAATATTTAGAATACAGTGATATACAGTACAGTATATTCACAATTTTGAATATTCTAGATATTACAGATAGTTAGTGGGAGATAGTCAGTGTAGGTTAGATAGTGATATAGTGCAGCTGATAGGTTCTGCTGTCCATACATATATACATGCTACATACATAGTGCTGTGATGTCACAAGTTCACAACAATACTTAGTGCACCAATCAGTAATATGTAGTCAGACCTGTTAAAATGTGAAGTTGCACATATTGCGCTAAAAAATTCTCCTCATTAGTGCCGATTTTGCAATCGCAAATATATTGGAGCACTCTATCTGCATTTAAAGCTATTGTAATGTTCTGCCGAGCAAACCATTTTCTCCAGTCTCAAGAAACTTCTAGCAGCTTGAAAAATGTAGCTATAGTGACCCACGCCTGTATTTTGTGCGCATTACGCAACTATTACATTGACAATTTTTCGAGATCAAGAAAATAATCTTCAATTTGCAAATTTGCGAATATATGATGAATATTCTACCAAATATTCATGAAATATCACAAATTTGAATATTGCCCCTGTGGCTTGCCCCATGTAGTGGCATGCGCTGTCACTGCTCCAGTAAGAGAGATGTCCTGCCGTGTGAATGTGGGAGTGTCCTCCGGTCCAAGGACACCCCATGGTAGGTTCTGAACCCTGCTTGATGAGATTAAATTCTTAAGAATCATCTCTAGTATACAGTATCAGTGGAGTGCCTATGGTATTTGCCACCCAGGGCGAGTCCTTTCTCTGGCAGACCCTCCCCAATACTTCAAAAAAATTGTGCCCCCTCACAGTAATTTTGCCCTCATTGTACAACCTTCACAGTAGTTATGTCCAGATATGTGCCCCCTAATAACATCCACATTGTGCTCCCTCACGGTAGTTATGCCCATTTTGTTACCCCTCATGGTAGTTATACCCACACTGTTCCCCCTCACAGCATCTATGCCCTCATTGTACAACCTTCACAGTAGTTATAAACACATTGTAATTATGCCCTCTGTGCTCCTTTAACTGTAGTAATGCCCTCTTTGTGCCCTATTCACAGTAGTTATGCCCTCACTGTGCCTCCCATAATAGTTATGCCCTTCACAGTAGAAATGCCAACTCTGTGCCCCACAAAAGTTATGCGACTTCACAGGAGTAATACCCTCTGTGCCCCCTTCACAGTAGTAATGCCCCCTGTGCCCTTTCACGTAAGTCATGCCCTCTATGCCCCTTCACAGTAGTAATGTCCATTATGCCCTATTCATAGTAGAAATGCCCTCTGTTGTCCTTCACAGTATTAATGTCCATTGTGCCCCCTTCATAGTAGCAATGCCCACTTCGCAGTAGTAATGTCCACTCTGTGCCCCATAACAGTTATGCCCTTTCACAGGAGTAATGCCCTCTGTGTCCCCTTCACAGTAGTAATGTCCATTATGCCCCCTTCATAGTAATAATGCCCTCTGTGCCCCCTCTGTGTTAATACAAAAAAAAAAATACTCACCTTGTCCAGTTCTTCATGCTCATATCCAGCTCTCCCCTGCAGGCAGCCAGACACAGATCATTGTGCAGCACTGTGTTGAAGGAGCATAGGCAGATTCCCGGGCTGCAGGCTTCTCCCACACAGGCCGGCAGTGCAATCTGTGTCTGCAGGCTCAATGGTTCAGCAGGGAACAGAAGGCTTTGTGCTTCACCATTCAGAGCTGTAACCTATCAGGATTTTTTACCCATTGCGATAATCTCACCTAAAACATTTATATTTTTTACTTTTTCTTTAGAATAAGTGTACAGCTGTTAGACAAAAGCAGCATAGGGACAGAATAGGAATGCTTTTTTTAATCATTTGATGAAGTCTATGACAAGCTGTCTTAAAGAGATGACATTTGAGGTTCTTTGAGACAGCGTCGGTGATCAAGAAAATGTATAAATTATCATGTCTTCTTGTCATGTCTGCATCGGAAAGCCTTACAAGATGTGGCAAAGAAAATGAGGGATGCATTTTCTTTTCACTCACTGAGACTGTCTAGTGACAAGTTCAAGCCTATGGATAGGCAGTTTAGATGGGACCCAACTGAGATACTGATTATCATGTCATTGGTGGATGATGCTTGTCAGTGTCAATCTTTGCTTAACATAAAAATACAACAAGGAGCTTGGCAATTCATGTAAATATGCATTTTATAAAGGTAGTAGCAGAAAACACAAGGTACACCCATGCAACCATTATTTTAAGGATGAGCAAACCAGTTTAGACCGAACTTTGCTATTTTTCAAATTATTCCAAATATTTTCAGGCTTGGTTTGGATGAATGTATCACAGAAATATTAGCTATTCAATTAAAATTTAACTTTTAATGGTTAATAATTAAGAGAGGTATTGATTCCAAATATTTCTTGATATACAAATGCCAGAATAAAGGTAGAATCAAGACCCACCGTGGACATCAGGGCAGTAGGTCATTCATTAATGAAGGTAAGAGATATAGCACTTACAGTTAGATGGTTCATATATAGCGGGATCAGATCTGGTGAGGTCAGGAGGAGTTGTTATCCCTAATGATGCCCTGAGGTGTCTACCCCTGCCTACAGGCAGAGCACCCGCCCCTAAAGGGGCGATCCCACCTCTCGGTGGCTAAACCCTTTTCTTACCCTCACGTGACCCTAGGTGTTACCTCACGGTGGGTTGACTGGTTCTCCCTCTGTATTGTAGGACAAAGATATCAGTCCTAGATGGTATAATTTTTTTTTTTGTTGTCCCGACGCGTTTCCCTAAGTAAAAGGTCCTTGGTTCCTCAGGGGACTTTGCTGGTTATATTCCCATAGCCGAAGGATGGTGGCTATATGCTGGCAATAACAGTGGCTGATGATACGCAGCCTCTATGTCTTAATGCAGTATTTTAACATCCCCACCATGATATTCATTAATGTGGCGTGCTATCGGTTTATCCCTTTTGTTCCTTATATCGCCTAGATGTTCGCCTACCCTTCGCCTGAATTCACGAACACATATATATTACTCCCTGAGTTCGACAGTTGGATTTTAGCATGTGTGGGCAGCAGACACAGTCATTACCACATTTATATGTTCCTGGAGGTCTATTCCCAAGCCAGGTGGGATCACTTCGTGGTCTTTGGTAATGACTGTGTATTAGTCTATCCCGTAGTGATCTGCCACGTCTGTACATGATGGCGGGGGTAGTTGGTAAGAATTCCGCTATGTCAGGATCGGAAAGTAAGATACCCCAGTTGTTACTCAGGATATCCCTCACTTTCCGACTTTGTTTGTCAAAGGTACCGATAATTCTTGTAACCGTATCAGTTTGACAGGAGGGAGCATTTGTCGTAAGAAGAGAATGACGATCTCTCTGGTTAGCATGTTGGAATGCCTCCCTTAGTACCTGATCCGGGTATCCCCGCTGTAAAAACCTATCCCGTAGGTCTGCAGATTGTTTATAGAATGCGGAGTGGGATGAACAATTTCTCTTCATGCGTAAGTATTGGCCCCTTGGGATGCCTCGTTTGAGGCTTACTGGATGGTAGCTGTCCCACTGAAGCAAACTATTGGTGGAGGTGGGTTTCCTATAAGTTTCAGTATATAGTTGACCCAGATGTTTAGATATACAAACATCAAGAAATGCCAGGGTTTTCTGATTTATTTCGGATGTAAACTTAAGGCCTATCTCATTGACGTTTAGATGTTTCACAAAGTTTGAGAATTCCTCTTTCTTACCATCCCATAAAATGAACACGTCATCGATGTAGCGACCCCAGTATATAATATTGGGGGCCCATCGATGACATGATTCATTGAATACCAGCGTGTCTTCCCACCAGCCCAGGAACAAGTTAGCGTAGCTGGGCGCACATGGGCTACCCATCGCTGTGCCCCTGAGCTGGTGGTAAAAGCGCGTTTCAAACAAGAAATAGTTATGCGATAATGTAAATTCTAAGATTTTAATAACAAAATCTGAATGACGTTGGTATTGAGTACCACGAGTGCTTAAATAGTACCTAATCGCGGAAATGCCCCAAGAATGGGGTATGCTGGTATACAGTGCCTCAACATCTATAGAGGCTAGATAGATGTTATCTGCGACTTGAATATTTTCGATTTTGAGCAATAAATCTGTGGTGTCTCTGATGTGGGACGTGAATTCAGGCGACGGGTAGGCGAACATCTAGGCGATATAAGGAACAAAAGGGATAAACCGATAGCATGCCACATTAATGAATATCATGGTGGGGATGTTAAAATACTTACGTTTCAGGTGGTTGAGGTGGTGAGACAGTCACCCAGGGGTGGTGACTGGGATAACGAAATACTGAGAAAGGAAGCCCAGTGGATCCATAGACTGAAAACAGTTTATCCCCAGGGACTCAATGAACAAATTTCCTATACATCCTTCATCTAATGTGATTCTTCCCCTCCCCCCCCCCTTGTTCCAACTATGTCTCCAGTCAACTAACCATAAAACATGGGTTCCGTAAATGTATTAATAAGACCAGGCTTCCAGAATATATTTGAACCGGAATAGGTTCATAAGTCTTATATATCTTCTTATATTGCGTATCAATCTGAGATATCGATCTATTATAATATGTATTCCTTTCTAATTTCTGTACTTAATTGCAGGGTTTTGGATCAATTAATAGTGGTAAAATTAGACTGATCGTAGTAACTAACACAATTGATGTACGATGCGTTCCACAGCCGGCTAGGCTTGCGTTCCACAGAGAGGAAATAGTGATCATGTGAGGTCTGAGCTCCCGATCACATGACCGGACATGACGTATATTTTTATCGGCGCTCTCGGAGGAAACCAGCAGCGGGACTGTCTGACAGGTGTTTCACTATCCTGACACCCAGACCCTAGACCAATGATATAACCGGCATAGTGGGGCATCACTAACGATTGGCCATCTTAGATATCAATCACTCCCAAATCAGAAGGGGCGGTACTATTCATGTGGCGCCAAAACTCCACTATTTAAACCCTGCATTAAGACATAGAGGCTGCGTATCATCAGCCACTGTTATCGCCAGCATATAGCCACCATCCTTCGGCTATGGGAATATAACCAGCAAAGTCCCCTGAGGAACCAAGGACCTTTTACTTGGGGAAACGCGTCAGGCACGGCCATGTGCATGAGCCCTTACAAATGGTAAGCTTAGATATGTGGTTCAGCAGGCAGTATTACACATGATAAGCTTAGATACAGTGGTTCAGCCAGCAGTATCATACACAGCCTTTGGCTGCTAATAGTAAAAGTTTCCTTTTAATCTACCACTGCATTTCCAGTAACAGCCTTCCCAACACACAATGACATCACACAGAAATGCTATTTTGACCTTCTCATCATGGACAATCTTTGCAGACAGGTTTAGCTTGGCAGGAAGTAGCCGCTAAGCCTGCCGTTCTATCAACCACCTAGAACATGACGCCACTTTCTGCTGCTGCTGTTGAGATGCCAGTCACGGCATCCATGGGCAGGGCATAGTGGAATGGGTGGAGGTCAGGGGCGTTGTTAGGGTCGAAAAAGATCTGGGGCCCAAGCCCCAATGAAGTCCCTCCACATCGCATTTTGCTGTTCTTTCTATACAGCCCCACTTACCTCTTACATCCAGTGATGTCTCCTTTGATGTAGATGTTCTCTTTCCTCATCTTCTCATTACAGACCTTCAGACCAGACCATAATTTTTCAGCCATTTTTCGCCTCTGCAGTTTGACAAAAAAAAAATCTTAGTTTACTACTTTTCCATCATCCTCCCATCTTCTGGACAAATCATCCTACTACCCCCACCACTGTGCCGCTGTGCTCCCCAATATTATACTGTAGAAACCGATAAACCCCCTGATAATACTAGTACCACACAGAGCCCCCATACAAAATACCCCTTCTTTGTGGCCTCAGTAGAAGCCCCCATAGTGTTCCTTTCCCCGCTTCTCCCATATAAAATACCCCTTCTTTGTGGCCTCAGTAGATGCCCCCATAGTGCCCCCAAATAATGTGCCAGTAAGAAGTGCCCCCATAGATGCCCCCCAATAATGTGCCAGTAAGAGGTGCCCCCATAGATGCCCTCCAATTGTGTGCCAGTAACAAGTGCTCTCCATGCCCCCCAATCATGTGCCAGTAACAAGTGCCTCTCCATGCCCCCCCCAAATCATACAGTAGGTGTTTCTGACATTGTGTTTTTAGCACGACAGCGTCGCGCTGATACTCGGCAACATGGTGCCGAGATCTCGCACTCACTGGGATAGTGACAGCACATCCCAGCAAGCGCGTCATAGAAGCGACGGGAGATCCGACTTGGATTCCCGCCAATTCTACACGTGTGCGGCGTTTGTTATGAATCCTGAGGGGGAAGTCCCCGCCGGATTTTAAATAAAAATCCGGCCTGGGTCCCGCCCTCAGGAGCATACCGGGCCCTTAGGTCTGTTATGGGTTGTAAGGAGAGCCCCCCCCCTACGCCGAAAAAAACGGCGTAGGGGGTCCCCCTACAATCCATACCAGACCCGTATCCAAAGCACGCTACCCGGCCAGCCAGGAAGGGAGTGGGGACGAGCGAGCGCCCCCCCCCCCCTCCTGAGCCGTACCAGGCTGCATGCCCTCAACATGGGGGGTTGGGTGCTCTGGGGCAGGGGGCGCACTGCGGCCCCCCCACCTCAGAGCACCCTGTCCCCATGTTGATGAGGACAGGGCCCCTTCCCGACAACCCTGGCCGTTGGTTGTCGGGGTATGCGGGCGGGAGGCTTATCGGAATCTGGGAGCCCCCTTTAATAAGGGGGCCCCCAGATACCGGCCCCCCACCCTAAGTGAATGAGTATGGGGTACATCGTACCCCTACCCATTCACCTGCAAGAAAAGTGGTAAAAACACAAATAAACCACACAGTGTATTAAAATATTTTATTTTTCTGCTCTGGAGGCCGCCCCCTGTCTTCTTTATTAGCTCTTTTACCAGGGGGGGGGGCTCTTCTTCTTCCGATATCCCGACGGGTCTTCTCCGCTATCCGGGGGGTCTTCTCAACTCTACGGGGTTCTCCTTCTGTCTTCTCCTTCTGTCTTGTTGTCTCCTTCTGTCTTCTCCTTCTGTCTTGTTGTCTCCTTCTGTCTTCTGTCTCCGGGGTTCTCCTTCTGTTTTCGCCTCTCTCTGTTGTTGACTCGGCGCACCCCGGTTCTTCGTCTCGCGAGACGAAGAATCGGGGTGCGCCGAGTCTCGCGAGACGAAGAACCGGGGTGCGCCGAGTCAACAACAGAGAGAGGCGAAAACAGAAGGAGAACCCCGGAGACAGAAGACAGAAGGAGACAACAAGACAGAAGGAGAAGACAGAAGGAGAACCCCGGAGAGTTGAGAAGACCCGTCGGGATATCGGAAGAAGAAGAGCCCCCCCCTGGTAAAAGAGCTAATAAAGAAGACAGGGGGCGGCCTCCGGAGCAGAAAAATAAAATATTTTAATACACTGTGTGGTTTATTTGTGTTTTTACCACTTTTCTTGCAGGTGAATGGGTAGGGGTACGATGTACCCCATACTCATTCACTTAGGGTGGGGGGCCGGTATCTGGGGGCCCCCTTATTAAAGGGGGCTCCCAGATTCCGATAAGCCTCCCGCCCGCATACCCCGACAACCAACGGCCAGGGTTGTCGGGAAGGGGCCCTGTCCTCATCAACATGGGGACAGGGTGCTCTGAGATGGGGGGGCCGCAGTGCGCCCCCTGCCCCAGAGCACCCAACCCCCCATGTTGAGGGCATGCAGCCTGGTACGGCTCAGGAGGGGGGGGGGGCGCTCGCTCGTCCCCACTCCCTTCCTGGCTGGGCGGGGTAGCGTGCTTTGGATACGGGTCTGGTATGGATTGTAGGGGGACCCCCTACGCCGTTTTTTTCGGCGTAGGGGGGGCTCTCCTTACAACCCATAACAGACCTAAGGGCCCGGTATGCTCCTGAGGGCGGGACCCAGGCCGGATTTTTATTTAAAATCCGGCGGGGACTTCCCCCTCAGGATTCATAACAAACGCCGCACACGTGTAGAATTGGCGGGAATCCAAGTCGGATCTCCCGTCGCTTCTATGACGGCTCTGTCTCCATCGCGGCAAGCCAGCTCGGCGCTGGCTCCCGCGATGGGGCTCGTATGTGCTCAATCTCGCCGAGAAATACAGCGAGATTGACACAAAATCGGGTTCACCTACTGTATGCCACGAGTATTGTCCCGTATAAAAATAAAAAACACTTATACTTACCTCCATGGCAGCGATGCGATGCAGGCCTCTTCTGACCTGTGTCCCGCGCTGTACGGCTCCGGCTGACATCATCGCGCCGCCTTCATCGGCCTCTGATAGGCTGGCGACATAAGGCCCACAGCTATCAGAGGAACAAGGAAGGGAGACGCCTCTCCCTCCCGTGCCCCGCATCAGCACTTCAATCTTGATCGCTATCCTGAGGACAGCGATACACATGACTATGGAGATGAGCGCTTTCCCCGATCCGCTCTTGCCCTGACTCTCACTATATTCTTGGGGGGGGGACAATTGTGGACATTTCGGCAGGAAAAAAAGCACTAGGGATTAAAAAGAAGGGTTGTTACAAAACCCTGAGAGGAAGTATGTGTGTGTGTGTGTGTGTGTGTGTGTGGGGGGGGGGGGGGGGGGGGGGGTTACTTGCCCTAATTAGATCCCAGGCTGACAGAAAGCCTGGATGAACAATCAGTGCTGCAGCAGGCAGGGAGGTACCCTAGCAGAAAAAGCAAAGCACCATTGCATGCTAGGATGTCAATGATTGTGGTTGTATCTTACAGTGCCTGCCAGTAAAACGATCTTAGGGAGTCAGGGAGAGTGAAAAATCCATCAGGGACAATCAGAAATTAATCAAACTTATTTTTAGGGAGAGTGAAGGGAAAGGATACAATTCCAAAGAAGAATTGTGTGTACAATAAAAAGAAGCAGGGCAGCCGATAGCCATGGAGAAAGGAGACAGGACCTGTGTCTTACTGTGCCTGCTATCATAGAAACAAAGAAACATAGAAACCTAGAATGTGTCGGCAGATAAGAACCATTTGGCCCATCTAGTCTGCCCAATATACTGAATACTAAGTTCCAGCTAAATTTAATTGCATATATATATAATGGGGTTGAAGTATTCATATATGGTCTAGCAAATAAACCCCTAAAATCACAATTTATTAATATACATTAAAAAGGAGGACCCGGAAGGTACCTATAATATACGTCAATGCCGGAAGTCCCGCTGTCCACCAACGGTATCTGTGGCGCACTAATTAATAGCGGTTTAAATATGGAGGGGATACACTAGCAGTTCGCTTGCATGGGGAGCACTGAACACGAGGAGGCTTGGAGAATGTGAGTTTAACTGATTATTTATATTGAATGAATTGATATCTATCTGTCACTGACCTTTGGTGATCTTTTATGATCACAGCTTGGGCTCTATCAAGGCCATCCACATTGGGATGATAGTGACGTCTGCTGAGGAAGATGCATCAGACCTTCAGCTGTGAGTGTTCAGCACACTATTGCCTTTTGACATACACTCACCTAAAGAATTATTAGGAACACCTGTTCTATTTCTCATTAAGGCAATTATGTAGTCAACCAATCACATGGCAGTTGCTTCAATGCATTTAGGGGTGTGGTCCTGGTCAAGACAATCTCCTGAACTCCAAACTGAATGTCAGAATGGGAAAGAAAGGTGATTTAAGCAATTTTGAGCGTGGCATGGTTGTTGGTGCCAGACGGGCCGGTCTGAGTATTTCACAATCTGCTCAGTTACTGGGATTTTCACGCACAACCATTTCTAGGGTTTACAAAGAATGGTGTGAAAAGGGAAAAACATCCAGTATGCGGCAGTACTGTGGTCAAAAATGCCTTGTGGATGCTAGAGGTCAGAAGAGAATGGGCCAACTGATTCAAGCTGATAGAAGAGCAACGTTGACTGAAATAACCACTCGTTACAACCGAGGTATGCAGCAAAGCATTTGTGAAGCCACAACACGCACAACCTTGAGGCGGATGGCCTACAACAGCAGAAGACCCCACGGGGTACCACTCATCTCCACTACAAATAGGAAAAAGAGGCTACAATTTGCACGAGCTCACCAAAATTGGACTGTTGAAGACTGGAAAAATGTTGCCTGGTCTGATGAGTGTCAATTTCTGTTGAGACATTCAAATGGTAGAGTCCGAATTTGGCGTAAACAGAATGAGAACATGTATCCATCCTCTGATGGCTACTTTCAGCAGGATAATGCACCATGTCACAAAGCTCGAATCATTTCAAATTGGTTTCTTGAACATGACAATGAGTTCACTGTACTAAAATGGCCCCCACAGTCACCAGATCTCAACCCAATAGAGCATCTTTGGGATGTGGTGGAACGGGAGATTCGTGCCCTGGATGTGCATCCCTCAAATCTCCATCAACTGCAAGATGCTATCCTATCAATATGGGCCAACATTTCTAAAGAATGCTATCAGCACCTTGTTGAATCAATGCCACGTAGAATTAAGGCAGTTCTGAAGGCAAAAGGGGGTCCAACACCGTATTAGTATGGTGTTCCTAATAATTCTTTAGGTGAGTGTATATCATTAGGGATATTTCTTTGATATCAGTATATTGTTATTTCTGTTTAACAGAATGTGGAACACACTTTTCTCCGGCCTTCGAGACCTGCGGCTTCAGCACTAACATCAGTGCCACTTTTGATATTTGTGGTCAATACGTAATGGTGCCATATTTTAAGCTGATCAGGCTCAGATTGCTCTCCATTAACATTAATATAATATGCATAGCGGCTATCTGACTATGTTACCTGGTGTTGTCCCAGTATATACCGTATTACATCAGTGCTTGACATATTATCATCTTGTATTGAATTAAAATCTTTATATCTTTACCTCCTGATGATCCTATAGTATTGACTAGGGGGAAACGCGTTGAGGTTTGAGGTTTATTCTTGTAGTTGACCATCTGGTTAACCCTGATTTTATATATATATATATATATATATATATATATATATATATGTATCTAATGCACTTTTTTTTACAGCATCCAGTATCTGTAAATTTTTGTTCCCTGCCCTAACCCTGGGGCATTTATACCTTATTGATATCTGAAGCCCTTAGGGAAAACGCAGGGTTAAGAATAGCCTAGGAACGTGGACAGGGTGTCTCCACCATCAGGGGTCCTCCCTGGGCTGAGGCTTTAAGATAGGGGTAAGTGTAGGGACAATCTATCCCCCCTTCCCCATCATCATTGTCACTTATCTGGATGCTGTTTATTATATGAATTACATAGTAAACTACTTTTTGAGTATATTATATGTCCCTTCTGGGTCCTCTTTTTTAATGTATATTAATAAATTGTGATTTTAGGGGTTTATTTGCTGGACAATATACTGAATACTATGAATAGCCGCTGGCCCTATCTTATATGAAGGATGGCCTTATGCCTATCCCATGCATGCTTAAACTCCTTCACTGTATTTGCAGCTAACACTTCTGCAGGAAGGCTATTCCATGCATCCACTACTCTCTCAGTAAAGTAACACTTCCTGATATTACTGTTAAACCTTTTCCCCTCTAATTTAAAACTATGTCCTCTTGAAGCAGTTTTTTTTTCTTTTAAATATTCTCTCCTCTTTTACCTTGTTGATTCCCTTTATGTATTTAAAAGTTTCTATCATATTCCCTCTGTCTCGTCTTTCTTCCAAGCTATACATGTTAAGGTCCTTTAATCTTTCCTGGTAAGTTTTATCCTGCAATCCCTGTACTAGTTTAGTAGCTCTTCTCTGAACTCTCTCCAAAGTATCAATATCCTTCTGGAGATATGGTCTCCAGTACTGAGCACAATACTCCAAATGAGGTCTCACTAGTGCTCTGTAAAGCGGTATGAGCACCTCCCTCTTTCTACTGGTAATGCCTCTCCCTATACACCCAAGCATTCTGCTAGCATTTCCTGCTGCTCTATGACATTGTCTGCCTACCTTTAAGTCTTCTGAAATAATGACCCCTAAATCCCTTTACTCAGATACTGAGGTTAGGATTATATCACTGATTGTACATTCTGCTCTTGGGTTTTTACGCCCCAGGTGCATTATCTTGCACTTCTCAACATAAAATTTTAGTTGCCAGATTTTTGACCATTCCTCTAGTTTTCCTAAATCCTTTTCCATTTGGTGTATTCCTCCAGGAACATCAACCATGTTACAAATCTTTGTGTCATCAGCAAAAAGACACACCTTACCATCGAGGCCTTCTGCAATTTCGCTGATTAAAATATTAAACAATATGGGTCCCAGAACAGATCCCTGAGGTACCCCACTGGTAACAAGACCATGGTCTGAATATACTCCATTGACTACAACCCTCTGTTGTCTGTCCCTCAGCCACTGCCTAATCCATTCAACAATATGTGAGTCCAAGCCAAAAGACTGCAATTTATTGATAGCCTTCTATATGGAACAGTATCAAAAGCCTTACTAAAGTCTAGATAAGCGATGTCTACTGCACCTCCGCCATCTATTATTTTAGTCACCCAATCAAAAAAAATCAATAAGATTAATTTGGCATGATCTCCCTGAAGTAAACCCATGCTGTTTTTTTATCTTTCAATCCATGGGATTTTAGATGTTCCACAATCCTCTCCTTAGATCGTGAAAACTCAGATCCGACAGTATATTCTAACACAGAGGCATTCCCATGGTGATGGGGACGCTTCAAGTTAGAATATACTAAGAACTGTGTACATAACTGCCCCCTGCTGCCTGGCAGCACCCGATCTCTTACAGGGGGCCGTGATCTGCACAATTAACCCCTTAGGTGCCGCACCTGGGGGGTTAACTGTGCGGATCTCAGCCCCCTCATCGGGGGCTGCCAGGCAGCAGGGGCCAGACCCCCCTCCTTCCCCAGTATTAAAAGCATTGGTGGTCAGTGCGGCCCCCCTCCTTCCCCAGTATTAAAAGCATTGGTGGCCAGTGCGGCCCTCCCCTCCCTCCCTCCCCAGTATTAAAAGCATTGGTGGCAGTGGCCACAGGCTAACAACCCCCCTCCCCCTCCATCATTGGTGGCAGCGGAGCGGCATTTCCGATCGGAGTCCCAGTTTAATCGCTGGGGATACGATCGGTTACCATGGCAGCCAGGACGCTACTGCAGTCCTGGCTGCCATGGTTACTTAGCTTATACTTACATGCGCTGTCTGTGGACGGCCGGCGCTCCTCCGACTGGTAAGTGACAGGTCTGTGCGGCGCATCGCACAGAACTTTCACTTACCAGTAGGAGGAGCACCGGACGGCCACAGACAGCGCATGTAAGTATAAGCTAAGTAACCATGGCAGCCAGGACTGCAGTAGCGTCCTGGCTGCCATGGTAACCGATCGGAGCCCCAGCGATTAAACTGGGACTCCGATCGGAAATGCCGCTCCGCTGCCACCAATGATGGGGGGGAGGGAGGTTGTTAGCCTGTGGCCACTGCCACCAATGCTTTTAATACTGGGGAGGGAGGGAAAGGGGGCCGCACTGGCCACCAATGCTTTTAATACTGGGGAGAGAGGTGGATCTGGCCCCTGCTGCCTGGCAGCACTCAATCAGGGGGCTGAGATCCGCACAATTAACCCCTCAGGTGCCACACCTGAGGGGTTATTTGTGCGGATCACAGCCCCCTGTAAGAGATTGGGTGCTGCCAGGCAGCAGGGGGCAGTTATGTACACAGTTCTTAGTATATTCTAACTTGAAGCATCACTATGGAAACGCCTCTGTGTTAGAATATACTGTCGGATCTGAGTTTTCATGATCTAACTCAAATCCGATGGTATATTCTAACATAGAGGCGTTACCATGGTGATGGGGACGCTTCAAGTTAAAATATACCATCGGATTGGAGAAAACTCTGATCCAATGGTATATTAATAGGGACTCCTGACTTTACATTGAAAGTCAATGGGGGACGGATCTGTTTACAATTGCACCAATATTGTGAGAATGTAAACGGATCCGTCCCCATTGACTTACATTGTAAGTCAGGACGGATCCGTTCGGCTCCGCACCGCCAGGCGGACACCAAAACGCTGCAAGCAGTGTTTTGGTGTCCGCCTCCAGAGCGGAATGGAGGCGGAACGGAGCCAAACTGATGCATTCTGAATGGATCCGCATTTATTCAGAATGCATTGGGGCTAAACTGATCCATTTGGGGCCGCTTGTGAGAGCCTTGAAATGGATCTCACAGGCAGACCCTGAAACGCCAGTGTGAAAGTGGCTTTAGTGAAGTGCGCATGCGCGGCGCACAAACCAATCAGCACACACTCCACACACACAGCAGGGACCGCCCAAAGCACCGCGCCGCCGGCCAATAAAAACACGGTGCATCACATGCAGCCCGGACAGCCCGCAGCAGCGCGGCCGTCCAATCAAAGTCGCCGCCCAGACCGCCCACAATTGCGCCAGCCAATAAACACACGGCGCACCACGCGCTGTAACGACCGCCCACAGCATGGGGCCGTCCAATCACACCATCCCCACAACTGCGCCGCTGGCCAATAACTGCCTCTTATGGTGTGTGGTGTCAGTTGGAGCAGAGTGCATAAGAAGCAGAGTGCATAACAAGCGCCGCCATTACATGCACAGTGACAGAAATTTCTCTCAGATACACACTGCAGCTGCTGCCAGCAGTATTAGCCAGCACCACCAATCAGTGCCAGCAATAGTTGCCAGCCATCAATCATTGCCACCAGTCACAGTGCCAGTGGTCTTAGCACCACCAGTTAGTGCCAGCTCTATCAGCCACCAGTCACAGTGCCAGCCGTCTCAGCACCACCAGTCAGTGCCAGCAGTCAGTGCGAGCTGTATCACCCACCAGTCACAGTGACAGCAGTCTCAGCATCAACAGTCAGTGCCAAGCGTATTAGCCACCAGTCACAGTGACAGTGGTTTCTGCACCACCAGTTAGTGCCAGCTCTATCAGCCACCAGTCACAGTGCCCGCCGTATTAGCACCACCAATCAGTGCCAGCTGTATCAGCCACCAGTCACAGTGCCAGTGGTCTCAGCACCACCAGTCAGTGCCAGCCATATCAGCCACCAGTCACAGTGACAGCAGTTTAAGCACCATGTGGCACTGCCAGTCGTCTCAGCCACCAGTCAGCGCCAGCTGTTTCAGCCATCAGCTGCAGTCTCAGCACCACCAGTCAGTGCCAGCAGTTCGTGCCAGCCATCTCAGGCACCAGTCACAGTGCCCACAGTCTCAGCACCACCAGTCAGTCCTAGCAGTCAGTGCCAGCTGTATCAGCCACCAGTCACAGTGCCAGTGGTCTCAGCACCACCAGTCAGTGCCAAGCGTATTAGCCACCAGTCACAGTGACAGTGGTTTCAGCACTACCAGTTAGTGCCAGCTCTATCAGCCACCAGTCACAGTGCCAGTGGTCTCAGCACCACCAGTCAGTGCCAGCCGTATCAGCCACCAGTCACAGTGACAGCAGTCTCAGCACCACGTGGCACTGCCAGTCGTCTCAGCCACCAGTAAGTGCCAGCTGTTTCAGCCATCAGCTGCAGTCTCAACACCACCAGTCCGTGCCAGCCATCTCAGGCACCAGTCACAGTGCCCACAGTCTCAGAACCACCAGTCCGTGCCAGCAATCAGTGCCAGCAGTATCAGCCACCAGTCACAGTGCCAGTGCTCTCAGCACCACCAGTCAGTGCCAGCAGTCAGTGCCAGCAGTATCAGCCACCAGTCACAGTGCCAGTGCTCTCAGCACCACCAGTCAGTGCCATCCGTATCAGCCACCAGTCACAGTGCCAGTGGTCTCAGCACCACCAGTCAGTGCCAGCAGTCAGTGCCAGCAATCAGTGCCAGCAGTATCAGCCACCAGTCACAGTGCCAGTGCTCTCAGCACCACCAGTCAGTGCCAGCCGTATCAGCCACCAGTCACAGTGACTGCAGTCTCAGCACCACGTGGCACTGCCAGTCGCCTCAGCCACCAGTAAGTGCCAGCTGTTTCAGCCATCAGCTGCAGTCTCAGCACCACCAGTCCGTGCCAGCCATCTCAGGCACCAGTCACAGTGCCCACAGTCTCAGCACCACCAGTCAGTGCAAGCAGTCAGTGCCAGCAATCAGTGCCAGCAGTATCAGCCACCAGTCACAGTGCCAGTGCTCTCAGCACCACCAGTCAGTTTCAGCCGTATCAGCCACCAGTCACAGTGCCAGTGGTCTCAGCACCACCAGTCAGTGACAGCTGTATTAGTCACCAGTCACAGTGCAAGTGGTCTCAGCACTACCAGTCAGTGGCAGTCATATCAGCCACCAGTCACAGTGCCTGCAGTCTCAGCCAAAAGTCAGTGCCAGTGACGCATATTACAGCTACATATAAGTCAGTATTACAGTAAGACAAAATATTATAAAACTATAAATGTACAAGCCTATATTACTTGGACTTTTTACTAACAACATGCCACCCAAAAAAAAGGACACATCAAGTAGGACAAAAGACACAGACAATGAAACCCTACATAACCAAATTCTCCTGGAGAAACAGTCAAGTCAGAAAATCAAAATCAAAAAAAGAAAGGCTGAAAAACAAAGAAAAAAACAAGCAAATAGATCAATTTAAGAAAAAGAAAATGAGTGTCACAAAAACGCTAAAAGAGAAAGATTCAGAAGAGCAAATAGATCTATAGAAGAACAGGAAAATCAGCGTAAAAAACAATCTCTAAGAGAAAGACAAAGATGAGCAAATAGATCTATTGAAGAAAAGGAAAATGAGCGTCAGAAAAATGTGAAAGCACACAGAGCTAGGGGAGCAACACTACGTCAGCAACAAGCAATAAAAAGAGGCAGGATAACAGATCTACAAACAGACACAACACATTTATCAACAGCCACACAGGAGAGGATAAATGATATAGTTAATATTAATGAGGGTAACATTATACCCCACACATGTGGAGATTTAAATTTTTGTCAAGCAAAACATTTTGAAGGAGAAAGACCATCTGATCAAAAATTTACACAGTGTTGCTCAAAAGGAAAAGTAAATCTTCAACCAATTCGAACAAATCCGTTTATACAGCAGCTCATGATGGGTCAGCATCATTACAGCAAAAATTTCCTGCAAAATATAAGGTCAATAAATAGTGCTCTAGCATTTGCATCTATGGGAGC
This sequence comes from Bufo bufo, assembly GCF_905171765.1. Taxonomy (NCBI): domain Eukaryota; kingdom Metazoa; phylum Chordata; class Amphibia; order Anura; family Bufonidae; genus Bufo; species Bufo bufo. The sequence continues at coordinate 92,371,861 of NC_053389.1, read as the reverse complement.
TAACATTAGTCCGCCTTCTGGCTATGGGCCATACTGTTTTCGAATCCATGGTTCGATTTGTCACAGAGCAGGAACACTGCATCCTCAACAGGGTGAAAACAGACAGTTTGCACAATTATACATTTTAGATCCCTCTGAAGCTGCAGAACAAAGAATGCAAATTTCTGCCAACTCAGGAATAAATACAGAGCTTATGCAAACATTAAGTACATTTATGGCACAATTCAATCCTTTTGCCGAGGCCTGCAAAATGTTGTAACAAGTTGAAAAAGAATATGAAGAGAATGCCGCCAAAAATGACAATGTTATTAAGGAAGTGTCCATAACAATAGTACAAGATCGCAAAAATGACCAAAGGCGCTATAACGCACCAAAATATAATGAGGTTGCTTTTATTTTTCAAAATGATGATGGAGAACCACCACTTGAAAGAGATCTTCTTATACACTGCAAACCAAGTGAAGATTATACAAATAAAAAAAAAACACAAAGATTTAGTGTCCTTGATCCTAATTTGGAACCCATGGTTTATCCATTGTTATTCCCCTATGGGGATCAAAGCTGGGGAATTGACATTCCATTGCAAAACAGACCACAAGCTTTATTACATTTACCAAACCAGTGACACAATCCTAGAGTTAGAGTCACTCAAATGCAATACTACGGTTACCGTCTTTCCATTAGAGAGGATTTTAATCCCTTTTTAAATGCTGGCCGCCTTACACAGCAATATATAGTTGATGCATATGTAAAAACAGACTCAATTATATATGTCAAAATCAGCCTAAATTGCGTGTTGAAAAATACTCTGGATTAATGGATCATTTGTTTAATGAAGCCAATGAAGCAGGCCTGAGTCCTGGAAAAATGTATATTTTGCCTTCTTCATTTGCAGGGAGCCCCAGAAACATGCAACAAAATAATCAAGATGCTATGGCAATTGTCAGAAAATATGGAAAACCAGATCTTTTTATTACAATGACATGCAATCCCAAATGGGAAGAGATTGTACATAACCTACAACACGGATAAACTGTTGATGGACAACCACATTTAGTTGCAAGAGTATTTCACCTAAAACTCAAAGCTTTAATTGATGACATCAGTAAAAAAACATATTTTGGAGTCCCAAAAGCAATGGTCTACGTGATAGAATTTCAAAAGAGAGGTTTATCACATGCTCACATACTTCTCATTCTTAAAGAAAGCTGTAAACCAGAAAATGAAGAACTGATAGATAAAATTGTCTCTGCTGAAATCCCTAACATAGAAATCACTCCTCACTTACATGCAATTGTAACAAAGCATATGATTCATGGACCATGCGGAGCACTCAATCCGAATTCTCCATGTATGACAAATGACAAATGCTGTAAGGATTTTCCGAAGGAATTCCAACAAAAAACTATTGCTAACAGCAATGGCTATCCAAAGTACAAGAGAAGAAATACAGGCCAAACTATAATTCTTAACGGAAAGAATATTGATAATTCTTGGGTCGTACCATATAATCCTTACTTAGCGTTGAAGTACAATTGCCACATTAATGTGGAAGTTTGTGCATCAGTGAAAAGTGTCAAATACCTTTTTAAATATGTGTACAAAGGTCATGATTGTGCAAATGTTGTCATTCAAGAACAAGGTACTTTGAATCATGATGAAATAAACACCTTTATTAATTCTAGGTATGTCAGTGCTCCAGAAGCAGCATGGCCTTTGCATGGGTTTGAAATGCATTATCAATCCCATACCATCCATAGATTAGCAGTGCATCTGCCTGAAGAACAATCAGTTTTTTTCAACCCAAATGACATTACCACAGCGGTACAGAGAGCTTTAAACCGTGATACTCAATTGACAGCTTGGTTCAAATTGAATCAACAAAAAGAGGAAGCAAAGAATATATTATATTCGGACATTCCTTTGCATTATGTGTTTGACTCTCAAAATTGTTGTTGGAAATTGCGTCAACGTGGTGCAGAAAAAATTATTGGACCAATGTATTCTGTCAACTTAATATCAGATGCAGAGCGTTACTGTCTGCGTCTACTATTGCTGCATGTGGCTGGTGCAGTATCCTTTGAAGATCTGAGGACAGTACATGGTAATGTCTATCCCACTTTCCAAGAGGCTGCAAAAGCAAAAGGACTTATTAATGATGACGATGTGTGGGAGAACACTCTGGAAGATGCTGTCCACTTTACAATGCCTAAACAACTTAGGGAATTATTTGCATATATCTGCGTTTTTGCATCATTACAAAATCTGAATGCACTTTTTCTAAAATATGAGCAATATCTCATTGAAGATTTAGTTCACAAACATAAACAACACAATGATGATTGTACAATTTGTCGTAAGATCACACTTAAAGAAATAGCCAACATTCTGGTACTACATGGCAAAAACTGTGAAGATTTTGGATTGCCTTCCACAATGCCAAATACTGATCAACTTTGGAATATGTATGATAAGGAATTACAAAAATACAGAGCTGAAGAAATGGAGAAAACATTAAACAGAGAACAAAAAAGAGCTTCAGAAAAAATATTGTCTGCAAGCAAAAATGACAACCTTTGCAACCGTTGTTTTTTCTTGGATGGTCCAGGAGGTAGTGGTAAAACGTATCTTTACAAAACCCTTCTCAGCACAGTTCGTGGAGAAGGTAACATTGCACTCCCTGTAGCCTCAACAGGTACAGCAGCCAAACTTCTTGAGGGTGGAAGAACATACCACTCTCAGTTCAAATTACCTGTTCCAATAGTTGAGAACTCAATATCAAATATGCGTCTCAATTCTGATGATGCTGAAAATTTGAGATCATCTACAGTGCTCATTTGGGATGAGTGTACAATGGCCCCGTCTATTGCTCTTACAGTGGTTGACAAACTGCTAAAATAAATAATGGATATTTTGGTTGGACATTGGTTGTGACTCTTTGCCCCACGATCTCCCCGTGTTGGATGCCCAATTGTTGGCTACCGCATGATTTGGGAGATCCTGTGGCCGCGACTCACTTTACCTCATTATTTAACTTGTCACTTATCCAGATATATCACGAATTTATGTATCACTTTAAAATTGCACCAATTATGTTCTCATATTTACTTGATTGTGCCTCTCTGCCACATGACCTCCCTCTGGTGGATGCCCATTTTTTGGCTACCGCATGTTTTGGGAGACCCTGTGGCCGCTACTCACTCAACCTTATTTCTCAATACCTAATCATCATCTTTCAACTCTCCATCATGCGATCCCCCTCTGTTGGGTGGCCATTTCTGGCCGCCGCACCATCGGGAGACCCCGTGACCGTGACTGTGATTCACTTCACTCCTTCCTTTTTTGGTGGTTGTGACTCTCTGTCACATGATCTCCCTCTGTTGGAAGTCCATTTCTGGCCTCCGCATGTTTGGGAGATCCTGTGGGCGCGACTTAGTCTACCCCACTTTCTGTCACTGCTCAATTACCCATAACCCTTAGTCATGCGATCCCCCTCTGGTGGGCGTCCATTACTGGCTGCCGCATCATTTGGTGATCCCGTGACTATGATTGTCACTTCACTACTTCCAGTCTATTTATTAATTCATTACTGCCTATGTAGTATGCACAACGCACTTTTCTTTGAATATACAATTGTACCATTAATGCCTATGATCTGTGACACTTACCTCCGATTTTTGGGGGTTGAACTATAGGAGATCATGTGATCGGGATTCATGATCATATGACCCATCCCCCTGACTTCGCCGCTTGCGTGACTGGCCATTACGCGGCCTCCGAACATCTCGTGGGATCATGACGCGTTTGACGTCATGGAAGGTCCTTTGGTCAAAGGGCGGCACTGCACTGACGCAATTGGCCACTGCGCAGTTCACCTGTGCCTTTGAACAATCAGTCTTCCGGATATCACATGACTGACTAATATGTTTTGGATTGGTGGCACAGGTATTTAAATACTAGCTCTCCAGTGGAAGGACTGTACCCCCAGAGGAAGGTTTCAAATCGAAACGCGCGTCGGGGTGTGCAGTCTTCCTGTGGACCTGTTACCTTTTATATACGGTATGTGACTTTGTTTTGTTTGGACCGCATGTCTGACGATTCCTGTTGCGGTTCTCTGCCTTTTGAACCAACCTTGGTTATGTTATTTATCTATCATCTCCTACAGCTTGCCCATGCACTTTACTGTTTGTTATATTCAGCTGTATAGATACAATTATACATCTAGAAAGACCCACATTTGAGGGTTGATATTTCTGCCCTTTACTTATAATAGATAAACATGCACTTGCACTTTTATACTTGATGCATCTATTTGCATTGTGGATACTCTTTTTAGTGTATATTTTGTATAGGAGCTTCTCTATATATAGGCGCTTATACCTTTGGTCTCATACCTCATTACTCTGTCATACTGGATAAACTCTCCCAGGATTGTACTGCACTTTTTGCACTTGTTTGTCATCTCTTTGTATATGTTTTTAACTATATGCTCAATAAAATAATACTTTTTAGCTTGATAGTTCTCAGTGTTTCTTTATAGGTTATCTATAAAATAAATAATGGATAACCAGAAACCCTTTGGAGGAAAAGTTTTATTACTTGGTAGAGATTTTCGGCAAACACTTCCAGTGGTTCCTCATGGTGACCGGACAAAAATTATTGAAGCATGTATAAAGTATAATAAACTGTGGCAAAACTTCCAAATACTTAACCTTACAAACAATATCCGTTCAGTTGATACTGAATTCAGCAATTGGTTGATCCAAGTTGGCAATGGTGATACACCACACATTGACGGTTTGCCTGAAGACATAATTGAAATCCCTTCAAAAAATTTATGTACAGGAAATATTGTCAACAACTTTTTTGGAGAAAGAATTTTAGTTGCTGATGTCTCAAAGATAACAAAAAAATTTATTCTTTGCCCAAAGAACTCTGATGTTGATAGCATAAATTAAGAGGTGCTAAACATTTTGGAAGGAGATACTGTGACATTCCTTAGCTCAAACTCAATTGATGACCGGTCATCATCTTAGCAGACACCACCACACTGGGTCCTGCTGTGCAGTGTGCCTACAGCCACCCCTGACCGCAGCCAAAAGCGAGCTTAGTCACAGATTGACTACAGCGAACACATAGCCCCGTGTCCCCTGAAGAATCCTGGGGCTCTAACCGAAGAAACGCGTCGGGACACTTGAGTATTCCCCCACCCTGATCTCTATAGGGTGTCTAGGTGGTGCTATACTTATTTTTTGTGTTTATTTTCTACCAGTGTTGTGTTCCAAAGTGTGTACTCTGTCTCCTTTGTCATATACTTTGACCAGGGCCGTACTAGGGTATCCTATTAGGATCAGAGTTCCTGTCTGGGCCACTCCTTGCGGGGCTTTTTGGACCCCGTCCTTTGGATACTTTATAGGGTGTTACAGGACAAGTAGGGAGGTACTAGGGCCAGTGGGTAGTACACACTTATACCCCCCGCCCACATTTGACCCCCTACCTTGTACCTGATTCATTCCCCTAGTGATATTTTCTGTACGTTCTGTCTTTGCTCACTCTTTATTGAGAGGGCACGTCTTATTCGTTGTTTGTTAGTAGGGGCCATTTTATCTCCTATTTATTAAAAACAAAGTTTTATTTAGTCTACTGCCCCTTTAGTTTCTTTTTGCATTTCTTGAGCAGTACATCAGGGAGGCTCTGACTGCCCCTCCTGAACGACCATTTTTTGTCTGATTCAGGTATTGTATATTTCAGATTGTTGCAAACTATACTTACTGTATCGTGATATATACGTTTCCATTTTATTTTTATTATTAATTTACTTTTGACTTTCCAAAATATTTTTGACAAAAGAAAATAAAACAAGAAATACAATGTGGTTAAATTATCTTACTATTTAATATAGTCTGTTTCTACTAATGTTTATACACTAATGTTCTAGTGCCCGTTATTATAATGGGCTTAATGTCTAGTTATATTATATTTTACAGGATGACAATGACATTTTCTACAACTGTTTTTTGAGATGTCTATGTTATCCATTTTCCATTAGTATACTTTTATAGAGTGAATTTATTGGTCTTTGTAATAATAACAATTCTCTTGAATTATTGCCTTGTTCTTAAACTAGTACAAACAGTACTTTTAAATGAATTTCTGTACTTCTATTCTTGTAAAATTGCATAAGGTCAAAGTTATTTTATTTAGTTTAGTTGAGCATTACAATGGTTTGCATCTATTTGCTTCCATTTGAATATTGCTGAAACAAGCTAGTAAATTAGCATCTAAAAAAGGTATATATATATATATATATATATATATATATATATATATATATATATATATATATATATACAGTCAGGTCCATAAATATTGGGACATTGACACAATTCTAACATTTTTGGCTCTATATACCACCACAATGGATTTGAAATGAAACAAACAAAATGTGCTTTAACCACCTCAGCCCCCCTAGCTTAAACACCCTTAATGACCAGGCCACTTTTTACACTTCTGACCTACACTACTTTCACCGTTTATTGCTCGGTCATGCAACTTACCACCCAAATGAATTTTACCTCCTTTTCTTATCACTAATAGAGCTTTCATTTGGTGGTATTTCATTGCTGCTGACAATTTTACTTTTTTTGTTATTAATCGAAATTTAAAGATTTTTTTGCAAAAAAATGACATTTTTCACTTTCAGTTGTTTAATTTTGCAAAAAAAAACGACATCCATATATACATTTTTCTCTAAATTTATTGTTCTACATGTCTTTGATAAAAAAAAAATGTTTGGGTAAAAAAAAAATGGTTTGGGTAAAAGTTATAGCGTTTACAAACTATGGTACAAAAATGTGAATTTCCGCTTTTTGAAGCAGCTCTGACTTTCTGAGCACCTGTCATGTTTCCTGAGGTTCTACAATGCCCAGACAGTACAAACACCCCACAAATGACCCCATTTCGGAAAGTAGACACCCTAAGGTATTCGCTGATGGGCATAGTGAGTTCATAGAACTTTTTATTTTTTGTCACAAGTTAGCGGAAAATGATGATTTTTTTTAAAAAAAATTTTTCTTACAAAGTCTCATATTCCACTAAATTGTGACAAAAAATTAAAATTTCCATGAACTCACTATGCCCATCACGAAATACCTTGGAGTGTCTTCTTTCCAAAATGGGGTCACTTGTGGGGTAGTTATACTGCCCTGGCATTTTAGGGGCCCAAATGCGTGCGAAGTAGTTTGAAATCAAAATCTGTAAAAAATGGCCGGTGAAATCCGAAAGGTGCTTTTTGGAATGTGGGCCCCTTTGCCCACCTAGGCTGCAAAAAAGTGTCACACATCTGGTATTGCCGTACTCAGGAGAAGTTGGGCAATGTGTTTTGGGGTGTCTTTTTACATATACCCATGCTGGGTGAGAGAAATATCTTGGCAAAAGACAACTTTTCCCATTTTGTTATACAAAGTTGGCATTTGACCAAGATATTTATCTCACCCAGCATGGGTATATGTAAAATGACACCCCAAAACACATTGCCCAACTTCTCCTGAGTACGGCAATACCACATGTGTGACACTTATTTGCAGCCTAGGTGGGCAAAGGGGCCCACATTCCAAAGAGCACCTTTAGGATTTCACAGGTCATTTTTTATACATTTTGATTTCAAACTACTTACCACACATTAGGGCCCCTAGAATGCCAGGGCAGTATAACTACCCCACAAGTGACCCCATTTTGGAAATAAGACACTCCAAGGTATTCCGTGAGGGGCATGGCAAGTTCCTAGAATTTTTTATTTTTTGTCACAAGTTAGCGGAAAATGATGATTTTTTTTTCTTACAAAGTCTCATATTCCACTAACTTGTGACAAAAAATAAAAACTTCCATGAACTCACTATGCCCATCAAAAAATACCTGGGGGTGTCTTCTTTCCAAAATGGGGTCACTTGTGGGGTAGTTATACTGCCCTGGCATTTTAGGGGCCCGAATGCGTGAGAAGTAGTTTGAAATCAAAATCTGTAAAAAAATGGCCGGTGAAATCCGAAAGGTGCTCTTTGGAATGTGGGCTCCTTTGCCCACCTAGGCTGCAAAAAAGTGTCACACATCTGGTATTGCCGTACTCAGGAGAAGTTGGGCAATGTGTGTTGGGGTGTCATTTTACATATACCCATGCTGGGTGAGATAAATATCTCGGTCAAATGCCAACTTTGTATAAAAAAAATGGGAAAAGTTGTCTTTTGCCAAGATATTTCTCTCACCCAGCATGGGTATATGTAAAAAGACACCCCAAAACACATTGCCCAACTTCTCCTGAGTACGGGGATACCAGATGTGTGACACTTTTTTGCAGCCTAGGTAGGCAAAGGGGCCCACATTCCAAAGAGCATCTTTCGGATTTCACCGGCCATTTTTTACAGATTTTGATTTCAAACCACTTCTCACGCATTCGGCCCATAAAATGCCAGGGCAGTATAACTACCCCACAAGCGACCACATTTTGGAAAGAAGACACCCCAAGGTATTTCGTAATGGGCATAGTGAATTCATAGAAGTTTGTATTTTTTGTCACAAGTTAGTGGAATTTGCCCACCTATGCTGCAAAAAAGTGTCACACATCTGGTATTGCCGTACTCAGAAGAAGTTGGGCAATGTGTTTTGGGGTGTCTTTTTACATATACTCATGCTGGGTGAGAGAAATATCTCGGCAAAAGACAACTTTTCCAATTTTTTATACAAAGTTGGCATTTGACCAAGATATTTATCTCACCCAGCATGGGTATATGTAAAATGACACTCCAAAACACATTGCCCAACTTCTCCTGAGTACGGCGATACCAGATGTGTGACACTTTTTTGCAGCCTAGTTGCACAAAGGGGCCCACATTCCTTTTATGAGAGCATTTTTTGACATTTGGATCCCAGACTTCTTCTCACGCTTTAGGGCCCCTAGAATGCCAGGGCAGTATAAATACCCCACATGTGACCCCATTTTGGAAAGAAGACACCCCAAGGTATTCAATGAGGGGCATGGCGAGTTCATAGAATTTTTTTTTTTTTTGGCACAAGTTAGCGGAAATGGATTTTTATTTTTCTTTCTCACAAAGTCTCCCTTTCCGCTAACTTGGGACAAAAATTTCAATCTTTCATGGACTCAATATGCCCCTCAGCGAATACCTTGGGGTGTCTTCTTTCCAAAATGGGGTCACATGTGGGGTATTTATACTGCCCTGGCATTCTAGGGGCCCTAAAGCGTGAGAAGAAGTCTGGAATATAAATGTCAAAAATTTTTTACGCATTTGGATTCCGTGAGGGGTATGGTGAGTTCATATGAGATTTTATTTTTTGACACAAGTTAGTGGAATATGAGACTTTGTAAGAAAAAAATAATAATTTCCGCTAAATTGGGCCAAAAAAATGTCTGAATGGAGCCTTATAGGGAGGTGATCAATGACAGGGGGGTGATCAATGACAAGGGGGTGATCAGGGAGTCTATATGTAGTGATCACCCCCCTGTCATTGATCACCCCCCTATAAGGCTCCATTCAGATGTCTGAATGTGTTTTGCGGATCCGATCCATTTATCCGTGGATCCGTAAAAAACATACGGACATCTGAATGCAGCCTTACAGGGGGGTGATCAATGACAGGGGGGTGATCAGGGAGTCTATATGGGGTGATCACCCCCCTGTCATTGATCACCCCCCTGTAAGGCTCCATTCATACGTCCGTATGTTTTTTGCGGATCCGATCCATGTATCAGTAGATCCGTAAAAAACATACGGACGTCTGAATGGAGCCTTACAAGGGGGTGATCAATGACAGGGGGGTGATCAATGACAGGGGGGTGATCAGGGAGTCTATATGGGGTGATCACCCCCCTGTCATTGATCACCCCCCTATAAGGCTCCATTCAGATGTCCGTATGTGTTTTGTGGATCCGATCCATGTATCCGTGGATCCGTAAAAAACATACGGACATCTGAATGCAGCCTTACAGGGGGGTGATCCATGACAGGGGGGTGATCAATGACAGGGGGGTGATCAGGGAGTCTATATGGGGTGATCACCCCCTGTCATTGATCACCCCCCTGTAAGGCTCCATTCAGACGTCCGTATGTGTTTTGCGGATCCGATCCATGTATCAGTGGATCCGTAAAAATCATAAGGACGTCTGAATGGAGCCTTACAAGGGGGTGATCAATGACAGGGGGGTGATCAGGGAGTCTATATGGGGTGATCACCCCCCTGTAAGGCTCCATTCAGACGTCTGTATGTGTTTTGCGGATCCGATCCATGTATCCGTGGATCCGTGAAAAACATACGGACATCTGAATGCAGCCTTACAGGGGGGTGATCAATGACAGGGGGGTGATCAATGACAGGGGTGTGATCAGGGAGTCTATATGGAGTGATCAGGGGTGATCAGGGGTTAATAAGGGGTTAATAAGTGACAGGGGGGGTGTAGTGTAGTGTGGTGCTTGGTGCTACTTATTACTGAGCTACCTGTGTCCTCTGGTGGTCGATCCAAACAAAAGGGACCACCAGAGGACCAGGTAGTAGGTATATTAGACGCTGTTATCAAAACAGCGTCTAATATACCTGTTAGGGGTTAAAAAAATCACATCTCCAGCCTGCCAGCGAACGATCGCCGCTGGCAGGCTGGAGATCCACTCGCTTACCTTCCGATCCTGTGAACGCGCGCGACTGTGTGCGCGCGTTCACAGGAAATCTCGCGTCTCGCGAGATTACGCATATATGCGTGACTGTGCGCAGGGCTGCCGCCTCCGGAACGCGATCCTGCGTTAGGCGGTCCGGAGGCGGTTAACTGCAGACTGTCAGCTTTAATTTGTGGGTATTTACATCGAAATCAGGTGAACGGTGTAGGAATTACAATAGTTTGCATATGTGCCTCCCACTTGTTAAGGGACCAAAAGTAATGGGACAATTGGCTTCTCAGCTGTTCCATGGCCAGGTGTGTATTATTCCCTTATTATCCCAATTACAATGAGCAGATAAAAGGTCATTTCAAGTGTGCTATTTGCATTTAGAATCTGTTGCTGTCAACTTTCAAGATGAGATCCAAAGAGCTGTCACTATCAGTGAAGCAAGCCATCATTAGGCTGAAAAAACTAAACAAACCCATCAGAGAGATAGCAAATCATTAGGCGTGGCCAAAACAACTGTTTGGAACATTCTTAAAAAGAAGGAACGCACTGGTGAGCTTAGCAACACCAAAAGACTCGGAAGACCACGGAAAACAACTGTGGTGGATGACCGAAGAATTATTTCCCTGGTGAAGAAAACACCCTTCACAACAGTTGGCCAGATCAAGAACACTCTCCAGGAGGTAGGTGTATGTGTGTCAAAATCAACAATCAAGAGAAGACTTCACCAGAGTGAATACAGAGGGTTCACCACAAGATGTAAACCATTGGTAAGCCTCAAAAACAGGAAGGCCAGATTAGAGTTTGCCAAACGACATCTAAAAAGGCCTTCACAGTTCTGTAACAACATCCTATGGACAGATGAGACCAAGATCAACTTGTACCAGAGTGATAGGCAGAGAAGAGTATGGAGAAGGAAAGGAACTGCTCATGATCCTAAGCATACCATCTCATCAGTGAAGCATGGTGGTGGTAGTGTAATGGCGTGGGCATATATGGCTGCCAATGGAACCCGTTCTCTTGTATTTATTGATGATGTGACTGCTGACAAAAGGAGCAGGATGAATTCTGAAGTGTTTCGGGCAATATTATCTGCTCGTATTCAGCCAAATGCTTCAGAACTCATTGGACGGCGCTTCACAGTGCAGATGGACAATGACCCAAAGCATACTGCAAAAGCAACCAAAGAGTTTTTTAAGGGAAAGAAGTGTAATGTTATGCAATGGTCAAGTCAAACACCTAACCTGAATCCGATTGAGCATGCATTTCACTGCGTTCCAGACTTCAGGCTGTAATTGACTGCAAAGGATTTGCAACCAAGTATTAAATAGTGAAAGTTTGATTTATGATTATTATTATGTCCCATTACTTTTGGTTCCTTAACAAGTGTGAGGCACATATGCAATGCAAATTGTTGTAATTCCTACACCGTTCACCTGATTTGGATGTAAATACCCTCAAATTAAAGCTAACAGTCTGCAGTTAAAGCACATTTAGTTAATTTCATTTAAAATCCATTGTGGTGGTGTATAGAGCCAAAAATGATAGAATTGTGTCGATGTTCCAATATTTATGGACCTGACTGTATATATATATATATATATATATATATATTGTAGGAAAGCGCAAGGGGTCATCATTTACGGAAGATATGTGTCACCAAGGTTCCTGGCCTCGGTGAGGTAAGAGCCGGTAATTTTAAGTGTCAGCGGCAGCTAATGTTCACAATTTTTTTAGTGTGGCGTAAAGCCGATCCGGGCCAGCTCTTACTGGGAGCAGCCAAAGTGCAGGGTGGGTGGCTGTTCCCCAGGTTCGAGATTGGGTTTTGGTTAGGGATATAAAACCCAGCCAGCTGGGTGTGGATTATCCTCCATTTCACAGTGAATCTGTGGAGTCTCTGTGGTTTGAGATCTGCATGATGTGTGCCGTACTAACGGACTGAGAGCCGCATTGCTGGGAAGCAGGCCCTAAAGCCTGTTAGGGACTGCTACTGCCAAAACTGCTGACAAGGTGAATGCTTTTTGTTCTGTGGACTTGCCATGGTGTGAATGAACACCAAGACGACGAACTGTTATTTTTGTTTATGTGTGAATAAACACTGCATTGTTTAAGTCAAAGTCTTTGTTTTTGCCTCTGTACTGCACCTGCTAATCTGCCTACCAGAGCGAATCTCTACAATTGGTGTCGGATGCGGGCACATGCAGTGATGCAGGCCTGAAGGCCGAAAAATTTATGTTTTTTCCTGGCGCAAGTGCATGTCCTACATTAAGCCGGCAAGGTTATGACCCGTGTCCCCTGACAAAATGGAGGCAGTCGTGAAAGCCCTTATGGAGACTAACTTGCAGCAGCAGGAGGCTAACAAGCAACAAGAAACTAACAAGCTGCTATTACAACATGTAATGGCATTGCAAGCGGCAGGAGCGTCCACAATGCCCGGAAAGCTGTCCGCGCGGCGATTCCTAGGATGACCCCCTCGGATGATGTCAAGACCTATCTGGCGGTCTTCGAAAAGGTGGCCGTGAGGGAAAAGTTACCCCGAGACCAGTGGGCTGAGGTCGTCGCTCAGTTCCTGGTGTCTGGTCCCCAGCAAGTATTTTTTGATCTCCCCGATGATCAAGCGGCCAACTACCCGACAGTAAAAAGTGATATTCTGGCGAGACTCGGGGTGAATGTATTGGTCCGGGCCCAGCGGGTGCATCAGTGGGAATTTAACCCGGCTGAACCCACCAGACCACAATTTTATGATCTGCTGCACCGATTGCAAAAATGGCTGCAGCCTGACATATTGACTCCCACTGCTATGTTGGATCGGCTGTTGGCGGATGTGTTTTGGAGGGCTTTGCTGTACCCTTTCCAGCACTGGGTCGGCCTGGTGTCTCTGGTTAATGCCTTGGAGATGGTCGACCAGGTGGAGCTCTACTAGGCCACCAGAAATCTGCAGGGGGGTTCTTTTGGGAGGGGGCGAGTCAAACCCCGGAAAGCGCAAGGGGCCGTCATTGACGGAAGATACAGTTGCAAGAAAAAGTATGTGAACCCTTTGGAATGATATGGATTTCTGCACAAATTGGTCATAAAATGTGATCTGATTTTCATCTAAGTCACAACAATAGACAGTCACAGTCTGCTTAAACTAATAACACACAAAGAATTAAATGTTACCATGTTTTTATTAAACACACCATGTAAACAATTCACAGTGCAGGTGGAAAAAATATGTGAACACTTGGATTTAATAACTGGTTGAACCTTCTTTGGCAGCAATAACTTCAACCAAACATTTCCTGTAGTTGCAGATCAGACGTGCACAGCGGTCAGGAGTAATTCTTGACCATTCCTCTTTACAGAACTGTTTCAGTTCAGCAATATGCTTGGGGTGTCTTGTGTGAATCGCTTTCTTGAGGTCATGCCACAGCATCTCCATCGGGTTAAGGTCAGGACTCTGACTGGGCCACTCCAGAAGGCGTATTTTCTTCTGTTTAAGCCATTCTGTTGTTGGTTTACTTCTATGCTTTGAGTCGTTGTCCTGTTGCAACACCTATCTTCTGTTGAGCTTCAGCTGGTGGACAGATAGCCTTAAGTTCTCCTGCAAAATGTCTTCATAAACTTGGGAATTAATTTTTCCTTCAGTGATAGCAATCCGTCCAGGCCCTGACGCAGCAAAGCAGCACCAAACTATGATGCCCCCACCACCATACATCACAGTTGGGATGAGGTTTTGATGTTGGTGCGCTGTGCCTCTTTTTCTCCACACATAGTGTTGGGAGTTTCTTCCAAACAACTCAATTTTGGTTTCATCTGTCCACAGAATATTTTGCCAGTACTGCTGTGGAATATCCATGTGTAGAGTTGAGCGGACACCTGGATGTTCGGGTTCGGCAGGTTCGGCCGAACTTGAAAAAAAAGTTTGGGTTCGGGACCCAAACTTGACCCAAACTTGAACCCGAACCCGAACCCCATTGAAGTCAATGGGGACCCAAACCTTTGGCCACTAAAATGGCTCTAAAATAGCCCTGGAAAGAGCTAGAGGGCTTCAAAAGGCAGCAAAATGTGCTTAAGAGCATGACAAATGCTCTGCAAACAAAGGTGGATAGGGAAATGAATTAAAAAAACATAAAAGAGGAAGAGGTTGAGGAGGCGCTGAATGGGTGGATGTGGCGGTGTAGGCTCACATGGCGGTCTAGGTGTGTTATTTTGCATTTTTACATAGGGGTATCCCCCAAAACATTGGGACATATAAAAGAAAAAAAAGGAATAAGTACACTTGAGTACAAGGATGGATGGTTGAGGCTGTTAGAACTGTCTATTCTGCACAAGGTACAGACAAGTCTTGTGGGATCCAGGCCTGGTTCATTTTAATGAACGTGAGCTTGTCCACATTGGCTGTGGACAGGCGGCTGCGTCTGTCAGTAATGACGCCTCCTGCCGTGCTAAATACACGTTCAGAGAGCACACTGGCTGCAGGGCAGGCCAGAAACTCCAAGGCATACAGGGCAAGCTCTGGCCATGTGGACAATTTGGAGACCCTGAAGTTGAATGGGGCAGAACCATCAGTCAGTACGTGTAGGCGTGTGCACAGGTACTGTTCCACCATGTTGTTCAAATGCTGCCTCCTGCTAACACGCTCAATATCAGCAGTTGGGGCCGGTTGTTGCGGTGAGGTGACAAAGCTTTTCCACATGTCGGCCATGCTAACCCTGCCTTCTGAGGCGATGACACAGCTGCGTTGGCGACCTCTTCCTCCTCCCCTGCCTTCGCCTTGTGCTTCTGCAGTAAGCCGGATTGGGACAGATGCAAACTGGCGCAATATTAATAGTTTTTAGTTTGTGACGCCAATTGCAGCTTGCGCAGGTACTGTAGCAGGGCCCTTTAAGATGATATAACTCACGTACCAGGTGAGGAATGCCAGAGGGGGATAATGTCTCTGTGTAGTGTCAACGGTGTCTCCTACCTTGGTACAGCTGGACTCCTGGATCCTGGCTCACTTGCAATAAAATGAGTGTGGTTAATAGGAGTAATTGAGGAATGAATGAGATCCAGACAGGAAATATGATCCAACTTGTCTTTACTGAAGGGGTGCAGCATAAATCCATATGAGTACAGCAATAGTCTTTAGGTCCCAGCAGGTATTGGAAATGTATGGCAGGGGTTAATGCCTCTTCTGCTCCTATACTATATGCCTGGAGAATCTGGCAGGTATTTATCTTCTGCTCTGTCTGTCTTCTGCTTGATATGGGCCTGACTAGCTGAGGAGGAATTTGGCTTCTCCTGGTCTCTGGATCTGTACTCACAGCTTGACTCACAGGGAATGCTTCTTCCTAGAGGCTGGAGATGGCTGCTTTTCTTGTCAACCAGCTGAGGCTGATGGCTCAGGCTGGGAAGAGTGATCTTGGCCTTAGCCGAGGCTCGATCCTGTCTTGGGATCCCTGTTTCTGGGAGCTCCTACTAACACAGCCTTCCCCTAGCCGGGGTGGCTGGTACACACTGGATCTAACTGGTTTCTTCCCTCCCTATGAGGCAGGATGTGGGAACATTCCACACCTCCTCAAAGAGGGGGGAGCTAGAATGGAATGGACTATTCAAGTCTAACAATACTAAACTGGCTATGGTCCTGCTAAATACATTGCTGCCACCTGCTGGTGTACAGGGAGGTTACAGCATAATATATGAAACAGGCATAGAAAATATAATGGAAAATGCAATGTTAGATTACACAAGATGGCAATACATATGCACCAGACATGTTTTAGCGGGGAGCAAGAGTTTAGTGACATACTCCAGGATGTTACACTTCCACTTATCCCCCGGCGTCAGTCGGGAATGCTCTCAGGAGCGCGTCTACCAGCGTGCGCCTGTAGTCGCTCATTTCCGATCACGCTCCAGTGAGGGAATTAAGGACGAATTAAGAAATATCGTCTTTGTAACAGGGATCCAGCAGGGTGGCCTGTAGTCAGCACACATTAAAATGTGGGCAACTCTGCTGTCGTTGCGCAGGCACTGCAGCATGTAGTCGCTCATGTGTGCCAGGCTGCCCAGAGGTAAGGACAAGCTGTCCTCTGTGGGAGGCGTATCGTCTGCGTCCTCCGTATCCCCCCAGCCACGCACCAGTGATGGGCCCGAGCTGCGTTGGGTGCCACCCCACTGTGAACATGCTTCATCCTCATTCTCCTCCTCATTCTCTTCCTCCTCGTCCTCCAGTAGTGGGCCCTGGCCTCTTCTGTTGCAAAAAAACTCCCTCTGAGCCACTTCTAAAAGACTGGCCTGAAAGTGTTAGAAATTACCCCTCTTCCTTTTCCTCCTCCTCCTCGTCCTGGGCCACATCGTCTTCCATCATCGCCCTAAGTGTTTTCTCAAGGAGACATAGAAGTGGTATTGTAACGCTAATAACGGCGTCATCGCCACTGGCCATGTTGGTGGAGTACTCGAAACAGCGCAACAGGGCAAACAGGTCTCGCATGGAGGCCCAGTCATTAGTGGTGAAGTGGTGCTGTTCCGCAGTGCGACTCACCTGTGTGTGCTGCAGCTGAAACTTCACTATGGCCTGCTGCTGCTCGCACAGTCTCTCCAGCATGTGCAAGGTAGAGTTCCACCTGGTGAACACGTCGCATATGAGGCGGTGAGCGGGAAGGCCGAAGTTACGCTGTAGCGCAGACAGCCGAGCGGCGGCAGGATGAGAACGCCAGAAGCGCGCACAGACGGCCCGCACTTTATGAAGCAGCTCTGACATGTCGGGGTAGTTGTGAATGAATTTCTGCACCACCAAATTCAGCACATGCGCCAGGCAAGGGATGTGCGTCAAACCGGCTAGTCCCAGAGCTACAACGAGATTTCGCCCATTATCGCACACCACCAGGCCGGGCTTGAGGCTCACTGGCAGCAACCACTCGTCGGTCTGTTGTTCTATACCCCGCCACAACTCCTGCGCGGTGTGAGGCCTGTCCCTCAAACACATAAGTTTCAGAACGGCCTGCTGACGTTTACCCCTGACTGTGCTGAAGTTGGTGGTGAAGGTCTGTCGCTCACCGGATAAGGAGGTGGTAGAAGAGGAGGAGGAAGCCGAGTAGGAAGAGAGGAGGCAACAGGAGGCAAAGAATGATGCCCTGCAATCCGTGGTGGCGGAAGTAAGTGCGCCAAACAGCTCACTGCCTGGGGCCCAGCCGCCACTACATTTACCTAGTGTGCAGTTAGGGAGATATAGCGTCCCTGGCCGTGCTTACTGGTCCATGTATCTGTGGTTAGGTGGACCTTGCCACAGATGGCGTTGCGCAGTGCACACTTGATTTTATCCAATACTTGGTTGTGCAGGGAGGGCACGGCTCTCCTGGAGAAGTAGTGGCGGCTGGGAACTACGTACTGTGGGACAGCAAGCGATGGCACAGCTCTGATGGCACAGCGTGCAAACCACTCGGGTCTTGTCGTCAGCACATTGTGTGAAGAAGTGCCATGCCAGAGAACTCCTTGAAGCTGCCTTTGGTGTGCTCGGTCCCTGATGACGGTGGCCAGTAGCAGGCGGACTCTCTTGGCGACGGCTGCTCTGCTTTTGCACCCTGCTCCCTCTTTTGCTACGCTGTTGGCTCGGTCTCACCACTGCCTCATCCTCTGAACTCTGAAAGTCAGTGGCACGACCTTCATTCCATGTGGGGTCTAGGACCTCATCGTCCCCTGCATCGTCTTCCACCCAGTCTTCCTCCCTGACCTCCTTTTCGGTCTGCACACTGCAGAAAGACGCAGCAGTTGGCACCTGTGTTTCATCATCATCAGAGACGTGCTGAGGTGGTATTCCCATGTCCTCATCAGGAAACATAAGTGGTTGTGCATCAGTGTATTCTATCTCTTCCACCCCTGGGGAAGGGCTAGGTGGATGCCCTTGGGAAACCTTGCAAGCAGAGTCTTCAAACAGCATAAGAGACACTGCATGACTTGAGGCTCAGACAGGTTCCCCGATATGCACGGGAGTGATGTGACAGACTGATAGGCATGGGTTTCAGGTGCCACCTATGCGCTTTCTGCAGAAGAAGGTGGGAGATAATGTGGATCCACTGTTTGCCACCCAATTGACTAGCGCCTGTACTTGCTCAGGCCTACCATCCTTAGAACGCCATTAGGCCCGACCAAATATCGCTGTAGATTCTGTCGGCTACTGGGACCTGAGGTAGTAGGTTCAGTAGGACGTGTAGCTGTGGCAGAACGGCCACGTCCTCTCCCTGTACCAGAGGCTCCACCAACACCACCACCACGACTATGACCGCGTCCCTTATTAGATGTTTGCCTCATAGTTAGCGTTCACCAAGCAAAGTAAAAAGTGGTTCAGTCTGTTAAAAATAATTATCCGCCAATAAAAACCCTGATGTAGGGTATTGCACTCATTTTTATTTTTTTTTAAACTCTATATGACAGCAGTATTTGTGGCCTAAATTTCACAGTAACTTATGCACCTCTAATCCCAGATGTGCAGTATATCAGAGTTTTTTTTTTTAACAACAGTAAGCAAAAGTCGTATTTCTGGCATAAATGTAACACTTACTTATGCACCTATAATCACAGATGTGCAGTATATAAAACAGTGTTTTTTCCACCCCGGTATGCGAAAGCCGTATTTCTGGCCTGAAATGAACAGTCCCTTATGCACCTATAATCCTAAATGTGCACTATATAAAACAGATGGTTTTTTTTCACCCAGTATGCCAAATCCGTATTTCTGGCCTAAATGTGACACTCACTTATGTACCTATAATCCTAGATGTGCACTATATGAAACAGATGTTTTTTTTTTCACCCCAGTATGCCCCAGTATGCCCCAGTATGAGAGAGCCGTATTTCTGGCCTAAATGTAACACTCACTTATGCACCTCTAATCCCAGATGTGCAGTATATCAGAGTTGTTTTTTAACCCCAGTAAGCAAAAGCCGTATTTGTGGCCTAAATTTCACAGTAATTTATGCACCTCTAATCCCAGATGTGCAGTATATCAGTGGCTTTTTTAACCCCAGTAAGCAAAAGCCGTATTTGTGGCCTACATTTCACAGTAACTTATGCACCAATAATCACAGATGTGCAGTATATGAAACACAGTGCTTTTTCCACCCCGGTATGCGAAAGCCGTATTTCTAGCCTAAAATGAACAGTCCCTTATGCATCTATAATCCTTCTGTCGGTCGGTGCCTGAGTTAGTCGAGTAGCCCACCCATAAACAAACACTGGTCCTGTTGAACTCTGGGGTCTGGCTCTGTTCTATATGTCCCCAGCTGTTGAGTGGGCGTCTGTTACTCCTTGCTTCATTGTTGTTCTCTACCTTGGAGCTGAGGGTACTTGGTGGACAGAGGCCGACTGCGCTCTGCCCAGATGCCAGCTCTTCCACTGGGGTAGCCTGTGGGGAGTCAGGCTCTGGAGAAGAGAATAGGGGAGGGCAGAGGCCAACTGTGTTCTGCCCAGATGCCAGCTCTTCGGCTGGGAAGGGGTCAGGCAATCGTACCCCCAGGACCTTGCTGCGGATCGGCTGTGGAAAGGAGAGATTGCTTAAATCCTCCTCCTGGCATTCCTATGGGGCTGGTGGGGTATCTGCACCGGCCGTCCAGAATCCCTGTAGGTCCGGTGCAGAGACTGCGGTCCCATCTGCACCATCGGAGCCAGGGGTGCTGTCCCCCTGTGGCCGGGGAGAGACCGACTGTCTCCTCTCCCTTCAAGATAAACTGCCGCTGGGGAGCAGGACCGACTGTCCCTACTCCCTGAAACTCAGGCTGCCGTTGGGGATCTGGGCCGACCGCCCAGCATACCTGTAGGGCCAGTGGAGAGATCTCGGTCCCATCTCCACCTGCCATATGGGGTTCCCCCCCAGGCGAAGTTCATGAGGCCCCCTACCTCTGCAGCTGGCACTGAAACAGGGGATACTTCAGTCGGGTCTTCCCAGCTGTAGTGTTGTAGATCTAGGACTTCCACCCAGCTCTCCGGCAGTGTATATTGAGGCCGAATTGAGCTGAGGAAGTATTGGTAATCCTGCTCCAGCTCCCACTCCGTTGTCACTAGAGATGCCAGGTCTTGTCTCACCTCTCTCGCTGTAGCCCAATCATGCATAGCCTCCCTGTAGTCATAGATATCCCAGATCCGGGACTCTCCAGCATCTCCAAACTCCGGTTTGCGAAGGCCTCAAACAACAGGCCAGGGCCATCATAACCCCCCCCCCTCGGGTCTGTCATGTCTCCGAGCTGCTTCTCCTCACACTAGGACGCGATCCCACTGCTGCCACCACTGAAACGGATCTCCTGGCACCCCAACCGGGTACCTCCGTTGATGGATGCTCCTAGCGCTTCCCGAGGACTCCAAGCACTCCGCTCTACACCAAAACCACCACAGGAACCAGGAAGAGGAACCGCTTGGTTGGGGTCTCACCGTCCTCCACCCACCGCTGCACCCAAGACCAGGCTTCTGCTTCCAGTGGGTGAACCTCTCCTAAATCCAGAGAGCAGCTATGCACTATATGAAACAGAGTTGTTGTTTTTTTCATCCAGTATGCCCCAGTATGCCAAAGCTGTATTTCTGGCCTAAATGTGACACTCAGTTATGCACCTATAATCCTAGATGTGCACTATATGAAACAGATGGGTTTTTTCACCCCAGTATGCCCCAGTATGAGAAAGCCGTATTTCTGGCTTAAATGTAACACTCACTTATGCACCTCTAATCCCAGATGTGCAGTATATCACAGTTTTTTTTTAACCCCAGTAAGCAAAAGCCGTATTTGTGGCCTAAATTTCACAGTAACTTATGCACCTCTAATCCCAGATGTGCAGTATATAAAACAGTGTTTTTTCCATCGCGGTATGCGAATGCCGTATTTCTGGCCTAAAATGAACAGTCCCTTATGCACCTATAATCCTAGATGTGCACTATATGAAAGAGAGTTTTTTTTTTTTTTTCACCCAGTATGCCCCAGTATGCCAAAGCCGTATTTCTGGCCTAACTGTAACACTCACTTATGCACCTATAATCCTAGATGTGCACTATATGAAACAAATGTTTTTTTTTCACCCCAGTATGCCCCAGTGTGAGAAAGCCGTATTTCTGGCCTAAATTGAACAGTCACTTATGCAGCGATAATCCTAGATGTGCACTATATGAAGCGGAGGGTTTTTTAACCCCAGTGTCTCAAAGCAGTATTTCTGGACTTGCAGACATGCAGATATCCTGTGGTGGGGCACTATTGTTGCATAAAATGGCTGCCGATTATGTATTGACTAACTAAAAGAAAAAAAGTTCCTTTTCAGTAGAGTTGAGCGAACACCTGGATGTTCGGGTTCGAGAAGTTCGGCCGAACTTCCCGGAAATGTTCGATTTCGGGATCCGAACCCGACCCGAACTTCGTCCCGAACCCGAACCCCATTGAAGTCAATGGTGACCCGAAGTTTTCGGCACTAAAAAGGCTGTAAAACAGCCCAGGAAAGAGCTAGAGGGCTGCACAAGGCAGCAACATGTAGGTAAATCCCCTGCAAACAAATGTGGATAAGGAAATGAATTAAAATAAAAATATAAATAAAAATTAACCAATATCAATTGGACAGAGGTCCCATAGCAGAGAATCTGGCTTCACGTCAGCAGAGAATCAGTCTCTTCATGCCATAGCAGAGAATCTCGCTTCATGTCAGCAGAGAATCAGTCTTCATGTCATAGCAGAGAATCAGTCTTCACGTCACCCACCACTGGAACAGGCCCTGTCACATATTTAGGCCCCGGCACCCAGACAGAGGAGAGAGGTCCCGTAACAGAGAATCTGGCTTCATGTCAGCACAGAATCAGTCTTCATGTCATAGCAGAGAATCAGGCTTCACGTCACCCACCACTGGAACAGGCCACTGTCACATATTTAGGCCCCGGCACCCAGGCAGAGCAGAGAGGTCCCGTAACAGAGAATCTGGCTTCATGTCAGCAGAGAATCAGTCTTCATGTCATAGCAGAGAATCAGGCTTCACGTCACCCACCACTGGAACAGGCCACTGTCACATATTTAGGTCCCAGCACCCAGGCAGAGGAGAGAGGTCCCGTAACAGAGAATCTGGCTTCATGTCAGCACAGAATCAGTCTTCATGATATAGCAGAGAATCAGGCTTCACGTCACCCACCACTGGAACAGGCCACTGTCACATATTTAGGCCCCGGCACCCAGACAGAGGAGAGAGGTCCCATAACAGAGAATCTGGCTTCATGTCAGCACAGAATCAGTCTTCATGTCATAGCAGAGAATAAGGCTTCACGTCACCCGCCACTGGAACAGGCCACTGTCACATATTTAGGCCCAGGCACCCAGGCAGAGGAGAGAGGTCCCGTAACAGAGAATCTGGCTTCATGTCAGCACAGAATAAGTCTTCATGTCATAGCAGAGAATCAGGCTTCACGTCACCCACCACTGGAGCAGGCCACTGTCACATATTTAGGCCCCGGCACCCAGGCAGAGGAGAGAGGTCTCGTAACAGAGAATCTGGCTTCATGTCAGGACAGAATCAGTCTTCATGTCATAGCAGAGAATAAGGCTTCACGTCACCCGCCACTGGAACAGGCCACTGTCACATATTTAGGCCCAGGCACCCAGGCAGAGGAGAGAGGTCCCGTAACAGAGAATCTGGCTTCATGTCAGCACAGAATCAGTCTTCATGTCATAGCAGAGAATCAGGCTTCACGTCACCCACCACTGGAACAGGCCACTGTCACATATTTAGGCCCCGACACCCAGACAGAGGAGAGGTTCATTCAACTTTGGGTTGCCCCACAATATAATGGTAAAATGAAAATAAAAATAGGATTGAATGAGGAAGTGACCTGGAGTACAATAAAATATTGTTAAGGGGAGGTAGTTAATGTCTAATCTGCACAAGGGATGGACAGGTCCTGTGGGATCCATGCCTGGTTCATTTTTATGAACGTCAGCTTGTCCACATTGGCTGTAGACAGGCGGCTGCGTTTGTCTGTAATGACGCCCCCTGCCGTGCTGAATACACGTTCAGACAAAACGCTGGCCGCCGGGCAGGCCAGCACCTTCAAGGCATAAAAGGCTAGCTCTGGCCACATGGACATTTTGGAGACCCAGAAGTTGAATGGGGCCGAACCATCAGTCAGTACGTGGAGGGGTGTGCACAGGTACTGTTCCACCATGTTATTGAAATGTTGCCTCCTGCTAACACGTTCCGTATCAGGTGGTGGTGCAGTTAGCTGTGGCATTATGACGAAACTTTTCCACATCTCTGCCATGCTAACCCTGCCCTCAGAGGAGCTGGCCGTGACACAGCTGTGTTGGCGACCTCTTGCTCCTCCTCTGCCTTCGCCTTGGGCTTCCACTTTTTCCCCTGTGACATTTGGGAATGCTCTCAGTAGCGCGTCTACCAACGTGCGCTTGTACTCGCGCATCTTCCTATCACGGTCCAGTATAGGAAGTAATGTGGGCACATTGTCTTTGTAACGGGGATCCAGCAGGGTGGCAACCCAGTAGTCCGCACACGTTAAAATGTGGGCAACTCTGCTGTCGTTGCGCAGGCACTGCAGCATGTAGTCGCTCATGTGTGCCAGGCTGCCCAGAGGTAAGGACAAGCTGTCCTCTGTGGGAGGCGTATCGTCATCGTCCTGTGTTTCCCCCCAGCCACGCACCAGTGATGGGCCCGAGCTGCGTTGGGTGCCAGCCCGCTGTGAGCCTGCTTCATCCTCATCCTCCTCCACCTCCACCTCTTCCTCATCCTCGTCCTCCTCCTCCTCCAGTAGTGGGCCCTGTCTGGCCACATTTGCACCTGGCCTCTGCTTTTGCAAAAAACCTCCCTCTGAGTCACTTCGAAGAGACTGGCCTGAAACCGGCTAGTCCCAGAGCTGCAACGAGATTTCGCCCATTATCGCACACCACCAGGCCAGGCTTGAGGCTCACCGGCAGCAACCACTCGTCGGTCTGTTGTTCTATACCCCGCCACAACTCCTGTGCGGTGTGGGGCCTGTCCCCCAAACATATGAGTTTCAGAATGGCCTGCTGACGTTTACCCCAGGCTGTGCTGAAGTTGGTGGTGAAGGTGTGTGACTGACTGGATGAGCAGGTGGAAGAAGAGGAGGAGACAGGAAGCAAAGAATGTTGCCCTGCGATCCTTGGCGGCGGAAGGACGTGCGCCAAACAGCTCTCCGCCTGGGGCCCAGCCGCCACTACATTTACCCAGTGTGCAGTTAGGGAGATATAGCGTCCCTGGCCGTGCTTACTGGTCCACGTATCTGTGGTTAGGTGGACCTTGCCACAGATGGCGTTGCGCAGTGCACACTTGATTTTATCGGATACTTGGTTGTGCAGGGAAGGCACGGCTCTCTTGGAGAAGTAGTGCCGGCTGGGAACAACATACTGTGGGACAGCAAGCGACATGAGCTGTTTGAATCTGTGTGTGTTCACCAGCCTAAATGACAGCATTTCATAGGCCAGTAGTTTAGAAATGCTGGCATTCAGGGCCAGGGATCGAGGGTGGCTAGGTGGGAATTTACGCTTTCTCTCAAATGTTTGTGAGATGGAGAGCTGAACGCTGCCGTGTGACATGGTTGAGATGCTTGGTGACGCAGGTGGTGGTGTTGGTGGTACATCCCATGTTTGCTGGGCGGCAAGTGCCAGCGTCCCTCCAGAGGCGGAGGAAGAGGCCGAGGCGGCGGCAGCAGAAGAGGCCGAGGCGGCAGCAGCAGAAGAGGTAGCAGGGGGAGCCTGAGTGACTTCCTTGTTTTTAAGGTGTTTACTCCACTGCAGTTCATGCTTTGCATGCAGGTGCCTGGTCATGCAGGTTGTGCTAAGGTTCAGAACGTTGATGCCTCGCTTCAGGCTCTGATGGCACAGCGTGCAAACCACTCGAGTCTTGTCGTCAGCAAATTGTTTGAAGAAGTGCCATGCCAGGGAACTCCTTGAAGCTGCCTTTGGGGTGCTCGGTCCCAGATTGCGGCGGTCAGTAGCAGGCGTAGTCTCTTGGCGGCGGGTGTTCTGATTTTGCCCACTGCTCCCCCTTTTGCTACGCTGTTGGCTCGGTCTCACCACTGCCTCTTCCTCTGAACTGTGAAAGTCAGTGGCACGACCTTCATTCCATGTGGGGTCTAGGACCTCATCGTCCCCTGCATCGTCTTCCACCCAGTCTTGATCCCTGACCTCCTGTTCAGTTTGCACACTGCAGAAAGACGCAGCAGTTGGCACCTGTGTTTCGTCATCATCAGAGACGTGCTGAGGTGGTATTTCCATGTCCTCATCATCAGGAAACATAAGTGGTTGTGCGTTAGTGCATTCTATCTCTTCCACCCCTGGGGAAGGGCTAGGTGCATGCCCTTGGGAAACCCTGGCAGCAGAGTCTTCAAACAGCATAAGAGACTGCTGCATAACTTGAGGCTCAGACAGTTTCCCTGATATGCATGGGGGTGATGTGACAGACTGATGGGCTTGGTTTTCATGCGCCATCTGTGCGCTTTCTGCAGAATATTGGGTGGGAGATAATGTGAACGTGCTGGATGCACTGTCGGCCACCCAATTGACTAATGCCTGTACCTGCTGAGGCCTTACCATCCTTAGAACGGCATTGGGCCCCACCAAATATGGCTGTAAATTCTGGCGGCTACTGGGACCTGAGGTAGTTGGTTCACTAGGACGTGTGGCTGTGGCAGAACGGCCACGTCCTCTCCCAGCACCAGAGGGTCCACTAACACCACCACGACCATGTCCACGTCCGCGTTCGCGTCCCTTACTAGATGTTTTCCTCATTGTTACCGTTCACCACAATAAGAAAAATATTATTCGGGCCAATGTTTTGAATTAAAATTCAGGCCTTTTTTTACAGACACCTAACACTATCTGGCTATCTTATTAGGTACTGTATTACACTAATACAGGCACACCAGTAATGACAGATTTAGCTGAATATAAATGTGAGGCCTATTTTTTAGGCGCTGTGTGACAGGTATACGTTTAATCACATAATTAGACTTGTATCTGCACTGTAGCGTGTGTGTTAAGTTTTTCAGAATGACCCTATCAGCACCTTGAATCTAATATACCCTTTTAGGGATAGATTTAAAGTAGGCCTGATACAGCAGAAACCACTAATTTTGAGAATTGCAAATTTGGGAATTGTTTTTCAACCCAGAACAAAAACTGTGCTTTTACGGTCACTAAAAATAACTTGACCAGCTAAAACAGTACTGATTTGGAGGAATATAAATGTGAAGCCTATTTTTTAGGCGCTGTGTGACAGGTATATGTTTAATCACAGAATTAGACTTGTATCTGCACTATAGCGTGTGTGTTAAGTTTTTCAGAATGACCCTATCAGCACCTTGAATCTAATATGCCCTTTTATGGATAGATTTGAAGTAGGCCTGATACAGCAGAAAACCACAAATTTTGAGAATTGCAAATTTGGGAATTGTTTTTCAACCCAGAACAAAAACTGTGCTTTGACGGTCACTAAAAATAACTGGACCAGCTAAAACAGTACAGATTTGGATGAATATAAATGTCAGGCCTATTTTTTAGGCGCTGGGTGACAGGCTCAACTTGCCCCTGATGTAGTATATGGCCAAAAAATAACCACACTATTGATGGTTAAATGCACTTGGGTGACACAGGCTCAGCCTGCACATGAAATAGTATATTGCCAAAAAATAACCACACTATTGATGGTTAAATGCACTTGATGAAAGCTTGACCCTGATGTAGGATATAGCAAAAAATAACCACACTATTGATGGTTAAATGCACTTGGGTGACACAGGCTCAGCCTGCACCTGATGTAGTATATGGCCAAAAAATAACCACACTATTGATGGTTAAATGCACTTGATGAACGCTTGACCCTGATGTAGGATATAGCAAAAAATAACCACACTATTGATGGTTAAATGCACTTGGTGGTAGCTTGTGCTGGCGCACCACAGGCCACAAAATGGCCGCCGATCACCCCAGAAAAAAGTGACTGAAAAACGCTCTGGGCAGCCTAAAAACACTGAGCAGTTGAATAGAAGCACTTCAATGATCCACAGCTGTAGATCGATCACTGAATGAAGTCTTTTGGAGGAGTTAATCTGCCTAATCTCGCCCTAACGTCGCAGCTGCAACCTCTCCCTACGCTTGTATCAGCAGAGTGACGTGCAGCGCTACGTGACCCAAGCTTATATAGAGGCTGGGTCACATGCTGCACTGGCCAATCACAGCCATGCCAATAGTAGGCATGGCTGTGATGGCCTCTTGGGGCAAGTAGTATGATGCTTGTTGATTGGCTGCTTTGCAGCCTTTCAAAAAGCGCCAAGAAAGCGCCGAACACCGAACCTGAACCCGGACTTTTACGAAAATGTTCGGGTTCGGGTCCGTGTCACGGACACCCCAAAATTCGGTATGAACCCGAACTATACAGTTCGGGTTCGCTCATCCCTAGTTTTCAGTAGTAGTTGGCTCAGGGCAGGCTTAAAACAATTGTGCACTGCACCCACAAAACACATTTGCTGTAGATCGCTGAGTAAAGAAGCAGTTCTTCATAAGATTCCTCCCTGATCTCTCCCTCACAGCAGCCTATCCCTACACTAATCCGAGCAGAGTGACGGGCGGAGCTACGTGACTCCAGCTTAAATAGAGGCTGGGTCACATGCTGCAGTTGGCCAATCACAGCCATGCCAATAGTAGTCATGGCTGTGATAGCCTCTTGGGGCAATTAGTATGACGCTTGTTGATTGGCTGCTTTGCAGCCTTTTTAAAAAGCGCCATAGAAATCGCCGAACACCGAACCCGAACTTTTACGTAAATGTTCGGGTTTGGGTCCCGGTGCCGAAAAACCTAAAGTTCGCTACGAACCCGAACTTTACAGTTCGGGTTCGCTCAACTCTATCCAGGTGCTCTTGTGCAAACTGTAAATGTGCTGCAATGTTTTCTTTGGACAGCAGTGGCTTCCTCTGTGGTATCCTCCCATAAAATCCATTCTTGTTTAGTGTTTTACGTATCGTAGATTCGCTAACAGGGATGTTAGCATATGCCGGAGACTTTTGTAAGTCTTTAGCTGGCACTCTAGGATTCTTCTTCACCTCATTGAGCAGTCTGGCTGTGCTCTTGCAGTCATCTTTACCGGACGGCCACTCCTAGGGAGAGTAGCAGCAGTGCTGAACTTTCTCCATTTATTGACAATTTGTCTTACTGTGGACTGATGAACAGCAAGGCTTTTGGAGATGCTTTTAAAACCCTTTCTAGCTTTATGCAAGTCAACAATTCTTAATCGTAGGTCTTCTGAGAGCTCTTTTGTGCAAGGCATCATTCACATCAGGCAATGCTTCTTGTGAAAAGCAAACCCAGAACTGGTGTGTGTGTTTTTTATAGAGCAGGGCAGCTGTAACCAACACCTCCAATATCATCTCATTGATTGGACTCCAGTTGGCTGACACCTCACTCCAATTAGCTCTTGGAGATGTCATTAGTCTAGGGGTTCACATACTTTTTCCACCTGCACTGTGAATGTTTACATGGTGTGTTCAATAAAAACATGGTAACATTTAATTCTTTGTGTGTTATTAGTTTAACCCCTTAAGGACATAGGACGTACCGGTACGCCCTATTTCCCGAGTCCTTAAGGACCAAGGACGTACCGGTACGTCCTGACTTAAAATCGGAATTCCGGCGCCGCGGGGGTTAATCGGAACGGGACGCCGGCTGAAATCATTCAGCCGGCATCCCGTAACAACGCAGGGGGGGTCATTTGACCCCCCCGTATCGGCGATCGCAGAAAACCGCAGGTCAATTCAGACCTGCGGTTTTCTGCGTTTCCGGTCCATTCGGGTGTCCTGTGACCCGATGAACCGGAAAAAGACTGCGATCGGTGGCGTAATTATACACCACCTATCGCAGTCCGAGGATTTGGAGAGGCGGTGCTGGCCCTGGTGCTGAACGCCGCTGTCCAGGGTGCTGATTGGTGCAGGGGAGAGAGACGCGAGATTCAAACTTCCTGCGCTCCTCTCTCCCCTCCTCTTCCTGTCCTGCATCCTGACCGTGCAGCATCGTCCAGCACCAGCTCCTGCGTCCCCCTAATCGGCATACATCACCCTCCTGCACCTATCGCCACCCAGGTAGGTTAGGGTCAGTGAGGGAGAGGCACCGTTAGGCAGGGAAAGAAGGGAAAAGTAAGTTAGAAAAAAAAAATGAAAAAGTACTTTTATTCCAAACTTCCATCTATCCATCTAACCCTAACCCAGACCCCCCCTGCCACCAGCCCCCCCACCCCCCACCATCTTTAGCCACCCCCCCACCAGCCTCCCCCTCCCCCACCAGCCTCCCCCCCTCTCACCCCCACTTTTTTTTTTCTGCGTGCGCTGACTGGCCGGCACTTTTTAGCGTCCGTCCACTGTTAGCGCATCGGCCGCCCCACCACCCCACCGACCGATGATCAGCGTTGTACCGCTGATCAGCAAGTTTTATCTTTTTTTTTTTCTAACACTTGCCCTTTTTTTTTTGCCTTTTTTTGTACGCGAACACCCGTTGCCCCCACACACACGCACATATAATAAAGGTTTACACACACGCACACCTACACGCACACACACCCATGGCCCGCCGGATGTTCTCGGCCGAGGAGGAATACGCCCAGATTGCCTCCGACTCTGAGAGCCCCAGTGAGGATGAGGATGACCCCACATTCCTTTTATCATCCGCATCCTCCTCATCATCATCGGATGACGATGAGCCACCAAGGCGGCGGAGACGCCGCTAGGCTAAGCCAGGGGCCCCACATGCTAGGGATCCTGTGGCCCACCCTAGTACGAGCCGCCCTGGGGTTCGTACTGGTTTCCCGGCCCACCAAATAAGTCCACCGGAGCCCCCTGCCGATGAACTTAGTTGGTATCCCCCAGTGGACTTTGAGCCTGAAATTCCGGATTTTGATGGCAATCCTGGAATCCAGATTCCCACAGTGGGGTTTACTGAAATAGACTATTTTAGTTTTTTTTTCAGTAACCCACTGGTGAATTTGATGGTGGAGCAGACGAATCTGTACGCCCAACAGTTCGTCGCTCAAAACCCAGGCTCAGTTTTGGCTGAACCCGGTGGCTGGACGCCGGTCAGTGCAGCCAAAATGAGGACATTTTGGGGCCTCGTGCTGCATAGTCCAAAAACCCAGTGTCAGGCAATACTGGAGTGGGGACGTCCTATACCAGACCCCACTGTACAGTATGGTCATGACACGTACACGGTTTGAGGCCATCCGGAAATGTCTGCATTATTTCGATAATGCAGCATGTCCACCCCGAGGTGATCCTGCCTATGACCGGCTGTATAAGATACGGCCGGTCATCGATCACTTTGGGGCCAAATTCATGGAGGCCTACGTACCTGGAAGGGAGGTCGCGGTTGATGAGTCTCTCGTTGCGTTCAAGGGGAGACTCAGTTTCCGCCAATACATTCCCACAAAGCGGGCGAGGTATGGCGTGAAGCTATACAAAATTTGTGAGAGTACCTCAGGGTACACTTACAAATTTCGTGTGTACGAGGGGCGAGATTCCCGTATTCAACCCCCAGAATGTCCCCCACTCTGGGTGTTAGCGGGAAACTCGTGTGGGACCTTATGTACCCACTGCTGGATAATGGTTACTACTTGTACGTGGATAACTTTTATACCAGCATTCCCTTGTTCAGGTCCCTTGCCGCCAGATCCACGTTCGCTTGTGGGACCGTGTGGAAAAATCAACGCGGCCTCCCTGCCTACCCCCTCCAGGTACCCATCCCCAGGGGTGAGACCCGTGCCCTTACCAGTGGAAACCTGTTGCTGGTCAGGTATAAGGACAAGAGGGATGTCCTTATGCTGTCCACAATCCACGGTAATGGCACCACCCCTGTCCCTGTGCGAGGTACCGCGGCAACGGTCCTCAAGCCCGATTGTATCGTCGACTACAATCGGTATATGGGAGGAGTTGATCTCTCTGATCAAGTCCTCACGCCATATAACGCCATGCGCAAAACCCGGGCATGGTACAAAAAAGTTGCGGCCTACTTGGTACAGGTTGCCATGTACAACTCTTTTGTACTATCCCGAAGCGCTGGCAGCACAGGGACATTCCTCCAGTTCTATGAGGCAGTCCTCAAGGCCCTGATCTTTTCGGACCGGGAAAGAGCAGGCCAAAGTACCTCGGGAACTGGAGGTGCCCGGATCGTCCCTGGCCAACACTTTCCAGGTGTGGTCCCCCATACTGGAAAGAAGGGACGAACCCCAAAAAAGTGCAGAGTGTGTCACAAGAGGGGGATACGGAAGGACACCACTACTCAATGTGACACGTGCCCCGATCATCCGGGCCTCTGCATTATCAATTGCTTCAGGGAGTATCACACTTCCATGGAGTACTAAATTTTTATAATCCCCAACAGTCCACTAGAGAACATAAAACACTATGGCTCTCAGACTTTGGAGACACGGAAACAATTTTTCTTTCCCCAAAAAATATTAGTTTTAGTGCAGGCATCCTCAAACTGCGGCCCTCCAGATGTTGTAAAACTATAACTCCCAGCATGCCCAGACAACCTACAGCCATCAGCAGGGCATGGTGGGAATTGTAGTTTTACAACATCTGGAGGGCCGCAGTTTTAGGATGCCTGCTTAGTGTTTCCAAAGTCTGAAAGCCATACATATTGGGCATCGTCGCGTGCGTAAAAGTCGTCGCTATAAAAATAACTTTTGACCAAATGCCTCGGATGAACGGTGTTAAAAATATAAAATAAAAACTGTGCCAAAACACCAATTTTTGGGCAAAATTTCAATTTGAATCCATTTTGCCGGTAATAAAGCAAGGGTTAACAGCCAAACAAAACTAAATATTTATTGCCCCGATTCTGTAGTTTGCAGAAACACTCCATATGTGGTCGTAAATGGCTATATAGCCGCACGGCAGGGCATAGAACAAAGGGAACTCCATACGGTTTCTGGAAGGCAGATTTTGATGGACAGTTTTTTTTTTTACACCATGTCCCATTAGAAGCCCCCCCTGATGTAGCCTAGACTAGAAACTCCAAAAAAGTGACCCCATCTAAGAAACTACACCCCTCAAGGTATTCAAAAGTTACTTTACAAACTATGTTAACCCTTTAGGTGTTCCACAAAACTAAATCGCGAATGTAGAAACAATTTTAGAATTAAATTTTTTTGTTACATTGCCTCAAAAAAGAGTAAAATAGAGCAACCAAAAATCAAATTTACCCCAAAAATAGTCCCAAAACAACAACCACCTTATCCCGTAGTTTCCTAGATGGGGTCACTTTTATGGAGTTTCTACTCTAGGGGTGCATCAGGAGGCTTGAAAGGGTACATGGTGTAAATAAACCAGTCCAGCAAAATCTGCCTTCCAAAAACCATATGGTGTTCCCCTTCTTCTATGTCCTGCCGTTTAGCCAAATAGTAGTTTACGACCACATATGGGGTGTTTCTGCAAACTACAGAATCAGGGCAACCCATTTTGAGTGTTGTTTGGCAGTTAACCCTTGTTTTACTCCTGGAAAAAAATGATTATATTGGAAAATTTTCAAAAAAATTTAAATTTCAAAATTGTCTCTCCATCTGCCATTAACTCTTGTGGAACACCTAAAGGGTTAACAAAGTTTGTAAACCCAGTTTTGAATACCTTGAGGGGTGTACTTTCTTAGATGGAGTCACTTTTTTGAAATTTCTATTCTGGGGGTGCAACAGGGGGCTTCAAATGGGACATGGTATAAACAAAACCAGTCCTGCCAAATCTGCCTTCCAAAACCCATATGGTGTTCCCCTCCTTCTATGTGCTACCGTTCGGCCAAACAGTAGTTTACGACCACATATGGGGTGTTTTTGCAAACTACAGAATCAGGGCAACCCATTTTGAGTGTTGTTTGGTAGTTAACCCTTGTTTTACTCCTGGAAAAAATTGATTATATTGGAAAATTTTCCAAAAAATAGAAATTTCTAAATTGTTTCTCCATCTGCCATTAACTCTTGTGGAAGACCTAAAGGGTTAATAAAGTTTGAAAAAACAGTTTTGAATACCTTGAGGGGTGTAGTTTCTAGAATGGGGTCATTTTTGGGAGGTTTCTATTATCTAAGCACAATATGACTTCAAACCTGAACTGGTCCATAAAAAGTGGGATTTTGAAGATTTCTGCAAATTTCAAAATTTGCTTCTAAACTTCTAAGCCTTTTTAACATCCCCAAAAAATAAAATATCATTCCCAAAATGCTACAAACATGAAGTAGACATATAGGGAATGTAAAGTCATCACAATTTTTGGGGGTATTACTATGTATTACAGAAGTAGAGAAACTGAAACTTTGAAATTTGCTAATTTTTCTAAATTTTTGGTAAAAATTATATTTTTTTATGGAAAAAAATTAACTTTTTTGACCCAATTTTAGCAGTGACATGAAGTACAATATGTGACGAAAAAACAATCTCAGAACGGCCTGGGTAAGTCAAAGCGTTTTAAAGTTATGAGCACTTAAAGTGACACTGGTCAGATTTGCAAAAAATGGCCTGGTCCTTAAGGTGAAAATGAGCCCGGTCCTTAAGGGGTTAAGCAAACTGTGATTGTCTATTGTTGTCACATTTTATGACCAATTTGTGCAGAAATCCATATAATTCCAAAGGGTTCACATACTTTTTCTTGCAACTGTATGTGTCACGATGTTCCTGGCCTCGGAGAGGTAAGAGCCGGTAATTTTAAGTGTCAGCGGCAGCTAGTGCTGACTGACACTATTGTTTTTTTATTAAATATAAGGTAGCAGTCAACACTTACATAAGGAGCACGTATTTATTGTTAAAAATTAAAAATTAAAACAATGCATAAGTAGATAGCAAAAAACAAGTGTTAGATATGATGCATAAGTAAATAGCAGCAACCAAGTATTGAAAATAGCAGCTAGTGGAGATCGATAAAGTTCAATGAGGATCAATATGGTTCATGTACAGATAGCAGCGATTAAATACTGAATGTTCCAATTCCAAGGAGGGTGCTTCAGTTCAAAACAATAGTCTAATAGATATTGGTGGTACAAACAGAGCATCAAAATGTTTCCGGAACTTTGTTGCAATGTGAACAGAATGGTAGTAGTTTGTGACTACCAGTATCAGTGCTACTATGTTGCAAGTAAATAGACCATAAATTAAGGCACAGTGATGAACAGTTAATGAAGGGCCTGCAATTGAGGTTAGATAGGTCTCAGGCCGGTATACCTCAGCGCGGCGTTCAGCGATTTCTATGGTATTATATCCAGCGCTTACCTTTTCAGAAGTTTTCCCTCTGCAGTCCCATGGGTATCCATATCTATGTGCAGGCTTACTCGGGGTCTCACGTGGGGTGGAGTGGTGCTCCCAAGTTCCGTTGCGGTGGAGCGCTTCAATGTAGTCTTGACGTCAACAGTGACGTTGGAGTTTCATTTTCCACGTGACCTGTATGCCAGAGAGCAGTGCACTGAATTCAATGGAATTCTTGTGTGTAGCTGTTCACATTGATATGACCATGCACTTTATAGTTGTTTAAGGTTGAGAGACTAAACAAAGTCCTTTTTCCAGCTTGCAAGCAAAAAGTTCACCCCCAACTTCCCCAGACGCGTTTTGGGACACGTAGTCCCTTCATCAGTGAGTGGGGGGTACCATATTTCTTTTTGATTTATATAGAGTCCAAGCCACACCTCCAAAAATCCAAATGGATTTCACCTGTTATCCAATTAGTATATGGGTATTCTTGCAAAAAACATGGATCTGGATTCATTAAAATCTCACAATATATACAAGTCACACAAAATACAGAAAATAATATAGTAATGATTAATCAAGAACCATATTTGTAGGTAGTATGGATTGATATATAAAATGGTATATACTGATATATAACATATATTCTTATTAAAAACAAACATTTACTTAATTAATATTTTCATGCGATAATTGTGCGATTTGTATGCGATTTCCTACTTCTTATGCAATTTTTTTATGCGATTTTTGCCAATTCTTTCTATCTTATATGATTTTTTTCAACGATTTTTACTTTCTGATATTGACCTCTATATGGTTTTCTGTGATTTCTTCAGAAAAAATTCCTTATTGTTCCTGAAATTAAAATATAAGTAAATATATAATCATGATAAAAATTGTACCTAATAAGAATACTTAATAAGAATGTTCGATGAAAAATATTGAGTAAAAAAAATAAAAGAAAAAATATTGAGTAAAAAAAATTTGATAAAAAATTCATATTCATATTTCACATCTAAAAATAAAAAAAATTATACAGATGTGCTTTGGTTGGGTGTAATCCCAAGGAAAAAATGTTACATTTTCATTCTAGATCAATAGATCTTTTTCAAAAAGAAGAATAGATCTCTTTCAAGTAGTTATGCAGGAGTGGGAACCTTCCACCAAGGGAAAACCCGCCTGAATGAAATATATAACAGTCGGGTTAACCGTCGGTGAATGGCACCCACCCAAAAATCACAGGAAACCAAAGAGTTCGAATTCCGCATTGAGGCCTTTGGGTATGATTTAGTCAAACTCAAAAATCCGTCTCGACTCTAAACGGGACATATTACTAATGTGATTCCCGCCCCTTCAGTTCTTTTTTACTTTTTCTATTGCTGAAAATCGCAACCCCCTTGGATCTTGATTGTGAACTAATTTGAAATGGTTAGAGAGTAGGGTTGAGCGAACCCGAACTGTAAAGTTCGGGTTTGTACCGAACTTTAGGATTTTGGGACCCCGGACCCGAACATTTCCGTAAAAGTTCGGGTTCGGGTTTGGTGTTCACCGCTTTCTTGGCGCTTTTTGAAAGGCTGCACAGCAGCCAATCAACAAGCGTCATTCTACTTGCCCCAAGAGGCCATCACAGCCATGCCTACTAATGGCATGGCTGTGATTGGCTAGAGCAGCATGTGACCCAGGCTCTATATAAGCTTGAGTCACGTAGCGCTGCACGTCACTCTGCTGTTACAAGTGTAGGGAGAGGATGCTTCTGGACTTATGATTTCAGAGAGAGCTATCGTTTTACCCTGCCCTGAGCTCATTGACCAAAAAATACTAACTTTTAGAATTCTGTTAGTTAGGTGGGGGGGCGGCGGCCATTTGATGCATGCTCAGTGCACCAGCACTGCATCTGAGCTTTTGGGACATTGCAAATGACCTTTTTGGGGGGGCAAACTACAACATCTGTATTAGTCAGTGTGCAATTTAAGGTAGAAATACACCCATCATTTTCTGGGGTTTGAAAAACACACTCTTTTGACAAAAAACACTATTTTCAGGCCTTGCAGCATCAGCACGTGTGAAATTGCAGGCTTATATGCTGCTGTCAAATTCAGTTTTTAAACAAACACTCATTTGGGCACAAAAAATTTAGTTGGCAGCCTTTGATGCAGATGTCATTGTGAGATAAACCCTTAATAGATTTGTGTTACATTCAGAGATTTTAAATACCGCCATTTGGTGCACCAATATTGAATTCAGGCCTAGACTGGTTCAGGCCCTGTGAGATACCCCCTCTACATACAGGGGTTTGAATTAGGCATTTGAAATACAGCCATTTGAAATACAGCCATTTTGTGCAAAGATATATTTACTTCAGGCCTACACTGGTTCAGGGCGTGTGTGATCCCCCTATACATACAGGGGTTTGAATTAGGCATTTGAAATACAGCCATTTGAAATACAGCCATTTTGTGATAAGATATATTTACTGCAGGTCTACACTGATTCAGGGCGTGTGTGATTCCCCCTATACATACAGGGGTTTGAATCAGGCATTTTAAATACAGCCATTTGAAATACAGCTGTAACGGTCACGTACACACAAACACAGGGGGGAGGATAGAGACCACTGCGCTCCACCCTCACCCCTGGCCCTGCCTACTTGCCTCACGAGTTCTGATGACAGGGGACAACGGAGCGGCAGTCCCTAACTTAGGATACGTGCGGGAAGGACAGAAAAAGACAAATAATGGATAGTGAACGGACCGGGTCAAAACCAAGAAGACAACGCAGTACAGAAGGATAAGCAAAGAATGGTCAGGAGAAGCCGGGGTCATAAATACCAGGAGAGTCGAGAAGTACCAAAGGAGTCTGCAAAGAATAGTCAGGTGGAAGCCAAGGTCAAAATACCAGGAGGCATGCGCAGTACAGGAGGAGCAGGCAAAGGATCATCAGGGAACAGGATAAGGTAAGTATAGAGGTATCCAACAAACGCCAGGAACCTAAATTAACAGGCAACCTGTGGCCAGCAGGCTGCCTGTATTTATAGTGGGGAGTGAGGGTCATGTGACGTGGCCAGCGTCACATGACCGACAGACCGACCAGTCGAGCACCGAGTGATCAGCTCGGCGCTCAAGGCAGACCTAGGAGCAGGGAGCCTTCCAGCTAGCAAAGCCGCCCTGGGAACGAGGTCAAACTCAGATCCTCGCTCCCGAAGCTAAGCAGCAGGTCTGCGGCTGATGGGAAACCGAGTGCGCCTTCGGCACCACGTTACAACAGCCTTTTTGTGCAAAGATATATTTACTTCAGGCCTACACTGGTTCAGGGCGTGTGTGATATCCCCTATACATACAAGGGTTTGAATTAGGCATTTGAAATACAGCCATTTTGTGCAAAGATACATTTACTTCAGGCCTACACAGGTTCAGACCGTGTGAGATACCCCCCTACATACTCAGGTTTAAATCAGGCATTTGAAATACAGCCATTTGAAATACAGCCATTTTGTGCAAAGATATATTTACTTCAGGCCTACACTGATTCATGGCATGTGTGATCCCCCCTATACATACAGGGGTTTGAATCAGGCATTTGAAATACAGCCATTTTATAATACAGCCATTTTGTGCAAAGATATATTTACTGCAGGCCTACACTGATTCAGGGCGTGTGTGATCCCCCCTATACATACAGGGGTTTGAATTAGGCATTTGAAATACAGCCATTTTGTGCAAAGATATATTTACTTCAGGCCTACACAGGTTCAGACCGTGTGTGTATCCCCTATACATACAGGGGTTTGAATTAGGCATGCAAAATACAGCCATTTGAAATACAGCCATTTTGTGTAAAGATATATTTACTTCAGGCCTACACAGGTTCAGACCGTGTGTGATCCCCCCTATACATACAGGGGTTTGAATCAAGCATTTGAAATACAGCCATTTGAAATACAGCCCTTTTGTGCAAAGATATATTTACTTCAGGCCTACAGAGGTTCAGGCCCTCTGAGACACTACCTCTACATACAGGGGTTTGAATTAGGCATTTGAAATACAGCCATTTTGGGCAAAAAAATCTTTTATTGAGGCCTAGCCTGGTTCAGGCCGTGTGAGATACACCCTTTACATACTGTCGTTCTATTCTACTATTAATTAAACACCCATTTAGGGCAAGATCCTACATTTAAAAAATATGAGGAGAGCGTCAAATAAGGGACGTGGCCCAGGTCGTGGTGCTGCTGGTGGAGCTCCTGTTGCAGAGAGAGGATGTGGTCGATCTATGCCAGCTAAACGCACAAGTGAAACCCCTTCCTCAGGTGCGAGTAGGCGAAAAAACCTGCAGCTGTATTTGGTCAGGCCTAATGCTGCTCTATGAATGGTGAGGCCTGAACAAGTACAGGCGATAGTAGATGGGGTTGCTGACAGTGGATCCAGTTCCTTCACATTGTCTCCCACCCAGTCTCCTGCTGAAAGACCACAGTTGGCACCTGCAGCCGATGTCCATCAGTCTTTCACCTCACCCCCTTGCAAATCAGCCAAGCAGTCTGAGCCCCGAGTTATGCAGAAATCTCTTCTGCTTTTTGATGACTCCTTTAGCAGGGTTTCCCAGGGCCATCCACCTAGCCCTGCCCCGGAAGTGGAAGAGATTGAGTGCACCGATGCCCAACCACTTATTTTTCAAGATGAGTACATGGGAGGACCATCGCAGCACGTCTCGGATGATGACGAAACACAGGTGCCAACTGCTGGGGCTTTCGAAAGTGTGCAGACCGACAAGGAAGTCAGGGGTGAAGCCTGGGTGGAAGATGATGTGGAGGAGGATGAGGTCCTCGACCTCACATGGAATCAAGGTCATGCGAGTGACAGATGTAATTCGGAGGAAGAGGCGGTGGTCGCACAGAGCCACCAGCACACCAGAAGAGGGAGCAGGGTGCAAAAGCGGAGCAGCCGTCTTCTAGACATTACGCCTCCTACTGCCCACCGCAGCAAGGGACCGAGCACACCAAAGGCAGCTCCAAGGAGTTCCCTGGCGTGGCAGTTCTTCAGACAATGTGCTGACGACAAGACACGAGTGGTTTGCACGCTGTGCAATCAGATCCTGAAGCGAGGCATAAACGTTCTCAACCTGAGCACAACCTGCATGACCAGGCATTTAAGAGCTAAGGATGAGCTGCAGTGGAGTAGACACCTCAAAAACCAAGAAAGGTCTCTGGCTCCTCCTGCTTCCTCTTCTGCTGCAGTCGCGGCCTCTTCATCCACCTCTGGAGTGACAGTGCCACCCGGCACCCCGCAAACAGAGGATCTGCCAGCAACACCAACACCTGGATCACCAAGCATCTCCACAATGTCCCACAGAAGCGTTCAGCTCTCCATATCCCAAACGCTGGAGAGGAAGAGGAAGTACCCCCCTACCCACCCGCGATCCCTATTACTAAATGCCAGCATTTGTAAATTACTTGCCTTTGAAATGCTGTAATTCCGTCTGGTGGAGACGGATAGTTTTAAAAGCCTTATGGCGGTGGCTGTCCCACAGTACGTCATGCCCAGCCGCCACTACTTTTCAAGGCGATCCATCCCTTCCATTCACAACCAAGTAGGGGACAAAATCAGGTGTGCACTGTGCAATGCCATATGTGGCAAGGTGCACCTGACTACTGATACATGGACCAGTAAGCACGGTCAGGGCTGTTATATCTCCATAACAGCACACTGGGAAAATGCACTGGCGGCTGGGCCTGAGGCGGATAGCAGTTTGGCGCATGTCCTTCCACCACCGAGGATTGCAAGGCGCTTCAGTTTGCCTCCTGTTGCTTCCTCCTCCTACTCTGCTTCCTCATCATCTACCAGCTCCTCATCCGGTCATCGCAACACCTTCACCACCAATTTCAGCACAGCAAGGGGTAAACCACAGCAGGCAGTTTTAAAACTTAGGCTACTTTCACACCTGCGTTCAGGTGTCCGCTCGTGAGCTCCGTTTGAAGGAGCTCACGAGCGGTCCCGAACGCAGCCGTCCAGCCCTGATGCATTCTCAATGGAGGCGGATCCACTGAGAATGCATCCGCCTGCCAGCGTTCAGCCTCCGCTCCGCTCAGTGAGCGGACACCTGAACGCTGCTTGCAGCGTTCGGGTGTCCGCCTGGCCGTGCGGAGGCGAACGGATCCGTCCAGACTTATAATGGAAGTCAATGGGGACGGATCCGTTTGAAGATGACACAGTATGGCTCAATTTTCAAACGGATCCGTCCCCCATTGACTTTCAATGTAAAGTCAAAACGGATCCGTTTGCATCATCATGACCAAAAAAAAAAAAAATTTTTTTTTTTTTTTTTGTTCATGGTTATGCAAACGGATCCGTTCTGAACGGATGCAAGCGTTTGCATTATAGGAGCGGATCCGTCTGTGCAGATACCAGACGGATCCGCTCCTAACGCAAGTGTGAAAGTAGCCTTATCTGTTTGGGGGACAAACCCCACACCGCGCAGGAGCTGTGGACGGGCCTTGAACAACAGACCGATGAGTAGTTGGTGCCAGTGAGCCTTAAGCCTGGCCTGGTGGTGTACGATAATGGGCGAAATCTCGTAGAAGCTCTGGGACTAGCTGGTTTGACGCACATCCCTTGCCTGGCGCATGTGCTAAATTTGGTTGTGCAGA
Organism: Bufo bufo; assembly: GCF_905171765.1. Classification (NCBI taxonomy): domain Eukaryota; kingdom Metazoa; phylum Chordata; class Amphibia; order Anura; family Bufonidae; genus Bufo; species Bufo bufo. The sequence goes on along the minus strand of NC_053389.1, from coordinate 92,330,353 downwards.
GATTCCTTAAAAATTACCCCGACATGTCATAGCTGCTGCATAAAGTGCGGGCCGTCTGTGCGCGCTTTAGGCGTTCTCACCCTGCTGCTGCTCGCCTGTCAGCGCTGCAGCGTAACTTCGGCCTTCCCGCTCACCGACTCATATGCGACGTGCCCACAAGGTGGAACTCCACCTTGCACATGCTTGCCAGACTGTGCGAGCAGCAGCAGGCGATAGTGGAGTTTCAGCTGCAGCACGCACGGGTGAGTCGCTCGGCGGAACAACACAACTTCACCAAAAATGACTGGGCCTCCATGCGAGACCTGTGTTCCTTGTTGCGCTGTTTCGAGTACTCCACCAACATGGCCAGTGCCGATAACGCCGTTCTGAGCGTTACTATCCTACTTCTATGCCTCCTTGAAAAAACGCTCATGGCGATGATGGAAGAGGATGTGGCACAGGAGGAGGAGGAAGAGGGATCATTTTGTAGGGTTTCCGACCAGTCCTTCCCAAGTGGCTCCGAGGGTGGGTTCCTACACTCACAAACCCAAGGTACACAATTGTCCAGCCAGGGCACAGTTCTGGAGGATGAGAAGGATGAGGAGGAGGAGATGCAGGAGGAGGAACCATGTTCACAGCAGGGTGGCACCCAGACTAGTGATGAGCGGCAGGGGTCATATTCGAATTCGCGATATTTCGCGAATATTTTGTAGAATATTCGTCGAATATTCGAAAATTCGAAAATTCACGATTTTTTTTCTCCAAAGATCGGAAAGGTAATAATTGTGTAATATGCGAATTTTCGGAATTCGAATTTTTTATTGCAAATTTTTCAACTTACAACTATTAAACGAATATTATAGCACTATATTAGCTAAATTGCTCTATATTCAATTTTTTTTGAATATTCTCTATATTGCTAAAAAATATTCGTAATATTCTAAAACAAGAATATATAGTAATATAGAAAATATTTAAAAAAACGAATATAGAGCAAAATTTGCAAACACTACTACTCCTAAAGTCAAGTATATTGCAGCCTTCTTATTGGCCCACAAGCTAGAAGCAGTGAAAAAAAAAATTAAAAAACAAAAATTCGAATATTCGAAATTACGAATATATACAGTACAGACCAAAAGTTTGGACACACCTTCTCATTCAAAGAGTTTTCTTTATTTTCATGACTATGAAAATTGTAGATTCACACTGAATGCATCAAAACTATGAATTAACACATGTGGAATTATATACATAACAAACAAGTGTGAAACAACTGAAAATATGTCATATTCTAGGCTCTTCAAAGTAGCCACCTTTTGCTTTGATTACTGCTTTGCACACTCTTGGCATTCTCTTGATGAGCTTCAAGAGGTAGTCCCCTGAAATGGTTTTCACTTCACAGGTGTGCCCTGTCAGGTTTAATAAGTGGGATTTCTTGCCTTATAAATGGGGTTGGGACCATCAGTTGCGTTGAGGAGAAATCAGGTGGATTCACAGCTGATAGTCCTACTGAATAGACTGTTAGAATTTGTATTATGGCAAGAAAAAAGCAGCTAAGTAAAGAAAAACGAGTGGCCATCATTACTTTAAGAAATGAAGGTCAGTCAGTCAGCCGAAAAATTGGGAAAACTTTGAAAGTAAGGGCTATTTGACCATGAAGGAGAGTGATGGGGTGCTGCGCCAGATGACCTGGCCTCCACAGTCACCGGACCTGAACCCAATCGAGATGGTTTGGGGTGAGCTGGACCGCAGAGTGAAGGCAAAAGGGCCAACAAGTGCTAAGCATCTCTGGGAACTCCTTCAAGACTGTTGGAAGACCATTTCAGGGGACTACCTCTTGAAGCTCATCAAGAGAATGCCAAGAGTGTGCAAAGCAGTAATCAAAGCAAAAGGTGGCTACTTTGAAGAACCTAGAATATGACATATTTTCAGTTGTTTCACACTTGTTTGTTATGCATATAATTCCACATGTGTTAATTCATAGTTTTGATGCCTTCATAGTCATGAAAATAAAGAAAACTCTTTGAATAAGAAGGTGTGTCCAAACTTTTGGTCTGTACTGTATATAACTATATTCGAAATATTCGCGAATTTTCGAAGTACCTATATTCACGATAAAAATTTGAAATTCGAATATTCGTGATCAACACTAACCCAGACCAGCTCATGGCAATCACTGGTGTGTGGTTGGGGAGATACAGAGGACACAGACGATACACCTCCCACAGAGGACAGCTCTTCGTTGCCTCTGGGCAGCCTGGCACACATGACTGATTACATGCTGTAGTGTCTCCGCAACGACCGCCGAGTTGCCCACATTCTAACTTGTGCTGATTACTGGGTGCCCACGCTGCTGGATCCCCGTTACAAGGACAACGTACCATCCTTAATTCCGTCACTGGAGCGTGATCGTAAGATGCGCGAGTACAAGCGCATACTGGTAGATGCACTGCTGGTGACATTCCAACCTGACAGCGGGGGCACAGTGGAAGCACAAGGCGAAGGCAGAGGATGAGGAAGAGGTCGCCAACGTAGCTGGGGCACCGCCAGCACCAGAAATGTGGAAAAGCTTTGTCAGCACGCCACAACAAGCAGGACCACAAACTGATATGGAACGTCTTAGCAGGAGGCAGCATTTCACCAACATGGTGGAGCACTATGTGTGCACACGCCTACACGTACTGAATGACGGGTCTGCCCCCTTCAACTTCTGGGTCTCCAAATTGGGCACATTGCCCTTTACGCCTTGGAGGTGCTGGCCTGCCCTGCAGCCAGTGTATTATCAGAACGTGTGTTTTGCACAGCAGGGGGCGTCATCACAGACAAGCGCAGCCGCCTGTCCACAGCCAACGTGGACAAGCTCACGTTCATTAAAATAAACCAGGCTTGGATCCCACAAGACTTGTCTGTACCTTGTGCAGAATAGACATTTATACCACCATCAAACATACATTCTTGTACTCAAGTCAAGTGCAATGATTCTTTGTTTTCTTTTTTTTTATTTGTCCCAATATTTTGGGGGCTACCTACCCCAATAAAAAAAAATAAAAAAAAATTGTTGGCTACCTCCTCCTCCTCCATTGCTGCCTCCACCTACAACACCACATTCACCGCCTACTCAACCTTCAACTCCATATCCACCTCCTTCTCTGAGTTGCAGGTTAATAATTAGTAATTTTTAGTTATTTTATTTTATTTTAAGTTATTTCCCTATCCACATTGTTTTTTACTGCCTTTTACATCCCTCTAGCCTTTTCAAGGACTATTTTAGAGCCATTTTAAAGCAAAAAAGTGCCAATTTTAGTGCCCTAAATTGAAAAAAAAAATCTTATTTTCAATTATCGGGTGACATTTTACAATTTTTGGCGTATACAAACCCCTGCTGTGCCTGCGTGACAGGGGCCTAAATCTCTCAGAATTCTCTGTTCTATTGCTGGGTGACATGAACCCCCTTTGCCGAGAATGAACCCCTGCTGTGCCTGGGTGACAGGGGCCTAAATCTCTCAAAATCCTCTGTTCTGTTGCTGGGTGACAAGAACCCCCTTTTGCCGTGAATGAACCCCTGCTGTGCCTGGGTGACAGGGGTCTAAATCTCTCAAAATCCTCTGTTCTATTGCTGGATGACATGAACCCCCTTTTGCCGTGAATGAACCCCTGCTGTGCCTGGGTGACATGGGCCTCGTTCTCTCAAAATCCTCTGTTCTATTGCTGGGTGACATGAACCCCCTTTTGCCGTGAATGAACCCCTGCTCTGCATTGCTGACAGGGAACTAAATTTTGTAAAAACATCTGTTATTGATCGGAAGATGCGCGACTACAAGCACACGCTGCTGATGGCATTCCCACCTGACAGCGGGGGCACAGTGGAAGCACAAGGCGAAGGCAGAGGAGAAGGAAGAGGTCGCCAATGCAGCTGGGCCACCGCCAGCACCTGAGAATGCAGGGTTAGCATGGCCCAAATGTGGAAAAGCTTTGTCAGCCTTGGAGGTGCTGATCTGCCCTTCAGCCAGTGTATAGTGTGAACGTGTGTTTAGCACGGCAGAGAGCATTATCACAGGCCGCAGCCAATGTGGACAAGCTTACGTTTATTAAAATGAACCAGGCATGGATCCCACAGGACTTGTCCGTACCTTGTGCAGAATAGACATTTATACCAGCCTCAACCATCCATTCTTGTACTCAAGTGCACTTATTCTTTGTTTTATTTTGTTATATGTCCTAATATTTTGGGGGATACCCCAATTTAAAAATAAAAAATAACACAAATCAGTGTTGGCTACCAATTCCTCCTTCACAGCCGCTTCCACCTACACCGCCACGTCAACCTACACCGCCACATCCACCCATCCACCGCCTCCTCAACCTCCTACTCCTAGATCAAGATTGTTATTTTACATTTTTCTTTATTGTTTTATTGGATCCTCACTCAATAGTTTATAGGTATTTGAATCTGATAGCTGTCTATTCCATTCCTCGTTGTATTTTAAGGCGTCTTGGACCACAATTGCCCCACCTTTATCTGCTTGGTGTATAATGATATAATTTAATGACTGTAGTTCTCTAATCGCGTTAATTTCTTTATTAGTTAAATTGTTTTTCATTCTTGGTCTGTTATTTAGTTTTCTGATATCACTTTCCACATTCTGTTTAAAAGCTGCTATTTCCTGACCTATTTCTTGACGAGGGTATTTTTTTGAAGTTTTTTTCAATGATGTATGAATGTATTGGTCAGGATCTAAAACATCACGGGTAATCAGAATTTTCATATAATATTTTTTTGAGGCAAAGTCTCCTAATACATTTTTCTATACCTATAAAGGTATCGAATTTATTAAATTTATTTGTTGGCGCAAATTTGAGTCCTTTATTTAATAACTGGTTTTGTGTTTATGTAAGAGTAACCAAACTTAGATTAATCACAGCCTAATTAACTAGTGGATCTTCGTTTAATTTTTGTAGTGCCTTCTTCCCTCTTCCTCTTCGCAATTTCTTATTTTTCCCTCGTGTTCCCTCATTGGATATCTGTGTTTGTGGGTGTTCCTTTTTTGATGTGTTGTTTCCCTCAATTGTTGTGGTGGATAGGGGTAATACGGTTCATAATTTTCCTCTTGTAATTGGAATCCATGTCTCAAATTGTATTGGTGAGTTTGTGGGGTCCTGTGTACATGTGTCTGTGATGGTGACCTTCTTTGTCGAGTACGAGGTTTGTGATGTGGTGGGGTTCTGTCTAAAAAAGGTTGTTCCTGTAATGTTTTAAATGTATTACTAGTGGGTATTGTATATTTAGTTTGTGCATTAGTATTTATTACAGAGGGGCCTACATTTGTATTTTCTTTGTTGATCTTTCTAGGAACCCGATTAATAACTTCTTCCTCCTCAATGTGATATGTGTTTATATTGTATTTAATTTTTTACATTTTTTTATCTATTATCTCTTGTTCCGATTTGTCTAAATTTTTGAAAAGTCTTTGTTGACATGTTTCATATTCCTAATTTTTAGGAAATTTGTCCATAATTTCTTTTATTTGATAAATTTTTATTGTAATTTAATTTGTGTCCTTCTTTTAATAATTAATTGTATTAAGCTGAGAGAGTGTTCGTGTAATAGTGTTTCCCATTCTTTATTAAAATCTACATCATATAGATCCTTGGCGGGAGATTTGATCAATCTAATCCCTTCAGTACTCTCTTATGTGTCGCGTATTGCTCTAGAGTTTTTATTTCCCACCATTGTTTGAGTTGTTTCGTCAATAGATATTCTATTTCTTTAAAAGTGTCTGGTATGTTCTTTTCTTCTCTATATATATCATCTGTTGTGTCCATAGAGGACAATTCTACCTTTAAGAGTTTGTTTTCAACGTGACTCCAGATGTCCATTTTTACTCTAACTGGTGAGCTAACGACCAAGCGGAGGGTGAGATGATAAAAGAGAAATGGGTTGCTCGACCAGGGGTAAAAGCGGATAGGTGCACTGCTAGTAGACTCACCCAATCTAAATTGTGAATTATTAAATATAAGGTAGCAGGCAACACTTACATAAGGAGCACGTATTTATTGTTTAAAATCCAGGTGATAATAAAAGAACTAGTATGTAATATAGCAGCTAGTACAAATTAAAACAATGCATAAGCAGATAGCAAAAAACAAGTGTTAGATATGATGCATAAGTAAATAGCAGCAACCAAGTATTGAAAATAGCAGCTAGTGGAGATCAATAAAGTTCAATGGGGATCGATATGGTTCATGTACAGATAGCAGCGATTAAATACTCAATGTTCCAATTCCAAGGAGGTTGCTTCAGTTCAAAACAATAGTCTAATAGATATTGGTGGTACAAACAGAGTATCAAAATGTTTCCGGTACTTTGTTGCAATGTGAACAGAATGGTAGTAGTTTGTGACTACCAGTATCAGTGCTACTATGTTGCAAGTAAATAGACCATAAATTAAGGCACAGTGATGAACAGTTAATAAAGGACCTGCAATTGAGGGTAGATAGGTCTCAGGCCGGTATACCTCAGCGCGGTGTCCCGCGATTCCTATGGTATTATATCCAGCGCTTACCTTTCCAGAAGTTTTTCCTCAGCAGTCCTGTGGGTATCTGTATCTATGTGCAGGTTTACTCGGCATCTCACATGGGGTGGAGTGGTGCTCCCAAGTTCCGTTACGGTGGAGCGCTTCAATGTAGTCTTCAATGTAGCTGTTCACATTGATATGACCATGCGCTTTATAGTTGTTTAAGGTTGAGAGACTAAACAAAGTCCTTTTTCCAGCTTGCAAGCAAAAAGTTCACCCCCAACTTCCTCATACGCTTTTCGGGACACGTAGTCCCTTCATCAGTGAGTGGGGGTACCATATTTTGTTTTGATTTATATAGAGTCCAAGCCACACCTCCAAAAATCCAAATGGATTTCACCTGTTATCCAATTAGTATATGGGTATTCTTGCAAAAAACATGGATCTGGATTTATTCAAATCTCACAATATATACAAGTCACACAAAATAAAGAAAAGAATATAGTAATGATTAATCAAGAACCATATTTGTAGGTAGTATGGATTGATATATAAAATGGTATATACTGATATATAACATATATTCTTATTAAAAACAAACATTTACTTAATTAATATTTTCATGCGATAATTATGCAATTTGTATGCATTCCATTGAATTCAGCGCACTGCTCTCTGGCATCCAGGTCACGTGGAAAAGGAAACTCCAACGTCACTGCTGACGTCAAGACTACATTGAAGCGCTCCACCGCACCCTCCTTGGAATTGGAACATTCAGTATTTAATCGCTGCTATCTGTCCATGAACCATATCGATCCCCATTGAACTTTATCGATCTCCAGTAGCTGCTATTTTCAATACTTGGTTGCTGCTATTTACTTATGCATCATATCTAACACTTGTTTTTTGCTATCTGCTTATGCATTGTATTAATTTGTACTAGCTGCTATATTACATACTAGTTCTTTTAATATCACCTGGATCTTAAACAATAAATAAGTGCTCCTTATGTAAGTGTTGCCTGCTACCTTATATTTAATAATTCACAAATTAGATTGGGTGAGTCTACTAGCAGTGCACCTATCCGCTTTTACCCCTGGTCGAGTAACCCATTTCCTTCTATTCACTATTGTTTTTTTAGTGTTCTGTGGACTTGCCATGGTGTGAATGAACACCAAGACGACGAACTGTCATTTTTGTTTATGTGTTAATAAACACTGCACTGTTTAAGTCAAATACTTTGTTTTTGCCTCTGTACTGCGTCCGCTAATCTGCCTACCAGAGCGAATCTCCACAATATATATTCAAATCATTTACCAAACATACTGTAGCTTGTACTGATTTTAAGTCATTTTGTAACATTTTCTTCTCCACTCATATCCAAAGGCCAATTCAGAATAGAGATTGTGGTCTTTTTCCCATTCTCTGCCAAGAACATGATTAATCAGTGTTTATCAATGTTTAAGGGCTATAAGTGAGATTAGATATGGATTAGGGCTCATTTACTATGTGCAACCTACCCCAGGCAACCCCCTGGTGTACATTTACACATATAGGTGTAAACCACATTGCACTCCAAATGTGTACCATTTCATAAATTTAGTGCAGACAAATAAAGCAAAAACCAACATATACAAAAACAGCCAGAAATGAGAAATGTCCCCCATAGCCCCTAAACAAGACTGGCACAGTTTTTGCTAAATAGTAGACCTTTTTTTAAATCTCAGATCCGCTTATAATTTATCATAAGACTTTGCTAAAGAAAATGAAATCTAATTTTTTTTTTAAGTTCTAAAAAGAACCGCCATACACAACCAGCAATCCAAGCTCTCCAGCAGTGGTCAACAAAGTAATGAAAAAAAGAGCAGAGCAGGTCAACTGTGTACTCTTCCATCTCTCCGCTGTTAGTTCCAAAAACAGTTATGTAATGTCTCAGCAATTCACTTCATTCCACGAGACTCTAATGAAGAGCAGAGTACATGCACATTTTGCTGTCTCCTTCTTCTCCAAAGTTCCACCAATAGAAATAATTATCTTCCAGAGTGCATTGTGTTAACAGTGCCCCAATAGTAATAATGCCCCCATTGGGCTCATACTAGTAATCATGTTCCCCATTGTCCTCTGGTACTAATAATTCTCCTTTTAACGTGTGTCAGTACAAAAATACCCTTTTATAATTTGCGCCAGTAAAAGTGTCCTCTTATAATGTGAGCCAGCACAAAAAATACCCCTAAAATGTGCACCTGTACAAATACTATCCCCTTAAAATGTGCGTCAGTGAAAATACCCCCTTACAATGTGCGCCAGCATAAAAATACCCCCTTACCTTTAAGATAAGTCCCACATATCAGATGCTCAGATCAGACCCCCATATCACACCTCAGATCAGACCCCCATATCAGACCTCAAATAAGACCCCCATATCAGATCTTACCTCACCTGCTCTGGACCTCCTCTCCAGGTTTTTGGACAAAATTACCTATTCAAAATCAAAACCAAATTTGAATACTTTAGCCATGTAAAAAAAAAAACTCTGCAAGTGAAGATAACAATTTTGTCTGTTTTCATGGGAATAGTAAATTTACAGTTTTTTTTTTTCTAATAGGATTTGGCTTAAAATATTAGTTTTCCTGAAACTTTTGAAGTAATAGTGTAAGCACTAAGACAAATGCAGGGAAGAGACTGCAAAAACATGATAGCTTTGATTACAAAGGGAATACAGGCTTCTGCGGAATGACTGATTTTTCCTCTGGATAAAAGTGACGAAAACAGTTACTCGGTTATATATTTTATGTTCACCCTCAGTTTTTACCTGTCCATATCTTACATTATTTGAAATCCCTCGTGCATGTAATCACTTTAGAGAGGCAAAACGGGCAATTGCCTTATGGCGTCTACCACCCAGAATCCTAGCTATTGGAAATGTTAGTATGTTTGTATAATACCAAAAACAAAATAAAATGTTATACACTTTGTGTCAGTAGAAATCATTATGCCACTATTACTGATCTATATTATAACAATTTGGAAATCTTTTTTTTTATCTGTATGGAACATCCATGCTCCTTTTGTCCGCATTAAATTCTGTCGCTGACCTTGCTTGCATATATTCATAGGGAGAGAAATGGCTTCCAGACATATGGTTCTGGAGGTTTCTGAGTTTAACCACCTCCGGACCGCTGTACGCACAGATGCGTCCTGGAGGTGGTTGATTCATTCCTCCTGGACGCGCCGGCGCGTCCTCTCGCGAGACGCGAGATTTCCTGTGAACGCGCGCACACAGGCGCGCGCGCTCACAGGAACGGAAGGTAAGAGAGTTGATCTCCAGCCTGCCAGCGGCGATCGTTCACTGGCAGGCTGGAGATGTGTTTTTTTTAACCCCTAACAGGTATATTAGACGCTGTTTTGATAACAGCGTCTAATATACCTGCTACCTGGTCCTCTGGTGGTCCCCTTTGTTTGGATCGACCACCAGAGGACACAGGTAGCTCAGTAAAGTAGCACCAAGCACCACTACACTACACTACACCCCCCCCCGTCACTTATTAACCCCTTATTAGCCCCTGATAGATGCCCGTGATGAGAACATATTCCTACTACTTTACAAATCACTGGTCAGACCACACATGGAGTACTGTGTACAGTTCTGGGCTCCTGTAAACAAGGCAGACATAGCAGAGCTGGAGAGGGTCCAGAGGAGGGCAACTAAAGTAATAACTGGAATGGGGCAACTACAGTACCCTGAAAGATTATCAAAATTAGGGTTATTCACGTTAGAAAAAAGACGACTGAGGGGAGATCTAATTACTATGTATAAATATATCAGGGGGCAGTACAGAGATCTATCCCATCATCTATTTATCCCCAGGACTGTGACTGTGACGAGGGGACATCCTCTGCGTTTGGAGGAAAGAAGGCTTGTACACAAACATAGAAAAGGGTTCTTTACGGTAAGAGCAGTGAGACTATGGAACTCTCTGCCTGAGGAGGTGGTGATGGTGAGTACAATAAAGGAATTCAAGAGGGGCCTGGATGTATTTCTGGAGTGTAATAATATTACAGGCTATAGCTACTAGAGAGGGGTCGTTGATCCAGGGAGTTATTCTGATTGCCTGATTGGAGTCGGGAAGGAATTTTTTATTCCCCTAAAGTGAGGAAAATTGGCTTCTACCTCACAGGGTTTTTTTGCCTTCCTCTGGATCAACTTGTAGGATGACAGGCCGAACTGGATGGACAAATGTCTTTTTTCGGCCTTATGTACTATGTTACTATGTTACTATGATCACCCCTGATCACCCCATATAGACTCCCTGATCACCCCCCTGTCATTGATTACCCCCCTGTCATTGATTACCCCCCTGTAAAGCTCCATTCAGACGTCCGCATGATTTTTACGGATCCACTGATAGATGGATCGGATCCGCAAAACGCATCCGGACGTCTGAATGAAGCCTTACAGGGGCATGATCAATGACTGTGGTGATCACCCCATATAGACTCCCTAATCACCCCCCTGTCATTGATTACCCCCCTGTAAAGCTCCATTCAGACGTCCGCATGATTTTTACGGATCCACTGATAGATGGATCGGATCCGCAAAACGCATCCGGACGTCTGAATGAAGCCTTACAGGGGCATGATCAATGACTGTGGTGATCACCCCATATAGACTCCCTGATCACCCCCCTGTCATTGATTACCCCCCTGTCATTGATCACCCCCCTGTAAAGCTCCATTCAGATGTCCGCATGATTTTTACGGATGCACTGATAGATGGATCGGATCCGCAAAACGCATCCGGACGTCTGAATGAAGCCTTACACGGGCGTGATCAATGACTGTGGTTATCACCCCATATAGACTCCCTGATCACCCCCCTGTCATTGATCACCCCCCTGTCATTGATCACCCCCCCTGTCATTGATCACCCCCCCTGTCATTGATCACCCCCCCTGTCATTGATCACCCCCCCTGTCATTGATCACCCCCCCTGTCATTGATCACCCTCTGTAAGGCTCCATTCAGACATTTTTTTGGCCCAAGTTAGCGGAATTATTATTATTTTTTCTTACAAAGTCTCATATTCCACTAACTTGTGTCAAAAAATAAAATCTCACATGAACTCACCATACCCCTCACGGAATCCAAATGCATTGGATATTCCAGACTTCTTCTCACGCTTTAGGGCCCCTAGAATGCCAGGGCAGTATAAATACCCCACATGTGACCCCATTTCGGAAAGAAGACACCCCCAGGTATTCCGTGAGGGGCATATTGAGTCCATGAAAGATTGAAATTTTTGTCCCAAGTTAGCGGAACGGGAGACTTTGTGAGAAAAAAATTAAAAATATCAATTTCCGCTAACTTGTGCCAAAAAAAAAAAATTTCTATGAACTCGCCATGCCCCTCATTGAATACCTTGGGGTGTCTTCTTTCCAAAATGGGGTCACATGTGGGGTATTTATACTGCCCTGGCATTCTAGGGGCCCCAAAGCGTGATAAGAAGTCTGGTATCCAAATGTCTAAAAATGCCCTCCTAAAAGGAATTTGGGCACCTTTGCGCATCTAGGCTGCAAAAAAGTGTCACACATCTGGTATCGCCGTACTCAGGAGAAGTTGGGGAATGTGTTTTGGGGTGTCATTTTACATATACCCATGCTGGGTGAGAGAAATATCTTGGTCAAATGCCAACTTTGTATAAAAAAATGGGAAAAGTTGTCTTTTGTCAAGATATTTCTCTCACCCAGCATGGGTATATGTAAAATGACACCCCAAAACACATTCCCCAACGTCTCCTGAATACGGCGATACCACATGTGTGACACTTTTTTGCAGCCTAGGTGGGCAAAGGGGCCCATATTCCAAAGAGCACCTTTCGGATTTCACAGGTCATTTACCTACTTACCACACATTAGAGCCCCTGGAAAATGCCAGGGCAGTATAACTACCCCACAAGTGACCCCATTTTGGAAAGAAGACACCCCAAGGTATTCCGTGAGGGGCATGGCGAGTTCCTAGAATTTTTTATTTTTTGTCACAAGTTAGTGGAAAATGCTGATTTTATTTATTCATACAAAGTCTCATATTCCACTAACTTGTGACAAAAAATAAAAACTTCCATGAACTCACTATGCCCATCAGCGAATACCTTGGGGTGTCTTCTTTCCAAAATGAGGTCACTTGTGGGGTAGTTATACTGCCCTGGCATTCTAGGGGCCCAAATGTGTGGTAAGGAGTTTGAAATCAAATTCTGTAAAAAATGACCTGTGAAATCCGAAAGGTGCTCTTTGGAATATGGGCCCCTTTGCCCACCTAGGCTGCAAAAAAGTGTCACACATCTGGTATCTCCGTACTCAGGAGAAGTTGGGGAATGTGTTTTGGGGTGTCATTTTACATATACCCATGCTGGGTGAGAGAAATATCTTGGCAAAAGACAACTTTTCCCATTTTTTTATACAAAGTTGGCATTTGACCAAGATATTTCTCTCACCCAGCATGGGTATATATAAAATGACACCCCAAAACACATTCCTCAACTTCTCCTGAATACAGAGATACCAGATGTGTGACACTTTTTTGCAGCCTAGGTGGGCAAAGGGGCCCATATTCCAAAGAGCACCTTTCGGATTTCACAGGTCATTTTTTACAGAATTTGATTTCAAACTCCTTACCACACATTTGGGCCCCTAGAATGCCAGGGCAGTATAACCACCCCACAAGTGACCCCATTTTGGAAAGAAGAGACCCCAAGGTATTTCGTGATGGGCATAGTGAGTTCATAGAAGTTTTTATTTTTTGTCACAAGTTAGTGGAATATGAGACTTTGTAAGAAAAAAAAAAAAAATCATCATTTTCCGCTAACTTGTGACAAAAAATAAAAAGTTCTATGAACTCACTATGCCCATCAGCGAATACCTTAGGGTGTGTACTTTCCGAAATGGGGTCATTTGTGTGGTGTTTGTACTGTCTGGCCATTGTAGAACCTCAGGAAACATGACAGGTGCTCAGAAAGTCAGAGCTGCTTCAAAAAGCGGAAATTCACATTTTTGTACCATAGTTTGTAAACGCTATAACTTTTACCCAAAGCATTTTTTTTTTTTACCCAAACATTTTTTTTTTATCAAAGACATGTAGAACAATAAATTTAGAGCAAAATTTATATATGGATGTCGTTTTTTTTGCAAAATTTTACAACTGAAAGTGAAAAATGTCATTTTTTTGCAAAGAAATCGTTAAATTTCGATTAATAACAAAAAAAGTAAAAATGTCAGCAGCAATGAAATACCACCAAATGAAAGCTCTATTAGTGAGAAGAAAAGGAGGTAAAATTCATTTGGGTGGTAAGTTGCATGACCGAGCAATAAACGGTGAAAGTAGTGTAGGTCAGAAGTGTAAAAAGTGGCCTGGTCTTTCAGGGTGTTTAAGCACTGGGGGCTGAGGTGGTTAAGGTGCCCTAACCATGAAGAGGGTGACTGAGCTTTAAAGTTGCTTGTGACCAGCAAAGGTGTTGAAGTCTAGTGCTTCTGCAGTTCTCCTATGTTTTGCTGGCATTTATCCTGCATTTGTTCCTGTCTGTGCTCCTGCCCTGTACCTGAATTGGGACAGTTGGTCCACACTCGCTGATCTGCAACAGCTGCTGTTAGAACTATCTGACTTATTTTTTGAGAACAAAAGAATCGGGTAGTTCCAGCAGGTACAGTAGTAACATCAGATTTTCTTTCCTACTTGCTTCATATATAAACGTAGGGTAAACAGGTTTTGTCTGGTTGGTTGCATTCTTAAATCTTGTCACAGTATTCTATTTCAAAAAAATAGGAAAATAACTGTATGTGCAAAATCATTTATCACAAGATATGTTTTTCAGTTTGAAATTGATAGAAGTGAACTTCCAGGTTTCCTAACTTTAATGGACAAAAAGATTGTAAAACCTAATTTAAAGCTTTAAAATGCAAATGACAGCAATTTATGTGCAGTTTTACTTCGTCAATTACATATAAAGGTGGTTAAAGTATTGTCTAAAGTCCTTTAACAGTCCTTGAGATCAGTGCCATGTTTAGGAGCTCTGTACTGCACATCCATTATCCAGTCATTTTAAAACTCCCTCAATTAATGGTTTTACAAAACCCAAGGACTCAATTAGGAGGAATTTGGGGTTCCTGTTCAAAAATATGTCAGAGAGAAATATTTCTGTCTTGTTCCATTAAACTTTGATGTTAAAAGTGGTTATCCGGGAAATGATATGACCTAGCCTTAGAATAGCTCATCATTGTCACATCAGTGGGGATCCATGTCCTGGGTCACCCCTGCCAATCAGCTGCGCTTATCCGAGCTCGGGTGAGCGATGCAGGATCCCTGGAGCTTTCCATCATATAATGGCAATGCTTGGTATTGTAGCTCAGCCCCTTTGACTTGAATGGGGCTGAGCTGCAACTCAGCCAGTGACTGATGTACAACGATATACAAAAAGGTTTGGCAGCACTACTGTCCCACATAAGGGAAGGCCATTAGAAAAAATACCTTGAAGGTGATGGTGCACGCAGATGGGGACCCTGGCTGGTGATCCCAACGTCAGAATAAGAATACAAAAAATCTGCAGCACTCGTCAGTGTGATAAATCCAAGGTGGTTTATTCCATGTACAGCAAGGTGGTGCACCACCTTGCTGTACATGGAATAAACCACCTTGGATTTATCACACTGACGAGTGCTGCAGATTTTTTGTATTCTTATTCTGATGTACAACGATGTCACTAACCTAGGAAGAGGCTGCAGTACAGTGAAAGGCTCTTCTAACAGCTCTTCTAACAGCTGATCAGCAGGGATCCTGGGTGTCACATGCTGGTAGATCTGATACTGATGACCTATCCTGAGAATAAGTCATAAATATCTCTTCCTGGATAACCCTTTTAAGTATCAGTGACAGTTTCATAATCTCTGAGTAGAGCAAAAGGGTAACAACGTTTGGAACTTTTTTTTACTTTCAGGCTCCCTTTCTCACCATCCACTACAGTTTCAAACTTGAGGCTACCATCATTTTATAGACAGTCTTGGCTATCTTATACATAAATTGGACTTACAACAATTTAGCATATAATTAGTTAGGCAGATTCTTGTCATGTAACTGCATTGTTACTGTTTTGCTCCTGGTGGTGGAACAATCTTTTTCTTCTTGTATACTACAAATTACAAGCTTTTCTCACATTCCATAATAGCTCAGTTTGTTATTAGGTTGATTCCAAATTGAAAAGTCACTGGTTTGAATCCAGGAGCTGCCATGAAGAAGATTTTACAAGAAAAGAGAAACAGCATCATCCAGCTCATCGTTAGCGATATCTCGGCCAAGAAAATTGCCAAACTGCATCATGTGAGTGATGTGACAGTTGGAAGAATACGAAATGAAGTCCGTCCATCCATTCCAAATCCAATAGGTGGACAACGAGGTAAAATATCGAAGTCAAAAAGTCGTCTTATCACAAGGTCCATCAGTTCTGAAGCAACAAGCAGTGGAGGCACCTCGTATGCTTCATAATAGTGAGATCACAGACGTCCATGCAAGCACCGTTCGACGCGTACTTCACAAGTCTGGAATGGTGGCCCGAAAAAAGGTGAAGAAGTCTCGACTTCAATATTGTCATAAGAAACGTCGGCTCAAGTTTGCAAAAAAGGTAAACAGTCGACAGTAGAAGATTGGAAATGGGTGATTTGGAGTGAAGAGATGAAAGTCAGTAGACTGGGCTCTGAAAAGGGGGCTAAAGGATTGAGAAATTGAAGAAAATGTCAAGTTCGGTGCAGGAAGCCTGATGATATGGGGTTGTTTCACAGCCAAAGGCATTGGATACTTGACCAGGATCGATGGTGGTCTCAAAGCTGATCTACTGTATATGTGAGTATCCTATAAGACGAGTTACTTCGTACAGTTGAGTACTATGAGTATGAAAAGGATGACATAGTATTCTAGCAGGACGACCCAAAGTGCAACGTGCCAGTCCGCAGGGGTAGAACACGTGAGGTTCACGGTGGGCTGAAGTGGACAAACAGTTTTATCGGTTATTCATGGTTTAGCAGATGCCTCCCTGGGCAAGCAGTGCAGTGAAGGGGAGAACAGCACTGGATTCTCCAGGGCACACTCTATTACAGTAGACACCGGCCTTGATGGTGATTGGGTTTCTGAGTGCTTGTGCGGCTGGGCCCCTGACTTAGGTATTGTCATGACGCCAGCACCTTGATGGTGTAAAATGTTGAGAGTGGTAGTGGTATGAAGTTAGAAGAACGAGGCAGGTTTAAATCCAACTGTGAACTTTACTATAACCAGGTTCTTGATAACAGTTTACATCCAGTAACAAAGCAGTCTGTGGTACACATGCAAGTTGGATGTGATTAATCCCATTAACAGGCTGTGCTGGTAGTAATGTGTCAGGCTAGGGTAGTTAGTTATGTACTCACTGATACGCCTTACTTCAGTCTCAGTTGAGGTTATTCAAGTCCTAGTCTTCTACATACAAGCAATGCAACAGAAATCTTATCTGTCCCTAGAATAACGGTGAGGCTGCCAGAAGCTAATAAGTCCTTCACCTATATACAAAGACGCCTAGATCCCAGAATAATAGCTTTGTCCTTCCTTTGTCTTTGTCCACTGATAAACTTGACCGAGATTCACTTGCTACTCCTGAGGAGTGGATGGTAGAATAGAGACTTTTCCTCTGCCTGACTTCCTAGCCTGGTATGGAGATGCAACGATGGCTCCACTGGGCTGTGGAGCCCAAGAGAGAGAGAGCTGAGAGGAGAGGAGACCTCTCCTACCTCCTCCACACTCCTGTACTCAAACACTACATCTTCCCAAATCCGCAACTAGGCCTGAACTGTCCTATATATACTGTGGTGCTACCCCATCTAGTGGTGAGATGTATGTGGTGCACCTGACAGCCTGGTAAAAAGGGATTTCACATGATAATACAATACAGCATGATATTACAGATGACAACAACAAGCTTTTGCAGTTCCCACATAAGCTAGTGGGACGCTACAAAAGCATACGTCGAGATTGACGAAGAAATTATTCAATGATAATGAAGCTGTGACGAGGGTGTCATGACCTATCGCTGACCCTGTTGTGCATGGGGTCAGAAGGTCACAGCGGGTGGCTATGAGCTCGGTTTCTCAAGGGATCACTCCATGACCTAATGGTGCGAATAGATTCCGGTCCATGTTTTCCTGATTAGGTTTGCGATCCTTTTTGTCCCATTTTGGAATCTGTAGCTTTTCCTTAAAGCTGTTCTCTGTCAGCCACTATACAGGTCCTTCTCAAAAAATTTGCATATTGTGATAAAGTTCATTATTTTCTGTAATGTACTGATAAACATTAGACTTTCATATATTTTAGATTCATTACACACAACTGAAGTAGTTCAAGCCTTTTCTTGTTTTAATATTGATGATTTTGGCATACAGCTCATGAAAACCCAAAATTCCTATCTCAAAAAATTAGCATATTTTATCCGACCAATAAAAGAAAAGTGTTTTTAATACAAAAAAAGTCAACCTTCAAATAATTAAGTTTAGTTATGCACTCAATACTTGGTCGGGAATCCTTTTGCAGAAATGACTGCTTCAATGCGGCGTGGCATGGAGGCAATCAGCCTGTGGCACTGCTGAGGTGTTATGGAGGCCCAGGATGCCTCGATAGCGGCCTTAAGCTCATCCAGAGTGTTGGGTCTTGCGTCTCTCAACTTTCTCTTCCCAATATCCCACAAATTCTCTATGGGGTTCAGGTCAGGAGAGTTGGCAGGCCAATTGAGCACAGTAATACCATGGTCAGTAAACCATTTACCAGTGGTTTTGGCACTGTGAGCAGGTGCCGGGTCGTGCTGAAAAATGAAATCTTCA
Source organism: Bufo bufo (assembly GCF_905171765.1). Classification (NCBI taxonomy): domain Eukaryota; kingdom Metazoa; phylum Chordata; class Amphibia; order Anura; family Bufonidae; genus Bufo; species Bufo bufo. The sequence goes on along the minus strand of NC_053389.1, from coordinate 92,311,977 downwards.
TCTCCATAAAGCTTTTCAGCAGATGGAAGCATGAAGTGCTCCAAAATCTCCTGATAGCTAGCTGCATTGACCCTGCCCTTGATAAAACACAGTGGACCAACACCAGCAGCTGACATGGCACCCCAGACCATCACTGACTGTGGGTACTTGACACTGGACTTCAGACATTTTGGCATTTCCCTCTCCCCAGTCTTCCTCCAGACTCTGGCACCTTGATTTCCGAATGACATGCAAAATTTGCTTTCATCTGAAAAAAGTACTTTGGACCACTGAGCAACAGTCCAGTTTTGCTTCTCTGTAGCCCAGGTCAGGCGCTTCTGCCGCTATTTCTGGTTCAAAAGTGGCTTGACCTGGGGAATGCGGCACCTGTAGCCCATTTCCTGCACACGCCTGTACATGGTGGCTCTGGATGTTTCTACTCCAGACTCAGTCCACTGCTTCCGCAGGTCCCCAAAGGTCTGGAATCGGTCCTTCTCCACAATCTTCCTCAGGGTCCGGTCACCTCTTCTCGTTGTGCAGCGTTTTCTGCCACACTTTTTCCTTCCCACAGACTTCCCACTGAGGTGCCTTGATACAGCACTCTGGGAACAGCCTATTCGTTCAGAAATTTCTTTCTGTGTCTTACCCTCTTGCTTGAGGGTGTCAATGATGGCCTTCTGGACAGCAGTCAGGTCGGCAGTCTTACCCATGATTGTGGTTTTGAGTAATGAACCAGGTTGGGAGTTTTTAAAAGCCTCAGGAATCTTTTGCAGGTGTTTAGAGTTAATTAGTTGATTCAGATGATTAGGTTAATAGCTCGTTTAGAGAACCTTTTCATGACATGCTAATTTTTTGAGATAGGAATTTTGGGTTTTCATGAGCTGTATGCCAAAATCATCAATATTAAAACAAGAAAAGGCTTGAACTACTTCAGTTGTGTGTAATGAATCTAAAATATATGAAAGTCTAATGTTTATCAGTACATTACAGAAAATAATGAACTTTATCACAATATGCTAATTTTTTGAGAAGGACCTGTATATATTCTCCCTTTCTGCCTACCTCGTTGCCAGATATAGACCTTCCTTAAAGATCTTCTATTCTGACCTCAGATGGACAACTGTTGTACTGTAGTACTGTAGATTCATTGGTGGCGATGTCTGTGACCGGCCGGGCGCTACTCCTACTGGTAAGTGAAAGGTCTGTGCGGCGCATGGCTTATAGCACAGACCTGTCACTTACCAGTAGGAGGAGCGCCCGGCCGGACACAGACATTGCAGCCTCGCAGGTAAGTATAATGCTTCTAAAAATTGCTAAGTAACCATGGCAACCAGGACTGCAGTAGCGTCCTGGTTGCCATGGTTACCGATCGGAGCCCCAGAGATTAAACTGGGACTCCGATCAGAACTCTCCGCTGCCACCAATGATAGGGGGTGAGATTTTAATTAGGAGGGGGAGGGAGGGGGCCCACTGGCCACCAATGAATCTACAGTACTACAGGGGAGGGAGGGGGGCCCACTGGCCACCAATGAATCTATAGAACTACAGGGGAGGGAGGGGGGGCCGCACTGGCTACCAATAAATCTACAGTACCACAAGGGAGGGAGGGGAGGCCGCACTGGCCACCAATGAATTTAAAACTGGGGAGGGAGGGGGGTGTGCCCCCTCCTGCCTGGCAGCACATGATCTCTTACAGGGGGCTATGATAAACACAATTAACCCCTTAGGTGCAGCACCTGAGGGGTTAATTGTGCGGATCACAGCCCCTGTAAGAGATCGGGTGCTACCAGGCAGCAGGGGGCAGTCATGTACACAGTTCAAAGTATATTCTAACTAGAAGCGTCCCCATCACTATGGGAACGCCTCTGTGTTAGAATATACTGTAGGATCTGAGTTTTCACGAAGTGAAAACTCAGCTCTGAAAAAGCTTTTATGCAGACGGATCTGCGGATCCGTCTGTGTGAAAGTAGACTACGGCCACGGACCATGGACGCGGATGCCAATCTTGTGTGCATCCGTGTTTTTTCACGGACCCATTGACTTGAATGGGTCCGTGAACCATTGTCCGTCAAAAAAAATAGGACAGGTCATATTTTTTTGATGGACAGGAAACACGGATGCGTCTGCAAAATGGTGCATTTTCTGATTTTTCCACGGACCCATTGAAAGTCAACGGTCGTGTGCATGAGGCCTTTGGCTGCACAATGTGTGTTGCAGCCACAACCACCTTGTGGTGCTAGCTTAAGGGACCATTTAGACGGCCATATGTGTTTTGCAGTTCGCAAATTGCAGATTCTCAAAACACGGAGACTGCCCGCGTGCGTCCTATGATAGAAAATGCTGATTCTTGTCCGCAATTGCGGTGTATTAGGTCTTCTATACATCTTGAACACCATTGAAAGTGAATGAGGGATGTATCCATTTTCTATTGTGCCAGAGAAAACGGATCCGTCCCCATTGACTTAAATTGTGTGCCAGGACGGATCCGTTTGGCTCAATTTCATCAAGCGGACAGCATTTTGGTGTCCGCCTCCAAAGCGGAATGGTGACTGATCGGAGGCAAACTGATGCATTCTTAGTGGATCCTTTTACATTCAGAATGCATTAGGGCAAAAATGATCCATTTTCGACATAACTCCCCCGTACCAGGACCGCCACTGAAATCCGGGACTGTCCTGCCGGATACTGGAAGGAGGTATGGCTTTAGGCCTCATGCACATGACCATAGCCTGCCTGTGCCTGTATTGTGGCCAGCAAACAGGGGGTCTGAAATATACAGGCACCAGCCGTGTGCGCACCGTATCAAGTGATGGGTCTGAAATCCGAAAGATACGGTGTGGTCTTGAATGGAAGCACAGATCGGAAACCTATGGAGTGCATCCATGGGTTTTCTGTCCATGCCTCCGCACTGTGAAAAAGTGCTGTCGGATGCAGATTGCAGACCCCATTTAAATGAATGGGTTCATGTCTGCAGACAGTGGACACACTGTCGGTGCCCCCCATGCATTGCAATGTATACACACACACACACACGTGTGTAAATATATGTATATAAATATGTATATATACATATGTGTATGTATATTCATATATACAGTATATATATATATATTATTATTTTTTGTATGTACACATATTTAGGCTCCATTCACACATCCGCAATTCCATTCCGCATTTTGCGGAACGGAATTGCGGACCCATACATTTCTATGGGGCCGCACGACGTGCGGCTCCGATCCGGAATTGCGGACCCGCACTTCCGGGTCCGCAATTCCGATCCTGAAAAAAAATAGAACATGTCCTATTCTTGTCCGCAATAGCAGACAAGAATAGGTATATTTTCTTAGTGCCGGCAATGTGCGGTCCTCAAAATGCGGAACGCACATTGCCGCTGTCCGTGTTTTGCGGATCTGTGGATCCGCAAAACACACACGGATGTGTGAATGGACCCTTAGACATAAATACATACACACACATACATATACACTCACCTAAAGAATTATTAGGAACACCTGTTCTATTTCTCATTAATGCAATTATCTAGTCAACCAATCACATGGCAGTTGCTTCAATGCATTTAGGGGTGTGCTCCTTGTCAAGACAATCTCCTGAACTCCAAACTGAATGTCAGAATGGGAAAGAAAGGTGATTTAAGCAATTTTGAGCGTGGCATGGTTGTTGGTGCCAGACGGGCCGGTCTGAGTATTTCACAATCTGCTCAGTTACTGGGATTTTCACGCACAACCATTTCTAGGGTTTACAAAGAATGGTGTAAAAAAGGGAAAAACATCCAGTATGCGGCAGTCCTGTGGGCAAAAATGCCTTGTGGATGCTAGAGGTCAGAGGAGAATGGGCCGACTGATTCAAGCTGATAGAAGAGCAACGTTGACTGAAATAACCACTCGTTACAACTGAGGTATGCAGCAAAGCATTTGTGAAGCCACAACACGCACAACCTTGAGGCGGATGGGCTACAACAGCAGAAGACCCCACCGGGTACCACTCATCTCCACTACAAATAGGAAAAAGAGGCTACAATTTGCACGAGCTCACCAAAATTGGACTGTTGAAGACTGAAAAAATGTTGCCTGGTCTGATGAGTCTCGATTTCTGTTGAGACATTCAAATGGTAGAGTCCGAATTTGGCGTAAACAGAATGAGAACATGTATCCATCCTCTGATGGCTACTTCCAGCAGGATAATGCACCATGTCACAAAGCTCAAATCATTTCAAATTGGTTTCTTGAACATGACAATGAGTTCACTGTACTAAAATGGCCCCCACAGTCACCAGATCTCAACCCAATAGAGCATCTTTGGGATGTGGTGGAACGGGAGCTTCGTGCCCTGGATGTGCATCTGTAACGGTCGCGTACACACACACACACAGGGGGGAGGGAAGTGACCACTGCGCTCCACCCTTACCCCTGGCCCTGCCTACTTGCCTCGCGAGTCCTAATGACAGGGGACAACTGGACGGCAATCCCTAACTTGGAGTAAGTGCAGGGATGACAGACAGACAAACAACAGGACATGAACGGACCGAGTCAATACCAGGAAAGCTGCAAAGTACAAATGGAGCAAGCATAGAATTGTCAGATGAAGCCGGGGTCATAAATACCAGGAGAGCAGAGAAGTACAAGAGGAGTCCTAAGAGAGTAGTCAGGTGGGAGCCGAGGTCACAATACCAGGACGGAAGCGCAGTACAGGAGGAGCAGACAAAAGGATGGTCAGGGAACAGGATCAGGTATGTATTCAGCAGTCCAACAAATAGCCAGGAACCTAGAAATTAAAAGGCAACCTGTAGCCAGCAGGCTGCCTGTATTTATAGTGGGGAGTGAGGGTCATGTGACATGGCCAGCGTCACATGACCGACAGACCAACCAGTCGAGCACCGAGTGATCAGCTCGGCGCTCAAGGCAGACTATGAGCAGGGAGCCACCCAGCTAGTAAAGCCGCCCTGGGAATGAGGTCAAACACAGAACCTCATTCCAAAAGCTAAGCAACAGTTCTGCGGGCAATGGGGGACTGAGTGCACCTTCGGAACCCTGTGACAGCATCCCTCAAATCTCCATCAACTGCAAGATGCTATCCTATCAATATGGGCCAACATTTCTAAAGAATGCTATCAGCACCTTGTTGAATCAATGCCACGTAGAATTAAGGCAGTTCTGAAGGCAAAAGGGGGTCCAACACCGTATTAGTATGGTGTTCTTAATAATTCTTTAGGTGAGTGTAGATACATACACACATATATACAAACACGTGTGTTATATTTTGTGTATAAATAAATATGTATGCGTATATATATATATATATACACACACACGTGTGTGTGTGTATGTGTATATATATATATATTAAGCAAAACAACAGCACTCTCATTAGATGAAAATAGAAAAAAGATTATTCACCCATGTGGACGCGATGTTTGTGTATATATATATATATATACAGTGGGATGCGAAAGTTTGGGCAACCTTGTTAATCGTCATGATTTTCCTGTATAAATAGTTGGTTGTTACGATAAAAAATGTCAGTTAAATATATCATATGGGAGACACACACAGTGATATTTGAGAAGTGAAATGAAGTTTATTGGATTTACAGAAAGTGTGCTATAAGGCCCCTTTCACACGAGCGAGTATTCCGCGCGGATGCGATGCGGGAGGTGAACGCATTGCACCCGCACTGAATACTGACCCATTCATTTCTATGGGGCTGTGCACACGAGCGGTGATTTTCACGCATCACTTTTGCGTTGCGTGAAAATCGCAGCATGCTCCTCTTTGTGCGTTTTTCACGTAACGCAGGCCCCATAGAAATGAATGGGGTTGCGTGAAAATCGCAAGCATCCGCAAGCAAGTGCGGATGCGGTGCGATTTTCACGCACGTTTGCTAGGAGACGATCGGGATGGAGACCCGAACCTTATTATTTTCCCTTATAACATGGTTATAAGGGAAAATAATAGCATTCTGAATACAGAATGCTAAGTAAAACAGGGCTGGGGGGGTTAAAAAAAATAAAAATCATTTAACTCACCTTAATCCACTTGCTCGCGATGCCCGGCATCTCCGTCTGACTCTTTTACTGTCTAGGACCTGTGGAGAGCATTAACTATAGTTTAAGGACCTGGGATGACGTCACTCCGGTCATCACATGGTACGTCACATGATCTTTTACCATGGTGATTCACCATGGTAAAAGATCATGTGACGTACCATGTGATGACCAGAGTGACGTCATCCCAGGTCCTTAAACTATAGTTAATGCTCTCCACAGGTCCTATACAGTAAAAGAGTCAGACGGAGATGCCCGGCATCGCGAACAAGTGGATTAAGGTGAGTTAAATGATTTTTTATTTTTTTTAACCCCCTCCAGCCCTGTTTTACTTAGCATTCTGTATTCAGAATGCTATTATTTTCCCTTATAACCATGTTATGAGGGAAAATAATACTATTTACAGAACACCGATCCCAAGCCCGAACTTCTGTGAAGAAGTTCGGGTTTGGGTACCAAACACGCGCGATTTTTCTCACGCGAGTGCAAAACGCATTACAATGTTTTGCACTTGCGCGGAAAAATCGCGGGTGTTCCCGCAACGCACCCGGACATTTTTCCGCAACGCCCGTGTGAAAGAGGCCTAATTGTTTAAACACAATTAGGGAGGTGCATAAATTTGGGCACCACAAAAAAGAAATGAAATCAATATTTAGTAGATCCTCCTTTTGCAGAAATTACAGCCTCTAAACGCTTCCTGTAGGTTCCAATGAGAGTCTGGATTCTGGTTGAAGGTATTTTGGACCATTCCTCTTTACAAAACATCTTTAGTTCATTCAGGTTTGATGGCTTCCGAGCATGGACAGCTCTCTTTAAGTCACACCACAGATTTTCAATTATATTCAGGTCTGGGGACTGAGATGGCCATTCCAGGACGTTGTATTTGTTCCTCTGCATAAATGCCTTAGTGGATTTTGAGCAGTGTTTAGGGTCGTTGTCTTGTTGAAAGATCCAGCCCCGGCGCAGCTTCAGCTTTGCACTGATTCCTGGACATTTGTCTCCAGAATCTGCTGATACTGAGTGGAATCCATGCATCTCTCAACTGTGACAAGATTCCCAGTCCCTGCACTGGCCACACAGCCCCACAGCATGATGGGACCACCACCATATTTTACTGTAGGTAGCAGGTGTTTTTCTTGGAATGCTGTGTTCTTTTTCCTCCATGCATAACGCCCCTTGTTATGGCCAAATAATTCAATTTCAGTTTCATCAGTCCACAGCACCTTATTCCAAAATGAAGCTGGCTTGTCCAAATGTGCTTTAGCCCACCTCAAGCGGCACTTTTTGTGCTGTGGGCAGAGAAAAGGCTTCCTCTGCATCACTCTCGCATGCAGCATCTCCTTGTGTAAAGTGCGCCGAATGGTTGAACGATGCACAATAACTCCATCTGCAGCAAGATGATGTTGTAGGTCTTTGGTGCTGGTCTGTGGGTTGACTCTGACTGTTCTCACCATTCGTCGCTTCTGTCTATCCGAGATTTTTTTTGGTCTGCCACTTCAAGCCTTAACTTGAACTGAGCCTGTGGTCTTCCATTTCCTCAATATGTTCCTAACTGTGGAAACAGACAGCTGAAATCTCTGAGACAGCTTTCTGTATCCTTCCCCTAAACCATGATGGTGAACAATCTTTGTCTTCAGGTCATTTGAGAGTTGTTTTGAGACCCCAATGTTGCTACTCTTCAAAGAAAATTAAAAGAGGAGGGAAACTTACAATTGACACCCTTAAATACTCTTTCTCATAATTGGATTCACCTGTGTATGTAGGTCAGGGGTCACTGAGCTTACCAAGCCAATTTGAGTTCCAATAATTAGTTCTAAAGGTTTTGGAATCAATAAAATGACAACAGTGCCCAAATTTATGCACCTGCCTAATTTTGTTTAAACAATTATAGCACACTTTCTGTAAATCCAATAAACTTAATTTCACTTCTCAAATATCACTGTGTGTGTCTCCTATATGATATATTTAACTGACATTTTTTATCGTAACAACCAATGATTTATACAGGAAAATCATGACGATTAACAAGGTTGCCCAAACTTTCGCATCCCACTGTATATATAATCCAAAAAGTAGGCAGCACTCCAAGGTAAAGGTGTATGTATGTATGTATGTATATATACAGTACAGACCAAAAGTTTGGACACACCTTCTCATTCAAAGAGTTTTCTTTATTTTCATGACTATGAAAATTGTAGATTCACACTGAAGGCATCAAAACTATGAATTAACACATGTGGAATTATATACATAACAAACAGTGTGAAACAACTGAAAATATGTCATATTCTAGGTTCTTCAAAGTAGCCACCTTTTGCTTTGATTACTGCTTTGCACACTCTTGGCATTCTCTTGATGAGCTTCAAGAGGTAGTCCCCTGAAATGGTTTTCACTTCACAGGTGTGCCCTGTCAGGTTTAATAAGTGGGATTTCTTGCCTTATAAATGGGGTTGGGACCATCAGTGGCGTTGAGGAGAAGTCAGGTGGATACGCAGCTGATAGTCCTACTGAATAGACTGTTAGAATTTGTATTATGGAAATAAAAAAGCAGCTAAGTAAAGAAAAACGAGTGGCCATCATTACTTTAAGAAATGAAGGTCAGTCAGTCAGCCGAAAAATTGGGAAAACTTTGAAAGTAAGGGCTATTTGACCATGAAGGAGAATGATGGGGTGCTGCGCCAGATGACCTGGCCTCCACAGTCACCGGACCTGAACCCAATCGAGATGGTTTGGGGTGAGCTGGACCGCAGAGTGAAGGCAAAAGGGCCAACAAGTGCTAAGCATCTCTGGGAACTCCTTCAAGACTGTTGGAAGACCATTTCAGGGGACTACCTCTTGAAGCTCATCAAGAGAATGCCAAGAGTGTGCAAAGCAGTAATCAAAGCAAAAGGTGGCTACTTTGAAGAACCTAGAATATGACTTATTTTCAGTTGTTTCACACTTGTTTGTTATGTATATAATTCCACATGTGTTAATTCATAGTTTTGATGCCTTCATAGTCATGAAAATAAAGAAAACACTTTGAATGAGAAGGTGTGTCCAAACTTTTGGTCTGTACTGTATATTTATATATATATACACACACACACACAAAATCATAGTTCCTGGCTAGATGTCCTGCTTTCCTTGTTGGTTGCATGGGCGTGGCCTAACAGGACCAGTGGGCGTGGCTTAGCAGGTCGGCTGTGTGGTGATAGTGCAGGGGGGATTGACTAAGTAGCTACTGCAGTAGGGACTCTAAAGGTTTTTATCACAGCCAGCTTCTGACAGGAATCAGCTGATTGTAGAGAGGGAACAAGCAGCTGATTCCTGTCACAGTTGGAGCGGGCAGCAGGGAGCCGAACACTGACAGGAGCAGACTGCACATGCGCATGGACGAGCTTCCTCTCAAGCTCCTCCATGTCGCGTGCAGCCATGGATGAACTCAGCTGCAAGCTGTGGCGTACCTCTAATATAGGCAGACCACGCAGCTGCTACGGGGCCCGTGGGAGGAGCTGCTACGGGGCCCGTGTAAAGCCCCGCCCCCTGATTATACTACAATAACAATAGAAACTGCTTGAGTCCCTATCTGGGGCTCTGGTGGGCCCTGCTTCCCCTGATCCCAGGGCCCCTACCCCCTTACAAACTTTGTGTATGTTTCTGTGGCTGCCGTAGTTACAGACTGTCCCCGCTGTAAGCCGAGCTCTCTCTCTTCTGTCAGCTGAGCGCTGAACTGGCCAATCAGCGCAGCCGACAGATACAGAAACCAGAGAGAGTGAGGACTGCTGCTCCCATGTGAGACACCACGCTGGCCCTGCCTGTCTCAGTGAAGGCTGACTGCCGGACAGGACCCGCACAGCCAGAGACTGAGTGAGTGACAAAAAGTTCATGACCTGGTTGTTGGAGGGGGGCAGTGATTCTGCCTTCCTAAGCAGCAGAGACCAGAGTTGCTTGTTTTTTTGGGAGGGAAACACTTCTCTATATAAGCATCAGTAGCAGAGTTCATGGCAGGGGTCAACCCCTTGGAACTCTGCTTGCTGCTGTTTATATACAGGACATTGTGCCCTAGACAGAATCCCCCCCCCCTCCCCATGTACTCTGCCTGGTGCACACTAAGCATCACAAGCAAGCAGAGTTAATGGCAGGGAGGGAGGTCTGCTTGGGTAAAAAAAAAATATATATAATTTCTTAATTGAATAAAAAAAAATGTTCAAGGCATTTCTATACTACCGGTACTTCATTCCTTAAAATATAAGGATTTGTGTGTTGTTTTTAAATATTTATAATTTAAGAATAGGGATGACCGAACTTCTGTTTTCAAGTTTGGTGTACAAGGTTCGGATTATCTAAGAATTCTGTTATGGATTCCGCTAACACAGACCATTAGTTATGGTAGCGGAATCCATGACGGAATTCTTAGATAACCCGAACCTTGTACACCAAACTTGAAGACACAAGTAGTTTACTCATCCCTATTTAGGAATTAATTGTAACCAGTTGGGAATAAAAAAAGAATATGCATATATACACACATACTAGTTGAACCTGAACAATATACACGCACACACTGTCCTCAATATACAGTAATTATAATATATATATGTATAGCGCCAATACAGAGAGGGGCATTATATGTACTGCACTGGGGGCCATTGTATATATATCGGGATACTATTCTTTGGATACTATATATATATATATATATATACACATATATACTTCAGGGGGCATTATATATATTATACAAGGGGCACTGCAACGGGGTTTTATAAAATACTGGGGCCACTATAACTTATTACCACTAGGGGCTTTAAAGGGGAGCCTTCTTACTGCTGGAGGCACTATAGGGGGGTATTATTATTAAGTACAATTAGAGATGAGTGAATTTCCGCTTATGAAATTCGTTCACACTTTGTTTTGTGGTGAAAGGTGAATTGCATTATGGATTACATTACCACGGACCATAACACAATTCTATGACGGAATGCCTTTAGAGACATTCCGTTATTCATTCCATCATAATGGAAGTCTATGGACTGCAAAACTGATCCGTCCCATTTCCGTTATGCAGGAGAGGACTCTACCTCCAGACTCTGTCATTGTGCCGCTCTGTGGCCTCCTGATGCTGCTGCCACTTCTACTCATAATGGAAACGGAACGGATCCATTTTGCAGCCCATAGACTTCTATTATGATGGAATGAATAACGGAATGTCTCTAAAGGCATTCCGTCATAGAATTGTGTTATGGTCCGTGGTAATGGAATCCATAATGCAATTCACCTTTCACCACAAAACAAAGTGTGAACGAATTTCATAAGCGGAAATTCACTCATCTCTAAGCACAATATAGAGGACATTACAAATAAAGTGGTTGTTTTGTGGGGTACTGTCAGGGCCACTATTAATATTCAGGGGAATCTAAGAGCACTATTATTATGGGGGGGACTATCTTTATGGCAGTGTAATTTGTATAGTATTTGGGGGCACTGGGGAGCACATAGTCCACAATATTGGGGATGGCAGCAGGATGACAATGTTCGGGCACAAGAAGGGGAAGGATGATAAGAAAAGTGAGGAACCTAAGATGTCTGTGTGCTGAACTCTGCAGAGACAGCAAGAACCATTATATATATATATATATATATATATATATTTTACATAAATTGTTCTTTATATTTGTGGAGGGAGGGAGGGGCCCTATGCCAAGTTTTGCTATGGGGCCCCATGATTTCAATGTACGCCTCTGGCTGCAAGGTAGAGCAGGAATAAGGGGGCATAGCTTATAATTGAAAGAGAAGCAGGCAGATGTGTTTAATGAAGTATATTAGGGACTTCATTTTTTCCCTGCATGCCACACAGTAGTGGAGAGTATTTAAAGAGTGGCCAACCCCTTTAACCCCTATACCAGGGAACTAGTCATTGCTGCAGGGGAGATACCAGACCGCTGTCTTTTGAGATAGCCCAAGTGTAGACAGCAGCTGACCCACAGGTATTAGAGATGCTGTCACGAAGCAACAAGTAGTCAAGCAATACTAGTAGTTAGGAGACGGGTCGGAGCAAGCACTGTAAGAAAGTATCCGGGAAACAAATCTGAGGCAGGTGGCAATGGAGCAATTTCAGAAACAGGCTAAGGTCACGGCAGATGACTATGAGTCAGAATCCGTTGTCAGGCTCGAGTCCGGTATATTGGTAGTTAGACAGAGAATTATATATTTGCTCATAACTAGAGACTGGAGGGTGATTTAAATACATAGAGATAACCAGTTATTGGCTAGGGACGGATTTGGTGGTCCTTTAAAAAGGCAGAGAGTAAGCATGTGCATGCCCTATGAAGAAGGCCAGGGGGACTATAGACCATATTTTCTGGATGCAGCCTGGATAAAACGCCGGTGCCCTTGCCCGCAGGATGGAACGAGGCAACCAGGCCCCATTATAACAAGTACAAATTTTGCATTTTATTTTGAGCGCGAATATTCGAATTGCGAATTTTAATCACGAATATCGCCACTTCGAGAATGGAGGATGTGCCTACTTAATGATGAGCCTTGTGCCTTGAGGAAAAAAAGAGACAATGCAGCAGCACCCTGCAAATCAGATAAAGTACAATAATGCCAAAAATTATAGTGTTAGGACCCGTCTAACAGAGATCACCTTGATGTACGGCAGACGAGCTCACATGGTTTTGTACAAAATGCATTGGCCAAGCATCTCACTTTATAAATAAGCATAGCATTAGCACTATAATTTTTGGCATTATTGTACTTTATCTGATTTGCAGGGTGCTGCTGCATTGTCTCTTTTTTTCCTCTAGGTCTTTGCCATGGCGGCGTGCACCTTTGCACTAGGAGGTGCTGACTAACCCCCTTTTTTTGCAGATTTACAATGCTGGAGATGTGGCACTCCAGCGAGTCGTGCACTCCTGATTAGCCCGTCTGCCCCATAGGTTGATTTTAATTACTTTCAGTATAAAGCTGTGGCCTGCTCTCACTACATTCATTGGAAGCTGTCTGGCACAAGGAAAGGTATAGAGTGGGCTCGGCATGCAGGTTGGTGCCTGCATCCCTTGTAATGGAGGCCATTATGGCCCAAAAAATGGTAAAAAGCAGAGTGGATCCAGCATGCATGTGGATCCAACACTCCCTGAACTTTATGGTGGCCATTATGGAGCATAACAGGTAGTATTTAGTGTTAGGACCCGTCTAACAGAGATCACCTTGATGTACGGCAGACGAGCTCACATGGTTTTGTACAAAATGCATTGGCCAAGCATCTCACTTTATAAATAAGCATAGCATTAGCACTATAATTTTTGGCATTATTGTACTTTATCTGATTTGCAGGGTGCTGCTGCATTGTCTCTTTTTTTCCTCTAGGTCTTTGCCATGGCGGCGTGCACCTTTGCACTAGGAGGTGCTGACTAACCCCCTTTTTTTGCAGATTTACAATGCTGGAGATGTGGCACTCCAGCGAGTCGTGCACTCCTGATTAGCCCGTCTGCCCCATAGGTTGATTTTAATTACTTTCAGTATAAAGCTGTGGCCTGCTCTCACTACATTCATTGGAAGCTGTCTGGCACAAGGAAAGGTATAGAGTGGGCTCGGCATGCAGGTTGGTGCCTGCATCCCTTGTAATGGAGGCCATTATGGCCCAAAAAATGGTAAAAAGCAGAGTGGATCCAGCATGCATGTGGATCCAACACTCCCTGAACTTTATGGTGGCCATTATGGAGCATAACAGGTAGTATTTAGTGTTAGGACCCGTCTAACAGAGATCGCCTTGACGTACGGCAGACGGGCTCAGATGGTTTTGTATAAAATGCATTGGCCAAGCATCTCAATTTATAAATAAGCGTAGCATTAGCACTATAATTTTTGGCATTATTGTACTTTATCTGATTTGCAGGGTGCTGCTGCATTGTCTCTTTTTTTCCTCTAGGTCTTTGCCATGGCAGCGTGCACCTGCGCACTGGGAGGTGCTGACTAACCCCCTTTTTTTGCAGAGGCTTGTACCTTGACATAAATGAAGAGCATCCTACAGGTGCGCAGGACATACAAAGACAGGTGTAGCACACATTGGTCTTTATAAATCTCCCCCTTAGTATACAGTATAAGATTAGGGTTCATTTTTTATGTTCACCAAAAAGAACAATACAGTAACAATACACTGATTAACTACGAGACCCAAATACTAAGTAGCAATGTAAAATGGCTTAATCTTCCCAGTGTAGGTTAAAATAGATGAAATCTCATCCTTGCTTAAGTCTGGTAGACACTTAGCAGTCTAAGGTTAGATTACATTATGTCTGCCTTTTAAACAGATTGTGAATGACTCTGCTGCTCCCGTGATCTCAAGAGAAGTATTTCATCATGACTTAGGACTCTGCACGGCAGCAGCAGGAAACATATCGCTCCCGGCATATCCACAGAAGCTGTCTATGATCTATGATCTGAGCAATGGATACCAGATGTGGAGCACCATTACAATGTCAAACGTGCATTTTGGGACATGTGGATTGGAAGTCGTGGGGTGAAGTCGAGGGCAATTGTTCCTAATGGCTGATCTCTGAACTAGTTCAGAAAATCAGCCTATTTTGGGTTGAAAATATATTGCTGCAAGTTTATCTAGCATGTGAGATGTATACGTTGCCATTCAATCTCATCTACTATTTATATATATGACTTATATGAGCTTTAAACTAGAGTTTTGGACCTAAGAGACTAACCATCTCTTATGTTCCTAATATTACCAATCAGTGCATGTAATTATTGCCCCCTACTGTGAATCAAACTCCCCACATGCTGCTTAAATTTACTGGTTTACTGGATCATTTAATTTTCAATCATGAGCCTCAATGCCTCCATTATCTAACATACCTAATTTCTGCCATTTCTTCTTATTAATGTGGCATACATTACTAGTATATATAAAATCTGGAGCTTTAACTGCTTCCTTAGGTTGTGGCTATGTAGCCATATTTCATTAGAGAAATCAAAACATCCAGAAGAAACCGTGAAAACTACAATGGTGCAGCCAACATTTCCTCTTCACAGCGGCATAGACAACATAAACAATACTTACCGTATATGAATATTTGCTATATAAATCTCTAAATTAATAATCTTTAAAGGGCTTCTGTCACCCCACTAAACTCATATATTTTTTTTTGGGGTTCTTATAATCCATATACTGCGATATATCTATACATTATGTTATTAATCATTTTCGTTCTGTAGATAAGGCAAAAAACGTACTTTTATAATATGCTAATTACCTGTCTACCAGCAAGTAGGGCGTCTACTTACTGGTAGCAGCTGCAGAAAACCACCCCCTCCTCCTGTTGATTGACAGGGCCAGCCGCGATCTCCTCCTCCGGCTGGTCCTGTCTCCATTTCAAAAATCGTGCGCCTGTCTTGATTCGGCACAGGCGCTCTGAGATAAGGAGGCTTGCCTCCTCAGCACTCCCTCAGTGCGCCTGCGCCGATGACGTCTTCTTTTTCGGTGACGTCATCGGCGCAGGCGCACTGAGGGAGTGCTGAGGAAGCGAGTCTCCTTCTCTCAGAGCGCCTGCGCCGAATCAACACAGGCGCGCAATTTTTGAAATGCAGACAGGACCAACCGGAGGAGGAGATCGCGGCTGGCCCTGTCAATCAACAGGAGGAGGGGGCGTTTTTTTGCGGCTGCTACCAGCAAGTAGACGCCCTACTTGCTGGTAGACAGGTAATTAGCATATCATAAAAGTACGTTTTTTGCCTTATCTACAGAACGAAAATGATTAATAACATAATGTATAGAGATATTGTAGTATATGGATTATAAGAACCCCAAAAAAAAAAAAAGAGTTTAGTGGGGTGACAGAAGCCCTTTAACTGTTTATAAGCACTGAAAACTGAAAAACATTAAATGGTGCTGACGCCTATAAAAACTCTAGGTTCGGCAAAGGTAATAAGGAATTATTTAGAAGTTACCATAGTCACCATTACAGTTGCTATAATATTTTTAGCAGGTAGGGATTTTCACCGCTATGGAAGGTTATAAGGGAATTCCCATCTTGTCCACAGGGTATGCCATAAAAGTCAGAGAGAGGTACAGTAGGTTCTAACTTGACAATGGGCACGTTTGTCAGCCGCAGTGTATAGAGTGGTGGCCATGCATGTGACACTCTCTCTCGGCTGTTATCGGAATTCTCATAGTGAATAAAGAGTACCGTGCATGTGTAATCACCTCTCCATACATTGCAGTCAACAAATAGTGACCCATTCTTGAGTTAGATGCAGGGCCCAACATAGATTTTTATGGCTTATCCTGTGAATATTCCATAAAAGTCTGAGATGGAAATACCCCTTTAATAGACGGTCATGATGATGACAGTATTCCAGGTTATAAAACAGTACATTTGCTTCATGCCTTAAAATGGGGATCAAGAAACACAATTGCATAGTTGAGAGCAAACAAGGCCAAGCAACTCAACTATGCAGAAAGACATAGATATTGGGAAGCAGAAAAGTAGCAGCAGGTTCACCAAAGGGCTGGAGCGCAGTACAATTAGGCCTCTTTCACACGGGCGTTGCGGAAAAATGTGCGGGTGCGTTGCGGGAACACCCGCGATTTTTCCGCGCGAGTGCAAAACATTGTAATGCGTTTTGCACTCGCGTGAGAAAAATCGCGCGTGTTTGGTACCCAAACCTGAACTTCTTCACAGAAGTTCGGGCTTGGGATCAGTGTTCTGTAAATAGTATTATTTTCCCTTATAACATGGTTATAAGGGAAAATAATAGCATTCTGAATACAGAATGCAAAGTAAAACAGGGCTGGAGGGGGTTAAAACAAATAAAAAATCATTTAACTCACCTTAATCCACTTGCTCGCGATCACCATGGTAAAAGATCATGTGACGTACCATGTGATGACCGGAGTGACGTCATCCCAGGTCCTTAAACTATAGTTAATGCTCTCCACAGGTCCTATACAGTAAAAGAGTCAGACGGAGATGCCCGCATCGCGAGCAAGTGGATTAAGGTGAGTTAAATGATTTTTTATTTTTTTTAACCCCCTCCAGCCCTGTTTTACTTAGCATTCTGTATTCAGAATGCTATTATTTTCCCTTATAACCATGTTATAAGGGAAAATAATAAGGTTCGGGTCTCCATCCCGATCGTCTCCTAGCAACCGTGCGTGAAAATCGCACCGCATCCGCACTTGCTTGCGGATGCTTGCGATTTTCACGCAACCCCATTCATTTCTATGGGGCCTGCGTTACGTGAAAAACGCACAAAGAGGAGCATGCTGCGATTTTCACGCAACGCAAAAGTGATGCGTGAAAATCACCGCTCGTGTGCACAGCCCCATAGAAATGAATGGGTCAGTATTCAGTGCGGGTGCAATGCGTTCACCTCCCGCATCGCATCCGCGCGGAATACTCGCTCGTGTGAAAGGGGCCTTATGAATGTCTGCAGAAAAGCATGTGGAGGTTCCATGAAAGTTTTGGGCTGCATTTTAACAAATTGATTTAGGGATTTGGTCAAGATTAATTGTGTCCTCAGTGCTGAAAAATACAGGGAGATACTTATCCATCATGCAATACCATGAGGAGGGCACCTGATTGGCACCAAATTTATTCTGCAGCAGGACAACAAACCCAAACATAAAACCAATGTAATTAATAACTATCATCAGTGTTAAGAAGAAGGAGTCCTGGAAGTGATGATGTGGCCCCCGCGGAGCCCTGACCTCAACATCATCCAGTCTGTCTGGGATTACATGAGCGACAGAAGGATTTGGGCAAGCCTGCATCCACAGAAGATCTGTGATTGCACTTAAATGTTTCACATAAAATGAGTATATACAAAAACACAAATAAATATGTAAGTCGGATGCACAGGGTGGTAGACACACCAAAAAAGGGTGCTCTCAGTCCTACAGCGTCACCCCGCTGTTAAAAGGCAATTGGATATGAAGAAAATGACTGGGCACACCTAAGGATACTTAGTTGCTAATGTTTATTAGATAAAAGGACAATAAATGTAGTGGAGTAAATATTATACAATA
Organism: Bufo bufo; assembly: GCF_905171765.1. Lineage (NCBI taxonomy): Eukaryota > Metazoa > Chordata > Amphibia > Anura > Bufonidae > Bufo > Bufo bufo. Next base: position 92,293,912 of record NC_053389.1, on the reverse strand, counting down.
TAAACTTGCGACAGTAAAGTTATGTGGCAACACTTCATATAAAATTCTGTATGTTTGTAGTTGACGTGCGCATTTAATCACTATCGTAATGGAATAGCATCTGTGACTAAAAGCTGCACTTCAGATACAAAATAGAAATAAGTAAATAGATGGAATTAATACATAGAAGACAACCTCATATAAAAGCAACAATGTATATAAGTGAAATATAATATAACATAGACCAATAAAATTTAGATATAAGTGTTGGTCTTGATAAAAATAAGAGCCGCAAATTGAAGGTAAAAATGCAATATGATATATTCTCCTAAGATATGTGGACTAAAAAGTAGAGATTCACTGTCCTGGAAAAATCATGAAGTTCCAGGTAAGGCAGGTGTCAGTTCAATATATCGAAAACGGACCCTGACAGGACAAAGATGCAGTTTATAGTGAATGGTGTCTTACACCGTAGGTGACTCGGCGGCGTCCCGCTTTCAGTCAGAGAGGGATCCCTTAGAAAGATGGTAAACAAGTTTAGGAACAGTCTTACCGGTTTTTGGAGGTTCCTCACGTGTGGAAGGAGCCTCAGCTGTCTATCGGAACTTTGCTGTTTTCCGCTGTAATCAGGTAGAACCCCCGATAGATGTTTTGGGTCACCTGTTAGTTATTAGTTTGCTGCACGCGGTCCCGCTTGTTACACGCGGTTGCGATGTCGCAGCTCCCGATGAGCAGTTTCAGACCAGCTTTATAAAGACGGTGTAGACTTGTTCCTCAATAGAGTCGGTGTGGTGCACTCACACAAAGTAGAGCTTGGGGGGTCAGACCAGACGCGTTTCGGGGCTAAGATATCCCCTTCTTCAGTGGCTATCCGACCTCCCCAAAAGACCTTTCTTTTATGCTCCACAAAGGAGCTTTGCAAAACCCGGTTCGTGTTCTGATACCGGAAGTCCTGTAGAAGTGATTGTTCCATCAAACATTATGTATTTTCTTTTTCGATATAGTAAAGCGGCTTATCTTGTTCCATTTATTTCAACCATTAGTTATGTATGTCCACATCTATAAATATCATATTTAGTTATTGTGTTAAATAGCATTAGGATAACCTTGCGGTTCACTTGCGGTTTGTTTTAAATATATGTTGAGACTGCAGAGCCGACTAAACAAATAGTGTCTGCATGTATAAAAATACAAATACAAGGAAAACGTTCCATAAACATTACCAGTACATATATAAATATCTATATAGAAAATGTATTAAAAATAAGAATATTAAAAAGTATATTAAAAAAGACAGCAATATAATTACATAAAACTTGCATAAAAATTCATAAAACTCAAAATTCCATAGAAAAAATTCCCCATATAAAATTTTTTTATATATAAAAATTTTTTTTAAAAAATTCATAAAACTTTTTTTATTTTTTTATTTTTTATGTATGAAGGAATTTTTCATTATTTCATTAACTCACAAGACTGAGGCAGTGGCGTATGGAGTCGATAGATGTAACCTGTTAGAGGACTGCCGTCGAGGGGGAGCCAGCCGGGGCTTATTAGCTATTCGGCAAAGCTCACCCTCAAAGGCAGGCCCCAACCATCAATCACAAAAAGCCAAAGAGTTCACATTCTGCATTTAAGCCGTCAGGAATCATGGTCTCCATTTCAAAGATTCTCTGCGTTTCTAATCTTGACATTCTGCTGATGTGATTACCTTTTCTCCAGCTTTTTGGAACCTTATCTATGGCTGCAAATTTTAAATTAGATGGGTCACTATTATGCGCCATTTTAAAGTGTCTAGAAAGTGAGTGGGTATCTACACCCTTTTTAATATTTGATATATGTTCAGAAAGACGTTTTTTAAGCATTCTTTTAGTCCTGCCTATGTATTGGCGTTTGCAGGGACATTCTATCATGTAGATAACATTCTCTGTACTACAGGTTAAAAATTCTCTTATAGTGTGTTTATGTCCATTTGTGGTCGCAATTACTTCTTTTGTTTGTTTTGTGAAGGATGTTAATTTGCAATTACCGCATTGGCCACACCTGAAAAAGCCCTTAAGATCCATCCATTTTTGTATTGATGAGGTATTAACTCGTTGTTCGTCTTCCTTAACTGTGGGTGCTATTTTGTTTCCCAAAGTTGGTGCTTTAGTGAAGACGATTAGGGGTTTTATTGGGATTATTGTACCTATAGTTTTTTCTTTTTTAATAATATCCCAGTGTTTATTTATAATCTTTTTTATTTTATTGTGTTCACTACTATAAGGTAATATTATTTTCACTTGCTTATCCATTTGTCCTTTCTGATTTTTAGTTTTATCTTCAAAAAATTCCTTTCTATCCATTTTAGTGACTTTATTTAGTGCCACATTTAGAATTTCTTCTGGATATTCTTTTTTTAAAAATTCTAATTTCATTTTTTCAGCCTCAATTTCAAATTGATCCTTCATTGTGCAGTTGCGTCTCAACCTTTGGAATTGGCCCTGCGGAATGTTGGTAAGCCAACTCGGTAAGTGGCAGCTGTTAAATAAAATATAACTATTCCGCGTTGAGGGCTTAATGAATGTACAGGTTTTGAGTACCTTGTCTTCTACATAAATTTTTAAATCCAAAAATTCCAAGGTTTCTTTGCTATTTGTTCCAGAAAATTTGAGATTAAAATTATTATTATTAATATCTTCTAAAAACTGATTAAGTGATTCGGGGCCTGATTTCCAGATAAAAAACACATCATCGATGTATCTTTGCCAGAGCACCAGGTCCGTCCCCAGTTTGGGGGCCACAAGTTGCTCTTCCCAATCGGCCATAAATAAATTAGCATAACTGGGGGCGAACCTGGTGCCCATGGCAGTGCCCCGAATCTGCAAGTAAAAGGATCCATTAAAATAAAAATAATTATGATTTAATATAAAATTAATACCCTCAATTAAAAAGTCTATCTGTATATCTGTTAGTCTACCTTCTGTAGTTAGTTGTTTTTTTATTGCTTTTTTACCTTGTTCATGGTCTATGACCGTATATAAGGATTGTACGTCTAGAGAGCCCATTATCCAATGGTTTTCAAATTGCATATTTTCTATTTTCTTTATTATTTGCGTTGTATCTTTGACGTATGAAGGTGTGTTTTTCACTTTGGTTTGAAGTAGAGTGTCAATATACATAGAAAGATTTGCAGTTAATGACTCAATCCCTGAAATAATCGGACGTCCGGGGGGATTTGATTTATCTTTATGAATTTTCGGGATACAATAAAAGGCCGGAATTCTGGGGTATTTATTTAAAATAAAATCATGTTCTTCTTTATTTAAAATACCGCTGTCCATTCCTTTTTTACAAAGGTTACTTAAATTAATATAAAATTGATCAGTTGGATCATTTTTTAAAAGTTGATATGTACTGGTATCCGCCAGTTGACGCAGGCATTCTGCATTATACTTTTCAGTATCTTGAATCACTATGGAACCGCCTTTGTCCGCTGGACGGATTATTAGATTGTTTTCTTTTTGTAATTGTTTAAGTGCTATGGTTTCTTTTTGTGTTAAATTATTCCGTTTATATTTCACATTGCTTTTTATCTTTTTTACATCCCTCATAACACATTCTTTGAATGTTATCAGTTCTTGGCTGAGTTCATTTCTCGGATATTTCTTTGATTTATTTTTCAAAGAAGTGTGTATGATTGGGTCTTGGATTGTGGGCAAATTGATTTCTCGGCTCATTGGGTTTTTTAAGAAATATTTTTTTAGACATAATTTCCTTATGAATTTCTCCACTCCAATAAAAGTTTCAAACTTATTGAGTGGTTTTGTAGGTGCAAACTTTAAACCTTTATTAAGGAGTTGTTTTTGTGTGTCTGATAGGGTTACTGAACTTAAATTAATAATTGCATCATTTGTGATTATGGGTGATGTCTGTAGTGATAGTGTCCTTTTTCTCCTTGTTCCTCTTCGTGTCTTCCCCTTTCTGTGTCGTAATGTCTCACCCTGTGTGTGTGATTGTGATTGTGATATTCGTCCTGTGAGTTGTGTCTCCTCATATTTGGGGTTTTGTGTATCTGTGATGCATTCTGATTTTTGTTTCTCAGATTGTATTGATGGTCTATATGTGTGTTTTTCTGTGTGGTTTGTGCTCTCAGTGGTGGTGATCTGTGTCTTATACGTGAACGGTGGTGTGGGGGAGTGCGGTCTAAAAAATGATTAGTTTCTTCTAGTGTTTCAAATCTATTATATGTGGGAATGTTGAAGTGGTCATTTCTTGTTAATTCTTGTTCAGTCGTATCTATTTCATTTGTCGTGTTGCTGATTGCTATTATTGTTGGTACATGTTCAGCACCTCCTTCTCTGTTGTTAATTTCCCTATCAGTCCTCCCTCTTCTTTTGAAATTCAATTTTTTTACTTTTTTCTCTATTATTTCTTGTTCTATTCTGTCTAAATTTTTGCATATGTCGGTTTGAATTGAGTTAATTTCTTCATTTTTAGTAAATTTATCTATTATTACTTTTAAATCTGCGATACGTTTGGTAGTTTCTTCCAATATTTCCATACGTCTCTTAATGATAAGTTTTGTACATGCAACCGACTGTCCATGCAAAAGGTCCTCCCATTCTTTGTTAAATATATCACTGCATAAGTCTTGTGCAGGATTTTTATAAATCAATAAACCTTTGGGAATCTTGTCAATTTCTATACATCTCCTTAGTGTTTTAATTTCCCACCGTTGTTTAAGCTGGCGGATTAATAATGTTTCTAGTTCTCTGAAAGTGGTATTAATGCATATATCAGGGTTACTAGTATTCAAATTACTGTTGTCAAAAAGAAAATTATCTACTTTTTGTTTTTTGATCTCCATGTGGTCCCAAATATCCATGGTGGGTCAACCAACCGTGCTATCCACTAGGGTGACAAAGAAAAATATCAAATAAATATGTAAGTCGGATGCACAGGGTGGTAGACACACCAAAAAAGGGTGCTCTCAGTCCTACAGCGTCACCCCGCTGTTAAAAGGCAATTGGATATGAAGAAAATGACTGGGCACACCTAAGGATACTTAGTTGCTAATGTTTATTAGATAAAAGGACAATAAATGTAGTGGAGTAAATATTATACAATATAAACTTGCGACAGTAAAGTTATGTGGCAACACTTCATATAAAATTCTGTATGTTTGTAGTTGACGTGCGCATTTAATCACTATCGTAATGGAATAGCATCTGTGACTAAAAGCTGCACTTCAGATACAAAATAGAAATAAGTAAATAGATGGAATTAATACATAGAAGACGACCTCATATAAAAGCAACAATGTATATAAGTGAAATATAATATAACATAGACCAATAAAATTTAGATATAAGTGTTGGTCTTGATAAAAATAAGAGCCGCAAATTGAAGGTAAAAATGCAATATGATATATTCTCCTAAGATATGTGGACTAAAAAGTAGAGATTCACTGTCCTGGAAAAATCATGAAGTTCCAGGTAAGGCAGGTGTCAGTTCAATATATCGAAAACGGACCCTGACAGGACAAAGATGCAGTTTATAGTGAATGGTGTCTTACACCGTAGGTGACTCGGCGGCGTCCCGCTTTCAGTCAGAGAGGGATCCCTTAGAAAGATGGTAAACAAGTTTAGGAACAGTCTTACCGGTTTTTGGAGGTTCCTCACATGTGGAAGGAGCCTCAGCTGTCTATCGGAACTTTGCTGTTTTCCGCTGTAATCAGGTAGAACCCCCGATAGATGTTTTGGGTCACCTGTTAGTTATTAGTTTGCTGCACGCGGTCCCGCTTGTTACACGCGGTTGCGATGTCGCAGCTCCCGATGAGCAGTTTCAGACCAGCTTTATAAAGACGGTGTAGACTTGTTCCTCAATAGAGTCGGTGTGGTGCACTCACACAAAGTAGAGCTTGGGGGGTCAGACCAGACGCGTTTCGGGGCTAAGATATCCCCTTCTTCAGTGGCTATCCGACCTCCCCAAAAGACCTTTCTTTTATGCTCCACAAAGGAGCTTTGCAAAACCCGGTTCGTGTTCTGATACCGGAAGTCCTGTAGAAGTGATTGTTCCATCAAACATTATGTATTTTCTTTTTCGATATAGTAAAGCGGCTTATCTTGTTCCATTTATTTCAACCATTAGTTATGTATGTCCACATCTATAAATATCATATTTAGTTATTGTGTTAAATAGCATTAGGATAACCTTGCGGTTCACTTGCGGTTTGTTTTAAATATATGTTGAGACTGCAGAGCCGACTAAACAAATAGTGTCTGCATGTATAAAAATACAAATACAAGGAAAACGTTCCATAAACATTACCAGTACATATATAAATATCTATATAGAAAATGTATTAAAAATAAGAATATTAAAATGTATATTAAAAAAGACAGCAATATAATTACATAAAACTTGCATAAAAATTCATAAAACTCAAAATTCCATAGAAAAAATTCCCCATATAAAATTTTTTTATATATAAAATTTTTTTTTCAAAAATTCATAAAACTTTTTTTATTTTTTTATTTTTTATGTATGAAGGAATTTTTCATTATTTCATTAACTCACAAGACTGAGGCAGTGGCGTATGGAGTCGATAGATGTAACCTGTTAGAGGACTGCCGTCGAGGGGGAGCCAGCCGGGGCTTATTAGCTATTCGGCAAAGCTCACCCTCAAAGGCAGGCCCCAACCATCAATCACAAAAAGCCAAAGAGTTCACATTCTGCATTTAAGCCGTCAGGAATCATGGTCTCCATTTCAAAGATTCTCTGCGTTTCTAATCTTGACATTCTGCTGATGTGATTACCTTTTCTCCAGCTTTTTGGAACCTTATCTATGGCTGCAAATTTTAAATTAGATGGGTCACTATTATGCGCCATTTTAAAGTGTCTAGAAAGTGAGTGGGTATCTACACCCTTTTTAATATTTGATATATGTTCAGAAAGACGTTTTTTAAGCATTCTTTTAGTCCTGCCTATGTATTGGCGTTTGCAGGGACATTCTATCATGTAGATAACATTCTCTGTACTACAGGTTAAAAATTCTCTTATAGTGTGTTTATGTCCATTTGTGGTCGCAATTACTTCTTTTGTTTGTTTTGTGAAGGATGTTAATTTGCAATTACCGCATTGGCCACACCTGAAAAAGCCCTTAAGATCCATCCATTTTTGTATTGATGAGGTATTAACTCGTTGTTCGTCTTCCTTAACTGTGGGTGCTATTTTGTTTCCCAAAGTTGGTGCTTTAGTGAAGACGATTAGGGGTTTTATTGGGATTATTGTACCTATAGTTTTTTCTTTTTTAATAATATCCCAGTGTTTATTTATAATCTTTTTTATTTTATTGTGTTCACTACTATAAGGTAATATTATTTTCACTTGCTTATCCATTTGTCCTTTCTGATTTTTAGTTTTATCTTCAAAAAATTCCTTTCTATCCATTTTAGTGACTTTATTTAGTGCCACATTTAGAATTTCTTCTGGATATTCTTTTTTTTAAAAATTCTAATTTCATTTTTTCAGCCTCAATTTCAAATTGATCCTTCATTGTGCAGTTGCGTCTCAACCTTTGGAATTGGCCCTGCGGAATGTTGGTAAGCCAACTCGGTAAGTGGCAGCTGTTAAATAAAATGTAACTATTCCGCGTTGAGGGCTTAATGAATGTACAGGTTTTGAGTACCTTGTCTTCTACATAAATTTTTAAATCCAAAAATTCCAAGGTTTCTTTGCTATTTGTTCCAGAAAATTTGAGATTAAAATTATTATTATTAATATCTTCTAAAAACTGATTAAGTGATTCGGGGCCTGATTTCCAGATAAAAAACACATCATCGATGTATCTTTGCCAGAGCACCAGGTCCGTCCCCAGTTTGGGGGCCACAAGTTGCTCTTCCCAATCGGCCATAAATAAATTAGCATAACTGGGGGCGAACCTGGTGCCCATGGCAGTGCCCCGAATCTGCAAGTAAAAGGATCCATTAAAATAAAAATAATTATGATTTAATATAAAATTAATACCCTCAATTAAAAAGTCTATCTGTATATCTGTTAGTCTACCTTCTGTAGTTAGTTGTTTTTTTATTGCTTTTTTACCTTGTTCATGGTCTATGACCGTATATAAGGATTGTACGTCTAGAGAGCCCATTATCCAATGGTTTTCAAATTGCATATTTTCTATTTTCTTTATTATTTGCGTTGTATCTTTGACGTATGAAGGTGTGTTTTTCACTTTGGTTTGAAGTAGAGTGTCAATATACATAGAAAGATTTGCAGTTAATGACTCAATCCCTGAAATAATCGGACGTCCGGGGGGATTTGATTTATCTTTATGAATTTTCGGGATACAATAAAAGGCCGGAATTCTGGGGTATTTATTTAAAATAAAATCATGTTCTTCTTTATTTAAAATACCGCTGTCCATTCCTTTTTTACAAAGGTTACTTAAATTAATATAAAATTGATCAGTTGGATCATTTTTTAAAAGTTGATATGTACTGGTATCCGCCAGTTGACGCAGGCATTCTGCATTATACTTTTCAGTATCTTGAATCACTATGGAACCGCCTTTGTCCGCTGGACGGATTATTATATTGTTTTCTTTTTGTAATTGTTTAAGTGCTATGGTTTCTTTTTGTGTTAAATTATTCCGTTTATATTTCACATTGCTTTTTATCTTTTTTACATCCCTCATAACACATTCTTTGAATGTTATCAGTTCTTGGCTGAGTTCATTTCTCGGATATTTCTTTGATTTATTTTTCAAAGAAGTGTGTATGATTGGGTCTTGGATTGTGGGCAAATTGATTTCTCGGCTCATTGGGTTTTTTAAGAAATATTTTTTTAGACATAATTTCCTTATGAATTTCTCCACTCCAATAAAAGTTTCAAACTTATTGAGTGGTTTTGTAGGTGCAAACTTTAAACCTTTATTAAGGAGTTGTTTTTGTGTGTCTGATAGGGTTACTGAACTTAAATTAATAATTGCATCATTTGTGATTATGGGTGATGTCTGTAGTGATAGTGTCCTTTTTCTCCTTGTTCCTCTTCGTGTCTTCCCCTTTCTGTGTCGTAATGTCTCACCCTGTGTGTGTGATTGTGATTGTGATATTCGTCCTGTGAGTTGTGTCTCCTCATATTTGGGGTTTTGTGTATCTGTGATGCATTCTGATTTTTGTTTCTCAGATTGTATTGATGGTCTATATGTGTGTTTTTCTGTGTGGTTTGTGCTCTCAGTGGTGGTGATCTGTGTCTTATACGTGAACGGTGGTGTGGGGGAGTGCGGTCTAAAAAATGATTAGTTTCTTCTAGTGTTTCAAATCTATTATATGTGGGAATATTGAAGTGGTCATTTCTTGTTAATTCTTGTTCAGTCGTATCTATTTCATTTGTCGTGTTGCTGATTGCTATTATTGTTGGTACATGTTCAGCACCTCCTTCTCTGTTGTTAATTTCCCTATCAGTCCTCCCTCTTCTTTTGAAATTCAATTTTTTTACTTTTTTCTCTATTATTTCTTGTTCTATTCTGTCTAAATTTTTGCATATGTCGGTTTGAATTGAGTTAATTTCTTCATTTTTAGTAAATTTATCTATTATTACTTTTAAATCTGCGATACGTTTGGTAGTTTCTTCCAATATTTCCATACGTCTCTTAATGATAAGTTTTGTACATGCAACCGACTGTCCATGCAAAAGGTCCTCCCATTCTTTGTTAAATATATCACTGCATAAGTCTTGTGCAGGATTTTTATAAATCAATAAACCTTTGGGAATCTTGTCAATTTCTATACATCTCCTTAGTGTTTTAATTTCCCACCGTTGTTTAAGCTGGCGGATTAATAATGTTTCTAGTTCTCTGAAAGTGGTATTAATGCATATATCAGGGTTACTAGTATTCAAATTACTGTTGTCAAAAAGAAAATTATCTACTTTTTGTTTTTTGATCTCCATGTGGTCCCAAATATCCATGGTGGGTCAACCAACCGTGCTATCCACTAGGGTGACAAAGAAAAATATCAAATAAATATGTAAGTCGGATGCACAGGGTGGTAGACACACCAAAAAAGGGTGCTCTCAGTCCTACAGCGTCACCCCGCTGTTAAAAGGCAATTGGATATGAAGAAAATGACTGGGCACACCTAAGGATACTTAGTTGCTAATGTTTATTAGATAAAAGGACAATAAATGTAGTGGAGTAAATATTATACAATATAAACTTGCGACAGTAAAGTTATGTGGCAACACTTCATATAAAATTCTGTATGTTTGTAGTTGACGTGCGCATTTAATCACTATCGTAATGGAATAGCATCTGTGACTAAAAGCTGCACTTCAGATACAAAATAGAAATAAGTAAATAGATGGAATTAATACATAGAAGACGACCTCATATAAAAGCAACAATGTATATAAGTGAAATATAATATAACATAGACCAATAAAATTTAGATATAAGTGTTGGTCTTGATAAAAATAAGAGCCGCAAATTGAAGGTAAAAATGCAATATGATATATTCTCCTAAGATATGTGGACTAAAAAGTAGAGATTCACTGTCCTGGAAAAATCATGAAGTTCCAGGTAAGGCAGGTGTCAGTTCAATATATCGAAAACGGACCCTGACAGGACAAAGATGCAGTTTATAGTGAATGGTGTCTTACACCGTAGGTGACTCGGCGGCGTCCCGCTTTCAGTCAGAGAGGGATCCCTTAGAAAGATGGTAAACAAGTTTAGGAACAGTCTTACCGGTTTTTGGAGGTTCCTCACATGTGGAAGGAGCCTCAGCTGTCTATCGGAACTTTGCTGTTTTCCGCTGTAATCAGGTAGAACCCCCGATAGATGTTTTGGGTCACCTGTTAGTTATTAGTTTGCTGCACGCGGTCCCGCTTGTTACACGCGGTTGCGATGTCGCAGCTCCCGATGAGCAGTTTCAGACCAGCTTTATAAAGACGGTGTAGACTTGTTCCTCAATAGAGTCGGTGTGGTGCACTCACACAAAGTAGAGCTTGGGGGGTCAGACCAGACGCGTTTCGGGGCTAAGATATCCCCTTCTTCAGTGGCTATCCGACCTCCCCAAAAGACCTTTCTTTTATGCTCCACAAAGGAGCTTTGCAAAACCCGGTTCGTGTTCTGATACCGGAAGTCCTGTAGAAGTGATTGTTCCATCAAACATTATGTATTTTCTTTTTCGATATAGTAAAGCGGCTTATCTTGTTCCATTTATTTCAACCATTAGTTATGTATGTCCACATCTATAAATATCATATTTAGTTATTGTGTTAAATAGCATTAGGATAACCTTGCGGTTCACTTGCGGTTTGTTTTAAATATATGTTGAGACTGCAGAGCCGACTAAACAAATAGTGTCTGCATGTATAAAAATACAAATACAAGGAAAACGTTCCATAAACATTACCAGTACATATATAAATATCTATATAGAAAATGTATTAAAAATAAGAATATTAAAAAGTATATTAAAAAAGACAGCAATATAATTACATAAAACTTGCATAAAAATTCATAAAACTCAAAATTCCATAGAAAAAATTCCCCATATAAAAATTTTTTATATCTAAAAATTTTTTTTTTTAAAAAATTCATAAAACTTTTTTTATTTTTTTATTTTTTATGTATGAAGGAATTTTTCATTATTTCATTAACTCACAAGACTCCATACGCCACTGCCTCAGTCTTGTGAGTTAATGAAATAATGAAAAATTCCTTCATACATAAAAAATAAAAAAATAAAAAAAGTTTTATGAATTGTTGAAAAAAAATTTTTTTATATAAAAAAATTTTATATGGGGAATTTTTTCTATGGAATTTTGAGTTTTATGAATTTTTATGCAAGTTTTATGTAATTATATTGCTGTCTTTTTTAATATACTTTTTAATATTCTTATTTTTAATACATTTTCTATATAGATATTTATATATGTACTGGTAATGTTTATGGAACGTTTTCCTTGTATTTGTATTTTTATACATGCAGACACTATTTGTTTAGTCGGCTCTGCAGTCTCAACATATATTTAAAACAAACCGCAAGTGAACCGCAAGGTTATCCTAATGCTATTTAACCCACTAACTAAATATGATATTTATAGATGTGGACATACATAACTAATGGTTGAAATAAATGGAACAAGATAAGCCGCTTTACTATATCGAAAAAGAAAATACATAATGTTTGATGGAACAATCACTTCTACAGGACTTCCGGTATCAGAACACGAACCGGGTTTTGCAAAGCTCCTTTGTGGAGCATAAAAGAAAGGTCTTTTGGGGAGGTCGGATAGCCACTGAAGAAGGGGATATCTTAGCCCCGAAACGCGTCTGGTCTGACCCCCCAAGCTCTACTTTGTGTGAGTGCACCACACCGACTCTATTGAGGAACAAGTCTACACCGTCTTTATAAAGCTGGTCTGAAACTGCTCATCGGGAGCTGCGACATCGCAACCGCGTGTAACAAGCGGGACCGCGTGCAGCAAACTAATAACTAACAGGTGACCCAAAACATCTATCGGGGGTTCTACCTGATTACAGCGGAAAACAGCAAAGTTCCGATAGACAGCTGAGGCTCCTTCCACACGTGAGGAACCTCCAAAAACCGGTAAGACTGTTCCTAAACTTGTTTACCATCTTTCTAAGGGATCCCTCTCTGACTGAAAGCGGGACGCCGCCGAGTCACCTACGGTGTAAGACACCATTCACTATAAACTGCATCTTTGTCCTGTCAGGGTCCGTTTTCGATATATTGAACTGACACCTGCCTTACCTGGAACTTCATGATTTTTCCAGGACAGTGAATCTCTACTTTTTAGACCACATATCTTAGGAGAATATATCATATTGCATTTTTACCTTCAATTTGCGGCTCTTATTTTTATCAAGACCAACACTTATATCTAAATTTTATTGGTCTATGTTATATTATATTTCACTTATATACATTGTTGCTTTTATATGAGGTCGTCTTCTATGTATTAATTCCATCTATTTACTTATTTCTATTTTGTATCTGAAGTGCAGCTTTTAGTCACAGATGCTATTCCATTACGATAGTGATTAAATGCGCACGTCAACTACAAACATACAGAATTTTATATGAAGTGTTGCCACATAACTTTACTGTCGCAAGTTTATATTGTATAATATTTACTCCACTACATTTATTGTCCTTTTATCTAATAAACATTAGCAACTAAGTATCCTTAGGTGTGCCCAGTCATTTTCTTCATATCCAATTGCCTTTTAACAGCGGGGTGACGCTGTAGGACTGAGAGCACCCTTTTTTGGTGTGTCTACCACCCTGTGCATCCGACTTACATATTTATTTGATATTTTTCTTTGTCACCCTAGTGGATAGCACGGTTGGTTGACCCACCATGGATATTTGGGACCACATGGAGATCAAAAAACAAAAAGTAGATAATTTTCTTTTTGACAACAGTAATTTGAATACTAGTAACCCTGATATATGCATTAATACCACTTTCAGAGAACTAGAAACATTATTAATCCGCCAGCTTAAACAACGGTGGGAAATTAAAACACTAAGGAGATGTATAGAAATTGACAAGATTCCCAAAGGTTTATTGATTTATAAAAATCCTGCACAAGACTTATGCAGTGATATATTTAACAAAGAATGGGAGGACCTTTTGCATGGACAGTCGGTTGCATGTACAAAACTCATCATTAAGAGACGTATGGAAATATTGGAAGAAACTACCAAACGTATCGCAGATTTAAAAGTAATAATAGATAAATTTACTAAGAATGAAGAAATTAACTCAATTCAAACCGACATATGCAAAAATTTAGACAGAATAGAACAAGAAATAATAGAGAAAAAAGTAAAAAAATTGAATTTCAAAAGAAGAGGGAGGACTGATAGGGAAATTAACAACAGAGAAGGAGGTGCTGAACATGTACCAACAATAATAGCAATCAGCAACACGACAAATGAAATAGATACGACTGAACAAGAATTAACAAGAAATGACCACTTCAACATTCCCACATATAATAGATTTGAAACACTAGAAGAAACTAATCATTTTTTAGACCGCACTCCCCCACACCACCGTTCACGTATAAGACACAGATCACCACCACTGAGAGCACAAACCACACAGAAAAACACACATATAGACCATCAATACAATCTGAGAAACAAAAATCAGAATGCATCACAGATACACAAAACCCCAAATATGAGGAGACACAACTCACAGGACGAATATCACAATCACAATCACACACACAGGGTGAGACATTACGACACAGAAAGGGGAAGACACGAAGAGGAACAAGGAGAAAAAGGACACTATCACTACAGACATCACCCATAATCACAAATGATGCAATTATTAATTTAAGTTCAGTAACCCTATCAGACACACAAAAACAACTCCTTAATAAAGGTTTAAAGTTTGCACCTACAAAACCACTCAATAAGTTTGAAACTTTTATTGGAGTGGAGAAATTCATAAGGAAATTATGTCTAAAAAAATATTTCTTAAAAAACCCAATGAGCCGAGAAATCAATTTGCCCACAATCCAAGACCCAATCATACACACTTCTTTGAAAAATAAATCAAAGAAATATCCGAGAAATGAACTCAGCCAAGAACTGATAACATTCAAAGAATGTGTTATGAGGGATGTAAAAAAGATAAAAAGCAATGTGAAATATAAACGGAATAATTTAACACAAAAAGAAACCATAGCACTTAAACAATTACAAAAAGAAAACAATATAATAATCCGTCCAGCGGACAAAGGCGGTTCCATAGTGATTCAAGATACTGAAAAGTATAATGCAGAATGCCTGCGTCAACTGGCGGATACCAGTACATATCAACTTTTAAAAAATGATCCAACTGATCAATTTCATATTAATTTAAGTAACCTTTGTAAAAAAGGAATGGACAGCGGTATTTTAAATAAAGAAGAACATGATTTTATTTTAAATAAATACCCCAGAATTCCGGCCTTTTATTGTATCCCGAAAATTCATAAAGATAAATCAAATCCCCCCGGACGTCCGATTATTAACTGGACGTCCGAGTCATTAACTGCAAATCTTTCTATGTATATTGACACTCTACTTCAAACCAAAGTGAAAAACACACCTTCATACGTCAAAGATACAACGCAAATAATAAAGAAAATAGAAAATATGCAATTTGAAAACCATTGGATAATGGGCTCTCTAGACGTACAATCCTTATATACGGTCATAGACCATGAACAAGGTAAAAAAGCAATAAAAAAACAACTAACTACAGAAGGTAGACTAACAGATATACAGATAGACTTTTTAATTGAGGGTATTAATTTTATATTAAATCATAATTATTTTTATTTTAATGGATCCTTTTACTTGCAGATTCGGGGCACTGCCATGGGCACCAGGTTCGCCCCCAGTTATGCTAATTTATTTATGGCCGATTGGGAAGAGCAACTTGTGGCCCCCAAACTGGGGACGGACCTGGTGCTCTGGCAAAGATACATCGATGATGTGTTTTTTATCTGGAAATCAGGCCCCGAATCACTTAATCAGTTTTTAGAAGATATTAATAATAATAATTTTAATCTCAAATTTTCTGGAACAAATAGCAAAGAAACCTTGGAATTTTTGGATTTAAAAATTTATGTAGAAGACAAGGTACTCAAAACCTGTACATTCATTAAGCCCTCAACGCGGAATAGTTATATTTTATTTAACAGCTGCCACTTACCGAGTTGGCTTACCAACATTCCGCAGGGCCAATTCCAAAGGTTGAGACGCAACTGCACAATGAAGGATCAATTTGAAATTGAGGCTGAAAAAATGAAATTAGAATTTTTAAAAAAAGAATATCCAGAAGAAATTCTAAATGTGGCACTAAATAAAGTCACTAAAATGGATAGAAAGGAATTTTTTGAAGATAAAACTAAAAATCAGAAAGGACAAATGGATAAGCAAGTGAAAATAATATTACCTTGTAGTAGTGAACACAATAAAATAAAAAAGATTATAAATAAACACTGGGATATTATTAAAAAAGAAAAAACTATAGGTACAATAATCCCAATAAAACCCCTAATCGTCTTCACTAAAGCACCAACTTTGGGAAACAAAATAGCACCCACAGTTAAGGAAGACGAACAACGAGTTAATACCTCATCAATACAAAAATGGATGGATCTTAAGGGCTTTTTCAGGTGTGGCCAATGCGGTAATTGCAAATTAACATCCTTCACAAAACAAACAAAAGAAGTAATTGCGACCACAAATGGACATAAACACACTATAAGAGAATTTTTAACCTGTAGTACAGAGAATGTTATCTACATGATAGAATGTCCCTGCAAACGCCAATACATAGGCAGGACTAAAAGAATGCTTAAAAAACGTCTTTCTGAACATATATCAAATATTAAAAAGGGTGTAGATACCCACTCACTTTCTAGACACTTTAAAATGGCGCATAATAGTGACCCATCTAATTTAAAATTTGCAGCCATAGATAAGGTTCCAAAAAGCTGGAGAAAAGGTAATCACATCAGCAGAATGTCAAGATTAGAAACGCAGAGAATCTTTGAAATGGAGACCATGATTCCTGACGGCTTAAATGCAGAATGTGAACTCTTTGGCTTTTTGTGATTGATGGTTGGGGCCTGCCTTTGAGGGTGAGCTTTGCCGAATAGCTAATAAGCCCCGGCTGGCTCCCCCTCGACGGCAGTCCTCTAACAGGTTACATCTATCGACTCCATACGCCACTGCCTCAGTCTTGTGAGTTAATGAAATAATGAAAAATTCCTTCATACATAAAAAATAAAAAAATAAAAAAAGTTTTATGAATTTTTGAAAAAAAATTTTTATATATAAAAAATTTTTATATGGGGAATTTTTTCTATGGAATTTTGAGTTTTATGAATTTTTATGCAAGTTTTATGTAATTATATTGCTGTCTTTTTTAATATACTTTTTAATATTCTTATTTTTAATACATTTTCTATATAGATATTTATATATGTACTGGTAATGTTTATGGAACGTTTTCCTTGTATTTGTATTTTTATACATGCAGACACTATTTGTTTAGTCGGCTCTGCAGTCTCAACATATATTTAAAACAAACCGCAAGTGAACCGCAAGGTTATCCTAATGCTATTTAACACAATAACTAAATATGATATTTATAGATGTGGACATACATAACTAATGGTTGAAATAAATGGAACAAGATAAGCCGCTTTACTATATCGAAAAAGAAAATACATAATGTTTGATGGAACAATCACTTCTACAGGACTTCCGGTATCAGAACACGAACCGGGTTTTGCAAAGCTCCTTTGTGGAGCATAAAAGAAAGGTCTTTTGGGGAGGTCGGATAGCCACTGAAGAAGGGGATATCTTAGCCCCGAAACGCGTCTGGTCTGACCCCCCAAGCTCTACTTTGTGTGAGTGCACCACACCGACTCTAATGAGGAACAAGTCTACACCGTCTTTATAAAGCTGGTCTGAAACTGCTCATCGGGAGCTGCGACATCGCAACCGCGTGTAACAAGCGGGACCGCGTGCAGCAAACTAATAACTAACAGGTGACCCAAAACATCTATCGGGGGTTCTACCTGATTACAGCGGAAAACAGCAAAGTTCCGATAGACAGCTGAGGCTCCTTCCACACGTGAGGAACCTCCAAAAACCGGTAAGACTGTTCCTAAACTTGTTTACCATCTTTCTAAGGGATCCCTCTCTGACTGAAAGCGGGACGCCGCCGAGTCACCTACGGTGTAAGACACCATTCACTATAAACTGCATCTTTGTCCTGTCAGGGTCCGTTTTCGATATATTGAACTGACACCTGCCTTACCTGGAACTTCATGATTTTTCCAGGACAGTGAATCTCTACTTTTTAGACCACATATCTTAGGAGAATATATCATATTGCATTTTTACCTTCAATTTGCGGCTCTTATTTTTATCAAGACCAACACTTATATCTAAATTTTATTGGTCTATGTTATATTATATTTCACTTATATACATTGTTGCTTTTATATGAGGTCGTCTTCTATGTATTAATTCCATCTATTTACTTATTTCTATTTTGTATCTGAAGTGCAGCTTTTAGTCACAGATGCTATTCCATTACGATAGTGATTAAATGCGCACGTCAACTACAAACATACAGAATTTTATATGAAGTGTTGCCACATAACTTTACTGTCGCAAGTTTATATTGTATAATATTTACTCCACTACATTTATTGTCCTTTTATCTAATAAACATTAGCAACTAAGTATCCTTAGGTGTGCCCAGTCATTTTCTTCATATACAAAAACACAGTTTTTAAATTATGAATTAATTTATTAAGGGGGAAAAAAAACTAAAACCAGTCTGGCCCTATTTGAAAAAGTAATTGCTCCCTAAACCTAATAATTGGTTGTGCCACCCTTGCGTTTGCGATAACTGGCAATGAATCTTTCACATATTTGTGTAGTTATTTTGGCCCAATTGTTTCAATTCAGCCAAATTGGAAGGTTTTTGAGCATTTTAGATTCTGTTTAGAGTCATGCCACAGCATCTTGATCACATTTAAGTCTGGACTTTGACTAGGCTACTATAAAACTGTTAAAACTGTCCTGCTGCAGAACCCAAATACCCTTGAGCTTACAGCAGTTATCTGAGACTAAAAAAATGTCCCCCATATTCCCGGGCCCCTCACACTGAATCTAGTTACCTGGCTCCCCGCTCCCTGCGCCATTCCTGGTCCCCGCACCGCCGCTGCTGCTTCTCCCCGTGTGCGGATGAAAACATCCGGTGTCGGGTGGAGCAGCCAATGGCAGGCGGTGACAGGACCTGTGCATATGGGAGACATTTGTTAGTCTCAGATAACCCCTTTAAGGTCACGATCTGATGGCTGGACATTTTCCTTCAGGATTTTCTGTTAGAGAGCAGGATTCATTGCTCCATCAATTATGCAAGTCATCCAGGTCCTGAAGCAGCAAAGCAGCCCCAGACCAACACACTACAACATCCATGTTTGATAGTCTGCATGATATTTTATTTCTGACATGTTGTGTTAGTTTTACGCCAGATGTAATGGTACGCACACCTCATCAGTCCGCTGAATATTTTCCTAAAAGGCTTGGGAATTATCAAGATGTTTTTTGACAACTGTGAGATGGGCCTTTGTGTTTTTTTTGGTCAGCAGTGTTTTTTTTCCTTGTAACTCTCCCCTGGATATCATTTTTGCCCAGTCTCTTTCTTATTGTTCAATCATGAACACTGACCTTAAAGGGGTTGTCCAGGTTAATAGCTGAACCCGGACATATCCCCATCTTCACCCCTCCTCCATGCTCCGATGCTCTCCCTTGCCCTGAGCTGTATTGCACAGGGCAAGGACTTTTTTGTTTACTTTAGTACACTGCTATGCGAATACTTCGGCCCAGCAGTGTTGCCGGTGACGTCACCTGCTCTGACGGGCGGGCTTTAGCACTGCCCTAGCCGTTTTACATGCTAGGGCAGAGCTAAATCCTATCCTTTAGTGTCATTGACGTCACCGGGCTCACTGCAGGGCCGAAGCCTCCACCTAGCAGTCCCTATGGAGAGCCCAGCACATCACCAGATTTCCTAAAAATGTCTTTGCCCTGAAATGAAATGCTCCGATGCTCATATCAGAGGAGCTGGAGGGGTGAAGATGGGGATATTTCTGGGTTCAGCTCTGAACCCAGACAACCCCTTTAACTGAGGCAAATGAGGCCTGAAGGGCTTTAGATGTTCTGGGTTCTTTTGTGACCTCCTGGATGAGCTGTTGATGCACTCTTGGAGTAATTTTGGTAGGCCGGCCACTACTGGGAGTGTTCGCCATTGTTCCATGTTTTCTCCATTTGTGGATAATAGGTTTGCTGAAGTCCCAAAGCCTTAGAAATGGTTTTGTAACCTTTTCCAAACTGATAGATGTCAATAACTTTCTCACCTGTTCTTTAATTTCTTCGGATAGGGGCATGATATATTGTTTTTTTAAATCTTTTAGGCTACTTCATGTTGTCAGACAGGTTCTATTAAAGTGATTTCTTGAATGCCCAATTGTACCGTATCTCATCTTGTGTCCAGACTAGAGGTGGCCCAACAATGTACTAGAGCCTCCTTTCAATGACAGTTTTCTCTAATTAATGTTTCCTTTTGCTCTAATATTGTAATCACTTACATATATCATAATTACATTCACACAACTTTCAGTTCTATTTGAGTCCAACAATTCCTTCTTGGTGCGTATTATTATTTTTTAAACGAGTGATTAATTTACCACAATTTGGAAATATGGAATCTTCTGTGATGAGAGAATATCATTGATTTAAAACGTATAATTATCAGGAAACGAGTGACAAATTCAGTTTTGTATTAGAGGTCACCAGATAATTAAATCCCTATTTTATCTCTGCTACTAATATTGTATTGCACAGAAATGCAGCGTAAAGAAAAGATTTCCACAGGGAACAATGAAATATTTATCAGATGAA
This sequence comes from Bufo bufo, assembly GCF_905171765.1. NCBI lineage: Eukaryota > Metazoa > Chordata > Amphibia > Anura > Bufonidae > Bufo > Bufo bufo. The sequence continues at coordinate 92,273,420 of NC_053389.1, read as the reverse complement.
AAAGTGTTCTCTATCTATCCCGCCAAGTTGCCTTGCTGTTTTACCATTATTTGGACTGGTTTTTAGCTTCAATGACGGCTCTTTTCTTGTATATTTTATAACTCTAAAATGTGCTGTTATCACATTAATAACCCATGTTTGCTGTATAGGAAGTTCAGCACGATGAACATAGCCTGTTTATTTTATCACTGAGGGGAGTATTACATGTACTGTCACTGCAAGAGGGAGATCAATAAATTTGACTTTCTTCATAAAACTTCTATAGGAAGATTCCATCATAAGTTCTATAAGGGATTCCATAAATTGATTTTATATTTATTGATCTATTTAAATGCCGATGTAAATAACAACATAGATGCATTTGGAAATACTGGAATCAGAGCTATTGAATTATGTGGTATTTTTATTACATTTTATGTTATAATTATTACTCAACTAGACAGAGTGAAGTCATATTAATGGAGCTCTAAAGTACAAGAGGAAAACGTACCTCTGCCGAAAAAACACACTAGTAAGAAAAAAAGCACTAAAACCGCATATACAACATAGTAAACATTTATATAATTCTATATAGATAAACATATTATATGAATAGTACTATGCTAAATGAGATTTTAAATGTCCCGTATCACTGATATCAGATGTCCAATTCAAGAATTCTCGGATAACTAAATTCCAGCCCACATTTTGAGAAAAAAACTGGATCAATGAGAGATCAAGTATAAAAGGGTACTTTTTTTGGAGCTAGGTGACCACAGAGGAAGAAGTCAGCTATATTGAGACTTCGAAACGCGTCTGGAAACAATCACAGCCCCAAGAGTACCCGAATAGATAATACCTTATGGAGGACCATTGGAAAGTATAGACACTGCCGGCAGTAAACAGATTAACTTCAACTGATACACTCATACCAATTGCGGACGTTGAAGCTGCAGCTCCAAAGATCCAGCAGACATGTACGAGTGTGGCGCGGAAAGAGACACGTGAGACGCTGAGATCGGAGTAAAGACAGCACGGCCTTACTAACTGTATCAAGGTGGGAATCGAACGAAGGTAAGAGACATCAGTGTTCCATAAGAGGTGGGATGCCACCAGGAACATTGAACTCCGCATTAACCCACTGAAATGTTAGTACAGTTTTGAAAAAATAAAATGGTGTCATTAAGTGACTAAATACCTGCTTTGGTGAAGACTGTCCACAAATCATTTATTTGAATAACGTTACACAATATACCTATGGGACCGATACTTAGAACTACCGAGGAATATACAGTATACATATGAGCCTTTCGACCAAATATAGATAGAAAGTGTTGTATCATTTCTTTAAGAGCTACAATCATTTTTATAAGATCTACAATCATATTGTAATAAGTTGGTCTGCATCATCTCACATTATGTGTATGTAATATACCATCCAGTACCACATGCGGTTTTCTACCACAAATACAGCTTCTAATATATCATTTTATTTGTATGATTTTATGATATAGATTTTAGATTATTTCTATCAGAGAGTATAAGAGTGTTTATTGTGTTGTATATTATATTAAACAAGTGTTTTCATTGTGACCCCGTATGCTTGAGTGTCTATCCATTTGTCCAGTAATTTTAGTGACCAGGAGCACCATCACGATTAGAGCACCATATCCTTCTCAACAGAGGGTGGAGCCACCTTTTTTTCTCGTATAAAAATATATTTGTGCTCCCACCTGTCCTGAACCTTCCTCTGTCATTTTCAGTTCCCACATCGCGAGAAGTATTATATGTCGTAGGCTTGGCTCCACTTTTCAGCGAGGACAATCAGCAGCTACTGTCATGCCAAGATCTGGGGGAGAAATCCGCCGCTTCCTCCGCTAGGGAGGCAAGTAGTGATGAGGAGAGTGGCATGAGAGCTGGTGTTGCGAGCGGTTAGGCTCCTGACCCAGAGACGGTTGAGGAGGACATCAGTGACGTGCAGACAGTACTCGATGATAATGATGTAGCGGATCGCACTTGGGAGCTAGGTGACGGAGGGGCTTCATCATCATAGGAAGAAGAGGGTGTCAGCTTGCCCGTCAGCCAGAGGTGGAGCCAGAAAGTCGCTAGCGTGGCCGGAAGTCAGCAGGGTGGCAGCAGTAGGAGGTCGGTAGCCAAACGTGCCCAGGGTAGACCACCCGCTTCTCTTGGAGCCTACCTGCCCAGGAAGTAGTGGTGCAGGCGTTCAGGAGGAAGCAGCAGTAGCAGTCAGTCAGTGCATACGTAGTGTTGGGGGTAAAATCACCAACTCGGCAGTGTGGCAGTTTTTTTTAAAGCCGCCGGAGGAGGTGAACGTGGCCATATTTAGAACCTGTGGGCAGAAGGTGAAGCGTGGAGAGGGTACCATTGTTAGCACTTCGGCCCTGCGTCAATATATGCAGCGTCGCCATAAAGTGTCTTGGGAGAGCCGTGGCTCAGATGTGGTGGTCCAGCCTGCCGCAGCAACCGCTGCATCATCCAGTGGCACTCATCCGGTTTCAGGCAGTAAAGGCTCCACCACCTCAGCTGAAGAGAGCTGTCTGTCCTTCCCAACATCTGCTGGTCCAGATCCTCCTGCTCCTCCTCCTCCTCATCACTCATTCCATCAGCAATTGATCACCAAAGCGATTGCCAAGCGACAACAGTATGTGTGCACGCATCCAACAGCGAAGAAGCTGAACGTGCGCCTGTCCAAGTTGCTGGTGCTGCAGTCCCTCCCTTTCCAAGTGGTGAACTCTGCACCTTTCAGAGAACTGATGGCTTGTGCAGAGCCGAGGTGGAAAGTACCAAGCCATAATTTATTTGCCAAAAAGGCAGTACCAGCCATGCACACACATGTAGAACAGAAGGTTGGCCAGTCCATGAGCCTGTCGATGTCTGCCAAAGTGCACGGTAGTGCCGACATGTGGAGCTGTAACTACGGTCAGGGACAACACATGTCCTTAACGTCCCACTGGGTGAATATGGTTCCTGCACAGCCACACCAGCAACTTGGCCAGGTGACGCCACTTCAGCCTCCATGTTGCCAACCCATTGGTCCAGCGACAATGTCTGCCTCTGCCTCATAATCCTCCACCATGTCCTCAGCCTCCACTGCAGGGACAATTCACAGTGCCACTCCAGCATACCACATGTGCAGGGCACAGCGGTGTCACGCTGTCCTGCACCTCGTTTGCCTGGGCGAACCTAGTCACATAGGGGAGGAACTGCTCCATGTCTATCATCAAGAAATCGAATCCTGGCTTTCTCCGCGACAACTCAAAATCAGAATCATGGTGACCGACAACAGGAAGAACATTGTGTCAGAGCTGCGTCAAGAAGGGCTGAGCCGGGGGCGGAGCTAGCGCCTGCAGTGGATGGCTGCCTGAGACTGCTGCTCCGTGTATATCGTGAAAATCGGAGGATCCAAATCCGGAGACACCTCAGAACAACAGAGGATGGCGATAAGCAAAGGAGACATGGATAAATTTATCAAAAAAGCAGCCTCTGCTTACACAGCCCGAGACAAAAAGATGGTGCCGGTCTCACCACGCGCAGCGGGCCGCTTGCAAAGAGAACTGTCGGATGCAGCATAAGGAGATGAGGACGAAATAGATAGTCTCCCTATCTCCCAATCCTACCTAAAAGAAACGCGAGCTTCCTCTCTTGCCTCAGCGCTTGAACCCCTGAGCACTAACCTAGGGGTGATCAAACAAGATGTTCGGCAAATCGGGAAGAGGGTGGAATCCCTTGAAGACTCCCAGGCTGCCATTGTGAGATACCAATTGGCGGTCTCTCAACACATAAACACCATCCAGAGCAACCTGAACTCTCTCTATTGTGCAATAGAGGACCAAGAGAATCGCGGGCGGCGCAATAACTTGCGCTTCCGAGGCTTACCAGAATCAATTGCCTCAAACTATATCCTGCATACCATAATCCAAATCTGCCTGTCCCTTCTGGGATCCGACTCAGCCCACAAAGTAATCCTGGAAAGGGCACACAGGGCTCTGAGGCCTAAACCGGCAACCACTGCCCCACCAAGAGATATAATATGTAAATTTCTGAGTTCCCGGTGAAAGAGGCCATCCTGACTAAAGCTCGTATGGCCAGAAAAGTGCTATGGGATGGCCATGACATTTCTATATTCCAAGATCTGGCTCAAACAACCTTGAAAAAGAGGAGAGCCCTAAAGCCCCTGACCGACTGGCTTAGATCACATAATACGCCGTATAGATGGGCCTTTCCTTTCGGTCTCTCATTCTCATATGAAGGTCGCAGAATGTCTGTATCTATATTCGCGGACTTGGATTAAGTCTATGAACACTTGAATATCAGACCGTTGGATATACAGAACTGGGACCCCGTCTAGGACTTATCATCTCTCCCAGACTTACCAGCACCCGATCAATGGGAAAGACAACGTACCCCAAGATACTACAAGAACAAGAGAGATGTCTCGAATTCTACCCCCAGAAGATTGCCCATGGGAGAGTGAGATAGACTTACGCTTATGTCCCCCCATTTACGATACTCTCAGAGACAGCCTAGGTCAACTTATGTCTCCTAAGGCCTCTTTCACACTTGCGTTGTTGGGATCCGGCATGCACTTCCGTTGCCGGAGGTGCCTGCCGGATCCGGAAAAACGCAAGTGTACTGAAAGCATTTGAAGACGGAACCGTCTTCCAAATGCTTTCAGTGTTACTATGGCACCCAGGACGCTATTAAAGTCCTGGTTGCCATAGTAGGAGCGGGGAGCGGTATACTTACAGTCCGTGCGGCTCCCGGGGCGCTCCAAAATGAAGTCAGAGCGCCCCATGCGCATGGATGACTTGGTCCATGCGATCACATGATCCATGCGCTTGGGGCGCCCTGACGTCACTCTGGAGCGCCCGGGGAGCCGCACGGACGGTAAGTATGCTGCTCCCCCGCTCCCCGCTACACTTACCATGGCTGTCAGGACTTTAGCGTCCCGGCAGCCATGGTAACCATTCAGAAAAAGCTAAATGTCGGCTCCGGCAATGCGCCGAAACGACGTTTAGCTTAAGGCCGGATCCGGATCAATGCCTTCCAATGGGCATTAATTCCGGATCCGGCCTTGCGGCAAGTGTTCCGGATTTTTGGCCGGAGAAAAAAGCGCAGCATGCTGCGGTATTTTCTCCGGCCAACAAACGTTCCGTACCGGAACTGAAGACATCCTGATGCATCCTGAACGGATTACTCTCCATTCAGAATGCATGGGGATAATCCTGATCAGGATTCTTCCGGCATAGAGCCCCGACGACGGAACTCTATGCCGGAAGACAATAACGCAGGTGTGAAAGAGCCCTAACTCCTTATTCGTCCTAATCTATACTTTATACATCATTTCCTAGTTCCTTATATTGATATATTTCCTATACATTTTAACCCTCCTATTGCTCTACCTAGATCACTATCCTGTCATAGGGTGATAATTTCATGTCACTAACATTCCCCTGCCACTCACATCTTTAAAGTATTGTGCACTTGCGCTAATGGTATTTCCCATACCTTTGTAAAATTATTGTTTTTGTTTATTTTTTTGTTTGTACTGCAAAACACTCATGTGGATGTCCTCTTAGACGCTCAAACATACCCCTTTTGTTAGAGGATCTAGATATCACCTTTAGGAAAATGTCTTGTGTACATATTGGTATACCACCTCAGATGTTTAACTCAGACCTCTTGATACTAAACATGGCGTGGTCCACTGCTCAAACTGAAGCGAGTCGACAGATCTGGTAGTAGCCTCATTTAATGTTAAAGGATTCATTGCCTCCTCCAAAAGATGGCAAATTTTTTCTTTCTTAAGAAGAAAAACTGCTCTGTTCTCTTCCTACAGGAAACACACTTCAAGTTTAACCGCTACCCGGACCTCTCTCGCTCCAGTTTTCCTATGTGGTTCCACTGCGGATCAAACTCCTCTGCTTCTAGAGGGGTCAGTATAGGATTTAGCAGAAATACGTCATTCCAATATTGCTCTCATATACAAGACGCTGAGGGAAGATATATAATGTTAAAAGGCCCCATAGCCAATCATATGTATACATTTATCAACATATATGCTCCTAATAACAACTAAGTTACGTGGTTTAACAATCTTTTTCCGATTATAGAATCCTTTTAAGAGGGCATCGTCATCATGGGTGGTGACTTTAATGTTACGCTAGACCCCCTTTTGGACTCCTCATCCCAAAAGTCTGCTTTGTAACAGAGAGCCCTTAGCTCCCTTCGTAAAAAGCTCCATAACATACACTTGGTTGATACCTGGAGAATCCTAAACCCCACCGAGAGGGACTACACTTTTTTCTCAAATGTCCACGGTTCATACCAGAGACTAGACTATCTGCTAATATCTAGAGAACATATCCAATTATGCTCTAGATCCCGTATAGATTCTATTCATCTGTCAGATCACTCCCCAATATTTGTATCTATCGCCACACATCATGTACCCCCAAAAGTATTCAAATGGAGACTCAACGAGCAACTAATCTCCTCAGGGTTAAAGTCCAGAAATCCCTTGATGATTTATTTTCTTTAAACTCTCTCCCAGACACCTCCCCTTACATTCTATGGGATGCTCACAAAGCGTACATGCGTAGTAAATTCATTAGCCTCGGGTCTCACCTTAAAAAACTGAAAAGGGGGGGGCGGAGCCTGGCCGTGGTTGCAGATGGCTGTGTGAAACCTCGGCTCCTCCACACTCAAGCAAACTTAACCAATTTTACAGCGGTGACCCACTCCAAAATGGTCAAGTACGGGAGAGACAGGGGTCCTGACCCCCGCGATACACCGATAACCCAAAAGAGCCAACAAGCTATGCAGCGTTTCTTCAAGAAGAAAACTGTTCTCTCACCAGGCGCGGGCCCTAAGGTGGCGGCGGCAGCAGCATGCGCTGAGGAAGGAGAGGATTCCGATGTGGACAGCTCGCAGGGGGATGCAGTGGAATCTCGGGACCCCTCATCGGTGTCGAAGTCCTTCCTCACAAGGTACTGGGGCAGGCATTTGAAAAAGCCATAAAGCCAGTACTAGCCGAACTGTCCGATATAAAATCGGAGATTGCACAAATGGGGCATAGAGTGGAGACGCTCGAAACTGAAACGCAGGAGCTTGTAACACACTCCACAGGAATGGCAGACTACCTCGACATGCACACTGCAGAGCTCAACAGAGTGATGTTAATGCTAGAGGACCAGGAAAATCGCAGCAGAAGACGAAACATTCACATCAAAGGACTACCAGAGTCCTGGGCATCTGAATCGCTGCGCAAAGTAGCTATGGAAATATTTGCCGGCTGCCTCGATCATAATCGAGCGAATCCACAGGGCTTTGAGACCCGTGCCGAAGCCGAACGAAAGACCCAGGGATGTGGTCTGTGGCTTGCTCTCTTTTGTGGACACTGCCCGCATAATGGCCTCAGCTAGAGACAGAAGGCAGATCACATACGACGGAGCGGACGTTGCACTTTACCAGGACATTGCGCCTTCCACGCTTGCAAAAAAGCGCATTATGAAGCCACTACTTGATGCAATGAGAGCGCAAAAAATACCATACGTGTGGCTATACCCCTTTGGCATCTCGATCCTGAAAAACGGGAGACGCATAGTGATCCACACCCCAGATGACCTAGAGAAAGCCTGGGAGGCTATAGGAGAGCACCCGGTAGAAATTCCTTTGTGGATGCCAATAGCTCAGCCCGCAGACCTACCGCGACTCACACAAGAAGAAGGTGCTGAAGGTAAAGACCAAGATAAACAAGGCAGCGTCCAGAGCGCATTCCCCTCCACCCTGAAGACGGACCCAGGGATTGAAGGCCTCAGCTCAAAAGGACAGCCATAATTGTCACGGTTGTTCATTAACCCGTGGAGAGTTTTCCCACATTCAGGGTCTGGGCTCTGAACTTTGGGCCTATATTTCTCAACTTGCCAGTTCTTATCAATAGTTTTGAAAAGCTACTATGGTTACGGTTTATTACTAAAATGCTGCGTATACCTTCGGTATATGCTCTCATCTATCCTTCCTAAGTATACATCTAGATAGATACTACCCCCCTCTCCCTCTTTGTTAACCCTAACCCCAGATTTGGGAATATCACTGCCTCTCAACCTGTTATTGAACCCAGAACTTGATTCTTCCACATCCAAGTCACATATTGCGCAGAAACATATCAGGAGGCTACACAGAAAGCTACATGATCTACAACTGATAGACATATGGAGAAGCCGCAACCCTACGGTTAAGGACTACTCCTTCTTTTCCAACCCACATGGCTCATACCAGAGATTAGATCATATTTTAACATCTACCTCTCTTTTGCCTGTCTCTAGCGTTGCCGAGATCGGGAACATCACCATCTCTGACCACGCACCTGACCCTCACCCTGGCTTCTTTACCGAGAAGAGAGTGGAAGTGGAGACTCAACGAGTCCCTGCTGAACAACAGGCTACAATCCGAACAGGTTAGGTCTCAATTAGAGATGTACAGTATTTTGGGATCAACTCCACCACACACAGCACTTCCCCTATTGTATGGGAAGCCCACAATGCTTACGTTAGGGGTTGTTTTATTTCTCTGGGTACCAGGGTTAAAAAGTAACACCAAAAGACTCTAGATTCAATACTAGCTCAAATAACAAGGGTGGAAAAGCTAAACAAACTATCTGCAAGTAGAGAGAAACAAAGGGAACTCACGGAGCTTAGACTGCAACTTAACAAACTTTTAGCCCAGAAAGTAAGGAAACAGATGTTAAATTTCCAACATAAAGTGTACGCCCATGGGAACAAAGGGGGTAAACTGATGTCCTCATTACTGAAAAAGACAAAAAACCTAACATAAATTCCTAAAATAAGAAGGACAGATGGTAACGTTACCCAAGAAACGCCTGAGATAGCAAAAGCCTTCCAAAAACTCTATGAGGGGCTATACAACCTTAACCAATCAAAATCCCCAGACCAAGAAAATATTAGACAGACACACATCAAAGAACTCCTACACTCCCTTAAGTTACCGTCAGAGCATCCTGACGACTCAGACTCACTAACTCACCCCGTCACAACGGAGGAAGTGAGTTCTATTATACGGAGCTTCCCCCCCAGGTAAAAGTCCGGAACCGGATGGTTTGCCTCTTCTGTATTACAGGAGATTTCAGGATATCCTTATACCCTGATTTACTGACGTCTGCAATGCATTATTACAGGGCGGTCACCTTCCTAGACAGACACAAGAATTGTATGTCATACTTATCCACAAAGAAGGCAAGGATCCTCAGAACTGTGGAAGTTATAGACCAATCTCCCTCTTGAATCTGGGCTAAAATTCTAGCCAGTAGACTAAGCAAAATACTACCCTCGTTAATAGGTCCAGAAAAGTCAGGATTTGTCCAAGGCAGAGAGGGGAAAGACAACTCACACCGGATCTTTCACGCAATCCACACTGCTAAAACAAAGAGGTTCCCGTTGGTCCTGCTGAGCATAGACGCCGAGAAGGCGTTCAACAGGGTCAACTGGAACTTCATGAAATTGACCCTCGAAAAATTTGCCATTCTTGATCCATTCATACACTCGATATTTACTCTATACCAGCAACCACATGCCAGATTGAAAGTCAATGGCACACTCTCCCCAACTTTTGAAATAACAAATGGGACAAGACAAGGGTGCCCATTATCCCCATCCCTATTCATACTGGTAGTAGAGACCCGCATTCAGCTAGTCAGACAAACCACTGAAATCAAGGGTGTTAATTATGGAAAGAAAGACCTAAAATGTACTGCCTTCGCAGACGACCTTCTGTTCTTGTTGACTAACCCTGATAAAGGTCTGGATCACCTAATTAAAAAAATTGAAATATTTAGCCAGATTTTAGACTTTAAGGTTAACCACTCCAAATCTGAAATACTAAACATTTCACTACCAGAATCAAGAGCAACCTCTTTACAGACCCACCTTCCCTTTCACTGGACTAATGAACCAATAAAGTACCTAGGGATACTGATACCAAGGGACCTAGATGATCTATATAAATGCAACTATATACCCCTTAAAAGAGACATTACACAAACCTTACAGAAATATAGCTTGCCCTACCTATCCTGGATGGGCAGGAAAAATGTGCTCAAACCCTGTCTTTCCCAAGATCTTATACGTAATGCAAATGGTACCGATACACCTACCAAAAACATTTCTCCTAGAGGTCAGACAAATCTTTTCTAAATACCTGTGGAATGGGAGGAGACCTCGAATCTCACATACCATTCTAGTTAGACATAGGGATAAAGGAGGTTTGGGAGTCCCAGATGTTTCAAAATACTACCAAGCTATACAACTGAATAGGTGGTTGGAGTCAGTAGACCCCAAGAGACAACCAGATGTACAGGAGTTACTTCATTATAGTGTAGGCCCTTCACTCCAAAGTCTCCTATGGCTACCCGAAATAAGCCCAATCAAAAACAAAGACCTTTATCCCTTACTAAAAGGGATTCGTGAGACATGGAAAGAATGTGAGGTGAAAAAGCCTCTGTACATTAGAGAATGGGAGAGAGAGCTTGAAACTGTTTTTTCAGATCAGGAACTTAAAAAACTTCTAACTTTATCACATGGATCGTCACCATGTATACGCCTACAAGAAAATCATTTCAAACTCCTCTCCAGATGGTACAGAACCCCGGAGTTCCTACACAGGAGGGGTCTGTCCCCTGATCGGCTGTGCTGGAGATGTGGCAGAGGAGTAGGCTCACTATCTCATATCTGGTGGACATGCCCACTAATTATTCCATACTGGGAGGGGGTTATTACCATAATAAATAAGGTCTCAACTCCTGAACTTAAGATCACCTTAGAAATAGTGTTCTTCTCACTACCAACTGATCTCTATCGGCCATCTAAGCACAACTTAATAACCCATCTCATATCGGCTGCAAAAGCCATTATACTGCTCCATTGGAAGAATTCTAGTACTCTCTCAATACAAGAATGGAAGGCTAAAGTCAATCAGATTTGTCATTTTGGATAAATAGGAGTCACGAGAAATTCCTGAAAACGTGGCAACCTTGGAGGTCATTGGATGACAGTGGGTGTGGGGAAACGCTATGATGACAGTTAGAAGGCTTAGCTTGATTAGCTTAGCATCACTTGACCAGCTTCGTAAGCACCTGAGCAGCCTTTGAAACACTGACTAGCTTCTTAGGCTCAACCCCCCCCCAACCTCCACCCCCCCCCCTCTCCTCTCTCTGCCTTTCTTTATCCTCCCCTCCCCCCTTTTTTTCTCTCTCAATCTCTTCCCTCCCTTTCTTCTCTCTTCTCTCATCATCTTTCTCTCTAATGTATATTATGTCCTATGTTTAGGTAGCCAACATTACCTTGAACACTCCAGTATATTACACCTTCTGGTAAACAATAGAATCTCTAGGACTGGTACAGGAGATTGTGAAACGTGTAATAACTATGGCTACTATATATTGATGTTATTATATGTTCTGCCTGATTACTTGTAACACTATCTTCATATATTATTAGACTATGGCCATCAGGCTTTTGTCGGTTTGTCTCAAGATTCAAAATTTGAAAATAAAGAATTAATAAAAAAAATAAAAAAACTGAAAACGGCCCAAATTGATGCTCTCCTATCAGAAATACAGAAACTAGAAGCATTACACAAAAAATCCCTCTCTGAACAGCATCTTTCCAGGCTTAACACACTGCGTGCCGAACTGAAAAATCACTTGAACACAGCTTCTGCCAAATATTTCCTCAACTCACAATATAAATATTTTGCCCATGGGAACAAGGCTTAAACATTTTTGATGATTAGGATTAAGCAAAGGAAGGCACAAAACTATATCTGCAAAATTTATAAAATTGGAGGAGACATAGCTATGACAACTAAAGACATAGCAATCCAGTTCCAGGCCTTCTACCAATCGCTATATAACATTCCCCAGACAACACCGAAAGAGGGTGCCTCATCCAATACAGAAGCCATAAACCTATTTCTTCAATCAGTAACACTCCCCAAACTAGATCATTTCCAGAGGGATATACTGGGAGCCCCCTTTACACCTGATGAATTAAATGAAGCTATCAAACAGCTTCCTAATGACAAGGCGCCGGGCCCCGATGGCCTTCCAGCCCAATACTACCATACATTCAGTAAATCCCTTCTCCCCCATCTATTAGATGTTTGTAACCAATCTCTCCGAGGTCTTCCCCTAACCCTTGACATGCCGAAAGCACCTATATCCATCATCCCTAAAGAAGGAAAGGACACGGCCCACTGTGCAAATTACCGCCCTATTTCCTTATTGAATTTAGACTTGAAGCTCCTGGCTAAAATGCTGGCTAACCATCTCTCCCCAATCTTGCCTTCATTGATTCATGGAGACTAGACGGGATTCATTTTATGCAGAGAAGGTAAAGACAACTCGGCAAGGATTCTCAATGCCATATACCATGCTAAAAAATATTCACACCCCTTAGTCCTTCTCAGCACCGATGCCGAAAAAGCATTTGATAGGATTAGTTGGGACTTCTTACGCCTTTCTCTAGTAAAATTTGGTGTTCCTGATCCCTTTATCGAGGCTATTGTTTCCATGTATATCAATGCTTTGGCATCGGTGCTTGTGAATGAGTCTATTTCGCCTTTATTTCCTATCAGGAACGGAACATGCCAAGGATGCCCACTCTCCCCTCTGGTCTTTGTGATGATTATTGAACCACTTTTCCAATCCACTAGTCAGGACAACAAAATTTAAGGTATTAAACTGGGGAACCAAGAGCACAAAGTCGCAGCATTTGCCGACGACCTCTTAATACTTACCACTAACCCAATAATCTCCTTACCTCACATTTATGACCAGTTAGAAAGATTTAGCCCACTATCTAATTTCAAAATTAATATGAAAAAATAACATATCTTGAGCATGGGATTAAAAGCATCAACTAGAGTTGATCTAGCAGTATACTCCCCCTTTAATTGGGATACACCATATATAACCTACCTGGGAATCAAAATTGGTAATGATCTTCAAAAATTATTCCACCTCAATTACACTCCATTATTACAGTCCATGCAAAATCAACTGACTAACTTACAACTCCCAACACTCTCATGGTTTGGCCGTAAAAATTTGTTTACCTCTTTAGTTCTACCCATATTAAATTATTTACAACAAGTATTACCCCTCCCTATCCCTAATTCCTATTTCCAAACCCTCACTAAGCAAATCCGAGCCTTTATATGGAACCGAAAGAAAGCCTGTATAGCCCTTTCTGTCCTTCAAAGACCAAAGTCTTTTGGAGGTATAAACCTCCCAGACCCATCACTTTACAAAAAAGCTACTCTATTAACTAGAGTCAACTTAAAGGAGAAACGGTATTCAACAATATCCTTTAAAATATGGGTAATTTTATTAGATGACATAAAAGACATGTACATAAAACACATAAAACAAACATAAAAGCAGAGACCATACAGAGTGCCATACAGCCTATCCTCATAGGCATCAATATGTACTGCTATTAGCTGTGTGAGAGCTGTGTGAAAGCATGCAGGTCAGCATATAATTATAACAGCTGCCTCTGGATGCACTCTCAGCTATCTAGCTAGAACGTATAACATACATATGGTGCAATTCTACATAGTATGAAGATGGTAATGCGGTGATTCACACCATCATATCAATCTCACGGGTCAATAATAATTTTTTCAAAGTTCTTACCCTGTATGGAGCGATAAGTAGATGTGGGTAGGTGCTGTGTGGCGTGCTCCTCGACGCACGTTTCGCTTAATTGCTTCTTCAGGAGGGGCTGATTTCCTAATGAATGGGGAGGTCTTTAAATACGACTAATGGCCAATGGCTACATCTGTAAGTATCATGTGACTCCACTACCTTCGACTTCCGATACAGCGCGTCATGTAGTGGCAAGATGAAAGTTCCAATGGGACTTCCGCCCTCCCGTCTGCGTGATCCCAGCGAGGGCAGAATGCGTCTGACGTCACCAAGATCCTAGCCTGACGGGACGGCGCAAGTCCTTCCACCCGCAACCCATGACGCGCTTTGAAATCTCAGTATGTTCACTCTGATACACAAGGGGGTGAGTTGTTAAGGGTCATAAAGACTGGATATAGATGTTAAATACCCTGTTGATCTATTTATACGGCGTGTTTATAGGGTAATAATTCTGCCTCCTAGATATTATATGTCAGAGATTTTTTATTTATTATTATTTGGTCAGCTATCATATATATAAGAGGGCCTAAGTGACATCACCACATTACCATAAACCACCAGTCCCATATACATTATATATTCACCATGTGTTAACATGAGATTAGTGTCCATAAAGATGCATAATATCATTAGTGTCCATAAAGATGCATAATATCATTATAATTGTATCTTATTTAGTGCAAGTGACAACAATTCCACGTTATATATTACAGAAACTACACAATACAAATACATTAATTAAGCCACTATATGTTATCAAAAATATATACTATAAATACATAGTTAATGCATATTAATTTACAATCTTCTAATTTAATATTTTTTATTGTCATTATTTTATTATATATGTATATTTCACATTATAATTACATATCTTTTTATATATATAATTATTTTTATTTTTCTATGTGACACTGATTTTTTTTATATATTTTATTTAAAAGGTGCATGTATTATGGCACATGAAGGTGTCATGTGCATTCGTGCTAAATCTATTACATAAAGGTGTCATGTGCAAAAAAACTATAATATGCTAATTATTATAATGTGAAATATATGCCAATAGAAATATCATAGGCATATTGGTGCTAAATATATATGGTAGAAGTACCATGTGCATATGTGGACTATGTCCACCATCCATATATAAAGTGTCTACGTGCTATATTACTTCTCCAAAGTTATATAGTAATATTACAAAAATATATGAAGCATCCTTCTAAAGTGGCCAAATACATAATATATATGCTGTTGTGGAAATACATAAGTATATTATTATCATTATATAGGTACATACATATATTATTTTATTATTATGGAGTATATGGTGTCACGTATACACATGTTAGTCATTTATGATCCACCTTATTGAGTTTTACTAGGTCTGTCTTATATTGTTTTAAAGATCAAAATTATTATTTATCATTTACCCTCATGGTCAATTATTAGATGGAGCTAATTATATACAAACTGTTAACTCCATATATATTATTTGATTTTTCTTTTTCCAAACATGTATATATATGACACCATCTCTTCCATTTATCTCCCTTTATCCACGCATGTACACATCAAACCACAAATCGATCACATCCATATACCTAGTGATGTCAGATGGCCTACGGGCACTAACATCTATCACAGACATATAGTGGTGCCCATACAAATATTACACAACCAATGGTTATATACTTATTAAATATCCAGTCTTTTCTGATGATTTTAATATATTTCTTTAATCTTGTCTCTTTGTTTTCCTCTTCATGTATTTGTTCAGTGGATCTCCTACAGATCAGCCATCGGTCAATTCCATGCGTATAGGTAAGCTCTACAATCATTACAATACGACAGTATTAAAATCTTATACATTAAATACTAAGCTTAGATATTAAAACTTATCTAAAACCTCCTACAGTTAACTGTAGGAGGTTTTAGATAAGTTTTAATATCTAAGCTTAGTATTTAATGTATAAGATTTTAATACTGTCGTATTGTAATGATTGTAGAGCTTACCTATACGCATGGAATTGACCGATGGCTGATCTGTAGGAGATCCACTGAACAAATACATGAAGAGGAAAACAAAGAGACAAGATTAAAGAAATATATTAAAATCATCAGAAAAGACTGGATATTTAATAAGTATATAACCATTGGTTGTGTAATATTTGTATGGGCACCACTATATGTCTGTGATAGATGTTAGTGCCCGTAGGCCATCTGACATCACTAGGTATATGGATGTGATCGATTTGTGGTTTGATGTGTACATGCGTGGATAAAGGGAGATAAATGGAAGAGATGGTGTCATATATATACATGTTTGGAAAAAGAAAAATCAAATAATATATATGGAGTTAACAGTTTGTATATAATTAGCTCCATCTAATAATTGACCATGAGGGTAAATGATAAATAATAATTTTGATCTTTAAAACAATATAAGACAGACCTAGTAAAACTCAATAAGGTGGATCATAAATGACTAACATGTGTATACGTGACACCATATACTCCATAATAATAAAATAATATATGTATGTACCTATATAATGATAATAATATACTTATGTATTTCCACAACAGCATATATATTATGTATTTGGCCACTTTAGAAGGACGCTTCATATATTTTTGTAATATTACTATATAACTTTGGAGAAGTAATATAGCACGTAGACACTTTATATATGGATGGTGGACATAGTCCACATATGCACATGGTACTTCTACCATATATATTTAGCACCAATATGCCTATGATATTTCTATTGGCATATATTTCACATTATAATAATTAGCATATTATAGTTTTTTTGCACATGACACCTTTATGTAATAGATTTAGCACGAATGCACATGACACCTTCATGTGCCATAATACATGCACCTTTTAAATAAAATATATAAAAAAAATCAGTGTCACATAGAAAAATAAAAATAATTATATATATAAAAAGATATGTAATTATAATGTGAAATATACATATATAATAAAATAATGACAATAAAAAATATTAAATTAGAAGATTGTAAATTAATATGCATTAACTTTGTATTTATAGTATATATTTTTGATAACATATAGTGGCTTAATTAATGTATTTGTATTGTGTAGTTTCTGTAATATATAACGTGGAATTGTTGTCACTTGCACTAAATAAGATACAATTATAATGATATTATGCATCTTTATGGACACTAATGATATTATGCATCTTTATGGACACTAATCTCATGTTAACACATGGTGAATATATAATGTATATGGGACTGGTGGTTTATGGTAATGTGGTGATGTCACTTAGGCCCTCTTATATATATGATAGCTGACCAAATAATAATAAATAAAAAATCTCTGACATATAATATCTAGGAGGCAGAATTATTACCCTATAAACACGCCGTATAAATAGATCAACAGGGTATTTAACATCTATATCCAGTCTTTATGACCCTTAACAACTCACCCCCTTGTGTATCAGAGTGAACATACTGAGATTTCAAAGCGCGTCATGGGTTGCGGGTGGAAGGACTTGCGCCGTCCCGTCAGGCTAGGATCTTGGTGACGTCAGACGCATTCTGCCCTCGCTGGGATCACGCAGACGGGAGGGCGGAAGTCCCATTGGAACTTTCATCTTGCCACTACATGACGCGCTGTATCGGAAGTCGAAGGTAGTGGAGTCACATGATACTTACAGATGTAGCCATTGGCCATTAGTCGTATTTAAAGACCTCCCCATTCATTAGGAAATCAGCCCCTCCTGAAGAAGCAATTAAGCGAAACGTGCGTCGAGGAGCACGCCACACAGCACCTACCCACATCTACTTATCGCTCCATACAGGGTAAGAACTTTGAAAAAATTATTATTGACCCGTGAGATTGATATGATGGTGTGAATCACCGCATTACCATCTTCATACTATGTAGAATTGCACCATATGTATGTTATACGTTCTAGCTAGATAGCTGAGAGTGCATCCAGAGGCAGCTGTTATAATTATATGTGTCACGGAACCATGAACCAGACGTACAACAAGAGATAAGTGAAAATAAGAAGGCTTTATTGAAAATAAAGCTGTAAAGCAAAAGTCCAAACGGATGGTGAAACCGAGCAGAGTCTTGCGAAGCCAGGGGTCAGGAACCAGAAGGGTAGTCAGACGAAGCCAGGATCAGGAACCAGCAGGGTAGTCAGACGAAGCCAGGATCAGGAACCAGCAGGGTAGTCAGACGAAGCCAGGATCAGGAACCAGCAGGGTAGTCAGACGAAGCCAGGATCAGGAACCAGAAGCAGCAGCAGTCTTAGAAGCATGTGAACACAAGAGGACCAAGCAAGGAACTGAAGCCACAGACCTCCTATATATATGAGCTAGGCATCCAGCTCCTCCCAGGGGAAGGAGGAGCCGCAGGGTGGAAGGCTACAAGAAACCCAGGACCCAAGATGGCCGCCAGCACATGTCAAACGAAGGAGAGCAGCAAGCAGGTAAGACCATGACAGTACCTTCCCCTCAAGGGCCCCTCCTCCGCGGAGCACAAAACGGTTTCTGAGGGAAGCGTGCGTGGAAGGCTCGGAGTAAGGCAGGAGCATGGACATCTGCGGAGGGAACCCAGGAACGCTCCTCTGGACCATAACCACGCCAATGGACCAAAAACTGCAACCGACCGCGGACCAGGCGTGAGTCCAGGATATTGCTCACCTCATATTCCTCACGATTGCCCACTTGGACCGGACGAGGCCGAGGAACCGAGGAAGTGAAACGATTACACACCAGTGGCTTCAACAGGGAGACATGAAACACGTTGGAGATCCGCATGCCAGGAGGAAGCGCAAGGGCATAGGCTACCGGGTTTACCCTGCGAAGCACTCGGAAGGGACCAACAAAGCGAGGCGCCAGCTTGGGAGTGGGCACTCGAAGGTTGAGGTTGCGGGTGGACAACCATACACGGTCTCCGACCTGGTAGGAAGGAGCAGGCGCTCGTCTGCGATCAGCCTGGAATCTCTGGCGCTGCGCAGAGACCTCAAGGGACTTCTGGATCTGTACCCAAGAAGCACGTAGGACGGAAAGGTGATCCTCCACAGCCGGAATATCCTGGGGAGAGAATACCTCCGGTAACACGGCAGGTTGGAACCCATAATTGGCCATGAAGGGAGACGTCCCAGAGGAAGAGTTCACCGCCGTGTTCCTGGCAAACTCAGCCCAAGGCAGGAGGTCAACCCAATTGTCTTGGTGATCGGAGACATAGCAACGAAGGAATTGCTCCAAGGCCTGATTGGATCGTTCTGCGGCCCCATTGGACTGAGGGTGGTAGGCCGAGGAGAAGGAGAGATGAATCCCCAACTGGGAGCAAAAGGCGCGCCAGAACCTGGACACAAACTGACTCCCCCGATCCGACACAATCTCCTTAGGCAAACCGTGCAACCGGAAGACCTCCCTGGCAAAAATCGTGGCCAACTCTTGTGCAGAGGGTAACTTCTTGAGAGGAACACAGTGGCACATTTTGGAAAACCGATCCACAATCATGAGAATGACCGTATGGCCTCGGGATGCAGGGAGGTCCACAATGAAATCCATCCCCAGGTGTGACCATGGGCGCTCCCCGGTGGCTATGGGTTGCAGAAGGCCCAACGGAAGGTGCCGAGGGGTCTTACTCTGGGCACAAACGGAGCATGCCGCTACATATGCGGCGATGTCGGAACGTAGGGAAGGCCACCAGAACAGACGTGAAACAGCCCAGGACAGCTGATTCTTTCCAGGATGCCCCGCGGTCTTGGAGTTATGGTAGGTTCGCAACAACCGAGTGCGCAACTCCTCAGGCACAAAACATCTGCCGTTGGGTCTCCCAGAGGGAGCACCAGATTGAGCCGCCAAAATCTGCTCACCCAGGGGAGAGGTCAGGCTGGTGCGAATGGCGGCCAGGATCTGATTCGGAGGTATGACCGAAGTCGGAATCGACTCCTCCCTGGACAGCTCGGAGTACTGCCGTGATAAGGCATCCGCCCTGATGTTCTTGGAACCGGGTAGGTAGGAGACCACGTAATTAAAACGTGACAAGAACAGAGCCCATCTGGCCTGACGTGGTGTCAATCTCTTGGCCTCAGAAAGGTAGGTCAGATTCTTGTGGTCCGTCAGGATGAGAACCGGAACCACCGAACCCTCGAGCAAGTGCCTCCATTCTTTAAGGGCCTGCACGATGGCCAATAACTCCCTGTCACCAATCTGATAGTTGCACTCCGCGGAAGACAGTTTCCGGGAGTAAAACCCACAAGGAAGCAGAGGACCCTCTGGTGTTCTACGCTGAGACAGAAGGGCGCCTACTCCCGTCTCAGACGCGTCCACCTCGAGGACAAAGGGCAACCCAGGGTTGGGATGCGACAGAATCGGAGCCGACACAAAGGCGGACTTTAGGGCCTCAAAAGCTCGGATGGCCTCGAGCGGCCAGACCTGGGAATTACTGCCCTTCCTGGTCAGATCCGTGAGAGGCTTGGCCAGCATGGAAAAGTCCCTGATGAACTTCCGATAATAATTGGCGAAGCCCAAAAAGCGCTGCAGGGAACGAAGACCACTGGGCTGGGGCCACTGTAAGACAGCCGAAACCTTCTCAGGATCCATGGAGAACCCCTCAGCGGAAATGATGTAACCTAAGAAGGTTACCTGGGATCGGTGAAATTCGCATTTCTCAAGCTTACCGAACAGCTTGTTCTCTCGTAACCGTTGCAACACTCGTCTGACATCCAGAATGTGGGCCTCCATGGATTCAGAATATACCAAGATGTCATCCAAATAGACTACCACACACTGCTGCAACAGGTCACGGAAAACATCGTTGATGAATTCCTGAAAGACTGCGGGCGCATTGCACAACCCAAAGGGCATAACCAAGGATTCGTAATGACCGGTCCTGGTGTTAAACGCGGTCTTCCACTCATCGCCCGCCTTGATCCTTACTAGGTTATATGCCGCCCTCAGGTCGAGTTTGGTAAAGACCGTGGCCCCTTTAAGGCGATCGAACAGCTCGGAAATCAAGGGTATCGGGTAAGCGTTCTTGATCGTGATGCGATTGAGACCCCTGTAATCGATGCAAGGCCTCAACTCACCGCCCTTCTTTTTCACAAAGAAAAATCCAGCCCCTGCCGGGGACGAGGATTTGCGAATGTGTCCGCGTGAAAGCGCCTCCCTCACGTACTCCTCCATGGCCTCATTCTCCGCTACCGACAGTGGATAGACTTTGCCACGAGGAGGAACGGCACCAGATTGTAACTCTATGGCACAATCGTATGGGCGGTGCGGAGGTAGGGCAACCGCGCGCACCTTATCGAATACATCCCGGTACTCCTCGTATTCAGGAGGCAACAGAGAGTCCGAGGAAGTACACAGCAACTTGACAGACCCATGGATGCAACTAGCCCCACACTGCGGTGACCACGAGAGGATCTCGACCGATCTCCAATCGAAAGTCGGATTATGCTTCTGGAGCCAGGGGTACCCCAAGACCACCGAGTAGTGTGGAGACGAAATAACCTGGAGGCAGACCGACTCTCTGTGAACGGCACCAATGGCTATCCCCACTGGAAGGGTCTCATGAGTCACGTGTGGCGGCAGAAGGGGTCTGCCGTCTATCGCCTCAAGAGCCAGTGGGGAACCTCGAGCCTGCAGAGGAATGGAATTGGCGGCAGCGAACACACTATCAATGAACAAACCACCAGCACCAGAGTCCACCAACGCCTGGGTCGTCACCGAGCCCCCGACCCAGGAGAGGACAACAGTGATCAGTGGTTTGTCAACACGGGAAACCGGGGACGAGGAGACTCCACCCAAGATCTGCCCCCGACAGGATCTCAGGGTACGAGCGTTTCCCGGACGGTTCGGACATGCCAACCGAAAATGCCCACCGAGACCACAGTACATGCATCGGCCCTCGCGTCTCCGGAGTGCCCTCTCCCCCTCGGACAGGCGAGCAAACCCCAGCTGCATGGGTTCACCCCCAGACAAGTCATCCCCAGGAGGCGTGGGAGGAGAGGGAGGCACGGGTGGGACAGCAAACGTAGGCACCAATCTGTTAGAAGACCTCCGCAGGTTCTCCTTAAAGGAAGGTCTCTCCCTGAGTCTGGTGTCAATCAAAATCAGGAAAGAAATAAGAGACTCGAGCTCAACTGGTAGGTCCTTAGCTGCAACCTCATCCTTCAAGGCATCCGAGAGACCATGAGAGAAAGCAGCGACCAGAGCCTCATTATTCCAGCCCACCTCTGCTGCCAGGGTACGAAACTCAATGGCGTATTCAGCTACGGATCGTGAACCCTGTCTGATGGACATAAGGAGCTTCGCAGCAGAGGCAGCACGAGCCGGCACATCGAATACCTTCCGAAGAGAAGCAACAAAACCGGAAAACTCGGCAACCACCGGATTGTTGTTCTCCCATAAAGGGCTGGCCCAGGCCAAGGCCTTGTCCGAGAGCAGCGAGATCAAGAAGCCCACCTTTGATCTCTCAGTAGGAAAGGCATGTGGCAGCAACTCGAAATAAATGCCCACCTGGTTAAGGAAACCTCGGCACTGAGTTGGCTCTCCCCCAAAGCGCTGTGGAAGAGGGGCAGAACCGATCATACCCCGAAACACCGCAGGCGCAACAACAGGTGTCGGGGTAGACTCTGGCGCAACAACCGGAGCGGCAGTAGGAGCGAGCCCAGGAGCGACAACCGACCCATCGGCAACGGGAGCGAAATGAGCCGTGCGTTCAAGCAGGGTTTGCAACGCCACAGCGAACCGACCCAACAGGTGATCCTGCTGATCAAGTCTGGCAACCAGCGTGGGTAGCGAGGATGGCCCTGTACCGTCAGAATTCATGGCTTGGTCCTAATGTCACGGAACCATGAACCAGACGTACAACAAGAGATAAGTGAAAATAAGAAGGCTTTATTGAAAATAAAGCTGTAAAGCAAAAGTCCAAACGGATGGTGAAACCGAGCAGAGTCTTGCGAAGCCAGGGGTCAGGAACCAGAAGGGTAGTCAGACGAAGCCAGGATCAGGAACCAGCAGGGTAGTCAGACGAAGCCAGGATCAGGAACCAGCAGGGTAGTCAGACGAAGCCAGGATCAGGAACCAGCAGGGTAGTCAGACGAAGCCAGGATCAGGAACCAGAAGCAGCAGCAGTCTTAGAAGCATGTGAACACAAGAGGACCAAGCAAGGAACTGAAGCCACAGACCTCCTATATATATGAGCTAGGCATCCAGCTCCTCCCAGGGGAAGGAGGAGCCGCAGGGTGGAAGGCTACAAGAAACCCAGGACCCAAGATGGCCGCCAGCACATGTCAAACGAAGGAGAGCAGCAAGCAGGTAAGACCATGACAATATGCTGACCTGCATGCTTTCACACAGCTCTCACACAGCTAATAGCAGTACATATTGATGCCTATGAGGATAGGCTGTATGGCACTCTGTATGGTCTCTGCTTTTATGTTTGTTTTATGTGTTTTATGTACATGTCTTTTATGTCATCTAATAAAATTACCCATATTTTAAAGGATATTGTTGAATACCGTTTCTCCTTTAAGTTGAATCATATATATATGGTATATCCCTGTTCACAACAGGCTGTGATTATCTAGTTGGATTCTATTAACTAGAGTCATAGACTGGTTCAGAGAGGCGCCACATAAGTCGTGGATAGGAATAGAGACCTCTTATTCCAAATCATCCTTTAGAGTACTTCTGGTCAATACCCAGAACAATCACATTAATATTAAAAATACTAGCCCAAACATTAAAGCTACCCTTGAAGCCTGGAATAAATTCCAAAGCTCAGCCTGGGGCATTCCACTACCGTCCCGGGACCTAATTGACCTTGCCTTATTGGAACTAAGACAAAGTCTCCATACATCGATTCACAACTCAAGGATTCCGGTCCTCTCCCTGTTTAATGAAGGGAGCAAGATAGGAAGTAGAGACTTCATCCTTTCTCTGTTTCCTGAGGCTAAACCCTTCCCATCCTTAATCTCATTCCTTTATTCATGCCTATCTAAATATATTCCATATCAAGCATTACTCAGACCCTTAACTTGGTTTGAAAGCCTGATCTGCTCTCAGACCTTCCTCAAAAACTAATTTCACAACTATATAAAAGACTTAACTCTCCTATTCTGTCATGGATGATGTTGCAGATAGCTGGAACTTAGGAATAAACGTCAAACTGGCTTGATCCCAAACTAAGGAGCATATAGGTGAGCCCTATAAAACCCTAAGAGCTCTCCCTGACTGCTATGCCCATGCAAGGGTCTCAATGGTAGACAATTGCATGCCCACGTACCTAGACTGTGTGACACCTGAAAACCCTATAATAGTGAGGGGACATGACCACCGGCTCTCTGCACTTAATACGGAAGGAGTCAGGGTCACCTAGAATCAAGCCAGCAAGGAAACACAATACATGAAAACACTTATCTGAGTAAACAGCAGCAGCCGCCTCCAGCAGTGAACACTTCATCCAGGAAGTAGTATAAACCGCAAAGTGAGGCAGTATGGGAGGGAATAAAAAAAAGGGAGACAATTAGTCTAAATAGGTGACACCTGGGAGAAGGAAAGGAGATGACAAAGTGAAACCAAAACAAAGAATATCATGCAAGAGGTAGAGAAGGACGTCTGCCAGACCTTCTCACAGAACTGGCGGTGACATATTCTTAGGCCAAAACTAGCTTTTGTTGGCTCTTGGGAGAGAGATCTGGGAGTCTTTCTCTCCCCAGAAGACCAATTTCAACTTTTTAGAGGGCCTTACACTTCCTCCAGATGTGTCAGAATACAGGAGAATGGGTATAAAATTCTCACGAGGTGGTATAAAACTCCTGACATTACTTGTAGGTTTGACATAACGAGGTCGGACACCTGCTGGCGGTGTGGGGAGGGAAGAGGTAACTTTTATCATATCTGGTGGACATGTCCACCAATCCACAAGTGGTGGACAGAGATTTTTAGACACAGCAATTGTCACGGATGGTGTACAGGGAAACAAGACAATACAATATAATCTATGACTCACTGGATCCACAACTAAGGAACAAAAGGGAGACCCCTGCATGAGACCTGCCACTCTCCCTGACTGCTCAGCCTATGCGAACACCCCAAAGGTGGATGGGCGCATATCCACGTACCTCGACTATCTTACACCTGAAGACCCTACAATAGTGAGGGGACACGACCACCGGCTCCCTACACAGACACAGAGGGAGTCAGGGTCACCTGGATCCAGTAAACAGAAAATCACAAATACATAAACAGCACTTATCTTGCAGACGACTGGGAACTAGGAACATCAAGCACACACACTCCAGGAAGTTGTATAAGCCGCAACCTAATGCATTATGGGGAGGAACTTAAAGGGAAGCAATCAGTCCAACTGCATGACAGCTGAGATAGGCTAACGAGATGAGGAACTGAAACCAAAACAAAGAAACTCAAGGAGGAGGTTCTGGACGGCTCCTGTCAGAGCTTCTCAGCTGTCTGGTTGTGACAGCAATCTGGTGTGCAAAACATTGATTTTTCCTTCGCCTCAATTAGCCCTCCTAAGCCTACCCCCTTTCAGCACTGACATCGGAGTTCCATTATTGTTTAAAAAATTACTGATTGCAGCTCGCCTGTTAGTTTCTCGAAATTGGTTGACATCTGACCTCCCATCAATAGACCAGTGGATAAAGTCAGTATAAAACTGAGTCTGCTTATATGGCACCTACCAGTAGCCATTTGGCTCCAGGAGAAATATATAGTGGGCTCAGCATGCATGTTGGTACTTGCATCCCTGGATCTGATGAAAGCTGTAATGGCACCGGATGGGGTTAAAAGCAGAGTGTGTTTTGTGTGCATGCTGCACCTGCATTCCCTGGACTTTGTGTCGCTGTCATGGCCCATAAACAGGTAGGAACTAGTGTTAGGGACCACTCCATAGAGGCGACCTTGACGTGGTGAGTGGCTTATTACGCTTTGGCCAAAATGTACACCAATGCCTCATCCAGCATAGAGGCAGGGCAGAATGCTGGTTGCAGAGTGCTATTGCATTTGTGTCTTTTTCTTTGTATATGTATTTCGCCATAGCGATGTGCACCTGCATATAGGGTTGTGCTGATTGAATCCCCCACATTTTTTCTTTAAAGTCGATACCATTTACAGATTTGAGGAAATAGCCGCTTGGGAGAATCGTACTCACAATAGATTTTGTGTTCAGTGGAAATGTTGGGAAGAATTTAGACAGTTCAATAGAGGTCGTTGACGTGCTTTGACTGTGCTTTGATCCTTGTACTTAGATCCATGAGATATGATGACTATTATTGCGCTCAGTGATGACATCTACTTTTGTTACCTAAAATTTTGTATGTAGCATATTGTTGTTTAATGCTGCAGACTGTACCACAATATATACAGTACAGACCAAAAGTTTGGACACACCTTCTCATTCAAAGAGTTTTCTTTATTTTCATGACTATGAAAATTGTAGATTCACACTGAAGGCATCAAAACTATGAATTAACACATGTGGAAATATATACATAACAAACAAGTGTGAAACAACTGAAATATGTCATATTCTAGGTTCTTCAAAGTAGCCACCTTTTGCTTTGATTACTGCTTTGCACACTCTTGGCATTCTCTTGATGAGCTTCAAGAGGTAGTCCCCTGAAATGGTTTTCACTTCACAGGTGTGCCCTGTCAGGTTTAATAAGTGGGATTTCTTGCCTTATAAATAGGGTTGGGACCATCAGTTGCGTTGAGGAGGAGAAGTCAGGTGGATACACAGCTGATAGTCCTACTGAATAGACTGTTAGAATTTGTATTATGGCAAGAAAAAAGCAGCTAAGTAAAGAAAAACGAGTGGCCATCATTACTTTAAGAAATTAAGGTCAGTCAGTCAGCCGAAAAATTGGGAAAACTTTGAAAGTAAGGGCTATTTGACCATGAAGGAGAGTGATGGGTTGCTGCGCCAGATGACCTGGCCTCCACAGTCACCGGACCTGAACTCAATCGAGATGGTTTGGGGTGAGCTGGACCGCAGAGTGAAGGCAAAAGGGCCAACAAGTGCTAGGCATCTCTGGGAACTCCTTCAAGACTGTTGGAAGACCATTTCAGGGGACAACCTCTTGAAGCTCATCAAGAGAATGCCAAGAGTGTGCAAAGCAGTAATCAAAGCAAAAGGTGGCTACTTTGAAGAACCTAGAATATGACATATTTTCAGTTGTTTCACACTTGTTTGTTATGTATATAATTCCACATGTGTTAATTCATAGTTTTGATGCCTTCATAGTCATGAAAATAAAGAAAACTCTTTGAATGAGAAGGTGTGTCCAAACTTTTGGTCTGTACTGTATATATATGCAATATTAATACTTTCAATAAAGCATTGAAAGAAAAAAAAAGCACCCATTTTTGGCAATACCCTAAAAAAAAGAAAGAAGGGCTGAGCCATGCACTCTGCATGGCACACATGTTCAATCTGGTTGTCAAGCAGTTCCTGAAGTCTTCCACCCATCTGCAAGACATCCTAAAAATGGCCAGTAAACTTTGCATGCACTTCAGCCACTCGTACAACTCAAAGCACACCCTCCTTGAGCTGCAGCAGCAGAACGGCATCCCCCAACATAGGCTGATATGCAATGTTTCCACCGGTTGGAATTCCACCCTCAATATGTTGGGCCGAATATAAAGACAGAGAAAGGCCATAAACTATTTCCTGATGATCCAGGAGGACAGGAGTACTCCCTTGTGTAACTTCGATGTCAGCCGGTTGGAGATCATGCATGACACCTACCGTTTGCTCAGGCCATTTGAGGAGGCCACGTTATTTGTCAGTCACCAGGACTACAGGATGAACGATGTCATTCCACTGCTTCATGTCCTGGAACAGATGCTGGTAAATCTGGCTGATCAGGGGACTGAAGTTGTGGTGTCTAGATCTCATAAGCCCTGTGGGGGCTGAACTAGAGGAGGAGATGGGAGCTCAACAATGTGTAGTGAAATGGGTGGTTTTTCTTCACAGGTGACAGGAGATGATGAGCAAGAGGAGCAGGAGCAGCCAGAGGAGCTACAGGGTGATGAGGAAGATGAGGCAGAGGACTCAGACACACTGTGGCAGTATGCAGTGGATATGGAGGCAGGGGTTTTCTCTGAGTGACTTGCGCAAATGGCCCACTGCATGCTCACTTGCTTGGGTAGTGACAGCTGAATTGTCACCATTCGGCAGAGGGATGACTTCTGTCTCTTCACCTTGTTGGACCCTCGCTACCGGTCCAAAAATGGGGGCCTTTTTTACACCCGCTGAGAGGGAGGACAAACTGGACTACTATAGAGACATCCTATGTAGTCAGTTGTCCGTGGCCTATCTGCGCTATTGTCCATCCTCTTGCAGGTCTGACTGGGGGGGCCCTCTGCGCTTACGTTCCACTGCCATGGCTGCTGGGGAGGGGTGGGGTGGCAGGAGCAGTACCAGCTCCATCAGCAGAATCCTGAGTCTACAGTTGCTGATGAGCAGCTTTCTTCACCCGCCTAGTGAAGAAACTACTCACCAGCAGCTAGACGTAGAGCAGAATCTGAACCATACATACTCGGAGTGTACCCTGCCAGCCGTCATTCAAGATCCCCTGGACTACTGGGCAACCAAACTGGATTTGTGGCTTCAACTGGCCGAGTTTGCCCTGGAAAAGCTGTCCTGCCCGGCCAGTAGTGTGGCATCAGTGCGGGTGTTGAGTGCAGCGTGGGCCATAGTTACCCTAAGAAGAACTCGCCTGTCCACCCAAAATGGGGAGAGACTGACCTTTGTCAAGATGAATCAGATGTGGATCAGACAGGATTAACACCCACCAATTCCTGATGCATCAGGCTAGATCATCCATGTTGCCACACCAACACTTTGACAAAAGAGACCAGTTTCTTCTAGATACCTGCCTCAGCTACTATTCTGATGCTGTCACCCGCCTGATGCCACACATCTGACCCCAAGGGCTCCTTCTTTTACCCAACATCTTCAGCAGGTACTGGTATTGCCACCCATCTCCACACTGTCACCTTGACACTCTATGGCCTCCTGATGCTGCTGCCACCTCCACACTATGTCACCTTGCCACTCTGTGGTCTCCTTATGCTGCTGCCACCTCCACACCATGTCACCTTGCCACTCAGTGGCCTCCTGATGCTGCTCCACCGCCACACTATGTCATCTTGCCACTCTGTGGTCTCCTGATGCTGCTGACACCTCCACACTTGCCAGTCTGTGGCTTTCTGATGCTGCTTCTTCCTCCACACTATGTCACCTTGCCACTCTGTGGCCTCCTCATGCTGCTACCATCTCCACACTATGTCACCTTGCTAATCTGTGGCTTCCTTATGCTGCTGCCACCTCTACACTATGTCACCTTGCCACTTTGTGGTCTCATCATGCTGCTGCCACATCACCACTATGTTACCTTGCCACTCTGTGGTCTCCTCATGCTGCTGCGACCTCCACACTATGGCACGTTGCCAATCTGTGGCCTCCTGATGCTGCTGCCACCTTCACACTATGTCACCTTGCCACTTTGTGGTCCTGTCATGCTGCTGCCACCTCACCACTATGTCACTTTGCCTCTCTGTGTTCTTCTGATGCTGTCGCCACCTCCACACTCTGTCATTGTGCCACTCTGTGGCCTCCTGATGCTACCGTGGTCTCCTCATGCTTCTTCCACCTCACCACTATGTCATAGGGCCACTCTGCAGACTTCTCATGCTGTTCACACCCTCCCTACTTCATGACTGGGCCAATATTTAGCCTTTTTGGCTTGGCTGACATCATCATTCATTTGACCCTTCTTCTGATATGTCAGAAGGAAGGTAAAATGAGACGCACAATGGATCCTCTGTGTAACAGCTGTAAGGCCTGTATGGTCCCATGAGAATTGGCTTATGATTTATTAGCCAAAAGCAGGAGTGGGTACAAAACACAGAAGACTTGCAAATATTCCGTTCACATGTCATCTCTGTTTTGGATTCACTCCTGTTTATTTTGGCAGAAGTAATACTGATGGATTACTGACCAAATGCAAAGTGATGGCAGATGCTCAACAGACAGGATCCATTTTTTGTGGGTTATTGTTCTGATGGATCAAAGGAAGGGCAAAATAATAACTGACGTCAGCACAAACTTACTGCTGACACCCTCTCCACTCTGTCGGGCGGGGGCTGTACTTGTATATGTATATGCATTTATTAGAACAGGTTTTGTTGACATCTATGTGGATCAGCTGATAACGGTGTAAAAGCAGTGCGCTTCTTCTTGGCGCTAACATCGACATGTAAGGCTAAATTCATACTTTAGTTATTTGGTCAGTTTTGGCCCTGTGACTGCCCAAATAAGTGAAGTGTGCAGTGATTCTAAGAGCGATGCCTGTCATCTGCATGTCATACAGAATTACAGTATTATTTCACTACCAAAGCAGACTCCCTCTGCGTGTTACTGCAAGGCACAGTGTTCTACACTAGGGTTGAGCGAACCCAAACTGTAAAGTTCGGGTTCGTACCGAACTTTAGGATTTTTGGACCCCGAACCCGAACATTTCCGTAAAAGTTCGGGTTCGGTGTTCAGCGCTTTCTTGGCGCTTTTTGAAATGCTGCAGAGCAGCCAATCAACAAGCGGTTAACTGTCTGTCCTTAGAATCCATCACAGCCATGCCTACTAATGGCATGGCTGTGATTGGCCAGAGCAGCATGTGACCCAGGCTCTATATAAGCTTGAGTCACGTAGCGCTGCACGTCACTCTGCTGTTACAAGTGTAGGGAGAGGATGCTGCTGGACTTGTGATTTCAGAGAATAGGAGAGAATCTAACTCAGCGATCTACAGAGAAATCATTTTACCCTGCTCTGAGGCCATTGACCCAATTTTTTATTTTTTTTATAATTCTGTTAGTTAGGTGGGTGGCGGCAACGGCCATTTTATGCAAGCTCAGTGCACCAGCACGGCATCTGAGCTTTTGGGACATTGCAAATCACATTTTTTTGGGCAAATTACAACATCTGGATTAGTCAGTGTGCAATTTAAGGTAGAAATACACCCATAATTTTCTGGGGTTTTAAAAACACACTTTGTTTGCCAAAAAACAGTATTTTCCTAATCTGCAAGTGTTAAATTCAAGTTTAATATATACAGCTTTCATATTCTGTTACAAAAAAAAAAACTTTTTTAACAATCTACAACATCTTGATTAGTCAATGTGCAATTTAAGCTTTTGACCCATCATTTTCTGGGGTTTGAAAAACACACTTTTTTTGACAAAAAACACTATTTTCAGGCCTTGCAGCATCAGCACGTGTGAAATGACAGGCTTATATACTGCTGTCAAATTCAGTTGTTAAACAAACACTCGTTTGGGCACAAAAATTTAGTTGGCAGCCTTTGATGCAGATGTCATTGTGAGATACACCCTTAATAGATTTGGGTTACATTCAGAGATTTTAAATACCGCCATTTGGTGCACCAATATTGAATTCAGGCCTACACTGGTTCAGGCCGTGTGAGATACCCCCTCTACATACAGGGGTTTGAATCAGGCATTTGAAATACAGCCATTTGAAATACAGCCATTTTGTGCAAAGAAATATTAAATTTAGGTCTACACTGGTTCAGACCATGTGAGATACACCCTTTACATACTGTCAGTCTATTCTACTATTAAATAAACACCCATTTAGGGCAGGGGTTTGATTCAGGGATTTGAAATAGAGCCATTTGAAATACAGCTATTTTGGGCAAATAAATATTTAATTTTGGCCTACACTGGTTCAGGCCCTGAGAGATACTTCCTCTACATACAGGGGTTTGATTCAGGGATTTGAAATACAGCCATTTTGGGCAAATAAATATTTACTTCAGGCCTACACTGGTTCAGACCGTGTGAGATACCCCCTCTACGTACAGGGGTTTGAATCAGGCATTTGAAATACAGCCATTTGATTACAGCCATTTTGTGCAAAGAAATATTTAATTTAGGCCTACACTGGTTCAGACCATGTGAGATACACCCTTTACATACTGTCGTTCTATTCTACTATTAATTACACACCCATTTAGGGCAAGATACTAAATTTGAAAAATATGAGGAAAAGCATCAAATAAGGGACGTGGCCCAGGTCGTGGTGCAGCTGGTGGAGCTCCTGTTGCAGGGAGAAGACGTGGTCAATCTGTGCCAGCTACACGGACAAGTGAAACTCCTTCCTCAGGTGCGAGTAGGCAAAAAAACCTGCAGCGGAATTTGGTCGGGCCTAATGCTGCTCTACGAATGGTGAGGCCTGAACAAGTACAGGCGATAGTAGATTGGGTTGCTGACAGTGGATCCTGTTCCTTCACATTGTCTCCCACCCAGTCTCCTGCTGAAAGACCACAGTTGGCACCTGCAGCCGATGTCCATCAGTCTTTCACCTCACCCCCTTGCAAATCAGCCAAGCAGTCTGAGCCCCAAGTCATGCAGCAGTCTCTTTTGCTTTTTGATGACTCTGTTAGCAGGGTATCCCAGGGCCATCCACCTTGCCCTGCCCAGAAGTGGAAGAGATTGAGTGCACCGATGCCCAACCACTTATCTTTCAAGATGAGTACATGGGAGGACCATCGCAACATGTCTCGGATGATGAGGAAACACAGGTGCCAACTGCTGGGGCTTTCGAAAGTGGGCAGACCAACAAGGAAGGCAGGGGTGAAGACTGGGTGGAAGATGATGTGGAGGACGATGAGGTCCTCTACCCCACATGAAATCAAGGTCATGCGAGTGACCTATTTATTTCGGAGGAAGAGGCGGTGGTCGCACAGAGCCACCAGCACAGCAGAAGAGGGAGCAGGGTGCAAAAGCGGAGCGGCCGTCCTCTAGATAGTACGCCTCTTACTGCCCACCGCAGCAAGGTATCGAGCACACCAAAGCCAGCTCCAAGGAGTTCCTTGGCGTGGCAGTTCTTCAGACAATGTGCTGATGACAAGACACGAGTGGTTTGCACGCTGTGCAATCAGAGCCTGAAGCAAGGCATAAACGTTCTCAACCTGAGCACAACCTGCATGACCAGGCATTTAAGTTCAAAGGACGAGCTGCAGTGGAGTAAACACCTCAAAAACCAAGAAAGGTCTCTGGCTCCTCCTGCTTCCTCTTCTGCTGCAGTTACGACCTCTTCATCCACCTCTGGAGTGCAGCGCCACCTGCCACCCCACAAACAGAGGATCTGCCAGCAACACCAACACCTGGGTCACCAAGTATCTCCACAATGTCCCACGGAAGCGTTCAGCTCTCCATCTCCCAAACGCTGGAGAGGGAGAGGAAGTACCACCCTACCCACCCGTGATCCCTAGCCCTGAATGCCACCATTTCAAATTTACTGGCCTTTGAAATGCTGTCATTCCGTCTGGTGGAGACGGATAGTTTTAAAGGCCTTATGGCAGTGGCTGTACCACAGTACGTCGTGCCCAGCCGCCACTACTTTTCAAGGCGAGCCATCCCTTCCCTTCACAACCAAGTAGGGGACAAAATCAGGTGCACTGCACAACGCCATCTATGGCAAGGTGCACCTGACTACGGATATGTGGACCAGTAAGCACGGTCAGGGACGTTATATCTCCATAACAGCACACTGGGTAAATGCAGTGGCGGCTGGGCCTGAGGCGGATAGCAGTTTGGCGCATGTCCTTCCACCACCGAGGATTGCAGGGCGCTTCAGTTTGCCTCCTGTTGCTTCCTCCTCCTACTCTGCTTCCTTATCCTCTACCAGCTTCTCATCCGGTCAGCGTAACACCTTCACCACCAACTTCAGCACAGCCAGGGCTAAACGACAGCAGACAGTTTTAAAACTTATCTGTTTGGGGGACAAACCCCACACCGCGCAGGAGCTGTGGACGGGCCTTGAACAACAGACCGATGAGTGGTTTGTGCCAGTAAGCCTTAAGCCCGGCCTGGTGGTGTGCGATAATTGGCGAAATCTCGTAGCAGCTCTGGGACTAGCCGGTTTGATGCACATCCCTTGCCTGGCGCATGTGCTGAATTTGGTGGTGCAGAGATTCCTTAAAAATTACCCCGATATGTCAGAGCTGCTGCATAAAGTGCGCGCTTTCGGCGTTCTCACCCTGCTGCTGCTCGCCTGTCAGCGCTGCAGCGTAACTTCGGCCATCCCACTCACTGCCTCATATGCGACGTGCCCACAAGGTGGAACAACACCTCGCACATGATGGCCAGACTGTGCGAGCAGCAGCAGGTGATAGTGGAGTTTCAGCTGCAGCACGCACGGGTGAGTCGCTCGGCGGAACAACACCTCTTCACCACCAATGACTGGGCCTCCATGGGAGACCTGTGTTCCTTGTTGCGTTGTTTTGAGTACTCCACCAACATGGCCACTGCTGATAACACCGTTCTCAGCGTTACTATCCCACTTCTATGCCTCCTTGAAAAAACGCTCCTGGCGATGATGGAAGAGGATGTGGCACAGGAGGAGGAGGAAGAGGGATAATTTTTTAGGGTTTCCGGCCAGTCATTCCCAAGTGGCTCCGAGGGTGGGTTCCTGCACCCACAAACCCAAGGTACACAATAGTTCACCCAGGCCACAGTTCTGGAGGATGACGAGGGGGAGGATGAGGAGGAGGAAATGGAGAAGGAGGAACCATGTTCACAGCAGGGTGTCATTCAGACTAGCTCATGGTCATCATTGGTGCGTGGATGGGGGGATACAGAGGACACAGACGATACACCTCCCACAAAAGGACAGCTTTTCGTTGCCTCTGGGCAGCCTTGCACACATGAGTGATTACATGCGGCAGTGTCTCCGCAACGACCGCCGAGTTGCCCACATTTTAACTTGTGCTGATTACTGGGTGGCCACGCTGCTGGATCCCCATTACAAGGACAACGTACCGTCCTTAATGCCTTCACTGGAGCGTTATCGTAAGATGCTCGAGTACAAGCGCACGCTTATAGACTAGCTGCTGGTGTCATTCCCACCTGACAGCGGGGGCACAGTGGAAGCACAAGGCGAAAGCAGAGGACGAGGAAGAGGTAGCCAACTCAGCTGGGGCACCGCCAGCACCTCAGAAGGCAGGGTTAGCATGGCTGAAATGTGGAAAAGCTTTGTCAGCACGCCACAACAACCAGCACCACCAGCTGATATGGAAAGTCTTAGCAGGAGGCAGCATTTCACCAACATGGTGGAGCAGTATGTATGCACACGCCTACACATACTGAATGACAGGTCTGCCCCCTTCAACTTCTGGGTCTCCAAATTGGGCACTTTGCCTGAGCTTGCCCTTTACGCCTTGGAGGTGCTAGCCTGCCCTGCAGCCAGTGTATTATCTGAACGTGTGTTTAGCACGGCTGGGGGCGTCATCACAGACAAGCGCAGCCGCCTGTCCACAGCCAATGTGGACAAGCTCACGTTCATTAAAATGAACAATGCATGGATCCCTCAGGACTTGTCCATACCTTGTGCAGAATAGACATGTATACCGGCACTAAGCATTGTTATACTGTAGCGCAATTGCTCATGTTTGTATTTTATATATTTCCCACTCTTTTGGAGTGTACCTTAATTTTACAAAATGAAATTAAAACCAAAAACCTGTGTTGGCTATCTCGTCCTCCTCCACCGCCGCTTCCACCTACTCCGCTACGTCCACCGCCTCCTCAAACTCCTACTCCATATGGAACTCCACCTCATAAATCATATATTTTTTTTTGTACGTGTTTTATTTTAGATAATTCCACTACTTTGTCATTTACATTTTCTGGTGAAATTCACCAATTTTTGGGTGTATAGTACCACTGCTATACCTAGTAGGCCGGTTAAAAAAATAAAATAAATTGTCATTAACATTTCCGGGTGAAATTCAGCAATTTTTGGGTGTATAGTACCACTGCTATACCTAGTAGGCCGGTAAAAAAAAAAAAATAATTGTCATTAACATTTTCTGGTGAAATTAACAAATATTTGGGTGTATAGTACCACTGCTATACCTAGTAGGCCGGTTAAAAAAACTAATAAAAAATTGTCATTAACATTTTCGGGTGAAATTCACAAATTTTTGGGTGTATAATACCACTGCTATACCTAGTATGCCGGTTAAAAAAAAATAAAAAATGTCATTAACATTTTCTGGTAAAATTAATAAATTTTTGGGAGTATAGTACCACTGCTAAACCTAATAGGCTAGTTAAAAAAAAATTGGCAATTACATTTTCGGGTGAAATTCACAAATTTTGGGGTGTATAATACCACTGCTATACCTAGTATGCCGGTTAAAAAAATAAATAAATGTCATTAACATTTTCTGGTAAAATTAATAAATTTTTGGGAGTATAGAACCACTGCTAAACCTAATAGGCCGGTTAAAAAAAGAATTGTCAATTACATTTTCGGGTGAAATTAACCAATTTTTGGGTGTATAGTACCACTGCTATACCTAGTAGGCCGGTTAACAAAAAAAATAAATTATCAGTTACATTTTCTGGTGAAATTCAGCAATTTTTAGTTGTGAAGTACCACAGCTATACCTAGTAGACCGGTAAAAAAAAACATTTATCAGTAAATTTTATGGTCAAATTCACCAATTTTTGGGTGTAATATACCCCTCCTCTACCTAGTTGACAGCTTAAAAAATTTCAATAATTTTTATTTTACATTTTCTGGTGACAATAAAAAAAAAATTCTGTCATAGACTCCGGCTCTACCAAGTAGACAGGTTAATAAATTTCTGTAATTTTTCTGTTACATTCTTGGGTTGACATTATACAATTTTAGACGTGAATAAACCCCTGCTCTGCATAGGTGACAGGGAATAAAATTTCGGAAATGCTTCTTTAATTGATGCGCGCCACCTCCTTTGATTCAATGCTTAAACTTAACCACCTCAGCCCCCATAGCTTAAACACCCTTAAAGACCAGGCCACTTTTTACACTTCTGACCTACCCTACTTTCACCGTTTATTGCTCGGTCATGCAACTTACCACCCAAATGAATTTTACCTCCTTTTCTTCTCACTAATAGAGCTTTCATTTGGTGGTATTTCATTGCTGCTGACATTTTTACTTTTTTTGTTATTAATTGAAATTTAACGATTTCTTTCCAAAAAAAAGACATTTTTCACTTTCAGTTGTAAAATTTTGCAAAAAAAACGACATCCATATATAAATTTTGCTCTAAATTTATTGTTCTACATGTCTTTGATAAAAAAAAAATGTTTGGGTAAAAAAAAAATGGTTTGGGTAAAAGTTATAGCGTTTACAAACTATGGTACAAAAATGTGAATTTCCGCTTTTTGAAGCAGCTCTGACTTTCTGAGCACCTGTCATGTTTTCTGAGGTTCTACAATGCCCAGACAGTACAAACACCCCACAAATGACCCCATTTCGGAAAGTAGACACCCTAAGGTATTCGCTGATGGGCATAGTGAGTTCATAGAACTTTTTATTTTTTGTCACAAGTTAGTAGAAAATGATGATTTTTTTTTTGATTTTTTTTTCTTACAAAGTCTCATATTCCACTAACTTGTGACAAAAAATAAAAACTTCTATGAACTCACTATGCCCATCAGCGAATACCTTGGGGTGTCTTCTTTCCAAAATGGGGTCACTTGTGGGGTAGTTATACTGCCCTGGCATTCTAGGGGCCCAAATGTGTGGTAAGTAGTTTGAAATCAAAATGTGTAAAAAATGACCGGTGAAATCCGAAAGGTGCTCTTTGGAATGTGGGCCCCTTTGCCCACCTAGGCTGCAAAAAAGTGCCACACATGTGGTATCGCCGTACTCAGGAGAAATTGGGGAATGTGTTTTGGGGTGTCATTTTACATATACCCATGCTGGGTGAGATAAATATCTTGGTCAAATGCCAACTTTGTATAAAAAAATGGGAAAAGTTGTCTTTTGCCAAGATATTTCTCTCACCCAGCATGGGTATATGTAAAATGACACCCCAAAACACATTCCCCAACTTCTCCTGAGTACGGAGATACCACATGTGTGATACTTTTTTGCAGTCTAGGTGCGCAAAGGGGCCCACATTCCAAAGAGCACCTTTCGGATTTCACCGGCCATTTTTTACAGATTTTGATTTCAAACCACTTCTCACGCATTCGGCCCCTAAAATGCCAGGGCAGTATAAATACCCCACAAGTGACCCCATTTTGGAAAGAAGACACCCCAAGGTATTTTCTGATGGGCATAGTGAGTTCATGGAAGTTTTTATTTTTTGTCACAAGTTAGTGGAATATGAGACTTTGTAAGGAAAAAAATAAATAAAAAATAAATCATCATTTTCCGCTAACTTGTGACAAAAAATATAAAATTCTAGGAATTGCCATATTCAGGAGAAGTTGGGCAATGTGTTTTGGGGTGTCTTTTTACATATACTCATGCTGGGTGAGAGAAATATCTCGGCAAAAGACAGCTTTTCCCATTTTTTTATACAAAGTTGGCATTTGACCAAGATATTTATCTCACCCAGCATGGGTATATGTAAAATGACACCCCAAAACACATTGCCCAACTTCTCCTGAGTACGGCGATACCACATGTGTGGCACTTTTTTGCAGCCTAGGTGGGCAAAGGGGCCCACATTCCAAAGAGCACCTTTCGGATTTCACCGGTCATTTTTTACACATTTTGATTTCAAACTACTTACCACACATTTGGGCCCCTAGAATGCCAGGGCAGTATAACTACCCCACAAGTGACCCCATTTTGGAAAGAAGACACCCCAAGGTATTCGCTGATGGGCATAGTGAGTTCATAGAAGTTTTTATTTTTTGTCACAAGTTAGTGGAATATGAGACTTTGTAAGAAAAAAAAATCAAAAAAAAAATCATCATTTTCTACTAACTTGTGACAAAAAATAAAAAGTTCTATGAACTCACTATGCCCATCAGCGAATACCTTAGGGTGTCTACTTTCCGAAATGGGGTCATTTGTGGGGTGTTTGTACTGTCTGGGCATTGTAGAACCTCAGAAAACATGACAGGTGCTCAGAAAGTCAGAGCTCCTGAGTACGGCGATACCAGATGTGTGACACTTTTTTGCAGACTAGATGCGCAAAGGGGCCCACATTCCTTTTATGAGGGCATTTTTAGACATTTGGATCCCAGACTTCTTCTCACGCTTTAGGGCCCCTAAAATGCCAGGGCAGTATAAATACCCCACATGTGACCCCATTTTGGAAAGAAGACACCCCAAGGTATTTAATGAGGGGCATGGCGAGTTCATAGAAATTTTTTTTTTTTGGCACAAGTTAGCGGAAATTGATTTTATTTATTTTTTTCTCACAAAGTCTCCCTTTCCGCTAATTCGGGACTAAAATTTCAATCTTTCATGGACTCAATATGCCCCTCACGGAATACCTTGGGGTGTCTTCTTTCCGAAATGGGGTCACATGTGGGGTATTTATACTGCCCTGGCATTCTAGGGGCCCTAAAGCGTGAGAAGAAGTCTGGAATATAAATGTCTAAAAAATTTTACGCATTTGGATTACGTGAGTGGTATGGTGAGTTCATGTGAGATTTAATTTTTTGACACAAGTTAGTGGAATATGAGACTTTGTAAGAAAATAATAATAATTTCCGCTAACTTGGGCCAAAAAAATGTCTGAATGGAGCCTTACAGAGGGGTGATCAATGACAGGGGGGTGATCAATGACAGGGGGGTGATCAGGGAGTCTATTTGGGGTGATCACCCCCCTGTCATTGATCACCCCCCTATAAGGCTCCATTCAGATGTCCATATGTGTTTTGCGGATCCGATCCATGTATCCGTGGATCCGTAAAAATCATACGGACATCTAATTGCAGCCTGACAGGGGGGGTGATCAATGACAGGGGGGGTGATCAATGAGAGGGGGGTGATCAGGGAGTCTATATGGGGTGATCACCCCCCCGGATGGCTCCAGGGAGACGCCTGTATGTGTTTTGCGGATCCGATCCATCTATCAGTGGATCCGTAAAAATCATGCGGACGTCTGAATGGAGCTTTACAGGGGGGTGATCAATGACAGGGGGGTAATCAATGACAGGGGGTGATCAGGGAGTCTATATGGGGTGATCACCACAGTCATTGATCACGCCCCTGTAAGGCTCCATTCAGACGTCCGTATGCGTTTTGCGGATCCGATCCATCTATCAGTGGATCCGTAAAAATCATGCGGACATCTGAATGGAGCTTTACAGGGGGGTGATCAATGACAGGGGGGTAATCAATGACAGGGGGGTGATCAGGGAGTCTATATGGGGTGATCACCACAGTCATTGATCACGCCCCTGTAAGGCTCCATTCAGACGTCCGTATGCGTTTTGCGGATCCGATCCATCTATCAGTGGATCCGTAAAAATCATGCGGACATCTGAATGGAGCTTTACAGGGGGGTGATCAATGACAAGGGGGTAATCAATGACAGGGGGGTGATCAGGGAGTCTATATGGGGTGATCAGGGGTGATCAAGGGTGATCAAGGGTGAATAAGAGGTTAATAAGTGACAGGGGTGTATGTAGTGTAGTGGTGCTTGGTGCAACATATTACTGAGCTACCTGTGTCCTCTGGTGGTCGATCCAAACAAAGGGGACCACCAGAGGACCAGGTAGCAGGTATATTAGACGCTGTTATCAAAACAGCGTCTAATATACCTGATAGGGGTTAAAAAAATCACATCTCCAGCCTGCCAGCGAACGATCGACGCTGGCAGGCTGGAGATCCACTCTCTTACCTTCCGTTCCTGTGAGCGCGCGCGCCTGTGTGCGCGCGTTCACAGGAAATCTCAGCTCGCGCGAGATGACGCATATATGCGTGACTCTGCGCAGGGCTGCCGCCTCCGGAACGCGAATCTGCGTTAGGCGGTCCGGAGGCGGTTAAACAAGTTGTACCACATTTGCACTTCAATACTTTGTCCCACATTTCCGCTATACTCTACTCTTTTGGCCAACATTTTCGCCTCAATAGCTTTTCCCACAATTCCGCTTGACTCTTTTGGCCCACATTTGGGCTTCTGTAATTTGTCCCACATTTGCGCCTCAATAGCTTTTCCCACATTTCTTCTCGATCCCAATTT
The DNA here is from genome assembly GCF_905171765.1 of Bufo bufo. Classification (NCBI taxonomy): domain Eukaryota; kingdom Metazoa; phylum Chordata; class Amphibia; order Anura; family Bufonidae; genus Bufo; species Bufo bufo. Next base: position 92,232,647 of record NC_053389.1, on the reverse strand, counting down.
TTTAAAATAAATGTATCTCCCTTAAATTTGGTTTCTTTTTCTCACGCTCTCTCTCCGGCCTGGAACCCTGATTCCCCGCCACCCGCAATCACCATGGTAGGCGCATAAAAGAACATTGAAAGTTGATAGAGCAGATATCAAATTGGATTGTGAACATCACTGGGACGTGTGACATGGTGGGGCAGTAAGTGTGCACACGCCTACACGAACTGACTGACAGGGGTCAGCCCCTGAAACTTCTGGGTCTCCAAATTGGGCACATGGCCTGAGCTTGACCATTACCCCTTGGAGGTGCTGGCCTGCCCTGCAGCCGGTGTATTGTCTGAACGAGTGTTTAGCATGACTGGAGGGGGTTATCACAGGTTATATTTCCCAATGTTTTTGGGTGTACCCAAATAAAAAAATTAAATAACATTTCAAGCCAAAAACCAGTGTAGGCTACCTTCTCCTCCTCCACTGCCACTTCCACCTACACCGCCACATCTACCGCCTCCTCAACCTCCTACTCCATATGGACCTGGACCTCCTAGATCAAGATTATTATTTTTCATTTTTACGTATTTTATGTTATTTTAAGTAATTTCCCTATCCACATTTGTTTGCAGAGCACTTGCCATGCTCTTATCCACATTTTGACGACATTTGCAGCCCTCTAGCCCTTTCCATGACATTTTTACAGCTATTTTAGTGCTCAAAAGTAGTGTTGAGCGTGAATATTCGCATAGCGAATATTAATCGCGAATATCGCAAGTTCGATAATTCACGAATATTGCGAATATACTGCTATTTATTCGTTATATCTAATATTCGTCATTTTCTCCATCTGAACACATGATTCCTTCCTGCTTAAAATGCTTGTGGGCCAATGACTCATTGGCCCACAAGCAAGAAGCAGGGAGGAATCAAGAGTTTAGAAGGTAAAAAATGACGAATATTCTAAAAAAAACTAATATATAGCACTATATCACATATATTCGTTTTATAGAATATTCTTTTTTTTTTTTCTCAATTAGTACAGTTATTGCCCTTCGGCATACTCCTCCCTGACAAGCATCCCCGTCACCATGGGATCGCCTAGTGGTTAGAATATACCATCGGATCTGAGTTAGATCATGAAAACTCAGATCCGATGGTATATTCTAACCACCAGGCATTTCCATGGTGATGGGGACGCTTGAAGTTAGAATATACTGCCAGGGCGCTGTGATCCGCGCAATTAACCCCTAAGGTGCGGGTTAATTGCGCTGATCACAGTGCCCTGTGCGCCCTCCCCCCCACCTCCCCAGTTTTAAAATAATTGGTGGCCAGTGCACCCTAACCTCCCCTCCCCACCAGTATTAAAATCATTGGTGGCAGTGGCCACAGGGTCCCCCTCTCCCCTGGCAGTGGCCACAGGGTCCCCCTTCCTCCCCCCTGTCATTGGTGGCAGCAGGCAGTTTTACTCAGCAGCATTTACTTACCTGCGGGGCTCTCCTCCTTCTGAGAACTCACAGGTCTATGCGCCGCATAGACCTGTGAGTTCTCAGAAGGAGGAGAGCCCCGCAGGTAAGTAAATGCTGCTGAGTGATTAACTAACAATGGCAGCCAGGACTTCAGTAGCGTCCTGGCTGCCATGGTTACCGATCGAAGCCCTGCCATTACGCTCTGACTCGATCGGAACTGCCTGCTGCCACCAATGACGGGGGATGGGGGGGGGGGTTAGGGCGCTGCCACTGCCAGGGAGGGAGGGGGACCCTGTGGCCACTGCCACCAACAATTTTAATACAGGGGGGAGGGGGGGTTAGGGCGCACTGGCCACCAATTATTTTAATACTGGGGAGGGGGGTTAGGGCGCACTGGCCACCAATTATTTTAATACTGGGGAGGGGGGCGCACTGGCCACCAGTTATTTTAATACTGGGGAGGGGGGGTTAGGGCGCACTTGCCACCAATTATTTTAATACTGGGGAAGGGGGGGCGCACTGGCCACCAATTATTTTAATACTGGGGAGGTGGGGGGTAGGGCGCACAGGGCGCTGTGATCCGCGCAATTGACCCGCACCTGAGGGGTTAATTGCGCGGATCACAGTGCCCTGGCGGTATATTCTAACTTCAAGCGTCCCCATCACCATGGAAATGCCTGGTGGTTAGAATATACCATCGGATCTGAGTTTTCATGATCTAACTCATATCCGATAGTATATTCTAACCACTAGGCGTTCCCATGGTGACAGGGACGCTTGTCGGGGAGGAGTATGCCGAAGGGCAATAACTGTACTAACTAGGGGGAAAAAAAAGAATATTCTAAAAAACAAATATATGTGATATAGTGCTATATATTTGTTTTTTAGAATATTCGTCATATTGTAAGACTAATATTTAGCAACATAGCGAATATTCGTAAATTACACATATAGACTGAAGTTTCACTAATGTAGTGCTATAACCTTTTTTTTTTGTCAATTTTTTTTTTGTCTCTTTCTGATTCAGAAAGAGACAAAAAAATAGACAAAAAAAAATAGATTATAGCACTACATTAATGAAATTTCAGTCTATATGTGTATTTTACGAATATTCGCTATATTGCTATAACTTCGTTTTTTAGAATATTCGTCATATTCGTCATATTCTAAAACAAGAATATATAGCAATATGGCGAATATTCGTAAAATACACAAAATTGCAATATGCAATTAATTAAATCGCATATTATTCGTGATAAATAGCATAATGATGAATATTCGATTTTGATGAATATAAGACGTATATTCAATCGAATATTCGTGAAATATCACGAAATTGAATATGGCACCTCCCGCTCATCACTACTGGGGTTTGGGTTCGGGGTCAAGTTCGGGTCAAGTTCGGGTCCCGAACTCGAACTTTTTTCCGAAGTTCGGCCGAACCCGTCAAACCCGAACACCCAGGTGTCCGCTCAACTCTATTCTACACCCCTATAGAGGCTCTTTGCAGCCAAGAAATAGCATTTTTTTTAAAGAAATTCACTGCAAATATATTTGGATCGAACCAAATTTTTCCCCAAAAATTTGGTGAACCAGCGAATTTAATTTTTTTTAAATTTGCTAATCTCTACAACATCCACATAGCGATATATTAGACCGCCCTTTAATTCTTCACAATTCTGACATTTTTGGCTCTACACACTACCACAATGGATTTGAAATGAAACAATCAAGATGTGCTTTAACTGCAGACTGTCGGCTTTAATTTGAGGTGAATGGTGTAGGAATTACAACAGTTTGCATATGTGCCGCCCACTTGTTAAGGGACCAAAAGTAATGGGACAAAATAATAATCATAAATCAAACTTTCACTTTTTAATACTTGGTTGCAAATCCTTTGCAGTTAATTACAGCCTGAATTCTGGAACGCATAGACATCTCCAGACGCTGGGTTTCATCCCTGGTGACGCTCTGCCAGGCCTCTACTGCAACTGTCTTCAGTTCCTGCTTGTTCTTGGGGCATTTTCCCTTCAGTTTTGTCTTCAGCAAGTGAAATGCATGCTCAATTGGATTCAGGTCAGGTGATTGACTTGGCCATTACATAACATTCCACTTCTTTCCCTTAAAAAAACTCTTTGGTTGCTTTTGCAGTATGCTTTGGGTCATTGTCCATCTGCACTGTGAAGCACCATTCAATAAGTTCTGAAGCATTTGGCTGAATATGAGCAGATAATATTGCCCGAAACACCAGAATTCATCCTGCTGCTTTTGTCAGAAGTCACATCATCAATAAATACAAGAGAATCAGTTCCATTGGCAGCCATACATGCCCACACCATGACTCTACCACCACCATGCTTCACTGATGAGGTGGTATGCTTAGGATCAGGGCCGTTTCTTGGACCGGGCAGGCCGGTTGGCCGCCCGGGGTGCTGTCAGAAGGGGGGTGCCGGCAGGAGATGAGCGCTGCGCTTCCATTGTGGAACCGCTCACTCATCTCCATAGTCATCTGTATCGCCGTCCTCAGGACGGCGATACAAATGTCTATGCTGAGGCAGGGGAGGGAGAGGTGTGTCCCCTCCCTGTTCCTCTGATAGGCTGCAGGCCTAGTGCTGGCAGCCTATCAGAGGCCGGTGCAGGCTGAGCCAGCGAGGGACACAGGCCAGAAGAGGCCTGCATCGCATCGCTGGAGGAGGTAAGTATAAGTTGTTTTTTTAATATATATATATATATATATATATATATGTGCAAATTACAATACTGGCACATAAGGGGGCTGCTGGCACATAAGTGGGGCTGATGGCACAGACATAGGGGGTCTACTGGCACAGACATAATGGGGACTACTGGCACATAAGGGGAACTACTGGCACATGATAGGGGACTACTGGCACATAAGGGGGACTACTGGCACATAAGGGGCCTACTGGCACCTAAGGGGGACTACTGGCACATAAGGGGGACTACTAACACATAAGGGGGACTACTGGCACATAAGGGGAGCTACTGGCACATAAGGGGAGCTACTGGCACATAAGGGGGGCTATTGGCACATGATAGGAGGCTACTGGCACCTAAGGGGGGCTACTGGCACATAAGGGGGGCTACTGGCACATAAGGGGGGCTACTGGCACATAAGGGGGGCTACTGGCACTTGATAGGGGGGCTACTGGCACTTGATAGGGGGGGCGACTGTCACATAAGGGGGCTACTGGCACATGATAGGAGGGCACTCTGGCTACTAGCACATGATGGTGGGGGGCTCTTATTACTGGCACATGATTGGGGGGCATCTATGGGGGCTCTTATTACTGGCACATGATTGGGGGCATCTATGGGGGAACATCTTACTGGCACATGATTAGGGGGCATCTAATGGGGGCACATCTTACTGGCACATGATTAGGGGGCATCTATTGGGGCACTTATTACTGGCACATTATTGGGTGGCACTATAGGGGCATCTACTGAGGCTAAAAAGAAGGGGTATTTTATATAGGGGGCTCTGTATAGGGACATTTTATACTGGGACACATTATGGTGGGTACTATGGGGAAGGGGGGAGAGGAGCACTATGAGGTCATCTACGGGGGCACTGAGAAGGTGTATTTTATATTGGCACATTATGGGAACATTAGCTTAAATGGGAGCATTACAAGGGGGTATGTTTTGCACATTATAAGGAGAATTATTTCTACTGGGGGGGCATTATGGTGGGCTTTACTACTCCCCCATGGTATGACCCCCTAGTAGCAGCACCAGCCTCTCTCTGCTCTGCTATCCCTCTGCCCCTTCTCCAAATTCTTATTATGAAATCTTTCTCATTAGGATAAAACACAACATCAGCTCCACCGAGCCCCCCCACCAGCCAAAGTGTTGAAGTGGTGTCCGAGATCCCCAAGGGCCAAGCCAAGTAACTGTAAGTTTTCATGTGGAGTATGTTTATGTTATACACATATAGCCTACACTGTGCCACACAATATACAGTATATCTCTACACTGTGTAGGCGTTATACTGTTTATCGTACAGCATTAGAGATGTCCCAAACTATTCGCCGGCGAACATAGCTTGTTCGCGTTCGCCGCGGCGGGCAAACATATGCGATGTTTGGTCCGCCCTCTATACATCATCATTGAGCAAACTTTGACCCTGTACCTTACAGTCAGCAGACACATTCCAGCCAATCAGCATACCCTCCCTCCCAGACCCTCCCACCTCCTATCAAAAAGCAAGGACAGCATCCATCTTAGTTTCATTCTGAAGCTGCAGTGTCACAAATTTGACAAAGTTGTAATCGCAATGCGATTAATACAGGTTATATTAATCGCATTGCGAATTAAACTTAGAGCTGGGTTCCTAATGGTTGTATTGCTATAATATAACGAAGATTGAGAATACAGTGCTATATTCGTTATATTCGTCAATTCTAGCAATACAACCATTAGGAACTTAGCTCTAAGTTGAATTCGCAATGCGATTAATGCAGGTTATATTAATCGCATTGCGAATTCAACTTACCACACTCTGCGTCAACAACGTAATTTTCCATGGGAGTTTTGCCATGGATCCCCCTCCGGCATGCCACAGTCCAGGTGTTAGTCCCCTTGAAACTTTTCCATCACTATTGTGGCTAGAAAGAGTCCCTGTGGGTTTTAAAATTCGCCTGTCTATTAAAGTCTATGGCTGTTTGCCCGGTTCGCCCGTTCGTGAACATTCGCGGAAGCTCGCGTTTGCCGTACGCGAACGGAAAATTTTATGTTCGCGACATCTCAATACAGCATGGCACAGAGGTTATATTGTCCGGCATGGTGTAACCTCCATACATTTTATGTACAGTATACAGTAATCCGCCATCTATGCATTGAATCTGATTTTATATGTTACTTGGTTTTTGTACATTTACTTGCGTGTGCTAGTTGAGACCTGCTGTGATTGGGTTTTAGTTAGTTTTTAAATGCTAACATGACAGTTTTTTGGTTTTGCACATTATTGATTAGTGATGAGCGGCAGTCAAATATTCGTCATTATTCTAGTTATCGCGATTAATATGCGATTTAAATAATCGCCCGTATTGCGATTTTAACTTAAGGCTACTCTCCTATTGTTTGTTTGAGATCTAGAATTAGCAAAGATGACGAATATGACAAATGTATTCGTCATATTCCTCAAAACGAAGATAACAAAGTATTCTCGATCTTCGTTTTTAGCTACCTATTCGTCAACTTCGCTAATTCTAGCAATCAAATAGGAAATTTGACTATAGAGACAGCTAAGTTTAATTCGCTATGCGATTATATTACTTTGCTTTTTCTAAAAAAAAATTGAATAGTTAAATACTTGATTATTATAATGATTCTATTTATAAAAAAAAAAAAAAGCAAACTAATAATCGCATAGCGATTAAACACAGCTGTCTCTATAGTCAACCTTCCTATTTGATTGCTAGAATTAGCGAAGTTGACAAATATGGAGCTAAAACGAAGATGGAGAATACTTTGTTATCTTCGTTTTGAGGAATATGACGAATACATTCGTCATATTCGCTATTTCTACCAAGCCAACCATAGTAAACCAGGTCCAAGTTGAAATAGTAATGCGATTAATTCAAGTTATAATAATCGAATTTCGATTTCAACTTAGCACTGCTATATTCCATATTCGTTAATTCTAGCCTAATATGGAATATAGCAGTGCTAAGTTGAAATCGCAATTCGATAAATTCAAGTTATAATAATCGAATTGCGATTTCAACTTGGAGCTAGTTTACTATGGTTGGCTTGGTAGAATATGGCGAATGTATTCGTCATATTCCTCATAACGAAGTATTCTCCATCTTCGTTTTAGGTACCTATTCGTCAACTTCGCTAATTCTAGCAATCATTTCAAATAGGAAAGTTGACAATAGAGACAGGTAAGTTTAATTCGATATGCGATTATATTATTTAGCTTTTTTTAATAAATAGAATAATTATAATACTTGATAATTATAATTATTCTATTTATAAAAAAAAGAAAACAATAATATAATCGCATAGCGAATTAAAAACAGCTGTCTCTATAGTCAACTTTCCTATCTGATTGCTAGAATTAGCGAAGTTGACGAATATGGAGCTAAAACGAAATGGAGAATACTTTGTTATCTTCGTTTGGAGGAATATGACGAATACATTCGCCATATTCGCTAATTCTACCAAGCTAACCATAGTAAACAAGGTTGAAATCGCAATTCGATTATTATAACTTGAATTATTGAAATTGCGATTTCAACGTAATTCTCAAATCCGACAGTACATTCTAGTATGGAGACGTTCCCATGAGCACGGAAGTCGTCAGAAGCGGCAACGGTCACTGACTGGAGCAGCCAAGAAGTCAGGAATCCTAAGGACAGGTAAGAACAACTTTAGGGAAGTGGGAAAGAAATAAATATAACAAAAAAAAAAAAATATTCGAAATATTGAATTTATAGCACTATATTCGAAATATTCGCGAATTAGCGAAGTGCCGATATTCGCAAAAAAAATTTGATATTAGAATATTCGCACTCAACACTATTATTGATGATTGTATTTCATGACTACTCTTCTAAGGCCCCTTTCACATGGGCGAGTATTCCGCGTGGGTGCAATGCATGAGTTGAACGCATTGCACCCGCACTAAATCCGGACCCATTCATTTCTATGGGGCTGTGCACACGAGCGGTGATTTTCACGCATCACTTGTGCGTTGCGTGAAAATCGCAGCATGCTCTATATTCTGTGTTTTTCACGCAACGCATGCCCCATTGAAGTGAATGGGGCCGCGTGAAAATCGCAAGCATCCGCAAGCAAGTACGAATGCGGTGCGATTTTCACGCATAGTTGCTAGGAGACGATCGGGATGGGGACCCGATCTGTATTATTTTCCCTTATAACATGGTTATAAGGGAAAATAATAGCATTCTGAATACAGAATGCAAAGTAAAATAGTGATGGAGGGGTTAAAAATAAAAAAAAAATTAACTCACCGAGTCCACTTGATCGCGTAGTTGCAGATCTCTGTCTTCTTCTGTAATGTTGAGCTGCCGGCTAAGGACCTATGGTGACGTCACATCACATGATCCAATCACATGGTCCCTCACCATGATGATGAACCATGTGATTGGACCATGTGATGAGCACAGTGACGTCATCAAAGGTCCTATTCCTGTGCACAGCAAAGAAGAAGACAGAAGAGATGCCGGCTGTGCAATCAAGTGGATTAAGGTGAGTTCAATTATTTATTTTTTTAACCCCTCCAGCCCTATTGTACTATGCATTCTGTATTAAGAATGCTATTATTTTCCCTTATAACAATGTTATAAGGGAAAATAATACAATCTACAGAACACCTAACCCAAACCCGAACTTCTGTGAAGAAGTTCGGGTTTGGGTACCAAACATGCAGATTTTTCTCACGCGCGTGCAAAACGCATTACAATGTTTTGCACTCGCGCGGAAAAATCACGCATTTTCCCGCAACGCACCAGCATCTTATCCGGGCAAAAAACATGACGCCCGTGTGAAAGAGGCCTAAGGGTATAGCCTTCCTTTATACTGCAGTTCTCCTGTACCACTCTGCCTGCGACTTTTAGCAGTTTAAGCAGTAATTTATGATTTTCTTTTGCTCTCAATAAATCTTGTGTTAATCATAAAAAAATATATACAGTACAGACCAAAGGTTTGGACACACCTTCTCATTCAAAGAGTTTTCTTTATTTTCATGACTATGAAAATTGGAGATTCCCACTGAAGGCATCAAAACTATGAATTAACACATGTGGAATTATATACATAACAAACAAGTGTGAAACAACTGAAAATATGTCATATTCTAGGTTCTTCAAAGTAGCCACCTTTTGCTTTGATTACTGCTTTGCACACTCTTGGCATTCTCTTGATGAGCTTCAAGAGGTAGTCCCCTGAAATGGTTTTCACTTCACAGGTGTGCCCTGTCAGGTTTAATAAGTGGGATTTCTTGCCTTATAAATAGGTTTGAGACCATCAGTTGCGTTGAGGAGAAGTCAGGTGGATTCACAGCTGATAGTCCTATTGAATAGACTGTTAGAATTTGTATTATGGCAAGAAAAAAGTAGCTAAGTAAAGAAAAACGAGTGACCATCATTACTTTAAGAAATGAAGGTCAGTCAGTCAGCCGAAAAATTGGGAAAACTTTGAAAGTAAGGGCTATTTGACCATGAAGGAGAGTGATGGGGTGCTGCGCCAGATGACCTGGCCTCCACAGTCACCGGACCTGAACCCAATCGAGCTTGTTTGGGGTGAGCTAAACCGCAGAGTGAAGGCAAAAGGGCCAACAAGTGCTAAGCATCTCTGGGAACTCCTTCAAGACTGTTGGAAGACCATTTCAGGGGACTACCTCTTGAAGCTCATCAAGATAATGTCAAGAGTGTGCAAAGCAGTAATCAAAGCAAAAGGTGTCTATGGCGAAACTAACCTCGCCACTGGGTTTTGGAGGGGCCTGTTTGCCAGCCTCTTGCCTCAGGATTATGGCCCATACTAACTTTAAAGGAGAAGACAGACCGGCCGCACAGCTTAAATCTGTGGAACTGTTTTGGGCAGGAAAGCCATGCTTGCGGTCGGCCAAATGTGACTTCCATGGAATTCGGGAACCCCTGCTTGGATCTGGGTGATTTTTGGATATGTTGTTCACCCAGATCAGAGCTATCCATGGATGTATACATTATGGGGATATGTGGGGGTTTGAGGTGTGTGACAGAACCATCTGTCTTTGGAATTGTATTGTATGTTATGTGAGGGTACCCAGATAGCTAATTTTATTGTATTTGTGTAGTCTGAGTGCCATTCACCTAATAATATGCACTCAGACTTGAGCTATCTGGGGATATGTTAAATGTCTGTGTTTACTGTAAGGGTTGTGACATTGTATGTTTAAATGGTGATTTCTGTCCAGTTGTCCCCACATGTGTATTGGCGATTTCCCTTTGTCCCTTTGTCCTGAGAGATAATTGAATTACTCCTCGGGTGTCTCCAGGGCAGAGAGGAGGAAACCATGATGCATTGTGGGGATGTATTGTGTCTGTGTATCCTGAATTGCTGCATATCTGTCCTGTGTCACAGTCTTCCATCTGGTCCCCTAGGGGAGTGTCCACCAGATGGGGACCTGCATAAATACGGGCGGGTAGCCCTCAATAAAGAGTTCCTGTTTTACACTCAACATAGAGCCTTGTCTCATGTGTGTGGGGATTGCTATATGTGTATACTCCCCTGGCTATTACTCCTAGCTCTTGTAAGAGCTGTTCCTGTTCCTGGTTCCTGTGGTGGTATCGGTGTCGAGTGGAGTGCTTGGAGTCCTCGGGAGGCACTGGGAGCATTTATCAACGGAGGTACCAGGTCGGGGTGCCAGGAGATCCACATGTGTTAATTCATAGTTTTGATGCCTTCATAGTCATGAAAATAAAGAAAACTCTTTGAATGAGAAGGTGTGTACAAACTTTTGGTCTGTACTGTATATATGGTGAGACGGTTGCAAGTACTCTTCTGATATGATTTCATCAAGCAGTTTTGATGGGGGGGAATTTTTTTGACACTGATCCTGAGATAAATTTTACCTAGAAACTGCACTGCTTAGGATCATGAGCAGTTTCTTTCCTTCTCCATACTCTTCTCTTCCCATCACTCTGGTACAAGTTGATGTTGGTCTCATCTGTCCATAGGATGTTGTTCCGGAACTGTGAAGGCTTTTTTAGATGTTTCTTGGCAAACTCTAATCTGGCCTTCCTGTTTTTGAGGCTCACCAATATTACATCTTGTGGTGAACCCTCTGTATTCACTCTGGTGAAGTCTTCTCTTGATTGTTGACTTTGACACACATACACCTACCTCCTGGAGAGTGTTCTTAATCTGGCCAACTGTTGTGAAGGGTGGTTTCTTCACCAGGGAAAGAATTCTTCGGTCATCCACCACAGTTGTTTTCCATGGTCTTCCGGGTCTTTTGGTGTTGCTGAGCTCACCGGTGCGTTCCTTCTTTTTAATGGACTTGACTGTATATATAAAATAAGAGATCATGCCAGGGGGAGAAAAACAGAACTGGATTGCACAATGCTATGCTTTGATCTAATCAAACTTGCTTCTCAGCGCCATGTTGAAGTGTACAGCCTCCCATACTGCATGCTGTACAAGAGGCATTAGTGTACATTTTGATCAAAAGGCATAAGCCCACTCACCACGCTAAGGTCACCTCTTTGAGTGGGACCTACTCTGACAAAAAGGCGCAGCACAATGCAGTGACAAAGCGGCGGGACCCTGGAGTCAAACAGCAACCCTGCTGTCTGACAATGCCACCCATGGCACTGGGAAGTACAGCACCACAAAAACAAAGGCCACCACGCAGTACTGCACCATGTGAAGAGTTGTCTAACATGTCCATGGCTATCAGGAGCTACAGGTCAATGACCACTTTATGCAGACTTCTGTGATTAAAACAACCTGTGCCGAATGGGAGGAGTGCTGATACCAGTAGTAAGGAAGAAGATAGTCCAATAACATTCCAGGGGGAGAAAAACAGAACTGGATCGCACATCCACAATGCTATGCTTAGATCTAATTGAACTCGCTTCTCAGCGCAGTATTAAAGTGTACAGCCCCCAATTCTGCATGCTGTACAAGAGGCATTAGTGTACATTTTGATCAAAAGGCATAAGCCCACTCACCACGCCAAGGTAGCCTCTTTGAGTGGGACCTACTCTGACAAAAAGATGCAGCACAATGTAGTGACAAAGCGGCACTGCCCTAGTAGGCGGCGGGACCCAGGAGTCAAACAGCACCTCTGCTGTCTGACAATGCCACCCATGGCACTGGGTCCCACCAAACCCACCAGTACAGCACCACAAAAACAAAGGCCACCACGCAGTACTGCACCATGTGAACAGTTGTCTAACACAACATGTCCATAGCTATCAGGAGCTACAGGTCAATGACCACTTTATGCAGACTTCTGTGATTAAAACCACCTGTGCCGAATGGGAGGAGTGCTGATACCAGTAGTAAAGAAGAAAGATTCAAATAACAATTATCAGGGGGAGAAAAACAGAACTGGATCGCACATCCACAATGCTATGCTTTGATCTAATTAAACTTGCTTCTTACTTTCACTTTGAACATTAATATTTACTGGTACTATGAAGTATGGAGGAGCATTATGTACTGGCATTATAGGAGGCATATATATATTGGCACTACAGGGAGCACTGCAGGAGGGCATTATAAATACTGGGGGCTCTATGGTTGCATTATTACTACTGGGAGTACTGTAGGGGTGTTATTATTATTGGACACAATATGTAGGCATTTCTACTAATGGAGCACTCTTGGGTAGTATTTTCGCTATTAGCGGCACTATAACTAGTGGGGGCAGCCTGGGAGCACTATTACTGTGGGGGACTATCTGTATGGCACTGTTGTTTATGACAGCTTAGTATTTGTGGGCATGGGGGAGCACAGTGGGCACAGTAATGGGGGTAGCAGCAGGATGACAGTAGCCTGTATAAATATGGCGGCTGATATGGGGTCTGTATAAGTTTGAGGGATGATTTGCAACATCTGCAATATTTGCACATACCAAATTTTACCAGAATTGAACCAGAAGGGGACCAAAGGTAATTACATAACTAGTTAATGCAACCAATCTTTCTATCTTTCATCTTACTCTTCACACTTTTCCAAAGCCTTTTGAAATACCCCCACATCCATTCACCCAGCAAGGAACTATTCATCTCTCCCTCCATCTTGCCTTCTCATCTGACTGCTTGCACAAACCTGTTTGGCAATGTGAAACACTTCCTTCCAAAACACACACAGATACCTCATGCCCTCTTATATTCTCACCTATTAACACTTTCTCTGCTTCTCCTTATTGCTGGTAATATCTCTCCAAATCTAGGCCCCCCATCAGCAAATCCCCACTATCACCTCTACCTCCTACTACAAATCTCCTTCTACAAATTTCTGTAACCACTTAAACCTGATAACCATTCCTCTGACCCCTGCTCCTTTGGTTTCTCTTGCAGGAGCATTATGGAATGCATGCTCTGTCTGTAACAAACTGTCCTACATTCATGACCTCTTCATCTCTTGAAAACTTTCCTTTCTGGGTCTCACAGAAACATGTCTGACACCCTCTGACAATGCCTCCCCTGCTGCACATATGGCATATTTCATTTTACTCACACCCCCCGCCACAGCAGCAAAAGTGGTGGAGGAGTTGGTCTTCTCCTTTCAGACACCTGCTCCTACAGCCCGACTCCACTGCCACCCTCCATTACACTCACTTCATTTGGAGTACACATCTCGTTCGCATCTACTCTCCCTCCAACCTGCAAGTAGCTGTCATTTACTGCCCCCCAGGCCCAGCCACCATCTTTCTTGACCACATTAACACCTGGCTCCTACATTTTATTTCTGTCAACATCCCAACTATCATAATGGGTGTCTTCAGCATCCCTATTGACACCTGCCACTCAGCCACCTCTAAACTCCTATCACTCTCTTCCTCCTTTGGCCTCTCACAGTGGTCTTATGGTCCCACCCACAGAGATGGTCACACTCTGGATCTTATCTTTACCCGCCTCTGCACCCTAGCTAACCTTTCTAACTTGCCTCTCCCCCTATCCAACCACAACCTACTCACCTTCTCTTCACTGGTCTCTTCTGCTGTTCACCCGGTCCACACACTAACACCCCCCCCCCCCCCCCCCGCGCAGTAACCTTAAACATTTTGACTTTTGCTTGCTTTCTGACTCTCTTCTGCCACTCTCTACCAGATATTGCCACCACCCTATATAACACCACAATAAGTATAGCTCTGGACATTGTTTCCCCCCTCACACACAACAAAACCCTAAAAATCAACAGACAACCCTGGCACACCAACCTGACTAAAAAACTCAGACAGGCTTCCTGGGCTGCTGAACGGAAATGGAATAAATCACACTTTAAGGATCTCTTCACCACATACAAGCAATCCCTCCTCATTTTCAAATCCTCACTCGCTGATGCAAAACAGACCTACTTCTCATCTCTCATATCTTCCCTGTCCCACAGCCCTAAACAACTTTTTAACACTTTTAATTCCCTTCTCCGTCCCCCAGCGCTCCCAACCTCTCATTTCATCTCAGCTGAGTAGATAGTCAACATCATAAAAAGCTTCAGTGCACAGTCACCACAGACCTTCTACTTCGTCTTCTCCCCAAACCAGCTTCTCCACCATTACAGAAGAAAAACTTTCCACTCTACTCTTCAGATCACATCTCACCACCAGTGCACTTGATCCAATCCCATCCCACCTTATCCCTAACCTCACCACAGTGTTTATCTCAGTCCTAATTCCTCTCTTCAACCTATCACTAACCTCTGGTGTCTTCCCCTCTGGTTTTAAACATTTTACCATTACACCCATCCTCAAAAATTCTTCACTTGACCCATCTTTGTTGTCCAGTTATCGCCCCATATCACTTCTTCCATATCCTTCAAAGCTACTTGAGCAACATGTCCATTCTGAACTGTCCTCTCATCTCTCCTCCTGCTCCCTCTTTGACTGGCTACAATCTGGCTCTCGACCCCTCCACTCAACTGACACTGCCCTCACCAAAGTCACTAATAACCTACTAACAGCCAAAACCAAAAAATATTATTCTGTCCTCCTTCTCCTTGACCTGTCCTCTGCCTTTGACACTGTAGACCACTCCCTTCTGTTACAAACTCTCTCATCTCTTGGCATCACTGACCTGGCCCTCTCCTAGATCACATCATACCTCACAGAACGGACATTTAGTGTCTCCCACTTTCACACCACCTACTCGTCTCATTCCCTCTCTGTTGGTGTCCTGCAAGGCCTGGCTTTCAGTATCCCTTTTTGCTGATGACACACAAATCTACCTCTCTGGTCCAGACATCACCACCTTACTATCCAGAATTCCACAATGCCTATCTTTGATATCCTCCTTCTCCTCACGCTTTCTAAAACTTAACATGGATAAAACAGAATTCATCATCTTTCCCCCATCTTGCTCAACTCCCCCAACAGACCTATCTATCACGATCAATGACTACACACTCTCCCCGGTCAACCAAGTTCGCTGCCTTGGAATGACCTTGGATTCTGCCCTCTTCTTCCAACCACACATCCAAGCCCTTTCCACCATCTGCCGCCTCCAACTCAAAAACATCTCCCTCATCCGCGCTTTCCTCAACTTTGAGTCTGCCAAAATTATGTATATGCCCTCATCATCTCCTGCCTAGACTACTGCAACATCCTCCTCTGTGGCCTTCCATCTAGCACTCTTGCACCCCTCCAATCTATCCTCAACTCTGCTGCCTAATCCACCTCTCACCCTGTTACTCCTCTGCCTCTCCCCTCTGCCAATCTCTACACTGGCTCCCCATTGCCAGCAAATTCAGTTCAAAATACTAACCAATACATACAAGGCTGTCCACAACCTGTCCCCAACCTACATCTCTGAGCTACATTCCCTATACATCCCCACACGCAATCACCTCTTCCCACAATCGCCTCCAAGATTTCTCCCGTGCATCCCCCACACTCTGGATCTCGCTACCTCAACATATCAGACTCTTACCTACAGGGGAATCCTTCAAAATAAACCTGAAAACCCACCTCTTCAGACAAGCCTACAACCAGTGACCCTGCTACCTCTATAATGCCATGACCAACTTTACCCTCACCTACTGTGTCCTTCTCCCATACCATGTAGATTGTAAGCCCTCACAGGCAGGGCCCTCTCTCCTTCTGTACCAGTTTGTAACTTGTCTTGTTAATGCTTACTGAAATTGTCTGTATTATGTATGTATACCCCTTTTCATATGTACAGCGCTATGGAATGAAAGGCGCTTTAACCCCTTAAGGACCCATGACGTACATGTACGTAATTTTTTTTGCGGGACTTAAAGACCCGTGACGTACATGTACAGGGTGGGCCATTTATATGGATACACCTTAATAAAATGGGAATGGTTGGTGATATTAACTTCCTGCTTGTGGCACATTAGTATATGTGAGGGGGGAAACTTTTCAAGATGGGTGGTGACCATGGTGGCCATTTTGAAGTCGGCCATTTTGAATCCAACTTTTGTTTTTTCAATAGGAAGAGGGTCATGTGACACATCAAACTTATTGGGAATTTCACAAGAAAAACAATGGTGTGCTTGGTTTTAATGTAACTTTATTCTTTCATGAGTTATTTACAAGTTTCTGACCACTTATAAAATGTGTTCAATGTGCTGCCCAATGTGTTGGATTGTCAATGCAACCCTCTTCTCCCACTCTTCACACACTGATAGCAACACCGCAGGATAAATGCTAGCACAGGCTTCCAGTATCCGTAGTTTCAGGTATTGCACATCTCGTATCTTCACAGCATAGACGATTGCCTTCAGATGATACGAGATGTGCAGCACCTGAAACTACGGATACTGGAAGCCTGTGCTAGAATTTCTCCTGCAGTGTTGCTATCAGTGTGTGAAGAGTGGGAGAAAAGGGTTGCATTGACAATCCAACACAATGGGCAGCATATTGAACACATTTTGTAAGTGGTCAGAAACTTGTAAATAACTCATGAAAGAATAAAGTTACGTTAAAACCAAGCACACCATTGTTTTTCTTGTGAAATTCCCAATAAGTTTGATGTGTCAAATGACCCTCTTCTTATTGAAAAAACAAAAGTTGGATTCAAAATGGCCGACTTCAAAATGGCCGCCATGGTCACCACCCATCTTGAAAAGTTTCCCCCCTCACATATACTAATGTGCCACAAACAGGAAGTTAATAGTACCAACCATTCCCATTTTATTAAGGTGTATCCATATAAATGGCCCACCCTGTACTTCATAGGGATCGGGCAGATGCAGAAGCCAGACCCCTGCTGCATGCGCCAGCATCGGTGAAATCACCGATGCCGGCGCATTAACCCTTCATATGCTGCGGTCAGCGCTGACCGCGGCACGTGCTATGTCGGGCGGGGATCGCGCTGCCATCAGGTCCCAGTGCTGCTGTGACGGGGAGCCGATGGTACGGACGGCAGCCCGATGCCTTCCTGAGGCATGGGGCTGCCTTCCGGTGGAGAGCCCGTGAGATCCAGCTCCCTGGATCTCACAGACAGGAAGCTGTATGAGTAATACACACTGTATTACTCATACAGCCAATGCATTCCAATACAGATGTATTGGAATGCATTGTAAAGGGGATCAGACCCCCAAAAGTTGAAGTCCTAAAGTGAGACAAAAAAGAAAGTGAAAAAAAAGTTGAAAAACCCCTCGCCCCAAAATTAAAAGTTTAAAGTCCAAAAAAATAAAAAAGTAATTTTCCCCAAATAAAGTAAAAACATTTTTGTACAAAATTGGGGAAAAAAGAAAAGTAGACATATTAGGTATTGCCGAGTCCATATCGACTGGCTCTATAAACATATCACATGACTTAACCCCTCAGATGAACACTGTAAAAATAAAAAAATAAAAACTGTGCTAAATAAACCATTTCTTTGTCACTTTCCATCACTAAAAGTACATCAAGCGATCAAAAAGGCGTATGCCCGCCAAAATAGTACAAATCTAACAGTCACCTCATCCCACAAAAAATTAGACCCTACCTAAGACAATCGCCCAAAAAAAAAAAACAATGGCTCAGAATATGGAGATACTAAAATGTTTTTTTTTTCTTTTAAAAATGCTGTTATTGTGTAAAACTTAAGTAAATAAAAAAGTATACATATTAGGTATCGCTGCGTCCATAAGAACCTGCTCTATAAAAATATCACATGACCTAACCTCTCAGGTGAACACCGTAAAAAAAAAAAAAGTGTGAAAAAAATCCATTGTTTGTTACCTTCCATAACAAAAAGTGTAATAGCAAGCAATCAAAAAGTCATATGCACCCCAAAATAGTGCCAATCAAATCGTCATCTCATCCTGCAAAAATTATGCCCTACCTACCCTAAGATAATCGCCCAAAAACTGAAAAAACTATGGCTCTCAGATTATGGAGACACTAAAACATGATTTTTTTTTTGTTTCAAAATGATATTATTGTGTAAAACTTAAAAAAAAAGTCACCTCATCCCCCAAAAAATTTGCCCCTATTCAAAAAAAATTAAAAAAGTATACATATTAGGTATTTCCACGTCGGTAACGACCAGCTCTATAAAAATACTACATGACCTAACTCCTCAGGTGAACACCGTAAAAAAAATTAAATTAAAACTGTGTAAAAAAAAAGGAATTTTTTGTCACCTTACATCACAAAAAGTGTAATAGCAAGCTATCAAAAAGTCATACGCACCCCACCATAGTGCCAATCAAACTGTCTTCTCATCCTGAAAAAATCATACCCTACCTAAGATAATCGCCCAAAAACTTAAAAAAAACTATGGCTCTCAGACTATGGAGACAATAAAACATAATTTGTTTTGTTTCAAAAATGATATTATTGTGTAAAACTTACATAAATAACAAAAAGTAGACATAATAGGTATGCTGCATCCGTAAGAACCTGCTCTATAAAAAATATCACATGACCTAACGCCTAAAAAAAAGTGTAAAAAAGCAATTTTTTTCACCTTACATCACAAAAAGTGTAATAGCAAGCGATCAAAAAGTAATATGCACCCTGTAATAGTACCAATCAAACCGTCACCTCATCCCCAAAAAAATTTGCCCCTATTCAAGACAGTCGCCCAAAAAATAAATAAAACTACGGCTTTCAGAATGTGGAGACACTAAATAAATATATTTTTTTAAATGCTTTGTTATTTAAAACTGAAACAAACAACCAAAAAAAGTAGTTATATTTGGTATTGTCGCGTCCGTGACAACCTTCTCTATAAAAATACCACATAATATAACCTGTCAGATGAATGTTGTAAATAACAAAAAATAAAAACGGTGCCAGAACAGCTATTTCTTGTTACCTTGCCTCACAAAAAGTGTAATATAGAGCAACCAAAAATCATATGTACCCTATAATAGTACCAACAAAACTGCCACCTTATCCCGTAGTTTCCAAAATGGGGTAACTTTTTGGGCGTTTCTACTCTAGGGGTGCATCAGGGGGGCTTCAAATGGGACATGGTGTCAAAAAACCAGTTCAGCAAAATCTGCCTTCCAAAAACCGTATGGCATTCCTTTCCTTCTGCACCCTGCCCTGTGCCCGTACAGCAGTTTACAAACACATATGGGGTGTTTCTGTAAACTACAGAATCAGGGCCATAAATATGGAGTTTTGTTTGGCTGTTAACCCTTGCTTTGTAACTGGAAAAAATGGATTCAAATGGAAAATCTGCCAAAAAAGTGAAATTTTTAAATTGTATCTCTATTTTCCATTAATTCTTGTGGAACACCTAAAGGGTTAACAAAGTTTTTAAAATCAGTTTTGAATACATTGAGGGTTGTAGTTTTTAAAATGGGGTCATTTTTGGGTGGTTTCTGTAACGGAACGCCTATGACCCTGACCGGGTACCTCCGTTGATAGCTGCTCCTAGTGCTTTCCGAGGACTCCAAGCACTCCACTTGACACCGTACGCACTGCAGACCCCACGAACCGCCGAAGCTTGGTTGAGGTCTCACCGTCTCCTACCCACCCTGGACCTACGACAAGGATCCAGTGGGTGAACCTCTCCTAAAACCAGAGAGCAGGAACAGCTCTTAAAAGAGCTAGTAGTTATAGCCAGGGGAGTATAGCAAATCTCCCAGCGTATAGCAATCCCCAGCGTCGATCAGTTACCCAAACATCAGCCTCAACATGATGAAGGATAAAACAGACACTCTTTTATTGAACAGAACTTGTATTTATACTGTACCCCATGCAAGGGGGAGGCAAGAGACAACCAATAGTACATGCTTTACAGTTTGGTCTATCCCTTTGTTTGCCTGGAGACAGTTAGTCCAGACACTGTATAACTTAACTATCTCCAAACACCAATCCCACGGAAATTCCCCAATAGACAAATTGCAGGCCACACAATATACATAGACATTTAACACATTCCCAGACAGCTCAAGTCTGAGTGCATATTATTAGGTGAATGACACTCAGACAACATGAATACAATAAAATGAGCTAACTGGGTACCCTCACATAACATAAAATCCAATTACACAGACAGATGGTTCTGTCACACATCTCAAAACCCCACATGTCCCCATATGGCTTGGATCTGAGCGCTCAGATGCCACAAACACAGTCAAATCGCCATGGGGTTTAAGTTTTGCATGGGCGGATGAGAGGGCCCATAATCCTGGGGCAAGAGGCTGGTAGCCAGGCCCCTCCAAAACCCAGTGGCGAGGTTGGTTTCGCCACAGTTTCTATTAGGTAAGCCTCACAAAGTGACTTCAGACTTGAACTGGTCCTGAAAAAGTGGGTTTTAGAAATTTTCTGAAAAATTTCAAGATTTGCTTCTAAACTTCTAAGCCTTCTAACGTCCCCAAAAAAGAAAATGGCATTCGCAAAATGATGCAAACATGAAGTAGACATATGGAGAATGTAAAGTAATAACTATTTTTGGAGGTATTACTATCTATTATAAAAGTAGAGAAATTGAAATTTGGAAATTTGCTAATGTTTCTAAATGTTTTGTAAATTTAGAATTTTTTATAAATAAAATTATTTTTTTTTTGCCAAAATTTTACCACTGTCATGAAGTACAATACGTGACGAGAAAACCATCTCAGAATGGCCTGGATAAGTAAAAGCGTTTTAAAGTTATCACCACATAAACTGACACTGGTCAGATTTGCAAAAAATGGCCTGGAGATTTGCAAAAAATGGCCTGGTCCTTAAGGTGAAAAATGGCAGGGTCCTGAAGGGGATAATAATAAATATAATAATAATCTGTAACAGTCTCCTATGTGCCATATAGTAATACTGATATATTCTTACTTTAATGCGGCAGAGGGAACTGCACAACCCTGACCAAAGATGTCTGGATAAAAAAGGATAATGAACAACTAAAATCTATGGAGATGTCAACTTTAAGTCACTGGATATGCCCCTACCTGCTTCTTTTAAATGTGTTTTAATATTTTTATTAGGAAGTAAGGTCACTTTTCATTGATTGAGTTGAAGGGGGGACACAATTTGCCTGCTCTGCCTAGGCATCAAAATACCTTGTCCCATCCATGTTTACCACTGGAATCCTTTTCTGCAAACCTCTCATATTACCAGATTAGTGCCGCTAGGTTATGGTTCTATTGCTCCCCTCGTGAGTCTTGTGTTGCAGTTTTACGCGGGTCATGTGGTTTCTGCATTCAATCGCTGGCTGCAGCAGTGATGTGTCACCTATGTATCATGTTATACAGTGAAATTACACATGGGGGGACATATCACCCTTGCAGCCAGTCATTGGTGCCCAAGGGGGATCAAAGGAGCCAGAACCCAGTATCAGTGATCAGGTAAGTATGATTCCCACCACGGGTTTGGCCATGAAGGGGGGTCTGTAGAATAGATCCCCAGGCAAAAACAATCCCTTTAGGCCTCCTGCACACGACTGTTTTTTTCCCACGTTTACTGGCCGTTTTTGCGTTCCATATACGATCCATATACGGAACCATTCATTCCAATGGTTTCGCAAAAAAAACGGAATGTACTCCGTATGCATTCCGTTTCCGTATTTCCGTTTTTCCGTTCCGTTTAAAGATAGAACATGTCCTATTATTGCCCGCAAATCACGTTCTGTGGCTTCATTCAAGTCAATGGGTCCGCAAAAAAACGGAACACATACGGAAATGCATCCGTATGTCTTCCGTTTCCGTTCCGTTTTAGCGGAACCATCTATTGAAAATGTTATGCCCAGCCCAATTTTATCTATGTAATTACTGTATACTGTATATGCCATACGGAAAAACGGAACAGAAACGGAAACACAACGGAAACAAAAAGCGGAACAACGGATCTGTGAAAAACGGACCGCAAAACACTGAAAAAGCCATACGGTCGTGTGCAGGAGGCCTTAGGCCCCTTGCAGACGAGCGTGTCCGAATTAGATCCGGATGCGTCCCGGTGCATTGCGGCAAACCCGCGCGAGTAGGAACGCAATTGCAGTCAGTTTTGACTGCGATTGCATTCCAATGTTCAGTTTTTATTGCGCGGGTGCAATGTGTTTTGCACGCGCGTGATAAAAAACTGACTGTGGTACCCAGACCGGAACTTCTTCACAGAAGTTCAGGTTTGGGTTAGTTGTAGTGTAGATTGTATTATTTCCCCTTATAACATGGTTATAAGGGAAAATAATAGCATTCTGAATACAGAATGCATAGTACAATAGGGCTGGAGGGGTTAAAAAAAAGAAATATAATAATTTAACTCACCTTAATCCACTTGTTCGCGCAGCCGGCATCTCTTCTGTCTTGTTCTGTGAGGAATAGGACCTTTGATGATGTCACTACGCTCATCACATGGTCCATCACATGATCCATCACTATGGTGATGGATCATGTGACGGACCATGTGATGAACGCAGTGACGTCATCAAAGGTCCTATTGCTCACAGATGAAGACAGAAGAGATGCCGACTGCGCGAACAAGTGGATTAAGGTGAGTTAAAAGCCCTATTTTACTATGCATTCTGTATTCAGAATGCTATTATTTTCCCTTATAACCATGTTATAAGGGAAAATAATAATGATTGGGTCTCCATCCCGATTGTCACCTAGCAACCGTGCGTGAAAATCGCACCGCATCCGCACTTGCTTGCGGATGCTTGCGATTTTCATGCAACCCCATTCATTTCTATGGGGCCTGCGTTACGTGAAAAACGCACAAAGTGGAGCATGCTGCGATTTTCACGCAATGCACAAGTGTTGCGTGAAAATCACCGCTCATGTGCACAGCCCCATAGAAATGAATGGGTCCGGATTCAGTGCACAAAAAACTCGCCCGTGTGAAATGGGCCTTAATCAAATTAATGCAAATGTAAAGGTGGACACAAGCAGACATGGGGCAAGATCAAGTAGTGACCAAGGAATCTTGATCTCAAAATTTCAGAAATATCATTTTCAAATACCTATCCATGTCACTTTGAGTTTAGAAAGTTGAGTCCCCCCTCCATTTATTTTTCAGAGTGGAGGAAGGCTAAAAAAATCTCCCTAAAGCCTCATGCACATGACTGTATTTTTCATGGGGGGAATAGTGCACTGAACCATTAGTTTCTATGGGACTATGCACACATCCATGTTTTTGAGCATCCGTGTGGCTGTTATTATAGAACATGTCCTATTCTGGTCCATACTGTGTCAGAAAACGGTGGAATGCACATGGAAGTTATGGATACTTTTCCATTGAAGGCATATCCTACTGATATTAAAGCTACATACCACAAAGGCCAATAACATTATAGTATACATTGCCCTGTGATGGATTTATAGCTAGGCATTAACAGTAAATAAAAATAAATAAAAATAGTTATGCAAAAAAAAACAATACTACTAGATTGAAAAAATAACAATAATTTTATTAAATAGGCAAATACCTTAAAAGCAGTAGTCATAACAGCCACTTATCACATATATAATAGGACATTTAAAACATAGTACAAAAAAGAGCAGTGGGGGACACAACAAGAAGTCATATATAATGATGACCTTTAAAATTTTCTAACAAAATAAAATGGGGACTATGGCACCACCAAAGCATACTATCTATACGATAAAGGCTAGTCTCACATATATGAATTACTTATCGGTAGAGTTGATCGAACCCGTGGAAGTTCGGGTTTGCCGGATTCAGCTGAATTACAGGTCAAAGTTCGGGTTCGGGACCCGAACTTGACCCGAACTTCACTCCGAATCCGGACCCAATTTAAGTCAATGGAGACCCGAACTTCACTTTATTATTTTCCGTTATAACATGTGCGGGGTTTCGCTCTGGTAGGCAGATTACCGGACACAGTACAGAGGCAAAAACAAAGTCTTTGACTTAAACAGTGCAGTGTTTATTCACACATAAACAAAAATGACAGTTCGTCGTCTTGGTGTTCATTCACACCATGGCAAGTCCACAGAACAAAAAGCATTCACCTAGTCAGCGGTTTTGGCAGTAGCAGTCCCCAACAGGCTTTAGGGCCTGATTCCCAGCAATGCGGCTCTCAGCCCTTTAGTGCGGCACACATCATGCAGATCCCAAACCACAGAAACTCCACAGCTACACTGTGAAATTGAGGATAATCCACACCCAGCTGAGACTGCTGGCTGGGTTTTATATCCCTAATCAAAACCCGGCCTGGAACTTGGGGAACAGCCACCCACCCTGCACTTTGGCTGCTCCCAGTAAGAGCTGGCCCGGATCGGCTTTACAGCCACACTAAATAACCAATAGTGTCAGTTAGCACTAGCTGCCGCTGACACTTAAAATTACCCTCTTACCTCACCAAGGCCAGGAACCTCAGTGACACATATCTTCCGTCAATAATGGCCCCTTGCGCTTTCCTACACATGGTTATAACGGAAAATAATAGCATTCTTCAAACAGAATGCTAAATAAAATGTTTATTGAGGGGTAAAAAAAAAAACTCACCTCATCCACTTGATCACGCATCCGTTATCTTCTTTTCTTCAGGACCTGCAAAAGGACCTATGGTGACGTCACGTGCTGAGTGTGGTGACGTCACCGCAGGTCCTGCTGAATAAAGATAAGAGTTCGGGTTCGCTCATCTCTACACATGACCTAACACCTCAGGTGAACAACTCTAGTTATTAGCATTACCAGCCTAAATTGCTCCCACACTCCACCCTCTAATGCGTGTTTTGCGTGTCTTCTTTGGGGAGAGTTACTCCTACTGGAATACTCCATTAAGTTGCCAACTGGCGTTCACAGCGGTGTGGTTACCACAGCTGAAGATGCATGTGTCGTAATCTCCCTACATAGAAAACATTTGGAAGAAAATCAACCTATTAGGGACCTTCTATGTAATCAATTTTTGTGAAATAGAAAACTCATACTTACCTGCTCCCTGTCTCTGTGGTTCTCTGCTCTGCCTCCAGTGTGTCCATGTACCGGTCCCCAGAGTTTTTTCATCCGGCGTTGCATGGACATGATTTCATGGTCCACTGCAGCCAATAACTGGCTTCAGTGGTGATATGGCCCCAAGTGGCACTGCTGAAGCGAGTTATTGGCTGCAGTGGAACATAACCATGTCCATGCAACGCCAGATGTAAACAGTCCAGGGACTGGAACATGGCAGCAAAGAGAAATGAAGTAGTGGAGAGAAGGCAAGTATGACTTTTTTTCCAGGAGGCAGGCTGCAGGCATTTCATAAAAAGTCATTATTACCGGAAAACTACTTTAAGGTGACCATACACATTAATGTCAACTGAATGCAGATTTCAATGGGAGCAGGCAACCATATGGGTTTGTCTTACTTTTTCCCTTCACAATTATTTTTTTCCTTACCCACTTACATTTGGGGCTGCAGTGATAATGATAAACTTTGTAAAGTAAAAAGTAAAGTGAAAAAAAGGTCATGACATACTAATATATTAAAAACTTTCCAAGTAATAAAATGATGATATAATTTGTAGAAGCAGCAGAGCTAAATTCGCCATTTAGCATGTCAAAATGATATGATAAATTGTTCTCTGTGGTTTTCCATAGGTTTGAGGTAAACCTAAATGCAAATAAGAACTGTCCCCTGCTCCTTTATTCAGATAGCCTCGACGCTGTATATCTGGCCTGTTAAACACGGCATCATAACCTTTACATAATCCTATTACATCTGACAAATGTCACAGTGCTGTGAATACCTCACCATCACTTTACAGCCAAAGGGACAGGAATCGGATCCAAGTCTCAAAATTCCCCATCAGTTCAACAATGTGTGTTGCAATGATTAGGAATCCTCGGTGGGATGTCTGACCTCCGGAGAAGATTACCTTCTGTATGAGTAATCGGATGATGGCTTCAACATTAATCCTTTCAGTGGCACCAGGCAGACAGAGGTCTAGCAGGTTGATTGAATTGATGGATGAAATATTCGCACAATGATTTTTCTACTACTCTGCAGATAAAAATGCTGAAGATTGTTACTTTAGAAAGGGTTGGCACCTCGGCACCTACTACAAAATCTTATCTATCACAAAGAAATAAATGTATGCTAATAACTCACAGGGCATCCACATATAAGTAACAAATATTGTGGACTTTTATTATTAAAACTGGTAGATTTTGAGGTCTTGATCTCATTGTTCAGCAGTGGAGCCATTCCTGAATCCTAAAAATTATTTAAAAATGTAGACTAGAGATGGGCGAACCACTCGAGATTTGATTCAGTTAGGCTGGGTTCACACTTGAGCGTTTTACAGCGCGTTCAAACGCGCTGTAAAACGCTCAACACATGAAAACCAATGCTTCCCTATGGCCCTGGTTCTCACTTGAGCGTTTTACAGCGCTGAAAAACGCGCTGTAAAACGCCCTACGCTCAAACAAGTACTTGAGCTTCTTTGGGGCGTTTTGACGCGCGTTTGTGGCCATAGGACATTGCAGTCAATCACACAAACGCGCGTCAAACGCGCGTTTACTATTGCAAAAAACGCTCGTCAAAAACGCGCGTCAAAAACGCGCGTCAAAAACGCGCGTTAAACGCGCATATCAAAGACGCTCAGGTCTGAACCCAGCCTTAAGGTTCACATCATTTTTTTAAAAGTTCAGTTCAGACCCAAATTGATTCGGACCGAACCACAGTTGCTCCAATTGCCCTGAAAATTGGTATACAACATCCTCTAATCTTCTAGAACTAAAATCCTCCTAGGATTTTTTAGATAAACATCTCTTTTTGTTTCTTTTAATGAATTTTTGCTTTGTCCATACCTCCTCCCCAAGCTCTCGAACGGAGTGGCAATGACATACCTAGCTATGGGTAAAAGCACAGTTGATGGCATTAACCCCTTCCTGACACATGACGTAATAGTACGTGATGGCGGCAGGTGACTTGCTGCATTTTGACGTACTATTGCGTCATGGTGATCAGGCGGGCACTGAGGCAGTGTGCGCCCGTTCAATGCAGGGGCCCAGCAGTCCCTGATAGCTGGGCTCCTGCTGTATCTTCCGGCATCGATGTAAAAGCCAATTCCGGCGGATCAACTCCTTCTATGCCGCGGTCAGCGCTGACCGCGGTATAGAAAGTATTTAAGGGAGGTGAGGGAGCCCATCGGGTCCCCGCGCTGCTGTGGCTGGGACCCGATGGGTGCGAAGGCAGCCCGATGCCTAGCAGAGGCTTCCCAATGCGTTGCAAGGCATCAGGACTAGTGTTGGGCGCAAATATTCGAATAGCGAATATTAATCGCGAGTAACGGCACTTTGAGAATTCACAAATAGTGATATATATTTGTAATTTAAAATATATATATATTTTTTTCATCAGTAACCTCCCTTCTTGCTTGTGGCCCAATGAGAAGGCTGTAATGTTTTTGTGTGAGCTTAGCAACATCCCTAGCAACCAATAGGAAAGTTGCCTACCTCTTACTAGGAACCTCCCCAGCAGCCCTTGTATGCATCATTTAGCAGATCTGAGAGAGACAGCAGTGTTATTGCTGTGCTCTCTGCTTTCCCGTGTCATTACATTAGATAGTTAGTTAGGTAGCTTATATACATATACTGTATAATACAGATAGTTAGTGGGAGATAGTGTTGAACGCGAATATTCGAATAGCAAATTTTTTTAGCAAATATCGGCACTTCACTAATTCGCGAATATTTCGAATATAGCGCTATAAATTCGATATTTCGAATATTCTTTTTTTTTTCTTTTTTTTAAATATTTTTTTTCTTTCCCACTTCTCAAAAGTAGTTCTTACCTGTCATGAGGATTCCTGGCTTCCTGGCTGCTCCAGTCAGTGCCCGTTGCCGCTTCTGCCGACTTCCGTGCTCATGGAGCGTCCCCATCACCATCGGAACGCCTCCATAATAGAATGTACTGTCGGATGTCAGAATTAAGTTAAAATCGCAATGCGATTAATATAACTTGAAGTAATCGCATTGCGATTTCAACTTAGACCTGGTTTACTATGGTTGGCTTGGTAGAATTAGCGAAGATGACGAATATGACAAATGTATTCGTCATATTCCTCAAAACGAAGATAACAAAGTATTTTCCATCTTTGTTTTAGCTCCATATTTGTCAACTTTGCTAATTCTAGCAATCAAATAGGAAAGTTGACTATAGAGACAGCTAAGTTTAATTCGCTATGCGATTATATTACTTTGCTTTTTTTTAATAAATAGAATAATTATAATAATTATCAAGTATTATAATTATTTTATTTATTTTAAAAAAAGCAAAGTAATATTATCGCATAGCGAATTAAACTTAGCTGTCTCTATAGTCAACTTTCCTATTTGATTGCTAGAATTAGCGAAGTGGACGAATATGGAGCTAAAACGAAGATGGAGATTACTTCACTATTTTCGTTTTGAGGAATATGACGAATACATTCGTCATATTCGTCATCTTCGCTAATCTAGATATCAAACCAATAGGAAAGTTACCTTAAGTTAAAATCGCAATACGCGATTATTTAAATTGCATATTAATCGCGATAACTAGAATAATGACGAATATTCGATTCTGACGAATATTCAAGCGAATATTCGCGAATTTCGTCAAAATCGAATATGGCACCTCCCGCTCATCATTAGTGGGAGATAGTCAGTGTAGGTTAGATAGTGATATAGTGTAGCTGATAGGTTCTGCTGTCCATACATACATGCTACATACATAGTGCTGTGATGTCACAAGTTCACAACAATACTTAGTGCAACAATCACTAATATGTAGTCAGACCTGTTAAAATGTGAAGTTGCATGTATTGCACCAAAATATTTGCATCTTTAGTGCCGATTACGCAATTGCGAAAATATTGGAGCAATCTATCTGCATATAAAACTATTTTTTGCGATCAAGAAAATAATCTTGAATTTACGAATATTCTACCAAATATTTGCGAACTATTGCGAATTAGAACATTGTCCCTGCCGCTCATCACTAATCAGGACCTGCCTTCTATGGGAACCGAGGAGATCCAGCCCCAGGCTGGGTCTCCTAGGCAACCTGTTAGTGTATTACTTAGTGTAATACACTAACAGGCAATGCATTACAATTAGTGATGGACGAACATCTGATGGGACGGTTCGCGAACGCGATCGCTCGAACTCACTCAAATGTTCGCGGCGGGTCCCATTCATTTTAATGGCAAGTGAACATGAAAAACCTCCAGGTCATATTTGCAGCCACAAAATACTTAGTAGATGCGCACACATAGTCCCACAACATGGACACTGACATACCAGAAGTATTAATCGAATCTGCGATCGACAAGCATTCTTTTTTTATCTGCGAAATTTGGGCAAAGTATTAATCGCAAGAGCACATGCGTTCTGAAGGCGTGGCCTAAAGCAACTGGTTTGCACCGACTAGCAATTTTGATGGATGCGATGGTTGGAACGAAGTTCAGCGATGAAGAGGAAGAACTCCTGATGACTGGAAGTAATCTTACATTAAAGTAGTGTATTTAATTACATTTCACCTGCATGTCTGAACAATCGCTTTATATGCATGAAGAGTGTTATAAAAAAATCGCCAGTGCGACCTTCTGCGATTCTAATTTTTCTTAAGTGCACCAAGCTTCACATTTTATAAGGTCTCACTAGATATTATTGATTTTTGTACTAAGTATTCCTGTGACATCACACCCACTATGTTAGCAGCATAATTGTATGGAAAGCATAGAAATATATTTAACATGCACATTGCACATCCATTGTCATGCCACACACTATGCACTGCACACACACAGTATATACCACACACACACACACAGTATATACCGCACAAACACATAGAGTCTATAGATTATAGTTTGTATCCTGTTGGTCAGGACTCAGGAGAAGCTTTCTTTGTCAGACCGCCAGTATTTGCTGGTTCATTTAGAGTTACCCAGGGTGCATCCCGGGGAGGCGAACCAGCTGTACACCCCATACCGTACCATCACTTCACTAGACAGGTAC
The DNA here is from genome assembly GCF_905171765.1 of Bufo bufo. Lineage (NCBI taxonomy): Eukaryota > Metazoa > Chordata > Amphibia > Anura > Bufonidae > Bufo > Bufo bufo. The sequence continues at coordinate 92,202,152 of NC_053389.1, read as the reverse complement.
ATCTCTGCTTAGCTGGACAGTATCTGATAGCTCAGACCCCACCGACATACAGTCGTAATACAATCCCATCTTCTAACCGTAACAGTAAGGCCGCATGCACACAGGCGTGTTTTTTCACAACTACGGACCGTAAAAACCCGTCCTGCTGTCCTGCAAAGTAGACAAGCGCACGGCATCATTGGTTGCTAACTCGCTATGACGCCGTGCGCTTCTTGCCGCCACCGCTGTACATTGATACTCTTGTATAGATCATACAAGTGTATCACAGTACAGCGGTGGTGGCCGGAAGCGCACGTCGTCATAGCAACCAATGACGCCGTGCGCTGGTCCACTCTGCAGGACGTGTTTGTACGGTCCGTAGTTCTGAAAAAACACGCCCATGTGCAGGCGGCCTAAATCTAATATTTCCACTTCAAAGCATTACGGTAAATACTTTTTGCAGTTTTCTTGAGTAAATTATTTTCAGTACTATTATTGTTAAAAATTGGGATTATATGCTTGCATTTTTATCTTGTAGCGGATGTTGGGGCGGGAATATGACTGCACCCAGTCCCACGCCGAGAAGCAGCGAATTGTGCGGGAGCTGGCCTATGAGATCTGGCGCCAAACGGGTGTAAAACACCGCCGTCTGGCCATTATAAAATAAATGGTCAGACATGAAGCGAAGACACCCCTGGTTTATAAAAAGAATCCGGGACGAAAAATGCCCAGGAAGATGCGTAAATAACTTTTCTATGTTTTGCCAACACTCTGTAATGTATACAGTGCTAAGCAAAAGTATTCACCCCCCTTGACTTCGTTCTTTTATTTTGTTGTCTCACCTCCTGGAATTAATATGGATTGTTTGAGGATTTCCATCATGTAATTTGTAGAACATGCCCACAACTTATACCTTCTTTTAAATTGGTTAATTGTAAAGCATACAACTAATAGGACAAAATATCAGAAAAGGTCAATGTGCATAACTATTCACCCCCCTGAAGTCAGTACTTTGTAGAGCCACCTTTTGCGGCAATCACAGCTCCAAGTCGCTTTGGATACGTCTCTATGAGCAGTTGCCACATCTTACCACTGGGATTTTTGTCCATTCCTCATTGCAAAACTGATTCAGCTCCTTCCAATTGGATGGTTTGCGCTTGTGATTGTGAACAGCAATTTTTAAGTCTGACCATAGATTTTATATTGGATTGAGATCTGGGCTTTGACTAGGCCATTCCAACACATTTACATGTTTCCCCTTAAACCACTCAAGTGTGGCTTTAGCAGTGTGTTTGGGAGCATTGTCCGGCTGGAAGGTGAACCTCCGTCCTAGCCTCAAATCACGCGCAGAGTGGTACAGGTTTTGCTCAAGAATATCCCTGTCCATGTTTCCCTCAACTATGACCAGTTTCCCAGTCCAGGCTGCTGAAAAACATCCCCACAGCATGATGCTGCCACCACCATGTTTTATTGTGGGGATGGTGTTCTTTGGGTGATGCAATGTGTTGGCTTTGTGCCAGACAAGTGACGAACTGAACCATCACTGTGTCTGCAGTATAAGCCTGAGGGCTAGCCTCCTTCCTACGGGCTATTGACCCAGGACTATGGAGACCCCCACTCTGACCTATTTGGGTTAGAGGGAACTATAAACCATTATTTTTGAGTTTATAGGCCACATCTTTCCTATTCCCCAATAAAGTTGCATGGTGTGAATCCATAAACATAATAAGGGTTAACTCTGCACTGAGACTCCCAATGAATGTGTTAGTTTATTTGTCCCTTTGTTCTATTGTGTTAGTGATGGGATTAAGAAGTAGCCGACTCTGGTGTAGAGAAGTAGATCATCCTATGATACACTCAGGAGATAATTCCATCCCATGGGTCTCCTCTCGCCCTATTGTTTCATCAAGACACTGTGTAGGGAATGTCTTTTTGCATGCTATTCATTTTTGATTGAGTTATGCGTCATAAAGCTGGCAGCCACTGCAATTATATATAGATCCCTCCATATTTTAATTTCTTTATATCTAATGTTGTTAGGATTTCGGAGTTGTTTATCTAAAATCTGAACATTCACAGAAGTTCCTATTCCGTCCATTCGGAGAAAGCGACCGGCGGAGGCAGTGGAGGTGGTGGAGATTGAGGAGGAAGAGGAGGAGGCCGGACACTCCCAGCCTATTGAGCCACCCACACCAGATGTGGGAGAAGTTAAAGAGGTGGAGGTGGAAAGTGCTGGACCCTCCAGCACCGCCCCATCTCAGGAGGGTAAATATGTGCACATAGCAATATGATTATGTATCCAAAACATGTACATAAACATTAAAAGGGCCAACAATGAGGCGACAACATACACTATAGAAATACAAAAAAGAACACTGGACAATAACTCTTTAATCTACATTAAAACCATTAACTTAACAAATAAATATCATTAAACTCTATAGAACTATCACTAACTAACAAACAAAATAAAATTATACTGTACTGAAATATCACTAACTAATAAACTATACTGTATAATCATCATAAATATCACAAACTAACGTATTGAGAAATATATCGTCAATGTGTATAAAGACTTTAACCACTTCCCGCAACTGTAACGCCGAAAGGCGTCATCTCGCGTGAGCCGAGATTTCCTGTGAACGCGCGCACACGGGCGCGCACGCTCACAGGAACGGAAGGTAAGAGAGTGGATCTCCAGCCTGCCAGCGGCGATCGTTCGCTGGCAGGCTGGAGATGTGATTTTTTTAACCCCTAACAGGTATATTAGACGCTGTTTTGATAACAGCGTCTAATATACCTGCTACCTGGTCCTCTGGTGGTGCCCTTTGTTTGGTTCGACCACCAGAGGACACAGGTAGCTCAGCAATATGTAGCACCAAGCACCACTACACTAAACTACACCCCCCCGTCACTTATTAACCCCTTATTAGCCCCTGATCACCCCATATAGACTCCCTGATCACCCCCCTGTCATTGATTACCCCCCTGTCATTGATCACCCCCCTGTAAAGCTCCATTCAGATGTCCGCATGATTTTTACGGATCCACTGATAGACGGATCGGATCCGCAAAACGCATACGGACGTCTGAATGGAGCCTTACAGGGGCGTGATCAATGACTGTGGTGATCACCCCATACAGACTCCCTGATCACCCCCCTGTCATTAATTCCCCGCTGTCATTGATCACCCCCCTGTAAAGCTCCATTCAGATGTCCGCATGATTTTTACGGATCCACTGATAGATGGATCGGATCCGCAAAACGCATATGGACGTCTGAATGGAGCCTTACAGGGGCATGATCAATGACTGTGGTGATCACCCCATATAGACTCCCTGATCACCCCCCTGTCATTGATCACCCCCCTGTCATTGATCACCCCCCTGTAAAGCTCCATTCAGACGTCCGCATGATTTTTACGGATCCACTGATAGATGGATCGGATCCGCAAAACGCATACGGACGTCTGAATGGAGCCTTACAGGAGCGTGATCAATGACTGTGGTGATCACCCCATATAGACTCCCTGATCACCCCCCTGTCATTGATTACCCCCCTGTCATTGATCACCCCCCTGTAAAGCTCCATTCAGACGTCCGCATGATTTTTACGGATCCACTGATAGATGGATCGGATCCGCAAAACGCATACGGACGTCTGAATGGAGCCTTACAGGGGCGTGATCAATGACTGTGGTGATCACCCCATATAGACTCCCTGATCACCCCACTGTCATTGGATCCCCCCTGTCATTGATAACCCCCTGTAAAGCTCCATTCAGACGTCCGCATGATTTTTACGGATCCACTGATAGATGGATCGGATCCGCAAAACACATACAGGCGTCTCCCTGGAGCCTTCCAGGGGGGGGTGATCACGCCATATAGACTCCCTGATCACCCCACTGTCATTGATCACCCCCCCTGTCATTGATCACCCCCCCTGTCAGGCTGCAATTAGATGTCCGTATGATTTTTACGGATCCACGGATACATGGATCGGATCCGCAAAACACATACGGACATCTGAATGGAGCCTTATAGGGGGGTGATTAATGACAGGGGGGTGATCACCCCATATAGACTCCCTGATCACCCCCCTGTCATTGATCACCCCCCTGTCATTGATCACCCCCCTGTCATTGATCACCCCTCTGTAAGGCTCTATTCAGACATTTTTTTGGCCCAAGTTAGCGGAAATTATTATTTTTTTCTTACAAAGTCTCATATTCCACTAACTTGTGTCAAAAAATAAAATCTTACATGAACTCACCATACCCCTCACGGAATCCAAATGCGTAAAATTTTTTAGACATTTATATTCCAGACTTCTTCTCACGCTTTAGGGCCCCTAGAATGCCAGGGCAGTATAAATACCCCACATGTGACCCCATTTCGGAAAGAAGACACCCCCAGGTATTCCGTGAGGGGCATATTGAGTCCATGAAAGATTGAAATTTTTGTCCCAAGTTAGCGGAAAGGGAGACTTTGTGAGACAAAAATAAATAAAATCAATTTCCGCTAACTTGTGCCAAAAAAAAAAAATTCTATGAACTCGCCATGCCCCTCATTGAATACCTTGGGGTGTCTTCTTTCCAAAATGGGGTCACATGTGGGGTATTTATACTGCCCTGGCATTTTAGGGGCCCTAAAGCGTGAGAAGAAGTCTGGGATCCAAATGTCTAAAAATGCCCTCATAAAAGGAATGTGGGCCCCTTTGCGCATCTAGGCTGCAAAAAAGTGTCACACATCTGGTATCACCGTACTCAGGAGAAGTTGGGCAATGTGTTTTGGGGTGTCATTTTACATATACCCATGCTGGGTGAGATAAATATCTTGGTCAAATGCCAACTTTGTATAAAAAAATGGGAAAAGTTGTCTTTTGCCGAGATATTTCTCTCACGCAGCATGAGTATATGTAAAAAGACACCACAAAACACATTGCCCAACTTCTCCTGAATACGGCGATACCACATGTGTGACACTTTTTTGCAGCCTAGGTGGGCAAAGGGGCTCACATTCCAAAGAGCACCTTTAGGATTTCACAGGTCATTTACCTACTTACCACACATTAGGGCCCCTGGAAAATGCCAGGGCAGTATAACTACCCCACAAGTGACCCCATTTTGGAAATAAGACACCCCAAGGTATTCCGTGAGGGGCATGGCGAGTTCCTAGAATTTTATATTTTTTGTCACAAGTTAGCGGAAAATGATGATTTTTTTTTTTCCTTACAAAGTCTCATATTCCACTAACTTGTGACAAAAAATAAAAACTTCCATGAACTCACTATGCCGATCACGAAATACCTTGGGGTGTCTTCTTTCCAAAATGGGGTCACTTGTGGGGTAGTTATACTGCCCTGGCATTTTAGGGGCCGAATGCGTGAGAAGTGGTTTGAAATCAAAATCTGTAAAAAATGGCCGGTGAAATCCGAAAGGTGCTCTTTGGAAGGTGGGCCCCTTTGCGCACCTAGGCTGCAAAAAAGTGTCACACATGTGGTATCGCTGTACTCAGGAGAAGTTGGGCAATGTGTTTTGGGGTGTCATTTTACATATACCCATGCTGGGTGAGAGAAATATCTTGGCAAAAGACAACTTTTCCCATTTTTTTATACAAAGTTGGCATTTGACCAAGATATTTATCTCACCCAGCATGGGTATATGTAAAATAACACCCCAAAACACATTGCCCAACTTCTCTTGAGTACAGCGATACCACATGTGTGACACTTTTTTGCAGCCTAGGTGGGCAAAGGGGCCCACATTCCAAAGAGCACCTTTCAGATTTCACAGGTCATTTACCTACTTACCACACATTAGGGCCCCTGAAAAATGCCAGGGCAGTATAACTACCCCACAAGTGACCCCATTTTGGAAAGAAGAAACCCCAAGGTATTCCGTGAGCGGCATGGCGAGTTCCTAGAATTTTATATTTTTTGTCACAAGTTAGCAGAAAATGCTGATTTAAAAAAAAAAAAAAATTTCCCCTTACAAAGTCTCATATTCCACTAACTTGTGACAAAAAATAAAAACTTCCATGAACTCACTATGCCCATCACGAAATACCTGGGGGTGTCTTCTTTCCAAAATGGGGTCACTTGTGGGGTAGTTATACTGCCCTGGCATTCTAGGGGCCCAAATGTGTGGTAAGAAGTTTGAAATCAAAATGTGTAAAAAATGATCGGTGAAATCCGAAAGGGGCTCTTTGGAATATGGGCCCCTTTGCCCACCTAGGCTGCAAAAAAGTGTCACACATGTGGTATCTCCGTACTCAGGAGAAGTTGGGCAATGTGTTTTGGGGTGTCATTTTACATATACCCATGCTGGGTGAGAGAAATATCTTGGCAAAAGACAACTTTTCCCATTTTTTTATACAAAGTTGGCATTTGACCAAGATATTTATCTCACCCAGCATGGGTATATGTAAAATGACACCCCAAAACACATTCCCCAACTTCTCCTGAGTACGGAGATACCACATGTGTGGCACTTTTTTGCAGCCTAGGTGGGCAAAGGGGCCCACATTCCAAAGAGCACCTTTCGGATTTCACCGGTCATTTTTTACACATTTTGATTTCAAACTACTTACCACACATTTGGGCCCCTAGAATGCCAGGGCAGTATAACTACCCCACAAGTGACCCCATTTTGGAAAGAAGACACCCCAAGGTATTCGCTGATGGGACTAGTGAGTTCATAGAAGTTTTTATTTTTTGTCACAAGTTAGTGGAATATGAGACTTTGTAAGAAAAAAAAATCATCATTTTCCACTAACTTGTGACAAAAAATAAAAAGTTCTATGAACTCACTATGCCCATCAGCGAATACCTTAGGGTGTCTACTTTCCGAAATGGGGTCATTTGTGGGGTGTTTGTACTGTCTGGTCATTGTAGAACCTCAGGAAACATGACAGGTGCTCAGAAAGTCAGAGCTGCTTCAAAAAGCGGAAATTCACATTTTTGTACCATAGTTTGTAAACGCTATAACTTTTACCCAAACCTTTTTTTTTTTTAACCCAAACATTTTTTTTTATCAAAGACATGTAGAACAATAAATTTAGAGAAAAATTTATATATGGATGTCGTTTTTTTTGCCAAATTTTGCAACTGAAAGTGAAAAATGTCATTTTTTTGCAAAAAAAATCGTTAAATTTTGATTAATAACAAAAAAAAGTAAAAATGTCAGCAGCAATGAAATACCATCAAATGAATGCTCTATTAGTGAGAAGAAAAGGAGGTAAAATTCAATTCTGTGGTAAGTTGCATGACCGAGCAATAAACCGCTAAATTTGTGAAGTGCCGATTTGTAAAAAAGGGCCTGGTCACTAGGGGGGTATAAACCTGTGGTCCTTAAGTGGTTAAATTAAAAAATTTAAAAAAAGTTTAAAAATAGACAAACAGACATATTTTGTACCGCCATGTACATATTGACCGTCTCTATAAAAATATCCTATGATCTAACCCCTCAGGTGAACACTGTAAAAATAAAAAAAATAAACTATTAAAAATACTAATTTAGTCACCTAACATCACTAAAAGTTCAACACCAAGCTATCAAAAAAGGCATATGCCCCCCAAGATAGTAACAATCGGTCATTTCATTCTGCCAAAAATGAGACCCTAACATTAGACAATCGCCAAATAAAAATAATAATATGGCTCTCAAACTATGGTGACAGTAAAACATGAATAGTTTTTGGTTCAACAATGCTTTTATTATAAAAATATCATACCAACTAACCCCTCAGGTGGAAACCTTTCAAAACAAAAATTTAAAACTCTCAAAAAAGGCTTTTTTTTGGACAACTTTTATCACAAAAAGGTGTAATAGCAAGTGATGCACCACAAAATAAAGGTTTAAAGGTTTAATAAGAATTGCAAATAATGTTCATATTTTTGTTTTTTCAAACAGTACTGAAAACATTGAAGGCCAAATTGGCCAAAATGCACAAGGAGCAGTGCAACGATATGCGGGCCTTTCAGGAGAGCATTAAGGCCATGGAGGAGAGGCAACGCCAGGCTATGAAGGGGGTGCAGGAGATGATCCTGCTATTGAAAAAAAGTTGCCATACATTTTTTTTATTTTTTATACAAATAAGTTATATAAATCGTTTATACAGTTATAACGTGTATTTAGTTTTTTGTAATTTTGCTCTGTTTTAGTGTAATAGCTTTGCCTAAATCAGCCAGAACTGACAGCAGCCGGTAAATACATGTCAAATACATATAGGGTTCATTCACACGTCTGTAAAATGGGTCCGCATCCGTTCCACAATTTAGCGGAACGTTTACAGACCCATTGATTTTCAATTCCAGTCTGAAAAATTAGGCATTCACAGGATAAATAAGTAAGTGTCGGCCAGTACAGGCATAAAAAATTTGCCGACAGGCGTTCCTCTGACAGCAAAGAACTTTTTATTCTGTGGCTGTAGGTACATTAGGCATTCAACGGATACAGAAGTGTTGGCAATTACAGGCCCCAAAAATTAGCCGACAGGCGTTCACCTGACAGCAAAGAACTTTGTATTCTGTGGCTGGTGGTACTTTAGGCATTCACAGAATAAGTAAGTGTCGGCCAGTACAGGCCCCAAAAATTAGCCGACAGACGATCAACTGACAGCAAAGCATTTTTTATTCTGTGGCTGGTGGTACATTAGGCATTCACCGGATACAGAAGTAAGTAGCGGCCATTACAGGCCCCAAAAATTAGCCAACAGGCGTTCACCAAACAGCAAAGCATTTTTTATTCTGTGGCTGGTGGTACATTAGGCATTCACAGGATAAATAAGTGTCGGCCAGTACTGGCCCCAAAAATTAGCCGACAGGCGTTCACCTGACAGCAAAGCATTTTTTATTCTGTGGCTGGTGGTACATTAGGCATTCACAGGATAAATGTGGCCTTTTCAGGCCAGAAAAATTAGGCATTCAACGGACATAAAAGGCCTTTTATGCAGCTGTATTTATCGAAGACCGGGACCATAAATTGTTGTAGGTGGTGGCGGATATTTGTGAGCTGTCATGAGGAATTTGAATCAAACATGTTCTACTGGTCACATGTGTTGAATTCCTCGGAGATCCATGCCTCATTCATTTTTAGAAATGTGAGGTAGTCAACACTGTCGTGAGCTAGGCGAGTGCGCTTATCGGTCACGATCCCCCCTGCTGCGCTGAACGTCCTTTCAGACAGGACACTTGACTAGGGGCAAGCCAACAGTTCCATTGCAAATTGTGCAAGCTCTGGCTAGAGGTCAAGCCTGCCCACCCAGTAGTCCAGGGGTTTATCACTACTCAGAGCATCCACATCGGCCGTTAACCTGATGTAGTTGGACACCTGTCGGTCTAGGCGTTCCCTGAGGCTGGATCCAGAGGACAGCTGTCGATAGGTCGGCTGAAAGTATGATCTCATGTCAGAAGTGATCAACACATCTTTAAACCGCCCTCTTTTTGCAGGCGCTGTTGGATTGGTACCCGCAACTGTTTCTCTGTGAGTGGAAATTCCTCTTCCAGCGCCCACAAAAGCAGAATGCAGCATTTCTCGAAGCAAGGCCTGGAAGTGCTGCATTCTGACACCCCTCTGTGATGGTGGTAACATTTCTGCCATTTTTTGTTTGTACCGGGGGTCTAAGTACGTTGCCACCCATTACAGCTCCTTGCCCTTTATGTTTTTATATGGGGGTCCCTCTTAAAACACTGGAGCATAAAGGGCCCCCATTTGCACTAAACTGGAAGCAGTGTATAGGCCTGGCTCCTGCTCATCATCCAGGATAATGTCGTCCTCGTTCTCCTCCCCCCATCCACAGACAACACCAGGGATCCCAGAAAGGTTTAAAGCATGCTCTTCTTGCTCCTCCTCATCCGCCCCGGCACCATCCTCCTCTGACTCCTCTTCAGACTCCTGCTGACTTGTCTCAGATGATGTAGCCCCCCCTGGGAATTCATCCAGCATTGCGACTTCCTTATCTTCCTGCTCCTGCTCCTCGATGGCTTAATCAATTACACGACGCAATGCATGCTCCAGAAAGAAGGCGTAAGGTACGATTTTACTGATGGCGCCCTGGCTGCGACTGACCAGTTTGGTGATCTCATCAAATGGCCGCAGAAGTCTGCATGTGTCGCGCATGAGCAGCCACTGGTGCGGTGAAAAAAAAACAAGCTCCCCCGAACCTGTCCTGCTGCAGAGTTCGTAAAGGTAGTCATTAACTGCACGTTTCTGCTGGAGCAGACTATCAAGCATATACAAGGTTGAGTTCCATCTCATCGGGCAGTCACAAATAACATGTCTGACGGGCAGGTTGTGTCGTCGCTGAATGTCAGCAAGGCGAGCCATGGCCATGTACAGTAAGATATTCTGAAATGGCCCAAGATTTTCCTGGCCTGCCGCAAGATGTCCTGGACCCCAGGGTATTTGACAACAAATCGCTGCACAACCAAGTTCAGGACGTGTGCCATGCATGGCACGTGTGTAATTTTGCCCTGTTTAAGGGCGCTCAGCAGATTGGCACCGTTGTCGCACACCAATTTACCAACTGTCAAATTGAGCAGTATTAGCCAGTATTACCGCACAGTCGGTATCTTCTTTTCTTTAGGACCTGCAAAAGGACCTGCAGTGACGTCACCGCGCTCACCACATGTTGAATGCGGTGACGTCACCGCAGGTGATGCTGAATGAAGATAGAAGGACCTGCAATGATGTCACTCACTATGGATTTTTAACCCCTCAGTAGACATTTTTTAAGAATGCTATTATTTTCCGTTATAACCATGTCATAACGAAAAATAATAAAATCACCCGAACACCAAACCAGAACCCGAACTTCAGTGAAAAAGTCCGGGTTCGGATCCATGTACCCATTGTTAGCAGATTTATTTATCGATATAGCCAATAGTGTGAAAATCCTCCCGAATCCAGACTTGGGTCATTTTGACAAAAGTAAAGTTTTGGACACTGGTGGAGGAAAACTTTGTCCATTTCACATTCTGTGAGATGACATTGGAGGCTGGGCAAGAAAGAAGAAAGAGAGCGTGTAATCAGTATTCATCAGACGGCTTGATGTGAACTATACACATATCATTGTGTAAACAAACAAGCAAACAAGTAAACAAGACTATTGGGTGTCCTGGCCCATGCGATTGTCATCATCCTCCTCTTGATCCTCCACCTCCAACCACTCCTCCTCCGTGGCAGATTCCCTTTGTGTGTCCCCAACAACTATAGGGTGGTCTGCAAGATAGTTCAGCTGCTCGTCTTCTGCTGTGGTCCCTTGCAGTATGAGCCTCAGAGTCTGTTCTAAGATATGAGAGGGGTGATCAGCACCCGACAGGTGTCTCTGCATGACCTTGAAGCAACACTTCAGCATAGTGGCTGAAGTGCTTGGTCTCATGGATATCGCATGCAGGAAGCATGTATTATTTTGCCCAGGTATGGGATGGCCAGGATGTTGCACCCATTGTCGCTGACCACCTTGCCCAGTTAATGTTGGTAGAGTGACAGCCAGCAGGAAATTTTCTGCTTGAAGTACTGCAGCAACTGCTCCCCTGTGTGGCTACTCAGACTGATCAGCTCCAACGCGGCGTCGTAACTTTTTAACTGACACATGATATAGGAAGGAGGTGTAGTGCCAGGGACTAGTGATAGAGGAATATCATCCGGGACGGTTCGCGAACACGCATTCACTTTCAAATGTTCGTGAACTGAGCGTTCGCGGCGGGCCCCATTCATTTTAATGGTAGGCAAACCTGAAAAACTTTCAGGTCATATTTGCAGCCACCAAATACTTACTAGAAGTGCACAAATAGTCCCACAACATGGACAGTGACATACCAGAGGGGGATCATTGTCAAAAATTCCCACAAAAAATATATATTTTAATTAGGGGCCATTTTTATGCGTCTTAAAGGGAAACTCTCAAAAATGTGCCCTTCTGGAGCCTAGAAATTGTTTATTTTAGGCAACGGGAGAACAGGCCCCAAAAATTAGGCATTCACCGGACAGAAAAGAACTTGTGCTTATTTGGCTTGAGGTACATTAGGCGGTCACTGACTAAAAAATTTACTGTAGGCACCTGTTGGTCTAGGCATTCCCTGTGATGTCCACCATCCATTTGGATATCTTCTCTATCAACTTTCGATGTTCTTTTCTGAGCCTACGATCACGGTTATCGGCGAATCAGGGTTCCACGCCGGAGAGGGAGTGTGAGAAAGAGAGACCACATCCTAGGGAGGTTAATTGTTTCAAATTGAATATGATAGAGTGGAAATATGGGACAAAGTATTAAAGTGCAAATGTGGGAAAACTTTTTAAAGTTTAAGCATTGATTGAAAGGAGGGGGCGTGCATCAATTATAGAAGAGCAGGGGTTTATATCCGGCAAAATTGGAAAAATGTCACCTGACAATGTAACAGACGATTTTTAAAAAATTTATGTTCCTGTCACCTATGCAGAGGTTCCCCAGTGACATCCACCATCCATTTGGATATCTTCTCTATCAACTTTCGATGTTCTTTTCTGAGCGAATCAGGGTTCCACCCCTTGGAGAGGAAGCATGAGAAAAAGAGACCACATCCAAGGGAGATAAATGGATTAAATTATTTTACAATTGAGCGAAAATGTGGGAAAAGCTGTTAAAGTGCAAATATTGAACAAATTATTTAAGCGCAAATGTGGGACAAATTATTAAAGCGCAAATGTGGGAAAAATTATTGAAGCGCAAATGTTGTACAAATTAGTAAAGCGCAAATGTGGGACAATTTATTGAAGCGCAAATGTAGGACAAATTAGTAAAGCGCAAATGTGGGACAAATTATTGAAGCGCGAATGTGGGAAAAATTAGTAAAGCGCAAATGTGGGAAAAAATTTTGAAGCGCAAATGTGGGACAACCTGTTAAACTTTAAGCATTGAATGAAAGGAGGTGGTGCGCATCAATTAAAGAAGAATTTATGACATTTTATTCCCTGTCACCTATGTAGAGCAGGGGTTTATTCACGTCCAAAATTGTAAAATATCAACCCAAGAATGTAATAGAAAAATTACTGAAATTTATTAACCTGTCTACTTGGTAGAGCAGGGGTCTATGACAGAAAAAAATTGTTTATTGTCACCCGAAAATGTAAAAGAAAAATTATTGAAATTTATTAAGCTGTCAACTAGGTAGAGGAGGGGTATATTACACCCAAAAATTGGTGAATTTCACCTGAAAATGTAACAGACAAATTTGTTATATTTTTTTAACCTGTCTACTAGGTATAGCAGTGGTACATCACACTCAAAAATTTGTGAATTTCACCCGAAAATGTAACAGACACATTTTTATTTTATTTTTTACCGGTCTACTAGGAATTGCAGTGGTACATCACACCCAAAAATTTGTTAATTTCACCCGAAAATGTAACAGACAAATTAGTGAAATGTTTTTACCTGTCTACTAGCTACAGCCGGGGTATATCACACCCAAAAATTTATGAATTTCACCCGAAAATGTAACAGACAATTTTTTTATTTTTTTTACCTGTCTAATAGGTATAGCAGTGGTATATCACACCCAAAAATTGGTGTATCTCACCCAAAAATGTAACAGACAAAGTAGTGAAATGATCTAAAATAAAATACGTACAAATAAAAAAAATAATAGATTTATGAGGTGGAGTTCCATATGGAGTAGGAGTTTGAGGAGGCTGTGGACGTAGAGGTGTAGGTGGAAGCGGCGGTGGAGTAGGACGAGGTAGCCAACACTGTTTTTTAGTTTTAATTTAATTTTTTTTTTTTTTATTAGGGTACACTCCAAAAGAGTGTGAAATATCCAAAATGCAAGAATGAGCAATTGCGCTGTAGTATAACAATGGCTGGTTAAGGCCGGTATACATGTCTATTCTGCACAAGGTACGGACAAATCCTGTGGGATCCATGCCTGGTTCATTTTAATGAACGTGAGCTTGTCCACATTGGCTGTGGACAGGCGGCTGCGCTTGTCTGTGATGACGCCCCTTGCCGTGCTAAACACACGTTCAGATAATACACTTGCTGCAGGGCGGGCCAGCACCTCCAAGACATAAAGGGCAAGCTCAGGCCATGTGCCCAATTTGGAGACCCAGAAGTTGAAGGGGGCAGACCAGTCATTCAGTAGGTGTAGGCGTGTGCACACATACTGCTCCACCATGTTGGTGAAATGGTGCCTCCTGCTAAGACGTTCCATATCAGCTGGTGGTACTGGTTGTTGTGGCGTGCTGACACAGCTTTTCCACATTTCGGCCATGCTAACCCTGCCTTCTGAGGTGCTGGCGGTGCCCCAGCTGCGTTGGCGACCTCTTCCTCTGCCTTCACCTTGTGCTTCCACTGTGCACCGGCTGTCAGGTGGGAATGCCACCAGCAGCGGGTCTACCAGCGTGCGCTTGTACTCATGCATCTTACGATCACACTCCAGTGAGGGTATTAAGGATGGTACGTTGTCCTTGTAATGGGGATCCAGCAGTGTGGCCACCCAGTAATCAGCATAATTTAGAATGTAGGCAACTCGGCGGTCGTTGCGGAGACACTGCTGCATGGGCAGGTCGCATATGAGGCGGTAAGCAGGAATGCCGAAGTTACACTGCAGTGCTCACAGGCGGCAAGCAGCAGGGTGAAAACGCCAAAAGCGCCACAGACGGCCCACACTTTATGCAGCAGCTCTGACATATCGGGGTAATTTTTAAGGAATCTCTGCACTTCCAAATTCAGCACATGCACCAGGCAAGGGATGTGCTTCAATCCGGCTAGTCCCAGAGCTGCTACGAGATTTCGCCCATTATCGCACACCACCAGGCCAGGCTTGAGACTCACTGGCACCAACCACTCATCGGTCTGTTGTTCAAGGCCCGTCCACAGTTCCTGCGCGGTTTGGGGTTTGTCCCCCAAACAGATAATTTTTAAAACTGCCTGAAGTCATGTACCCCTGGCTGTGCTGAAGTTAGTGGTGAAGGTGTTACGCTGACCGGATGAGGAGCCGGTAGAGGATGAGAAAGCGGAGTAGGAGGAGGAAACAACAAGAGGCAAACTGAAGCGCCCTGCAATCCTCGGTGGTGGAAAGACATGTGCCAAACTGCTATCCGCCTCAGGCCCAGCCACCACTGGATTTACCCAGTGTGCTGTTATGGAGATATAACGTCCCTGACCGTGCTTACTGGTCCACGTATCCGTAGTGAGGTGCACTTCGCCACAGATGGCGTTGCGCAGTGCACACCTGATTTTGTCCCCCACTTGGTTGTGCAGTGAAGGGATGGCTCGCCTGAAAAAGTTGTGGTGGCTGGGCACGACGTACTGTGGGACAGCCACCACCATAAGGCCTTTAAAACTATCCATCTCCACCAGATGGAATGACAGCATTTCAAAGGCCAGTAAATTAGAAATGCTGGCATTCAGGGCTAGGGATCGCGGGTGGGTAGGGGGGTACTTCCTCTTCCTCTCCAGTGTTTGGGAGATGGAGAGCTGAACGCTTCCGTGGGACATTGTGGAGATACTTGGTAACCCATGTGTTGGTGTTGCTGGCAGATCCTCTGTTTTCGGGGCAGCAGGTGGCACTGTCACTCCAGAAGTGGATGAAGAGGCCGGGACTGCAACAGAAGACGAAGCAGGAGGAGCCAGAGACCTTTATTGGTTTTTGAGGTGTCTACTCCACTGCAGCTCATGCTTAGCACTTGAATGCCTGGTCATGCAGGTTGTGCTCAGGTTGAGAACGTTTATGCCTCGCTTCAGGCTCTGATTGCACAGCGTGCAAACCACTCGTGTCTTGTCATCAGCACATTGTCTGAAGAACTGCCACGCCAGGGAACTGCTTGGAGCTGGCTTTGGTGTGCTCAGTCCTTTGCTGCGGTGGGCAGTAGCAGGCGTACTGTCTAGGGGACGGCTGCTCCACTTTTGCACCCTGCTCCCTCTTCTGCTTCGCTGGTGGCTCTGTGCGACCACCGCCTCTTCCTCCAAACTACATAGGTCACTCGTATGACCTTGATTCCATGTGGGGTCGAGGACCTCATCATCCTCCATATCATCTTCCACCCAGTCTTCACCCCTGACCTCCTTGTCAAACTGCACACTTTCGAAAGCCACAGCAGTTGGCACCTGTGTCTCGTGATGTTCCGAGACGAGCTGCGGTGGTCCTCCCATGTACTCCTCTTGAAACATAAGTGGTTGGACATCGGTGCACTCAATCTCTTCCACTTCTGGGGTAGGGATAGGTGGATGGCCCTGGGAAACCCTGCTAACAGAGTCATCAAAAAGCAGAAGAGACTGCTGCATGACTTGCGGCTCAGACTGCTTGGCTTATTTGCAAGGGGGTGAGGTGAAAGACTGATGGACATCGGCGATTTTCATGCGTTTTTTCTTGTGATGCGTTTTTTTCTCTATTGATGCGTTTTTTTGATATTTGTTGTGTTTGTTCATACTGAATCAGCTGTATATCATATATTTTTAAAAAATCATTGCTAAATCTAGGTATAAGGCAATTTCTAATTTGTCCTTCAAAATCATTAACTTCAAAGTTGAATCAAGTGGTGACATGTTAGACACACTCAGGGAACAATCGGGGGATGCACACCCATGATCCAGGGGGGATCACAGTGTTGATAAACAGCCAGACTGCGATTCCCCGTGGACACACGGGCGCACGGCCCTATATCTATAAAAATCCCAAAATTTCCAGCTCTGAGTTTAGCCCCATTGGCATCATGCTCCCAAAATCGCCTAGATTCAGCTCTCAACATTTTTTCTATGTGGTTTCCCCCCCTCCAGTGTATGTCTGTCTTCTCCAGCGCCACAAATGACAGGCCTGTGCAGCTTTTGTTATGCATCTCTTTAAAATGTTTGGAAAGTGGGTTGTTTTCACATCCTTTTGTGATATTATTGAGATGTTCTGATATTCTAACTTTAAGCTGTCTTTTAGTTCGGCCAATATACTGTTTGGGACAAGGGCACTAGATTAGATAGACCACACTGGAGGAGTTACATGTCAGGGATTGTTTTACAGTCATCGAGAAGGCCTTCTGGGTTTAGGAAATTTCTGTTGTTTTTTTGGGAAATTTTGTTTTCCTACATCCTATGCACGTTCCGCATCTAAAGAAAAAAACCATTAGGGTTCAACCAACCTGATATGTTAGTTTTTTTCTTTTTATCTTTTATTGAGGGAGCTATCTGTATACTGTATTTGCCGTAAAACGCAAATTATATAGATTTTTATTGAGATCCTGTATAAATTGTTGCAGTCCATTCTCACCATCTCTCCAAATGAAAATAACATCGTCGATGTAGCGCTGCCATAAGACCAGGTCGCCCCCAAGCTTGGGATCTATGACCTCATGTTCCCATTGGGCCAAAAATAAATTGCCGTAGCTGGGGGCGAACCTGGTACCTATGGCGGTGCCCCTCAACTGTAAATAATAGTCATCATTGAAGAAAAAATAATTGTGGTGAAGAATGTGATCCACACCCTTTAATATAAAATGTATTTGTTCCTGCTGCAAAATACCACTGGAATTAAGTTGTTCTTTTAGGGCTAAAATTCCCTGTGTATGGTCTATTATTGTATAGAGGGACTTTACGTCCAGTGTGATGATAATCCACTCTGGTTGGACGTCCAGTCCCTCTAATACCCCAATAATTTGGGTTGTGTCCTTTATGTAGGACTTGGTAGTTTTTACCAATGGTTGCAGCAGGATATCGATATATTGTGATAGGTTCAATGTTAAGGAGCCTATCCCCGATATAATCGGGCGTCCTGGAGGGTTTACTATATCCTTGTGGATCTTCAACAGGCAATAGAAGATCGGCAGTCTGCCCGATGTTCCTGTGATATAATTATATTCTTGTTCAGTCAAAATATTTTGCTGAAGACCTTTATCACAATAATTTGCTAAAACCAACTTAAATTCACTTGTCGGATCTTTTTTTATTTTCTTGTATGTGGATTGGTCAGACAACTGTGACAGACACTCCTCATTATATTGGTCTCTTCCCCAGATGACAATGGCGCCCCCCTTATCGGCCGGACGGATTACAATATTTTGTTCTTCCTGTAGTTCTCTTATGGCCTTAATCTCAGCGCTAGTTAGATTATTTCTATTGGATCTTTTTGGTTTGATCTTATTTAGACCTATTTCAATGTTTTTTTGAAAGGCGGATATTTCTGGACTAATTTCCGCCCTCGGAGATTTTTTAGATTTATTTTTCAAGTGAGTATGTGTGAAGGAATCTTCCTTCTCCGTGTTTGTGCTAACGGGGTTTTTCAAAAAATATTTCTTTAAACATAATTTACTGATAATTTTTTGAATACCTATATAGGTATCAAATTTGTTTAGCTTTTTTGTAGGGGCAAACTTTAATCCCTTGTTTAATAAGGTGATTTGTGCAGGTGTGAGAATTGTCTGACTAAGGTTTACTATATTATTTTGATCTGTTTTTAGTAGTGTCTCTTGTGTTCCGGTTTTCTTCTTCCCTCTTCGTGTTTTGCATGTTTTGTGGGATATTCTCTGTGATTATGTCTCTGACTGTCCATTTGGTGAGTGTCCTGGACATCGTGTGAGCGTGAGTCGTGTTTCTCCTGATATGGTCTCTGGTATGTCATTTTTCTCTGTTCTAATGGTGAAGTTCTGTGCCTCAAATTGTACGGTGGTCTGTAAGGTATTGGTGTCTGTTTCTCGTGATCTGGTGATTGTATGTGTCAGATTCTTGGTGGGTGGTGAGGCGGGTTTTGGTCTAAAAAAGAATTGTGCGCTAAGATTTCAAATTTATTTTGGGTTGGTAAGACCAGTTTCCAAGAGACCAGATCTTTGAAATTTGGCAAGAAAGACTTTGTAAAAGTCTAGACAAAACTGAACAATAAATAATTACCAAAAAAAGAAAAAACATAAATATACACCGAAAACAAAAATAAATGAGACACAAGTAAGAAATGAATTATCAAGGTCAACCACCAATAGACAGAAATATTTTTTGAAAAACCCCGTTAGCACAAACACGGAGAAGGAAGATTCCTTCACACATACTCACTTGAAAAATAAATCTAAAAAATTTCCGAGGGCGGAAATTAGTCCAGAAATATCCGCCTTTCAAAAAAACATAGAAATAGGTCTAAATAAGATCAAACCAAAAAGATCCAATAGAAATAATCTAACTAGCGCTGAGATTAAGGCCATAAGAGAACTACAGGAAGAACAAAATATTGTAATCCGTCCGGCCGATAAAGGGGGCGCCATTGTCATCTGGGGAAGAGACCAATATAATGAGGAGTGTCTGTCACAGCTGTCTGACCAATCCACATACAAGAAAATAAAAAAAGATCTGACAAGTAAATTTAAGTTGGTTTTAGCAAATTATTGTGATAAAGGTCTTCAGCAAAATATTTTGACTGAACAAGAATATAATTATATCACAGGAACATCGGGCAGACTGCCGATCTTCTATTGCCTGCCGAAGATCCACAAGGATATAGTAAACCCTCCAGGATGCCCGATTATATCGGGGATAGGCTCCTTAACATCGAACCTATCACAATATATCGATATCCTGCTGCAACCATTGGTAAAAACTACCAAGTCCTACATAAAGGACACAACCCAAATTATTGGGGTATTAGAGGGACTGGACGTCCAACCAGAGTGGATTATCATCACACTGGACGTAAAGTCCCTCTATACAATAATAGACCATACACAGGGAATTTTAGCCCTAAAAAAACAACTTAATTCCAGTGGTATTTTGCAGCAGGAACAAATACATTTTATATTAAAGGGTGTGGATCACATTCTTCACCACAATTATTTTTTCTTCAATGATGACTATTATTTACAGTTGAGGGGCACCGCCATGGGTACCAGGTTCGCCCCCAGCTACGGCAATTTATTTTTGGCCCAATGGGAACATGAGGTCATAGATCCCAAGCTTGGGGGCGACCTGGTCTTATGGCAGCGCTACATCGACGATGTTATTTTCATTTGGAGAGATGGTGAGAATGGACTGCAACAATTTATACAGGATCTCAATAAAAATCTATATAATTTGCGTTTTACGGCAAATACAGTATACAGATAGCTCCCTCAATAAAAGATAAAAAGAAAAAAACTAACATATCAGGTTGGTTGAACCCTAATGGTTTTTTTCTTTAGATGCGGAACGTGCATAGGATGTAGGAAAACAAAATTTCCCAAAAAAACAACAGAAATTTCCTCAACCCAGAAGGCCTTCTCGATGACTGTAAAACAATCCCTGACATGTAACTCCTCCAGTGTGGTCTATCTAATCTAGTACCCTTGTCCCAAACAGTATATTGGCCGAACTAAAAGACAGCTTAAAGTTAGAATATCAGAACATCTCAATAATATCACAAAAGGATGTGAAAACAACCCACTTTCCAAACATTTTAAAGAGATGCATAACAAAAGCTGCACAGGCCTGTCATTTGTGGCGCTGGAGAAGACAGACATACACTGGAGGGGGGGAAACCACATAGAAAAAATGTTGAGAGCTGAATCTAGGTGATTTTGGGAGCATGATGCCAATGGGGCTAAACTCAGAGCTGGAAATTTTGGGATTTTTATAGATATAGGGCCGTGCGCCCGTGTGTCCACGGGGAATCGCAGTCTGGCTGTTTATCAACACTGTGATCCCCCCTGGATCATGGGTGTGCATCCCCCGATTGTTCCCTGAGTGTGTCTAACATGTCACCACTTGATTCAACTTTGAAGTTAATGATTTTGAAGGACAAATTAGAAATTGCCTTATAACTAGATTTAGCAATGATTTTTAAAAAATATATGATATACAGCTGATTCAGTATGAACAAACACAACAAATATCAAAAAGACGCATCAATAGAGAAAAAAACGCATCACAAGAAAAAAACGCATGAAAATCGCATCAAAAAATTGCATGTAAGAAAATATTTGAAAATTGATAAAATGATATTGTCTATGAACTTTGAAACAACTATAGACAGTTAGAGTAAGAAGAACCACTTTCAACATTGAGAAAATAACCATGCATGTGAAGGATTCACATTGAAGGAATCCATATTCCTTCTCTTCCATGGCACTGTTTTTTTTCATGATACCATCCTTCTTTTCCCATGATCATTTCTCTTACAAGATTACTAAAGGATATAAAAACCCACCATTTACTTGCAGGGGGTGATGCCACTGAGGAAGGGGAGACTTATCCCCGAAACGCGTCTGGCGTAAGTCTCACCCCTGAAAGACTTGAACTTCGATCAAACAGTGCACTGTTAACAACAAAGAACATCGAGGATCCAAGAAAGAGGCTTTTCGTATACACCTACCTTCAATCAGCTGAAAGTAATTACTGGGAACACATCCCATGCGAAATATAGAGTACTGAAATAACTACTCGAAAAAAAACAGCTGAACAAAAAGGAAAGGTAAGCCCACAATTGTGGGTTATTGGTATGAACTATAATTCTAACGTACATCTTGCAAAAAACATCAGCACAGTTTCTGCTTATAGAGATTCTTCGCATATGATTTTTTACATTGATTTTGTGATGTTGTTTTTTCGAATGCCAACATAAATGAAAGTCTGGATAGAAAAATCTTTCGGATAAAACCCTCTTTTCAGATATTTTCAAAAGAAAATTTTCGGACACTTTCGAAATTTCATATGAAAGTCCATGAGAGGATTCTCATGAGAAACTGATTACAGACTATTTGGGAAGTGTATGGACTACGCAAATAAGAAGTGTTACATATGTATGTTGGCGATTAACTGTTGAAACTCAGCAGATAGTTACTATTAAGCCTGATATGTGATTGTATGATCCAGACATAGGTCCACAAGAGATATATATGTAACCAAGTTATATGCAGGGCATTTGCACTTATTTTGGATATAAACATTATCTGCAATAAGTATATTAGAGCAATATAGAAATAGCTGAATCCACTGTTTAATTTTTTCTTACATATTTTATTCATAAAGGTATTTTATTGTATTTTATTATATTTTAACCAAGTACAGCTATAATAAATTGTTTAAACTCAGTGGGGCTCCGCATGTATGAGTGTGCCAATCCTATATTAACAGTTATTTCAATTTGAAGGGTGAATCATCAGATTGTGCACCTCCTGTGGTTGTGGGGTCGGTGAGCTATTTCCAAGACATCTAATCAGTGCACTTCCTGATATTACTTTTAAACCTTTGCCCCTCTAATTTAAAGCTATGTCCTCTTGTAGCAGTTTTTCTTCTTTTAAATATTCTCTCCTCTTTTACCTTGCTGATTCCCTTTATGTATCATCCAGTTGAGCGACTGACTTTGGGACAAAAAGTGATACGGTAAGACCGTTTGAATCTTCTCCGGCAGGACTTACATCACGATCACAGTGAAATTATTCCAGTGGGACGCCGCTGGTAATTGCATAGAGCGGGGCGCCGCTACTTCTGTTTGCATATATTGCTTCTACTGTGTCATACAGGACCTTCTTTTGTGGTATCATACCAGTATATCTCATTGGCCTTATCACAGGACATATTTGCTTCTATTATTTATCCTTGGGATTATTCGTTATTGGAGCCCATACGTCATTTATTTCATCGATATAATATGTACTAGACTTTGATATTGCTTTCTTATATATTATCTATTTTTATATATTATAAATTTTTACTGATTAGTTTTGTTTTATATTAGGATGTCATTGTATAACATAGGTTGCGCATATTGATAGTATTTATTCATTGATTTTATGTGTTAATAAATTCCTTATGGTCCAAAAACCCTGAGAGTGCCCAGTTCTACTTTGTTACACGTCTACCATTAAATTTTAGTTGCCAGATTTTTGACCATTCCTCTAGTTTTCCTAAATCCTTTTCCATATGCAGCAAAGGCTGCAAAATAACATTTTTTGACCAAAACGGGTGTTTGTTTAATAGCTGAATATGACAGCAGTATATAACCCTTGAATTTCACACTTGCTGATGCTGCAAGGGCAGAAAAATTGTGTATTTTGCCCAAAAAATTGTGTTTTATGAATAGAAGAATATAACCACAGTATCTAAATGGTGTATCTCACACCGACTGATCCAGACTAGGCCGCAATTAAAGATTATTGCCCAAAATGGCTGTATTTCAAATAACTGAATAGAACCACAGTATATAAAGGGTGTATCTCACACGTACTGATCCAGACTAGGCCGCAATTTAAGTTTTTTTCCCAAACTTGGTGTTTGTTTAACCGCCTCACGTCCGCCCATAGGATATAAACGTCCTATGGGTGGACGTCTATTTCTGACAGCACGTTTTAAAACGTCCTGTCAGAAATAGCAGCTGCACGCTAATCGTGCAGCTGCTGATCGGGTTGCCCGCTGTCAGTGACAGCAGGGCAACCCTAAAACAAGGCAGGGACAGTGCCCAGGTGTCCCTGCCTTCACGATCGCTGCAGACACAGCGCTCGCCGAGCGCTGTGTCTGCAGAGCAGGAAGCGCTGTGCGCTTCCTGTTCCGGCCCGGCGGTCATGTGACCGCCGTGACCGGAGTGTGCAGGAGCTGTGTGAGGTCTCTCAGAGACCTCGATCAGCCCTGCTGTGAGGCTGTACAGCGCTGGATTGCTGCTGTACAGCCTCTCTAGGGGTGCATTTGTCCTGTAACTGGGGCTACTATGTCAGCCCCAGTTACAGGAGAAATCAACTGTGAAAAAAAAAAGAAAAAGTGAAGTAAATGTCCCCCAGAGGTCTTGTATGACCTTATGGGGGACGAAAAGTGTAAAAAAAAATAAAAAAAATAAAGGGTTGAAAAAATAAAATAAAATAAAGTTTCACATGTAAAAAAAAAAAAAGTTCCCAAGTTAGGAATGAAAAAAAATAATTAAAATAGAAAAAATAAAGTAAAATAGACATATTTAGTATTGCCGCGTCCGTAAAAACCAGCTCTATAAAAATATCACATGACCTAACCCCTCGGATGAACACCGTAAAAAATAAATAAAAAAAACTGTGTCAAAACAAGCAATTTTTGTCACCTTGCATCACAAAAGGTGCAACACCAAGTGATCAAAAACGCGTATGTCCCACAAAATGGTACCAATAAAACCGTCACCTCATCCCGCAAAAAATGAGCCCCTACATAAGAAAATCTCTCAAAAAATAAAAAAACTATAGCTCTTAGAACATGGAGACACTAAAACATAATTTTTTTGGTTTCAAAAATGCTATTATTGTGTTAAAGTGAAACAAATAAAAAAAAGTATACATATTAGGTATTGCCGCGTCCGTAAAAACCAGCTCTATAAAAATATCACATGACCTAACCCCTCGGGTGAACACCGTAAAAAAAAAAAAAAAAAACTGTGTCAAAACAAGCAATTTTTGTCACCTTGCATCACAAAAGGTGCAACACCAAGTGATCAAAAACGCGTATGTCCCACAAAATGGTACCAATAAAACTGTCACCTCATCCCGCAAAAAATGAGCCCCTACATAAGAAAATCTCTCAAAAAATAAAAAAACTATAGCTCTCAGAACATGGACACATTAAAACATAATTTTTTGGTTTCAAAAATGCTATTATTGTGTAAAACTTTAATAAATGAGAAAAAGTATACATATTAGGTATCGCCACGTCCGTAACAATCTGCTCTATAAAAATGTCACTTGACTGAACCCCTAAGGTGAACGCTGTAAAAATAAATAAATAGAAACTGTGCTAAAACAACCAATTTTTTGGTCACCTTGCCCCATAAAGTGTTATATTGAATGATCAAAAAATCATATGTACCCAAAAATAGTACTAATAAAACTGGCACCTTATCCCCTAGTTTCCAAAATGGGGTCACTTCTTGGGAGTTTCTACTGTAAGGGTGCATCAGGGGGCTTCAAATGGGACATGGCATCTAAAAACCATGTGGAGTTCCTTTCCTTCTGCGCCCTGCCGTGTGCCCATACAGCAGTTTACGACCACATGTGGGGTGTTTCTGTAAACCGCAGAATCTGGGTAATAAATATTGAGTTTTGTTTGGCTGTTAATCATCGATGTGTTAGAGAAAAAAATTGATTAAAATGGAAAATCTGCCAAAAAAGTGAAATTTAAAAATTTGATCTCCATTTTCCTTTAATTCTTGTGGAACGCCTAAAGGGTTAACAAAGTTTGTAAAATCGGTTTTGAATACCTTGAGGGGTGTAGTTTCTACAATGGGGTCATTTATGGGGGTATCCACTATGTAGGCCCCACAAAGTGACTTCAGACCTGAACTGGTCCTTATAAAGTGGGTTTTGGCAATTTTCTTAAAAATTTGAAGAATTGCTTCTAAACTTCTAAGCCTTCTAACGTCCTAAAAAAATAAAATGACATTTCCAAAATGATGCCAACATAAAGTAGACATATGGGGAATGTTAAATAATAAATATTTTATGAGGTATCACTTTCTGTTTTAAAAGCAGAGAAATTGAAATTTAGAAAATTGCGATTTTTTTACATTTTTGGGTAAATTTGGGATTTTTTCATAAATAAAGGTGAAATATTTTGACTCAAATTTATGACTATCATGAAGTACAATGTGTCACGAGAAAACAATCTCTGAATGACTTGGATAAATAAAGGCGTTCCAAAGTTATTACCACATAAAGTGAGATATGTCCGTTTTGCAAAATTTGGCCTGGTCAGGAAGGGGGCAAAGGGCCCAGATGGGAAGTGGTTAATAACTGAATATGACAGCAGTATATAATCTTTGAATTTCACACGTGCTGTAAAATTGTGTATTTTGGTAAAAAAGTGTGTTTTTAAAAACCCAGAAAATTATGGCTGTATTTCTAGCTTAAATTGCACACTGACTAATCCAGATGTTGTATATTGCCAAAAAAGTGTGTTTTTTTAGTAATAGAATATGAAAGCTGTATATATTAAGCTTGAATTTCACACGTGCAGATCTGTAAAATAGTGTATTTTGGCAAAAAAGTGTGTTTTTAAAAACCCAGAATATTATGGCTGTATTTCTAGCTTAAATTGTACACTGACTAATCCTGCAAATGCACCAGATGTTGTATATTGCCAAAAAAGGGTAATTTTTTGAAGTGCAGTATTTCAAGCTTGGATTTGAATGTGACAAAAGCTCAGATGCAGTGTTAGTGCACTGAGCTTGCATAAAATGGCCGCCGCCGCCCACCTAACTAACAAACGGATAAAAGTGTTTTTTTTCTGTCACTGGGCTCAGGGCAGGGTAAAAAGATTGTGCACTGCACCCACACAGCTAAATCTATGTAGATCGCGGAGTTAGATTCAAGTTCTGATCACAGATTCTGTCCTATTCTCTTTCTGAAATCACCAGCAGCATCCTCTCCCTACACTAGTAATAGCAGAGTGACGTGCAGCGCCCCCAGACCTGAATCCAATTGAGCACATCTGGGACATCATGTCTCGCTCTATCCACCAACGTCACGTTGCACCACAGACTGTCCAGGAGTTGGCAGATGCTTTAGTCCAGGTCTGGGAGGAGATCCCTCAGGAGACCGTCCGCCACCTCATCAGGAGCATGCACAGGCGTTGTAGGGAGGTCATACAGGCACGTGGAGGCCACACACACTACTGAGCCTCATTTTGACTTGTTTTAAGGACATTACATCAAAGTTGGATCGGCCTGTAGTGTGTTTTTCCACTTTAATTTTGAGTGTGACTCCAAATTTGATTTCCATTTTTTTATTTTTGTGTGATTTTGTTG
Source organism: Bufo bufo (assembly GCF_905171765.1). Classification (NCBI taxonomy): domain Eukaryota; kingdom Metazoa; phylum Chordata; class Amphibia; order Anura; family Bufonidae; genus Bufo; species Bufo bufo. The sequence continues at coordinate 92,175,490 of NC_053389.1, read as the reverse complement.
TCAGCACATTCAACTATGTAAAGAACAAAGTATTTCAGAAGAATATTTAATTAATTCAGATCTAGGATGTGTTATTTTTGTTTCCCCTTTATTTTTTTGAGCAGTGTATAATTTCTATAGAGTGCATTTGTATTGTGCAGCATTTGTGTGCGGTTCTGCTGAGATCCCACAGCTATACAGCCAGACAAACGCCATTGGAACAACTACCTGCAACTGGTGTGATATAACAGTTTCCCCCAAAAAGAATCTATATGAGACAGTGTTGTGATATACCTCCAATATAATTTCTATTTTGTGCATTTGTATTGTGCAGCATTTGTGAGCAGTTCTGCTGAGATCCCATAGCTATACAGAGGGACAAACGCCATTGGAACAACTAATTTCAACTGGTGTGATATAACAGTTGCCCCTAAAAAATTCTGATTGAGGCAGGGGTGTGATATACCTAGAATATAATTTCTATATTGTGCATTTTTAATGTGCAGCATGTGTTTGCGGTTCTGCTGAGATACTGGTCTGAAGTAAAATTGTTATCCAATGACCGTCTAATATACCTCCAGCCACATAATCACTTGACGTTTTCTGTCCAGTGAATGCCTAATGTTTGGAGCCTGTACTACACTAGCCTGCAGAAAAATTTATATCCAATGACCGTCTAATATACCTCCAGCCACATATTCACTTGTTCTTTTCTGTACGGTGAATGCATAATTTTTGGGGCCTGTAATCTAACTGGCCAACAGTAAAATTGTTATATGGTGACCGCCTAATGTACCTCCAGCTACATTATCAATTATTGTTTTCTGTACGGTAAATTAATAATTTTTGGGGCCTGTACTCCACTGGCCTGCTGTAAAATTTATATCCATTGACCGTCTAATATACCTCCGGCCACATAATTACTTGATCTTTTCTGTATGTTGAATGCATAATTTTTGGAGCCTGTAATAATATAACTGGCCAACAGTAAAATTGTTATACATAGTATATAACATACTAACATAGTATATAAGGCCGAAAAAAGACATTTGTCCATCCAGTTAGGCGGTGACCGACTAATCTACCTCCATCCATATTATCAATTGTTCTTTACTGTCATGTGAATGCCTAATGTTTGGGGCCTGTACTTCATTGGCCTGCAGTAAAATTAATATTGAATGACCTTCTAATATACCTCCAGCCACATGATTACTTGTTCTTTTCTGTCCGGTGAATGCCTAATGTTTGGGGCCTCGGAGGAATTCAACAAATGTCACGACCACGTGTTATCGAATTTAAACTATTATCATTTGGGGCTTTTTCAAGAGGGGGGATTTCATTAGCCATATTTTTAATCCAATTTTATATATATATATATACACTCACCTAAAGAATTATTAGGAACACCATACTAATACGGTGTTGGACCCCCTTTTGCCTTCAGAACTGCCTTAATTCTACGTGGCATTGATTTAACAAGGTGCTGATAGCATTCTTTAGAAATGTTGGCCCATATTGATAGGATAGCATCTTGCAGTTGATGGAGATTTGAGGGATGCACATCCAGGGCACGAAGCTCCCATTCCACCACATCCCAAGGATGCTCTATTGGGTTGAGATCTGGTGACTGTGGGGGCCATTTTAGTACAGTGAACTCATTGTCATGTTCAAGAAACCAATTTGAAATGATTCGAGCTTTGTGACATGGTGCATTATCCTGCTGGAAGTAGCCATCAGAGGATGGGTACATGGTGGTCATGAAGGGATGGACATGGTCAGAAACAATGCTCAGGTAGCCCGTGGCATTTAAACGATGCCCAATTGGCACTAAGGGGCCTAAAGTGTGCCAAGAAAACATCCCCCACACCATTACACCACCACCACCAGCCTGCACAGTGGTAACAAGGCATGATGGATACATGTTCTCATTCTGTTTACGCCAAATTCGGACTCTACCATTTGAATGTCTCAACAGAAATCGAGACTCATCAGACCAGGCAACATTTTTCCAGTCTTCAACAGTTCAATTTTGGTGAGCTCGTGCAAATTGTAGCCTCTTTTTCCTATTTGTAGTGGAGATGAGTGGTACCCGGTGGGGTCTTCTGCTGTTGTAGCCCATCCGCCTCAAGGTTGTGCATGTTGTGGCTTCACAAATGCTTTGCTGCATACCTCGGTTGTAACGAGTGGTTATTTCAGTCAACGTTGCTCTTCTATCAGCTTGAATCAGTCGGCCCATTCTCCTCTGACCTCTAGCATCCACAAGGCATTTTCGCCCACAGGACTGCCACATACTGGATGTTTTTCCCTTTTCACACCATTCTTTGTAAACCCTAGAAATGGTTGTGCGTGAAAATCCCAGTAACTGAGCAGATTGTGAAATACTCAGACCGGCCCGTCTGGCACCAACAACCATGCCACGCTCAAAATTTCTTAAATCACCTTTCTTTCCCATTCTGACATTCAGTTTGGAGTTCAGGAGATTGTCTTGACCAGGACCACACCCCTAAATGCATTGAAGCAACTGCCATGTGATTGGTTGACTAGATAATTGCATTAATGAGAAATAGAACAGGTGTTCCTAATAATTCTTTAGGTGAGTGTATATCCTATATAATAAAAGCCCTGTGTACGTGGTGTCCGTGCGTGTGTGCCGATTTTTACACTGGGCATGCGCAGGGGGCGACCAATCAGGACACAGCGCGCTGCACCGCCCACAAACCCCTTCTGGCCCCTCTGCCATGGCACTCACAGCCCAGCAACTTCCATTCCCCGTGGGCTCTGTGAGGAGAAGAGTGGCAGCTGGGGGCGGCTCCGTGGTCCGGCTCAGTGCTGGGGCGGCTGCATGGCGCTGACTGTCACACAAGATGGGCTCCTGTCTTCCTCTCCGCTCCCTACCTCGGTCAGAGCTGCAGACTGTGGAGCGGAGATGCAGGTGCCCAGCTGACACCCCGCTCCTCCCACATCGCTCCAACAACGTAGTGATGTCCGGATCATGAACGAATCGTTCTTTTGAAACGATTCAGTTCACTGAACCGGAAGAGTCGGTTCCTCTGACTGAGCCGATTCGTGTGAAACAGCTCAGTCAGATTAGCATAGAGGCAGCAGCAGGCAGTGTAATAGGAGCCTACAGTGGAAGCTAGCCCCGCCCCTCCCCACCCTCCAACCAATCAGAGGCAACCAGCACTGACTCACAGCCCAGGGAGAGTCGTGCAGGGACTCAGAGAATTGTCTGAGAGTTTATTAGTTAAAAGAATCTAATAAGTCAGAGACTGTGTCACCGAGTCCCTGCCAAGCTTCCTGCTCTGCGGCTCCCTGTCTCCCGACAAGTCCATATGGGGGGGGGGGGGTCATTAGTATAGCATGTAGCGGAGCTGTGTGTGTACAGGGTGCATGCAGCAGTGTAGCAGAGCTGTGTGTGTACAGGGTGCATGCAGCAGTGTAGCATGTAGCAGAGCAGGAAGCCTGGCAGGGACTCGGTGACACGATTCTTTTAACTCAAAGAATCAAATGAATCTCTGACTCATTCGATTCTTTTAACTAATAAACTCTCAGACAATTATCTGAGTCCCTGCAATAACTATACATTGTAATTACATCACAGTCTGCTCCACTGCATTTACTGCAGCAGAGCTGTGTTTGCCAGGAGCGAGTCCCTCCTGACCTTCGGTTCACTTGAGAGCCGACTCAGCAAGTGAACCGAAGATTCGATGAGCTGAGCATGCGCATTGATCTTCGGTTCACTTGCTTCTGCCGACTCAGGAAGTGAACCGAAGATCCGATTCATGAAAAAGATCCAAACTTCCCATCGCTCCAACAACGGGGTGCACAGAAAATTACCAGCCCAGCAGCAGCACCTCCCTGGCACCCAGGCACCACCCTCTGAGATTTGACAGACAGCTGACGCAGCCAATTAATTACCACCTCCATAGAGACCAGATGCTGCCTCAAACACCTATAGAGGCGTGGCTACGGGGTTTCAATGACAGACCTGGACCAATCGCTGGAGAGGTGTGTAGGGAGTGCCAATGAGCCAATCAGAGGCGGGATGAAATTTAACGGATGATGTCATCTCGAGCATGGTGAGGTTGCTTAAAGGGAAGGGGTATCAGTGGGTGGGGGATGATGCCGGGCAGACAGGGGGATTATTCAGAAAAAAATGCCTCTGGAGGCTAAGATGACATTAATTAATTTTTATCTGAATATATGATCTTGACCACGTTCCATTTCATTTTAGAGGAAAGGATAGCTGAGACTTTGCCGTGTGATGATTGGTGTGGGCGTCGCGCTGGTGTGAGCGGTGCAGGCTGCGCGTGGAGAGCCGTGTGCCGATTGGTCGGTGCGCCGCACATGCGCAGTTTAATTATCGACACATGGACACGGAGCATGCACACAGGGCTTTTATTATTATAGATTGTGTTTGAGGGAATCAATGGTACAAGCTATCTATACTAATAAAAGCCCTGTGTACGTGCTCAGGGCTGGTGTCCGTGAGTGTGTGCCGATTATAGAAGTGCGCATGCGCAGCGGACGGACACACACACAGGCCAATCCAGGTCACAGAGTCGGGCTCGGCGGGACAGCAGCGCTCAGGGAGGAGGACGCCGGGAGCCGGGCACAGCAGCTTTCAGAGTTATACACTGCCCGGAGCACACGGGACAGCGCAGCCGTCACAGATCCCGGGAGCCATCAACACTGAGAGCCGGCTATCTTACTCATTTTGCCGCACTGCGCATGCGCCCGCTTCCCCACACGCGTAGTGCGGCCAGACGGCGCTCTATCGGCACACACTCCACGGACACTATATGTGCAGCATCCTATTGTAATGGCAGCGGGGGGCAGTCACTGTATTGCACCGGCTCACTTACTACATGGTGAGGCAGGAGGCCGGGCGGGCGGCCAGGCACTGGTAGCGTAACTCACTAAGTGACGCTCCTGCTCCACCCACTGCATGAATGAAACAGTTGGCGCATGATGTAATGAGTTACGCTGCCAGTGCCTGGACGCCCGTCCGGCCTCCTGCCTCACCATGTAGTAAGTGAAGAAGTGAAGATCGTTATTATTATTACAGTTATTCAAAGTATTACTACTCTGAGCGGGGCCGGTGCAATACAGTGACTGCACCGGGCCCCGCTGCCATTACATTCACACTAAACAGCGACACTGTTATGGGGGTATCTGTGGATGACACATAGCATCTTATGCTATGTGTCATCCACAGATACCCCCATAACAGTGTCAGCCACAGACCAGCCCCATAACAGTGTCAGCCACAGACCAGCCCCATAACAGTGACAGCCACAGACCAGCCCCATAACAGTGTCAGCCACAGACCAGCCCCATAACAGTGTCATTCACAGGTACCCCCACCCATAACAGTGTCATCCACAGGTACCCCCACCCATAACAGTGTCATCCACAGGTACCCCCCCATAACAGTGTCATCCACATGTACCCCCCATAATAGTGTCATCCACAGGTACCCCCATAACAGTGTTATCCACAGGTACCCCCCCATAACAGTGTCATCCACAGGTACCCTCCCATAACAGTGTCATCCACAGGTACCCCCCCATAACAGTGCCAGCACTACTGTTCTAGCGCCCGTTATTGTAACGGGCTTAATGTCTAGTATATATATATAAAGGGGTGTGAAATACCTATAATATAATTTCTATATACTGCATTCAATATAGTGCATTTGTATTGTGCAGCATTTGCTCGCAGTTCTGCTGAGATACCATAGCTACAGTATACAGAGAAACAAACGCTATTGGAACAACTAATTTGCAGCTGGTGTGATATATCCATTGCCCCCCAAAAAATCTGATTGAGGCAGAGGTGTGATATACTTATAATATAATTTCTATATATAGTGCATTTGTATTGTGCAACAGTTGCGTGCAGTTCTGTTGAGATACCGCAGCTATACAGAGGGACAAACGCCATTGGAACAAATAATTCCAACTGGTGTGATATACCTGTTCTCCCCAAAAAAATCTGATTGAGGCAGGGGTGTGATAGACCTATAATATAATTTCTATATAGTGCATTTGTATTGTTCAGCATTTGTGTTCAGTTCTGCTGAGATACTGCAGTAATACAGAGGGACAAACGGCATTGGAACAACTAATTGCAACTGTTGTGATATACCAGTTGTCCCCCAAAAAATCTGATTAATGCAGTGGTGTGATATGCCTATAATATAATTTTTATATAGTGCATTTGTATTTTGCAGCATTTGTGTGCCGTTCTGCTGAGATACCGGAGCTACAGTATACAGAGGAACAAACGCTATTGGAACAACTAATTGCAACTGGTGTGGTGTACCAGCTGCCTCCAAAAAAATCTGATTTAGGCAGGGGTGTGATATCCTTATAATTAGAGTTGAGCGAACCCAAACTGTAAAGTTCGGGTTCGTACTGAACTTTAGGTTTTTCGGCACTCGGACCCGAACCCGAACATTTATGTAAAAGTTCGGGTTCGGTGTTTGGTGATTTCTATGGCGCTTTTTGAAAGGCTGCAAAGCAGCCAATTAACAAGCATCATACTACTTGCCCCAAGAGACCATCACAGCCATGCCTACTATTAGCATGGCTGTGATTGGCCAACTGCAGCATGTGACCCAGCCTCTATTTAAGCTGGAGTCACGTAGCGCCGCCCGTCACTCTGCTCGGATTAGTGTAGGGATAGGCTGCAGCTGCTGTGAGGGAGAGATCAGGGAGAAATCTTATAAAGAACTGCTTCTTTACTCAGCGATCTGCAGCAAATGTGTTTTGTGGGTGCAGTGCACAATTGTTTTAAGCCTGCCCTGAGCCAACTACTGCTGAAAACAAACTTTTTTTACTTCAGTTTGTCATTATCAATACATAATCGGCAGCCATTTTATGCAACGATAGTGCACCAGCACAGGCTTTCTGCATGTCTGCAAGTCCAGAAATACTGCTTTGAGACACTGGGATTAAAAAACCCTCTGTTTCATATAGTGCACATCTAGGATTATCGCTGCATAAGTGACTGTTCAATTTAGACCACAAATACGGCTTTCTCATACTGGGGCATACTGGGGTGAAAAAAAACCCCATCTGTTTCATATAGTGCACATCTGTGATTATAGGTGCATAAGTGAGTGTCACATTTAGGCCAGAAATACGGCTTTGGCATACTGGGCAAAAAAAAACACCTCTGTTTCATACAGTGCACATCTGTGATTATAGTTGCATAAGAGAGTGTTACATTTTGGCCAGAAATAAGGCATTCTTATTAGAGATGGCCTTGTGGTTCGCCCGGCGGTCGTTTCGCGGCGAACTTTGCGTGTTTGCGATTCGCCGAACATGCGAACATATGGAGAAATTCGCGCCCGCCATATTCTTTTACATTATGAAGAACTTTGACCCATGACACATCCATCAGGTGGTACAGGATAGCCAATTGAGACATTTCAGCACATGGACATACCCCCTACCTTATAAATAAACCTGATCTGGCCGCCATTTTACATTCAGTTTTTTGCCAGTGTAAGGAGAGGTTGCTGTGTGGAGCAGGGACAGGCTGTTAGGGAGACCAAACGCTAGCTAATAGGGCCACAAAAGTCCTTTTAAGCACTAGTATAGGTGTGCTATCGATATGTGTAATACACAGAGGGGTGTGATATACTTATAATATACTTTTATAATGAGTCAAAAACACATAGATCTATATAGTGATCACCTGGAAGTCAGGGGCCTAGGGGCATTTTTATATAGGGTAAGGTTCCGGATGGGGTCGCTCTTTCAGGGCGGGTGGTCTGTGGTTAGGCTATCAGGGCCAGAATAGCACCCCCTGTAGGGCAATATCAGGGACAGTTCTTTGCCCACCCTGTCCTTCAATACCACATCATCATCTAGCCCAGGGATAGATGGTTTTTGCTTTCCCTCCGGGATTCATGGATGTGCACTGGAACCCCCCGGATTGTGGTAGGACATATGGTTTCTGATTTAGTGCCGCCGAGCACTTGTTATTGCGTACCACATCTATGCTTTTTCTTAAAGGGGTTCTGCACTTTGTTTTAACTGATGATCTATCCTCTGGATAGATCATTAGCATCTGATCGGCTCTGTTCACTTGAATGGATCTTAGCCCCGCCCACGCTAGTTGATACTAGTCGTGACGTCACTGGGCCGGCGGTAAACAGCGAGAAGGCCGCGCCGCTGCTGGAGCGCCGCTGCTTTCTCAAACAGCTGATCGGCGGGGGTCCTGGGTGTTGGACCCCCGCCGATCAGATGCTAATGATCTATCCAGAGGATAGATCATCAGTTAAAACAAAGTGCAGAACCCCTTTAACTTTAATAATTAAATTTATTTTCATTTTGAGGGATATCTTTTCCATTCACACGTCCGCAAAATGGGTCCGCATCCGTTTCCGCAATTTTGTGGAACAGGTGCAGACCCATTCATTTTCAATGGGGCCGGAATGTGCTGCCCGCATCCGCATTTGCGGATCCGCATCCGCATTTGCGGATCCACACTTCCGCATCTGTGCTTCCGTTTTCGCAAAAAAATTGAACATGTCCTTTTCTTGTCCACAATTGCAGACAAGATTAGGCATTTTCTATTATAGTGCCGGCGATGTGCGGTCCACAAATTGCGGAATGCACATTGCCGGTGTCCGTGTTTTGCGGATCCGCAAAACGCTTACGGACGTGTGAATGGACCCTCATAGTAAAATTATTAAAGGTTACGTTTTATCTTTATGTATATTCTAATGAATTGCCTTCCTTGTACAATGTTATAATATACTTTCTATGTTAGAAAGTATATTATAGTGCATTTGTATTGTGCGGCAGTTGTGTGCGGTTCTGCTGCGATACTGCAGGTATATAGAGGGACAGGTGTTATTGGAACAAATAATTTCTACTGGTGTGATATACCAGTCTCCCCCCCAAAAAACAGATTGAAGCGGGGTGTTATATACCAATATACTTTCTTTATAGTGCATTTGGGTACTGTATAGTGCATTTGCGCATGAGAGTAAGCAAAAATATATTGACGATATTTCGCATTGAAAAAAATAATGAATAGAAATCGCTAATTCAAATAATACATCTGGTATGTCACTGTCCATGTTGTGGAACTATTTGTGCACTTCTAGTAATTATTTCTTGGCTGCAAATATGAGCTGAAGGTTTTTCAGGTTCGCCTGCCATTAAAATGAATGGGACCCGCCACGAACTTGCGGTTCGCGAACATTTGATCGCGTTCGCACGATCGCGTTTGTGAACCGTCCCGGCAAATGTTCGTCCATCACTAATTCTCATACTGGGGCATACTGGGGTGAAAAAGAAAACTCTGTTTCATATAGTGCACATCTAGGATTATCGCTGCATAAGTGACTGTCCAATTTAGGCCAGAAATACGGCTTTCTCATACTGGGGCATACTGGGGTGAATAAAAAAAACTGTTTCATATAGTTCACATCTGTGATTATAGGTGCATAAGTGAGTGTCACATTTAGGCCAGAAATACGGCTTTTGCATACCGGGATGGAAAAAACACGGTGTTGTATATACTGCACGTCTGTGATTATAGGTGCATAAATTACTGTGAAATTTAGGCCACAAATACGGCTTTTGCTTACTGGGGTTAAAAAAAAAATCTGATATAGTGCACATCTAGGATTATCGCTGCATAAGTGACTGTTCAATTTTGGCCAGAAATACGGCTTTCTCATACTGGGGAATACTGGGGTAAAAAAAAAAAAACTTCTGTTTCATATAGTGCACATCTGTGATTATAGGTGCATAAGTTACTGTGACATTTAGGCCATAAATACGGCTTTTGCTTACTGGGGTTAAAAAAAACTCTGATATACTGCACGTCTGGGATTAGAGGTGCATAAGTTACGGTGAAATTTAGGCCACAAATACCGCTGTCATATAGAAATAAAAAAATAATTAAATAGTGCAATACCCTACATCAGGGTTTTTATTGGCGGATAATTATTTTTAACAGACTCAACCACTTTTTACTTTGCTTGGTGAACGCTAACTATGAGGCAAACATAGTCGTGGTGGTGGTGGTGGTGGACCATGGTCGTGGTGGTGGTGTTGGTGGAGCCTCTGGTGCAGGGAGAGGACGTGGCCGTTCTGCCACAGCTACACATCCTACTGAACCTACTACCTCAGGTACCAGTAGCCGCCAGAATCTACAGTAATATTTGGTCGGTCCTAATGCCGTTCTAAGGATGGTAAGGCCTGAGCAAGTATAGGCGCTATTTGATTGGGTGGCCGACAATGGATCCAGCACGTTTACAATAATATGTACCCTAAACTAGTACCAACAATACTGCCACTCTATCCCGTAGTTTCTAAAATGGGGCCACTTTTTTGGAGTTTCTACTCTAGGAGTGCATCAGGGGGGCTTCAAATGGGACATGGTGTCAAAAAAAAACAGTCCAGCAAAATCTGCCTTCCAAAAACCGTATGGCATTCCTTTCCTTCTGCGCCCTGCTGTGTGCCCGTACAGCTGTTTACTACCACATATGGGGTGTTTCTGTAAACTACAGAATCAGGGCCATAAATATTGAGTTTTGTTTGGCTGTTAACCCTTGCTTTGTTACTGGGAAAAATGGATTAAAATGGAAAATTTGCCCAAAAATTTAAATTCTGAAATTTCATCTCCATTTGCCAATAACTCTTGTGGAACACCTAAAGGGTTAACGACGCTTGTAAAATCTGTTTTGAATACCTTGAGGGGTGTAGTTTCTTAGATGGGGTCACTTTTATGGAGTTTCTACTCTAGGGGTGCATCAGGGGGGCTTCAAATGGGACATGGTGTCAGAAAAAACAGTCCAGCAAAACCTGCCTTCCAAAAACCGTATGGCATTCCTTTCGTTCTGCGCCCTGCCGTGTGCCCGTACAGCGGTTTATGACCACATATGGGGTGTTTCTGTAAACTACAGAATCTGGGCCATAAATATTGAGTTTTGTTTGGCTGTTAACCCTTGCTTTGTAATTGGAAAAAAATTATTAAAATGGAAAATCTGCCAAAAAAGTGAAATTTTGAAATTGTCTTGCTAATTGCCTATAATTTCCACCTGTTGTCTATCCCATTTGCACAACAGCATGTGAAATTGATTGTCACTCAGTGTTGCTTCCTACGTGGACAGTTTGATTTCACAGAAGTGTGATTGACTTGAAGTTACATTGTGTTTAAGTGTTCCCTTTATTTTTCTGAGCAGTGTATATTACATGTGAAACTCGAAACATTTGAATATCATGCAAAGTTCATTTATTTCAGTGATGCAACTTAAAAGGTGAAACTAACATATGAGATAGACTCATTACATGCAAAGCGAGATATTTTAAGCCTTTATTTGTTATAATTTGGATGATTATGGCTTACAGCTTATGAAAACCTCAAAGTCACAATCTCAGGTACCCTTTGCTCAGGGGGTATGGATTATCTGACTAGTGTGACACTTAGGCCTCATGCACACGACCGTATTTTTTTGCGGGTTCCGTTTTTCCGTGATCCGTGACCGTTTTTTCGTCCGTGGGTCTTCCTTGATTTTTGGAGGATCCACGGACATGAAAAAAAAGTCGTTTTGGTGTCCGCCTGGCCGTGCGGAGCCAAACGGATCCGTCCTGAATTACAATACAAGTCAATGGGGACGGATCCGTTTGACGTTGACACAATATGGTGCAATTTCAAACGGATCTGTCCCCCATTGATTTTCAATATAAAGTCAGGAGTTAATATACCATAGGATCAGAGTTTTCTCCAATCCGATGGTATATTTTAACTTGAAGCGTCCCCATCACCATGGGAACGCCTCTATGTTAGAATATATCGTCGGATTTGAGTTACATCGTGAAACTCAAATCCGACAGTATATTCTAACACAGAGGCGTTCCCATTGTGATGGGGACGCTTCAGGTTAGAATATACTAAAAGAACTGTGTACATGACTGCCCACTGCTGCCTGGCAGGTGCTGCCAGGCAGCAGGGGGCAGCCCCCCCCCTGTAGTTAACACATTGGTGGCCAGTGCGGCCGCCCCCCCTCCCCTGTAGTTAACTCATTGGTGGCCAGTGGGCCCCCCTCCCTCCCCTGTAGTTAACTCATTGGTGGCCAGTGGGCCCCCCTCCCTCCCCTGTAGTTAACTCATTGGTGGCCAGTGGGCCACCCCCCTCCCTCCCCTGTAGTTAACTCGTTGGTGGCCAGTGCGGCCGGCCCCCTCCCTCCCCTGTAGTTAACTCGTTGGTGGCCAGTGGGCCCCCCCTCCCTCCCCTGTAGTTAACTCGTTGGTGGCCAGTGGGTCCTCCCCCTCCCTCCCCCTCCCTCCCCCTCCTAATTAAAATCTCCCTATCATTGGTGGCAGCGGAGAGTACCGATCGGAGTCCCAGTTTAATCGCTGGGGCTCTGATCGGTAACCATGGCAACCAGGACGCTACTGCTGTCCCGGTTGCCATGGTTACTTAGCAATTTGTAGCAGCATTATACTTACCTGCGAGCTGCGATGTCTGCGTCCGGCCGGGAGCTCCTCCTACTGGTAAGTGACAGGTCTGTGTGGCGCATTGCTTAATGACCTGTCACTTACCAGTAGGAGGAGCTCCCGGCCGGACGCAGACATCGCAGCTCGCAGGTAAGTATAATGCTGCTACAAATTGCTAAGTAACCATGGCAACCGGGACAGCAGTAGCGTCCTGGTTGCCATGGTTACTGATCGGAGCCCCAGCGATTAAACTGGGACTCCGATCGGTACTCTCCGCTGCCACCAATGATAGGGGGGGAGATTTTAATTAGGAGGGGGAGGGAGGGGAGAGGGCCCACTGGCCACCAACGAGTTAACTACAGGGGAGGGAGGGGGGGCCCACTGGCCACCAACGAGTTAACTACAGGGGAGGGAGGGGGGGCCCACTGGCTACCAACGAGTTAACTACAGGGGAGGGAGGGGGGGCCCACTGGCCACCAACGAGTTAACTACAGGGGAGGGAGGGGGGGGCCGGCCGCACTGGCCACCAATGTGTTAACTACAGGGGGGGGCCCACTGGCCACCAATGAGTTAACTACAGGGGAGGGGGGGGGGCCGCACTGGCCACCAATGTGTTAACTACAGAGGGGGCTGCCCCCTGCTGCCTGGCAGCACCTGCCAGGCAGCAGGGGGCAGTCATGTACACAGTTCTTTTAGTATATTCTAACCTGAAGCGTCCCCATCACCATGGGAACGCCTCTGTGTTAGAATATACTGTCGGTTCTGAGTTTTCACGAAGTGAAAACTCAGCTATGAAAAAGCTTTTATGCAGACGGATCTTCGGATCCGTCTGTATAAAAAGTAACCTACGGCCACGGATCACGGACACGGATGCCAATCTTGTGTGCATCCGTGTTCTTTCACGGACCCATTGACTTAAATGGGTCCGTGAACCGTTGTCCGTCCAAAAAATAGGACAGGTCATATTTTTTTGACGGACAGGATACACGGATCACGGTCTCGGCTGCAAAACGGTGCATTTTCCGATTTTTCCACGGACCCATTGAAAGTCAACGGTCGTGTGCATGAGGCCTTAGAATGAGCCTAGATTATTGAACCTTTTCACAATATTCTAGTTTTAAGTTGCATTAATGCAATCCTTTTAAGTTGCATTACTGAAAAAAATAAACTTTTGCATGATATTCAAATTTTTCGAGTTTTACCTGTATTAGGAAAATAGGACAGCATGATGCGCTATTCTTCCTTTCAAAATGAGGCACACAGTATTGGAACTTGATGAACCCCACTATAAGTCAGGCACAGTTAATGTTAATGCAGAGCGAAAGATTTTTGTTAGTGGGAAATACTAGTGAGCAGAAAATATTACATTTATCTTTTTTAGATATTTCTACATGCTTAACAGTAAAGGACATAACTGCATATATACCTCGTGGTACATCTATTACCCTTATGGCTATGTCTAACATTTACTTACAGATAAGAATACTCTCAGGAATCCTGTATTACTACAAAAAATGAAGATCACTGTAACTCCCCAGGTTCTACCTTGGTCTACATTAATAACAGCTTCGGATTCAATGAGAAATCTTATTTCATTTTAAAGCACACTAGTAATCTCAAAACACAGACGTGCTCTGTTTTTCTGCGCTAGAAGTTGTCCTATTATCCCAGCAGGGTGAAGGATTTGACTAAGGTTACAATATGTTAAGACTGGCAATTCCTTAGGGCCTTCAGCTAAGAGATAATTGCAAAAAGCCATAATGTCAATTCCAATGCAGAGTAGAGAATTATCGGATGTTACAGCAGCATCCATGACCATGCATACTCCTATGATTCTAGAAAATTGAAGACATCTGTGTTTCTCAAGTGACAGTTTTATAATACTTGTATGAAATAACAAAAATAATGGAATGAATTAGAAATGTGTCTGAACTTATAGTTGTCCAGCCTTTTCTAAGTGATATCCCTTCCTCAGGATAGACCATCACGAGCGGATTGATCACGAGCTGATTGGCAGGGTCAAACACCTGCCCTCCCTCCTCCGCAAATCAGCTGTTCTGTGTAGCTCCTTCATCAGAAGTCAATACTGAGAACTACCAACATTGTTCTTCACTTCAATGGAAACAGCGCTGTAGTGATGAGAGTTGTCCATTGCAATGTTGCTAGTGCAGTGTAGTTCTGGTGCCAATTTCCAGCGATGGAGCTACTGTACATAAAACAGCTGATTCACGGAGCAGCAGGGTGTCAGAGCGACCGATGGCCTATCCTATGTATAGGCCATAACTTTAAAAAAAAACATCTAAACAATCCCATTAAGTTGTCACAAAACCTCAAATTTAACCCCATTAACTTGGAACAAAATATCCTGCGATGTGTGGAGCAAGAAGAACAGCATAGAAAAAAACAACATGATTTTGCAGGTGATCTGTTATGAGATGTCTATCCTCCATGTGTCTGTATGTGTCCACCCAGTGGTCGTCATGTAGATTGCAAACTGTCAAGGCTTTTGCTAGCATGTTATCTACATGTAAGGGAAAATTAAGCCCTTAACCAAATTCAAGCTATAGCAGTTACTGTTATGGCACTTTTTCACAGGCAACAGGCATACTGGTTACCTTCTGTCAATGAGGTTACCTGTGAAAAGTACTATTTGTCATGCAAAAAGTCATGCCCTCACAAATGACAGTCAGAATATGGTGGCACAAAAACACAATTTTTCTTTTTGTCGTGATTTTTTTGTGCAAAAGTAGTAAAACAATATATATATATATATATATATATATTTGGTATTGTTTTAACTGTAGTGATCCACAGCAGAAAGTTAACATGCTGTTAACTTATTAATAAACTAATAAGTTAAATTAACCCACAACTGATGTCAATGAAACATACTATTAGCCCTGCAGAAAAAAAGCCCTTATATGGCTAAACTTATAAGTGGAAAATAAAAAAGTTATGGCTTTTTGAATGCAGAGATGAAAAAAATAGACAAAAATGCTGTGTTCTTTAGTACTAAACTACATTGCATCCTCAAAGGTGTTTTTCCAGGATTATGGTTTTTTTTTTCAGATATGCTATGTAGTTGCTTATCTATTTTATTTTATTTTTCCAATTTGAACATTCCTGATCTTTTTTTCTTTTTTCACCATGTAAAGAAATCCCTCCAGTTTATTACATCCTGTACGTAGCACTTCCTGTTGCTGTATCCAACCAAACCCATGATCCACTTCTCCTTTCTCTTCCATAGCTCCAGCACTGCTCCTAACAATGCCCAGCTAGTTTATAGTGTCTCCCTAACATAGACACTCCCATATCACTGCCTCTGTTGTTGCTTTGACACGCCCATGGACATATCATCACAGGAAATAAGAAAGAACATGGTCATTTGAATACAGCCCAGAACAGAAGATAGAAGCAATAAAGGTAAAATAAATACATTACAAAATTACAGCTACCTTTATAAATAATTATATTAGAGGACGGTGATGGAAACCGGAAAACCCCTTTAATGGGTTAACTTAATGCTTACTTTTTGGTAGTTGATGTATCGTGTAATGACCATGTTTGTAACAACATCACGTGACAGAACCACCCAAGAATTAATATCTCCAATAGAACTGCTAGGGTATTTTACAGATGCCCACTATAAAGACGTCTCGTTGGTGAAAAATCCTCTAAATTATTATTTCTATTTTATCAGTGATCAGATTTCACAATACAAACTGTACACATTATTAAATAGATCTCAGAGACCTGATGAGGCTGGCGTACTTACAGATGTGTCCTTCCTTGTGGCTCAACATATCCTGTGATGAGTGATGCAATAGAACCACCTTTAGAAGAAAACATGATTTTGCAATACTCTAGTTTTGATATTCAGACACCCGATGGTTGTCATCTAAATTGCTGTCTGTCAAGGGTTTTGCTAGCATATTGCAATATTGTATTGGATTTTTTTCACAAGAGATTGGTGTCCTGAACAAAATTCTGACATCGAATTTCAAGTATATCTGTACTTGGAAATCTGTGTCAGAATGGCTGCATAATCTTTGTAGAAAGTTTTCCTACAGTACTTTTCAACATTTAATGAATCTAGCTCCAGAGAACTCATTTTAATATTAGGTGGGGAAACTTACAAAAAGGATTACACAGCCATTCCGACATAGATTTCCAAAGTAAGTTAAACCAGTCCCATCAGATTATATTTAATAATGTATAGGGCTTGTATCATGAACTTTTGCGACAGTTCCTTTTTAAACTTTCCAAAATAGCAACCGCATCTGCTCAGTCAAAATGTTATTAATGTCTTGTCACTCAAAACATCTACGTAAACATTATACTTTGTAATTTTCTATAAAGATACATAAAATATTACGTCCCACATAAAAATTCATCAGCAAAATGCTTACAAAGAAACAGATGGTTGATGCTTCAATAAGAAAATGCTTGCAAAATAGAATTTAATAGGAAAAGCTAATTTATCTTATGGAGAATAAACAATGCCAAAACCTACCGTAATCATGCAAAATGGTAGAAAATACTTTCCACAGATTCAATGATGTTAGTAAGTAACCTTACAACATGGACAAAAGTAGAATATTGGAATATTGTGTTGAGTTCTCATCTAGGAGTGATGCTGATCATCAGGCGAAAGGGAAACTGCTGCATTTGATGTCTGCATAGCATATGTTTTATTACAATGCAAAAGTGGTAGACATAGAAAAGTGCTCAGGCCATAAACGGTACCATTCCAAGGTCTAATGTAAATGGCAGAGCCATGAGTATAGCACCGACATAGAGGCAAATAAGGTCCCTGCCCTTTTTTTCCAGAAGCAACACCACTGAGGTCCATAGTCTGGTAAACCCTTTACTCTAATTACAAACAACGTCTTTAACTTCTTGAAGCATGGGTAATGACACTTCCACACTGACAGTCAGAAGTTATTGGCGATATAGGAAAACCTCCAGGGTGGTTATAGAAGAAACATTTCAAAATGTCATTTGTTATATATATTTTTAAAAAAATATAGACAAACAACCTCTCTGGATATCATATGGTTCATCAAACATTTAATATTTTCTAATAAAAATTATATTGACTGAGTCGATTTTCTTTATTTTATTCTATTCATTATAAATTTAGATGCTTTGTTGCCATGGGCAAAGTATTTGAATTGTGAGTTAAAAATATGGCCGACATTGCGTTTAAGAGGTTTTTTAATTCAGCACGTAGTGAATTAAGCTTAGAAAGGAGTTGTTCTGAAAGGGACTTTTTATGTAGGGATTCTAATTTTTGTATTTCAAAAAGGAGAGTGTCGATTCGGGCCATTCTTTCTTTGTTTTTTAAGGTGGGATCCTAGACTAATGAGTTGACCGCGTATGAATGCCTTATGGGTATCCCAGAGGATGTGGGGGGAGGTGTCAGGGAGAGCGTTTAAAGAGAAGAAATCGTTGAGGGCTTTTTGGACTGTGGCTCTGTATTTGTTTGAGGAGATCAGCTGTTCGTTGAGTCTCCATTTAGATACTTTAGGGGAGAGCTGAGGGGTGGAAATAGTTATAAATATTGGAGAGTGATCTGAAAGGTGGATAGAATCTATGTGTGTATTAGAGCATAATTGGAGATGTTTTTTGGAGAGTAGCAGGTAATCCAATCTCTGGTAGGAACCATTAGCGTTTTAGAAAAAGGTGTAGTCTCTTTTAGTGGGGTTAGAGAATCTCTAAACGTCAACCAGGCTTAAGTTGTGGAGGTTATTACAGAGGGAATTGAGATTTCTGATAAAGCGGATTTTTGTGTTGAGGAATCTAAGATAGGGTTCAGAGTGACATTAAAGTCACCTCCCATGATGACAATACCTTCCTGGAAGGATTCTATAATTGGAAAGATATCTTTGAACCAAAGAGCCTTGGTGACATTGGGAGCGTATATGTTGATAAAAGTGTATATGTGATTGGCTATATAACCTTTTAACATAATGTACCTTCCATCAGCATCTTGGATGTGAGAGCAGTATTGGAATGATGTATTTTTGCTGAAACCAATGCTAACCCTTTTGGAAGCTGAGGAACTTGATCCACAGTGGAACCATGAGGGGAAACTGGAGTGAGATAGATCTGGATATCGGTAAAATTTAAAGTGAGTTTCTTGAAAAAAAAGAATGTAAGCATTCCTCTTTTTCAAAAAAGAGAAGATTTGGCACCTTTAAGAGGGGGCATTGAAGCCATTAACATTAAAAGAGGCTACCCTTAAATCTGCCATCTCGCTTCAGTATGTGTAGTGGACCACAGCGAATCAAGCCTCAGAAGGCATAGGCTATACACCAAGGAAGGAATATTAACATATATATACGAGTTAGCAAAGTGCATGCAATTAAAGAGTTCTGTAACTGAGAGTGAGTGCTAGAGCAATCAGAGAGGCATCTATATAACAAAGTTGTAAAAAATAGACTAAAACAGTAAGAAAATAAAAATTTATGAAAAAAACAGATGTGCTAGTGCGCAAAACATCAAGTAAATGAGTAGTAGGGGAATTTCACTAACATATAGTTATCACCCTAAGACAGGATATAGATCCAGGTGAGGTCAATATGAGATCTGAAAGAACAGAGGGAGGGAGGTATGATAGGGTTAAGGGAGAAGGGAGTTAAGTGAGAGGAGAGATAGTTTAATGGTTAGGACATACTAGGAGGTCCAGAGAGGGATTGAATGAATCCCAGAGAAAAAGATAGAGGCGAAAGTCCATCTCACTCTCCTAGGGGTAGTTTTCTGGGCATTGAATGTGAGCCATCTCTCCTGTTCTTGGATGTTCTCTGGGGTACGTTGCTTTTCCCATAGGTTAGGAGCGGGTAGATCCGAAAGAGATGACAAGTCCTGGACCATGTCCCAGTTCTGTATATCCAGTGGGCTGATGTTTAAGTGATCGTAGACCTAGTCCAGATCTGCAAACGTAGAGACATTCATCCTGCGACCTTCATAGAAAAATGACAGACCAAAAGGAAAAGACCATCTGTATGGCGTGTTGTGTGATCTGAGCCAATCTGTCAGAGTTTTCAGGGTTCTTCTTTTTTTCAAGGTAGTTTGAGCAAGATCTTGGAAGATAGATATGCTGTATCCATCCCATGATATCTCTTTTACTGAGCGAGCTTAAGTTAAAATGGCTTCTTTAACCGGGAAGCTCAGAAATTTGCATATAATGTCCCTTGGCGGGGCTGATGTCGCTGGTTTAGGCCTTAGGGCCCTATGTGCCCTTTCAAGGATCACTTCGTGAGCTTAGTCGGGGCCTAATATAGAAAGGCAGATTTGAGTTATTGTGTGCGGGATATCGCTTGCGGCTATCGATTCTGGCACACTGCGGAAGCGCAGGTTGTTACGCCTCCCGCAATTTTCCTGGTCCTCAATGGCACAATAGAGGGAGTTTAGATTACTCTGTATAGAGATGATGTGGTTTGCAACCCCCATTTAGTGTCTCACCAGGACCGATTGCGATTCTTCCAGGGACTCAACTCTTCTTCCGATTTGTCGGACGTCCTGTTTGATTGCTGATAGATCGGTGCTTAAGGGCTCTAGTGCTGCGGCCAGAGAGGAGGTTAGGGCGTCTTTAAGGTAAGATCTTGAGATAGGAAGACTATCTGTCTCTTCCTCACCCTCCGATGTTGATTCCAACGGCTCTCTCTGCATGCGGCTTGAGGCGCGTGGTGAGACCGATGCCATCTTGCTATCTCGAGCCACGTAAGCGGAGGCAGCTTTTTTAACAAATTTATCCATATCGCCTTTGCACACCGATGACTTGTGCTGTTCTGTTGTGTCACCGAACTTGGAACCACCAATTTTCACCATGGCTGGATCTCCAGGCGGAATATAAAAGCTGTTAGGGTGATAGTATGTACGGAGCAGCTCTCTCAGGCAGCCATCCACTGCAGGCGCTAGCTCCTCCCCCCGTATCAAAGTTTTTTTAATGATCATTCATGGCCATTAATGCAGGAGTGTGGCTGTCAGTCAATGTGTCCACATGATCAGGCATTATGTACCTGTAGAACATTCTGTGGGAACAACATTTTGCATAAAGGGGTTAATGAATATATCATTTGTAAAGTAAAAACAAAACAAAAACTGTAAATCCAGATAAAAGTATATAGCTTCATACGTAACTTTAGTACCTAATTTAGACTGTATTATATTGTATTCTGTATACATATAATTGTTCCAGCCCTGACACTGACAAGTCTGCCCTGCTCCAAACTACTGGGAGTTGCAGCTGCACATCTTCGCAATTTTACTGTACCTGGATGCAGAAATCATTTATCTGTCACTAAGAGCTTATTGCTAAGCTCTTCATCACCACCGAAACTCTGAAATTATATCAGAGAAATGTCTTTTATGAGAAAAAAAAATGACAACTGTACTTTTGATAATAAAAGGACGTTTTTTCGACACTGCTCTTGAAAAAATAAAATTCACACATTTTTTATTGAGTGCATCTTGATGAAAAATACATCACTTTAGGGATACAACCTGAAATATTAATATCACTCATAATAGAGGAATATGGGCCGCACTTTATGGAAAGTAAAAAAGTAAAAATTTCCTTTGTTCTTCTATTTTACTGCATCTTATTTCTTCTGTATCTTAGGGTATAGTGTTTGGTAAGATAGGTGCCGAATTTCAGAAATCCTAGGGGCACGAGTACAAAAAGATGCACAGAAATGAAGGGAGAAGTAGGTCATTTTGTTACCAGAGGATAAAGCTGTGTAATTCCATATGATACATTATATTAGGAGTTGCTGTTTCCTCTGATTTATAAGATTTTTACAATTAATATCTAATTATTTGGGGAAAGACATCCAATGCCAATCAGAAAATATATTGAATAGAAATAGTTGTCTCTTCTTGGGAATTCCTACTGTCATTTCTACCTCAAAACATTTGAATATTTGATTGTTAAAGACTCTATAATCCTTGATCAAGGCCATTACACGGCCCAGCATTGCTAACTGTGTTGTCAAATATCCTTGTTATGGTGAAATTAGTCCAACTCTACTGTAACATTGATAGGTCTTCTGGAGAACCTCTAACTACTGTAGGATCTAGAAAACCCATGCTTTCTACAGTGGCCCTAACTATACAGTAGCAATCTACTCACCTTTTCACATTCCCATGCTGCTGGTCTGTTCAGTCAACATGACTTCTTGTTGTTAGTCTGACACAATGGCATACAGTGGTGCTTGAACATTTGTAAACCCTTCAGAATTTTCTATATTCCTGCATATATTTCACCTAAAACCTACATTAGATTTTAACACAAGTCCTAAAAGTAGATAAAGATTAGTGATGAGCGGCAGGGGGATTTGTGATATTTCAATATTCTATTTTGTAGAATATTCATATATTCACAAATTTGTATATTCGTTATATTCTACATTCTTTTTTTTTACGCGGAAATCGGCAAGGTAATGATCGTGTAATATGCGAATATTGCACGCTCAATACAGGCTTGGGTCAAAAACAAATATATAGCACTATAAAATATAGTGCTATATATTCATTTTTAGAATATTCGTCATTTTTTCCATCTGAACAAATGATTCCTCCCTGCTTCTTGCTTGTGGGCCAATGAGTCATTGGACCACAAGCAACTTAAGCAGGGAGGAATCATGACTTCAGATGAAAAAAAAATGACGAATATTTTAAAAAACAAACATATAGCACTATATTCACTATATTTATGAAAGGGCATGACCACAGGAATACAAGTTGTTCTACCAAAGATTGGTAAAAGAAGAATAAAGTTAAAGTTTTGGAATGGCCAAGTCAAAGTTCTGACCTTAATCCAATAGAAATATTAGGCTGCAATTAAAGCATGCTCTGGTAATTCCACCCCAGCGTCAGATGGTTTTCCATGTGAATTTTACCGTAAATATAGGGAAGTCATCCTCCCAAGTTTATTGAGGGTATTTAAAGACTCATTGGATGATGGGACCTTGCCGGAATCAATGACAGAAGCTGTAATAAAATTTATATTGAAAAAAAGGTAAGGACCCCTTGGATTTGGGGTCATATAGACCTATATCTTTATTGAACATCGATGTTAAGCTTCTTTCAAGGATACTGACTACAAGGCTCTCTAAGGTTATTTCTTCGGTTATACAGCCAGGCCAGAACAGGTTCATTCCAAATAAGGGTACCCATTATAATCTTCATCGGCTATTTGAGAACATTCAGTTTCCTGGGGGGTCTCCCGCTCCATCCTGTCCTTGGATGCTTCCAAGGCTTTCGACATGGTGGAGTTGAGATTCCTTTGGAAGGTACTGGGTAGGATGGGGTTCGGAGACAGATTTATAGAAATGATCAAATTGTTGCATAGACCTCCTGTGGCGAGATTGACTATTAATGTGACTTTGACTACAAGTTTTGCTTTGAATAGGAGTACTCGCTAAGGTTGTCTTTTCTCCCCATATTTATTCGACATTTATATTGAGCCTTTAGCCCTGGCTGTTAGGCGGAACTTTAAGATTGAAGGGTTTGGAGTGATGGGGGTGGAGGACCGCATTTCTTTATATGCGGATGATGTCTTATTTTTTATAGATCATACAAATATATCACTTCCAAGACTCATCCAAATGCTTAACTCTTTGGCAAGATCTCAGGTTTAGATATAAATTGGTCAAAAACCACCCTTATGCCAGTGGATACTTTTGTACTCTCTACTGAGGGAATTTCGAGCATGCTGAAAGTTTCTGATTCTTTCCAATATTTAGACATGACTGCATCTCCCAAGATTCAGGATTATCTTCAGCTTAATTTGATTCCATTATTAACTAAACTGAGGTCATAAATTGGGATATGGCTCCAACTTCCTTTATCTAGAGCTGATAGAGTCTCCCTGGTTAAGATGATGATTTTGCCCCAACTCCTCTATAACCTTAGGAATTCACCTACATGGATAGAGGACAAGTTTTTTTAAGCTTATCGAGAGAATTATCAATGATTTGTTGTGAGGAAGAAAGCGGGTAAGGCTTAAACTGGAATATTTAAATATAGTCCATTGGAACAGGGAGGATTCAATCTTCCCTATTTCAAAGGCTATTTTATAGCTGGGCAATTATGGCTGTATAGTGAATTGGAGAAAAGTGGACTGTGTACCAGCTTGGTGAGGAGATCTACGTATAACAACATATTCACATTGCTGGAGTCGTGGTCAATTGATTGATGTGCAACAGGAGTATAGAGAGGCTAAAAAGCTATTATATAAGGCATGGGATACCATTATAACATGGCAGGAAATAAAAGGGTATCTTCAGTACACTCCCCTTTGGCATAATCTTCAATTACAGGCCTTGGATAAAATAGCCGGGGATCAGTTTTGGCAAAAAAGTTATACTTTATATGTCACACAAGTGGTGAAGAATAGAGATGTCCCGAACTATTCGCCGGCGAACACTGCATGTTCGCGTTCGCCGCGGCGGGCGAACATATGCGATGTTCGGTCCGCCCCCTATACATCATCATTGAGCAAACTTTGACCCTGTACCTCACAGTCAGCAGACACATTCCAGCCAATCAACATACCCTCCCTCCCAGACCCTCCCACCTCCTATCAAAAGGCAAGGGCAGCATCCATCTTAGATTCATTCGGAAGCTGCAGTGTCACAAATTAGACTAACCTGTAATTGCAATGCGATTAATACAGGTTATATTAATCGCATTTCAAATTCAATTTAGAGCTGGGTTCCTAATGGTTGTATTGCTAGAATATAACGAAGATTGAGAATATAGTGCTATATTTGTCAATTCTAGCAATACAACCATTAGGAACTCAGATGTAAGCTGTAATCACAATGCGATTAATACAGGTTATATTAATCGCATTGCGAATTCAACTTAGAGCTGGGTTCCTAATGGTTGTATTGGTAGAATATAAAGAAGATTGAGAATATAGTGCTATATTCGTCAATTCTAGCAATATAACCATTAGGAACACAAATCTAAGTTGTAATCGCATTGCGATTAATGCAGGTTATATTAATCACATTGCGAATTCAACTTACCACACGCTGCGTCAACTACGTCATTTTCCATGGGAGTTTTGCCATGGATCCCCCTCCGGCATGCCACAGTCCAGGTGTTAGTCCCCTTGAAAAACTTTTCCATCACTATTGTGGCCAGAAAGAGACCCTGTGGGTTTTAAAATTTGCCTGTCTATTGAAGTCTATGGCGGTTCGCCCGGTTTGCACGTTCGCAAACATTTGCGTAAATTCGCGTTCGCCTTTCGTGAACGGAAAATTTTATATTCGCGACATCACCATTCTCAGTGTTAACACAAAGGGAGAATATCCACCGTTGTATTGGCTTAGATATTTTCAATTACGTTTGGTACTTGGTAGTGTAAAGAATAAGGTTACTTTCACACTTGCGTTCGGTGCGGATCCGTCTGGTATCTGCACAGACGGATCCGCACCTATAATGCAAACGCTTGCATCCGTTCAGAATGGATCCGTCTGCATAAAACAGCTTTTTCAGATCAGAGTTTTCACATCATGAAAACTCAGATCCGACAGTATATTCTAACACAGAGGCGTTCCCATGGTGATGGGAACGCTTCAAGTTAGAATATACTAAGAACTGTGTACATAACGGCCCCCTGCTGCCTGGCAGCACCCGATCTCTTACAGGGGGCTGTGATCCGCACAATTAACCCCTCAGGTGCCGCACCTGAGGGGTTAATTGTGCGTATCATAGCCCCCTGTAAGAGATCAGGTGCTGCCAGGCCGCAGGGGGCCAGTCCCCCCTCCCTCCCCAGTTTTAAATTCATTGGTGGCCAGTGCGGCCCTCCCTCCCCAGTATTAAATTTATAGGTGGCCAGTGCGGCCCCCCTCCCTCCCTCATATTAAATTAATTGTTGGCATGTCGGGCCCCCCCCCTCCATCCCCAGTATTAAATTCATTGGTGGCCAGTGCGGCCTCCCCTTCCCCCCCTTAATTAAAATCACCCCCCCCCATCATTGGTGGCAGCGGAGAGTTCCGATCGGAGTCCCAGTTTATTCGCTGGGGCTCCGATCAGTTACCATGGCAGCCAAGACACTACTGCAGTCCTGGTGTCACGGCTGAGGATGGGGGAAATCCTCAGCCGTGCGTGCCGGGTGATGTTATGGCTGCTCAGCCAGGAGAACAGGATAGGGAGCAGGTCACCTCCTAACAGCGTCCCTACCCTGACCCTAACTCCTAACTGCATGGGCCGACCTTAAAGGTTGGAGGACCCATGCGCAGGAACCTCGGATCCCTAACTCACCCTCCGTCCGGTCCCTGCGCTAGGAGTCAGGGTAAGACGACCTACTCCTCCTAGGCACGGAGGAGCAGGAGTCTCACTGGCCAAGCTGTTGGGAAAAGGGGAACAAATGCAAGCCTATGTATATGGCAGGTGCTGCACTAGTTCCAGCCACCTGCCACAGCCCTGCTGACTGGATCCGTGTGCAGGAAAGCTGAAGTCCACAAATAGCAAACAGAAGTCAGCACAAACTCATCCACACACCGGAACCCAGATACATGGCAGCACTGAATAATACAGGAAAACATAAACCGAACATCACACAGACTTAGCTAAACTTAAACTTAAACTTATGACCACAGTGGTGGCTCTCACAGGCGGATAGAAAAGAAAGGAGGCTGCTCCAGCTAGCAAGACTGAAACAACCTACTGAGCCCTGCTAAAGAGAGGGTCTATATAGGCCAAAGTGGCCACACCCAAGGGTTGGACACACCCAGTGACATCACACACACACTGGGAAGGAAGTTAACCCTTCCAGTACCACAGAAGGGAAAGACACATAAAGGGGAAGTGCACACAATACATAATACAGCGTGCACACAACACACACACCTAACATAAAGAAAGTCAGGTGAGACCGCATGCCAGGGCAGCAAGCTGCCTAGCGACGCTCAGGCTGCTCTGCTGCTAAATACAACACTAGTTGCCCGCGGCAACCACAAGTGAGGCCACACACAAGCGGCCCTCACCCGTGGTTGAACACCCATACAAAACCGCAGGCAACTGCATGCGGTAAAGAAGTCACGGTCATGGGCATGGCCGTGACACTTGGCTGCCATGGTTACTTAGCAATTTTAGAAGCATTATACTTACCTGCGCTGTCTGTGGCCGGCCGGGCGCTCCTCCTACTGGTAAATGAAAGGTCTGTGCTATAAGCAATGCGCCGCACAGACCTTTCACTTACCAGTAGGAGGAGCGCCCGGCCGGCCACAGACAGCGCAGGTAAGTATAATGCTTCTAAAATTGCTAAGTAACCATGGCAGCCAGGACTGCAGTAGTGTCTTGGCTGCCATGGTAACCGATCGGAGCCCCAGCGATTAAACTGGGACTCCGATCGGAACTCTCCGCTGCCAACAATGATGGGGGGGTGATTTTAATTAGGGGGGGAGGGGAGGCCGCACTGGCCACCAATGAATTTAATACTTAGGAGGGAGGGGGGGAGCCAGACATGCCAACAATTAATTTAATACTGGGGAGGGAGGGAGGGGGGCCGCACTGGCCACCAATGAATTTAATACTGCGTTTTGGTGTCCGCGTTTTGGTGTCCGCCTCCAGAGCGGAATGGAGGCGGAACGGAGCCAAACTGATGCATTCTGAACGGATCCTTATCCATTCAGAATGCATTGGGGATGAACGGATCAGTTCAGGGCCGCTTGTGAGAGCCCTCAAACGGATCTCACAAGCGGAACCCCAAACGCAAGTGTGAAAGTAGCCTAAGACAATTTTGGAGATAGATACTTACACTCTTTTAAATTATCTGACAGGAAATTCAGATCAGAAGTTTAAGACTTAATTACTTAAGGCATTATTTATTAAAATACAATCACCAGGACAAAGTGCCTGGAGAGTTGATTTCCCTAGGATCCAATCAGAGGGATGGGGAAATATATTTGCGAATTTGAGTTTAATATCTCCCAATTTTGATCACTTAATAGTACAATTTAAAATTTTGCATAGATTATATGTCACGCCCTTATGCATGTTATGCCCTTATGGCTTAATACATTTGGGTTAAGAGATAGTTCTAAGTGTCCACGGTGCGATTTTCCTGGGGCTGATCATCTACATATGCTCTGGTTTTGCTCAGAATTAAAATAATACTGGACTGCGATTAATAATTTTGTTGCGGGGCGTGGCTAGGCTGCCGAACGAGATGGCCGCTTGAGTGAAGAGCTCCTGCACCTCAGCGACTCCAATCTTGCATACCCATCTCAAATCATACTGAAGAGACACCTAACTGTTCCCACAGATGCACAACTTCCCCACTGACATCATGGGGAAAACAAAGAAGCATTTACAGAAGCTGCAAGACGGCAATCTGGAGAGCTATTTCGACTGGGGAAGATTCAAAGATGGCTCCAATGAAACAGACAAAGCGGCACTGGGATCACCTATCAGTGCAATGTCTCCGGTGCATACAGCTCGGTCGCCCTCCCCACCGGACATCTCCGACAGCACTAACCTGCTACATGACTCGCCTCCGTCGTTCCCACCGACACCAGAGGAGGCCAGAGCTTCAGGACAAGCTCAGCATGGGATCCAAAATGGCGCCCGTCCTCCGGCTCAGCGGGACCAGCTGCCTAGAATCCCTCACCCACAGCTGACTGCGGTACACTCCGGGAGCCAAACACAGCTGAGTGAGTACACCTCAAAGAATATTGCAACCCCAGATCCCTTCCAACTGCTCCCCACTTCTGATAAACCGGTCACTGAGGACTCTCTTAAAAATATGCTGCTAGCCCTGAAATCCTCCCTGCAGACAGATATTGCGGGGTTGATTAACCCTCTCTCTGGTAGGCTGCAGACAGCAGAAGATAAGATACAACATGTGGAAACAAAAATGGGTGATTTTGAAACATCCCAGAATGCTATCATCGATACTTTTCTACATTGAATATTATACTTCAATTTTGAATAAAAATTATTGTTCACAAAAAAAAAAAAACTATAAAAAAAACCTCCCCTAAACAATTGAGATATATAGAAAAGCATGATCTGCAAATTTTGCTACAGAAAGCTAAAAAAATACGATACTAGTCATAACAGTCATACCAGTCTTGAATATTATAAAGTTTTTTTTAAAACCTTTGTTTTATGTAAGATTAACAAGTATTATTATTAATTACATAGTGATGTTTTGGGAGAGGTTGACAGCCAGTTGTTTTCTGCAAATGTAATTAGTTGTGACATTAATATCTCCTGGATTAACATAAATAATTCTATTGTGCTTCCTAATACTATTGATTCTTGATCCCCAGCATTAGAACAGATGTGCAGAGCAGCAGATTCTTAATTGACATAGTTCCACTTGTATAAGTATGAGGGTAGGAGCATTCTCGTGGGTTTAAAACCAAGGTTAGACACAGTTGGAGCTGATAATTAATTTTACTTTATGATAAAAGTTCAAACTGTGCATTAAAACAAACTACTGCAATAAATCCAAACCTTAAGGTAATCAGTACTTAAAGGGGTTGTTTACCTTTTTTGAAGTGATGGCCCTATCCTTTTTAATCCTTGCCTTCCCAGTGCCATAACTTTTTTCACATTTCCATCCACATACAGTATCTGTATGATGGCTTGTTTTTTGCTGGCTATTCTAATATATAATTATAAAATAATGCGACGCACTGGATAACCCAAGATCAAATGAGGTGCTCTCAGTAGAGTAGATTCACCCAATCTATTCAATGAAATCACGATATAAACAACAAATGCACTGGGCACTCTCGGATATTGCGACCAATATTGAGTTTATTAAATAAGACTATGTGCTACCATATGATGATAGATGCTAGGCACAATAAAAAATCAAGAATCCAAAACATACACAATCATAATAAAATAGTGACAATAAAATCGTAACAATAAAATCGATAAATATTCAATTAAAATGGCTAGTTGTATTGCCTATATAAATGTTTGCATTCCCTAGCAGCATTCAAGGGTGTGATTCTATAGCATTCGAATCTCCAGTCCGAGCAGATAGTATATAACTGGTGTTTTCTTACGTCAATATTCCATTGCGCTTAGTAAGGGATCCTTTGGGGGGTTTGAACCAGACGCGTTTCGGGGTATTGGATAACCCCTTCCTCAGTGGAACCACTGAGGAAGGGGTTATCCAATACCCCGAAACGAGTCTGGTTCAAACCCCCCAAAGGATCCCTTACTAAGCTCAATGGAATATTGACGTAAGAAATCGCCCGTTATATACTGTCTGCTACGCAAGAGGCTATTGAAGGCTTGATGAAACAAAGATCGTGCACAAATATCGAAATCCATGTGCAAACAAGCCGCCGGCGTGGGGAATTCAGACGGAAGTAATTCGCACAACTCGCAGGACTACGGTCGAATACATTGAAAGACCATCGTCTAGAGCAGGGATGCTCAACCTGCGGCCCTCCAGCTGTTACAAAACTACAACTCCCAGCATGCCCGGACAGCTTACAGCTATCAGCCTATTTTTACAACAGCTGGAGGTCCGCAGGTTGAGCATTCCTGGTCTAGAGTATCGCATGGGCATTTGTTACATCGAATGGTAAGACTATTCAAATTTTTTATCATCGCATGTGTGTTGGAAATACACATTAAAGCATTTCAGTGGGACGCCACTGAGAACCCAAAAGAGCGGGACGCCGCTTGGACAAACTTTGGGCGATTAATCCAACACAAGTTATATTCAGCTGTAAGAGACACTTTTGTGCATTTGAAGTTTTTCACATGGGACTGAGAGTGCTGTCCTCCTATATTTAGTTCGGACTGGAGATTCGAATGCTATAGAATCACACCCTTGAATGCTGCTAGTGAATGCAAACATTTATATAGGCAATACAACTAGCCATTTTAATCGAATATTTATCGATTTTATTGTTACGATTTTATTGTCACGATTTTATTATGATTGTGTATGTTTTGGATTCTTGATTTTTTATTGTGCCTAGCTTCTATCATCGTATGGTAGCACATAGTCTTATTTAATAAACTCAATATTGGTCACAATATCCGAGAGTGCCCAGTGCATTTGTTGTTTATATCGTGATTCCATTCTAATAAATATTGCATAATATGTAGTGGGAAAGTGGAATAAAATGACAAATGGAGTAAACTGAAAAAAAACTGCCATCGTTTGTGGGTTTCATTTTTACGGTTTTTACTATGTGATAAAACTTAGTTATGTTTATGATGCTGTGTTAGGGCTCATTTTATATGGGGTGATCTGTATTATTTGTTGATACCATTTGGATATATATGCTTTTTTTATCACTTCCCAGGACTATGAACAGGACGAGGGGACATCCTCTAGAGGAAAGAAGTTTCCTACACAAACATGGAAGAGGATTCTTCACTGTAAGAGCAGTTAGACTATAGAACTCTCTTCCAGATCATTTGATGATGGTGAACTCACTAAAATAGTTTAAGAGGGGCCTGGATGTATTTCTGGAGTGTAATAATTAGTGTTGAGCGAGAATATTCGAATTGCAAATTTTAATTGCGGATATCGCCTCTTTGAGAATTCGCAAATATTTAGAATATAGTGCTATATATTCGTATTCATGAATATTCTAATTGCAAATTTATCGCGAATATCGGCACTTAGCAACATTTCTAGCAACCAATAGGAAAGTTGCCTATATGAGTAGTGTTGATCGCAAATTTTCATATAGCGAATTTTATCATGAATTTTCTGATTGCCGGTTTTCGCAATCAAGAAAATAATGACTGGAGATGACGAATTATCGAATATATGACAAATATTCACCCAAATATTCATGAAATATTGTGAATTTGAATATTGCCCCTGCTGCTCATCACTGGTAATAATATCATGGTTATAGTTACTAGAATTCTGGAGAAGGGTCGTTGATCCGGGGAGTTATTATGATTGCCTGTTTGGGAAGTAATTTTTATCCTAAAATGAGAACAATTGACTTCTACCTCATGATTTTTTTATTTTATTTTTTGCCTTCTTCTGGATCAACTTTGCAGGAAAACAGGCTGAACTGATGAATTGTCTTTTTTCAGCATTATAAACTATATTAAATTTTATAAAAAAATTTGGGGTGTAGAAAAGATCAAAAGATTCAAATAAGCCATTTTGATTTTTTTTTTTTCATTACAGTGTTCACTGTAAAGGATAAATACATTTATGTTTTAATATTATGGACATTTTGGAATGTGGCAATGTTACTTATTTTTCTTTTTAAAATGGGGAAAAGGGATGATTTGAATTTCCATATTTTTAAAAAGTAAAAGAAATAATTTTTTAACACTTTTATTTAGTCCACCTAGGGGACTTTAGCATGATTTAATGTTGCCACCTATGGGAGATTCAATACACAGATAGTGCTTGATAGGAACTTCGCTATAAAAGGTCTTGGAGCCTTCAGAAAAAGCAGAGATTTAAATCTATAAATTCCAAGTCATACTGAGTCTTTTCCCAGAAAGGTACTTGTCAATCTGCTCAGCTACTTCTGCTCTATAACCTGTTACATGCAGATTGTGCTGCATTTTGTGGTGACATGTCCTATGTAAGAATGAGTCTGATTGACAAAATAAAACATGGAATGCTCCATCAGATAGAGCAAAGAATAATTCTTAGTAGGATGCAATGCAAAAAACCATAAGGTGGAATGCAGAGCTGTCTACATTTCTGTAGTAAGGGTTATAGGGAAAGTGTGTTCCACCATAAAGGAATCTACAGGAGGCCTAACAGTTATTGTTTGCAGTACTGAAAAAGCAAACATATATATTTATGGAGACTGTGTCAGTGATGCATTGTATGTAAGTAATTGGCCATGACTCAATTATTTTTGAATTGGAATGAATTTTGTCTGTCTTCTTTAAATAAATAATATATCAGTTGAAAACAATTCTGAGCGTGTGTCTAATTTATGGCCCAAAAAACAATCTCATGATCAAGGTTAAGTTCATGTATAATGTATTAAGTCTGTTTGTTCTCCTTGAGTTGATCTTTGAATCCACACAACTCCTTGTAAACCACTATCCTCTGGGCATTGAATGTTGTACCATCCATGACATTCCCAAGCTACTAATCTATTACATCTTGTAAATATTAATTACTGTGCAAGTCTCCTGATTTTGGTGTATTGAGCAAAAAGAGTTTGAAGGATGCTTTAATTAAATAGTCCATTAACTCAGACATGATTGTTAGTCTTGAGGAAAAAGAAGCTGTCTACAAGCAATCCCAGATTTACTTAGATGTGTGAGTATACCAGATGGCGCAAAAGAACAGAATCTTAGATACCCTTTGAGACTATTGCTTGTATACTTTGGACAGTTTCCTTGTTTGCTTATAATTAACATTTACGTTCTTCCCACATCTGTGCATATAATTTACAGTGTAGCTATGGCATTCATTGATAAAATAAGAGTACTTCGTGAAAATGAGTATTTAAATTTAAAATTTGATGTGTTAGGGTGAGTTCACTTCACGAAGAGAGGATATAGGACGGCTCTTCCTCTGATTGGGGATAGCAAGGTGCTCCAAACTGATGTCGCACTCTGATCACCAGAAAATTGTACAAAGAAGATGAGTGGGCACCCTTATATCTGGACACACACAGGTTTAGTGTGATATCACTATCTATATTTATTAATGCATATAGCAATAAGATACAGAAAATATAAACATATGTATAATACAATATCCGTATTGATCTCTCCAAAAATGGGGTTAAAATAAGCAAGATGTCATATATAAAATCAACAGGCCTGTGGATACACAGTAAAATGCAATAAAATGCTGGTTATTATATACTAAGTAAAGTAGCTTCTGGGGGCCAGATAATGCAACCAGGTAACTATTGCAACCTGAGCAGAGTCCATCCAATTCTCAGATTGGAGCAGGTGAGTAAATGCTCCTATTGCAATAAACTGATTTGAAGTTGTGACTGAATAGGTGTAAATCCAACACAATCATTCACCTATAAGTGAAAAAATTCCATGTCCATAAATAAGCTGTAGGTGAAAAAATCCAAGTCCATATATAGATGATATAATACTGGAAAAAAACATAAGAAAAAAATGGTGAACGTGCATCAAAGTCAAATCTTCTAGGCTTTAAAGTGCTCACAGGAAAAATATGTAGTAGATATTTAATCAAAGTGATGGGTCGTGTATTGCCAACAATCTGAAGGAGCTCTGCAATATTGGTGTGACAATCACTTCCCCAGAGTATATCTCTCTAGTAATAGCTTTGACTTAATAGGATGGAAGATCATTTCAGTCATCCACTGAACCTTCCAACTGACTACCCTTCCACCCAATAAGACACATGAATACCTTCTTGGATAAAGAGGCCTACTCGGCCCAATTTATTAAACATTTACATAATTAGAAACATAGAAACATAGAAACATAGAATGTGTTGGCAGATAAGAACCATTTGGCCCATCCAGTCTGCCCAATATACTAAATACTATGGATAGCCCCTGGCCCTATCTTATATGAAGGATGGCCTTATGCCTATCCCATGCATGCTTAAACTCCTCCACTGTATTTGCAGCTACCACTTCTGCAGGAAGGCTATTCCATGCATCCACTACTCTCTCAGTAAAGTAATACTTCCTGATATTACTTTTAAACCTTTGCCCCTCTAATTTAAAACTATGTCCTCTTGTAGCAGTTTTTCTTCTTTTAAATATTCTCTCCTCTTTTACCTTGTTGATTCCCTTTATGTATTTAAAAGTTTCTATCATATCCCCTCTGTCTCGTCTTTCTTCCAAGCTATACATGTTAAGGTCCTTTAATCTTTCCTGGTAAGTTTTATCCTGCAATCCATGTACCAGTTTAGTAGCTCTTCTCTGAACTCTCTCCAAAGTATCAATATCCTTTACCAACTTTTCAATGTTAATAATGAACACAGAAAACATATTAAAATGCATATCAAAATAAATAACATTCCGAACCTTGAAAGACTAACAGGATCCTAGAAGGCAACGAGGCAAGCCATTCTCATCACTCTTCCCCTCCATTTTGTCATACCACCTTACCCTTGGCCTAAGTCACCGACCCAAGGGCACCAAATCCGCCAATTCTAGTTCCATCTACCCCTGAGGGCCCATTTTGCCAAACAGGGGCCCCAACCACCAGCTTACCGAACCTCATGCGATGCACGCTCCAACTTGTCATGCACCTATTAAGCCTTGCATTGCCTTCCAGGACCCTCCGTTAACCTGCCACCAATGAACGTAGGTGACACCTCACCTATGGGCGTCCTGCCACACCCTCAAAGCCGTCTCCAAGCCCTCCTGAAGCCCCAGAGCCCACATGTTGATATCCACATCATTGAGATGAACACCGTCATCCCTAAGGAACTGACGCCGCACAAAGCGCCCCACTTCTTTATTCAGCTTTGCCCTCGCCTTATTAATCCGGTCAACCGACCGCGCCAAGCGCCAAACCCTCCGAGCAACCACCTCCGACCACACCACCAACAGCCCCGGAAAATCACACCACAACCGCAACAAGTCCAACTTTATATCCGGAATCACCTCCCTAGAACTACGCCCCCCACATGCGAAACCAAAATATCCGGTGCCCTGTCAAAAGAAACCGACGCATGGAATTCCTGAAGCACCCGACCCCATAAGAGCCCCCGCAAACCAAACCATCGAATTTGCAAGTCATCAGATCAAAAACCCAATTGCCTTTTGTTCCTTCGCACATCAGCACGCAAAGCCCCCCAATGAACGTAGGAATGTCCAAGAATCCACGCCAAGCAAGGTGATGAACCTAAAAACAAGACGGTTAGACTTGCTGAACTGAAAAAACACCATGATAATGCCATAGCAATAACAACCACAAATTACAGCATGTGAGGACGAATGTACGAACGGTAACACGCCGATTCCTACCTACCTATCCGCTTGATAGCTTCCTCACCCAAACCCCACCTAGCCGCCTCAGTCGCCGCGCCAATCCTGAAAGAATGAGACGCAAACTTCTGAGCCGAGTAACCCGCGGCTGACAAACATTTCCGAAACACAGCCACAAATTGAAAACGGGACAACGCCGAACCATCCCTATGCATCAATAAAGATCCCGGAATATTAGGCCGGACCCTCAAAAATTCCTCCACACTCCTAATCGGACACAAGACCGACCCACTCAATGCTCGCAACACAATCCTCACCCCTTTGCCCTCCTGGTCAGTCTTAGACCTGCGCAACACGCAACACAGCCCACCGTCACCAATGGAAAGGTCTTCGCGTAATAAGCTGCCCCCACCAAACCGACTACTAGCCACTAACTCCGAGACCCGAAAGGCACCAAAAAAGGCCAAAGAAAAAGTGGCTCTAAACAAACTCACCTCAAAAACAGACGAACACACCACCCCAGCCTGCTCCCACAATTTTTGCAACACAGCAAACGAAACCAGACGACGAGAATCCCGTCTCCTCACACTATGCCGGTAGCCTTTTAAAGCCTGGCGCACCAAAAAAAACTCCTAGACACATCTGGCCGACCCCGCAAACGCAACCAAAACGCAACTGATGCCACCCTTTTAGAGGCTACTGAAAAAGACATACCCGAACCCAAGGCCACGCTCCAGAGCCACTAAGGACAAGGCAGACCCTCCGCATCCGCTTCCGGCAGCAGCCTGCAAAAACGATCCCACTGAAACCGAGAAAGTGAGTCAGCAATAGAATTGTCAACACCAGGAACATGCACAGCAACAAAACAGGCATTAAACCGCAAGCCCCTAAGGACCAAATGACGCAGCAGGCGCAACACTGGAGGGGAATTAGCCGACTGGCTATTAACCGCTTGCACCACACCCAAATTATCGCACCAAAATCGCACCCGTTTATTCGTGAGCAAGTCCCCCCACAATTCCGTAGCCAACACAATTGGGAACAATTCCAACAAAGCTAAATTGCCCAAAAAACCTGCCGCCCTCCACTCTAGTGTTGATCACGAATATTCGAATTTCGAATATAGTTATATATATTCGTAATTTCGAATATTAGAATTTTTGTTCGATTTCTTTTTTCAATATTTTTTTTTCCGATTTTTTTTTCTTTTTTTTTTTTTAGCAGTACACATGATCCCTCACTGCTTCTAGCTTGTGGGCCAATAAGAAGGCTGCAATATACTTGACTTTAGGAGTATTAGTGTTTGCGAATTTTGCTCTATATTCGTTTTTTTTTGAATATTCGCTATATTGCTAAATATTCTTGTTTTAGAATATTAAGAATATTCGAAAAAACTAAGTTATAGCAATATAGAGAATATTCGAAAAAAATCGAATATAGAGCAATTTAGCTAATATAGTGCTATAATCTTCTTTGTCTAATAGTTGTAAGTTGAAAAATTCGCAATAAAAAATTCGAATCTGAAAATTCAAATTCCAAAAATTCGCATATTACACAATCATTACCTTTCCGATTTTTCGAGTAAAAAAAAAAAATCGTGAATTTTCGAATATGACGAATATTCTACAAAATATTCGCGAAATATTGCGAATTCGAATATGACCCCTGCCGCTCATCACTACTCCACTCTTCAGGCCAGGGACCCGCACTCCACTGCCCCTGGCAGAATGCTCCATAACCGCATGACCCTGAAGCATCAGTAAACAGTTCCAAATCAGCATTAGAAACAGGGGCCTCCATCCATACAGACCGACCATTGAACTCGCCCAAAAAACGCTCCCAGACAGCCAAGTCAGCCTTCAAGTCAGCTGACAAACGCAAGAAATGAAAAGGCACCGAGACACCCGCCGTAGCTATGGCCAAGCGTCTACAAAAAACACGACCCATCGGTAAGATTCTACAAGCAAAATTCAACTTTCCTAAGACGGACTGCACCCGCCGCAACTGCACCTTCCTAGCCCTCCTCAGGGAAGCCACCTGACTCAACAAATCCGCCACCTTATCATCAGGCAAGCGACATTCCATTGCCACACTATCGATCACAATCCCTAAAAACTTGACCATCGTAGCCGGCCCTTCCATTTTTTCAGGTGCTAGCGGCACGCCAAACCTGGCTGCCACCCGTTCCATCATCCGCAACAAAACCGAGCAAACCCTTGACCCTGCCGGTCCCAAAAATAAAAAATCATCAAGGTAATGCAACACCGAATTCCAACCAGCTTCCTGCTTAACTACCCACTCCAAAAAGGAGCTAAACGTTTTAAACAACGAACATGAAATAGCGCAACCCATCGGCAAGCAACAATCAACATAAAACTGCCCCTCCCACTTAAAACCCAGCAAATGAAAACTATCCGGATGAATGGGCAACAAACGGAACGCTGCCTCAATATCCGTTTTCGCCAACAAGGCCCCTTGACCGAAACGACGCACCCAACGGACCG
Source organism: Bufo bufo (assembly GCF_905171765.1). NCBI lineage: Eukaryota > Metazoa > Chordata > Amphibia > Anura > Bufonidae > Bufo > Bufo bufo. The sequence continues at coordinate 92,137,666 of NC_053389.1, read as the reverse complement.
CCTCATCAAATGACGTGAATGACACCTTTGCACTGTATTCAAATGTTTACTGCTGATCTTTTGGTTTTCTGACCCTGCTTCCCTGAGTCCTGTTTTGTGTTGTTTCCATCATTGACCACTATTGGTTAGGTATGACTACCCTTATCAACTACTAAATGATAACTGTGACTGCTACAAGAGTTAACACTTGGAGAACCACCTTACACAAAAGGCAAACAAACAGGAGGTCTATTCTTAGATATACTTAAAGGGATTGTCCAGACTAGGAACCAAGAACCATAATAGTCCTAACTAGAGATGAGATAATCGGTTCATGCAAATTGATTTGTGCATAATAACAAGTCTGTCACCTGCAAAAGGCCACTTGATTGACATGGCATCTCACTTAGCCCTGACAATGTTGGACATGCGCTGCTTCACAAAGTAGCAGATCAAGCGCAGAACCTCTACTGGAGCAGGGAATGATCATGCACCATGTAGAGTAGTGTGATGCATGCAAAGTCACTGCTATGTATAAGATTATGACTTAATTGTATAAATTAATTAACTCATCCCTAGTCGTAATCTGTGCCTAGAAAAAAAAAAAAAAGACCCTCATCTGTCTACTGTCCCGTCATTCCCATGCCACTGCCCTATTTATGTCCACTTACAGTCCCTGTCATACTGGAAGGAGAATGACCCTGTGACCTCTGTGGCCAATCACTAGCCTCAGCAGGCATATGTGCTGGAATGGCACCCCATTGCTAGTCTCCTGCTGTTCTGGCAAATTGGACCACTGAGGGCAGTGAATGGCCATAGCAGTCGCTTCTGATCCAGCAGGGACAAGAAGCTGCCGGAAATGGGCAGCAGTACAGGAAATGTGGAACTATGAACAGGTGAGTTGTTTCTTTTTTTATTGGGCACAGAGAAGCACCATTGGGCTTTTCAGCTAGGGCCAGACCACCACTTTGAGATTTTTAGCTGTTACGTTGGAGTAAAACAAAATATAATTATATTTTCACATATATGTGATCATTCATAATATATAATGGTATAATGTTACCCAATCGATACAATTTGTGTTTTATTTTCATGTTAACTTATTTTTATAGTTTTTATGTTTTGTAGTTGACTATAATAATTATTAAAATGCAACTTTAGATTTCTTTGTAGTTATGTATGTCTTTTTCTTTGTTTGGCTGTGTTAAGGTGTTCTGTCATTTTCACAAGTCTGGGTAACCTAAAGCCATTTATAAAATCTTATAGAATTTGTTATATAAAAAAAAAAAAATCATTATAGCATAATTTTTTATCTCCTGATGAATCTTCTGACAATAGTACGGATTGGATTTTATTCACAGTTTGAACACTATCCTGTTCAGAGGAACTGTTGTAGAATGAGGAGGTATATTTAAATATTTATCACAGAACTACCACCATTCTAAAATATAACCTTTATTAATATTATATAAAAGTAGTTGCACCCTCTTATAAATACAAAAAATTATATAACAAATACAAAAAGGGTAAAGAAAAAATACAAATCTAGGTCTGGTAGTGAAGTCCCACTGAGGTTGTTTGGTGGGGGTTGAGATGGGTTAGTAGGGACCTACTGGGATAAATATCCCTAGTTCTGGCCCTGATGTCAAATGCCCTACCTGAATACGGAATAGCCGCCCTGATAAGGGCGATCCCGTTTCTCGTACCTCCTGGTGACCCTAAAAGGACCCTGATAGGGGAGAATGGACTACCCTGATGGACGACCTATACTAAAGTACAGAAAAAAATAACAGATAGAACAATATAAGTACCCAACAATAGTGAAGGTGAATCTCCAGATAGATATCACAAGAAAACCAAAATATTTGAAAAAAAGAAGATGTTCAAAAACGTCCCTACGCGTTTCGCCTGGTTGTTGTCAGGCTCATCAGGGGACAAGATTGATCATAGAAAACCCGACACCCGAGTACCTAATAAATTATTATGTACACTTTAGTTTATTTATTTTTAGTTAATTATTTTAGATATTTAATAAAATCATGATAGAAAACCACTGGCTCTAATGAACATAGATGCACTATCAGCCTAATAGCTGGTTAGTTAGTCCAACAAAAATTCATGTCATGCCAATTATGGATTTGAGAGATACGGTCAGATGTGTGTAATCCAATCAGGAATGACTCCTATATCTCACACACCCCAATATGGCTGACTAGCGATATATCAATTCATATATACATATGTATATCCCGCATCCAATATTAACGTAGGTTAGTAGTCAGGAGACCAAAACAATTGTAAGGCCTAGAGAGTGGTATAGAGAATATGACTATCACCTATGGTATAGAAATCAATAGAATCTGGCCACTTCAACAATAAGTCTCAATCCATATAAATGATCAGACATATACTGTCAACATATAGTGCGACACTGATAACAGTCAGATGATGCTGTCATAATGCGCGGTACTTGCGTTCCCCAGGAGGGTTTGTAGGCCGTTGATAATATCCATAGGTTAGGAGGCCAGTATCTGCTGATGCATCCTGATGGCGTTAGGATCTGCTGACGTCCTGTCGATAGGATAGCAATGAGATGCCTGCATTGCTACCTTTTAAGTAGTGCTTCCGGATACCTAATAGGATCAAATGCCCATGTGATCTATGTCACGTGTGACGTCTTACGTCAGACGTCCACCACGTGACCGGGTCAGACGTCCACCACGTGACCGGGTCAGAGAAGTAGCCGCTGATGTGACCGGATGAGGTCACAATGCTAGAGGCGTGAGCTAGATGGAGTAAAAGGACCGCAGCAGAAGGTAACCAGGGGATCGTCGTCATGTGACTAGATATGCCGGTCAAGTGACATGGTGAGGTCACAGGCCGGACACATGAATAGGTGGAGCTACAGGTCCGGGGCGTGGGGGCTAGATGACGTGTAATGATCACTGCTCTCACATGACTACAAGTGCCGGTCACAGGACTATCGATCGGAATGAAGAAAAATAATAAATGGGGAACGGAAGATTTGAAGCAGTAAATAGCCAGTTGTTGTTGCCAAGGGGAGAAATAATATCTACCCAAATAGCAGATAGTATAGTGAGAAGGAGATATAGTGTGACAATATAAAAGATATAGAAGTGAGTCAGATACGTATGTATATATCAGTAGACAAATATCTTTTTATTTGATAGGTTACCAGTGGGTAGTTGAATTTAACAAGGGGTGACTGGCTAATATATATATATAAGGATCAAAATTGGGGCGGTTAGCTACCCAGTCAACATATGTTGTGCAATATAAATGATAGGTTGATCCTAAAAGATATAATAGGCCTCAAATAAAGCACGCATAATCTATATTTTCATTTAGTCCTGCTGGTGTGACAGTATTTAATCTGAAGATCCATCTAGATTCTTTCTGTTTTAATAATTTATCTAGATCACCACCTCGCTTAGACATTTTTAGAACCTCAATCATAAAAAAATGGATGCTTTTACTGGACCCTGCATGACTCATCCACATATGTCTTGATATCGGTTTATCTCGTTTATTACGGATATCCCCTATATGTTCAAGGATACGTTTTTTGAAAATTCTTTTGGTTTTACCCACATGCATGAGTCCACAGTCACATTCAGCCATGTAGACTATCCCAGAGGTGTTACAATTAGCAAAGCTGCGGGCGTAGAAAGTCCGGTCAGCCCGGCTATTCATGAATGTTTTGCCTGGAGCTAAGAATGTACATGCTTTGCATTTACCGCATCTGAATGTGCCCACCTGTCTGTTGGACAGCCATGTGTTCTTTTCTGGGGACTCAAAGTGACTGTGGACCAACGTATCGCCTATGTTCCGTCCACGTCTATAAGTAATCGCCGGATTTTCAGGCAACACCTGGATTAGGTCGGGATCTGTCTTCAGAAGGGACCAATAACGGTTTAGGATGTCACGGACCTGTCTAGATTCTGAGTCGAAGGTGCCGACGATTCTAATTAAGTCTTGAGAATTTGTTTTAAGTTGCGGTTGGAGTAAGGTGGTCCGATCTTTAGAGTTAGCCCAGTCCCATGCCTTGAAAAGGCACGGATCTGGGTAACCCCTTTGCTTAAACCGTTCAAAAAGTTTAGATGCTTCATGTGTAAAGCTATGGTCGTCTGAACAATTCCTCCGAACTCTTAAAAACTGGCCTTTGGGGATGCCTCTCTTAAGGGGAACGGGATGGAAACTGTCCCAACGTAAAAGACTGTTGGTGGAGGTCTTTTTCCTGAACAGAGTCGTCTGAATGTGATTATGTTCATCCCTTATTAGGCAGACATCCAAAAAATTAATGGTGTTATGATGTATTTCTGAAGTGAAAAAGAGACCGATGTGATTAGAATTAAGGACATGCATAAATTGTTGAAATTGACTGGCTGTACCTGACCAAAGTAATAGAATATCATCTATGTATCTGGACCATAAGGTGATAAATCTGGTCCAAGATGACATAGATTCGGAAAAGACGACCGTGTCCTCCCACCCAATAGTACGGATTGGAATCAGATTTAGAGAAACATTTAGACACAACCGTAATTTGGACCCATTTATCTCAGGCCGCAAATGATAACATCTATCCTATTCTTGTCTATTTTGAGGACAAGAATAGGCTTTTTTTACAGTTTGTTCCATAAAAATTGCACATGGGCATCATCTGTATTTTGCAGAATGCAATTTGCGGACCGCAAAATGGATACGGTTGTGTGCAGGAGGCTTTAACATGGAAGTCTCTAATTATACACATTCAGGACTTTAAAGCCCCTTTCAGACGAGCGAGTATTCCGCGAGCGTGCAATGAGTGATGCGAACGCATTGCGCCCGCACTAAATCCGGACATTTCATTTCAATGGGTCTGTGTACTTGAGCATTGGTTTTCATGCATGACTTGTGCGTTGCGTAAAAATCGCAGCATGTTCTATATTTTGCATTTTTCACGCAATGCTGGCCCCATAGAAGTGAATGGGGCTGCGTGAAAATCGCATTGCATCGGCAAGCAAGTGCGGATGCGATGCGTTTTTCATGGATGGTTGTTAAGAGATGTTGTTTGTAAACCTTCAGTTTTTTATCATGCGCGTGAAAAACGCATCAATGTGCATTTCTCATGTGCAATAAAAACTGAACTGAACGCAATCACAGGCAAAACTGAATGAACTTGCTCGCGAAATTGCGCATTTTTAACTGAGCGTATCTGGAATGCATCCGGACCTAATCCGCTCACGCTTGTCTGCAAGGGGCCTAAGGCTGGGTTCAAACATTGCATATTTGTTGCTGAATTTTGGTTCGGGAGTCTTCATTAATATTACTTAGCAAAATTTAGCACAATGTAAGTGAATAGGGTAGAGGAAAAAATATCTTCAGCCGATGGTAGATACATTTTCAAAACTGCAAATTTGATACATATGCAAATTTACTTGAGATGAGTCCTGTCCGAAGACATCCAGACCAACATAAGTAAACGGTGGTTCGATGCTTCTCCTATCAATTGGCAAATCAGACATTTGTTGATGTTGCAGTTTTCCCCTTGCCTTGCGACATTTAATGCAACCTGTCTTTTTGCTCCCACTATCCAAAGACCTGCGGCTCTTAAAGCACCCTCAGTGAAATGTCTGCCTTGGTGCTTGATTCTTTCATGATAATGCCGTATCAGCAGTGTAGTAACATGGTGATTGGCAGCAGGGCTGGGACAAGGCCATTTGGTGCCCAGGGCGAAGATGGCAAACTGCGCCCCCCCCCCCCCCCCCCGTTTTTAAGAAAGAATCAATGTTGTTTCAAAACAAGAATATACTTAAAGCAATAGAACAAAGGACTGTGGGACTTTGAAAGTCACAGACACTATAAAGTTCCCCCCCATCATCATGTGCCAGTATAAAGTCCCCCCCATCATCATGTGCCAGTTTTGTAATAAGCCCCCCCAATGTGCCAGTAACACTATTGTAAAAAAAAACAAAAAAAAACCACTTATACTTACCTAAGTGTCAGCGATGCGATGCAGCCTCTTCCTGTGTCCCACGCTGTAATGTAAGGCTCAGGCGGCACGATGACGTCATTGCGCCGGCCTCTGATAGGCTGGCCGGCCTAGTGCCTGCAGCCAGGGGCGTACATAAAAATCACTGGGCCCCATAGCAGGAATCTAAATTGGGCCCCCATTCCCCTTTTATAGCCCCTCCCTTTGTTCCATGAACTATTCTTGCTGCTGCGTTTTATAAGTTATGCCATCAGGGCCGGAATGGGATTACAAAACAGCCCTGGCACACAAAAGAGGTATAATAGATGCAGATGTATATTATATACAGCAGTGTACAGTTATGTGAGGTACGCGGTATAATAGATGCAGTGTGTACAGGTATATAGTATATTCCCTAGTGTTCTGATATGTGAGGTACAGGGTATAATAGATGCAGTGTGTACAGGTATATAGTATATACAGCAGTGTACTGATATGTGAGGTACGGGGTATAATATATGCAGTGTATACAGTATATACAGTAGTGTAATATGTGAGGTACGAGGTATAATAGATGCAGTGTGTACAGGTATATAGTAAATACAGCAGTGTATTGACACCTCGTACCTCACATATCAGTACACTGCTGTATATACTATATATCTGTACACACTGCATCTATTATACCTCGTACCTCACATATATAGTATATACAGAAGTGTACTGATATCTGTACACACAGCATCTATTATACCTCATACCTCACATATCAGTGCACTGCGGTATATACTATATATCTGTACATATTGCATGTATAATACTGTGTAATATATGCAGTGTGTGTGCATGTAATGTGTGTTATATATATATATATATATATATATATATATATACAGAGCAGTGTATTGATGTGACACATAGAAGGTATAATACTGTAGATGCAGTGTTTATAAAAAATATGTGGTCAGTTATGCATTATAGTCACTGTGAGGTACATGAGGTAGTGGTAACTGTCTGAAGTAGTATACATGAGTGAGCAATGAGTAAAAACAGGGCATGGAGGGGGGGGGGGGGTAAATGATGAAAAGTGGAGGACCTCCTCTTACCTCTCCATTCCAGTCTGTATGGATCAATACAGAGCTGCTTGTGAACTTTTAATACTTGCTGTTAGGGGTTGAAGGACCTGTGATGATGTCATCACAGGTCCTGGCAGATGTACCTTTGAAACCTAGGAACTACACCATTTTTGGTGCAGTTCCTTTGCTAGATTCTGCAGGACCTGTGATGTTGAAGATGATGTCATCACAGGTCCTGGCAGATGCACTGTTTCTAACCTGGGAACTACACTTTACACTGTGCAGTTCCCTTACAGGACCTGTGATGACATCATCAAAGGTCCTTTAGCTTTAGAAAGGTAAACAGGAGTAATTAGGGGGCGGGGCCTCTCCTCCACTTCGGTGCCTGCCTGCAGCCTATCAGAGAAAGGGAAGGGACACGCCTCTCCCTCCCTGCACCTCCGCTGGCACAGACAGTTTACAATGGAGATGAGCGCAATGGAAGCGCTCATCTCCCTGTGCCCGGCGGCGGCTGCTCGCTTGGGGGAGGGGGGGTCATTTTAGTTGGGGGGGGCACATGGGGGGGGCACAGCATGATGTAGGGGGGGCCGTGGCCGCCTCTGGCCCCCCCCTGGCGACGCCACTGCTGCTGGCACTTCACCTGCGCCCCCCTCCTGTCCGCAAATGGTAGCGCCCAGGGCACCCGCTCCTTCGGCCCCTGCCTTGTACCGGCCCTGATTGGCAGGAATAATGAGAGGATTCCTTTCTGAAATATCTAACTTAGCCTTGTTTAGGCGACCACCAACCCTCAGCATGCCGTGATCGTCAATTACTGGTATCAAGCTGACAATGGGGCTGCTTTTTGGAATGTCTTGCTCGTCATGTATACATTTCAGTTCCATGTGAAATGCACTCTGCTGTACGTTACGTATCACAAGCAACTCAATTAGGACAATATCTTCTGCAGTGAGAGGTTTATGGCACATGTGCCAACTGCAACATTCAATGTTATGTTTCTCAGCGCTAAAGCAATGTACATTGTGGACTAATCTTGCAATGGTGTGAACAAGCTTTGACCATCTGGAGAAGCGGTGAAAGCCCAAGCCATACCTCCCTTCAGACTTGGTGACAAGGGTACTAACTTCAGGGCGAATCTCTGGATCTGGAGTTTCTTTTCTCTGGTTCAGCAAAAACTCCAGACCCGTTAACCAAGAAGAATTTTCAGAGACTCTACCAGATGCTGATCTGGTGGCACAGTCTGCAGGATTTAGATGAGATATTCAATCGCTTACACGCTCTTGTCGTCTGCACCTCAAGAATATCACCATAATCCGCCCTTTTCTTACGGTGGAAACGGTAAAAACTCTTGTTGATTCATTCTTGTCTTGACTACTGCAACGCATTACTAATTGGTCTCCCTCTCACTAAACTCTCCCCCCTTCAGTCTCTCCTAAATTCTGCAGCCAGGCTCATCTATCCATCCAACCAACCAACCGCTACACTGATGCTACTTGTCTGTGCCAGTCACTTCACTGGTTGCCCATCCACCACAGAATACAGTTCAAACTTCTCACCCTCACCACACAAAGCTCTCCACAGTGCTGCACCTCCATATATCTCCTCCCTCATCTCCATCTACCACCCTACTCGTTCTCTAAGTTCTGTTAGCGACCTAACAACATCCATAATTCGTACCTCTCTCTCCCGTTTTCAAGACTTTTCTTGAGCTGCACCTACTCTCTGGAATACTCTTCCCCGGAATACTAGGTCAATTCACAACTTATCCACCTTCAAGCGTGGCTTAAAAACACATCTTTTCAGGCAGGCTTATCAAGCTACCTAAACTGACTATTCCCCGACTGAACCTCTCCCCCACCAACTCCTCGGGCCTGAAGTCGATCCTCTAGTAGTCCCAAAACCTGAAGCAGATCGGCCAGCACCACTCCTGTCAGTTCAAAAATGGCTCAAATCCTACTTATCACAATCAACTACCTTATGTGTCACCCCCAATTCCTCATAGATTGTAAGCTCTTGTGAGCAGGGCCCTGACTCCTAGTGTTTCAGTTGCATATTAGCCGTTAGTTTTGTTCGTACATGAACCCATGAATTTGTAAAGCGCTGCGGAATATGGTGGCGCTATATAAATACATTTTATTATTATTATTATTAGATGGAACATAGTACCACTGGTTCAGGTTTAGAGGACCTTCTAATCCTTCAATGTGGTTACTGACATAGACGTAGAAGTGTTTTTTGACTGGTTTATATATAACGACAGAAGAACCTTACTGTCTGTGTAAAATTGAATGTCATCAACATGAATATCCTAGCTGTCGCTGTAGAAAGTCTACAATCTCTACAGCTAGTACCTGTCCCACAAAGTTCGAGCCTAGGAATGGTGTGCTCAAGTTTCAGATCTAATTTAGCCTTTCCAAACAGAAATCCAACAGAGCTTCCATTACAATAGTCTATTACATTCAAATAAGCAACAGCTGCAATAGCTTCAGTAGACGCATCTGAGAAGATGTGGATTCTTCCTCGAGTTGTTCTAAGGGACGTTGGAGTGTAGCATCGTGGTATGTGAATCCTGTCTAATTCATGCAGGCATTCCTTCCAAAAGTCCCACTTTTGCTGTTTGTCAGAGGGCAGTTGAGCATCCCAGTCCGAAATAGACTCTGAAAGCTGTTTTAACAGGAATTTGCCTTGTACAGTCAAAGGTGCTACAAATCCCAGGGGATCCTATAGGCTGTTCACCACTGAGAGAACTCCCCGTTTATTAAATGGTTTTATCTGCACAGCTACTTGAAGACGGTGAGAAGAACGCCGTACAGAGATATGCCATTATGTTTGGCACTTGAGTCCAATACCACTCTTATCTGGTTTGGCTCTTCATGCTCTTGCAAAGGTGGAGCCAGATCTGCATGGTCATTGTGAAATATATTTTCCATGACGGCCACCAAATAGTGTTGAGCGTGCATGCGTCGGTCGAATACCAGTTCGGCTCGAGCATCACTATGCTCGGTCACATGGCGGTACCGCATGTGCTCGAGCACAATGCTCAAGTCTAATCCCCACATGTTTGCGGCTGCTAAGCAGCCAATAAACGGCAGGGTAAGTACTGCCCTCACTGTAATGCCAGTAGCCATGTTGGCTACTGCATTACAGTGATTGGCTGTCCAGAACACGCATCGGGTGCTATATAGTGTTCGGCTCATTCTAATTCAGGGGAGAGCTGAGGATAGGAAGGGACAGAGCGTGTAGGGAGTGTAATCAAATATTATAAGTGTACAAAAACGTTTCAGAGACCCAAAAGTCCTTGTAAGGACTATTGTGTGTGACAGGAGCAATATATTTTTGTAGCGCAACCTGCGCTAAATTGCTCAGTGTTAGGGAGTAGAGATGGCCTTGCGGTTCGCCCGGCGGTCATTTCGCGGCGAACTTTGCGTGTTCGCGATTCGCCCGAACATGCGAACATATGGAGATATTTGCGCCCACCATATTCTTGTGAAGAACTTTGACCCATGAGACATCCATCATGTGTACAGGACAGCCAATTGAGACGTTTCAGCACATGGACATACCCTATTTTTATAAATTAAACCGATCTGGCCGCCATTTTACATTCAGTGTTTGCCAGTGTAGGGAGAGGTTTGCTGTGTGAGCAGGGACAGGCTGTTAGGGACACCAAACGCTAACTAATAGGGCCACAAAAGTCATTTTAAGGACTGGTATAGGTTTGCTATCGATAGGTGTGATACACAGAGGGGTGCGATATACTTATAATATACTTTTATAATGAGTCAACAACACATAGATCTATATAGTGATAGTTATCCATAACTTCCTGTTTACCCCCTCTTCCTTATTCTACCACATATTACTTAACCAAAATGAATAGACACTAACTTTGTATCTCCCCAGAACTATGTTGGATTTCATCAACCTAATACAGTGAACTCAAGGATATCTATACAGGGAGTGCAGAATTATTAGGCAAGTTGTATTTTTGAGGATTAATTTTATTATTGAACAACAACCATGTTCTCAATGAACCCAAAAAACTCATTAATATCAAAGCTGAATATTTTTGGAAGTAGTTTTTAGTTTGTTTTTAGTTTTAGCTATTTTAGGGGGATATCTGTGTGTGCAGGTGACTATTACTGTGCATAATTATTAGGCAACGTAACAAAAAACAAATATATACCCATTTCAATTATTTATTTTTACCAGTGAAACCAATATAACATCTCAACATTCACAAATATACATTTCTGACATTCAAAAACAAAACAAAAACAAATCAGTGACCAATATAGCCACCTTTCTTTGCAAGGACACTCAAAAGCCTGCCATCCATGGATTCTGTCAGTGTTTTGATCTGTTCACCATCAACATTGCGTGCAGCAGCAACCACAGCCTCCCAGACACTGTTCAGAGAGGTGTACTGTTTTCCCTCCTTGTAAATCTCACATTTGATGATGGACCACAGGTTCTCAATGGGGTTCAGATCAGGTGAACAAGGAGGCCATGTCATTAGATTTTCTTCTTTTATACCCTTTCTTGCCAGCCACGCTGTGGAGTACTTGGACGCGTGTGATGGAGCATTGTCCTGCATGAAAATCATGTTTTTCTTGAAGGATGCAGACTTCTTCCTGTAACACTGCTTGAAGAAGGTGTCTTCCAGAAACTGGCAGTAGGACTGGGAGTTGAGCTTGACTCCATCCTCAACCCGAAAAGGCCCCACAAGCTCATCTTTGATGATACCAGCCCAAACCAGCACTCCACCTCCACCTTGCTGGTGTTTGAGTCGGACTGGAGCTCTCTGCCCTTTACCAATCCAGCCACGGGCCCATCCATCTGGCCCATCAAGACTCACTCTCATTTCATCAGTCCATAAAACCTTAGAAAAATCAGTCTTGAGATATTTCTTGGCCCAGTCTTGACGTTTCAGCTTGTGTGTCTTGTTCAGTGGTGGTCGTCTTTCAGCCTTTCTTACCTTGGCCATGTCTCTGAGTATTGCACACCTTGTGCTTTTGGGCACTCCAGTGATGTTGCAGCTCTGAAATATGGCCAAACTGGTGGCAAGTGGCATCTTGGCAGCTGCACGCTTGACTTTTCTCAGTTCATGGGCAGTTATTTTGCGCCTTGGTTTTTCCACACGCTTCTTGCGACCCTGTTGACTATTTTGAATGAAACGCTTGATTGTTCGATGATCACGCTTCAGAAGCTTTGCAATTTTAAGAGTGCTGCATCCCTCTGCAAGATATCTCACTATTTTTGACTTTTCTGAGCCTGTCAAGTCCTTCTTTTGACCCATTTTGCCAAAGGAAAGGAAGTTGCCTAATAATTATGCACACCTAATATAGGGTGTTGATGTCATTAGACCACACCCCTTCTCATTACAGAGATGCACATCACCTAATATGCTTAATTGGTAGTAGGCTTTCGAGCCTATACAGCTTGGAGTAAGACAACATGCATAAAGAGGATGATGTGGTCAAAATACTCATTTGCCTAATAATTCTGCACGTAGTGTACAGTTTCTGTTATACAGATTTTTTATTTTTTCAAGTTATAATAACAAATCCCAGATACTAATGCAAACTGTATTACTTTACAATGTCCAAATGCTATCTACTCGCTATGCAACATGGTTGATGTATACCTTTCTACTAAGTGTCATTGTAGAACATTTTATATTATGTGGATGTTTATTTTCTTGAAATAATAAAAAGAATTTTGAAAGAAAGATCTATATAGTGATAACCTGGAAGTCAGGGGCCTAGGGGCTAGGGGCTTACTAGGACCATTTTTATATAGTGTAAGGTTCCGGACGGGGTCACTCTTATCAGGGCGGGTGGTCTGTGGTTAGTCTATCAGGACCAGAATAGCACCCCCCTGTAGGGCAATATCAGGGACAGTTCTTTGCCCACCCTGTCCTTCAATACCACATCATCATCTAGCCCAGGGATGGATGTATTTTGCTTTCCATCCTGCATTCATCGATGTGCACTGGAACCCCCCGGATTGTGGTAGGACATATGGTTTCTGATTTGGTGCCGCTGTGCACTTGTTATTGCCTACCACATCTATGCTTTTTGCTTACAGAGGTTGTCCGGTCCCAAAATCAAAATTATTTTTATGTGCTCCTAACACCCCTCACCATCCGTACATAAGCCCCCAATACCTGTTTTTCAAGTCTGAGCTTTCCTTCCCCCCTGTCAGATCTGTTTACTTTCTTCCCTTCTTGTTTTGTTGAATACATAACTTTATTGATACACAATCCTGGCTGCACTGCACAGTGATGAGTCACAGGCTGACCACGCCCCCCACACTGTTTTGCCTGCAGCAGCCACACCCACTAAAACTCCTGTGTCCATCATTTTGCACAGAGACATGAATCTACTTCTCACCCAGTGTCTAAATCCCATCACTGACTGTCCACAGGCTCTGCCCTCATGTGTATCTAATCCTATCACTGACATTGCTAAACAGTGTATCTAATCCCATCTTGTATGATCCTGCCTGCTGAGCTGTTTATCTAAACACTTATTCACACGACCGTATCCATTTTGCGATCCACAATTTTTACAGTCCCATTGAGTTAGATGGATTTGAGGTGCTCATTTTGAGGAACATAATAGGACCTGTTCTGTTTTTACTGGAACTGACATATGGATGTAGAAAACACACTGATGACGTCCGTGTGCTTTCCACATCCGTGTGTCAGTTCTGTGAAGAATAGAACATGTCCTATTCTGGTCCTCATAAGGCAGATCTAAAACCCATAGAACTCAATAGGAAAAATGTGAATCGCACACAGACAGTAACCTTATTTATTGGATCCGCAACTTTAGGACCGCAAAACCGAAACGGTTTTGTGCACGAGCCCTATCACTTATACTCAGCGCCCATAACAGTGACATCCACAGTTCCCCCATAACAATGACATCTGCAGTGCCCCCATAACAGTAACATCCACAGTGTTCCCATAACAATGACATCTACAGTGCCCCCATAACAGTGACGTCCACAGTACCCCCATAACAGTGACATCCACTGTGTTCCGATAAGTGTCATCCACAGTGCCCCCATAACAGTGACATCCACAGCGCCCCCATAACAGTGACATCCACAGTGTTCCCATAACAATGACATCTACAGTGCCCCCATAACAGTGACGTCCACAGTACCCCCATAACAGTGACATCCACTGTGTTCCGATAAGTGTCATCCACAGTGCTTCCATAACAGTGACATAACAGTGACATCCACAGCGCCCCCATAACAGTGACGTCCACAGCGCCCCCATAACAGTGACGTCCACAGCGCCCCCATAACAGTGACGTCCACAGCGCCCTCATAACAGTGACGTCCAGTCGTCCACACTGCCCTCATAACATTGACATCTACACTGCCCCATAACATTGACATCCACAGTGCATCAATAACTGCCATTCACAGTGCGACCATAACAGTGACATCCACAGCACCCCCATAACAGTGACATCCACAGTGCCCCCCGTTTTCCATCCAGTGCCCCCGGTATTACCTGTATTGTAATAACATCGTATCATCTATCCGAGTGTATTAGTGCACTGCAGCGGCAGCAGGAAGCCATGCATCTACACATTCTCCCCAAGTTCCTTCTCTATTGAATGCAAATAAATGATTTGGGATAGCTGACACAGTATATGCATTCTGCAGTGAAGGATGTCAGCCCAGCAATAATTAGGTTGACAGATGTTGAATCATGACTTCTATGTTGCAATCTGCTGCCCAGAAACCATGATTCTGTATGGGTACGATAAATCAAAATCGCGACTGATGGTTCTCAGACTGCGACGGAGATCGCTGTATGTAAATGGTGTGGTCTCCTTCAGTGAACAAGCAGCCAACTGTCAGGAAGGAACGCTTCTCTCCATACAATCCACGCCTCATCTGCAAGTGTAAAAGCATATTACCCGTTTTTTTTTGTTTTTATTCAGTCATTTTTTTATATATTTTTTTTTTGCCATAGGATTCTACGTCTAGCATATCGGAAATTTACCAGCATAGTGTATGGACTCCTGGGAAAAGGACATCGAGTACCAATACCATCCTGTGTAGTGAACAAAATCCGACTAACTTTTCCAGAAAAAAATCAAACCTATACTGGTTTCAAATGGTTTGCAATGCATGACTTTAGTTCTTATCCATCCCATATAAATAAATAAAAAAAATAGGTATATTTCTATACAAAAGAATCATTTCTGATCTTGGTTGTTGCAATATATGGGATCGATTTTGTATGGTTTAAAAATGTATGTTATTTTTAAATAAAAAATGTTTCAACAAAAAGCCTTTGTTTTTATATTATAAGTTGATATGGTAACAGGTAAATATTAATGCATAACAATAAATAACAATGAAAAGAGGAGTGTAGCTGCTCTCACCTGCCCTTCCTTCGATATGAGCACGGATGGCCCGTGTCAGGTGCGGGCAGCAATGCACAAAGAGGTTGAAAGAAATCCAGCTCCACTTGGATAAAGGAATGTGCGTTTATTCAGCTTGCGGTTAAAAACTCATCCATGAATTACAAAAGTAAGCAGTCTTGTCTACGCGTTTCGGGCTACCAGAGACCATTCCAGCCCTTCATGTCACAGAAAGACATAAAAAGTGAGACCTTTTAAAGGGGAGGGTGCACCTGTGTTCACTGATTGTCTTCACAGGCCTGTAACCGCCCCCAAGAAAAGGTGCCACACCTAAGTTAACTCTTCTCATGAAAATTAAATTAAAAGAAAAAACTAAAATATAGCCATACACATGCATAGAAAAATATATATATATATGATAGCTATGCAGAAGCTATACTATGCAAAAAAGTATACAAAAAGAATACACATGAAGTATATGCTGGATACATAGCAAAAAATTGAGCAGAAAATGGTGGAACGTGATGGAAGTCAAATCAACAGAAATTTGGTAATTACAAAATTCCCAGAAAAAGGATGAATCCACACACCCCAAATTTTCGGTGTATAGATTATTGCTGCAAAATCAGATCTAGGCGTTTATTAAGTCCCTCAGGTTGGCGGGTATTAAGCGAAAAAATCCAAAATGATTCTCTCTTTAATAATTTTCTATAGTCTCCTCCACGTTTAGGCAAAAAAACTTTTTCTATGCCTTGTACTACCAAATCTGATGTGTCCCCACCATGGCAGACAGCAAAATGCAGACTAGCTGCACATCATAGTAACATAGTAACATAGTACATAAGGCCGAAAAAATACATTTGTCCATCCAGTTCGGCCTGTCATCCTGCAAGTTGATCCAGAGGAAGGCAAAAAAAAAACCTGTGAGGTAGAAGCCAATTTTCCCCACTTTAGGGGAATAAAAAATTCCTTCCCGACTCCAATCAGGCAATCAGAATAACTCCCTGGATCAACGACCCCTCTCTAGTAGCTATAGCCTGTAATATTATTACACTCCAGAAATACATCCAGGCCCCTCTTGAATTCCTTTATTGTACTCACCATCACCACCTCCTCAGGCAGAGAGTTCCATAGTCTCACTGCTCTTACCGTAAAGAACCCTTTTCTATGTTTGTGTACAAACCTTCTTTCCTCCAAACGCAGAGGATGTCCCCTCGTCACAGTCACAGTCCTGGGGATAAATAGATGATGGGATAGATCTCTGTACTGACCCCTGATATATTTATACATAGTAATTAGATCTCCCCTCAGTCGTCCTTTTTCTAAAGTGAATAACCCTAATTTTGATAATCTTTCAGGGTACTGTAGTTGCCCCATTCCAGTTATTACTTTAGTTGCCCTCCTCTGGACCTTCTCCAGCTCTGCTATGTCTGCCTTGTTTACAGGAGCCCAGAACTGTACACAGTACTCCATGTGTGGTCTGACTAGTGATTTGTAAAGTGGTAGGACTATTTTCTTATCACGGGCATCTATGCCCCTTTTGATGCAACCCATTATCTTATTATCCTTGGCAGCAGCTGCCTGACACTGGTTTTTGCTGCTTAGTTTGCTGTTTATTAAAATTCCTAGATCCTTTTCCATGTCAGTGCTACCCAGTGTTTTACCATTTAGTATGTACGGGTGACTTGCATTTTTCCTTCCCATGTGCATAACTTTACATTTGTCAGTGTTAAACCTCATCTGCCACTTCTCTGCCCAAGCCTCCAATCTATCCATATCCCTCTGTAGCAGTATACTGTCCTCTTCAGTGTTAATTACTTTACACAGTTTAGTGTCATCTGCGAAAATGTATACTTTACTATGCAAGCCTTCTGCAAGATCATTAATAAATATATTGAAGAGGATGGGGCCCGATACTGACCCCTGAGGTACCCCACTAGTGACAGTGACCCAATCTGAGTATGTACCGTTAATAACCACCCTCTGTTTTCTATCACTGAGCCAGTTACTTACCCACATACCGATGTTTTCCCCCAGTCCGAGCATTCTCATTTTGTATACTAACCTTTTATGTGGTACAGTGTCAAATGCTTTGGAGAAGTCCAGATATAAGACATCCATTGATTTGCCGCTGTCAAGTCTAGAACTTACCTCCTCATAGAAACTGATTAAATTAGTTTGGCATGACCGATCCCTCACGAAGCCATGCTGATATGGCGTTATTTGCTTATTTCCGTTGAGATGCTCTAATATAGCATCTCTCAGAAAACCTTCAAACAGTTTACCCACAACAGATGTTAAACTTACCGGCCTATAGTTTCCAGGCTCTGTTTTTGGCCCCTTTTTGAATATTGGCACCACATATGCCACGCATCAGAGATGTGTTTGCGTATTCTAGATTTTATTGCATTAATAGTGCAGCCCACGTATTGCAACTTGCATTTTGTACAGGTGATCAGATAGACTGCATGGGTTGTATTGCAGTTAAGATATGCTTTCATTGGAAAAACTCTGTTATTTACAGTTGAAGAAAAAGTCTTGGATTTTATCATGTGTGTGCAGCAAATGCATCTGTGGTGTCCGCACTTGTAACTCCCCTTGGTCCTAAGCCACACTGGTTGCGACTTTTTGTCTTCTTGGTATAGGCTAGGGCTAACATAGTTTGCAATTGTGGGCGCCCTTCTGGCTGTGCATTTAACCCCATCTGCAACTATGTCAGTCCATTCTCTGTCATAAGACAGGACAGGAAAATGTTTTTTTATAAGGTGACATATCTGTTGGTACTCTGTACTATATTGTGTCACAAACAGATTATTCCTTCTGCCCTTGTCCCTGATATTGTGTTTTATGTTTTTGTTTTTATTTCTACTATTAATGCCTATATCAGATGATGGAACCTCCTTTTGCAATGGATGTTCCTGTCTAGGATAAAGGAGGGATCCCCTTTCAATGGTTGAGACCTGTATTATGGCATCCTCTACATGTTTTGCACCATAGCCTCTTTTACCCAGTCTATGGGAAATATGTCTAGCCTCCTCAATGAAGCTTTTTTCTTCCGTGCAGTTCCTTCTTGCGCGGATTATTTCCCCCCTGGGTATATTGGCAGTTACATGTTTTGGATGACAAGATGTTGCATGTAATGTGGTGTTACCTGCCATGGGTTTCCTATATGTGCATGTGGAGACCCGACTGGTGGCACACATATGTTAAAATCCAAGACTTTTTCTTCAACTGTAAATAACAGAGTTTTTCCAATGAAAGCATATCTCAACTGCAATACAACCCATGCAGTCTATCTGATTACCTGTACAAAATGCAAGTTGCAATACGTGGGCTGCACTATTAATGCAATAAAATCTAGAATACGCAAACACATCTCTGATGTGCCCCACCATGGCAGTCGCAATGTGTCTGCAGCTAGTCTGCATTTTGCTGTCTGCCATGGTGGGGACACATCAGATATGATAGTACAAGGCATAGAAAAAGTTTTTTTGCCTAAACGTGGGGGAGACTATAGAAGGAAATTATTAAACAGAGAATCATTTTGGATTTTTTCGCTTAATACGCGCCAACCTGAGGGGCTTAATAAACGCCTAGATCTGATTTTGCAGCAATAATTTTGGGTGTGTGGATTCCTCATTTTTCTGGGAATTTTGTAATTACCAAATTTCTGTTGATTTGACTTCCATCATGTTCCACCATTTTCTGCTAAATTTTTTGCTATGTATCCAGCATATACTTCATGTGTATCCTTTTTGTATACTTTTTTGCATAGTATAGCTTCTGCACAGCTATCATATATATATATATATATATTTTTTTTTTTCTATGCATGTGTATGGTTATATTTTTGTTTTTTCTTTTAATTTATTTTTCATGAGAATAGCTATTTGAAGGTGTGGCACCTTTTCTTGGGGGCGGTTACAGGCCTGCTAAGACAATTAGTGAACACAGGTGCACCCTCCCCTTTAAAAGGTCTCACTTTTTATGTCTTTCTGTGTCATGAAGAAGGGCTGGAATTGTCTCTGGTAGCCCGAAACGCGTAGACAAGACTGCTAATTTTTGTAAACACACATTCCTTTATCCAAGTGGAGCTGGATTTCTTTCAACTTCTTTGTGAATAAATAATATATTTAGCAATTTAATCAATTTGTTAAACAGACGAATTCAGAATCTGGATTGATGTTCTTCAATAAGTTCTTGTCTATCCGGTTTAGGAATTGTTGCAATATTTGGTGGGTAAGATGAACTTTGAGATTGCCATGAGGTGGCAAGTTCTTTTTTCATTATACATAGGGCATCTTCTAGTATGTCCATTACAAAGTCCTGGGATGTGGGTTTATATAAGTAGAGTTGAGCGGACACCTGGATGTTCGGGTTCGACGGGTTCGGCCGAACTTCAGAAAAAAGTTTGAATTCGGGACCCGAACTTGACCCGAACTTGACCCCGAACCTGAACTTTTGAGCACTAAAATGGCTGTAAAAATGTAATGGAAAGGGCTAGAGGGTTGCAAATGGCGTCAAAATGTGGTTAAGAGCATGGCAAGTGCCCCGCAAACAAATGTGGATAGGGAAATGACTTAAAAATACGTAAAAATAAAAAATAATAACCTTGATCTAGGAGGACCAGGTCCATATGGAGAAGGAGGTTGAGGCGGAGGATGTGGCGGTGTAGGTGGAAGTGGCGGTGGAGGAGGAGGAGGTAGCCTACACTGCATTTTGGTTTTAAATTTATTTTTATTTTTTGAAATTAGGGTACACCCCAAAACATTGGGAAATATAACCCTCCAGTCGTGCTAAACACACGTTCAGACAATACACCCGCTGCAGGGCAGGTGTCACGGGGTTCCGAAGGTGCACTCAGTCCCTCATCGCCCGCAGACCTGTTGCTTAGCTTTGGGAATGAGGATCTGTGTTTGACCTCATTCCCAGGGCGGCTTTACTAGCTGGGTGGCTCCCTGCTCCTAAGTCTGCCTTGAGCGCCGAGATGATCACTCGGTGCTCGACTGGTTGGTCTGTCGGTCATGTGACGCTGGCCACGTCACATGACCGTCACTCCCCACTATAAATACAGGCAGCCTGCTGGCTACAGGTTGCCTTTTAATTTCTAGGTTCCTGGCTATTTGTTGGACTGCTGAATACTTACCTGATCCTGTTCCTTGACCATTCTTTGCCTGATCCTCCTGTACTGCGCATCCGTCCTGGTATTGTGACCTCGGCTCCCACCTGACTACTCTCTTAGGACTCCTCTTGTACTTCTCTGCTCTCCTGGTATTTGACCCCAGCTTCTCCTGACCATTCTTTGCTTAAACCTTTGTACTTTGTAGCTTTCCTGGTATTGACTCGGTCCGTTCACGTCCTGTTGTTTGTCTGTCTGTCATCCCTGCACTTATTCCAAGTTAGGGATTGCCGTCCAGTTGTCCCCTGTCATTAGGACTCGCGAGGCAAGTAGGCAGGGCCAGGGGTAAGGGTGGAGCGCAGTGGTCACTTCCCTTCTCCCCTGTGTGTGTGTGTACGCGACCGTTACAGATTAACAGGCCCAATAACCACTGTATTATGAATCCTCTGGTGACCCTGACTGACTATGTCTCTAATCTGACGCAGATGGTGCAGGAGTTAGGGGAAAAACTCAGCTCTTTTGAGTTAGGGCAAGGCTCTTCCACTCCTCAGACCTCCAGTCCGCATTTTGAGCCCCAGATTAAGCTCCCAGAAACCTTTTCTGGAGACCGGAAGAAGTTTCTCTCTTTTAAGGAGAGTTGCAAACTTTACTTCCGTTTGCGCCCCGTGTCCTCTGGGCCCGAGAGTCAACGCGTGGGCATTATCATTTCCCGATTACAGGGTGATCCTCAGGACTGGGCGTTCTCTTTACCTGCTGGTGCCAGTTGTTTATATTCTGTGGAGGGGTTCTTTCAGGCCCTAGGTACCATCTATGATGAACCAGACAGGGCTCTAGTAGCCGAGACGGCTCTAAAGGCACTGGTTCAGGGCAATTTACCAGCGGAGGATTATTGCACCCAATTCAGAAGGTGGTGTGTCCCCTCAGGATGGAACGAACCAGCCCTGAAGAGTCAGTTCAGGTCAGGTCTGTCTGATAAATTAAAGGATCTTCTGGTCAGTTATGAACTTCCAGAGACCTTAGAGGAGATGATGACCCTTGTTGTCCGACTTGACCGACGGGTTAGAGAGAGACGACAGGAACAACAGTTCTCTTCCCAGATGTTGGTCCAGCCAGAGGCCTATCCCAGACACAATGCTGAGGTCTCCACCGAGGAACCCATGCAGGTTGGCATGACCCGAGGCAATCTTCGCCGCAGACGTGGAGAATGCTTTTACTGTGGAGATTCTGACCATTGGATCAACCAGTGTCCTAAGAAGGTCCTCTCTGTCAAGTCTCCTAAGGCAAGGCAACCTAAAGACCAGGTACACCCTGAATTTTCTAAATGTAAGCTTTCGGTACCCATTACGATTTCTCTGGGAGTAGATAAATGGCCGGGTAAGGCCTTTATTGATTCTGGCTCAGCGGCTAGCTTTATTGACTCTGAGTATGCTGTAAGATTGGGTATTCCTATGTTTGCCTTACCAACTCCTATCCATGTCATAGCTATTGATGCTACTCCTCTTATTGGTGGTACGGTGAGCTTATGTACCTCGGAGATTTCTCTAACCGTGGGTGTGTGCCACTCAGAGAGATGTTCGCTTCTAGTCCTGGAGAACCTACCTGCTGAGGTGGTACTAGGGTTGCCTTGGCTCCGACTACATAACCCCACTATAGATTGGTCCAATGGGGAGTTGGTGAGATGGGGGACTAAGTGTGACTCGTGCCTGTCCGTGGTACAGGCTGGGGTCTCAGTAAAGTCTGATACTTTACCCTCTGTTGTTAGAGAATATTCTGATGTATTCTCATCACCAACCCCGGAGGTTCTACCCCCCAATAGACCTTATGATTGTACCATAGAGCTAGTAGAGGGGGCCAAGTTTCCTAAAGGACGAATTTATAATCTTTCTATGCCCGAACGCAAGGCCATGGAAGATTATATTAAGGAGAGCCTTGGTAAAGGGCATATTAGACCTTCTGTCTCTCCTATGGGGGCGGGGTTTTTCTTCGTTAAGAAAAAAGATGGTGGTCTTAGGCCATGTATCGATTACCGGAGATTAAATAAAATCACTGTCCAGAATAGATACTCCCTCCCATTGATTCCGGATTTATTTAACCAGGTCCGGGGGGCAACCTGGTTTTCCAAAATTGACCTGAAAGGGGCATACAATCTAATCCGAATCAAGGAGGGAGACGAATGGAAGACGGCGTTCAATACTCCGGTAGGACACTTTGAATATCAGGTGATGCCTTTTGGACTCAGCAATGCCCCAGCTGTGTTCCAAAACTTCATGAATGACATTCTTAGGGAGTTCTTAGGTAAATTTGTTATTGTCTATCTTGACGACATTTTGATATTCTCTCCTGACTTCGAATCCCATGTGTCTCATGTTAGACAAGTATTAGAGGTGTTGAGGGAGAATCAGCTATCCGCTAAACAAGAGAAATGTGTCTTTGGTGTGCAGGAGATACTGTTTCTAGGGCATGTTCTGACTCCTCACGCCTTCAAGATAGATCCTGGTAAGGTACTAGCAATTAAGGAATGGGTAAGACCTTCATCCTTAAAGGCCTTACAACGGTTCTTAGGTTTCGCCAATTACTATCGTAAATTTATTATGAATTTTTCCGTAATTGCTAAACCGTTGACCGACCTTACTAAGAAAGGGGCGGATTTGGAGAACTGGTCTACTGAGGCCATTTCTTCATTTGAAAAATTAAAAAAGGCATTCAGTAGCGCTCCCATTCTGATCCAGCCTGATCAGGAGAAACCTTTTATTGTGGAGGTGGATGCGTCCGAGGACGGCGCAGGAGCAGTCCTTTCACAAGGTCCTGCTAGCCTCACTAATCTGAGACCATGTGCCTTCTTCTCCAGGAAATTCTCTCCCACGGAGAGAAACTACGACATAGGGAATAGGGAGCTGCTGGCCATTAAATGGGCATTTGAGGAGTGGAGGCATTTTCTGGAGGGGGCAAGGCATTGTGTAACTGTTGTCACTGACCATAAAAACCTTATGTTTCTCGAGTCTGCTAAGAGGTTGAATCCCCGTCAAGCCAGATGGGCTCTGTTTTTTACTCGTTTTGATTTTTCCATCACGTTCAGGCCGGGAAGTAAAAATGTGAAGGCGGACGCATTATCTCGGAGCTTCCAGGCTTTTCAACCTACTGAGGTACCACCTGAATCCATCCTACCAACAAAAATCTTCTTAGCAGCTCTTACCCAGGATATCTCGGCTCGCATTAGGTCGGAACAACATCTGGCACCGGTATCCACCCCAACAGATAAGTTGTTTGTTCCCGTACAATTTCGTCTCCAGCTGTTGGGTGAGTGTCACGATTCTGCCTTTTGTGGACATCCGGGTGTTGAGGGCACTAAGGATCTGGTTTCTAGATCTTATTGGTGGCCCACTCTAACTAGGGATGTCAAGTCCTATGTGTCAGCCTGTGAGGTTTGTGCCAGGCCCAAGACACCTAGGACTCGCCCTGCTGGTAACCTACGACCCCTACCCATTCCCAGTAGACCCTGGTCCCATATCTCGATGGACTTTATAACTGACCTACCGCCGGCGGAGGGTAAGACTGTAGTGTGGGTAGTGGTGGATAGGTTTAGCAAGATGGTCCATTTCATTCCCCTGTCTAAACTCCCGAATGCCAAAACCCTGGCGTCTATTTTTGTGAAAGAAATTGTTCGATTGCATGGTATCCCGGAAAATATTGTTTCTGACAGGGGTGTGCAGTTTGTGTCCAAATTCTGGAGGGCCTTCTGTCAAAAATGTAAAATTTCATTGTCTTTTTCCTCTGCCTACCACCCTGAGAGTGATGGGCAGACTGAACGCCTTAATCAGTCTGTCGAACAATTCTTGAGGTCGTATGTTGCTGATGACCAGCAATTATGGGTGAAATTTCTTCCATTGGCTGAATTTGCTTTGAATAACCGTGTCAATTCTTCCGCTGGGGTCTCCCCTTTCTTTTGTAACCATGGTTTTCATCCCCGTTTTCATTCTGGGTCGTCCGTCTCCTCCTCTAACCCTGAAGCGGATAAACTCTCCTCCGAACTGTGCATAGTTTGGGCCCGGGTTCAATCGAACCTAGAAAATGTTTTCAGAAACTCAAGGCCGATAGGAGACGTTCAAGGGGGGTAAACTTTCAGGTTGGGGATAAAGTATGGTTGTCCTCCAAGAATCTATCTCTCAAGGTAACTTCTAAAAAATTTGCTACTCGTTTTATTGGACCATATAAGATCACGGAAGTGATTAACCCGGTATCTTTTAGGTTGGAGCTGCCCGAGTCATTCCACATTCATAATGTGTTCCATAAATCTCTGCTTAAAAAATATTTTGAACCGGTAGTACCATCAAAAGCCTCGCCTCCGCCGTTTCTTGTTAATGATGCTGTCGAGTATGTGGTGTCTAAAATAGTGGATGTCCGGAAGGTGCGTAATTCCTTGCAGTACCTGATTCACTGGAAGGGGTATGGACCTGAAGAGAGATCTTGGGTACCTGCCAGGGAGGTTCATGCTCCTAGACTTGTTCGTAAATTTCATTTGGAACACCCTGAAAAGCCATCGCCTAAAGTCTTGGGTCCAGTGGCCCCTCGTAAAAGGGGGGGTACTGTGACGGGGTTCCGAAGGTGCACTCGGTCCCCCATCGCCCGCAGACCTGTTGCTTAGCTTTGGGAATGAGGATCTGTGTTTGACCTCATTCCCAGGGCGGCTTTACTAGCTGGGTGGCTCCCTGCTCCTAAGTCTGCCTTGAGCGCCGAGATGATCACTCGGTGCTCGACTGGTTGGTCTGTCGGTCATGTGACGCTGGCCACGTCACATGACCCTCACTCCCCACTATAAATACAGGCAGCCTGCTGGCTACAGGTTGCCTGTTAATTTCTAGGTTCCTGGCTATTTGTTGGACTGCTGAATACTTACCTGATCCTGTTCCTTGACCATCCTTTTGCCTGATCCTCCTGTACTGCGCATCCGTCCTGGTATTGTTACCTTGGCTCCCACCTGACTACTCTCTTAGGACTCCTCTTGTACTTCTCTGCTCTTCTGGTATTTGACCCCGGCTTCTCCTGACCATTCTTTGCTTAATCCTTTGTACTTTGTAGCTTTTCTGGTATTGACTCGGTCCGTTCACGTCCTGTTGTTTGTCTGTCTGTCATCCCTGCACTTATTCCAAGTTAGGGATTGCCGTCCAGTTGTCCTCTGTCATTAGGACTCGCGAGGCAAGTAGGCAGGGCCAGGGGTAAGGGTGGAGCGCAGTGGTCACTTCCCTTCTCCCCTGTGTGTGTGTGTACGCGACCGTTACAGCAGGCCAGCACCTCCAAGGCATAGAGGGCAAGCTCAGGCCATGTGCCCAATTTGGAGACCCAGGAGTTGCAGGGGCTGACACCTGTCTGTTAGTTCGTGTAGGCGTGTGCATACTTACTGCCCCACCATGTCGCACGTCCCCGTGATGTTCACGATCCAATTGGATATCTGCTCTATCAACTTTCGATGTTCTTTTATGCGCCTACCATGGTGATTACGGATGGCGGGAAATCAGGGTTCCAGGCCGGAGAAGGAGTGTGAGAAAAAGAGACCAAATTTAAGGGAGATAAATTTATTTAAAAAATTTGGGATCAAAAAGAAATGTGGGAAAAGTTATTGAGGCACAAATGTGGGACAAATTACAGGAGCCCAAATGTGGGCCAAAAGAGTCAAGCGGAATTGTGGGAAAAGCAATTGAGGCGCAAATGTTGGCAAAAGAGTATACCGGAAATGTGGGACAAAGTATTGAAGCTTAAATGTGGTACAACTTGTTTAAGTTTAAGCATTGAATCAAAGGAGGTGGCGCGCATCAATTAAAGAAGCATTTCAGAAATTTTAGTCCCTGTCACCTATGCAGAGCAGGGGTTTATTCACGTCTAAAATTGTATAATGTCAACCCAAGAATGTAACAGAGAAATTACAGAAATGTATTAACCTTTCTACTTGGTAGATCAGGGGTCTATGACCGAAAACAATTGTTTATTGTCACCCGAAAATGTGAAATAAAAATTATTGAAATGTATTAAGCAGTCAACTAGGTAGAGGAGGGGTATATTACACCAAAAATTTGTGAATTTGACCCTAAAATGTAACTGAGAAATGTTTTTTTTTTTTTTACCGGTCTAATAGGTATAACAGTGGTACTTCACACCAAAAAATTTAAGAATTTCACCAGAAAATGTAACTGACAATTTTTTTTTTTTTTGTTAACCGGCCTACTAGGTATAGCAGTGGTACTATACACCCAAAAATTTGTGAATTTCACCATAAAATAGAAGAGACCATTTTTTTTCTTGTTTAAACACCCAAAAATTGTTGAATTTTAACTGAAAATGTAACTGACAAATATATTTTTTTTGTTAACCGGCCTACTAGGTATAGCAGTGGTACTATACACCCAAAAATTGGTGAATTTCACCAGAAAATGTTAATGACAATTTATTTTAATTTTTTTAACCGGCCTACTAGGTATAGCAATGGTACTATACACCCAAAAATTGGTTAATTTCACCCGAAAATGTTAATGACAATTTATTTAATTTTTTTTACCGTCATACTAGGTATAGCAGTGGCACTATACACCCAAAAATTGGTGAGTTTCACCCGAAATTGTTAATGATAATTTAATTTTTATTTTTTAACCGGCCTACTAGGTAGAGCAGTGGTACATCACACCCAATAATTTGTAAATTTCACCATAATATGTAAGAGACCAATTTTTTTTATTGTTTAACCTGTCTACTAGGTATAGCAGTAGTACTTCACACCCAAAAATTGTTGAATTTCAACTGCAAATGTAACTGACAAATATATATTTTTTGTTAACCGGCCTACTAGGTATAGCAGTGGTACTATACACTCAAAAATTGGTGATTTCACCAGAAAATGTTAATGACTATTTTTTTTTTTTTTTTTAACCGTCATACTAGGTATAGCAGTGGTACTATACACCCAAAAATTGGTGAATTTAAACCGAAAATGTTAATGACAATTTTATTTTAATTTCCACCAGAAAATGTAAATGACAAAGTAGTGAAATGATATAAAATAAAACACGTACAAAAGAAAAATATGGATTTATGAGGTGGAGTTCCATATGGAGAAGGAGTTTGAGGAGGCGGTGGACGTAGCAGAGTAGGTGGAAGCGGCGGTGGAGGACGAGATAGCCAACACAGGTTTTTGGTTTTAATTTAATTTTGTAAAATTAAGGTACACTTCAAAAGAGTGTGAAATATCCAAAATACAAACATGAGCAATTGCGCTGCAGAATAACAATGGCTGCTTAGTGCCGTTATACATGTCTATTCTGCACAAGGTACGGACAAGTCCTGAGGGATCCATGCCTGGTTTATATTAATGAACGTGAGCTTGTCCACATTGGCTGTGGACAGGCGGCTGCGCTTGTCTGTGATGACGCCCCCTGCTGTGCTAAACACACGTTCAGATAATACACTGGCTGCAGGGCAGGCCAGCACCTCCAAGGCGTAAAGGGCAAGCTCAGGCCATGTGCCCAATTTGGAGACCCAGAAGTTGAAGGGGGCAGACCCGTCATTCAGTACACACATACTGCTCCACCATGTTGGTGAAATGCTGCCTCCTGCTAAGACGTTCCATATCAGCTGGTGGTGCTGGTGTTGTGGCGTGCTGACAAAGCTTTTCCACATGTCGGCCATGCTAACCCTGCTTCTGAGGTGCTGGCGGTGCCCCAGCTGCGTTGGCGACCTCTTCCTCATCTTCTGCCTTCGCCTTGTGCTTCCACTGTGCCCCCGCTGTCAGGTGGGAATGCCACCAGCAGCGCGTCTACCAGCGTGCGCTTGTACTCGCGCATATTACGATCACGCTCCAGTGACGGATTTAAGGATGGTACGTTGTGCTTGTAACGGGAATCCAGCAGCGTGGCCACCCATTAATCAGCACAAGTTAGAATGTGAGCAACTCGGCGGTCGTAGCGGAGACACTGTAGCATGTAATCGCTCATGTGTGCCAGGCTGCCCAGAGGCAACGAAAAGCTGTCCTCTGTGGGATGTGTATCGTCTGTGTCCTCTGTATCCCCCCATCCACGCACCAGTGATGGCCATGAGCTGGTCTGGGTGCCACCCTGCTGTGAACATGGTTCCTCCTCCTCCATCTCCTCCTCCTCCTCCTTCTCATCCTCCAGAACTGTGCCCTGGCTGGACAATTGCGTACCTTGGGTTTGTGGGTGCAGAAACCCACCCTCGGAGCCACTTGGCAATGACTGGCCGGAAACCCTACGAAATTATCCCTCTTCCTCCTCCTGTGCCACATCCTCTTCCATCATCGCCAGGAGCGTTTTTTCAAGGAGGCATAGAAGTGGGATAGTAACGATGAGAATGGCGTTATCGGCACTGGCCATGTTGGTGGAGAACTCGAAACAGCGCAACAAGGAACACAGTTCTCGCATGGAGGCCCAGTCATTGGTGGTGAAGTGGTGCTGTTCCGCCGAGCGACTCACCCGTGCGTGCTGCAGCTGAAACTCCACTATCGCCTGCTGCTGCTCGCACCGTCTGGCCAGCATGTGCAAGGTGGAGTTCCACCTTGTGGGCATGTCGCATATGAGGTGGTGAGCGGGAATGCCGAAGTTACGTTGCAGCACTGACAGGCGAGCAGCAGCAGGGTGAGACGGCCCGGACTTTATACAGCAGCTCTGACATGTCGGAGTAATTTTTAAGGAATCTCTGCACCACCAAATTCAGCACATGCGCCAGGCAAGGGATGTACGTCAAACCGACTAGTCCCAGAGCTGCTACGAGATTTCGCCCATTATCGCACACCACCGGGCCGGGCTTGAGGCCGACTGGCACAAAACACTCATCGGTCTGTTGTTCAAGGCCCGTCCACAGCTCCTCGCGGTGTGTGGTTTGTCACCCAAACAGATAAGTTTTAAAACTGCCTGCTGTCGTTTACCCCTGGCTGTGCTGAAGTTGGTGGTGAAGGTGTTACGCTGACCGGATGAGGAGCTGGTAGAGGATGAGGAAACAGAGTAGGAGGAGGAAGCAACAGGAGGCAAACTGAAGCGCCCTGCAATTCTCGGTGGTGGAAGGACATGCGCCAAACTGCTATCCGCCTCAGGCCCAGCCACCACTGCATTTACCCAGTGTGCTGTTATGGAGATATAACGGCCCTGACCGTGCTTACTGGTCCACATATCCGTAGTCAGGTGCACCTTAGCCACATATGGCGTTGCGCAGTGCACACCTGATTTTGTCCCCTACTTGGTTGTGCAGGAAAGGGATGGCTCACCTTGAAAAGTAGTGGCGGCTGGGCACGACGTACTGTGGGACAGCCACCGCCATAAGGCCTTAAAAACTATCCGTCTCCACCAGACGGAATGACAGCATTTCAAATGCCAGTAATTTAGAAATGCTGGCATTCAGGGCTAGGGATCGCGGGTGGGTAGGGGGGTACTTCCTCTTCCTCTACAGCTTTTGGGATATGGAGAGCTGAACGCTTGCGTGGGACATTGTGGGGATGCTTGGTGACCCAGGTGTTGGTGTTGCTGGCAGATCCTCTGTTTGCGGGGTGCCAGGTGGTACTGTCACTCCAGAGGTGGATGAAGAGGCGGCGACTGCAGCAGAAGAGGAAGCAGGAGGAACCAGAGACCTTTCTTGGTTTTTGAGATGTCTACTCCACTGCAGCTCGTGCTTTGCACTCAAATGCCTGGTCATGCAGGTTGTGTTCAGGTTGAGAACGTTTATGCCTCGCTTCAGGCTCTGATTGCACAGCGTGCAAACCACTCGTGTCTTGTCGTCAGCACATTGTCTGAAGAACTGCCACGCCAGGGAACTCCTTGGAGCTGTCTTTGGTGTTCTCGGTCCCTTGCTGCGGTGGGCAGTATGAGGTGTACTGTCTAGAGGAAGGCCAGTCCGCTTTTGCACCCTGCTCCCTCTTCTGCTGTGCTGGTGGCTCTGTGCGACCACTGCCTCTTCCTCCGAACTACATAGGTCACTCGCATGACCTTGATTCCATGTGGGGTCGAGGACCTCATCGTCCTCCACATCATCTTCCACCCAGTCTTCACCCCTGCCTTCCTTGTCGGTCTGCACACTTTCGAAAGCCCCAGCAGTTGGCACCTGAGTTTTGTCATCATCCGAGACGTGCTGCGATGGTCCTCCCATGTACTCATCTTGAAAGATAAGTGGTTGTGTGTTGTGCCTCCTATGATATGCCTTTGCTCCTTGATTGGATTCTTGTACCTGTATTGCTTTCGTTCATCGTATTGTAACATCAAATGATCAATGTCCAAAAGCGGTCTTGTAGACCTTGTTTGTATTGTTTTTATACTTGTTATAAAATTAATAAACAGATTTAAAAAAGAAAAAAAAAAAGAAATATAAGTGGTTGGGCATCGGTGTGAGATACCACCAGCCCAAGCAACGACATTTCAAATGGTTTTTACATGCTGATCATTAGCGGTGCTTTTTGTGAGTATAATAAAGCCTTTACTAATATCACGGGTACTGCACTATGTTGCTGATCTTTTGAAAGGTTACCTTTGCCCTGTGGAGTTTCGGTCGGCAGTGTGGCGTGTTCTTGTGGGAAAGCTTCAGCGTGGGATATGAACCGACTGCGCTTTCCTTCTACAAGGCTATCTCCGATTTTTTCACTTTAAGAAGCGCAGACCTGGATTTTTGCTTTGTTGATTGTGTGTTATAAGGAGGAAGGATAGACTCCTATTTTCAGGACTGCTGCTGTTTAGTCTGCAATCTTACACATACAATCCTTATTTTTATCAACTCACCAGCAGACCCGCACCTAAAAAATTTTACAGGGTCAGCTCACCAGCAGGCCCTCGCATATAATTTTTTAAAGGGTCAGCTCACCAGCAGACCTTCACTATATATCTTCTACAGGGTCAGCTCATCTGCAGGCCCTCGCATATAATGTTTTCGAGGGTCAGCTCACCTGCAGGCCTTCACCTACAACCTTTTAGAGGGTCAGCTCACCTGCAGGCTCGCACCTAAAATCTTTTACAGGGTCAGCTCATCAGCAGGCCTGCACCTAAATTGTTTTATAGGGTTAGCTCACCTGCAGGCCCGCACCTAAAATATTTTACAGGGTCAGATCACCTGCATGCCTTCACCTAATTATACCTAACAGGTAATTTGCGCGCATGCTGCCTTGCTTGGATATGGTATACGTAGTTGTTTTTCAGGCTCCCTCTGCGGAGTCGAACACTGATTCACCGGTACCCGTGGTCACCATGGTTTGCGCTGAAAATAACATCGAAAGTTCAGAGCGCAGACATCCGAATGGATTGTTGCTGTCACGGGGACGTGCGATCGGCCCCAGGTTATCTAGAGTCACCAAAGCGGCAGCAGGCCCTCACACATAATGTTTTAGATGGTCAGATTAGCAGGCCCTTGCTCCAAATGTTTTTGAGGGTCACCAGCAGGCCATCAATCATAATTTTTTCAAGGCTGTGTATGATGCCCTCCTTTATGTGTAACAAAGGGTCTATTGTAGTGCCGGTTCCTTGTAATTTTTGGCAGCCCTTTCACGTAGTGCATAGGCTTTATGAGTGTAGCCGTCCCACTACATGAACAATTGTACCAAAATGTGAATGAGGCCCTCCTTTATGTGATATACAGGATATATCGTGCCTCTTCCTTGTAATTTTTGGCAGCACTTGCACTTTATATACAAGTAAATATACAGGAAAGAACAATTTTTCCTCTGAAATCGATTTTATCTTTGGTTTTGTGCATATTATTGTCAATCTGTAATAGTGGCCTACTACTCGGACAACATCGTTCCCAGCAGCGACCTGGGAGTCCAAGATGCATCCATACATCTTCCCCATGCTGTTCCCAAACCATTTTGGTGGTGTTTCCATCAATTTCTGATGTTTTCCAATGAACCAGACACCCTCCCCTCTTCAGAGCAGGGGGTTCCTGGTTTAATGCTCGGGTTCTTCCATTGACTTCCATTATATTCGGGTTCTCGGATAGCGCACCCGAGCATCTCGATGTGTTCGGCCAGAGCACCCGAGCACTTTGGTGCTCGATTAACACTAATTACACAGTAATACTAGTTCAGCATATGGACAAATTCTTACCAAAAATCAAATAAAATTGCATTGACTTACTACTACCCTAAAACCTGAGCAGTAGGTGGGAAGAAGTGGGTTCACTTCCTCTTCCAAACTCCTATGGCATAGGAAAGACCTGCTCTAGCATTGTGCAAAGTGCCACATGCATCAAGAGAGACAGTATGATGAATAATTGTAGATCTCCAAGGTACAATATCGGAAGTTAGGTACAACAATGATCTATTTTGTACTTGAATTTTTATGTCCTGTACACAATTATTATACAAAGGAGTTTCTGACTCAAACTATTATCTGGAGGAAAATCTAATTAATCATTTCCTAGCCATCATATTCAGAAACCCTAAAGGAGACTAATAGTGCATCACAATATCTATTATTTTAACATTTTTCTGATCAATAATTCCCAGTGCTAAAGGCCATTGTTGGTATTTAATAAGCTACCATACAAAAGCAATAATGCATAATCTTTAAACCTGCTCCTGTCACATCTGATGAATGATGATGAGAGGGGTTTGGTTTCCAATAATGTCATTCTGACAAGTCTCTGTATCCCTTTTTCTTTAATACATTTTTTTTATTCTTATTTGCTTTTTCAGCAGCTAGTTCACAAAGAGTTGATAGATACCTATAATCAATTTTTTTTAATCTAGCACCCAGTAATCCAGATATCCAAAAATTCAGTGCAGAATATACAGTATGTGGACTTCGCAAAACAAGAAGCAGAATTAGATTAAAAATCTAAATGATAGAATTAGATTCCATGTGAACTAGAGATGAGTGGAAGAGTTCGTAATGAAACGTATTCCTTAAGAACTTTAGATGAACCCAAAGCTTTTCAGGTTCACTTCAGATGAATCCAGTTAAATGGTGTGTAGAGATGATCGAGCATGCTCGGCCGAACACCTGTTCGGTTCGAGCATTAGTGAATTTTTCGCAAGATGATATTCTTGATTGCGAAAATCGGCAATGTAATATTTGCGTAATGAAATACAGGTGTGGGTCACTTATGCTAAATTTTTCAAGCTGCAAAGAAAAAAGGGGGTCAGTCAGCACATCCCAATGCGCAGGGGCACATTGCTATGGCTGAAAACAACACTGTAAAACAAAACCTGCAATGCAACAGCTCTCTGCAAACCAAATAAAGTACAAAAATGCATAATAATTGCTAATGCTATACTTATAAATTAGAGATGCTTGGCAAATACATTTTGTACAAAATTATTTGAGCCCGTCTGCCACACGTCAAGGTGATCTCTGTAAGACGGGTCCTAACACTAAATACTACCCTTTATGTGCCATGACGACTACCATACAATTCAGGGAGTGTAGGTTGCACATGCATGCTGGGCCTGCTTTCATTTCTGTCATCTATGGTGCCAAAATGGCCTCCATTATATCCAAGGAATGCAGGTACCAACATGCATGCCGGGCCCACTCCACACCTCTCCTGGAGCCAAATGGCCACCAAAGAATGCAATGAGAGTCCACACTATACCTCTCCTGGTGCCAAGTGGCTTCCAGTGAATGAGGGAGAGCAGGCTAAGCTATATACTCGCACTAATTAAAATCAGCCTATGGGGCAGATGAGCTGGTCAGGAGTGCACGACTGAGGTGTCAGCCACACCTCCAGTACAAACTGCAAAAAAAAAAGGGGGTCAGTCAGCACATCCCAATGCGCAGGAGCACGTTGTTATGGCTGAAAACAACACTGTAAAACAAGTATAAGTTTCCTGAGACTGGAGAAAATGGTTGGCATGGCAGAACATTAGAATAGATTTTTATGCAGATAGAGTGCTCCAATATATTTGCGCTTGTGAATTTTCCGCAATTAACGATGCGCATACTTTTTTGCAATACTTGCAACTTGTGACATCACAGCACTATGTCTGTAGCATGTATATATGGACAGCAGAACCTATCAGCTACACTATAGATCAATCTAGCCTACAATGACTATCTCCCCCTAATTATCTGAATTATATATACAGTCCTGATCAAAAGTTTAAGACCACTTGAAAAATGGCAAAAAATAATATTTAGCATGGCTGGATCTTAACAAGGTTCCAAGTAGAGCTTCAACATGCAACAAGAAGAAATGGGAGTGAGACAAAACATTTTTTGTAAAAGGAAGGGGGGAAGAGAGAGGCAGCGCCAAATGTGTAGTAAAGTATGAGACGATTACAATGATGAAAAAAGTAATGCGCTTACCAGAGTCTAGTTGTGACGAGCCTTGCTGGAAAATGGACCAGCGGCCAGGGATGCCTTGCTGCAGCCTAGGTTCCAGGGCGCATTTAAAAATTAAATGCGACAGCGAAGTGAGATAAACAGAAAGGAAGAAAAAACTGGAACTGCAAATAGTATTTGCTCCTTGGGCGCTGCTCGGCTGGATATATAACGCAGAAGGTGAATAAAAAAGTATTTATTGGTCTACGCGTTTCGAGGGAATTGGACCCTCTTCCTCAGGACAATCATACAATACAGGACAGTAAACATTTATTTATACACTTGTTTTTGGCGCCTAAACTCGATTTCGGGGGCGGGGCTATGGGCGGAGTTAATGTGCATATAAACAAACATGAGTTAAAATAATCGTTACTATATAAATAAAAGCAAACTTAGGGACACTTCACAAGGACGTCCGGTAATCGCTGGAGTGGAAAATATGTACCAGTGATGGATGTAAACAGAGAGCAGCAGGGGGAGGTGATGCGTCAGGACGGGTCGCTAGGCCACGCCCACATTTGTGATGCAACACTGAGGGGGAAGTTGGGTTTTACTCAGTAATAAAAGCGCTGGGGGGGCGGGGCTATGGGCGGAGTTAATATACATGTAAACGAGCATGAGTTTAAGATAATACCTACTATATTGGTAAAAACAAACATAGTCACTGGAGTGTGAATTATGCCCCAGTGATGGATATAAATAGAGAGCAGCAGGGGGAGGTGATACGTTAGGACGGGTCACTAGGCCACGCCCACATTTGTGACATGCACTGACGGGGAAGTTGGGTGTTGCTGTTCTACTAAGTAATGGGAGCGCTGGGGGGGCGGGACAGTAGGCGGAGTTAATATACATGTAAACATGAAATAAGACAATCCCTCCTTTATGGGTAAAAACAAACTTAGGGACACTTAATATGGATGTCCAGTGGTAAATAGGGTAAAAAATGTATGCACAAGTGATATATATGAAACAGAGAGCGGCAGGGGGAGGTAATACTTAGGGACGGGTCGCTAGGCCACGCCCACATTGATGACGTAACATTATAGGGGAGGTTGGGTTTTGCTGAGTGATAGAAGTGCTGGGAAGCGCTATAAAATAATATACTACGCAGAGTGGTAGGATACGCCCCCACTACCTTGGCACGTAAGCTGACGGGGCGGGCCCTCGGAGATGTCCTGTATAACAGTGAATAGACGTTATGGGAGCAGAATAACGACTGAATGGTGAAAGAATATAGAGTGCACACAGTAAAAGGAAATTAACATAGCAGGTAAATATAGATAAAAATATTATCATAAAAAGGATATATCATGTATAAAATTCTATAAAACATAGGTAGTAGCATATGTTATTTGATTACAGTACTGTTTCACTCAGTTCATTGAGACCATGGGGTGTTAGCGTATCAAGTTGATATATCCAGAAGACTTCACGTTTTTGTAGGATATCAAACCGATTAAATGGGTTTTCTGGTATGTGTTCTATAGGAGTGATTTTTATTGGGTGTTTTTGTTTTTCTGTAGTTGTCGCACAGTGTCTTGACAAGCTGTGTTTTTGATATAAGCGTCGTATATTGTATGTATGTTGATTAAATCGACAGTGTAACTCCTGTGTTGTGCGCCCCACATACTGCAGGCCGCAACTGCACTCGATTAGGTATATGACGTAAGAGGACTGGCACGTCATGTATTGTTTTATGGGGAAGGACGTTTTATTGCGGTTTGATATGAATGTGGTTTGATTATGGGTAATTGTTTTACAGCATAGGCATCGCCTAGACCGGCATTTGTAGCTGCCCGCATTCTGTGCCGTAATTATACTGGATTTCTTTTGTGGTGCATTGTGTTGTCTGGGTTTGCTGGGGGCCAAAATGCTTTTTATCGTAGGGGCTCGTCTATATGTAATGGCTGGTTTAAGCGCTAGGTGTTTTGAGAGGTATGGATCTTGGAGTAATATATGCCAGTGTTTGGCTAGAACGTTCTTAATATGCCCATTTGACGTGCTGTACTGGGTGATAAAATTAAGACGATCTTGTGTTTCTTCTTTTTTGGAGGTCTTTGTAAGACATTCGTCCTGGGACACAATGGAACTTTTTTTCAAGGCGTTTTTTATCAGTTTAGGTGGATATTTTTTTGCCGAAAAACGTTTACGGATGGTGTCTGTCTGTTGTATGAAATCTTCTTTATATGTACAGTTACGTCTTATTCGTTTAAATTGGCTATAAGGTATGTTTTGTAGCCATTTTTTGTGATGAAAACTGGAATAATGAATATAACTGTTGCTATCTACCGGTTTGAAGTATGTTTTGGTCGATATGGTGCTATTGTGACTCTGAATGATAATATCTAAAAATTCGATTTCCGTTTTATTAAAGTTGAGAGTGAAGGTAATACCCCAATCTGTTTCGTTAAGGGATTGGCAAAAGGTTTTGGCGGAGAGTTCGTCCCCATCCCATATAATGAATATATCATCGATATACCTCCTGAAAAAAATGATTTTGTTTTTATAGGTTGAGTGCTTGGTTATGTGTAGTTCTTCGAACTCCCCCATAAATAAATTAGCGAAGGACGGTGCTACACGCGTCCCCATAGCGGTCCCCTTACACTGGTGGTAGATGTTACCATTGTATAAAAAATAATTGTTTTCTAAAATAAACTGTAAGCTTTGTAATAGGAAAGAAATTTGGGAAGATTTTAGGCTAATGTCCCTTTCCAGCACTGATTGGACGCACCGGAGGCCTAGTTCGTGTTTAATGTTGGTATATAGGGATGTGACATCTAAAGTGAGAAACGAATATGATTTTTCCCAATTTATAGTTTTTAATTCACGGATGAGCTGGCTGGAGTCATGTAGATACGTGGGCAGGTTTTTGACATATGGCTGTAAGTGAAGATCCATATATTGAGATAAATTGCTTGTCGCACATTTGGTATTGGAGACGATGGGCCTACCTGGGGGGTTATCTTTATTCTTATGAATTTTTGGAAGGTGATAAAAATAGGGGTTGCACGGGATTTTTGGTAGAAGGAAATTTTTTTTCTATATACTCTGCGTAGTATATTATTTTATAGCGCTTCCCAGCACTTCTATCACTCAGCAAAACCCAACCTCCCCTATAATGTTACGTCATCAATGTGGGCGTGGCCTAGCGACCCGTCCCTAAGTATTACCTCCCCCTGCCGCTCTCTGTTTCATATATATCACTTGTGCATACATTTTTTACCCTATTTACCACTGGACATCCATATTAAGTGTCCCTAAGTTTGTTTTTACCCATAAAGGAGGGATTGTCTTATTTCATGTTTACATGTATATTAACTCCGCCTACTGTCCCGCCCCCCCCAGCGCTCCCATTACTTAGTAGAACAGCAACACCCAACTTCCCCGTCAGTGCATGTCACAAATGTGGGCGTGGCCTAGTGACCCGTCCTAACGTATCACCTCCCCCTGCTGCTCTCTATTTATATCCATCACTGGGGCATAATTCCCACTCCAGTGACTATGTTTGTTTTTACCAATATAGTAGGTATTATCTTAAACTCATGCTCGTTTACATGTATATTAACTCCGCCCATAGCCCCGCCCCCCCAGCGCTTTTATTACTGAGTAAAACCCA
Source organism: Bufo bufo (assembly GCF_905171765.1). Classification (NCBI taxonomy): domain Eukaryota; kingdom Metazoa; phylum Chordata; class Amphibia; order Anura; family Bufonidae; genus Bufo; species Bufo bufo. The sequence goes on along the minus strand of NC_053389.1, from coordinate 92,099,218 downwards.
ACTTCCCCCTCAGTGTTGCATCACAAATGTGGGCGTGGCCTAGCGACCCGTCCTGACGCATCACCTCCCCCTGCTGCTCTCTGTTTACATCCATCACTGGTACATATTTTCCACTCCAGCGATTACCGGACGTCCTTGTGAAGTGTCCCTAAGTTTGCTTTTATTTATATAGTAACGATTATTTTAACTCATGTTTGTTTATATGCACATTAACTCCGCCCATAGCCCCGCCCCCGAAATCGAGTTTAGGCGCCAAAAACAAGTGTATAAATAAATGTTTACTGTCCTGTATTGTATGATTGTCCTGAGGAAGAGGGTCCAATTCCCTCGAAACGCGTAGACCAATAAATACTTTTTTATTCACCTTCTGCGTTATATATCCAGCCGAGCAGCGCCCAAGGAGCAAATACTATTTGCAGTTCCAGTTTTTTCTTCCTTTCTGTTTACAAAACATTTTTTGAGCATTCAATTTAATGAAAACAACGAATAAACTGAAGCAGGCTGTTTTTCAGCTGATCAAAAGTTTAGGACCACACCTCCAAAAAATACCTAAACCCCCCCAAAACAGAGATCCAACTTCCAAACATGAACTCAGTAATGAGTAGCTCCGCTGTTATTGTTTATCACTTAAAAAATTCGTTTCGGCATGCTTGATGCAAGCGTTTCCATGAGGTGAGTGAGAACATTTCTCCAAGTGGTGAAGACGGCCGCACGAAGGCCAACTACTGTCTGGAACTGTTGTCCATTTTTGAAAACTTCCCTTGCCATCCATCCCCAAAGGTTCTCAATTAGATTTAGATCAGAGTAACACGCAGGATGGGCCAAAAGAGTGATGTTATTGTCCTGGAAGAAGTCCCTTGTCCTGCGGGCATTGTGTACTGCAGCGTTGTCCTGTTGAAAAACCCAGTCGTTACCACACAGACGAGGGCCCTCAGTCATGAGGAATGCTCTCTGCAACATCTGGACATAGTCAGCGGCCGTTTGACGGCCCTGCACTTCCTGAAAATCCATTGTTCCACTGAAGGAAAAAGCACCCCAGACCATTATGGCAGCCCCTCCACTGTGGCGCGTAGAAAACATCTCAGGTGGGATCTGCTTGTCATGTCAGTAACATTAGAAACCATCAGGACCATCAAGGTTAAATTTTTTCTCATCAGAGAATAAAACTTTCTTCCACCTTTGAATGTCCCATGTTTGGTGCTCTCTTGCAAAGTCCAAACGAGCAGTTCTGTGGCGTTCAAGGAGACGAGGTCTTTAAAGATGTTTTTTGTTTTTGAAGCCCTTCAGTCTCAGATGCTATCTGATGGTTATGGGGCTGCAGTCAGCACCAGTAAGGCTGCGTTCACACGGGCGAGATTTCCGCGCGGGTGCAATGCGGTAGGTGAACGCATTGCACCCGCACTGAATCTGGACCCATTCATTTCAATGGGGCTGTTCAGATGAGCGATGATTTTCACGCATCACTTATGCGTTGCGCGAAAATCGCAGCATGCTCTATATTCTGCGTTTTTCACGCAACGCAGGCCCCATAGAAGTGAATGGGGTTGCGTGAAAATCGCAAACATCCGCAAGCAAGTGCGGATGCGGTGCGATTTTCACGCATGGTTGCTAGGTGACAGTCTATAAACTGTATTATTTTCCCTCATAACATGGTTATAAGGGAAAATAATAGCATTCTGAAAACAGAATGCATAGTAGGTGATCAATTGAGTTAATTTTTTTTATTTTTTTTAACCCTCAATTGATCACCTACTATGCATTCTGTTTTCAGAATGCTATTATTTTCCCTTATAACCATGTTATAAGGGAAAATAATAACATCTACACAACACCGAACCCAAACCTGAACTTCTGTGAAGAAGTTCGGGTCTGGGTACCACAGTCGGTTTTTTATCACGCGCGTGCAAAACACACCCGCGCGATAAAAACTGAACATCGGAACGCAATCGCAGTCAAAACTGACTGCAATTGCATTCCTACTCGCGCGGGTCTGCCGCAACACACCGGGACGCATCCGGAACTAATCCGGACACGCTCGTGTGAACCCAGCCTAAGGGCCTTAATTTGGGTCGAGGATCGTCCAGTGTCTTGACTGACAGCCAATTGGATCCTCCGGCTCAGTGCTGATGACATTTTTTGGGGTCTTCCACTTGACTTTTTTGTTCCATAACCCTCAGGATCATTTAAGAAATTCCAAATGACTGTCTTACTGCTTCCACCTCAGCAGCGATGGTGCGCTGTGAGAGACCCTGCTTATGCAGTTCAACAACCCGACCACGTTAAAAAAGGGAGAGTTTTTTTGCCTTTGCCATCACAACGTGTGACTACCTGACAGAAAATGACAATAAATCCACATCTTTGCACAGATTTGGCCATTTAACTCCTTAAGGACCCTATTTCACCTTAAGTACTTGGCCATTTTTTGCAAATCTGACCAGTGTCACTATAAGTGCGGATAACTTTAAAACGCTTTGACTTATCCAGGCCATTCTGATATTATATTTGTCACATATTGTACTTCATGACACTGGTAAAATGAAGTAAAAAAAAATAAAAAATTATTTATAAAAAAATACCAAATTTACCAAAAATTTGTAAAAAATTGCAAATTTCCAAGTTTCAATTTCTCTACTTCTATAATACATAGTAATACCTCCAAAAATAGTTATTACTTTACATTCCCCATATGTCTACTTCATGTTTGGATCAATTTGGGAAGGATATTTAATTTTTGGGGGATGTTACAAGGCTTAGAAGTTTAGAAGAAAATCTTGAAATTTTTCTGAAATTTTCAAAAACCCACTTTTTAAGGACCAGTTCAGGTCTGAAGTCACTTTGTGAGGCTTACATAATAGAAACCACCCAAAAATGACCCCATTCTAGAAACTATACCCCTCAAGGTATTCAAAACTGATTTTTACAAACTTTGCTAACCCTTTAGGTGTTGCACAAGAGTTATTGGCAAATGGAGATGAAATTTGAGAATTTCAATTTTTTGGCAGATTTTCTATTTTAATCAATTTTTTCCAGTAACAAAGCAAGGGTTAACAGCCAAACAAAATGCTATATTTATTGCCCTGATTCTGTAGTTTGCAGAAACACCCCATATGTGGCCGTAAACTACTGTACGGGCACACAGTAGGGCGTAGAGGGAAAGGTGCGCCGTATGGTTTTTGGAAGGCAGATTTTGCTGGACTGTTTTTTTTGACACCATGTCCCATTTAAAGCCCCCCTGATGCACCCCTAGAGTAGAAACTCCAAAAAAGTGACCCCATTTTAGAAACTACGGGATAGGGTGGCAGTTTTGTTGGTACTAGTTTAGGGTACATATGATTTTTGGTTGCTCCATATTAGACTTTTTGTGAGGCAAGGTAACAAGAATTTGCTTTTTTGGCACCTTTTTTTTTTATTTACAACATCTGACAGGTTAGATCATGTGGTATTTTTATAGAGCAGGTTGTCACTGACGCGGCGATACCTAATATGTATACAATTTTTTTATTTATGTAAGTTTTACACAATGATTTCATTTTTGAAACAAAAAAAATCATGTTTTAGTGTTTCCATAGTCTAAGAGCCATAGTTTTTTCAGTTTTTGGGCGATTATCTTGGGTAGGGTATGATTTTTGCGGGATGAGATGACGGTTTGATTGGTACTATTTTGGCGTACATGCAACTTTTTTGGTCACTTTTATTACCTTTTTTGGGAACTAAGGTGGGCAAAATTTCAATTTCCTCATAGTTTAATTTTTTTTATTTTTATGGCATTCACCGTGCGGGGAAAATAACATGACCGTTTAATAGATCAGGTCGTTACGGACGCGGCGATACCTAATATCTGTAGTGTATTTAATTTTTTTTTATTTTATTCAGTGATAAATGTGTTTTTTTTATCTTTACTTTTTTCACTTAAAAAAAAAATAAAATTGACCCAGACCCACTTGGTTCTTGAAGATCCAGTGGGTCTGATGTCTGTATAATACAGTACAGTACACTATATAGTGTATTGTACTGTATTTTACTTACACTTTGTCTGAACAGATCTATGCCTTTAGAACAGATCTGTTCAGCACCATGGACAGCAGGATGCCTGAGAAGGCGTCCTGTTGCCATGGGAACCTTCCCCGTCTGCTCAATTGTGGCCACAACTGAGCATACGGGGAAAGGTAAGGAGGGGGGCTCCCTCCCTCTGTGACCCCATCCTGTCTGGGGGCTGCAAAGGCACAGCAGCCCCCCGATGGGAGAGGGAGGGTGCTCCCTGACTGTTAACCCTTTCCATACAGCAGTCCGTACGGACCGCGGTATGGAAAGGGTTAAACGGCTGACATCATAGCACAGATGTCAGCCGTTTATACCAGAGTGTCAGCAATGTGCTGACACTCTGGTATAACCACTGGACACCAATGAATATTCAAGAGGAGGCGGGCGGAGGATCGCGATCCCGCCTGCCGCACAGCGCGCCTCCCGCCCTCACTGCCTGCATAAAATCATTCAGGCATGCAGGGGGGGTGAAAAAAAACTTTATTTTGGGCATTTTAAAGTTTGATCAGAAGTTTGGATCAGAAACTGCAGAAAGCGCAGCAAACCGCAGGTCTGAATTGACCTGTGGTTTGCTGCTCTCACCAATACGGGGGGTCCAATGACCCCCCCCCGGCGTTGTGACAGGATGCCAGCAGAATGATTTCAGCGGGCATCCTGTTCCGATTAACCCCTGCAGCGCCGCAATCTCGTTTTAAACTCATGATGTACCGGTACGTCATGGGTCCTTAAGGACTCGGAAAACATGCCGTACCGGTACATCATGCGTCCCTAAGGGGTTAAAGGCATGTGCTAAAGGGCAGGTCCTAAAATTTTGATCAGCTGAAAAACAGCCTGTTTCAGTTTAATCTTAATATTCAATTAATTGAATGCTCAAAAAATGTTTTGTCTCATTCTAATTTTTTGGCCATTTCTCAAATGGTCTTAAACTCTTGATCAGGACTGTATAATTTAACTGTATAATGTAATACAACAAAGCACAGAGCACAGCAATGACACTGCTGTCTCTTTCATAACTGCAATAAACTTTAGAAAAAATTTGCTGGGGAGATTCTTATATAGTGAGGGGTAGGCAACATTTCTATTGGTTGCTAGGGATGTTGCTAAGCTCAGACAAAAACATTGAAGCCTTCATATTGGCCCACAAGCAAGAAGGAAGGTCACTGATGAAAAAAAAATCTAGAATATTTGAAATTGCGAATATATATCAGAAATATAGATATTGAGTCTCACCCAGCCTAAATCGTGCGGTGGTGCTACAAGAACTGAATTGACCCGCCTAGTCCACTAGGAAAAAGGTATATAAAGTGTAGTATCGTCCGAGCACTCACATACGAGCATATGGAATGAAAATGTAATAAAAACTTATAATAAACATCAGAATGTAATACAATAAAAACCCGGATAATGGAACTCCAGTTGTGGATGTACTCTATATAAAGTGCTTGTGCTTGGGAGCGTATTTCCTAAGAGAATAAACGTCTTGGGAACGATGAATAAAGTTAATACAACTTCAAATGGGCTGATGCATATGAAACACCATGAATGTGCACAGATAGATACTGAAAAAAACCTGCCAGTCAAAGGGACCCACAGCGATAGTTAAATCCAAGCAAAGTTCGGTAAGGCTACTTTCACACTAGCGTTCGGAGCGGATCCGTAATGCAAGCAGCGTTCAGGTGTCCGCTCACTGAGCGGAGCGGAGGCTGAACGCTGGCAGGCGGATGCATTCTCAGTGGATCCGCCTCCACTGAGAATGCATTAGGGCCAGACGGATGCGTTCGGGGCCGCTCGTGAGCCCCTTCAAACGGAGCGCACGAGCGGACACCCGAATGCTAGTGTGAAAGTAGCCTAAATGTGGTGCGGTACTGATAACCCACAGGCCGAGGCGTCCCACGGCTGTGCGAGACCAACACCACTTGTTACCTGTCCCGAGGTCTTCAGGTGGAAATACCGTCCTCACAGTAAGTAAGTAATGCGTCTTGCTGTTACGGGCCCAAACAAAAGCCACACCAAACGAAGGTAGAGAATGCTGGCTTGTCACATGATGTGTCGGCAGGAAGTGCTGGCTGGTCACGTGATGTATCACATGGTCATGGTGATCCTGATATCCTCAATCGAGTATGAAGAAAGTGGATCCAATAAAATAACTATCCAATGGTGTAAAAATAGCACAAAGTTCTGATTCATCCAGGGAATCTTCAAACTGACATGTCAGGATGGGTCTCTTAGAACCAAACTTGTTTCGCGGTATACAACTGCCCCCTTCCTCACTATATTCTAAATATTTGCAAATTCTCGAAGTGCTGATATTCACGATAAAAATTAGCTTTTCGAATATTCGCGCTCAACACTATCGAGTATCTCGATTCTCGGCACATGGCGGTACTCGGCCGAGCACCACACGTGCTCGAGCGCCACGATCGAGTCTCCTACCCGCACGTTTCGTGGCTGCTACGCAGCGAATAAACGTGCAGGTAAGTACTGCCCTCACTGTAGTGGCAGTAGCCATGTTGGCTACTGGAATTACAGTGATTGGCTGTCCGGAACGCGGACACCTGATGATGCATGTTCGGCTCATTCTTGGTCAGGGAGAGCTGAGTATAGGAAAGGGACAGAGAGTGTTGGGAGCGTAATTGAATATTTTTTTGTACAAAAATGTTTCAGAGACCCAAATGTCCTTGTAAGCACTATTGTATGTGACAGCAGCAATATATGTTTGTAGCGAAACCTGCGCTAAATTGCTCAGTGTTAGGGAAAGCTGTGCATAGGAAGGGACAGAAAGTGTAGGGGGTGTAATAGGATGATTTTTATACAAAAAAACTTTTCAGAGACCCAAAAGTACTTTTAAGGACTATTGTGTGTGACAGCAGCAATATATATTTTTAGCGCATCCTGTGCTAAATAAGGTTTAATAGGCCGCTGCGGACAGTTAAATTATTTGCGCCACATCTCCTGTGTAAAGTGTGTGCATCCCTGAAACATCAGTGACATCCAGTGCACTTTTTTCGTAGACAATGTCCGCTGCGGACAGTTAAATTATCTGCGCCACATCTCCTGTTTAATGTGTGTGCATCCCTAAAATATCAGTGACATCCAGTGCACTTTTTCTGTAGACAATGTCCGCTGCGGACAGTTAAATTATCTGCTCCACATCTCCTGTTTAATGTGTGTGCATCCCTAAAATATCAGTGTCATCCAGTGCACTATTCCTGCAGTGGATAGCTGTGTGAGTATTCAGCTCCGTGTGAGAAAGCCCTAACAGCTTGGAAATTCAGCCTTAAGAAGTCACTAAGGTGAAGATTGGGGGACCCAAACCCAGCGAAGGTCCCGATCCACAAAAATCCACGGTGAGCAAAGGAGAAAAGGACAAATTTATTAAAAAAGCTGCCTCCTCTTATGTGGCTAGATAGAGCAAGATGGCGCCCGTCTCCCCGCGCTCGAACAACCGCTCACATAAAGAACAGCCTGAGGCTGCAGCAGAAGGAGATGAGGAACCGAACACACTTCCTCTATCCAGGGCTTACTTTAAAGACACGCTAATGTCCTCTCTATCAGCAGCCCTTGATCCCATAAGCTCCGACCTATCCACCATCAAACAAGATATTAAACATATAGGACAGAGAGTAGAGGCTCTTGAGGACTCACAAGCCGCTATTATAAAGCATCAACAAGCGGTCTCCCAACATGTCTGCTCTATTCAATCGAATCTAAATGCCTTATACTGTGCCCTGGAAGATCAAGAAAATTGCGGCAGACGAAACAACCTGCGCTTCCGCGGTATACAGGAATCGGTTGCTACGGGTGATATCCCGCATACAATAACGCAAATCTCCCTATCCCTTCTGGGTCCTGACTCTGCACACGATGTGATCCTAGAGAGGGCACACAGGGCGTTAAGACCTAAACAGGCAACAAATGCCCCTCCGAGGGAAAAAATAAGCAAGTTTCTTTCCAGTCAAGGAGTTCATCCTCACTAAAGCGCGACAATATGGAGAGATTACCTGGGATGGATATACTGTCTCTATCTTCCAAGATCTGGCCCAAACCACTCTTCAAAAAAGGAGATCCCTGAAACCTCTAACCGACTGGCTTAGATCCCATAGCATTCTATACAGATGGACCTTCCCCTTTGGCATATCCTTCTTTTATGAGGGACGCAGAATGGCTGTCTCATCCTTCGCAGATCTGGATCAAGTATACGACCATCTGAACATCAGCCCGCTAAACATCCAGAACTGGGACATAGTGCAAGACCTTTCTTCCCTCCCGATTCTACCTACTGCAGACCATTGGGAGAAACAACGTACCCCTAGAGCGGGCAAGCAAAGAAGAGATGTTTCCCTAACCACACCGAGACGTCTGCCTATGGGAGATTAAGTATCCGTGGACAATAGGTTTATATGAGCCATCTATCCATACTCACTGTCTTCCTCACCTCCTCCCATCCTTCTTTCCCTTCTCCTTGCTAATCCTCGAGTCATCTCTCGATTGAACCTTCTCTCCTTAGTCATTCCTATATTCTCCCCCTTTCGATTATTTTCCGAATCGATTTTATGTTTGACGATATTATACTCCAGGGTGATAATCCTGAATTCCACTACCCCCATGGTCAATATCATAGTAGTAAGCGCGCACTTGTTAATGTTTGTTATGTTATTATGGTATTTAATTAATACCCCACTAGTTACTATTTTTATTTTGTGGACCTGCTATACTACTCTATGTCTAAATGAATTTTCACAGAGATTTCTGTACCAGCCCTATTGGCCGGAAGGGATGCCACTTGAAAGGGGCCAGATGGATCGGGATCTCCTTAACTCGAAATGATGACCAATCTTAAGATCGCATCATTTAACGTAAAAGGCTTTAATTCGCCTTCTAAAAGATGTCAAATTCTATCCTTCATGAAAAAAAAACAGACTTCAATTCTGCTCCTACAAGAAACCCATTTTAAGTTTAACAGATATCCCGATCTTTCTCGCTCCAACTTTCCTATATGGTACCATTGCGGCTCCAATTCTTTTGCCTCTAGAGGGATCAGCATTGGTTTTAGCAGAAATGTACCCTTCCAATACTGTTCCCATCAACAAGATGTCGAAGGCAGATATTTGTTACTCAAGGGTTATATTGACAGATGTTTGTACACCTTTGTTAATATATATGCCCCAAATGTTGACCAGGCCACTTGGCTCAAAAACCTTATCCCAATTATATCCTCTTTTCAAGAAGGCATATTGATCCTGGGCGGAGATCTTAATGTCACCTTAGACCCGTCTTTAGATTCATCTACCAGTAAATCTGTTCTATCAAAGTGAGCACTCCGCACAATTAATAATTCATTAATGGAATTACACTTGTTCGACATTTGGAGAATATTAAATCCATCAGTAAAGGATTATACCTTTTATTCGAACTTACATGGCTCTTATCAAAGACTTCATTACTTATTAGTGTCTAAGGAACATATCCAAATATGTAAAGACCCCTGCATTGACTCTATCCACATGTCCGACCATGCCCCTATATTCATCTCAATCTCCCCTACAACGCCCCCTCCCAGAACATTTAGATGGAGACTCAATGAGCAACTCCTTTCCAGCCCTAATTATGTCTCCAAGCTAAAAAAAAGTCCTAGAAGACTTCTTCACTCTGAATGCCCTCCCAGAAACCTCCCCCAACTTGCTGTGGGATACTCATAAAGCCTTTATGAGAGGACAACTCATCAGTCTAGGCTCCTATGCAAAAAAATTAAGATCGGCCCAAATAGATACTCTGCTTCTTCATATTAAAAAATTAGAGACCCAACATAAACAAACCCTCTCTGAAACTCAATTAGTTTAACTTACCATACTTCGATCCGAACTAAAAAACCTTCTAAACAATGCCTTCTAAACAATGCCTAAACAATATTTTTTCAACTCCCAATTTAATTTTTTTGCCCACGGAGACAAAGCATCGAGATTCATGATGAACAGGATAAAACAAAGGACATCTCATAACGATATATGTAAATTGCATACCAAAGGAGGGGAAACTGTTACTAAGACTAAGGATATAGCCTCCCAGTTTCGAGACTTTTACCACACTTTATATAACATCCACAATAATACTCCCCATACAGAGGCACCCTCTCATCTAGAAACAACCCAAAAATTTCTCCAATCCCTATCTCTCCCAAACTTGAACCAATCTCAAAAAATCTCCCTAGAATCCCCTTTTACACTTAAGGAAGTGAAAGAAGCCATAAAACAACTTCCCAAAAACAAAGCCCCCGGGCCTGATGGGCTATCGGCCATATACTACCGCACCTTTAATGAACTCCATGCTCCCCATCTACTTTTACTCTTTAACCAATCACTGAAGGAACACCTTTAACCCAAGATATGACCAAAGCACATATCCAATTATACCCAAATCAGATAAAGACCCCACCTATTGTGAAAAATTATCGTCCCATTTCACTACTAAATTTGGACCTTAAACTAATGGCTAAAATTCTCGCTAACCGCTTATCCCCCTCCTTACTCCCCTGTCTAGTAATAATGACCAAACGGGTTTTGTATCTGCACGGGAAGGTAAAGATAACTCAACAAGAATTGCAAATGCCCTCTTCTATGCAAAAGGAAATCTTGTCCATGGTACTCGTCTGCAAGATGCCGAAAAGCATTTGCCAGAGTCAACTGGGACTTCTATGCGTCTCGTCATGATGAATTTGAGCTTCCAGACCTTTTATAAAGACGGTCTTCTCAATGTACCTTAATGCCTCGGCATCAGTGCTGGTAAATGACACATTCTCTACTCCTTTCCCCATCAAAAATGGCAACTCGCCAAGGTTGCCCATTATCCCCCCTGATCTTTGTTCTGATCATGGAACCCCTTCTACAATCCATTCGCCAAGACCCATTGATCGAAGGTATTATATTTTAGGAGGCCACAAACATAAAGCTGCTGCTTTTTGCGGATGATCTTATTACTTATTAATACCAACCCCTCCATCTCTCTACCCCGTGTATCTATGATCATCTAGAAAAATTTAACCCCCTATCTAACTTTAAAATTAACATTAAAAAAATCCCATCGTCCTAGCTATAGGTCTACCCCACAATACAGATATAAGCTCGCTTCAACTTCGCCCTTTAATTGGGACTCACCCACCATCACATATTTAGAAGTCAAAATTGGCCTGGATCTCTCCAACTTGTTCAATCTCAATTATATCCCCCTACTACAATCATTGCAATCCAAATTGATAATCTGTATTTTTCCAACACTTTCTTGGTTTGGCAGGAAAAAACCTCTCCATCTCCCTGGTCTAATATTTTTTAATCTATTAATAGGAATGTTCATTTGGAATAAGAAAAAGGCTCGTATTAGCTTCCATATCCTACAGAGACCAAAATCCTCAGGCGGTATTAAACCTGCCTGACCCAGGGAACTATAATTTGCTCAGCCTAATGTCTAGAGTCGTAGACTGGTTTAGGGAAACTTCATCCAAATCTTGGGTTGGTATGAGAGTCCTTTTTATTCCTTCATCATTTAGAGTCCTCCTAATTCACACCTAAAAAAAACTCCCAAACCATATTCAATACAATCTTAATATTAGGGCCACCCTAGAAGCTTGGAATAAGTTCAAAAATCGGCCTTAGCAGTTCCCTTACCCCTCCCCCCTTATTCAGGTGAGAGATCTTCTGAACTTGGCTCTGCTAGAATTGTCACAAAGCCTCCCACCCTCGATCAGAAAACTCCACACTACCAGTGATCTCCCTTTTTGATGAAGATGATATATTGATGGACCGACATAATATCCAAAACCTTTTCACCACAGTCACTCCCTCCATATTTTTTATAGCTTTCCTCCAATCCTTCATCTCTAAAAATGTCCAATACAGCGATATTCTGCTCAGGCCTTTAACATGGTTCGAAAGCCTTATCTGTGCAAACCATCCACCCCGAAACTCATCTCCCTCATTTACAGGAGACTCACATCTCATGTTAACATGCCTAAACATCCTTTATATCTCTTGGGAGAGGGACCTGGGTATGCCACTTAATGTAGAGGATCAAAACCGCCTCTTTATTGAACCCCATTCTTCTTCCAATGCGTCAGAATCCAAGAAAACGGATACAAAATCCTTACTAAATGGTATAAAACCCCAGAAGTAACCTGCCGTTTCTCATCCTCGAGCTCTGACGGTATGCTGGAGATGTGAATCCGAAAAGGGGACGTTTTATCACATATGGTGGACTTTCCCACTGTTTATGTCATGGTGGTCCAAAATATTTTAAACAGTGCAATTTAATCTGCAAAACATTTTTCTCTCCTTGTCCCAAATTTGCTCTTCTGGGACTACACTCACATCTACTCAATTCCTTACCATTAAAACTGTTCAAAAAATTACTGACGGCTGCCCGTTTATTGATACCCAGATACTGGCTAACCATGACCTTCCCCCCATTGAGCACTGGCTTAATAAAATGGCACTCCATTTACAGGTTCGAAGAAATGTCTGCATGGAAAACCACTCATATAGAAATTTCAGCGCCCTCTGGAAACCTTGGCAGGACTTTAGGAAACTTCCTCTGTGACTCAAATCATATGGGTACCATAACCCATATAGTGCAAGATTCACATTTGATGTATAGCACAGAACTCCACATGTTTATGTTTTTACTATTGTCATAATATTGATTGTAAGGTGATGTTGTGTGACACACATACGTGTCCATCACCATTAGCCTGTATCTTTGCTCTTCTTGTTAAAATACAATAAAAATATTTATAAAAAAAAAAAGATCTGCGTCACATCTCCTGTTTAAAGTGTGCGCATCCCTAAAATATCAGTGACATGAGGTGTACTTTTTCTGTAGATGTTGTCTGCTGCGGACAGTTTAAGGGAGTCTGTCACCTCCATATGGCCATATACAGTGCTTACATGGCTCTGTAGCACACCTATACAGGATTGTAATGGTACCTTTGTCTTTGTCTTTAGACTTGCACCAGCAGGAAAAACAAAGTTTAATTCATATGCAAATGAGCACTCGCAAGTGCCCAGGGGCGGCGTACATTGTGTAGGTGCCCAGGCTGCTCTGCCTTCTTTTCACTTTACTCCTCCCCAACCTCTGCCTTTGCCAGCCCTTCAAGTCCGGACCTATCGATGATGCAAGAGACTTGGAGGGCGGGCAAAGGCAGAGGCTGGGGAGGAGTAAAGGGAAAAGAAGGCAGAGCAGCCTGGGCACCTACACACAGAACGCCGCCCCTGGGCACTTGCGAGTGCTCATTTGCATATGAATTAAACTTCATTTTTTCTGCTGGTGCAAGTCTAAAGACAAAGGTAACGTTACAATCCTGTATAGGTGTGCTACAGAGCCATGTAAGCACTGTATATGGCCATATGGAGGTGACAGACTCCCTTTAAATTATCCGCACCACATCTCCTGTTTAAAGTGTGCGCATCCTTAAAATATCAGTGTCATCCAGTGTACTTTTTCTGTAGATTGCGTCCACTGCGGACAATTAAATTATCCGTGCCATATCTCCTGTTTAAAGTGTGGCATCCCTAAAATATCAGTGACATCCAGTGCACTTTTTCTGTAGACTGTGTCCGCTGCGGACAGTTAAATTATCAGCGCCACATCTCCTGTTTAAAGTGTGCTCATCCCTAAAATATCAGTGACATCAAGTGAACCTTTTTCCGTAGACACTGCGAACAGTCACATTACCTGTGGTACCTATCCTGTATAACGTTTCTTAATCACAAATAACTTGGTAAATTTTTTTGCGCATACACTTCCAATTCCTACGCTACTGTATGTGTGACATACTTTCAAGCATATATCACATTTAAAATGAAGAAGGCGAGCAGTAAGGGACGGGGAAGTGTCCGTGATGCTGATGATGCACGCAGAGGCCGTAGCTGTGCCTGCTGCCAGAGCACAAGAAAAACAATCATCCATGATACCTAGCTTCATGTCCCAGTTTGTATTGCCGCAGATAATGCTTCCAGTCAGTTAAGCACTACCCTGTCTTCCTCCAAGTCCAGTCTCAGTAGCCAGGAGTCTGGTCAACACAATCCTCACCCTGATCCTCCTTCCTCCCACCATGTACAGTCTGGCCAAACAAGTGATCCCACACTTGGATATTCCGAGGACCTCTTTTCATCGCCATTACTTGATTTGGCCCTTTCGCCAAGCACACTTGAAGAGGAACATGAGATCTTGTGCCCTGATTCCCAACTTCTTGAGCATCCACAGTCGCAAGAACATGACGGTGTTGAACGGCAATTAGTGTTTAATGAGGTGGATGATTATGAGACACAGTTGCCAATGAGTCAACCACAATTACCGTCTCAAGAGGTTGATGAAGAGGATGAGACACAGTTGTCAGTCACTGAGTTAGTGGTTAGGTCAACAAATCAGGAGGATGATCAGAGTGAGGAAGTGTAAGAGGAGGTGGTGGACCCTTGCAAGCACCATCAGCGACCACATCCACTTCCGTGTCCCAGCGCAGCGTCCAAATATCCTTACCCCAAGCCTTTGAACGCAAGTTGAAATACGCAGCCATCCACCCACAGGCCATAGCACTAAATGTGCAGGTTTTCAAATTACTGGCACTGGAAATGTTGCCATTTAGGCTTGTGGACACTGAGGCCTTCCTCAGCCTGATGTCGGCGGCTGTCCCGCGTTACGCAGTCCCCAGCCGCCACTATTTTTCAAGGTATGCCATACCCCGCCTTACACCAACATGTGTCCCGTAACTTCACCCGCGCCCTGACCAACACAGTTACTGGGAAGGTCCATATAACCACGGACACATGGACAAGTGCATTCTGCCAGGGACGCTACATTTCCATGACGGCACACTGGGTGAATGTTGCGGAGGCCAGGAGTGAGTCGTACCCTGGGATGGCACAGGTGCTACCGATACCAAGGCTTGCGGGCCCTAATTCCATCAAAGTTTCCGCCACCACCGACTTTAGTGGCTCCATCCCCCACTTCTCCTCCACTGCCTCCTACTCCACTTTTGAATTATCCGCGTACAGCACCAGTGAGTCATCAGTCAGTAGCTGGAAGCAGTGTAGCACTGCAGTGGGAAAGCGGCAATAGGCCGTGCTGAAGCTGGTATGCTTAGGGGACAAACAGCACACCGCCGCAGAGCTGTGGCAGGGGATAAGAGACCAGACTGAGCTGTGGCTCTCGCCATTTAACCTACAACCAAAATGTACTATAAAGAAATCCCAGCTAGCGCTTGAAGTCTTCTTTTATGTACTCTTTATTATGTCACATCAACATCTCGAAACAATGGACGTGTTTCGGCTAATCCAGCCTTTATTAGCCGAAACCCGTCCATTATTTTGTGATATTGATGTGACATAATAAAGAGTACATAATAGAAGACTTCAAGCACCAGCTGGGATTTCTTTATATTACGTTTTGGGATTTTGTTCATTCCCGTGCCGGCGTGCAAAAAGGATCGAGTGCCGACTACTTCTCTGTAAGGATCGAGTGCCGACTACTTCTCCTACAACCAGGCATTATTGAGTCTGATAATGGCCGTAACATGGTGGCGGCTTTGGAGCTTGGCAAGCTCAGACACATCCCATGCCTAGCCCACGTGTTCAACCTTGTGGTTCAGAGGTTTCTCAAAACCTACCCCAATTTGCCTGAGCTACTGGTGAAGGTGCTCCGCATGTGTGCACATTTCTGCAAGTCATCGACAACTTCAGCCGGTCTGTTAACGCTGCAGCAGCGCTTGAAATTGCCAGCTCACTGGCTGTTGTGCGACGTCAGCACGCGCTGGAATTCCGATTGCGGATCCGCAAAACACGGACACTGGCAATGTGCATTCCGCAATTTGCGGACTGCACATCGCCGGCACTATAATAGAAAATGCCTAATCTTGTCCGCAATTGCGGACAAGAATAGGACATGTTCTATTTTTTGGTGGAAACGGAAGCACGGATACGGAAGTGCGGATCTGCAAATGCGGATGCGGACAGCACATTCCGGCCGCATTGAAAATTAATGGGTCTGCACCCGTTCTGCAAAATTGCGGAACGGATGCGGACCCCTTTTGCGGACGTGTGAATGGACCCTAAAAGATATCCCTCAAAATATAAAAAAATTAAATTATTAAAGTTAAGCAAAAAGCATAGATGTGGTAGGCAATAACAAGTGCTCGGCGGCACTAAATCAGGTGCTAGCTGGCACCAAATCAGAAACCATATGTCCTACCACAATCCGGGAGGTTCCAGTGCACATCAATGAATCCCATAGGGTAAGCAAAAACCATCTATCCCTGGGCTAGATGAGGATGTGGTATTGAAGGACAGGGTGGGCAAAGAACTGTCCCTGAGATTGCCCTACAGGGGGGTGCTATTCTCATCCTGATAGCCTAACCACAAAGCACTGCCCTGATAAGAGTGACCCCGTCCGGAACCTTACCCTATATAAAAAAATAGCCCTAGTAAGCCCCTAGCCCCTAAGCCCCTGACTTCCAGGTGATCACTATATAGATCTATCTAAGTGTTTTTTTTTACTCATTATGAAAGTATATTATAAGTATATCGCACCCATCAATAGCACACCTATACCAGTCCTTAAAAGGACTTTTGAGGCCCTATTAGCTAGCGTTTGGTGTCCCTAACAGCCTGTCCTTGCTCCACACAGCAACCTCTCCCTACACTGGCAAAAGACTGAATGTAAAATGGCGGCCAGATCAGGTTTATTCATATGGTAGGGGGTATGTTCATGTGCTGAAACGTCTCAATTGGCTGTCCTGTACCACCTGATGGATGTGTCATGGGTCAAAGTTCTTCACAATGTAAAAGAATATGGCGGGCGCGAATATCACCATATGTTCGCATGTTCGACGAATCTCAAACACGCAAAGTTCACCGCAAAACGACCGCCGGGGGAACCGCACGCCCATCTCTATTTACAACTACTGGGTGTCCAAGCTGGACACGTAGCACGAACTTGCGCTCTATGCCTTGGAGGTGCTGGCCTTCCCTGTCGCCAGCGTTTTGTCTGAGCGGGTATTTAGTGCTGCTGGTAGCAATATAACAGATAAACGTATCTGCCTGTCAACTGAAAATGCTGACAAGTTGACTCTTATAAAAACGAAGTAGGCCTGGATTGACCATGACTTCTCGACTGCACCAGAAGAAAGCTGATGAATATAAAGGCACTTTAAATGTGTTGTTTAAATAGTACTGAAAACCCTGTATTCCCATGCACCCCTTCTACCACAAACAAGGGATTATGATTTTTTAGAGGGTCAGCTCACCGGCAGGCCCACACCTAAAACCTTTTACAAGTTCAGCTCACCTAAGGCCCTCGCATATAATGTTTTACAGGGTCAGCTCACCAGCAGGCCCGCGCCTAAAATCTTTTACAGGGTCAGCTCACAGGCAGGCCCTCACATATAATTTTTTACAGGGTCAGCTCCCCAGCAGGCCTTCACCTACAATCTTTTACAGGGTCAGCTCACCAGCAGGCCTTCACCTACAATCTTTTAAGGGGTCAGATCACTGGCAGGCCCTCACCTAATTATACCTAATAGGTCATTTGCACACATGCTGCCTTGCTTGGATTTGGTAGCCGTAGTTGTTTCTCAGGCTCCCTCTCCGTAATTGAACCATGATTCCCCCGTTACCCATGGTCTACATGGTTTGGGCTGAAAATAACATCGAAAGTTGATGGGGCAGACATCCGAATGGATCTTCGCTGTCACGGGAATGTGCGATCGGCCCCAGGTTATCTAGAGTCACCAAAGCGGCAGCAGGCCCTCGCACATAATGTTTTAGATGGTCAGATCAGCAGGTCCTTGCTCCAAATGTTTTGTAGGGTCACCAGCAGGCCATTAATCATAATTTTTCAAGGGTGTGTATGATGTCCTCCTTTATGTGTAACAAAGGGTGTTTTGGAGTGCCGGTTCCTTGTAATTTTTGGCAGCCCTTTCACTTAGTGCATAGGCTTTATGAGTGTAGCCGTCCCACTACATGAACACAATGTGAATGAGGCCATCCTTTATGTGATATACAGGATATATTGTGCCTCTTCCTTGTAATTTTTGGCAGCACTTGCACTTTATATACAAGTAAATATACAGGAAAGAATGTTTCCTAACAATTTTTCCTCTAAAATCAATTTTATCTTCAGTTTTGTGCGTATAATTGTCAGTCTGTAAAAGTGGCGTATTTCTCGGACAACATCGTTCCCAGCAGTAACCATTTCGGTGGTGTTTCCATCAATTTCTGACATTTTCCTTTGAACCAGGCCCCCTCCCTTCTTCAGAGCAGGGGGTGCCTGGTTTAATGCTCGGGTTCTCCCATTGACTTTTATTATTGCAGAACCTCAAAAGCAGCCACCTGCAAGAACATTTCTTTTTTTCTCATTTGAACAGAAAGACAGCAGTTTTTTTTTTTCAAACCTGAAGTTTCTCTAGGGTAAGTTCCATCTTAGCATTATGCTGCAGTGCTAACTGCTGAGTAACTAGTGTATCTTTTTTATTCAGTGCAGTAGAAACATCCTATTGGTATAGTCATTAAACGTGCTGGATTGTAGCAAAAGCAAAACTAATCATAAATTACACTGTACACAAAAATTTAACTGCCTTCCCTGAAAAGTTCAAGTTCTGGTGTGTGTGTGTGTGTGTGTGTGGGAGGGGGGGGGTGCAAAGAAGGGGCAATCTCAATACAATAGCACAACACGTTTTACAGAGGATACTATATTAAAGGAAGGAGGGGTAATCTTATAGTAGGTTGACAACTTGTGTTCTACACCACAGAAAATTTTTGGGTGAATCGGCAAATTTGAACGCACATAAGACATTAGGCCTAAATCTGTTACTGGCATCATTACTGCATTATTGCCAAAGTAAATTTTCCAAATCCTTGTCTTCAGTGTGTTTTTAGAAAGGGAAGGACAAGTAATTGAACCTCTCTGTCTTTTAGTTCCCGAAAACAGAATGGCAAACTGTTCCATACGTGTCACTGTGTACAATAGGCCAAATGTCAGGAATAGAACAAAAGACTTAGGGTCAGACTTTGTGCTCCCAGAGCTAGAATGTGGGTAGTAGCAGCAGAAATCAGGCCAGAAGTAGTAGTAGTTGGCCACAGTTGTCCCTGGTTTCAGAAAGGTGCAACATTATCATTGAGAAGAAAGAGGATGAGATTGGGGATTGGATGGCACAATCCTCCCTTCAGTCACAGCAGGATGATGTGGAGGTGACAGGTTCACAGCATTCCTCTTGCTCCTCCTCCTTGAAGCACCAGAGAACCCTTTCAGTGGAGTCCTCTCTGTCTTCACTGCCGCTACGAAAAGAGGCAACAAAACCTCACCACTCCCTATGGCAGGCAGTCAAGAGAGTCTCTCTGTTAATGACTTGTGTGAGAGCAGTCAATGTATGGACTGCCCTGAGGAGTAGGTTCAGAAGGAGGCGAGGGACCCTATGCATGGCTGTGTTTGTGTTGGTAATAGTGTCACCCGTAGCCACAGTATCGGCATTGGGTACAGTGACATTGGCAGTCAGGGCTAATGCAGCAAAGAGAATCTAAAGGGGGGCCAAGGATTTTACTATGACATATCACAGTCTGATAAAATTGGCAGGGAAGGTGAGGATTCTGATGATGATTGTGTGTTGGACTGGACCTGGGAGCCAGATCAGAGTGCCAAGGAGGAAGTAACATGATAGGAGCAGGGTGGTGGCAGAAGCAGCAATAAAGAGGAGAGGTGACATATGGTAGGAAACTCCCAAAGAACTGCTGGAGTTATAGCGGCTTTGGGAACTGGTTATGCAGCTGACACTGTGGGTGCATTAGGCTTAAAACGTGCCAGAGCTAAGCTTGCCAATTTTCTCCATGATGCCGAAAGACAGCAGCATTGAGCTATGCAAGCTCTTGCAGAGTAAAATAAGCTGTGGTCAGTCAGCCACAAACATAGATAGTGTTGATCACGAATATTCTAATCGCAAATTTTTATTACGAATATCGGCACTTCGAGAATTCATTAAGCGCTATATATTTGTAATCACAAATATTCTAGATTTTTTTTTTCATCACTAACCTCCCTTCTTGCTTGTGGGCCAATGATAAGGCTGTAATATCTTTGTCAGAGCTTAGCAACATCCCTAGCAACCAATACTATATAATAAACTTCCCAGCAGCCATTTTCTGCAGTTTTTTGCAGTTCTGAGAGAGACAGAAGTGTCATTGCTGAGCTCTGTGCTTTCATCTGGATCCTATTCCTTACCCAATTACTTTAGATATTTAGTTAGCTCATATATATAATACAGATAGTTAGTGGAAGATAGTCAGTGGTTAGGTTAGATAGTGATATAGTGCAGCTGATAGGTTCCAGTGCAGGGTGTTAGGTAGTGGGATAGGAATTACTGTTTCTCTGCTGTCCATACATACTACAGACATAGTGCTGTGATGTCACAACAATACTTAGTGCACCAATCAGTAATATCGACAGTGCCGCCCATAATTATTCATACCCCTGGCAAATTTTGACTTAAAGTTACATTTATTCAAGCAGCAAGTAATTTTTTGACAGGAAATGACATAGGTGTCTCCCAAAAGACAATGTACAAGAGGCATTATTGTGGAAAAAAAATAATTCTCAGCTTGTATTTCGTGTTGAGCGGGAGGAGCCATATTCGACTTCGCTATATTTTGCGAATATTACCTTGAATATTCGCCTTATATTCGTCGAAATCGAATATTTGTCATTTTTGTATTTATCACGATTAATATGCGATTTAATCATTCGCATATTGCGATTTTTAAGCTTAGAATTTGAAGTTATAAATTATAACTTCAAATTACCTTATAACTTAATAATAAGGCAACTTTCCTATTCTTTAATCTTGGAGATCTAGATTTAACACGAATATAGCGCTATATTCTATGGGCCAGATTTATCATGACTCTGACAGCTCACTCCACTTTCACATATGGCTAAAGTCAGTTTTAGCCAAGCAGATTTAGGATCGGCCCTTTAAGACTGTAATAAATGTGGTTTGACGGTAGCAGTTTATCCGTCAGTAAGCAGCTTTACAAAAGTCGCACATCTTTACGAAAAAGTCGCACGTTTTATGAAAAAGTCGCATTTTCTATTAAAAAGTCTCATAAGATAAGCATGGTCCTCACTGGAGTGAAATTGCGAATTTTTTTTGCGACTTTTTAGCGACTTTTTAAATAGTCCCAATAGTAAATCTGTCTAGAGATTTATTTACATAAGTAAACACACCCACTTTCAGAAAACTGGCGAGCATAGTGCAGAGCAGTAAAAAGTCGCAAATTTGTGTGCAGTTTTAGCGTTTGCGCATTTTTTTGTGACTTTTTCACTCCATTATTCTGACCTGAGCTAATGATAAATCTGGCCCTATGTCTTTATATTAATAAAAGAATCAAGATAGCGAAGTATTCTTTATTCTACATCAACGAAGATAGCAAAGTACTCTACATGAACGAAGATAGCGAAGTATTCTACATCAACGAAGATAGCAAAGTATTCTTTATTCTACATCAACGAAAATAGCAAAGTCTTCTACATCTTCCTCAATTTAAGTTATTATCGCATTGCGATTACAACTTAGGCGATTTTGATAATGGTGGTATTGGGAGAATTAACAGTCGGATATAACGAATATAGTACTATATCTAAGAATAGTGGATTATAAAAGTTGAATTTGCAATGCTGTTAATAATAATAGCAAATATTATCGCATTGCGATTACAAATTAGCACTGCTAGATTCCATATTCGTTAACTTTGTTAATTCTATCAAGCTGACCCATTCCATTAGAGACCCAGCAGCAGCTACAAGTTAAAATCGCAATGCGATTAATATAACTTGAATTAATCGCATTGCGATTTCAACTTAGACCTGGTTTACTAAATTACTTTAAATTAGCGAGGATGACGAATATATTTATTAGTCAAAACGAAATATTCTCCATCTTCGCTAATTCAAGAAAGCCAACCATTGTAAACCAGGTACAAGTTAAAATCGTTATGCGATTTATTCAAGTTATATTATTCGCATTGCGATTGCAACTTGATTCTCACATCCTACAGTACATGGTAGCATGGAGGCGTTCCCATGGTGATGGGGACGCTCCATGCGCACGGGAAGTTGATAGAGGCGGCAACGGGCACTGACTTGAGCGGGCAGGGAGCAAGGAATCCTCTCTTAAAAGTACTGCTTTTGGACAAAGCTAGGGTAACAATAAAAAAACGAATATTCGAAATAACGAATATATAGCACTATATTCTAATATTCGCGAATTAGCGAAGTGCCAATATTCGCTTAAAAATTTCGATATTGGAATATTCGCGCTCAACACTACTTGTATTTACATTTGAGCAAAAAGTGTCCAGTCCAAAATTATTCATACCCTTCTCAATAATCAATAGAAAAGCCTTTATTGGCTATTTACAGCAATCAAACGCTTCCTATAATTGCAGACCAGCTTTTTCCATGTCTCCACAGGTATTTTTGCCATTCATCTTTAGCAATGAGCTCCAAATCTTTCAGGTTGGAGGGTCTTTTTGCCATCACCCTGATCTTTAGCTCCTTCCACAGATTCTCATTTGGATTCAAGTCTGGGACTTGGCTGGGCCACTCCAAAACGTTAAGGTTGTTGTCTGCTAACCATTTCTTTCTTCACCACTTTGCTGTGTGTTTTGGGTCATTGTCATGCTGAAATGTCCCTGGTGCCCAAGGCCAAGTTTCTCTGCAGACTGGCTGATGTTGTCATTGAGAATTCCTCATGTATTGCTCTTTTTTCATGGTGCCGTTTACTGTAATTAGGTCCCAGGTCCATTGGTTGAAAAACAACCCCAAAGCATTAGGTTCACACCACCATGTTTGTCAGTGGGGATGGTGTTCTTTATTTATTTTTTTGCCTTCTTCTGGATCACTTGCAGGATAAATCGGCTGAACTGGATGACAGATGTCGTTTTTTAGCCTTATATACTATGTTACTATGTTACACTGTAAGCCATATCTGTTCAGCTGAGGAGACCATTAGAGATGAGCGAATCGAAGCTGACGAAGTGGAATTCAATCCGAATGTCAGGAAATATTAGATTCGCACCGAAGCCGAATTTCCTCACGCTTTGTGGTAACAAATCACATTTTTTTCAAAATGTCTGCTTCACATGTGAAGACATGGAGAAGGAACTCTGGGCAGGTGGGATCACCCATAATGCCATGCATGCAGCCAATCAGCAGCCAGCCAGACCTGTGATGTCACAGCCCTATAGATAGCGTCAACCATACTAGATTCTGCCATTTACCAGTGTACTTAGTGCAGGGAGAGACGTCTGCAGGCGCTAGGGACAACTTCATTGTGCTACAAAACGATTTACAAGTGCAGGGCAAGATTATTCAAGGTGTAGGGGAAAGGATAGGGAGGAATCACTGCACAGCATTTATGTAGAAACAGGTTCAGTTGTGGAGGTTACAGCCTGGGTAATAGGAACAATCCTATTACACCTTATTGCACTGGGTGGGATCTAAATTGGCCATTATACAGCTCTGTAAATTCCAGCAAACTGTTCTTATTAGGGTGCAAGGTGCTGTTTGAAACAGGCATTAAACAGGGTTTGGTTCCACAAGGAGAATTGGTAGTAACAATATATTAATTAGTTATACATATAGTATTTATTCAAACATGCTAAAGATATAGTAGCTAAAAAATATTACTTTAAAATTCATAAAACATCTAAGGTAGCAATGGTATAATTTAGTATAATTTAGTACTTTTCTGTATTTAAACAGGAATTTTTATATGGAAAACATACATTCTCTCCAGAGGGTTAATTAACCCAATGAGTATCCCGATGGATGGTGTTTGAGTGCTGGGAGATCGATCTGTACTGTAGTAGTCAGATACAGTTTTTTAAGGGGTCACTTGTATCCTTTATGACTTAGTCTCCACTTCACATAATCAATATAATACCGCTATAATGTCACTGCCTGTTTGTGGAAATAGACCGGAATGGTTTTACTCACTGTTTCAGATCGAGTAGGTGCCGGTTTTGTTACATCAGCTCGTGGCGTCCCACGTGTAGATGGAGTTCTTCATAGGCTGCGGTATAGTGCGGTTTTAATTTCCGAAAGACTTGTGAAGATCTTTTCGCAGGATTCGGGATCCTCGGTGATCGTGTATAGCTGTGCTGTCCTGGAGATCACCTGGTAGCAAATTCCTTCTGCGCTGTTTGTTTGTATCGCGCAGGGTTGATTCTCACCAGGGAAAAAAATCTCAGGAAAGGAAGACAGATATCCAGCTTTTCTTTGGAAACGAATATTCACCGGTCCCTTTCTTTAAGCGCTTTTGGTCCTCCGGTTCTGTACTTTATCTCATGGGATTAATTACCATACGTGTTTCGGAGTGGACTACGACTCCTTCTTCAGAAGGACTGACTGAAGAAGGAGTCGTAGTCCACTCCGAAACACGTATGGTAATTAATCCCATGAGATAAAGTACAGAACCGGAGGACCAAAAGCGCTTAAAGAAAAGGACCGGTGAATATTCGTTTCCAAAGAAAAGCTGGATATCTGTCTTCCTTTGCTGAGATTTTTTTCCCTGGTGAGAATCAACCCTGCGCGATACAAACAAATAGCGCAGAAGGAATTTGCTACCAGGTGATCTCCAGGACAGCACAGCTATACACGATCACCGAGGATCCCGAATCCTGCGAAAAGATCTTCACAAGTCTTTCGGAAATTAAAACCGCACTATACCGGAGCCTATGAAGAACTCCATTACACCTGGGACGCCACGAGTGATGTAACAAAACCGGCACTACTCAATCTGAAACAGTGAGTAAAACCATTCCGGTCTATTTCCACAAACAGGCAGTGACATTATAGCGGTATTATATTGATTATGTGAAGTGGAGACTAAGTCATAAAGGATACAAGTGACCCTTAAAAAACTGTATCTGACTACTACAGTAGATCGATCTCCAGCACTCAAACACCATCCATCGGGATATCAATTGGGTTAATTAACCCTTTGGAGAGACTGTATGTTTTCCATATAAAAATTCTGTTTAAATACAGAAAAGTACTAAATTATACTAAATTATACTAAAATTAGTACGCATTGTACCTTAGATGTTTTATGAATTTTAAAATAATATTTTTTAGCTATATAGTTTTAGCATGTTTGAATAAATACTATAATGTCACAACTAATAAATATATTGTTATACCAATTCTCCTTGTGGAACCAAGTGGTGGTGTGCCCTACTACTCTATATTCTTTTTTTCTTAATAATTTTTAGAGGATTGGGTGAATCCTTTTTGTAGGAGGCACCCATATCGTTCATGATTAGTAGGTGAGCCCTCTCTAAATATATTCTTTTAACATTAAACAGGTTTATTAAGGAAATATTTCCATGTCTTATTTGCCCTTGTGCGGTGGCAGTTATATGTTCTAAAGCATTTTTTGGCTTGTATTAGTGGTTAAAAAGGGCTTATTAGCCGTTGTGTGGTGAAGTGCTAAAATTACAGCCCTTTTTGCCGTGTATTAGTGGCAAAAGTAAAATATATTTGCCTCATTCAGCGGTGCAGTTATCTGTTCTAAAGCCTTTTGTGGCGTGTATTAGTGGAAAAAGAAAATAAAGTATTTGCCATTCAGCGGTGCAATTATATGTTCTAAAGCCCTTTTTGGTGTGTACTAGTGACACAAAAAAGTATTTGCCGTTGTGTGGTGAAGTGAGAAAATTATAGCCCTTTTTGGCATGTATTAGTGGAAAAAAGTGCTTATTAGCCTTTGTGTGGTGAAGTGAGAAAAATTTTTGGGGAGTGTTTTAATTTCCTTTTTATTTATTTATCTGATCTAACAGTATGTCAGACAGAGAAGTGCCAGGCCATGCACAGGGGAGTGGCAGAGGACTAAATGTTTCTGGCGCAGGCAGAGGTTGCAGCAGATTAAGGGGGCGTGGCAGCAGGGGCGGCAGAGAGAGGCCTGAGCTCCCGGTGTCATCTAGCAGTCGTGTCTTGATCAGCAACCCAGGGGTTCTTGAATGGTTGACTCGTCATCTCTGTTTTGGATCCTCTCTTGTTTTTTTTTGGCATTAGCAATACTGATGGATTACTGACCAAATGCTGACCGAGTGAAGGCAGATACTCCACAGACAGGATGCATTTTTGGGGGGTTATTGTTCTGATGTATCAGAGGAAGGGCAAAATAATCAGTGACATCAACACAAACTTACTGCCGACACCCTCTCCACTCTGTAGGGGGCTCTACTTTTATAAGCATTTAATAGAACAGGTTCTGTAGACATCTATGTGGAATCAGCTGACGACGGTGTAAAAGGAGTGCGCTTCTTCTTGGCGCTAACATTGACCTGTAGGGTTGAGTTCATACTTGAGTTATTTGGTCAGTTTTAGTTCCATGACTGCCCAAATAAGTGAAGTATGCAGTGATTCTAAGACAACGCCTGTCATCTGCATGTCATACGGACTCACAGTATAATTTCACAGCCACAGCAGACTCCCAATGAATGTTACTACAAGGCACAGTGTTCTACACAATTATAAAGGCTCTCTGCAGCCAGGAAATAGCTGTCTTTTACGCGATTCGCCGCAAATAAATTCGTATCAAAGCAAATGTTTTCAAAAAGAATTCCGGTCTAACCGGCCGAATCGAATTTGTTAAAAATGCACATCATCTCTAGAGACCATATATTAAACTGTTTACTTTCAACAGGGGCTTTGAAATATATAGCTAAGTGTCGACGGATTGTAGTGATGTGTGGGGGTCAGTGCAGCATTGCCCATGCTTGACAGAAGATAATAACACAAGTCCACAATAAACAATACAGCGCTATTTTTCAACTTTATAGTGCATCAAAAGACATGATGAAATGAGAAATCAGACAGAGAGGGCATCACAACCTTTTACTTGGCAGAGTTATAGTCAATGGCAATTTTCACTCTATAACTTGTGTAGAATGTGAAGATGAGAAATTGATGTCTTACAGAATCCCATTGTGATATTATGTGGCAATTAGTTCTACAAAGAGACTTTCTTATGAAAAGAAAAAAAAATCTCAATTAAAGGGGGTAATTATTAAGACTGGTGTTTTAGGCGCTGGTCTGAATAACCCCTATATTCTGGCAGTAGATCCCCCGAAGTTATGTAGATGGCGCCGGGCTTCTACATAACATTCGGCGCATCCAGTGCCAGGTTTTTTCTTTTCAATTCTCTTTTTGATTATTTTTTTTAAAAGTAGAACGGAAAATTGAACAGGAGGTACAATGTTGCAAGTATGGACAAGTGTGCATGAGTAACAAAGACATCATGTTACTAAGTATGTTGACATTGGCACACAGATCTATAATAGACATATTGTACCAAAATGTTGAGAGTTAGAAATGTAGTGGTGAGAAAATGGGGGGGGGGGAGTGCTAATAGGAGAGGTAGGAAGAGGACAGCAAGAGGCAGGGCCGTGCAAGAATTTTTGCCAACACAAAGCGAAGCTACATTTTGGCGCCCCCGCCTCGCAGTTCACCTGGTCCTGGTCCGTCTGCAGCAGCTGGCTTATCCTCTGTGTGGTCCTGGTATCTTCTCTCTGCTTCAGACAATCGCTGGTTTGAGGACCCTATTTTTCGCCCTCTAAGACACACCTAGGTTTTAGAGGAGGATAATAAGAAAAAAATATTTTCCATTACACCTCAGGTCAGACCAGCAATCAGACCCCCAAAGTTAATCCGACCTCAGCTCACAGCCCCAATCAGACCCCCAATGTTAATCAGACCTCAGATCAGACCCCTATGTCAGACATCCGCCCCCATCCATCAGCCCCCCTGTCACATTTCTCCCCCTCCATGTCACATTTTTCCGCCCTCCCCTAGGGTGCGCCCTAAGGCAGCCGCTTGGTCTGCCTTATGGTAGCACTGGCCCTGAGCATAGGAAAGGGGAAAGGGGGGGGGGGAAGGGCTCATAAAGAATAGAGGTCTTAGACTATTTAAACATTTGTATCTTGAGGTACATCAGCTAATTGTTGGAGGGCAAATGAGGTTGAGCGGAAGGTAACCCAATCTTTCCAGATCGATTGGAACTTTGTGTGTGAACGTAGTTCCCAAGCCGAGAGTTCCTCCATGGGGAATATATAGTTGACATTTTGTAGCCATTGAGATATGCTGGGGGGGCTTTGATGATCCCATCGCAGTGGAATTAGAGATTTTGCTGCTGCCGTGAGATGTTGGAATAATATCCGTTTTGTGTGCAGTATATCTTCAAATCTTATATTAAGTAAGATGGAGATAGGGGAGGGATCTTTATCTAAAAAACAAATACTCTTGGTTAGTTTAATCACCTCCGACCAAAAGGGTGTCAGCACGGGACAAGACCACCACATGTGGAAGTAAGAACCTTGCGAGAGTTGGCACTTCCAACATATGTCAGAACTGAGACAGTTCATCTGCTTAAGCCGCATTGGAGTGCGGTACCACCTGGACGTTAGTTTAAATGAGTTTTCTTGGAGACGGGTGCATCGGGATATACCGTGAGATTTACTGTATATTTGTTTAACCTCTAGTGGTGTCCATGTAGTCCCAAAGTCCCTACCCCATTCCGAGACATATCCTCTGTCTAAAGGTGATTTGACCATTTGTAAGATTTCATAGACTTTTGAAAGAAGATGTTTAGGGGTGCTCTGTGAAGCTACCAGTTTTTCAAAAGCTGTGAGATCGCTAGGGACATTTCCTTGAGATAAGTAAGGGAATACTAACGAGCGTATGTGTGCCCTTTGTAAAAAGTGGAAGGAGGTATGTGTCAGAGGGTCATCCAGTGTATCAGTGTTCAAAAAGGAGTATAGTAAAATGGATTTCATATCTTGGATTTTAAGACTAGTCTCAGGTGATTTTCTTTGGTATAGTTCTGGTACATCAGCTAACGACATTAGAGGGGAGAGGTTAGGGCTAATCTTTTCTGCGTATGTGTGCCAAATCTTCAACGTGGTTTGAGTGATGGCATTTTGTGTAAAGTGGGCAGGAGGTTTACGATCTATTTGGTCTTTCTGCCATAGGAGGGAACTCAGTGGGCATTTCGCTAAGTGTTCTTCTAATGGTATCCATAATTTATTAGTATCTTTGCGTAGCCAGTATATTACTCTAGACAAGTGAACAGCCTCATAATATTGTTTCCAGTCTGGCAAAGACATACCACCTCTTCATTTGTGTTGAATCAGAAGGTTATGGCATTGTCTAGGTATGCCGTCACGCCAAAGAAAGTTGCTTATTAATCTCCTGACATTTGAGAAAAATTGAGCCGGGAGGGGGATTGGGAGAGTTTGAAATAGATATAGTAATTTGGGGAGTAGTATTGCTTTTATGAGATTCTTCCGTCCCATCCAAGATAAAAAGGGGAGGGACCAGGATTCTAGTATTCATTTGAACAACTGTGGGATGGGGGCATAGTTAAGGGAGTACAGTTCATTCCAGAGAGTGCTGAGCTTAAGTCCTAAGTATGTAATGTGCGATTTCGGCCAATGGTATGGGTAATGTGACTGTAGGACGTTTAGTTCTATTCCATCTATATTGAAGCCTATGGCTTCTGATTTAAAGACGTTTATTTTAAAATTTGAGATAGCTCCGTAGTCCCGAAGAAGAGATTGCACCGCAGGGAATGCTGAGGATGGGTTAGATATTATTAGTAAAATGTCCTCAGCGTAGGCAGCTGAGCTATGTATGTATTTCCCATCGTCGAACCCAGTGATGTCCGGGTGAGCTCTGATCGCGGCTAAGAGGGGTTCTAATGAGAGGACAAATAAGATCGGTGAAAGGGGGCATCCCTGACGAGTACCATTTTTTATCTGAAAAGGGGTTGATAGGGATTGATTTATACGTTGTCTAGCCGTGGGACGTGAATACATGATAAAAATGGCATCTATAAAAGTTTGTGGGAAGCCGAAGTGTAGTAAAAGCTCTTTCATGTAGGTCCAATTTACCCTGTCGAAGACCTTTTCTGCGTCTGTCCCCAGCAGCACCAATGGTGATTTGCTGTGTGATGCTATTTGTATCAGAGACAAGACCCTCATAGTATTGTCCTTTCCCTCTCTGCCAGACACAAATCCTACCTGTTCCGGAGAAATTAATTTTGGAATTAGAGGGTTAAGTCTATCAGCGAGGAGACTATCGTATATTTTCAAATCTACGTTAAGTAGCGAAATAGGTCTGTAGCTGCCACATTGGGCGGGGTCTTTACCCTCTTTATGAATGAGGGTAATATACGCCTCCAGTGATTGTTGTGGTAGTTCAGTGCCTGACAGATAAGCATTACATGTGTTTACAGCATTATTATGCCTCCTCTACCTTACACTAAGGAGACTGAAAAATTGGGTCAGTGGCCCTGTGTATTTTGGACGAGAACCTTGAAGGTCTTGGTGATTTTCACTCAAATCTGAGAAGGAGATAAGGTAGTGTGGGACGGTATCCCTCTGTATAGAGGTTATTCTATGATAGTTCAGACAGTGTCTGGAGAGAATTCCAAATGATTTGAAGGATGTGATTCCGTTGTATCTGAGAGCAGAGTTGCCCTTAGATTTGTACTGGGGGGTACAGGCTCGAGGAGTGTAGGATTTGTGGTCCCCAAATGCTGTGTGGCCAGAATGTAGTAATAATAGGTCTGCAGGTGGGGGACAAACAGGTCCGATGGAGCCTTTATTGTGCTGCAGGTTCGCACACTTGTGCGGTGCTGAGCAGGAGCAGAGGCGCCAGGTAGGATTGTGCACCCCAGCGTGTGAACGAGCACAGGTCGGATTGCGTAGACTGACCTCTCAGTGTTTTAACAGTCCCAGCTATGATTTCAGTACCTGGTGTGGTACAGCACAAAGGGCAGCGTTCGGGTGATGAAGGGATCCAAGTTACTCCAGGCCCTCTACCCGATGATCGTCCCGCCACCCTCGCCGTCGCTCAGGAGAACAGCCGGAGCTCCACACCTCCCGTCAGACTCTGGTGGGTATTGGTGACTTACCGACTAATTATCGGGTCTGTCTCACGCGGCGCTGGGTTCTTTGGAGGTTAGCGGTGCGTCCGCAATCGGGTGTCTTTATGAAGGATAAAATCCGCTTCCGGGACCCGTAATCGAGGTCGTGATCTTGATCGCCAAGTAGGCCGCAGTTTGGAACTAGAGTCTTATTTGACGTATGAGTCCCAGAATTGGCTTGAACTGCAGCTTGAGAGGAGAAGAGAAGATTAGGCAGGATTCCAAGGTTCTGGAACCCAAAATAACGTTGGGATGGGAAAGGATTCTTCTCCTATGTGCAGAGCCTGGTTAGAAGCAGTCTTCCCTGTTCGGCAGCAGGCCACGCCCCCATCCAGTGCCAGTGTAAGTGTAAGCCAGCTTCCTTGCTGGCTTGCATTTGGACCATTTTCTACGCCGAAAACAGACGTAGAAAATTATGAACAAGATGGGCCTGCTAGCCCCTCCCCTTCCCCGCCCTCGTCCACTTTTTTAGACCTGGCGTAGGCGGGTCGCCGTATGTGACGCAACTAACCATTGGGGAGAATGGAATGGTAAGTTCCATTCTATCTAAAGGTACTCTCTGCCATATACACTGCCACCTGCTGGACAACCAGGTACAGTGAAATACAATACCTAACAGTTACATAGCAATTGTTTAACCCCTTCAGGACACAGCTATTTTTCACCTTCAGGACGCAGCTCAATTTTGCAAATCTGACATGTGTCACTTTATGTGGCAATAACTTTAAAACGCTTTTACTTATCCAGGCCATTCTGAGAATGTTTTCTCGTCACATATTGTACTTCATGACAGTTGCAAAATTGAGTCAAAATATTTCATTTTTATTTATAAAAAAAATACAAAATATACCAAAAATTTGGAAACATTTGCTAATTTCCTAATTTCCAAATTTTTATTTCTCTACTTTTATAATAGATAGTAATACCTCCAAAAATAGTTATTACTTTACATTCCCCATACGTCTAATTCATGTTTGGATCATTTTTAAAATGACATTTATTTTTTTTTGGACATTAGAAGGCTTAGAAGTTTAGAAGCAAATCTTTATTTTTTTTTGAAAATTTCCAAAACCCAACTTTTTCAGGACCAGTTCAGTTATGAAGTCACTTTCTGGGGCTTACATATTAGAAACCACCCATAAATCACCCAATTTTAGATACTACACCCCTCAAGCTATTTAAAACTGATTTTACAAGCGTCGTTATCCGTTTAGGTACTCCACTAGAATTAAAGGAAAATGGGAATGAATTTGTCTTTTTTTAGCATATTTGAAATTTGAATCTATTTTTTCTGCCATACATCAAGAGTTAACAGCCAAACAAAACTCAAAATCTATTATGCTAAATCTGAAGTTTACAAAAACACCTAATGTGTGCTCAAAAACTGATGTATGGGCGCACATCAGGCTTCAGAGTGGAAGGAGCACCATATGGCCTTTGGAGAGCGGATTTAGCTGGAATGGTAATTGGGGGCTATGTCGCATAGCAAGACACCCTAAGGTGGCACTACAGTGGAAACCCTCAAAAAGTGACCCCATTCCAGAAACTACACTCCTCAAGGAATATTTCAAGGTGTGTAGTGAGCACTTTGACCTCAAAGGTGTTTCCTAGAATTAGGAAACACTTGGCAGTGAAAATGAAAAATTGCATTTTTTTCCAGAAAAAGTTGTTTACACCCACATTTTTCACTATCACAAAGGGTCATATGTGACATAGCTCCATTCCAGCTAAATCCTCTCTCCAAAAACCATATGGTGCTCCATCCACTCTGAAGCCTGCTGTGCGCCCATACATAATTTTTTGAGCACATATGGGATGTAGCCGTATTCTGGGATAAAAGGGGAACAAAATGTTGTCCTGTTACCCTTTGGGAAAGTGGAAAATGTGGGTGTAAAGCAACTTTTTCTGGAAAAAATCTAAATTTTTCCTTTTCACAGCCAAGTGTCCTAATTCTACCAAATTCCTGATGGATCAAAGTGCTAACTACACAACTTGAAATATTCCTTGAGGGGTGTAGTTTCCAGGATTCAGGTCACTTTTTGGGGGTTTCCACTGTAGTGCCACCTCAGGGTGTCTTTATTGAAGGAGCACCATATGGCTTTTGGAGAGCGGATTTAGCTGAAATGGTAATTGGGAGCTATGTTGCATATGAAGACACCCTGAGGTGGCCCTACAGTAGAAACTCCCAAAAACTGACCCCATTGCGGAAACTACACCCCTCAAGGAATATTTGAAGGTGTGTAGTGAGCACTTTGACCCATCCGGCATTTCACAGAATTAGGAAACACTTGGCTGTGAAAAGGAAAAATTAAAACATTTTCCCGAAAAAGTTGTTTACACCCACATTTTTCACTTTCACAAAGGGTAACCGGACAAAATGCACCCCACATTTTGTTCCCCATTTCCCCCAGAATACGGCTACACACCAGATGTTCTAAAAAAAAATGATGTATGGGCGCACAGCAGGCTTTAGAGTGGAAGGAGCACCATATGACCTTTAGAGAGCGGATTTAGCTGGAAAGGTAATTTGGCGCTACAGTATGTCGCATATAAAAACACCCTGAGGTGGCCCTACAGTGAAAACCCATAAAAAGTAACTTCATTCTGTTGGATGATAATAATTTAATTAAGAATTATTAATTATGGTCATAAAAATAATTAACCATAAAAAAAAAAGTTATAACATTTTTCAGAAATTCTTAAAATCCTGACCTGGTGAATTGTAGACAAACTAATTGATACAATTCACATCTGAGTCCGACTATTTCCTCAGATAAATAAGTTCTTTTGACGTGAGATTACATTAATGATAAAAATGTAGCTCTCCATTATACAATAATACGCAGGTATTATAAAAATATGCAAATTTATTGGTTACAAGATTATAAACATACATAAGTAAATAAACACAATGATACATGCAAATGAATATATATATAGCATTGATATAAAGCATTACAAGCTTAACAATACATGTGAGTGGGAATAACTTATTATTGGTCATTATAACCAAGCTATTATTAGGTTAGGATATCAAAATAGGAACATAAGTTTAGAGAAAACCTCATGATATCAAGATGGGCATGTCTAATCCTAGACATCAATATGGACTGCTAAATACATTCCGCCTCCCTCTAACCAACTACACATCACATGACTTCAGGCATGGGAACTTCCATCCAAGGATATAACTTAGAAGAGATAACAGTATCCTTCCACCCCATCCTGGACAATTTCACACATATAACTTTGGTAAGACTATTAAGACAAATAACAGGGATCTAGGATCTTTGCTAGACCATATCTTAAATGGGAAGGACTTGAAACAAATCTTTCCTGTGGGAATCCATCACTTAGCTTGGCGAAGAATGTTCTATCAATATATATACAGTACAGACCAAAAGTTTGGACACACCTTCTCATTCAAAGAGTTTTCTTTATTTTCATGACTATGGAAATTGTAGATTCACACTGAAGGCATCAAAACTATGAATTAACACATGTGGAATTATATACATAACAAACAAGTGTGAAACAACTGAAAATATGTAATATTCTAGGTTCTTCAAAGTAGCCACCTTTTGCTTTGATTACTGCTTTGCACACTCTTGGCATTCTCTTGTTGAGCTTCAAGAGGTAGTCCCCTGAAATGGTTTTCACTTCACAGGTGTGCCCTGTCAGGTTTAATAAGTGGGATTTCTTGCCTTATAAATGGGGTTGGAACCATCAGTTGCGTTGAGGAGAAGTCAGGTGGATAGACAGCTGATAGTCCTACTGAATAGACTGTTAGAATTTGTATTATGGCAAGAAAAAAGCAGCTAAGTAAAGAAAAACGAGTGGCCATCATTACTTTAAGAAATGAAGGTCAGTCAGTCAGCCGAAAAATTGGAAAACATTGAAAGTAAGGGCTATTTGACCATGAAGGAGAGTTATGGGGTGCTGCGCCAGATGACCTGGCCTCCACAGTCACTGGACCTGAACCCAATCGAGATGGTTTGGGGTGAGCTGGACCGCAGAGTGAAGGCAAAAGAGCCAACAAGTGCTAAGCATCTCTGGGAACTCCTTCAAGACTGTTGGAAGACCATTTCAGGGGACTACATCTTGAAGCTCATCAAGAGAATGCCAAGAGTGTGCAAAGCAGTAATCAAAGCAAAAGGTGGCTACTTTGAAAAACCTAGAATATGACATATTTTCAGTTGTTTCACACTTGTTTGTTATGTATATAATTCCACATGTGTTAATTCATAGTTTTGATGCCTTCATAGTCATGGTAAATAAAGTCTTGATTCTTCTGCAGGTAGAATGAAGCCTCACAATATCCTAAGACTACATCTCAATATGGAGATGATCAATTAATTAATTTATTTATTTATTCGCCAATCTAGATGGTATAATTTCACCCACACTATCAAATTAGTCTTAATAAAATGAAATATAATTCTCTGTGTCTCTTACCAAGTCCTAGTAGGAATCTCACTTCTGCTCCCAAGAAAGCTGGGTGGTCGGTCCATCATAGCGCATCTCACCATGGCTTTTATCTTGATAGACCCCTCTAGAGAGCTCAACTTGTCTCTCTCTCCCTCTAATCTTCTCCTTCTCCCTCTGTGTGTGGTTTATGATCACAAACTTATCAATTAGACACACCTTCCTAGTTTGGAACTTTCCAATCATTGTCGGATGGGTGTGACTATTGATAAGAAATATGACATCATAACCTTACCCAGAATGCACTTTTGCTACTGTTGTAATGTCACCTACTCATACCTAGGTGGCACTGCTGTATAAGCTATTTGCATCATAGTATAAAGGGTTAACTTATGTAAGTCTGAATAAAACATATTCTATACATTTGACCTTAGAAGCTTTAATTCAAAGCTATAGGCATTAATTCTGACACTTGTAGCAATTAGAGACAGACCTCTAGGCGTCTCTCTGAATGTTTCTCACACTGTTGATTTACGGACCGTAATGATATGAATGGGCCTTGTTTTCTCACAGAGATATCAGTACCTCCTCTGTCATACCAAAGATGTGATTAATTGTTACAAAACACACATCTTTACAGACACTCTTTGAGAGACAAATATTCTCCTAATGAGAAATATATATAATATACTGGATGCATTTTGTCTTTATAACATACAATAATATAAATATATATATATATATATATATGTCCTTCTGATTGTCTTATGCTAAGGACTAACTAAGGCTCATTAAATGAATACATACATATTATATATTTTGCTTCATTAATAAATACCTAATTGTATAGGTAATTATCACCAGCTGCATAGAGCTTATCTTTATCTCACGTCATAAATTTATAAGTAGACAAGGAGGCCTCTTCTCAGACTGGTACATTCATGAGAAGAATAACACTAAAGAGCAGAAACCTTTGTGCGACCTTACTTTGGCCTACTCAAGACATACAAAATTGGAAATATAGTCGAGCATGGCTCTTAAAGTCAATGAACATCCATCTTGAATAGAATAATTGGATATCAATGCATATACTTATGAAAAAACACAACAATTCCAGAAAATACACCACTCAAGGAATATTTCAATGTGTGTAGTGAGCACTTTAACCCATCAGGTGTTTCATAGAATTCGGAAACACTTGGCTGTGAAAAGGAAAAATAAAAACAATTTCCAGAAAAAGTTGTTTACACCCACATTTTTCACTTTCACAAGGGGTAACAGGACAAAGTACACCCCACATTTTGTTCCCCAATTCCCCCCGAATATGGCAATACCCCATATGTGCTCAAAAAATTATGTGTAGGCACACAGCAGGCTTCAGAGAGAAAGGAGCACCATATTGCTTTTGGAGAGCGTATTTAGCTGGAATGGTAATATGGAGCTATGTCACATATGAAGATACCCTGAGGTGGCACTACAGTAGAAACCCCCAAAAAGTGACCCCATTACGGAAACTACACCCCTCAAGGAATATTTCAAGGTGTGTAGTGAGCACTTTGACCTATCTGGTGTTTCACAGAATTAGGAAACACTTGGCTGTGAAAAGGAAAAATGTAAATGTTTTCCAAAAAAAGTTACTTTACACCCACATTTTTCACTTTCCCCAAGGGTAACAGGACAAAATGCACAGGACATTTTGTTCCCCATTTCCCCCCAAATACGGCAACAACCCATATGTGCTAAAAAAAAATGATGTATGGGCGCACAGCAGACTTCAGAGTGGAAGGAGCACCATGCTGACAGGCCTGAATTAGCAGACATGGATTTTAGGTGCAATGTTGCAGATGATTCCTGAGGTCCCCAAAAATTAAAAAAAACAAGAAGTGACCCCATTTTGGAAATAGCACCCCCATAAGAACATTTTAAGTGATAGAAAGGTACTTTTCAGCAAATAGCTGTCTTGCAGAAGGCAGAAACACTTGTTAAAGAATTTCAAAGAATACATTTGTGGAAAAAAAATTACTAGCAAACCCCAATTTTTTTTCACAAGGGTTTAAAGGAGAAAATGCACCCCAGTATGTGTTCCCCATTTTATCCCAATTCAGGAAATATCACATATGTGCTTGTAGCCTGCTGTATGGGCGGCACAGCAGGGCTCTAGAGGCAAAGTGCAAAATATGGTTTTTGCAGGCTTGAATAAACAGACATGGATTTTAGGTGCCATGTCGCATTAAAAAATTTCTTGAGGTCCCCAGAAATTAAAACCCCAATAAGTGACCCCATTTTGGATCGAGCACCCCCGTACGAACATTTTAAGTGGTGGACAGGGTACTTTTCAGCAAACAGGTGTCTCACAGAAGGCAGAAACACTTGGTAAAGGATTCCAAACCACACATTTGTGAAAAAGAAAAATTACTAGCAGACCCCAATTTTTTTCACAAGTTGTTAAAGGAGAAAATGCACCCCACTATGTGTTCCCCATTTTCTCCCCATTCAGGAAACACCCCATATGTGTTTGTAACCTGCTGTATGGGCGCACAACAGGCAAATAGCTAAATGTGAATTTGCCTGGCCTGAATTGGCAGACATGGATTTTAGGTGCCATGTCGCATAAAAAAAATTCCTGAGCTCCCCAGAAATTAAAAACCCCAAGTAGTGATCCCATTTTGGAAAGAGCACCCC
Organism: Bufo bufo; assembly: GCF_905171765.1. Lineage (NCBI taxonomy): Eukaryota > Metazoa > Chordata > Amphibia > Anura > Bufonidae > Bufo > Bufo bufo. The sequence goes on along the minus strand of NC_053389.1, from coordinate 92,061,054 downwards.
CATACAAACATTTTAAGTTTTAGAAAGGAAACTTTTCACTAAAACGGGTATCTCACAGAAGGCAGAAACACTTGTTAAAAGATTTCAAAGCACACATTTCTGAAAATGAAAAATTACTAGCAGACCCCAATTTTTCACTTTTACAAGGGGTTGAAGGAGAAAAGGCACCCCATTATATGTTCCCCATTTTCTCCCCATTCAGATAACACCCCATATGTGCTTGTAGCCTGCTGTATGGGCACACAGCAGGGCTCAGAATGGGAGGAACACAGAGTGGCTTTTGGAGGGCAGATTTTGCTGGAATAATTTTCAGGCACCATGTCGCAGAAAACACCCTGAGGTGTGAAAACCGCAAAAATGAGGCTCTAGGGGTGCCAGAACATAAAAGGAAGTGGAAGAAATGCCCAATTTAATAAAATGACACCCTTCAATGTATTCATCTAGAGTATAATGGGAATTTTAATTTTTTTACATTTTTTTTTTCGGGGGAGGATGTATCATTGGATTGCCAAATGGAAAAATGCTAAACTGAAAATGTCTTCGCATGGATTAATTAAGAAATTAATGAAATTAACTTAATGGATATCAGTAGAAGTGTGATAAACTTGAAAGCACTCTCCAATTCAGGGGCCCGGTTTAGAGGGGCAGGTCTGACTGTAGTGACTGGTGTCTTTCCAAATCCCTTTAATCGCCTCCGGACCGCCTAACGCAGGATTGCGTTCCGGAGGCGGTCGATTCATTCCTCCTGGACGTGCCGGCGCGTCATCTCGCGAAAGGCTAGATTTCCTGTGAACGCGCGCACACAGGAGCGCGCGTTCACAGGAACTGAAGGTAAACAAGTGGATCTGCAGCTTAAAAGGTATATTAGACGCTGTTTTGATAAACACTGGTCCTCTGGTGGTCCCTTTTGCTTGGATCGACCACCAGAGGACACAGGCAGCTCTGTAAGTAGCACCAATCACCACTACACTACACCCCCCCTGTCACTTATTAACCCCTTATTAACCCCTGATCACCCCATATAGACTCCCTGATCACCCCCCTGTCATTGATCACCCCCCTGTAAAGCTCCATTCAGACTTCAGTATGTGTTTTGCGGATCCGCGGACCCCAAAACACATACGGACGTCTGAATGGAGTCTTACAGGGGGGTGATCAATGACAGGGGGCTGATCACCCCATATTAGACTCCCTGATCACCCCACTGTCATTGATCACCTCCCTGTAATGCTCCATTCTGACGACAGTATGTGTTTTGCGGATCCGCGGACTCACGGATCCGCGGATCCACGGACGTCTAAATGGAGCCTTACAGGGGGGAGATCACCCCATATAGACTCCCTGATCACCCCCCTGTCATTGATCACCCCCCTGTAAGGCTCCATTCAGACGTCAGTATGTGTTTTGCGGATCCGTGGATCCGCAAAACACGGACACCGCGGATCCGCAAAACACGGACACCGGCAATGTGCTTTCCACACATTGCCAGAACTATATAGAAAATGCCTTTTCTTGTCCGCAATTGCGGACAAGAATAGGACATGTTCTATAGGCTCTACAAAAAACGCAGTGTTCGCCCGATCAGGCCTGATCTTGTGCGCACACTTGCGTTTAGTCCGCCCCACCGCAGTGACAGAATACATTTTTTTCTGATCACTGCAAAAACACCGTAAAATCGCTGCGGCGCTATAAAAAGATCACTTTTGAGGGGCATGGCGAGTTCATAGAAGATTATTTATTTTTTGTCACAAGTTAGCGGAAATTTATTTTATATAATTTTTTTTTCTCTTACAAAGTCTCATATTCCACTAATTTGTGACAAAAAATAAAATCTCACATGAACTCACCATACCACTCACGGGATCCAAATGCGTAAAATTTTTTAGACATTTATATTCCAGACTTCTTCTCACGCTTTAGGGCCCCTAAAATGCCAGGGCAGTATAAATACCCCACAAGTGACCCCATTTCGGAAAGAACACTCCCCAAGGTATTTCGTGAGGGGCATGGCGAGATCATGTAAAATTTAATTTTTTGTCACAAGTAAGTGTAATATGAGTCTTTGTAAGAGAAAAAAAAATTATATATAGAAACATACATAGAATGTGTCGGCAGATAAGAACCATTTGGCCCATCTAGTCTGCCCAATATACTAAATACTATGGATAGCCCCTGGCCCTATCTTATATGAAGGATGGCCTTATGCCTATCCCATGCATGCTTAAACTCCTCCACTGTATTTGCAGCTGCCACTTCTGCAGGAAGGCTATTCCATGCATCCACTACTCTCTCAGTAAAGTAATACTTCCTGATATTACTTTTAAACCTTTGCCCCTCTAATTTAAAACTATGTCCTCTTGTAGCAGTTTTTCTTCTTTTAAATGTTCTTTAGCGGAAAATATCATTTTCCGCTAACTTATGCCAAATAAAATATATTCTAGGAACTCGCCATGCCCCTCACGGAATACCTTGGGGTGTCTTCTTTCCAAAATGGGGTCACTTGTGGGGTATTTATACTGCCCTGGCACTTTAGGGGACCTAAAGCGTGAGAAGTAGTTTGGAATGCAAATGCGTAAAAAATGCCCTGTGAAAACGTAAAGATTCTCATTGGAATTTGGGCCCCTTTGCGCACCTAGGCTGCAAAAAAGTGTCACAAATGTGGTATCGCCGTACTCAGGAGAAGTAGGGCAATGTGTTTTGGGGTGTCTTTTTACATATACCCATGCTGGGTGAGAGGAATATCTCTGTAAATTGACAACTTTGTATAAACAAAATTAAAAAGTTGTCATTTACAGAGATATTTCTCTTACCCAGCATGGGTATATGTAAAGATACACCCCAAAACACATTGCCCTACTTCTCCTGAGTACGGCGATACCACATGTGTGATACTTTTTTGCAGCCTAGGTGCGTAAAGGGGCTGAAAGTCCAGCGAGTACCTTTAGGCATTACAGGATTGCTCACAATTTAGCCTTGCCCAAAATGCCAGAACAGTAAACACACCCCACAAATGGCCCCATTTCGGAAAGAAGACACCCCAAGGTATTCACTGAGGGGAATATTGAGTCCATGAAAGATTGAACTTTTTGTCACAAGTTAGCGGAAAGGGAGACTTTGTGAGAAAAAAAAAATCAATTTCCGCTAACTTGTGCAAAAAAAAAAAAAACTTCTATGAACTCGCCATGCCCCTCACGGAATTCCTTGGGGTGTCTTATTTCCAAAATGGGGTCACATGTGGGGTATTTATACTGCCCAGGCATTTTAGGGGACCTAAAGCCTGAGAAGAAGTCTGGAATCCAAATGTCTAAAAATGCCCTCCTAAAAGGAATTTGGGCCCCTTTGCGCACCTAGGCTGCAAAAAAGTGTCACACATGTGGTATCGCCGTACTCAGGAAAAGTAGGGCAATGCGTTTTGGGGTGTATTTTTACATATACCCATGCTGGGTGAGAGAAATATCTCTCTAAAATGACAACTTTGTATAAAAAAATGGGAAAAGTTGACCTTTACAGAGATATTTCTCTCACCCATCATGGGTATATGTAAAAAGACACCCCAAAACACATAGCCCTCCTTCTCCTGAGTACGGCGATACCACATGTGTGACACTTTTTTGCAGCCTAGGTGGGCAAAGGGGCCCAAATTCTAAAGAGCACCTTTAGGATTTCATAGGACATTTTTAACACATTTGAATTTCAAACTACTTCTCACGCATTAGGGCCCCTAAAATGCCAGGGCAGTATAACTACCCCACAAGTGACCCCATTTTCGAAAGAAGACACCCCAAGGTATTTCGTGATGGGCATAGTGAGTTCATGGAAGTTTTAATTTTTTGTCCCAAGTTAGTGGAATATGAGACTTTGTAAGGGAAAAAAAAAATCCTAATCTTCTGCTAACTTGTGCCAAAAAAAAAAAATTCTAGGAACTCGCCATGCCTCTCACGGGATACCTTGGGGTGTCTTCTTTCCAAAATGGGGTCACTTGTGTGGTATTTATACTGCCCTGGAATTTTAGGGGCCCTAATGCGTGAGAAGTAGTTTGAAATCCAAATGTGTTAAAAATGCCCTGTGAAATCCTAAAGATGCTCTTTAGAATTTGGGCCCCTTTGCCCACCTAGGCTGCAAAAAAGTGTCACACATGTGGTATCGCCGTACTCAGGAGAAGTAGTATCTCTGTCAAATGACAACTTTGTATAAAAAACTTCTCACGCATTAGGGCCCCTAAAATGCCAGGGCAGTATAACTACCCCACAAGTGACCCCATTTTGGAAAGAAGACACCCAAAGGTATTTCGTGATGGGCATAGTGAGTTCATGGAAGTTTTAATTATTTGTCACAAGTTAGTGGAATATGAGACTTTGTAAGAAAAAAAATAATCATCATTTTCCACTAACTTGTGACAAAAAATAAAAAGTTCTATGAACTCACTATGCCCATCAGCGAATACCTTAGGGTGTCTACTTTCCGAAATGGGGTCATTTGTGGGGTTTTTCTAATGTCTGGGCATTGTAGAACCTCAGGAAACATGACAGGTGCTCAGAAAGTTAGAGTTGCTTCAAAATGCGGAAATTCACATTTTTGTACCATAGTTTGTAAACGCTATAACTTTTACCCAAACCAATAAATATACTCTCATTGCATTTTTTTTTTATCAAAGACATGTAGAACTATAAATTTAGAGAAAAATTTATATAGAAATGTATTTTTTTTTTTTTTTTTTAAATTACAACTGAAAGTGAAAAATGGCATTTTTTTGCAAAAATTTAAGTAAATTTCGATTAATAACAAAAAAGTAAAAATGTCAGCAACAATGAAATACCACCAAATGAAAGCTCTATTAGTGAGAAGAAAAGGAGGTAAAATTAATTTGGGTGGTAAGTTGTATGACCGAGCAATAAACCGTGAAAGTAGTGTAGTGCAGAATTGTAAAAAGTGGTCTGGTAATTAAGGGTGTTTAAGCTAGGCGAGCTGAGGTGGTTAACTGAACAAACTCGACACCTTTTTTGGAGTCACCTTTTTTTTTTCTGTGGGGGAAAGTACTCCAGGGAAATGCTTTCCATGTATTATTCTTTAGACCCCAAAGGACTGCTGACTGAAATACTGCCCTCTCCTTCAATTAACACAGCGTCCATTTTGGGGCCTTGAAAGATAACTGTCTGGATGGGAGCCAATAAATTGGTCTGCATATATATTTATTTGTTCCACCATCAAGTTAATTAGGTCATCAGTGAAGAATAATTTGAAAAAATCTATTTCACTGAAACCTGTGGTATCTACATCGGTGCCTGGAGTGGCTGTAAATTCAGGCACCTGGGACACATAGTTATCTGAAGAGTCACTTGTATGGGGCTGCACACTACCCCTAGGACACCTACAAAGGGGTTCATCATTAGATGAATCATTTGAGGAAGATGAAACTAAAAATGTCACTTCATCTCCACTGTTGGAGTCATTGCCCTCAAAAAGCATGGCATGTGCCTTTTCAGCAGTAAAAAGCCGTTAGTCGATTTAAACTGTAAACTAACACCGTTTATCTTTTTTTATTTATTTATTTATTTTTATTGAACAGCGAACTAAAAATATATCCTTTAGGATAAAAACTTCCTGAGTCACTTGGCAGTTATTGACAGGTGTCACAGGTAGCACAGATGGCTAAAAATTATATACAGGGGTCTAATATGGGACACAAAGTAGTGCCAATATCCTTATTGGGGCAGAAAATGGGTAAATTAATGTATTATTTTACAATTATAGGTGGCACAAATTCACATGGGACATAGGAGATAGAGATGTCCCGAACTATTCGCCGGCGAACAGTTCCCAGCGAACATAGCTTGTTCGCGTTCGCCACGGCGGGCGAACATATGCGATGTTCGGTCCGCCCCCTATTTCTCATCATTGAGTAAACTTTGACCCTGTACCTCACTGTCAGCAGACACATTCCAGCCAATCAGCAGCATACCCTCCCTCCCAGACCCTCCCACCTCCTGGACAGCATCCATTTTAGATTCATTCGGAAGCTCCAGTCTTAGTGAGAGGAGGGAGAGTGCAGCTGCTGCTGATTTAATAGGGAAATCATTAGCTAGGCCAGTGTATCCAGTGTCCACTCCAGTCCTGAAAGACTCATCTGATCTCTGCTGTAAGGACAGCGTCCTGACAGCACCCCAAAAAGCCCTTTTTAGGGCTAGTACATCAATCAGCTTTTTTTTTTTCCTTTTCTGTGTAATCTAATTGCAGTTGCCTGCCAGCGTGTGTGTCAGGCTCACAGTGTATACTGTGCCCACTTGCCCAGTGCCACCACTCATATCTGGTGTCACAGTAGCTTGCATTTAAAAAAACAAAAAACTTTTTGGACTGTAATATAATATCAGTCAGTTGCCTGCAAGCGTGTGTGTTTCAGGCCCTGCAAGTGCATAGTGTCACCAGCGCAACTCATATCTGGTGTCACAGTAGATTTCATTTTTTTTTTTAATTTAAATTTTGACTGTAATATAATAGCAGTCAGTTGCCTGCGAGCGTGTGTGTGTGTTTAAGGCCCTGCAAGTGCACAGTGTCACACCAGTGCAAATCATATCTGGTGTCACAGTAGATTACATTTAAAAAAAAAACAACAATTTTGACTGTAATAGATTGAATAGCAGTTAGTTGTCTGCAAGCGTGTGTGTCAGGCCTAGAGCGTCTACTCTGCCAACTTCTGCCAGTGCACAGTGCCACTCATATCTGGTGTCACAGTTGATTGCAAGCATAGTACAACTAAACTAATCTAAAAAAAATGACGCAGGGGCCGTCGTGGTCGTGGTGCTGTGATTCCCTTTGGCCCTAGAATAATGCCCAGTGTTCAGAGGCCACATACCCTGAACTCAAAAAGTTCTGAGGACATAGTTGACCGGCTAACACAGGACACCCAATCTTCTACAGCTTCCGCTCGGAACCTTGACGCACCATCCTCCTCCAGCTCAGCTTCGGGCACCTCTCAAGTTACCACTTGCCCGGCCCGCCTGCCGCCACCACCAACACTAGCACCACAGCTGCATCACTTGATCTGTCAGAGGAGTTATTTACACATCAGTTGGAAGAAGTGAGTGATGCGCAACCATTATTGCCAGAGGATGTAGATAACAGGGATATGTCTCAGTCAGGCAGCATTACACACATGGACGTACGGTGTGATGATGATGATGTTGTACCCGCTGCTGCTTCCTTTGCTGAGTTGTCAGATACAAGTGAAGCCTATGGGATCAACACATGAGTACAAGCAGCACACAAACACAAAGCCGCCATTCTCCTCCTGGTCCAGCATCTTCAGCCACGTCAACCACGGCTGTCCTCCTTGCCCCCTCTCAACCATCCGCCACTCCGTCTCTCGCCTTGAGCAGTTCCTGCTCATCTGCCCAAAGTCAGGTGTCTGTCAAGGACATGTTTGAGTGTAAGAAGCCAATGTCACAGAGTCACCCCCTTACCCGGCGTCTGACAGCTGGCTTGTCGGAACTCTTAGCCCGCCAGCTTTTACTATACACTGCGTGCAGAATTATTAGGCAAATTAGTATTTTGACCACATCATCCTCTTTATGCATGTTGTCTTACTCCAAGCTGTTTAGGCTCGAAAGCCTACTACCAATTAAGCATATTAGGTGATGTGCATCTCTGTAATGAGAAGGGGTGTGGTCTAATAACATCAACACCCTATATTAGGTGTGCATAATTATTAGGCAACTTCCTTTCCTTTGGCAAAATGGGTCAAAAGAAGGACTTGACAGGCTCAGAAAAGTCAAAAATAGTGAGATATCTTGCAGAGGGATGCAGCACTCTTAAAATTGCAAAGCTTCTGAAGCGTGATCATCGAACAATCAAGCGTTTCATTCAAAATAGTCAACAGGGTCGCAAGAAGCGTGTGGAAAAACCAAGGCGCAAAATAACTGCCCATGAACTGAGAAAAGTCAAGCGTGCAGCTGCCAAGATGCCACTTGCCACCAGTTTGGCCATATTTCAGAGCTGCAACATCACTGGAGTGCCCAAAAGCACAAGGTGTGCAATACTCAGAGACATGGCCAAGGTAAGAAAGGCTGAAAGACGACCACCACTGAACAAGACACACAAGCTGAAACGTCAAGACTGGGCCAAGAAATATCTCAAGACTGATTTTTCTAAGGTTTTATGGACTGATGAAATGAGAGTGAGTCTTGATGGGCCAGATGGATGGGCCCGTGGCTGGATTGGTAAAGGGCAGAGAGCTCCAGTCCGACTCAGACGCCAGCAAGGTGGAGGTGGAGTACTGGTTTGGGCTGGTATCATCAAAGATGAGCTTGTGGGGCCTTTTCGGGTTGAGGATGGAGTCAAGCTCAACTCCCAGTCCTACTGCCAGTTTCTGGAAGACACCTTCTTCAAGCAGTGGTACAGAAAGAAGTCTGCATCCTTCAAGAAAAACATGATTTTCATGCAGGACAATGCTCCATCACACGCGTCTAAGTACTCCACAGCTTGGCTGGCAAGAAAGGGTATAAAAGAAGAAAATCTAATGACATGGCCTCCTTGTTCACCTGATCTGAACCCCATTGAGAACCTGTGGTCCATCATCAAATGTGAGATTTACAAGGAGGGAAAACAGTACACCTCTCTGAACAGTGTCTGGGAGGCTGTGGTTGCTGCTGCACGCAATGTTGATGGTGAACAGATCAAAACACTGACAGAATCCATGGATGGCAGGCTTTTGAGTGTCCTTGCAAAGAAAGGTGGCTATATTGGTCACTGATTTGTTTTTGTTTTGTTTTTGAATGTCAGAAATGTATATTTGTGAATGTTGAGATGTTATATTGGTTTCACTGGTAAAAATAAATAATTGAAATGGGTATATATTTGTTTTTTGTTAAGTTGCCTAATAATTATGCACAGTAATAGTCACCTGCACACACAGATATCCCCCTAAAATAGCTAAAACTAAAAACAAACTAAAAACTACTTCCAAAAATATTCAGCTTTGATATTAATGAGTTTTTTGGGTTCATTGAGAACATGGTTGTTGTTCAATAATAAAATTAATCCTCAAAAATACAACTTGCCTAATAATTCTGCACTCCCTGTACAAGCTGGTGGAGTCTGAGGCCTTCAAAAAAATTTTAGCTATTGGGAAACCGCAGTGAGTCCTCTTCTGCTGCTGCGTCTTGCTCCACATCAACTGCACCCCCCCAGCTCCGCAGGGGTTATTCCACATCCCGGATACGACAGTGTCACGCTGTCTTGGGGTTGATTTGCCTGAAAGCAAAGAGTCACACCGGACCAGCACTCCTGTCCGCCCTGAATGCACAGGTGGATCAGTGGCTGACTCTGCACCAACTGGAGATCGGCAAAGTGGTGTGTGACAATGGAACAATTTGTTGGCGGCATTGAATTTGGGCAAGTTGACGCATGTGCCGTGCATGGAACATGTGTGGAATATGATTGTACAACGCTTTGTGCATAAGTACCCAGGCTTACAGGACGTCCTCAAGCAGGCCAGGAAAGTGTGTGGCCATTTCAGGCGTTCCTACACGGCCATGGCGCACTTTTCAGATATCCAGCGGCGAAACAACATGCCAGTGAGGCGCTTAATTTGCGACAGCCCGACACGTTTGAATTCAACACTCCTAATGTTCGACCGTCTGCTCCAACAAGAAAAAGCCGTCAACAAGTTTTTGTATGACCGGGGTGCTAGGACAGCCTCTGCGGAGCTGGGAATTTTTTTGCCACGTTACTGGACGCTCATGCGCAATGCCTGTAGGCTCATGCGTCCTTTTGAGGAGGTGACAAACCGAGTCAGTCGCACTGAAGGCACCAACAGCGACATCATCCCATTTGTTTTCTTCCTGGAGCGTGCCCTGCGAAGAGTGCTGGATCAGGCCGTAGATGAGCGTGAAGAGGAAGAGGAAGAGTTGTGGTCACCATCACCACCAGAAACAGCCGTATCAGCATCGCTTGCTGGACCTGCGGCAATGCTGGAAGAGGAGTCTAAGGAAGAGGAGTCAGAGGAGGAATGTGGCTTTGAGGAGGAGGAGGAAGACCTATCTGGTACCCGTGGTGTTGTACATGGCAGGGGGGAAGAACAGACCTTCAGTGAGATCAGTGAGGACGAGGAACGGGACATGAGTAGCTCGGCATCCAAACTTGTGTAAATGGGGTCTTTCATGCTGTCGTGCCTGTTGAGGGACCCTTGTATAAAAAGGCTGAAGGAGAACGACCTGTACTGGGTGGCCACGCTACTAGACCCCCGGTATAAGCAGAAAGTGCCTGAAATGTTAGCAAATTACTGGAAGTCAGAAAGGATGCAGCAGTTCCAAAATAAATTAAAAAGTATGCTTTCACACAGGGTATAAGGGTGATGTCACAGCACAACAGGAATCTAACAGGGGAAGAGGTGAAAGTAATCCTCCTCCTATGACGACCACGCCGGCAAGGACAGGACGCTTTACAGACGTGTTGTTGATGGAGGACATGCAGAGCTTTTTAAGTCCTACACATCACCACAGCCCTTCGAGGTCCACCCTCAGAGAACGACTCGACCGACAGGTAGCAGACTACCTCGCCTTAACTGCAGATATCGACACTCTGAGGAGCGATGTACCCCTTGACTACTGGGTGTGCAGGCTTGACCTGTGGCCTGAGCTATCCCAATTTGCGATAGAACTTCTGGCCTGCCCCGCTTCAAGTGTGCTGTCAGAAAGGACCTTCAGTGCAGCAGGAGGTTTTGTCACTGAGAATAGAAGTTGCCTAGGTAAAAAAAGTCTAGATTACCTCACCTTTATTAAGATGAATGAGGCATGGATCCCGAAGGGACTGACAGTGGGCGATACATTTGACTAAAAAAGGCCTGATGTGATGAGCTGCCTTGGGCTAAAAATGGTCCACACGCTGCTGTATTTTATCTCTGAATGCCGGATGACTTGCATGACTTATCGGCCACCAACTAGGGTTTAAGCCGCAATGTTTTAGTGCACTTTCTGCTGGAAAGCATCAATATTTCTGGCCGCTATACCTAATTTTTCTGGCATGTGTACATGCCTAATTTTTCTGGCATCTGGTGCTGCACTCTGGCTGCAAAAACAAAACAAAAAAAAAAGGCATATACAAGTGTCAATTCCCCTTCGTGATTGTTACCTTGTTGTGGTGAAGGGGCTTGCGTATCACAATGAAGCGACCACCTCTATGAGTGTGTTGACAATTGCAATGTTGGCACACCCCAGATGATAAGGTCGTTGCTTCATTGTAAACAGACCAAAAGCGATCAGCTGGATAATTTTGCATAGAAAAAAACATTAATTTTCTTTGTGATCATCTAAGGTGATCATTAAAGCCTACTAGGCCAACAATGGGCCCACACCGCAGAATCATTGTTTTCTGGGTCACTTAACTGTCACTGAACTACCTCAGCACGACCATAGGCTTTGAAAAACCACCATCGCCTGCAATCTCCCAAACGTGTGCACGAGCACAGTCATCACTACACCAAGATTGACGCATAGAGGAATACAATTTATGTCATGAGTGTGTCAACTATTGACAACTCTTTGCGGTTGTCTAAAATCTATTCCATACACCGGCCCCTGATAGGGGACATAACAGGGATTAAACTGATAAGAATAGTACTACTTAAAACACCACTCAGATCTGGTGGCACAGTACATTGCATGGCGTACGCGCAGTGCCCCAAATTGGAAGTAGCAGGACCAACCAAGCATCTTTTTCCATCTCCCGGTTCCTAAAATCTATTCCATACACGTCCCTTGAAGGGGACGTAACAGGGATTAAACTGATAGGAATAGTACTACTTAACATACCACTCATATTGGGATTGCACAGTACATTACACGACGCACGCGCAGTGCCCCAAATTGAAAGTAGGAGGACCGACCAAACATCTTTTTCCATCTCCCGGTTCCTAAAATCAGGATTAAACTGATAAGAATAGTACTACTTAAACACACCACTCATATCTGGTGGCACAGTACATTGCAAGCCGTACGCACAGTGCCCCAAATTGGAAGTAAGAGGACCGACCAACCATCTTTTTCCATCTCCCGGTTCCTAAAATCTATTCCATACACAGGCCCCTGATAGGGGACAAACCAGAGATTAAACTGTTAAGAACAGATTTTTTTTAATTAAAAAAAAAAGAGGACAACCTCTGCGGAGCTGGGTATTTTTTGGCCGCGTTACTGAACGCTCATGCACAATGGCTGTAGGCTCATGCGTCCTTTTGCAGAGGTGACAAACCTGGTCAGTCAAACCCAAGGCAACATCATCGACCTCATCCCATATGCGTTTTTTCTGGAGCGTGCCCTGCGAAGAGTGCTGGATCAGGCCGTAGATGAGCATGAAGAGGTAGAGTTGTGGTCACCATCACCACCAGAAGCAGCCTTGTCGTCGTCGATTGCTGAACCTGCGGCAACGCAGAGAGGAGTCTGAAGAAGAGGAGTCAGAGGAGGAAGGGGGCTTTGAGGAGGTGGAAAGACCAACCACAGCAGGGCGTCCCAGGGGGCTTGTTGTCCCTTTCGGGGACCCCTTGGTGTTGTACGTGGCTGGGTGGAGGAAGAGACCTTCAATGACGTCAGTGAGGACAAGGAACAGGACATGGCTAGCTTGGTATCCAACCTTGTGCAAATGGGGAGTTTGCGGTTGTACAAATGGACTGTTTGCGGTGCATTAAATGTGGAGTTTGGTCTGTCAGAGTTTGGTCTGTCACTGTGAAGCGGGCATAACCCTTGCACTACTGATCGATACAACATCATACCTGATGGTATACACACACTGGATGTTTTAAAGCACGTTATTCAAACAATTTAGGAATGTTAGCTGTTTTATGCTCTTTATGGATTAAAACCCGTCTCTGCGTCAACTATGTAATTTTCCATGAGTGTTTTGCCATGGATCCCCCTCCGGCATGCCACAGTCCAGGTGTTAGTCACCCTGAAACAACTTTTCCATCACTATTGTGGCCAGAAAGAGTCCCTGTGGTTTTAAAATTCGCCTGCCTATTGAAGTCTATGGCGGTTCGCCCATTCGGGAAACATTTGCGAAAATTTTCGTTCGCTGTTCGCAAACAGAAAATTTGATGTTCATGACATCTCTAATAGGAGACTTATATTTTACAGAATGGTGCCACTCAAGCACATGACACGAGTATGTACACACAAGAGGATGGCACACATAGTGACAGGGTTATTTTTTATTTTTTTTATGTAACTTGGGAGTGTGTAACAGGTGTCTGATGGACAGGCTGGTGTGAGAGGTGTCTTGATGGACGGACAAGACTGAAGTGACAGGTTGTATTAACAGACAGACAGGCTGGAGTGACAGGTGTCTCAACGGACAGACAGGCTGGAGTCACAGGTGTCTTAACAGACGGACAAGCTGGAGTGACAAGTGTCTTGACTGACGGACAGGCTGGAGTGACAGTTGTCTTGATGGACCGACAGACTCGAGTGACAGGTGTCTTGACGGACAGGCTGGAGTGACAGGTGTCTTGAATTAAAGGCTAGAGTGACAGGTGTCTTAACAGACGGACAGGCTGAAATGACAGGTGTTAGACGGACAGACAGGCTGGAGTGACAGCTGTCTTGACGGACGGACAGGATGGAGAGACAAGTGTCTTGACGGACAGGCTGGAGTGACAGGTGTCTTGACGGACAGGCTGGAGTGACAGGTAGGGTTGAGTGAACCCGAACTGGATTTTTGGACCCCGGGCCCGGACCCGAACATTTCAGTAAAAGTTCGGGTTCGGGTTCGGTGTTCGGCTATTTTATGGCGCTTTTTGAAAGGCTGCAGCCAGTCAACAAGCGTTTAACTTGTGTGCCCTTAGAACCCATCACAGCCATGCCTACTAATGGCATGGCTGTGATTGGCCAGTGCAGCATGTGACCCAGCCTCTATATAAGCTGGAGTCACATAGCGCTGCAAGTCACTCTGCTCTGATTAGTGTAGGGATAGGATGCTGCTGCTGTGAGAGAGATAATAGGACAGAATCTTTAATCTGAAGTGCTTGTTAACACAGCGATCTACATAGATTTTGTTTGGCGGGTGCAGTGCACAATCTTTTTACCTGCCTGAGCCCAATGACCCAGCAAAAATAACTTTTATCCGTCTGTTAGTTAGGTGGGCGTCGGTGGCGGCCATTTTATGCAAGTTCTGTGCAACAGCACAGCATATGTGTATTTGTGACAGTCAAATAAAAGCTTGAACTACTGCAATTATATTCTGGGTTTTTAAAAAAAATCACCCCTTTTTGGCAAGATCCTACATCTGTGGCCTTTGCAGCATTAGTCAGTGTGCAATTTAAGCTAGAAATACAGCTATAATTTTCTGGGTTTTAAAAAACACCCTTTTGGGGCAAAATACACAATTTTACAGCCCTTGCTGCATCTGTCAGTGTGAAATTCAAGCGTTATATACTGCTGTCATATTCTGTTAGTAAAAAAACACCCATTTTGGGCAAAGTACTTAATATTGCATTCTTTGCTGCATCTGGGATTGTTAAAAACAAGCTTGAAATACTTCAATAATCTTATGGGTTTTAAAAAACACCCATTTTTGGCAATACCCTCCATTTGGGGCCTATGCTGCATTAGTCAGTGTGCAATTTAAGCTAGAAATACAGCAATAATTTTCTGGGTTTTAAAAAACACCCATTTTGAGCAAAATACTCAATTTTACAGCCCTTGCTGCATCTGTCAGTGTGAAATTCAAGCGTTATATGGTGCTGTCATATTCTGTTATTAAAAAAAACACCCATTTTGGGCAAAACACTTAATTTGCGGCCTTGTCTGCATCTGTCAGTGTGAGATACACGCTTTAGATACTGCTGTGCTATTCTGTTATTTTAAAAAAACACCCTTTTTGTGCAAAATACCTAATTTGCGGCCTTGTCTGCATCTGTCAGTGTGAAATTTAAGCGTTATATACTGCTGTCATTGTCTATTATAAAAAAAAACACCCTTTTTTGGGCAAAAGAAAAAAAATGTACAGCCCTTGCAGCATCTGTCATTGTAAGATACACGCTTTAGATACTGCTGTGCTATTCTGTTATTAAAAAAACACCCTTTTTGGGCAAAATACTTAATTTGTGGCCTTGTCTGCATCTGTCAGTGTGAAATTGAAGCATTATATAGTGCTGACATATTCTGTTATAAAAAAAAACACCCCTTTTAGGCAAAGTACTTAATATTGCAGCCTTTGCTGCATCTGTGATTGTTAAAAACAAGCTTACAATACTTTAATAATTTTCTGGGTTTAAAAAAACACCCTTTTTGGGCAAATTACTCAATTTTACAGCCCTTGTTGAAACTGTCAGTGTGAAATTCAAGCAATATATACTGCTGTCATATTCTGCTATTAAAAAAACACCCTTTTTGGGCAAAATAATACACTTTACAGCCCTTGCAGCATCTGTCATTGTGAGATACACGCTTTAGAAACTGCTGTTCTATTCTGTTATAAAAAAACACCTTTTTTGGGCAAAATACTTAATTTGCAGTCTTGTCTGCATCTGTCAATGTGAAATTCAAGCGTTATATACTGCTGTACTATTCTGTTATTTAAAAAAAAACACCCATTTTGGGCAAGATCATAAATTTGAGAAATGTGATGAGAGCATCAAATAAGGGACGTGGCCCCGGTCGTGGTGCTGCTGGTGGAGCTCCTGTTGCAGGGAGAGGATGTGGTCGATCTGTGCCAGCTACACACACAAGTGAAACACCTTCCTCAGGTGCGAGTAGGCGACAGAACCTGCAGCAGAATTTGGTAGGGCCAAATGCGGCTCTACAAATGGTGACACCAGAACAAATACAGGCGATAGTAGATTGGGTTGCTGACAGTGCCTCCAGTTCCTTTACATTGTCTCCCACCCAGTCTCCTGCTGAAATATCAGCACCCAGTCTCCTGCTGAAAGATCAGCATGGCACCTGCAGCCGATGTCCATCAGTCTTTCACCTCACCCCCTTGCAAATCAGCTAAGCAGTCTGAGCCCAAGTCATGCAGCAGTCTCTTCTGCTTTTTGATGACTCTGCTAGCAGGGTTTCCCAGGGCCATCCACCTAGCCCTGCCCGAGAAGTGGAAGAGATTGAGTGCACTGATGCCCAACCACTTATGTTTCAAGATGAGTACATGGAAGGACCACCACAGCACATCTCGGATGATGATGAAACACAGGTGCCAACTGCTGTGGCTTTCGAAAGTGTGCAGATCGACAAGGAGGGCAGGGGTGAAGACTGGGTGGAAGATGATGTGGAGGACGATGAGGTACGCTACCCCACATGGAATCAAGGTCATGCGAGGGACCTGTGTATTTCGGAGGAAGAGGCGGTTGTCCCACAGAAGAGGGAGCAAGGTGCAAAAGCGGAGTGGCCGTCCCCTAGACAGTACGCCTGCTACTGCCCAATGCAGCAAGGGACTGAGCACACCAAAGCCAGCTCCAAGGAGTTCCCTGGCATGGCTGTTTTTCAGACAATGTACTGACGACAAGACACGAGTGGTTTGCACGCTGTGCAATCAGAGCCTGAAGCGAGGCATAAACGTTCTCAACCTGCGCACAACCTGCATGACCAAGCATCTAAGTGCAAAGCAGGAGCTGCTTCCTCTGCTGCTGCAGTCTCGGCCTCTTCATCCACCTCTGGAGAGACAGTGCCACCTGCCACTCTGCAAACAGAGGATTTGCCAGCAACACCACCACCTGGGTCACCAAGCATCTCCACAATGTCACACGGAAGCGTTCAGCTCTCCATCTCCCAAACACTGGAGCGGAAGAGGAAGTAACCCCCTACCCACCCGCGATCTCTGGCCCTGAATGCCAGCATTTCAAAATTACTGTCCTTTGAAATGCTGTCATTCGGTCTGGTGGAGACGGAGAGTTTTGAAAGCCTTATGGCGGTGGTTGTCCCACAGTTCGTCTTGCCCAGCCACCACTACTTTACCAAGCATGCAATCTCTTCCCTGCACAACCAAGTGGTGGACAAAATCAGTTGTGCACTGCGCAATGCCATATGTGGCATGGTCCACCTAACTACGGATACGTGGACCAGTGAGCATGGTCAGGGATGTTGTATCTCCATAACAGCACACTGGGTAAATGCAGTGGAGGCTGGGCCTAAGGCAGATAGCAGTTTGGCGCATGTCCTTCCACCACTGAGGATTGCAGGGAGCTTCGGTTTGCCTCCTGTTGCTTCCTCCTCCTACTCTGCTTCCTCATCCTCTACCGGCTCCTCATCCGGTCAGCGAAACACCTTCACCACCAACTTTAGCACAGCCAGGGGTAAACAACAGCAGGCAGTTTTAAAACTTATCTGTTTGGGGGACAAACCCCACACCGCGCAGGAGCTGTGGACGGGCCTTGAACAACAGACCGATGAGTGGTTTGTGCCAGTGAGCCTCAAGCCCGGCCTGGTGGTGTGCGATAATGGGCGAAATCTCGTAGCAGCTCTGTGACTAGCCGGTTTAATGCACATCCCTTACCTGGCGCATGTGCTGAATTTGGTGGTGCAGAGGTGCTTTAAAAATTACCCCGATATGTCAGAGCTGCTGCATAAAGTGTGGGCCGTCTGTGCGCGATTTTGGCGTGCTCACCCTGCTGCTGCTCGCCTGTCAGTGCTGCACTGTAACTTCGGCCTTCCCGCTCACATGCGACGTGCCCACAAGGTGGAACTCCACCTTGCACATGCTGGTCAGACTGTGCGAGCAGCAGCAGGCGATAGCAGAGTTTCAGCTGCAGCACGCACGGGTGAGTCGCTCTGCAGAACAGCACCACTTCACCACCAATGACTGGGCCTACATGCGAGACCTGTGTTCCTTGTTGCGCTGTTTCGAGTACTCCACCAACATGGCCAGTGCAGATAACGCCGTTCTCTGTGTTACTATCCCATTTCTATGCCTCCTTCAAAAAACGCTGCTGGCGATGATGGAAGAGGATTTTTCGGGCAGTCATTCACAAGTGGCTCTGAGGGTGGGTTCCTGCACCCACAAAAGCCAGGTACACAATTGTCCAGCCAGGGCACAGTTCTGGAGGATGACGAGGTGGAGGATGAGGCGGAGGAGATGGAGGAGGAACCGTGTTCACAGCAGGGTGGCACCCAAACCAGCTCATAGCCATCACTGGTGCGTGGCTGGGGGGATACAGACGATACAACTCCCACAGAGGACAGCTTTTCGTTGACTTTGGGCAGCCTGGCACACATGAGCGATTACATGCGGGGGCACTGTGGAAGCACAAGGCGAAGGCAGAGGAGGACGAACAGGTCGCCAACGCAGCTGGGGCACCACCAGAACCTCAGAAGGCAGGGTTAGCATGACCGAAATGTGGAAAAGCTTTGTCAGCACGCCACAACAACCAGCACCACCAGATGATATGAAACGTCTTAGCAGGAGGCAGCATTTCAGCAACATGGTGAAGCAGTATGTGTGCACACACCTACACTTACTGAATGATGGGTCTGCCCCCTTCATGGCAGGGGGCGTTATCACAGACAAGCGCAGCCGCCTAACCACAGCCAATGTGGACAAGCTCACGTTCATTAAAATGAACCAGGCATGGATCCCATAGGACTTGTCCGTACCTTGTGCATAATAGACATGTATAACGGCCTTAACCAGCCATTGTTATACTACAGCGCAATTGCTCATGTTTGTATTTTGGATATTTCACACTCTTTTGGAGTGTACCCCAATAAAAAAAACTATATATAAAAAAAATTGAAAACTAAAAAACAGTGTTGGCTACCTCGTTCTCCTCCAGCGCCGCTTCCACCTACACTGCTACCTCCACCGCCTCCTCAAACTCTTACTACATATGGACCTCCACCTCATAAATCAAGTTTATTTTTTTTAATTTGTACGTATTTTATTTTATTTTGTCATTTCGCTAATTTGTATGCTACATTTTCAGGTGAAATTCACAAATTTTTGGGTGTCATATACCCTTGCTCTACCTAGTAGACAGTTAACATTTCACAAATTTGTCTGTTACATTTTCGGGTGAAATTCACCAATTTGTGGCTGTGATATACCACTGCTATACCTATTAGACAGGTAAAGAAAAATCATTAATTTGTCTGTAAGAAATTCGGTGAAATTCACCAATTTTTGGGTGTGATATACCCCTGCTGTACCTATTAGACAGGTAAACAAAGGTCACTAATTTGTCTGTTACATTGTCAGTTGACATTTTACCAATTTTGCCGTATACATACCCCTGCTCTGCATTGGTGACAGGGAATTTAATTTCAAAAATTCTTCTTTAAAGGGAACCTGTCATCAACTTTATGGTGCCCATGCTAACGGCGGAATAAAGTAAAGACAGGTGAGTTGATTTCAGCGCTCTGGCATTTATAAGTTAAAAGTAAGTGGTTGTCGAGAACCAGCATCACAATCATTGCAGACTGGGCTTGGAAAAGAGTCACAGCCACCTGAGAAGAGTCCTGGTTATTCATGAATTCCTGCTCTCCCTGCCCACCTGCTGATGACTGACAGTCTTCTACCTAGTTTTCTCCCTTCTCTCTAGGAGAGAACTGCCAATCATCAGCAGATGGACGGGGAGAGCAGGAGATTATGTATAACCAGGACTCTTCTCAAGTAGATTTCACTCTTTTAAAGGCCTGAGCTGCAATGATTATAATGCTGGTTCTCGGCAACCACTTACTTTTAGCTCATGAGTGACACACCGCTGAAATCAGTATTTCTGTCACTATTTTATGCTGCCCTCAGTGAGGTCAGCATAAAGTTGCTGACAGGTTCCCTTTAATTGATGCGCGCCCCCTCCTTTCATTCAATGCTTAAACTTTAACAACTTGTCCCACATTTGCGCTTCAATAATTTATCCCACTTTTCCACTAGATCATATCTAATTTAAAAAAATTGACCTCCCTTTCGCAATCTCCCCCTCCGGAGTGGAACCCTGATTCGCCGATAACCATGATCAACATGGTAGGCTCAGAAAAGAACATAGAAAATTGATAGAGAAGATATCCAAATGGTTCGTGGATGTCACGGGGACGTGCGATCAGGCAGAAGTTATCTAGAGTCAACAAAGCGGCAGCAGGGCCTCTCCTGTCTAACGTTTCCAAATCCTAAATACCCCAGTGACATTCCCTATAATATTTTATTAATCATTTTAATATCAGGGCATCTTAAGAGTCCTATATTGTTATTTATCGTCACTACCTCCCCAAGTCGGAAGTGGGTAACTGCCGCGCGCCCCCTCCTTTCCTTCTATTCTTCCTTTTTAATAACTTCTCCCACATTTCCGCTAGATCACAATTAAATTTCATCCATTGATCTCCCTTGATCTCCCTTGGATGTGCTATATCTTTCACACGCTCCCTCTCCGGCGTGAAACCCTAATTCGCCGCTAACCGTGATCAGCATGGTGGGCGCAGAAAAGAACATTGAAAAATGATAGAGCAGATATCAAATTGGATTGTGAGCATCACGGGGACGTGCGACATGGTGGAGCAGTATGTGTGCACACGCCTACACGAACTGACTGATGGGTCTGCCCCCTGCAACTTCTGGTTCTCTAAATTGGGCACATGGCCTGAGCTTGCCCTTTACGCCTTGGAGGTGTTGGCCTGCCCTGCAGCCAGTGTATTGTCTGAACGTTTGTTTAGAACGGCTAGAGGGGGTTATCTCAGGTTATATTTCCCAATGTTTTGGGGTGTACCCTAATAAAAAAAAAGATTTAAAACCAAAAACCAGTGTAGGCTACCTCCTCCTCTTCCACCGCCACTTCCACCTACACCGCCATATCCACTGCCTCCTCAACCTCCTACTCCATATGGACCTCGTCCTCCTAGATATTTTTACGTATTTTATGTTATTTTAAGTCATTTCCCTATCCACATTTGTTTGCAAAGCACTTGCCATGCTCTTATCCACATTTTGCTGGCATTTGCAGCCCTCTAGCCCTTTCCATGACATTTTTAGAGCCATTTTAGTGCTCAAAAGTTCGCGTCTCCATTGGCTTCAATGGGGTTCGGGGTCAAGTTCGGGTCCCGAACTCAAACTTTTCAGTGAAGTTTGGCCGAACCCGTCGAACCTGAACATCCAGGTTAAAGAGACAGGTGTCTTGGACAGACAGGCTGCAGAGACAGGTTTCTTATTGGACAGGCTGGAGTGACAGGTGTCCAGACGGACAGACAGGCTGGAGTGACAGGTGTCTCGACGGACGGACAGGCTGGAGTGACAGGTGTCTCGATGGATGGACAGGCTGGAGTGACAGGTGTCTCGACGGACGGACAGGCTGGAGTGACAGGTGTCTCGACGGACGGACAGGCTGGAGTGACAGGTGTCTTGATGGACGGACAGGCTGGAGTGACAGGTGTCTTGGATGGACAGGCTGGAGAGACAGGTGTCTTGGACAGACAGGCTGGAGAGACAGGTGTCTTGACAGATAGGCTGGAGAGACAGGTGTCTTGACGGACAGGCTGGAGTGACAGGCACAGAAGAGTGGCAAATCGGCACTGAAGGGGTTAATTATGTGTGAGGCAGGGGATGTGGCACAGAACTGATGAGGACAGGCTGACAGATGAGGAACAGAACTGATCTGTGTCACTGATTGTGGCACAGAAAAGCAGCGTTTTGGCACTGAAGGGGTTAAAAGGGCTTAAAACACTGGTGACTGAATTCTGACTATAGCTCCTTCTCTGATTGCTTCCCTGACAGGAATTGGGACGATCAGAGGAGAGTACACACAGTACCTCCCTAAATCGCGTCAATGCGCTGTGATTGGTCCATCTGCAGTAATGGACCAATCACAGCGATCGCCGGCCGGGGAGCATTGCGATTTGCTGGTTGCCTAGCAACCCCCATGTGACGGCAAACCTGAACGGTCAGCGCATCGCTCCGCGTGCTGACAGTTTAATCACATCACGTACATGCACGTGGGAATGCGATAAAGCACCACATTACCTGCCTCATGTACGTGAAAATGCAGGAAGGGGTTAATGACCTTGTGGTGTGATTGGAGTAGGGTTACCACCCCGTTAGTAGTGAAATAGAAAAGAACTCCAGACAATGTAACTTGTGTAGTATAAGTAGTATTTATTTGATGGGCAGCTGTACAAATCATTACATTTCGGCGACAAGGCATTTGTCAAACAGGTGCCACTGAAGGCAACAGCGCTTACAATACCAGAGCGCACATCTCCTTACTTCCCACCTGCACCTTCAAGCGGCACAAGTTTTGGCCTTGTCGGCCAAAATGCAACGATTTGTAAAGCCGCCTATCAAATAAATACTACATATAAGTTACATTGTGCTATAGTTCTTTTCTAGTTACATAGCAATATTATTAGGACACAGTATCAGAGGACCTGGAATTAAACACACAATTGAAATTCTTTGCTAGCTATTAGAGACCCCGGGGTACTACAAGTG
Organism: Bufo bufo; assembly: GCF_905171765.1. Lineage (NCBI taxonomy): Eukaryota > Metazoa > Chordata > Amphibia > Anura > Bufonidae > Bufo > Bufo bufo. The sequence goes on along the minus strand of NC_053389.1, from coordinate 92,038,671 downwards.
CAGCACAAAATACCTCCCCAGAAGCTGTCCCTCTGTGGTGGCCATCAATAGCTGCACATTCTGTTCTCCTCCATTGGTCTCTAAATAAGATATGGAGTCATTGGCAACCATGCCCCTCTGCAGTGTTCAACTGTATCACGGTCCTGTGGATAGTCATACCATTGAATTCAGGAGGACATCTAGAGCCACCGGCCAGGTACATGAGAACCTGATGCTCCCACCATTAATTGCTAGAGAAGAGCAAAGTTTAGAAAAATCTAATTTGGCTGCTTTGCCAAACTTCAACAAGAAATTATTTTGTTACAAATTACTTTTTCATGATTTGCATTCCATTGTATGAAGCGGGCGTGTATGGGCACGCCGTCCCCATCGTTTAAACCCTCAGATACCACATTAAACGCTGATCATGGCATCTGTGACTCACATTAATCAGTTCCTGGGTTAATCAGGGGTTAAAAAATTTTTTTGACTCACCTCATCCACTTGCTCCCAAAGAGGCATTCCGCTCCCATCTTGATTAAAGAAAACCCACCAAAGGACCTGCGGCGAGCGTGATGACATGATAACGTCACTGCGCGCAGCCAGCGTGATAAAGTGATGAGGTCATCACAATCATTGCAGGTCCTTTGGCAAGATTTCTTTAATAAAGGTGGGAGCGGATTGCCTCTCCGCGAGCAAGTGAATGGGGTGAGTATAGTTTTTTCCATTTTAGCCACCAATTTAGGAAAATTGATTAGTTACCACTAATCACAAGGAAATTCTGCCTCCCGGCAAATCAAATTTTTCAAAGTCCACTTTGTATACTTCGATCCGCTCAAAACAATTACCATTAAGAGCATTATACTACTGTATATGTAATTTTCTTGGTGAATAGGGTGCAACACTAGTCTGGAGCACCTACAGCATCAGACAAAAGGAAAGCCGCCCTTTACAATTTCTGCCTTATTATACTATATGTACTTGGTCAGCGGCAGTAAGGGTGGCTTGGGCAGTCCCCTGGGCATCGTCCCACTGGGAAATTTCCCTGTAGGTTCTATGATCAGTCTTTTCCTGATTATTGATCTAATTTTGTTCATCCATAGTTAATATCCAATGCAGTGCTTTAATTTTTCTTTAAGATCACTGGCTTTCATGGGAGATTTCTGTGGACGTACTCTGTAATCTGTGCAGAAGTCATTGTGCAGGGAGGAACAGAGGTGGGCTGTGAGATTGCCTATGGTGAACGGTGGATCCTGTGTTATCTATACATTTCTGTAATTCTGCTTGTGATGATAATGAGATGATGCAACGAGGATGTCACTATCTATCGCTGACCCTGTTGTACCTGGGGTCAGAAGGTCGCAGCGGGTGGCGACTGGCTTGGTTTCAAGAGATCGCTCCATGACCTACTAGTGTGAATGGATTCCGGTCCAGGTTTTCCTGCTTAGGTTTGCAATGCTTTTTGGCCCATTTAGGAAACTTTAGCTTTTCCTTTCAGCTGTTCTCTGTCAGCCACTCCCAGCTACTATATATTCTCCCTTTCTGCTTCCCTTGTTGCCATATACAGTGGGATGTGAAAGTTTGGGCAACCTTGTTAATCATCATGATTTTCCTGTATAAATCGTTGGTTGTTACGATAAAAAATGTCAGTTAAATATATCATATAGGAGACACACACAGTGATATTTGAGAAGTGAAATGAAGTTTATTGGATTTACAGAAAGTGTGCTACAATTGTTTAAACAAAATTTGGCAGGTGCATAAATTTGGGCACCACAAAAAAGAAATGAAATCAATATTTAGTAGATCCTCCTTTTGCAGAAATTACAGCCTCTAAGGGCTCTTTCACACTTGCGTTGTTCTTTTCTTCCGGCATAGAGTTCCGTCGTCGGGGCTCTATGCCGGAAGAATCCTGATCAGTTTTATCCTAATGCATTCTGAATGGAGAGAAATCCGTTCAGGATGCATCAGGATGTCTTCAGTTCCGGAACGGAACGTTTTTTGGCCGGAGAAAATACTGCAGCATGCTGCGCTTTTTGCTCCGGCCAAAAGTCCTGAAGACTTGCCGCAAGGCCGGATCCGGAATTAATGCCCATTGAAAGGCATTGATTTCCGGATCCGGGCTTAAGCTAAACGTTGTTTCGGCGCATTGCCGGACCCGACATTTAGCTTTTTCAGAGTGGTTACCATGGCTGCCGGGATGCTAAAGTCCTGGCAGCCATGGTAAAGTGTAGTGGGGAGCGGGGGAGCAGCATACTTACCGTCCGTGCGGCTCCCGGGGCTCTCCAGAGTGACGTCAGGGCGCCCCAAGCACATGGATCACGTGATCACATGGATCACGTCATCCATGCGCATGGGGCGCTCTGACGTCATTCTGGAGCACCCCGGGAGCCGCACGGACTGTAAGTATACCGCTCCCCCGCTCCCCGCTCCTACTATGGCAACCAGGACTTTAATAGCGTCCTGGCTGCCATAGTAACACTGAAAGCATTTTGAAGACGGCTCCGTCTTCAAATGCTTTCAGTACACTTGCGTTTTTCCGGATCCGGCGGGCACCTCCGGCAACGGAAGTGCACGCCGGATCCCAACAACGCAAGTGTGAAAGAGGCCTTAATGCTTCCTGTAGGTTCCAATGAGAGTCTGGATTCTGGTTGAAGGTATTTTGGACCATTCCTCTTTACAAAACATCTTTAGTTCATTCAGGTTTGATGGCTTCCGAGCATGGACAGCTCTCTTTAAGTCACACCACAGATTTTCAATTATATTCAGGTCTGGGGACTGAGATGGCCATTCCAGAACGTTGTACTTGTTCCTCTGCATAAATACCTTAGTGGATTTTGAGCAGTGTTTAGGGTCGTTGTCTTGTTGAAAGATCCAGCCCCGGCGCAGCTTCAGCTTTGTCACTGATTCCTGGACATTGGTCTCCAGAATCTGCTGATACTGAGTGGAATCCATGCGTCCCTCAACTTTGACAAGATTCCCAGTCCCTGCACTGGCCACACAGCCCCACAGCATGATGGAACCACCATCATATTTTACTGTAGGTAGCAGGTGTTTTTCTTGGAATGCTGTATTCTTTTTCCTCCATGCATAACGCCCCTTGTTATTGCCACATAACTCAATTTCAGTTTCATCAGTCCACAGCACCTTATTCCAAAATGAAGCTGGCTTGTCCAAATGTGCTTTAGCCCACCTCAAGAGGCACTTTTTGTGCTGTGGGCGGAGAAAAGGCTTCCTCTGCATCACTCTCGCATACAGCATCTCCTTGTGTAAAGTGCGCCGAATGGTTGAACGATGCACAGTGACTCCATCTGCAGCAAGATGATGTTGTAGGTCTTTGGTGCTGGTCTGTGGGTTGACTCTGACTGTTCTCACCATTCGTCGCTTCTGTCTATCCGAGATTTTTCTTGGTCTGCCACTTCGAGCCTTAACTTGAACTGAGCCTGTGGTCTTCCATTTCCTCAATATGTTCCTAACTGTGGAAACAGACAGCTGAAATCTCTGAGACAGCTTTCTGTATCCTTCCCCTAAACCATGATGATGAACAATCTTTGTCTTCAGGTCATTTGAGAGTTGTTTTGAGACCCCCATGTTGCTACTCTTCAGAGAAAATTAAAAGAGGAGGGAAACTTACAATTTACCCCCTTAAATACTCTCTCATAATTGGATTCACCTGTGTATGTAGGTCAGGGGTCACTGAGCTTACCAAGCCAATTTGAGTTCCAATAATTAGTTCTAAAGGTTTTGGAATCAATAAAATGACAACAGTGCCCAAATTTATGCACCTGCCTAATTTTGTTTAAACAATTATAGCACACTTTCTGTAAATCCAATAAACTTCATTTCACTTCTCAAATATCACTGTGTGTGTCTCCTATATGATATATTTAACTGACATTTTTTATCGTAACAACCAACGATTTATACAGGAAAATCATGACGATTAACAAGGTTGCCCAAACTTTCGCATCCCACTGTATAGACCTTCTTTCCAGATCTTCTATTCTGACCTCTGGTGGAGTTGGAGTTGCTGTAGAACTGTTGTAACTGGTGCTGTCAGATCTCCGGTTCTCTCCTGTTGTTGTTGTTGTCTCCCCTCTGGGATTGTTTGTGCTGTTTGTCCTTTCCCTGTTGTTACCCTAGGTGTCAGTGGTGAGGACTAGTGCTCCCACTGCCCTACTCACTACCTAGTGCTTATTTCAGGGTAAGCTAGGGACAAGGCACGTGATCAGCGTACAGGTTAGCAGCCCGTCTAGGGACGTCAGGGCTGCCAGGTGCCAGTGCTAGGAGAGTTAGGGGTCACCACTCCAACCTCTCCCTATTAAAAGGGTACTCCCCTTCCCTCCCCTCTGCACCGCACATCTGTTGCCTGCCATATCAGACGTGATAGATGACTGCTAATAGCTAATCCCTACAGAACATGAAGTGTCAGACTATTCTGAGGCTTAGTGGTCAGTGTGAAACAGCAGAATTGTCGGAATATATATATATATATATTCCGACAATTCTGCTGTTTCACTGGTAAATTCACACATGGGAAACATATTGGGCCTTGTCAATGTAGTTTGCCTGTTACCTCTCTTGGATCCCACATCTGCTTTGAACAATTGGTCCCGCAGATTTTTGGATTTCCGACAAGACAGCAGAGGGGGTACATTCAATTCTGGTACATCCTTGTGACATGCACCTAGGATGTTCCAGTGTCGTCTAATAATTTTAGCTATTTCCACACTTTGTTCTGTATACGTGAAAATAAAAGGTATCCTAGATCGCCTAAGCTTAGGTTTCTGGTTCACCAGTAGAGATGTCCCGAACTATTCGCCGGCGAATAGTTCCCGGCAAACATCACTTGTTCGCGTTCGCCGCGGCGGGCGAACATATGCGATGTTCGGTCCGCCCCCTATTCGTCATCATTGTGTAAACTTTGACCCTGTACCTCACAGTCAGCAGACACATTCCAGCCAATCAGCAGCATACCCTCCCTCCCAGACCCTCCCACCTCCTGGACAGCATCCATTTTAGATTCATTCGGAAGCTGCAGTGTCACAAATTTGACTAAGTTGAAATTGCAATGCGATTAATGCAGGTTATATTAATCGCATTGCGAATTTAACTTACCACAATCTGCGTCAACTACGTAATTTTCCATGGGAGTTTTGCCATGGATCCCCCTCCGGCATGCCACAGTCCAGGTGTTAGTCCCGTTGAAACAACTTTTTCATCACTATTGTGGCTAGAAAGAGTCCCTGTGGGTTTTAAAATTTGCCTGTCTATTGAAGTCTATGGCGGTTCGCGAACATTTGCGAACAGGATTGGCGCATGGCAAATGTGGTGCCAATATTCAAAAAGGGTCCAAAAACAGAGCCTGGAAACTATAGGCCGGTAAGTTTAACATCTGTTGTGGGTAAACTGTTTGAAGGTTTTCTGAGAGATGCTATCTTAGAGCATCTATATCAGCATGGCTTCGTGAGGGATCGGTCATGCCAAACTAATTTAATCAGTTTCTATGAGGAGGTAAGTACTAGACTTGACAGCGGCGAATCAATGGATGTTGTATATCTGGACTTCTCCAAAGCATTTGACACTGTACCACATAAAAGGTTAGTATACAAAATGAGAATGCTCGGACTGGGGGAAAATGTCTGTATGTGGGTAAGTAACTGGCTCAATGATAGAAAACAGAGGGTGGTTATTAACGGTACATACTCAGATTGGGTCACTGTCACTAGTGGGGTACCTCAGGGGTCAGTATTGGGCCCTATTCTCTTCAATATATTTATTAATGATCTTGTAGAAGGCTTGCATAGTAAAATATCAATTTTCGCAGATGACACTAAACTGTGTAAAGTAATTTACACTGAAGAGGACAGTATACTACTACAGAGGGATCTGGATAGATTGGAGGCTTGGGCAGATAAGTGGCAGATGAGGTTTAACACTGACAAATGTAAAGTTATGCACATGGGAAGGATTAATGCAAGTCACCCTTACATACTAAATGGTAAAAGACTCGGTAACACTGACATGGAAAAGGATCTAGGAATTTTAATAAACAGCAAACTAAGCAGCAAAAACCAGTGTCAGGCAGCTGCTGCCAAGGCCAATAAGATAATAGGTTGCATCAAAAGGGGCATAGATGCCCGTGATAAGAACATAGTCCTACCACTTTACAAATCGCTAGTCAGACCACACATGGAGTACTGTGTACAGTTCTGGGCTCCTGTAAACAAGGCAGACATAGCAGAGCTGGAGAGGGTCCAGAGGAGGGCAACTAAAGTAATAACTGGAATGGGGCAACTACAGTACTCTGAAAGATTATCAAAATTAGGGTTATTCACTTTAGAAAAAAGACGACTGAGGGGAGATCTAATTACTATGTATAAATATATCAGGGGTCAGTACAGAAATCTTTCCCATCATTTATTTATCCCCAGGACTGTGACTGTGACGAGGGGACATCCTCTGCGTCTGGAGGAAAGAAGGTTTGTACACAAACATAGAAGAGGATTCTTTACGGTAAGAGCAGTGAGACTATGGAAATCTCTGCCTGAGGAGGTGGTGATGGTGAGTACAATAAAGGAATTCAAGAGGGGCCTGGACGTATTTCTGGATTAAAATCTATAGCTACTATAGAGGGGTCGTTGATCCAGGGAGTTATTCTGATTGCCTGATTGGAGTCGGGAAGGAATTTTTTATTCCCCTAAAGTGGGGGAAATTGGCTTCTACCTCACAGTTTTTTTTTTGCCTTCCTCTGGATCAACTTGCAGGATAACAGGCCGAACTGGATGGACAAATGTCTTTTTTCGGCCTTATATACTATGTTACTATTTTACTAAATTCGCGTTCGCCAACGGAAAAATTTATGTTCACAACATCTCTGTTCACCAGGATGGCTTGTCTCTCCAATCCATAGACGGCCTCTTTGTTCTTTTAATAATTTATATGGATAACTTATTTTCCAGAATTTATGTAATTGTCCTCATTGTTGGGTCCAGATCCTTTTGATCCGACACTATCCGTCTCGGTCTGAGAAATAGTGAGTATGGTAGATGTTTCACCATCTTCCTAGGATGACAGGTATTGTATAGTAAAATGGTGTTTTTATCAGTAAATTTAGTGTACAGCTGGGTATGCAGTCTGCCGTTGGAGAGAACCACCCTAGTGTCCAAAAATTGTATGTCAGTCATGGATAAAGTCAAAGTAAACTGTAATGCATCATCAATGCTGTTTAGAAAAGTTTTAAAACTGCACAACTCAGTATCATAGTAACATAGTAACATAGTACATAAGGTCGAAAAAAGACAATTGTCCATCCAGTTCGGTCTGTCATCCTGCAAGTTGATCCAGAGGAAGGCAAAAAAAAAAAGTGAGGTAGAAGCCAATTTTCCCCACTTAAGGGGAAAAAGATTCCTTCCCGACTCCAATCGGGCAATCAGAATAACTCCCTGGATCAACGACCCCTCTCTAGTAGTTATAGCCTGTAATATGAGAAAGACATTGTCTATGTATCTCCACCACCGCAGCACATGTAGATGTATACATTGCTGTGTAAAGTGCATCGCAGTATGTCCATGTAGTCCTTGTTTGCCCCTGTTTGGATATGCATGGTGGCTTGGCCTGGATGTTCTGTGGGGCCATTTGGTGTGTCGATGACTGACGTGCGCGCCGGGAGACATGTTTCCCGTAGCCCTCTTTCAATATGACCACTAGAATGAAAAATACACTATGGCGCATGCGCGGTGGGCGCACTAAGATCGGATGACTCCGGTTGTCATATACGCGATTCTGGGCATGCGTGATGCAATTACAGTTACACCGGGAACGGTGGTTTTGTTTACATGAGGCCGCATCCCATCTGATCAGCAGGTCTATATTGCATCCCTGAGCCTTCCTTGTTTTTATTGATCACATTTGACACTTTATGATACCTAATTATGTTTATTTGCACTGATGCACTCTACACAGCAATGTATACATCTATTGGATATTTATTGTTTTATATAAATTGTAAAAAAAAAATCTTATTTTTACTGCATGTATCACCACTATGTATGTGCATATATGTATGAGCAAGGTCTGGATTTTTATTTTGGGAGTGATTTATCTCATTTGCATAATTGAACACAGGTTGATCCAATTGTGTGTCACATGTTTTGCACCTTATATATACTGCTCACTTGGTTTTGTAATTTTGCTTGAGAAAGGCTCATACTGAGCTGAAACGTGGCCTTGTCACATGGGTGAATAAAGTCTTGCATAATTTTTCACCTTTACCTTGGAGTGCTGCCTGCTTTTTGGTGTGTGTATATATATATATATATATATATATATATATATAGAAAGAAAAATGGCGGCACTGGCTCCAGAGGGAAAAGGCGGGTGCACGTCCCAAAGGGAATGGACTGGTTTCCCTGATGGATAAATTCAGAAGAATGAGCGGCACTCCAAGGATAAAAGCAGTGAACCCTTTATTCACACCGGTGGTGCAACGTTTCGGCTCTAGTCACGAGCCTTCCTCAAGCAAAAAGGAAGGCTCGTGACTAGAGCCGAAACGTTGCACCACCGGTGTGAATAAAGGGTTCACTGCTTTTATCCTTGGAGTGCCGCTCATTCTTCTGAATTTATATATATATATATATATATCCCATAAAATTTTAATAAACTCAACAAAATGTTAACATTTTAGATTGAATATAAAACCTAATTTAAACAATAGTTATCATTCTTTATTTTTTTTTATTTTATTTGATGTTTGCATCACTATATCTAGTGTTTACTGATATCTATCATTTTATTCATGAACCACATTTGTGTCACACTTAATGCCCCGGTGATAACACTGTTCAGACACGGTATTATGTTATTTACACAAAACATTATGTAAATGCCGCTCATTATGGGCACAGCCTGGAAATCAAACAAATGGCTCCTCGCTCATAAATGACCACCAACTGCTCTCTCCTCTACGTGAGATTGGCAGCATATTTACAATGACATTTTAAAACAGCCACGGATAAAACGAAGCAAGCTGTTCATACCATATCTCTGCATAAAATGTAATTGATGCAAACATTACCTTTCTTATCTTCTGCAAAAGGGCAGGACTGCAATATAGCAGTGCAAGATGAAATGGACCTAGCCATTGTAGAAAAGGTTTCTAAAGGACACGTAAACGTATGAATTGACACATGACTGTCTTTTTAAACTAATGTTCATGGTTTTCAATAAATCATGGTGTCAAAGAGCTTACAATCTAAAAGCATCTTCCTTGTTTGACTTCTTATGACTCTGGTCTTATGACTCATATTGATATGTTTGCATTCATTAGATAAGTGGTAAATGGTATATTAAATGGGCAGATATTCAGCCCAATGATTGCTAACTAGCATCTTGCAGTGTAATACTGCCGCCAATTACAAGATGAATGAGCAAACACTGGTATAATCGGTCAATCCAGATCTTTCAGCATGCTAAAAGTTTCAGGATTTGCCTGTGGCAGATCGTGCTGTATAATTACTATTAGTAATGGACAAACATTGGGCGGGACGATTCGCGAACACGATCAAATGTTCGCGAACCACAAGTTTGCGGCGGGCCCCATTAACTTTAATGGCAGGTGAAACTGAAAAACCTTCAGGTCATTATTGCAGCCACCAAATACTTAGAAGTGCACAAATCGTCCCTCAACATGGACAGTGACATACCAGAGGGGGATCAATGGCAAAAATTCCCACAAAAAATATGTATTTTAATCAGGGGCCATTTTTATGTGTCTTAAAGGGAAACTGTCAAAAAATGTGGCCTGCTGGAGCCTAGAAAAATATTATTTTGGGCCACGGGAGTACAGGCCCCAAAAATCAGTCATTCACCAGACAGAAAAGTGATTATGTGGCTGGAGGTACACATATTAGATGGTCATTAGATATCAATTTTACTGAAGGCCAGTACAAATAGATGTCAAATACATATGTTTAAAAGAACAAAAAATATAAAACTGGATAAAAAACATGGCTAACAAAATCCCCCCTAAAAAGCACCAAATAGTTGAAATTCGATAACACATGGTCGTCGTCAACAGGTGTTGAACTACTCCGAGGTCCCAAACATTAGGCATTCACCGGACAGTAAAGAACAAGTAATTATGTGGCTGGAGGTATATTAGAAGTCATTCAATATCAATTTTACTGCAGGCCAGTGTAGTACAGGCCCCAAACATTAGGCATTCACTGGACAGAAAAGAACAATTGATAATGTGGCTGGAGGTACATTAGGCGGTCACCGTATAACAGTTTTACTGTTGGCCAGTTAGTTTACAGGCCCCTAAAATTATGCATTCAACGTACATAAATGATCAAGTGATTATGTGGCCGGAGGTGTATTAGACGGCCAATGGATATTAATTTTACTGCAGGCCAGTGGACTATAGGCCCCAAAAATTATTCAATCATTATACAGAAAAGCACAACTGATAATGTGGCTTGTGGTAAATAAGGCGGTCACCGTATAACAATTTTACTGTTGGCCAGTTAGATTATAGGCCCGAAAAAGTATGCATTCACCGTACATAAATGGTCAAGTGATTATGTGAATGGAGGTACAGTACAGACCAAAAGTTTGGACACACCTTCTTATTCAAAGAGTTTTCTTTATTTTCATGACTATGAAGGCATCAAAACTATGAATTAACACATGTGGAATTATATACATAACAAACAAGTGTGAAACAACTGAAAATATGTAATATTCTAGGTTCTTCAAAGTAGCCACCTTTTGCTTTGATTACTGCTTTGCACACTGGCCTCCACAGTCACCGGACCTGAACCCAATCGAGATGGTTTGGGGTGAGCTGGACCGCAGAGGTCCAGCTCACCCCAAACCATCTCGATTGGGTTCAGGTCCGGTGACTGTGGAGGCCAGGTCATCTGGCGCAGCACCCCATCACTCTCCTTCATGGTCAAATAGCCCTTACTTTCAAAGTTTTCCCAATTTTTCGGCCTACTGACCGACCTTCATTTCTTAAAGTAATGATGGCCACTCGTTTTTCTTTACTTAGCTGCTTTTTTCTTGCCATAATACAAATTCTAACAGTCTATTCAGTAGGACTATCAGCTGTGTATCCAACTGACTTCTCCTCAACGCAACTGATGGTCCCAACCCCATTTATAAGACAAGACATCCCACTTATTAAACCTGACAGGGCACACCTGTGAAGTGAAAACCATTTCAGGGGACTACCTCTTGAAGCTCATCAAGAGAATGCCAAGAGTGTGCAAAGCAGTAATCAAAGCAAAAGGTGGCTACTTTGAAGAACCTAGAATATGACATATTTTCAGTTGTTTAACACTTGTTTGTTATGTATATAATTCCACATGTGTTAATTCATAGTTTTGATGCCTTCAGTGTGAATCTACAATTTTCATAGTCATGAAAATAAAGAAAACTCTTTGAATGAGAAGGTGTGTCCAAACTTTTGGTCTGTACTGTATATACGCGGGGGTCATGTGATACATTACTAGCGAACACGTGACCGCTCTTCCAGTGACGTCACGGACATGCGCAAGTCTAGTTCCGGGACGCCGTATCCACGAGACACAGCACAGAATCCTGCATCCACCTGTAATCTGAGCTTGCCTGACTCCATGCCTGGCCCTCCTACGATGTCACATACACAGGTGACAATCATTCACTATTGATCATCACTTGAGTGTAATAAGTATATATTTTATGTACCGATGGCTCCATATATTTGAGTTATATGTATTCATGTATTTGATTGCATTGTCTCTCCGATATGATGTCCGGATGTATTCACTTAAAATGTATTGTACTTTATTTTCACTATTTTGTTTAAGTATCACTTATGTATGTTAATTTGAGATGACTATATAAAAACCCACAATTGTATTTGATGCATTGCTTGAGAATGGTCCCAGCAAGCGGACCGAAACGTCGCTGCTTGGGTGAATAAAGGATCCGACCATTTTTCACCATACGGATGTGCTGCGGTGTGTTTATTCTTCTGGTTATTTGATACTTTGGATCGAGTGTCGACACCGCTGGCACCCAACACTTGCTACTAGGTGTGCTGCCCTGAACTTTCTTCATTTTCTATATATATATATATATATATACAGTGGGATGCAAAAGTTTGGGCAACCTTGTTAATCGTCATGATTTTCCTGTATAAATCGTCAGTTAAATATATCATATAGGAGACACACACAGTGATATTTGAGAAGTGAAATGAAGTTTATTGGATTTACAGAAAGTGTGCTATAATTTTTTAAACAAAATTAGGCAGGTGCATAAATTTGGGCACCACAAAAAAGAAATGAAATCAATATTTAGTAGATCCTCCTTTTGCAGAAATTACAGCCTCTAAACGCTTCCTGTGTTTCCAATGAGAGTTTGGATTCTGGTTGAAGGTATTTTGGACCATTCCTCTTTACAAAACATCTTTAGTTCATTCAGGTTTGATGGCTTCTGAGCATGGACAGCTCTCTTTAAGTCACTCCACAGATTTTCAATTATATTCAGGTCTGGGGACTCAGATGGCCATTCCAGAACGTTGTACTTGTTCCTCTGCATCATTGCCTTAGTGGATTTTGAGCAGTGTTTAGGGTCGTTGTCTTGTTGAAAGATCCAGCCCCGGCGCAGCTTCAGCTTTGTCACTGATTCCTGGACATTGGTCTCCAGAATCTGCTGATACTGAGTGGAATCCATGCGTCCCTCAACTTTGACAAGATTCCCAGTCCCTGCACTGGCCACACAGCCCCACAGCATGATGGAACCACCACCATATTTTACTGTAGGTAGCAGGTGTTTTTCTTGGAATGCTGTGTTCTTTTTCCTCCATGCATAACACCCCTTGTTATGGCCAAATAACTCAATTTTAGTTTCATCAGTCCACAGCACCTTATTCCAAAATTAAGCTGGCTTGTCCAAATGTGCTTTAGCCCACCTCAAGCGGCACTTTTTGTGCTGTGGGTGGAGAAAAGGCTTCCTCTGCATCACTCTCGCATACAGCATCTCCTTGTGTAAAGTGCCCCGAATGGTTGAACGATGCACAGTGACTCCATCTGCAGCAAGATGATGTTGTAGGTCTTTGGTGCTGGTCTGTAAGTTGACTCTGACTGTCCTCACCATTCGTCGCTTCTGTCTATCCGAGATTTTTCTTGGTCTGCCACTTCGAGCATTAACTTGAACTGAGCCTGTGGTCTTCCATTTCCTCAATATGTTCCTAACTGTGGAAACAGACAGCTGAAATCTCTGAGACCGCTTTCTTTTTCCTTCCCCTAAACCATGATGGTGAACAATCTTTGTCTTCAGGTCATTTAAGAGTTTTTTGAGACCCCCATGTTGCTACTCTTCAGAGAAAATTAAAAAAGGAGGGAAACTTACAATTGACCCCCTAAATACTCTCTCTCATAATTGGATTCATCTGTGTATGTAGGTCAGGGGTCACTGAGCTTACCAAGCCAATTTGAGTTCCAATAATTAGTTCTAAAGGTTTTGGAATCAATAAAATGACAACAGTGCCCAAATTTATGCACCTGCCTAATTTTGTTTAAACAATTATAGCACACTTTCTGTAAATCTAATAAGCTTCATTTCACTTCTCAAATATCACTGTGTGTGTCTCCTATATGATATATTTAACTGACATTTTTTATCGTAACAACCAACAATTTATACAGGAAAATCATGACGATTAACAAGGTTGCCCAAACTTTCGCATCCCACTGTATATATAAATATATACACTCACCTAAAGAATTATTAGGAACACCTGTTCTATTTCTCATTAATGCGATTATCTAGTCAACCAATCACATGGCAGTTGCTTCAATGCATTTAGGGGGGTGGTCCTGGTCAAGACAATCTCCTGAACTCCAAACTGAATGTCAGAATGGGAAAGAAGGGCGATTTAAGCAATTTTGAGCGTGGCATGGTTGTTGGTGCCAGACGGGCCGGTCTGAGCATTTCACAATCTGCTCAGTTACTGGGATTTTCACGCACAATCATTTCTAGGGTTTACAAAGAATGGTGTGAAAAGGGAAAAACATCCAGTATGCGGCAGTCCTGTGGGCGAAAATGCCTTGTGGATGCTAGAGGTCCGAGGAGAATGGGCTGACTGATTCAAGCTGATACAAGAGCAACGTTGACTGAAATAACCACTCGTTACAACCGAGGTCTGCAGCAAAGCATTTGTGAAGCCACAACACGCACAACCTTGAGGGGGATGGGCTACAACAGCAGAAGACCCCACCGGGTACCACTCATCTCCACTACAAATAGGAAAAAGAGGCTACAATTTGCACAAGCTCACCAAAATTGGACTGTTGAAGACTGGAAAAATGTTGCCTGGTCTGATGAGTCTCGATTTCTGTTGAGACATTCAAATGGTAGAGTCCGAATTTGGCGTAAACAGAATGAGAACATGTATCCATCATGCCTTGTTACCACTGTGCAGACTGGTGGTGGTGGTTTAATGGTGTGGGGGATGTTTTCTGTGCACACTTTAGGCCCCTTAGTGCCAATTGGGCATCGTTAAAATGCCACGGGCTACCTGAGCATTGTTTCTGACCATGTCCATCCCTTCATGACCACCATGTACCCATCCTCTGATGGCTACTTCCAGCAGGATAATGCACCATGTCACAAAGCTCGAATCATTTCAAATTGGTTTCTTGAACATGACAATGAGTTCACTGTACTAAAATGGCCCCCACAGTCACCAGATCTCAACCCAATAGAGCATCTTTGGAATGTGGTGGAACGGGAGCTTCGTGCCCTGGATGTGCATCCCTCAAATCTCAATCAACTGCAAGATGCTATCCTATCAATATGGGCCAACATTTCTAAAGAATGCTATCAGCACCTTGTGGAATCAATGCCACGTAGAATTAAGGCAGTTCTGAAGGCAAAAGGGGGTCCAACACCGTATTAGTATGGTGTTCCTAATAATTCTTTAGGTGAGTGTATATATAATGAAAAAGAGGGCAGCACAGCCAAAAACGATAATGGGTGCACGGCCCGCTGGGAAAAGTCAATCCCACAACGATAAGTAGGAAAAAGGCAGCACTCCAAAAAATAAAATTAGAAAAATATTTTATTCACCTCAGTGGCAATGGCGACGTTTCGGCTCTATCAGAGCCTTTCTCAAGCAAAGTAACAGGACACAGTGAACAATATATATACACTCACAGCTAATTGCGTCATATCACGTGATCAATACATAATTAGTGCATTAACTCCTAAACATCTGAATACATAGATTAAAAACATATCTTGATCTCAAAACATACATGATAATGTCAGTAAATACATACCAACTATTACAAACATGATCAATAAAGTTACATACAACATATGTGTACATGTGCAAAATTCATACACTTAGATAGCTTCCAGAGCTTCTTAATCTTATATAAGTAAAGTGCTGTAATGGTTAAAAAGTGACGTGTGCATTAAACAGTGGTGTCGATGACGAATAACATGATAAGCAGGAAAACACTGACCCAATGTGTCGCGATCCCACACCTGTAGCAATGTTGGCTTTGGCGTACACTAAAACTTACTGCGCATGCCCCGGCTTGTGTACAACAGATGCGTCACTGTGACAAAAGAGGATCTAATCGAGTATGCGCAGATCAAACACACACATCTCAAGCGGCCATCTTGAAAGAGGTCAAATGACAACACGACTCTCTGTACATTGACTGGCAAATAAAAAAGGCAATATTTACACATGGCAATCTGATGAAAAAATCTATCACAATACGAAAGAAATTAGAAAAAGGAAGAAAAATATACAGGCCACTACAACTAACGATCAAGCTTTTTTAGGGGTCGATACACCCCCAGGGAAAGTGCAAAGTTCCGCACCAGACGGGGAGGATACAGACATAGAAGACTCCAAAAAGCCACGCAACACAGCTCTATAAAAATATAGCGTGACCCTTTGGCAAATCCCATACAAAAATTATTTGAAAAAGTGTCAAAAACAGACATATTTTATAGACATATTTCGTAACGTTCCATGACATAAATTCCAACCCCAAGCGATCAAATAGGCGTATGCACCCCAAAATAGTACCAATCAAACCATCACCTCATCCAGCAATAAATGATACACTACTTGAGACAATATGAAAAGAAAATATGACTCTCAGACAATGGAGACAGTAAAATCTGTTTTTCAGAGCCTCTAAACTGTTGTTATTGTGCAAAAGTTAAATATTATGGAATTGCCGCGTCCCTATTAATGTGCTCATTAAAAATTATCACATGACTTAACCCCTCTGTTGAACAAAAAAAATAATAATAAAACAGCGCCCAAAAAAATGTGCCTTTTTTTGTCAGCTTACATATCAAAAATAGCAACACCAAGCAATAGAAAAGACGTCTGCCCCCAAAAATAGTACCAATCAAACAGTCAACTCATCCCACAAAAAAATAAAATAAAGTACTCTATTGAAATATTCCTAAGTAAAGAACTATATAACTGATTGTGATTTAAAAGGCCAGCTACTTTATACACTAATCAATAAAAGTTATTTAATCTGATTGTGTATATATATTTTTTTGGGGGGCAGTATTAAAAGAAATGAAAAAAAATATATATTATTATGCTGCAGCGGGAGCACTCCAGGCGGATGAGGGCTGTTAGGCTGAAGTTTACTAAAGAAATGAAGGCCATGGAGGAGTGGCATCAGAAGGCCATAGCGGAGCTGCTCAACCAGCATGATGTCCCGAAAGCCTTGCCTTAGTTTTATTTATTTATTATTTTATGTTTGTTGAAACAATTTTTTTATATTTTATTTATAAAGTGTGGTTTTGTTTTAAATCATTTTTTGTTTTCTGTTTTATTTTAACAACTCTTGTTACATTAAGGCAAATTTTTTCCAGCCGAAACTCATCAGTATCATGACATACAGCAGCCGCAGGTACATGGAAATTGGATAGTATAAGGCCTACACAGAACTCATAGTGGTGAGAATAATAGCAGCAGTCTTTGTTAACGGTGGAGTATAAGGCCTATGCAGAACTCATAGTGGTCAGGATAATTGCAGCAGTTATTGGTAATAGTGGAGTATAAGGCCTACACAGAACTCTCAAAAATCAGGACAACAGCAGCAGCAGCAGGCGGATGGTAAGTTTCCATTGTAGTTCAAGGCCTACACATAGCTTTGTCTCACTAGACTAAAGGGGCCTTACAATAAAGTTATCAGTAAGAATTACACCATAACATAACATTATTAAAAAAAATGAAATCACGCGTTATAACTCAGAATTTACTTTTTTATTTACAAAATAAAAAAAGGCCTCTATGGCAACATTGTGAGTTGGGAAAGTAGCTCCTCCATTTTCTGCATCCCTTTACGGTGCTTTTTTTCCATCTCCTAGCTGATGACCCGGCGTTGCTCGGGTATTTATTTATTGTAATTATTATTTTTTTTAAAAATGACTTTCACTATGGCCCCTGCTTTAACGGTGACTGCCGTTTTAACAGTGACTTTGACCACCCCTTTAAGAGTGACCACCTCTTTAAGAGCGACCACCCCTTTAAGAGCGACAAGTACTTAAAAAAAAAAAATAGACAAAGTAATATTCTTGCATTGGGGTATATGCAACTTACTTCACTATTGTTTGGCTAAGGATATCTAGAATTAACGAATATGACGTGATCTTCGTCAATTCTAGCAAGCCAACCATTCGCATTGCGAATTAAACATAGAGCTGAGTTCCTAATGGTTGGCTTTCTAGAATATAACGAAGATTGAGAATATAGTGCTATATTTGTGATATTCGTTATCTTTGTTATATTCTAGCAATACAACCATTAGGAACTCAGCTCTAAGTTGAATTTGCAATGCGAGTATATGTTCACATCACAAATTCAACTTAGAGCTGAGTTCCTAATGGTTGTTGCTAGAATATAACAAAGATTGAGAATATAGTGCTATATTCGTGAATTATTGATTTTCGTCATCTTTGTCAATTCTAGCAATACAACCATTAGGAACTCAGCTCTAAGTTGAATTTGCAATGCGAGTAATACAGGTTATATTAATCGCATTGCAAATTAAACTTAGAGCTGAGTTCCTAAGGGTTGGCTTTCTAGAATATAACGAAGATTGAGAATATAGTGATATTCGTTATCTTCGTCAATTCTAGCAATACAACCATTAGGAACTAAAAGTTTAATTCGCAATTCGAATATAAATTTGCGTAACATTCGCAATATATAGAATAATGACGAATATTCGATTTCAACGAATATATTGACGAATATTCAAACAAATATTCGCGAAATATCGCGAAATCAAATATGGCACCTTCCGCTCATCACTACTAGTGTTCACCCATACGGGCTTGAACAAAGGGGGGGGGATATGTGAGATAGTGACAGATCTCACAGAGGTTAGAGGCAAGGAAGGGGTGGATAGTCCGGTCCACACCCCTAGTCCACCACAGGTGAGACCAGCTGGGGTGCTCAGTCTGCCATAAAGCACCTCCCAGTGTGTCAGTCTGAGGAGGGAGAGCAAGACTGTTTTGTGAAGCAGAGGCTCTGTGTGTGGTCTCAGTCAGGAGGACTGAGGAGCCACAAGGCTTTGAATAGACTGAAGTTTGGGGGACCTAGAGACGCCTAGAGAATGAGGGTTGCACGGCCAGCGTCTGGAGGACTACTCTGCCACACTCCCCCAAAAGGTACTGGAGTTTCCACAGCCTGGAGGGTGCTGTATTGATGTTGGCTGAGGAAAGCCGCATATAATGTCCATGTGTGAACTGTGCTCTACGAGTCAGGTAGTGACATATTTTGTTTAGGTAGCTCCTAGATGGGCAGGAGTTTATTTGGTTTTAAGTGTTGGCGGTGCGGGAACCTCGCCCCACCCAGTGATGTATAACTGGACTACCCTTTATGAGAAGACTGTCAAAATAAATGCACAGTTTGGACATGAAAATCCGTTGTCTGGTGAGATATCTGTGAGTGTGACCCCCTGAAAAGAGACAATCCCTTACAATATATAAAATCATATTTTACACTCAATAAAGCCACACAGAGCTATGGGACAGGTATATTGCGTACATGCTAGCGGCAATCTAGCCGTTCATGTCCACAACTCTATAGGGTAAAAAGAGGTGACAGAATCCCTTTAACCTCTTAAGGACACAGGGCGTACATAAAGTGACACTGGTGAGATTTGCAAAAAATGGCCAGGTCCGTAAGGTGAAAATGAGCCCGGTCCCTAAGGGGTTAAATAACCGTAGACAGGAGTCCACTGATAAGTCACCATTTTTTGGTGCATATGGGTTTCACCCACAGTTTGGTACCTTTTCTGGGACTGAGTCTTCTGGTATACCTGAAGAGGAAAGATTTTCTTCCTCATTGTCATCTATCTGGCAGAAGATTCAAATCAATTTGAAAAAAATGGGTGAAAGATATAAACGTATGGCTGACAAGAGACTTATGGCTGGTCCGGACTAGTGATGAGTAGAGTTGAGCGAACACCTGGATGTTCGGGTTCGAGAAGTTCGGCCGAACTTCCCGGAAATGTTCGGGTTCGGGATCCGAAACCGATCCGAACTTCGTCCCGAACCCGAACCCCATTGAAGTCAATGGGGACCCGAACTTTTGGGCACTAAAAAGGCTGTAAAACAGCCCAGGAAAGAGCTAGAGGGCTGCAAAAGGCAGCAACATGTAGGTAAATCCCGTGCAAACAAATGTGGATAGGGAAATGAATTAAAATTAAAATAAAAAAAATAAAAATGAACTAATATCAATTGGACAGAGGTCCCATAGCAGAGAATCTGGCTTCACGTCAGCAGAGAATCAGTCTCTTCATGCCATAGCAAAGAATCTGGCTTCATGTCAGCAGAGAATCAGTCTCTTCATGCCATAGCAGAGAATCTGGCTTCATGTCAGCGCAGAATCAGTCTTCATGTCATAGCAGAGAATCAGGCTTCACGTCACCCACCACTGGAACAGGCCACTGTCACACATTTAGGCCCAGGCACCCAGGCAGAGGAGAGGTCCCGTAACAGAGAATCTGGCCTTATGTCAGCGCAGAATCTATCTTCATGTCATAGCAGAGAATCAGGCTTCACGTCACCCACCACTGGAACAGGCCACTGTCACACAATTAGGCCCAGGCACCCAGGCAGAGGAGAGAGGTCCCGTAACAGAGAATCTGGCCTTATGTCAGCGCAGAATCTGTATTCATGTCATAGCAGAGAATCAGGCTTCACGTCACCCACCACTGGAACAGGCCACTGTCACACATTTAGGCCCCGGCACCCAGGCAGAGGAGAGAGGTCCCGTAACAGAGAATCTGGCCTTATGTCAGCGCAGAATCGGTCTTCATGTCATAGCAGAGAATCAGGCTTCACGTCACCCACCACTGGAACAGGCCACTGTCACACATTTAGGCCCAGGCACCCAGGCAGAGGAGAGGGGTCCCGTAACAGAGAATCTGGCCTGATGTCAGCAGAGAATCTGTCTTCATGTCATAGCAGAGAATCAGGCTTCACGTCACCCACCACTGGAACAGGCCACTGTCACACATTTAGGCCCAGGCACCCAGGCAGAGGAGAGAGGTCCCGTAACAGAGAATCTGGCCTGATGTCAGCGCAGAATCTGTCTTCATGTCATAGCAGAGAATCAGGCTTCACGTCACCCACCACTGGAACAGGCCACTGTCACACATTTAGGCCCAGGCACCCAGGCAGAGGAGAGAGGTCCCGTAACAGAGAATCTGGCCTTATGTCAGCGCAGAATCTGTTTTCATGTCATAGCAGAGAATCAGGCTTCACGTCACCCACCACTGGAACAGGCCACTGTCACACATTTAGGCTCAGGCACCCAGGCAGAGGAGAGAGGTCCCGTAACAGAGAATCTGGCCTGATGTCAGCGCAGAATCTGTATTCATGTCATAGCAGAGAATCAGGCTTCACGTCACCCACCACTGGAACAGGCCACTGTCACACATTTAGGCCCCGGCACCCAGACAGAGGAGAGAGGTCCTGTAACAGAGAATCTGGCCTTATGTCAGCACAGAATCTGTCTTCATGTCATAGCAGAGAATCAGGCTTCACGTCACCCACCACTGGAACAAGCCACTGTCACATATTTAGGCCCAGGCAGAGGAGAGAGGTCCCGTAACAGAGAATCTGGCCTTATGTCAGCGCAGAATCTGTATTCATGTCATAGCAGAGAATGAGGCTTCACGTCACCCACCACTGGAACAGGCCACTGTCACACATTTAGGCCCAGGCACCCAGGCAGAGGAGAGAGGTCCCGTAACAGAGAATCTGGCCTTATGTCAGCGCAGAATCTGTATTCATGTCATAGCAGAGAATCAGGCTTCACGTCACCCACCACTGGAACAGGCCACTGTCACACATTTAGGCCCAGGCACCCAGGCAGAGGAGAGAGGTCCCGTAACAGAGAATCTGGCCTGATGTCAGCACAGAATCTGTCTTCATGTCATAGCAGAGAATCAAGCTTCACGTCACCCACCACTGGAACAGGCCACTGTCACACATTTAGGCCCAGGCACCCAGGCAGAGGAGAGAGGTCCCGTAACAGAGAATCTGGCCTGATGTCAGCGCAGAATCTGTCTTCATGTCATAGCAGAGAATCAGGCTTCACGTCACCCACCACTGGAACAGGCCACTGTCACACATTTAGGCCCAGGCACCCAGGCAGAGGAGAGAGGTCCCGTAACAGAGAATCTGGCCTTATGTCAGCGCAGAATCTGTCTTCATGTCATAGCAGAGAATCAGGCTTCACGTCACCCACCACTGGAACAGGCCACTGTCACACATTTAGGCCCCGGCACCCAGGCAGAGGAGAGAGGTCCCGTATCAGAGAATCTGGCCTGATTTCAGCACAGAATCTGTCTTCATGTCATAGAGAATCAGGCTTCACGTCACCCACCACTGGAACAGGCCACTGTCACACATTTAGGCCCAGGCACCCAGGCAGAGGAGAGAGGTCCCGTAACAGAGAATCTGGCCTGATGTCAGCGCAGAATCTGTCTTCATGTCATAGCAGAGAATCAGGCTTTACGTCACCCACCACTAAAACAGGCCACTGTCACACATTTAGGCCCAGGCACCCAGGCAGAGGAGAGAGGTCCCGTAACAGAGAATCTGGCCTAATGTCAGCACAGAATCTGTCTTCATGTCATAGCAGAGAATCAGGCTTCACGTCACCCACCACTGGAACAGGCCGCTGTCACACATTTAGGCCCAGGCACCCAGGCAGAGGAGAGAGGTCCCGTAACAGAGAATCTGGCCTTATGTCAGCGCAGAATCTGTCTTCATGTCATAGCAGAGAATCAGGCTTCACGTCACCCACCACTGGAACAGGCCACTGTCACACATTTAGGCCCAGGCACCCAGGCAGAGGAGAGAGGTCCCGTAACAGAGAATCTGGCCTGATGTCAGCGCAGAATCAGTCTTCATGTCATAGCAGAGAATCAGGCTTCACGTCACCCACCACTGGAACAGGCCACTGTCACACATTTAGGCCCCGGCACCCAGACAGAGGAGAGAGGTCCTGTAACAGAGAATCTGGCCTTATGTTAGCACAGAATCTGTCTTCATGTCATAGCAGAGAATCAGGCTTCACGTCACCCACCACTGGAACAGGCCACTGTCACACATTTAGGCCCAGGCAGAGGAGAGGGTCACGTAACAGAGAATCTGGCCTTATGTCAGCGCAGAATCTGTATTCATGTCATAGCAGAGAATCAGGCTTCACGTCACCTACCACTGGAACAGGCCACTATCGCACATTTAGGCCCAGGCACCCAGGCAGAGGAGAGAGGTCCCGTAACAGAGAATCTGGCCTTATGTCAGCGCAGAATCTGTCTTCATGTCATAGCAGAGAATCAGGCTTCACGTCACCCACCACTGGAACAGGCCACTGTCACAAATTTAGGCCCAGGCACCCAGGCAGAGGAGAGAGGTCCCGTAACAGAGAATCTGGCCTGATGTCAGCACAGAATCTGTCTTCATGTCATAGCAGAGAATCAGGCTTCACGTCACCCACCACTGGAACAGGCCACTGTCACACATTTAGGCCCAGGCACCCAGGCAGAGGAGAGAGGTCCCGTAACAGAGAATCTGGCCTGATGTCAGCACAGAATCTGTCTTCATGTCATAGCAGAGAATCAGGCTTCACGTCACCCACCACTGGAACAGGCCACTGTCACACATTTAGGCCCAGGCACCCAGGCAGAGGAGAGAGGTCCCGTAACAGAGAATCTGGCCTGATGTCAGCGCAGAATCTGTCTTCATGTCATAGCAGAGAATCAGGCTTCACGTCACCCACCATTGGAACAGGCCACTGTCACACATTTAGGCCCAGGCACCCAGGCAGAGGAGAGAGGTCCCGTAACAGAGAATCTGGCCTGATATCAGCACAGAAACTGTCTTCATGTCATAGCAGAGAATCAGGCTTCACGTCACCCACCACTGGAACAGGCCACTGTCACACATTTAGGCCCAGGCACCCAGGCAGAGGAGAGAGGTCCCGTAACAGAGAATCTGGCCTTATGTCAGCGCATAATCTGTCTTCATGTCATAGCAGAGAATCAGGCTTCACGTCACCCACCACTGGAACAGGCCACTGTCACACATTTAGGCCCCGGCACCCAGACAGAGGAGAGGTTCATTCAACTTTGGGTTGCCCCGCAATATAATGGTAAAATGAAATTAAAAATAGTATTGAATGAGGAAGTGCCCTGGAGTAGAATAATATATTGTTAAGGGGAGGTAGTTAATATCTAATCTGCACAAGGGATGGACAGGTCCTGTGGGATCCATGCCTGGTTCATTTTTATGAACGTCAGCTTGTTCACATTGGCTGTAGACAGGCGGCTGCGTTTGTCTGTAATGACGCCCCCTGCCATGCTGAATACACGTTCAGACAAAACGCTGGCCGCCGGGCAGGCCAGCACCTCCAATGCATAAAAGGCTAGCTCTGGCCACATGGACAATATGGAGACCCAGAAGTTGAATGGGGCCGAACCATCAGTCAGTACGTGGAGGGGTGTGCACAGGTACTGTTCCACCATGTTAGTGAAATGTTGCCTCCTGCTAACACGTTCCGTATCAGGTGGTGGTGCAGTTAGCTGTGGCGTGGTGACAAAACTCTTCCACATCTCTGCCATGCTAACCCTGCCCTCAGAGGAGCTGGCCGTGACACAGCTGCGTTGGCGACCTCTTGCTCCTCCTCTGCCTTCGCCTTGGGCTTCCACTGGTTCCCCTGTGACATTTGGGAATGCTCTCAGTAGCGCGTCTACCAACGTGCGCTTGTACTCGCGCATCTTCCTATCACGCTCCAGTGTAGGAAGTAAGGTGGGCACATTGTCTTTGTACCGGGGATCCAGCTGGGTGGCAACCCAGTAGTCCGCACACGTTAAAATGTGGGCAACTCTGCTGTCGTTGCGCAGGCACTGCAGCATGTAGTCGCTTATGTGTGCCAGGCTGCCCAGAGGTAAGGACAAGCTGTCCTCTGTGGGAGGCGTATCGTCATCGTCCTGTGTTTCCCCCCAGCCACGCACCAGTGATGGGCCCGAGCTGCTTTGGGTGCCACCCCGCTGTGAACATGCTTCATCCTCATCCTCCTCCACCTCCTCCTCATCCTCGTCCTCCTCGTCCTCCAGTAGTGGGCCCTGTCTGGCCACATTTGTACCTGGCCTCTGGTGTTGCAAAAAACCTCCCTCTGAGTCACTTCGAAGAGACTGGCCTGAAAGTGCTAAAAATGACCCCTCTTCCTCCTGGGCCACCTCCTCTTCCATCATCGCCCTAAGTGTTTTCTCAAGGAGACATAGAAGTGGTATTGTAACGCTGATAACGGCGTCATCGCCACTGGCCATGTTGGTGGAGTACTCGAAACAGCGCAACAGGGCACACAGGTCTCGCATGGAGGCACAGTCATTGGTGGTGAAGTGGGTCTGATCCGCAGTGCGACTGACCCGTGCGTGCTGCAGCTGAAACTCCACTATGGCCTGCTGCTGCTCGCACAGTCTGTCCAGCATATGCAAGGTGGAGTTCCACCTGGTGGGCACGTCGCATATGAGGCGGTGAGCGGGAAGGCCGAAGTTACGCTGTAGCGCAGACAGGCGAGCAGCGGCAGGGTGTGAACGCCGGAAACGCGAACAGACGGCCCGCACTTTATGCAGCAGCTCTGACATGTCGGGGTAGTTGCGAATGAACTTCTGCACCACCAAATTCAGCACATGCGCCAGGCAAGGGATGTGCGTCAAACCGGCTAGTCCCAGAGCTGCAACGAGATTTCGCCCATTATCGCACACCACCAGGCCGGGCTTGAGGCTCACCGGCAGCAACCACTCGTCGGTCTGTTGTTCTATACCCCGCCACAACTCCTGTGCGGTGTGGGGCCTGTCCCCCAAACACATGAGTTTCAGAATGGCCTGCTGGCGTTTACCCCGTGCTGTGCTGAAGTTGGTGGTGAAGGTGTGTGGCTGACTGGATGAGCAGGTGGAAGAAGAGGAGGAGGAAGCTGAGTAGGAGGAGGAGGAGGAGACAGGAGGCAAAGAATGTTGCCCTGCGATCCTTGGCGGCAGAAGGACGTGCGCCAAACAGCTCTCCGCCTGGGGCCCAGCCGCCACTACATTTACCCAGTGTGCAGTTAGGGAGATATAGCGTCCCTGGCCGTGCTTACTGGTCCACGTATCTGTGGTTAGGTGGACCTTGCCACAGATGGCGTTGCGCAGTGCACACTTGATTTTATCGGACACTTGTTTGTGCTGGGAAGGCACGGCTCTCTTGGAGAAGTAGTGGCGGCTGGGAACAACATACTGTGGGACAGCAAGTGACATGAGCTGTTTGAAGCTGTGTGTGTCCACCAGCCTAAATGACAGCATTTCATAGGCCAGTAGTTTAGAAATGCTGGTATTCAGGGCCAGGGATCGAGGGTGGCTAGGTGGGAATTTACGCTTTCTCTCAAATGTTTGTGAGATGGAGAGCTGAACGCTGCCGTGTGACATGGTTGAGATGCTTGGTGACGCAGGTGGTGGTGTTGGTGGTACATCCCATGTTTGCTGGGCGGCAGGTGCCAATGTTCCTCCAGAGGCGGAGGAAGAGGCCGAGGCGGCGGCAGCAGCAGCAGAAGAGGCCGAGGCGGCGTAAACAGCAGCAGAAGAGGCCGAGGCGGCAGCAGCAGAAGACGCCGAGGCGGCAGCAGCAGAAGAGGTAGCAGGGGGAGCCTGAGTGACTTCCTTGTTTTTAAGGTGTTTACTCCACTGCAGTTCATGCTTTGCATGCAGGTGCCTGGTCATGCAGGTTGTGCTAAGGTTCAGAACGTTAATGCCTCGCTTCAGGCTCTGATGGCACAGCGTGCAAACCACTCGGGTCTTGTTGTCAGCACATTGTTTGAAGAAGTGCCATGCCAGGGAACTCCTTGAAGCTGCCTTTGGGGTGCTCGGTCCCAGATGGCGGCGGTCAGTAGCAGGCGGAGTCTCTTGGCGGCGGGTGTTCTGATTTTGCCCACTGCTCCCTCTTTTGCTACGCTGTTGGCTCGGTCTCACCACTGCCTCTTCCTCCGAACTGTGAAAGTCAGTGGCACGACCTTCATTCCATGTGGGGTCTAGGACCTCATCGTCCCCTGCATCGTCTTCCACCCAGTCTTGATCCCTGACCTCCTGTTCAGTCTGCACACTGCAGAAAGACGCAGTAGTTGGCACCTGTGTTTAGTCATCATCAGAGACGTGCTGAGGTGGTATTCCCATGTCCTCATCATCAGGAAAAATAAGTGGTTGTGCGTTAGTGCATTCTATCTCTTCCACCCCTGGGGAAGGGCTAGGTGGATGCCCTTGGGAAACCCTGGCAGCAGAGTCTTCAAACAGCATAAGAGACTGCTGCATAACTTGAGGCTCAGACAGTTTCCCTGATATGCATGGGGGTGATGTGACAGACCGATGGGCTTGGTTTTCATGCGCCATCTGTGCGCTTTCTGAAGAAGACTGGGTGGGAGATAATGTGAACGTGCTGGATCCACTGTCGGCCACCCAATTGACTAATGCCTGTATCTGCTCAGGCCTTACCATCCTTAGAACGGCATTGGGCCCACCAAATATCGCTGTAAATTCTGCTGGCTACTGGGACCTGAGGTAGTTGGTTCACTAGGACGTGTGGCTGTGGCAGAACGGCCACGTCCTCTCCCAGCACCAGAGGGTCCACTAACACCACCACGACCATGTCCACGTCCGCGTCCCTTATTAGATGTTTTCCTCATTGTTCCCGTTCACCACAATTTTGAGAATGGCAAATTTGGGAATGCTTTTTCAACCCAGAACAAAAAGTCTGCTTTTACGGTCACTACAAATAACTTGACCAGCTAAAACTGTGCAGATTTGGTTGAATAGAGATGTGAGACCTGTTTTTTTTTGCGCTGTGTGACAGGTATAGGTTTAATCACAGAATCACACTTCTATCAGCACGCTAGCGTGTGTCTTAGGTTTTTCTGAATGACACTATCAATACCTTCAATATAATATTTTCTTTTTGGGATAGATTTCAAGTAGGCCTCAAATACCAGAAACTAGTTATTTTGAGAATGGCAAATTTGGGAATGCTTTTTCAACCCAGAACAAAAAGTCTGCTTTTACGGTCACTACAAATAACTTGACCAGCTAAAACACTGCAGATTTGGTTGAATAGAGATGTGAGACCTGGTTTTTTTTGCGCTGTGTGACAGGTATAGGTTTAATCACAGAATCACACTTCTATCAGCACGCTAGCGTGTGTCTTAGGTTTTTCTGAATGACGCTATCAATACCTTCAATGTAAGATTTTCTTTTTGGGATAGATTTCAAGTAGGCCTCAAATACCAGAAACTAGTTATTTTGAGAATGGCAAATTTGGGAATGCTTTTTCAACCCAGAACAAAAAGTCTGCTTTTACGGTCACTACAAATAACTTGACAAGCTAAAACACTGCAGATTTGGTTGAGTAGAGATGTGAGACCTGTTTTTTTTTGCGCTGTGTGACAGGTATAGGTTTAATCACAGAATCACACTTCTATCAGCACGCTAGCGTGTGTCTTAGGTTTTTCTGAATGACACTATCAATACCTTCAATGTAAGATTTTCTTTTTGGGATAGATTTCAAGTAGGCCTCAAATACCAGAAACTAGTTATTTTGAGAATGGCAAATTTGGGAATGCTTTTTCAACCCAGAACAAAAAGTCTGCTTTTACGGTCACTACAAATAACTTGACCAGATAAAACACTGCAGATTTGGTTGAATAGAGAAGTGAGACCTGTTTTTTTTTGCGCTGTGTGACAGGTATAGGTTTAATCACAGAATCACACTTCTATCAGCACGCTAGCGTGTGTCTTAGGTTTTTCTGAATGACACTAATAATACCTTCAATGTAAGATTTTCTTTTTGGGATAGATTTCAAGTAGGCCTCAAATACCAGAAACTAGTTATTTTGAGAATGGCAAATTTGGGAATGCTTTTTCAACCCAGAAAAAAAATTGTGCTTTTACGGTCATTACAAATAACTTGACCAGCTAAAACAGTACAGATTTGGTTGAATAGAAATGTCAGGTCTATTTTTTAGGCGCTGGGTGACAGGCTCAACTTGCCCCTGATGTAATATATGGCCAAAAAATAACCACACTGTTGATGGTTAAATGCACTTGGTTGACACAGGCTCAGCCTGCAGCTGATGTAGTATATGGCCAAAAAATAATCAGACTGTTGATGGTTAAATGCACTTGGGTGACACAGGCTCAGCCTACAGCTGATGTAGGATATAGCACAAAATAACCACACTATCGATGGTTAAATACACTTGGTTGACACAGGCTCAGCCTGCAGCTGATGTAGTATATGGCCAAAAAATAATCAGACTGTTGATGATTAAATGCACTTGGGTGACACAGGCTCAGCCTGCAGCTGATGTAGTATATGGCCAAAAAATAACCAGACTGTTGATGGTTAAATGCACTTGGGTGACACAGGCTCAGCCTGCAGCTGATGTAGGATATAGCACAAAATAACCACACTATCGATGGTTAAATACACTTGGTTGACACAGGCTCAGCCTGCAGCTGATGTAGTATATGGCCAAAAAATAATCAGACTGTTGATGATTAAATGCACTTGGGTGACACAGGCTCAGCCTGCAGCTGATGTAGTATATGGCCAAAAAATAACCAGACTGTTGATGGTTAAATGCACTTGGGTGACACAGGCTCAGCCTGCAGCTGATGTAGGATATAGCACAAAATAACCACACTATCGATGGTTAAATACACTTGGTGATAGCTCGTGCTGGCGCACCACAAGTCACAAAATGGCCGCCGGTCACCCCAGAAAAAAAGTGATCTAAAAACGCTCTGGGCAGCCTTAAAAAAGTGAGCAAGTCAATAATAGCACTTCAATGATCCACAGCTGCAGATCGATCACAGAATGAAGTCTTTTGGAGAAGTTAATCTGCCTAATCTCGCCCTAACGTCGCAGCTGCAACCTCTCCCTATACTGATCATAGCAGAGTGACGTGCGGCGCTACGTGACTCCAGCTTAAATAGAGGCTGGGTCACATGGTGCACTGGCCAATTACAGCCATGCCAATAGTAGGCATGGCTGTGATGGCCTCTTGGGCCAAGTAGTATGACGCTTGTTGATTGGCTGCTTTGCAGCCTTTCAAAAAGCGCCAAGAAAAAGCCGAACACCGAACCCGAACCGGACTTTTACGAAAATGTTCGGGTTCGGGTCCGTGTCACGGACACCCCAAAATTCGGTACGAACCCGAACTATACAGTTCGGGTTCGCTCATCCCTAGTGATGAGCGGCAGGGGTCATATTCAAATTCTTGATATTTTGCGAATATTTTGTAGAATATTCGGCAAATATTCGCAAATTCAAATATTCGTTATATTCTACGATTTTTTTTACTCGAAAAATCAACAAGGTAATGATCACGTAATATGCAAATTTTCGTAATGCGAATTTTCCGTAATGCAAATTTTTATTGCAGATTTTTCAATTACTGAGCAAAAAAATGATTCCTCCCTGCTTCTTACTTGTGGGCCAATGAGTCATAGCACTATATTGAATATATTAGTTTTTTTGAATATTCGTAATATTCTAAAACAAGAATATATAGCAATATAGCGAATATTCGAAAAAAAAAAAAGAATATAGAGCAATTTAGCTAATATAGTTGAAGTTCAGATTGGAAAAGAATTTCAACTATTGAAAAAAAAGATTATAGCACTATATTAGCTAAATTGGTCTATATTAGTTTTTTTTTCCGAATATTCGCTATATTGCTATATATTCTTGTTTTAGAATATTACGAATATTCGAAAAAATGAATATATTCGATATAGTGCTATATATTTGTTTTCCCATTTAAAGTCATGATTCCTCCCTGCTTCTTGCTCGTGGGCCAATGAGTCATTGGCCCACAAGCAAGAAGCAGGGAGGAATCATGTTTTTACTTGGCAATTGAAAAATTTGCGATAAAAATTCGTATTACGAAAATTCGCAATAAAAAAACTTGAATATTCAAAATTATGAATATATATCACTATATTCTAAATATTTGTGAATTTTCAAAGTACCTATATTCGCGCTAAAAATTCGCAAATCGAATATTCGTGATCAACACTAGTCCGGACCTGTGTGTGCGTGATTTGGTGTGGTTGTCCACAAAGAACATTAAGTTGAAGATACCCTCTTGGAAGTTGGGCCCAAGATTTATTGGTCCGTACAAGATCTCTGCCATTGTTAATCCGGTTGCGTTTTGTCTCGAACTTCCGCAGGCTTGGAAGCTCCTGTCACGGCTGTATGTGAGCAACAAGAGTATACACAGTAAAAAGAGCTACTGACAGGACCCAAACTAGGGAGGATAAAGGGTGACCCCTGTCAGACCCTCAAAGCTCTCCCTATGCTGCTAAAGCACATGCCCGGATCCAAATGGCGGAACGAGGCATGCCCGCGTACCTAAGACTGATGACCACTGTAACCCCTACAATAGTGGAAGGGGCACGGCCACCGGTGCCCTGCTCAGTATATGGAGGGAACCGTGGCCACCTCAGATCCAGTCAGAAAATAACCAGGTACACAACAATGTCTGCACACTTAGCTGAAGGAGCTGCAGCCGCAGAGAAGACGGATCCAAGGACAGCTGGCAATATCCGGAGTGCTTGCTGCAGCAGAACACAGGTCCAGTGAACTGATAGCTACAAGTGAAGATACTCAAGCAAGAGCTACAACTGAAATGAGAAATATAATCCACGCCCTACAATAGGAGGAGGGGTGATTTAAAGGCAGGGAAATCAAACGCAGGAGGAACAGCTGGGAGGAAGGAAACAGAAAGTAAAGACTTCATCACAGGGGCGGAGAAACAGAGCAGTGAGAACTCCTCCAAGCTCTGGTAGTGACAGCTCCATAATGTGTTTCACAGGTCTTTGCTGAAAAACTATGTGGAACCTGCTGAACCTTTCCCTTCCCACCTCCTCCTGTCTTGGTAGATGGTAATCTGGAGTTTTGTTCCCTTCAGTACCTCGTACATTGGAAGGGTTACAGGCCAGAAGAAAGAATGTGGGTTTCGGTGACTGATGTCAGTGCTAGTCGCCTTCTGAAGGCTTTTCACAGGGCACACCTGGATAAGGTCGGTCCTGGGTGCCCGGAGGTCACCTGTAGAAGGGGGGATACTGTCATTGTCTGCCCTGTGAGAGATCTGAGAAGATCGGATAGACTTGCAGCACGTGAGTCTATCTGACAGGTCTTTCTGTGTTTCCTTTCTGTTTGTTGTTATGGGCTGGATCCCACCTCT
This sequence comes from Bufo bufo, assembly GCF_905171765.1. Classification (NCBI taxonomy): domain Eukaryota; kingdom Metazoa; phylum Chordata; class Amphibia; order Anura; family Bufonidae; genus Bufo; species Bufo bufo. Next base: position 92,006,858 of record NC_053389.1, on the reverse strand, counting down.
CCACAGGTTCTGCTCATTAGCTGTTTAAGAGGCTCTATTTAAGTCCACCTGTTACTGCTGACTTTGCGGTTGACATTTTCCTTCTGGAGTTCTATACTGGTTGTTTGTGGATCCTCTACTTCCCTCTTGTCTCAAGCTAAGTCCTCCTATTTTCTCCTTTGTGCGTGTGTTGCTGCTAGGTCTCAGGGAGACGCTGGTCCCTTCACAGTGGAAGGTACCGGCTGTCTCATTCCCCTCTCCCTAAGTTAGGGTTTGCTACAGTGTCACCAGGGCTTATGTTCCAGCGTATGAGTTTGTTCACCATCAGGACTTGCTCTTACTGTCAGCAGTCAGGGAGAGGCTCAGGGATTGTTAGGAGGTTCCCTCCTCCCTAGCTTTGGGGCCTAGTCTGTTTTCCTGTTGTTGTTTGTTTACTTGGTGTTCCTCTTATCCCCACTTGCAGTGAAAGATAAAACCAGGAAATGGAGACCAATGAATTCCCAGTAAACAATGGAATGGCAATGTTGATGGGGGATGTTGGCGATGGATGCTTATTTAGATTTTTAACCCATTCTACTCTTTTTTCTTTAAAGTTTTATCCTGCCGGGCAACCCTTTTATTTCACATAGTTTATAGCCAAATTAGCATTGTACCATGTCACATGGTTAAACTTTGGAACCATGACTAGCGATACATGTTGATGCAAATGGCCATATAACTGTCTTCATGGGGGGGATGTACTTAGCACATCTATTTAGTGTAAATGTAACATTTTTCAGGAAATATTTTTTTTTACTAAATATTGCACATTGTTTACCAAGCACATAGCTTACACTTCAAAGACACAGTGATGTTTCTCCAATTTCATAGCATTTTTCTTCTATCTTTTAGCCTCCTTAAAAAAAGATGATTGTGAGTCTGGTCTTTCCTTTCAAGGCATGTGAAGTACTGCAGAAAGGGAAACCAATCCACAATGACAGCTTAGACAAAGGCGCAACATTTTCACACTATCACAAGAAAGCGAATCATCTGCTGAGCTGACAGCACCACATCTTCACATTTTACATTGGTGAGTCAGGCATTGTATTTCTTAATATCTTCAAAGGCTGTGATACGGCTCTGTATCTTAATGGATGTAAAAATGTCAAGCAGAAAGCAACAAGAAACAGATGTGTGTATGCATCTTAACCTTTGTCTCTGTCTCAAGCTTGAAAGCTTCTCACATCAGCACAGTAATTGAATTTCAAGGATGTCTTGGTATGGCGGATGTTACTTGGTTGTCCACATTTCTCACTTGGCATGGAAGATTTCTATTTAGGTTGTGTGACTGTGAGAAGATTGGTTGAAGCTTGCTCAGCACAAGTAAGGATTTTATTAAACATTCAGTAAATGATGTACAGTACATCAAAGAAGTTCTCTTCACAGATTTGCTTAACAGCCTGAAACCAAGAACTTTAGTCACCATAAAAACATTAGAAGATCATAGAAATAACATATTTTGCTCTATATATGTATTTTTTTTTAAAAGCGGCCCATGAATATTCATTAAGATCCTCACCAATGTCTAGTCCTTTTAGAAAACATGTTTTATTAGGTACCTACAGGTTGAAAGCTAACTGGTTGGCCAGGTAAGTTCACATGTACTGCTGAAAAACTGGACATTGGTCAAAGCCTTTCCTGAAGTTTCAATCACGTGAATAACTTCCAGGTAACATTTCCTAAAAAGAAAGCAAAATCATTTAATTGGATGTTCCCAAGAGAATATATAGTGATTTAAAAATATCTATGTCCTGTAGAAAGGCACAAGGGTCCGTCGTTGACGGAAGGTATGTGTCACCGAGGTTCCTGGCCTCGGTGAAGTAAGAGCCGGCATTTTCAGGTGTCAGCGACAGCAAATGCTGATTGACACTTTGCTATTTTAGTATGCAGGACGGCTCTTACTGGGCATAGTCAAAGTGATGGGTGGGTGACTACTCCCCCTGTTCCAGGCCGGGTCTTGACTGGCCTATAAAAAACCCATCCAGCAGTGTCAGCTGTGAGTGATTACCTCTCTCTGACAGAGGAGATCTGGCAATTGCAGGTGTAAAAAGCTGAGACCTGTGTGTTGGGAGAGCAGGTACCTAAAGCCTGCATTTTTGACTGCTGGAGGCAGAACCGCCGACAAGGTGAAGTTTTTTTTGTTATGCACGAACTTTCTACTTGGTGTGAAAAAACATGGACATTTGAATTACGAACTTGTACTTTGCCTCTGCACTGCACCCACTTATCCCAACTACCAGAGCGAATCCCCACAGTCCAAACAATTTACTCAATCATTAGTCCTATTTTTTTCCAATGGACTCAATGTAAAAAGTCCTGGAGGTGTGTTAAAAATAATAATAATCACAGACTGCTTAGATAAAAGGTAATATTGGCCACACTGTTATTTTGGATTCTGTTCATAACTTTCTATCAAGATGTTGGAAATCTCAATAAAACCTGAAGACCCCATCACTGGTGCCACTTGGATACTTTGTACAAATGAGCCGCCATGTTGCTATTGCTTGTTACAAATGCCATGTGGAAAGAAACTTGAATTTGAAATTTTATCTCAAATATTTGACATACTTAATTCTGACTTTTAGTTAGGCTCTTGATTGACAAGAACAGGTGAGCTAACTATGCATGAACCAGGTCTTGTCAATCAAGAAAGAGAGGGAGGGGCTGGTAGAGGAAGCAGGTGGAGCAAGGTTGTACACAGTGGCTTGGGCCCACCCTTGGGACACTTAACAGCTCATTTGCATATGAATTAAACATACTTTCTCTACAGAATAAAACAAAATAGCTCTAAGTGAAAGGTATCATTACATTCAGCTGACTTAGCCCTAAAAAGACATTGGACCAGATTTATCATTACACTTACATCTTACTCCACTTTTACATATGTCCAAAGTCACTTTTGGCTAAGGCTACTTTCACACTGGCGTTTCTGGGTCCACTTGTGAGATCCGTTTCAGCGGCCCAAAACAGATCAGTTAAGCCCCAATGTATTCTAAATAGATAAGGATCCGTTCAGAATGCATCAATTTGGCTGCGTTTGGTCTCCGTTGCGTTTTTTAGACGGTCACTAAAACGCAGCTTGCAGTGTTTTGATGACCGTCTGACTATGCGGAGCCAAACGGATCCGACTTGACTTACAATTTAAGTCAATGGGGATGAATCCATTTTTCACTGACACAATATGGTGCACTTGAAAACGGATCCGTCCCCCATTGACTTTCAATGTAAGACAAAACGGATCCAAGCGTTTGCACTATTGGTGCGGATCCGTCTGTGCAGATACAAGATGGATCCACACCAAACGTGAGTGTGAAAGTAGCCTAAGTCAGATTTATTAATGGTCCTTTAATACTGTGATAAATGTGGTTTGACGGTAGCAGTTTATCCTTCAGTAAGCGGCTTTACAAAAAAGTTGCAGGTTCTATTAAAAAGTCACATAAGATAAGCATAGTCCTCACTGGCGCAAAATTGCACAATTTTTTGCGCTATTTTTTGCGACTTTTTAAATTGTCACAATAGTAAATCTGTCTATAGATTCATTTACATAAGAAAACACTCCCACTTTCAGAAAACTGGCGAGCATAGCGCAGAGCCAATCAAAGTCGCAAATTTTTGCGCAGTTTTAGCGATTGCGCAAAAATTTGCGACTTTTTCACTCCATTATTTTGTCTTGAGCTAATGATAAATCTGGCCCAATGTGCCTGGTTTAACCCCTTCCCCCTGTATGCATTTTGCGTCTTAGTGATCAACCTTTTTTTCATTGATTATCAAATTCCAAGAGCTATAATTTTTTTATTTTTCCATCAATATAGCTTAAGAAGGGCTAATTTTTTGTGGGACAAGTTGTAGTTTACAATAGCACTGTATTGGGGGGGGGTTCATATAAACAGTATTAACCTTTATTAACTCTTTCTTGTAAGGAATGGAAAAAAAAAATACCATCACTGATTATTATTTTTTTTTATGCTGTAAGTTTAGTGACTCTCATTTTGCGGCATACAGGATAACTTTACTATCTGGGTCACTATGATTGCGATACCAAATACAGTACATGTATTTTTTTAAAGTTGTATTACTTTTTAACAATCAACTGTTAAAAAGCAATGTAGCAAAGTGGGGGACAAACCTCATGTCATAGCCCACCATCCCCAGGAACGACTTTACTTGCCTAGAGGTAACAGGTAAGGGCCAATTTCATATCGCCTCTATTTTGTTTACTTGGGGTTCGATGACTCCGCGCCCAATGACATACCCTAGGTATGTTGACTTTCCCAGTCAGTACTGTGAATGACAATATCATCCAGGTAAGCCGAGGCGTACCGCCGATGTGGACGAAGCACAATGTCCATTAGACGTTGAAAAGTGGTGGGGGCGCCATGCAGACCAAAGGGTAACACCTTATACTGATACAGCCCCTCAGGCGTGATGAAGGCAGTTTTCTCTTTGGCAGCCTCCATTAAGGGCACCTGCCAGTACCATTTTGTGAGCTCCAAAACAGAAAAATACCGTGCTTGTCCTAACTTCTCAATCATCCACCCGGGGCATAGGATATGCATCGAATTTAGATATTTCGTTCAGCGTACGAAAATCGTTATGAAACCATATTGGGTATTAAGACTATATATAGGATGGGCCCACTCACTTTTAGACTCCTCGATGACGTCTAGCCGCAGTATAAGTTGCACTTCTTCCGAGATGGCTTGTCGCCGAGCCTCGGGTACCCGGTATGGCTTTAACCGGACTTTTGCCTGAGGCTCAGTGACAATGTCATGCTGGATTAAGGAAGTGTGTCCAGGGAGGTCCGAGAACAGATCCGTGTTCTGACTAATTAACTCCCTGGCCACCTGAGCCTGTTTAGAGGAGAGGCTGTCAGCAATTTTTACTGTGGCAACTGCTTCCCTTACATCAGACAGAGGCGCCGGAACCTCTTCCCCTAGAAAACCCGGCCGCGGACTGTCTTCAGTACAGGTCTCCCTATCTTTCCAAGGTTTTAGTAAATTAACATGATAAATCTGCTCCAGCTTTTGCCACCCTGGCTGGTGTACCTTGTAATTTACCCGTCCAACTTCGTAGGGCCCCTGCCACCTAGCCAGGAACTTACTGTTCATGGTCGGTACCAGAATCAAAACCAGATCACCCGGGATAAAGATTCTGACCCGGGCCTGCCGATTATAGATCCGACTTTGTGCTTGCTGAGCTGCCTCCATATGCTTCCTAACAAGAGGTAACCCTGTCTCTATCCTTTCTTGCATCTGGGTAACGTACCGTACTCAAGGACACTTTTGTGCATAGTAGGTTGCTGTTCGTACGCCTCTTTGGCTACGTCCAACAAACCACGAGGATGTCGGCCATATAGCAGTTCGAAGGGCAAGAACCCAGTAGAGGCCTGGGGTACCTCTCGCACAGCGAACATGAGATAGGGAAGAAGAAGGCCCAATCCTTTCCATCTTTAGACACCACCCTTTTTAACATGTTTTTTTTTTTTTAATGGTTTGTTAAAACTCTCTACCAGACCGTCCATTTGCGGATGGTACACGGACGTCCATGACCGTTTGATATGCAGCAACTTACAGAGTTCCCTCATGACCTTGGACATAAAAGGGGTCCCCTGGATAGTCAGAACCTCTTTAGGTAGCCCTACTTGGGAGAACATCTCCATTAGCTCCTTAGCTATAAGTTTAGCCGATGTTTGTCGCAGTGCCAACACCTCCGGTTACCGAGTGGCGTAGTCTAGGACGACCAAGGTGTGTTGGTACCCTCTAGCAGACTTCGGTACTGGGCCTACGAGGTCCATAGCGATTTGCTCAAACGATACCTCGATGATCGGAAGAGGTACCAAGGGACTGCGAAAAAGGTGCTGGGGGCTAGTTGCCTGGCAGGTCGGACAAGACTTACAGAATTTGTCCACCTCCCTAAACACAATGGATCAGTAAAACCGTTGCAGTATCTGGTCCTGTGTTTTCTGCCTTCCCAGATGACCCCCGAGAACATGTTGGTGGGCTAACTCTAGCACAAGCTTGTGATAAACCTGGGGGACCACCAACTGTTCAATGGGTTCACCCCACAGCTGGTTTACCGGATACAATATATCCTGATGAACCACAAAACGGGGGAACACCGACTCTATCCCAGCTTGTTGTGGTTCACGATCTACTATTAATACATTTTCCCAGGCTCGGGATAGGGTTGGGTCCCTGTGTTGTGCAGTACCAAAATTATCCCCGGAAACATTGAGGTCTGCCAGCTCAGGCCCCGGTGGCAAGTCCTCCACGTCTCTTGTCTGCCCCTCTTCCACTGAAGTGGCGGTCACCCCTAGCGCTGGCCCTTCGGCCTCGGGTTTCCAGGGTTCTGGCCTCCCTCTAGAGCAAGACCACTCTGCTGGCGTTACCCCTGTCTCATGGGTATCAGTCACTTTTTTAGCAGGCCACAGTGCAGGGAAACCGGGAAGTCTCTCCCGATTTTAAGTTCGTAGTGTAAGTTTGCGGCAACTGCCACTTCGTGAGTCCACCTGCCGGCCAGTATACTCAGCGGACCGTACCAGGGGAGCCCTTGCTAGGGACACCAGACTCCCTGAGTCCAGCAGAGCCTCCGCTGGAGTGTCTCCCACTTCCACCTGGCACAAGTGATTTAGAGTTTCTGGGGTACCTGCTGCACACAGCTTCCCGGCATATAGCGACTGGCGGTAGCCATAGTTAGCGCCCATGGGCTCAACCCGATGGGGACAGTCAGCCCTTACATGACCAGGCTCCTGACACCGCCAGCAGACTATCGGAGCCAGGTCCGCAGTGGGTACATCCTGTGCGGGTTTTATCGGCTCAAACGTCCGAGTCTGAGATGGAGTATTCCAGGGTTTGACTGGCCCCCTCCCGAAAGAACCCCCTTTAGATTCCTGGTAGCCTCATAACGTTCCACCAGGTCCACCATCTCAAGGGCATTGCCAGGAGACACCTGGCCGATCCAGTGCTGGAGAGAGATGGCAAAGCCCTCCAGAACATATCAGCTAGCAGACGATCCAGCATAGCAGTGGGGCTCAGCATGTCAGGCTGTAGCCACTTTTACAAGAATGAAGTAAGTTATAATACTGGGGTCTCATGGGCTCAGCCGCGTTGAACCCCCACTGATGCACCCGCTGGGCCCGGACCAACACATTCACCCCAAGTCTTGCCAGAATCTGACCCTTAAATTTCTGGTAGTCAGCCGCTTGATCGTCCAGCAAGTTGATATACACCCACTGGGAATCGGATGCCAGGAACGGAGCGACGACCTCAGCCCACTGATCTCGGGGTAGATTCACCCTTGTGGCCACCTTCTTGTACATCGGCAGGTAGGCTTCAATGTCATCTGAGGGTGTCATCTTGGGGATCGCTGCACAGACTGCTTTCCGGACATCATGGGCACTCTGGGACACTCCTGCTGTCTGTAAAGCCATCACGTGTTGTAACAGAAGCTGGTTTGTTTCTCGCTGGTGTTGGTTAGCCTCCACGAGAGCTTTCATTGCAGCCTCCATTTTGTCATGTGACACAGGTTTGAATTTAGCTTGTTTAATCAAGGACATCCAGCCGTACCCGAAAAAAAATAAAAATTCAGTGTTTACGCCAGCCTCCCTGCGCCTGCCCGCATTCTTCACCAATTGAGGGGTTAGGCTCTGGTAGACAGGGTATGTGGTTGCAGTACAGAGGCAAATTACCAGTTCTTAAATCAAACTTCCATGTTTATTCACACATAAGGCAAAAACAAAACATCACTGTGCAGTCTTGGTGTTAGTTCACACACAATGGAAAGTCCACATAGCAAAAATCACCTTGTTGGCAGTTCTATCTCCAGCAGTCCACAACAGACTTTTAGGGGGCCTATTTCCCCTAAACACGGGTCTCAGCCCGCCAGCACGGCACAAGCCTCAGATCCCAGCACAGACACACTTTGCTGCTGAGCCCAGCTGTCTTTTAAGGACAGCTAGGTGCTGTCAAAACCCGGACCGGCACTTAAAATCCAGTCCGGTGTTTTACCCCACCTGGCTGCAAATCAGCCCAGAAGAACACGCTGGGAGGAAAATACCTATTTTCCTAGACCATACCCTTCACTGTGTTTTTTCTGCTGCCCTGCCCCCTTTTGTATGCATATTGGTGCGTTGGGGCTGTATCTAATGATGCAGCATCTTGGCACCTCATACATTTAAAATACTTTTTTCCAGGAGCCTCATGGACAATTAGGGAGATTATTATTAATATTATTATTTATTATTAAAGCCCCATTAATTCCATGTCCATGGTGGTAGAGTGGCAGGAGGGTTATTGTAAGTTGTAGGCTTGTCTGAAGAGGTGGGTTTTCAGCTTTGTTTTGAAGATGTCCACGTTAGGTGAGTGACTGAGCGTCTGCGGTAGAGAGTTCCAGAATACGACGGCTGCATGGGAGAGATCTGGAAGCGATTGTGGGAAGAGGAGATAAGAAGAGAGTAGAAAGGAAGGCCTTGTGAGGAGTGGAGATCGCGTGTAGGAAGGTATCGGGAGATCAGGTCACAGATATATGGAGGGGACAGGTTGTGGACGGACTTGTATGTCATAGTAAGCATTTTGTAATGGATTCTCTGGGCAATGAGGAGCTAGTGAAGGGATTGACAGACAGAGAGAATGGACAGGAGAGTAACGGGAGGAGGGATAGGTGGATTGGTAGAGCAGCAAATTTAAGGATAGATTGGAATGGTGCCAGAGTGCTAGGTGGAAGGCCACAGAGGAGGATGTTACATTAGTCTATGCGGGAGATGATGAAGGCATGTACAAGCAGGATTTGACAAGGATGAAAATTTATAGTCCATGCAATGAAGGACAGTTAAAGGACTGAGAGGTCAAACTGATGGTAGTGACCTATCCAGGAACCTATATAAAAAGTGACTAACTGTACGCATTCACAGATTTTGTCTTATCCTATCCTTCATAGGTGTTCTGGCACTTGTAAAGAGAGGAACCCCTGTACATATTCAAGCCTCGCAAATTAGCTCTCCTCCACAAAGCAGAAAAAAGTCTCTCTAAGGACCTGTTCACACTGCGTTTTTTGCCTTGTCCACACCAAAATTCCACTTGAGTGGTGGCTATGCATTATATCTTCCCAATACATTTGGGAGGCCACTTGGTTTTTGCCTCCTATTCGTTTCAATGGAGGCAGCACTGAAGATTGTGCATCGGTAGTTTAAATTCACAGCCGCTCTGAGACCTGACATGTCTGAGCATTCTCAGGCCACATATACTGTAGTACCTCACTGGTGCTACACTGGGACATAGGTCAGTGAGCTCAGTTACAATTTAAATACATAATTTAGAATTTCTGCCTCATCAACTAAAAATATTCTCCTACTGTTTCTCCACAATTTGGCTATTAATAATATATGACCCACATTTTCCATGCCAGTCATTTCATCTGTTTAAAACCTGTGCATTTGCAAACTCTGGTGAAAGTATTGTGCTTTTATGATGGATGGCCATGTTAAGCACTATAAAATTAATATGCTGACAGGTGCCAGAATGGTCTGACAATGTCGGGGACCTTCCAGATCTGCATTTATTACCATTCACTTGCTTTTCTTTCATCCACTATTGTAAAGCTGGCACTTTAACATTTTTCATTTTGAGTTAAATTTGTTGATAAAAATCCCCAGAGATTTAGAGAATTACAGATAAGCTCTTTTTATTTTAATGTGATCTTTAAGAGACCAACAGCTATTTATTAGAAAAATGGCCCATTTTAATGGCAACCAGAATCTATAAGGTCAACTGCATAAACTGTGGAATAAAAGGTGATTTACAGTGTAATAACACAGGTCTTTATAATGAAACATATCCTACTAACTACATTCCTCAACTAACGAAAAAATATCTCATGATATTCTTGACTTACAGTCGTGGCCAAAAGTTTTGAGAATGGCACAAATATTAGTTTTCACAAAGTTTGCTACTAAACTGCTTTTAGATCTTTGTTTCAGTTGTTTCTGTGATGTAGTGAAATATAATTACACGCACTTCATACGTTTCAAAGGCTTTTATCGACAATTACATGACATTTATGCAAAGAGTCAGTATTTGCAGTGTTGGCCCTTCTTTTTCAGGACCTCTGCAATTCGACTGGGCATGCTCTCAATCAACTTCTGGGCCAATTCCTGACTGATAGCAACCCATTCTTTCATAATCACTTCTTGGAGTTTGTCAGAATTAGTGGGTTTTTGTTTGTCCACCCGCCTCTTGAGGATTGACCACAAGTTCTCAATGGGATTAAGATCTGGGGAGTTTCCAGGCCATGGACCCAAAATGTCAACGTTTTGGTCCCCGAGCCACTTAGTTATCACTTTTGCCTTATGGCACGGTGCTCCATCGTCCTGGAAAATGCATTGTTCTTCACCAAACTGTTGTTGGATTGTTGGAAGAAGTTGCTGTTGGAGGGTGTTTTGGTACCATTCTTTATTCATGGCTGTGCTTTTGGGCAAAATTGTGAGTGAGCCCACTCCCTTGGATAAGAAGCAACCCCACACATGAATGGTCTCAGGATGCTTTACTGTTGGCATGACACAGGACTGATGGTAGCGCTCACCTTTTCTTCTCCAGACAAGCCTTTTTCCAGATGCCCCAAACAATCGGAAAGAGGCTTCATCGGAGACTATGACTTTGCCCCAGTCTTCAGCAGTCCATTCACCATACTTTCTGCAGAAGATCAATCTGTCCCTGATGTTTTTTTTGGAGAGAAGTGGCTTCTTTTCTGCCCTTCTTGACACCAGGCCATCTTCCAAAAGTCTTCGACTCACTGTGCGTGCAGATGCGCTCACACCTGCCTGCTGCCATTCCTGAGCAAGCTCTACACTGGTGGCACTCCGATCCCGCAGCTGAATCCTCTTTAGGAGACGATCCTGGCACTTGCTGGACTTTCTTGGACGCCCTGAAGCCTTCTTAACAAGAATTGAACCTCTTTCCTTGAAGTTCTTGATGATCCTATAAATTGTTGATTGAGGTGCAATCTTAGTAGCCACAATATCCTTGCCTGTGAAGCCATTTTTATGCAACGCAATGATGGCTGCATGCGTTTCTTTGCAGGTCACCATGGTTAACAATGGAAGAACAATGATTTCAAGCATCACCCTCCTTTTAACATGTCAAGTCTGCCATTTTAACCCAATCAGCCTGACATAATGATCTCCAGCCTTGTGCTCGTCCACATTCTCACCTGAGTTAACAAGACGATTACTGAAATGATCTCAGCAGGTCCTTTAATGACAGCAATGAAATGCAGTGGAATGTTTTTTTTGGGATTAAGTTAATTTTCATGGCAAAGAAGGACTATGCAATTCATCTGATCACTCTTCATAAAATTCTGGAGTATATGCAAATTGCTATTATAAAAACTTAAGCAGCAACTTTTCCAATTTCCAATATTTATGTAATTCTCAAAACTTTTGGCCACGACTGTACATACTCCGAAGGCTTAAAATTTATAAAAGGGTATTCTCACCAGGGTCATATTAATAGACTATTCCATATCAGCTCTGGAACCCAATCCTGTCTTAAGAACAGGACCCTACTCTGAACAGGTAAAAGTCGTCTCCATTTACTGTGAAAATTTTTGGAAGTCTCATAGTAGTAAATGCAGAACAAGCTGTGCATGTGTGACCACCCTTCCATTCACCGATATGGGACTTCTGAAAGTAGCCGAGTTCCAAACCAGAGGAGAGAGGGGTAGCTATGCATGCATCTTCCTATTACATTCTATCGAATAATTAATGGTACTATTAGAAAGTACAGCTTGTCACACAAAAACAAGCCCTCATATGAATATATGTATATATGTAAATATATTGTTAGAGATGATGGAATTTCTTAAAACTTGAGTCAGCTAAATCACCTGTCCGATTCTGGAGCTGTCTGATTGCCTGGAAAAGTCTCTCCCTCTTGCTGTCTCATTAGGTAGAATTTCCAAATTTTAGAATCAGTTCATTCATCTCTAGTCCTTATATATAAAAGTCAGAAATAGCTGCTAAAAGCTGTACATCACTTTTTATCTTGAGAACATAAGTTTTTGTAGAGTTCTGTACCATATACAGTCTACCACAAAAATAATATGGAGCTGTAGTCATCTAGCATCCAAAGGAGTCGCTCATCTTGGCACAGCCAAACAGCAGTACAGAACATGTAGTACCGCACTATACTGTAGAGAGGCATTGCTAGACAACCAATTAGTCTTAAAAATGCATTCAAATGCCGGATCCGTCTTTCCGGTGTCATCCGGCAAAACTGATCCGGCATTTATTTTTTTAACGTTTTTTCGGTGTGCGCATGGGCAGACCGGAAGGACGGATCCAGCATTCCGGTATTTTGAATGCCGGATCCGGCACTAATACATTCCTATGGAAAAAACTGCCGGATCCGGCATTCAGGCAAGTCTTCAGTTTTTTTGGCCGGAGACAAACCGTAGCATGCTGCGGTTTAATCTTTTGCCTGATCAGTCAAAATGACTGAACTGAAGACATCCTGATGCATCCTGAGCGGATTACTCTCCATTCAGAATGCATGGGGATAAAACGGATCAGTTTTTTTTCCCGGCATTGAGCCCTTTTGATGGAACTCAGTGCCGGAAAAGAAAAAAGCTAGTGTGAAAGTACCCAATGCCGTACAGGTTGAGAGCGATGAGTTTAGCTGTGAGAAATAAAACTAACAGAAGCCGACCCCGAACTGCTAAGTCCAACTGTAGAAAATCATAAAACCCAAACAGAAATCTGAACATGTAACAAGCACAACTGCAATACAGACAAGAAGACCGTAGAACGACAATTCCCAGAATACACTGGGAACTAGGATTTTAGATGCTAGAAAAAAATAAAAATAAATGCACAGAGCTTTAACTATAACTGGAAAAGAGGCACGGCAATAAGAGGTATTTAAAAGCATAACAATAAAAAAAAAAACTCCCAGCAAATACCAGACTAAGAAAGTTATTAAAGGGAACCTGTCACCGGGATTTGGTGTGTAGAGCTGAGGACATGGGTTGCTAGATGGCCACTAGCACATCCGCAATACCCAGTCCCCATAGCTCTGTGTGCTTTTATTGTGAAAAAAAAAAATGATTTGATACATATGCAAATTAACCTGAGATGAGTCCTGTCCTGACTCCTCTCACATACAGGACACATCTTAGGTTAATTTGCATATGTATCAAATCGGTTTTTTTTTACACAATAAAGGCACACAGAGCTATGGGGAATGGGTATTGCGGATGTGCTAGCGACCATCTAGCAACCCATGTCCTCAGCTCTATACACAAAATCCTGGTGACAGGTTCCCTTTAACAGAAAAAGTTACAAACTACACTTCGGGCTTTCTTGGCTAGAGTGGTTCTTCCGTCATACTGTACTTCACACTGTAGAGATGAATGTAAGAATGAATTACTTGAACACATCATGCTATTATGTCATGCCTCCTCTTTCTTTAATGTCAGGGTAACCTTTAATATTTTATTATTTGATTTATATACATGTATATATAATGTGGGATTTTTTGGTACATAATCAAAAACAAAGGTTAGGCTGCAGATATTTTACTATGCTGTATGTGCCAGACTTTTTGCTGCATCCATATATCATATTACACTGACGCTACAAATCGCGGGTGTGTTCTTTTTCCCTCTTCCTTGTATGCACTGAGAAACAGACTACAGGGACATCAATAGCTTTTACATCAATTTCTGATCTTGTTTTCAAAGGAGCCATTTTTCATTACAATCTTCAATTATACGGCAGAGGGGAAAAAGACGACAGGTACTCTCATGAACCATTAGTTGCTGCACAAATTATTATGTGTCTCATACAGTCAGATTTTGCAGCTCTCGGGAGAACAATCGAAATTATAGACATAGCACAATTAGTCTCTTTTAAAAGGCATTTGCAGGCCCGCGGCTGTGCTGCATATTCACGTTGGAATGATGACTCAAAATACAAGATAAAAGCAATACAAAGTTCCAATGACATAAGGACTACATAGGCGGCCTTCAGGTGACCACGCTGAGCTACAACATATATGCCCGCAAACAATAGCGCTCCAGATAAACGTCATTGTTTGTAAGGCAATTGCAATGTGGGTGAATTGACATGGCCTCTAATGTGTCTTCAATATAAAGAAAAACGACATTTATTAAGGGGAATCTGTCGTGAGATTCATGCTGTGTGAGCCAAGTCCTTACAAATAGATGTTTTGCTCTGAAATACCATGGTATTTCTGAGAAAACATGTTAAAAATGAGCCAGAGACAAGAAAAAAAGTCAGTTGATCGGTCTGTGCTGGCTTCTCTCGACACAGCTCTTCTACACACATATAGGGAAAGACCTGATAGGCCTCTTTCACACTTGCATTGTCCGGATCCGTCGTGCACTCCATTTGCCGGAGGTGCCCGCCGGATCCGTAACACCGCAAGTGATCTGAAAGCATTTGAAGACGGATCCGTCTTCAAAATACGTTCAGTGTTACTATGGCAGCCAGGACGCTATTAAAGTCCTGGCTGCCATAGTAGTAGTGGGGAGCGGGGGAGCAGTATACTTACAGTCCGTGCGGCTCCCGGGGCGCTCCAGAATGACGTCAGAGCGCCCCATGCTCATGGATGACGTGATCCATGCGACACGTCATCCATGAGCGTAGGGCGCCCTGACGTCACTCTGGAGCGCCCCGGGAGCCGCACGGACGGTAAGTATACTGCTCCCCCGCTCCCCACTACACTTTACCATGGCAACCAGGACTTTAGCGTCCTGGCAGCCATGGTAACCATTCAGAAAAAGCTAAACGTCGGATCCGGTAATGCAACGAAACGACGTTTAGCTTAAGGCCGGATCCGGATTAATGCCTTTCAAAGGGCATTAATTCCGGATCCAGCCTTGCGGCAAGTGTTCAGGGTTTTTAACCGGAGCAAAAAGCGCAGCATGCTGCGGTATTTTCTCCGGCCAAAAAACGTTCCGATCCGGAACTGAAGACATCCTGATGCATCCTGAACGGATTTCTCTCCATTCAGAATGCATTAGGATAAAACTGATCAGGATTCTTCCGGCATAGAAGAAAAGAACAACGCAAGTGTGAAAGAGCCCTTAATCAAGCTAAGCCGAGCATTGCTGCATGTTCATTACACTGCCCGTCATCTCAGAAGTCTCGGAAGAGCAGTGTAATTACAAGTGTATGTTCTATTCACTTGAATGGAGCAAGTCCTTGTAATTACACTACATCACCGCTCCAGAGGAGATGACATGCAGTGTAATGAAGAAGTAGCCTCCTCATCAAACAGCTAATCAGCGGGGGTGCAGCGTGTCGGACCCCCACGAATCAGATGCTGATGACCTATCCTGAGAATGGATCAACAATATATTGCCTGCACAACCCCTTTAAGTACAAAAATACACACTGACCATCACAGTTATAAAAGTAATTCATAATTAGAGATGAGCGAATCGAAGCTGACGAAGTAGAATTCAATACGAATTTCAGGAATGATTAGATTCGCACCGAATCCGATTTTCCTCACACTTCGTAGTAATGAATAAAAAATTTTCCTAAAATGGCTGCTGCACATTTTAGGACATGGAGCAAGGAACTCTGGGAACGAGGGATCACTCACAATGCCATGCATGCAGCCAATCAGCAGCTAGCCAGCCCTGTGATGTCACAGCCCTATAAATAGCCTCAGCCATCCTGAATTCAGACATTTTCCAGTGTACTTAGTGCAGGGAGAGAAGTCAGCAGGCGCTAGGGACAGTGGTAGGAAAGACTTTTAAACTTATATTTTGCTCAATAGAAGTTCAGGGAAAGAGCATTAGAAGTGTAGGGAAAGTATAGGGAGGAATTATTACACAGTATTGAAGCAGAACATGGCTCAATAGGGGAGTGTACAGCCTGGGTTACAACTAAGCCACTGAAGAAGGAGTAGGTCCATACTCCGAAACACGTCTTGTGTGAATTAGATCAATCATATGTACTTTTAAATGTTTCTTTCTCTATTGGAAACAAGGTGAAGCGCTTCACTATTAACCCTTTCACCACACAAGAGACGCCGATCCCACAGTTGAACTTTCAACAGCCGGTAAGCCTTAGTTATTATACATGTGGGACGCCAACTCCAAGGACGGTGAAATCCAATACTCATTATAGAAGACAGAGGTAAGTTACACAGTGCCGAGCACCACATGGGATGCCACGGCAGGCATTCACCTCCGCTGCTCAGCATCAAACAGTAAGTACTCACTAGTAACACAATCTACTGGCGCAGTAATCACTATAATTAATAACTGGACATTTATGAAAATTCTTGATTGGACTTCTCGAGAAATATACATAATATGTTCTTGCACTGGATGACATGAAAAATATACAGAATACTTACCTATAATTATCAAATAACAAAAGGAAACATCAACTATCTGTGTAAAATTATTAAGTGGAATATCATAGTATGTTCCTTTCCACTACGCTACTGCCGTTTGCATAACATAGTGCAATACTCTGTGTTATATCCCGATACTTAGAAAAAAACTACAAAGCTCTATGTAAGGGTACTTTCACACTTGCGGCAGAAGATTCCGGCCGGCAGTTCCGTCGCCGGAACTGCCTTACGGATCCGGCAATCCAGAATCAAACAGATGCATTTGTCAGAGGGATCCGGATCAGTCTGACAAATGGATTGCAATACCGGATCCGTCTTTCCGGTTGTCATCCGGAAAAACGGATCTGGTATTTATCTTTTTCACATTTTTAAAGGTCTGCGCATGCACAGACCGCAAAACCAGATCCGGTTTTTCCAGAACACTTGGGGCCGGATCCAGCATTATTGCATTTCAATGGAAAATAATGCTGGATCCGGCATTCCGGCAAGTGTTCAGGATTTTTGGCTGGAAAGAAAACTGCAGCATGCTGCGGTATTTTCTCTAACCAAAAAACGTAAGAGGGACTGAGCTGATGCATCCTGATGCCTACTGAACGGAATGCTCTCCATTCAGAATGCATTAGAATAAAACTGATCAGTTATATCGGAAAACAAAAACGCTAGTGTGAAAGTACCCTAAGACTTTGTAACATATTGGAATAAACAATAGAATTAATGGTTGTATAAGACCAATGCATGTGATTCAACTAAGGGACTATTACATCTAACCACATTATTGTGTGTATAACCTATTAAAATATTATAACATTCGATTACATTATATCATTGGAGTATATACGCATTTGGTATACTGCCATTTAAACCACTTGTATAGAATTAGGCGCAATATGGCTTAACAGATGTTGACCACAGAGACCATCCCTGTTCACATCTGACTATTGACAGTCCATATTACGCCATTTTAATACATATGTGACAAAAAATGTGAAACAACTCTGGCTCTTATCAATTAAGGGACAGAACATTTCTATTATTGTTTTTATATATATTTGTGCGCACTTTTATGATGTTTACATTATTTTTATATTTTATTGTTTTATTATGTTGTTGCACTAATAAACTCTCATTAAAATCTCAGAGTGGTTCCCAGTGGTGTTCTCCATAACTTATATAAAAAATAAAATATCACTTGCCATTCACGGCCGCAGTTATCGGTTCTAAAGCTTTTTTTTGGTGTGTATTAGTTTTGGGGGAAAAAGGGGCTTATTAGCCGTTGTGTGGTGAGGTGATAAAATTACAGCCCTTTTTAGAGTGTAATAGTGGCAAAAAAAAGTATTGTTTGCCGTTCACGGCCGAAGTTATATGTTCTAAAGCCCTTATTGGCATGTATTAGTGGGGAAAAAGAAAAAGGGCTTATTAGCTGTTGTGTGGGGCAGTGAGAAAATTAAAGCCCTTTTTGGTGTGTATTAATGGAAAAAAAAAAACTTTATTTGCCATTCACGGACGCAGTTTAATTTTCAAAATCCTTTTTTTGTATTAGTGGGGGCGGGGGAAGGGGCTTATTAGCCGTTGTGTGGTGAAGTGAGAAAATTAAACCCTTTTTGGCGTGTATTAATTGCAAAAAAAGGGCTTATTTGCTGTTCAGCGGTTCAGTTATATGTTCTAAAGCCTTTTTTGGCGGTGTATTAGTGGGAATAAAGGGCTTATTAGCGGTTGTATGGTGAAGTGAGAAAATGACAGCCCGTTTTGGCGTGTATTATTGGCAAAGTTCTATTATACTACAGCCATTTATGGGGTGTATTAATAGGATAGATACATGCATCCTATTAGCCGTTCTGCGGTGAACAGTGATTGTTATATTATTTTTTTTTGGGTGTATTAATAGGAAAAAGAATACTTCTTATTAGCCAGTCTGCAGTGAACTGACATTGTTATACAGCCATTGTTGGGGTGCATTAATGGGAAAAAAAAGTACGTGTTATTAGCCATTCTGCCATGAATTTACATTGTCATGCAGACATTGTTGCGCTGTATTAATAGCAAAAATAAGTATGTGTTATTAGTCATTCTCCAGTGAATTTACATTGTCATACACTCATTGTTGGTGTTTATTAATAGGAAAAATAAGTACTTCTTATTAGCCATTCTGCGGTGAATTTACATTTTCGTTCAGTGGTGAATTTATTTTGTGATACAGTCTTTTTTGGGAAAATTGGTCGGTGAATGTGGACTTTCTTCTGTAGGGTTTGAGTAATTGCATCGATTAGCCATTCAATGGTGAAATTTGCTTGTGATGCAGCCTTTTTTGTGAAAATTGGTCGGCAGCTGTAACTACGGTCAAGGACAATATATGTCCTTTACGGCCCACTGGGTAAATGTGGTTCCACAGTGCTCCTCCGGCATACCACATGTGCAGGGCAAGGCGGTGTCACGCTGTTCTACACCTCGTTTGCCTTAGTGAACGGAGTCACACAGGGGAGGAACTGCTCCGTGTCCTTCATCAAGAAATCCTGGCTCTCTCCGCGACAACTCAGGATTGGAACCATGGTGACCGACAACGGGAAGAACATGGTGCCGGCGCTGCGTCAAGGAGGGCTGAGCCATGCGCCCTGCATTGCGCACGTGTTCATTCTGGTTGTAAAGCGCTTCCTGAAGTCTTCCACACAACTGCAAGACATCCTAAAAATGGCCAGGAAACTTTGCATGCACTTCAGCCACTCGTACGCCACCAAGCACACCCTCATTGAGCTGCAGCAGTAGAATGGCGTCCCCAACATAGGCTGATATGGGGCGTTTCCACCCGTTTGAATTCCACCGTCCATATGCTGGATCGACTATACGAACACAGAAAGGCCATAAACAATTTCTTGATGATCCAAGTTGTCAAAGTGGTTCTTTAGGAAGGCAGAGATTGATTAATTATTTCGGCCGAGAAATACACAGACACATGCAGATTGATATGTCTGAGGAGATCTACTTAGACCACCCCCAGTAGTTTATTTTATAGGTATCTCATTATAGGAGTATCAATTTTACAGTACTTATGATTGGTCAGTACAAGTTATATAATTACACGTCATACATATTGACAATAAGAATCTTGCATAATAGAGTAATACATCATTGTGACAAGGTCCAAAGAGGAGTAAAAGGTCATATTTCACATTTAGTGTGGACGCATCCTAATGTTGGTTTATCAATGTCCACAGTTCCTAGAATTTTAAGTACAATGTCATAAGGCCTACTTGATAATTGTCCAACAAACATCTTGCACAATGGCCTACGAAAATCTCCCTAAAACTCCTCTTCCTGGGCTATTAAGAGAAACGACATACTCCCCCTTATGCTCACAGACTATGTCTGCAGCTAATTACAAATGACCTTAGCCTGACTAAATCTGTTTAGTGGAATATATGATAAAGGTTATACTGTTCCTACAGTGAATATAGCAGTGAGATGCATTAATGTCTATATAATCCTGGATATACCTTAAAACACCTCAATGTGATTACTCTCACAAAGTGGACAGAGGTACTCCCCTGTGTAACTTTGATGTTAGCCAGTGGCAGTTCATGCATGACACCTGCCGTTTGCTCGTGCCTTTTGAGGAGGCCTCTTTATTTGTCAGTCGCCAGGACTATGGGATGAACAACGTCATTCCACTGATTCATATCCTGGAAAAGATGCTGGTAAAGCTGGCTGGTCAGGGGACTGGAGACATGGCGCCTACATCTCATGGCCACATGAACCTTGTGGGGGCTGAACTGGAGGAGGAGGACATTGGAGCACCAGCAATGTGTAATGAAATGGGTGTTTTTTCTTCACAAGTGACAGGAGAGGAAAAGCAGGAGCAGCCGGAGGAGCAAGAGGGAGATGAGGAAGATGAGAAAGATGATCCAGGCAAACTGTGGCAGTATGCAGTGGAGATGGAGGCCGGGAGTCCCTTCGAGTAACTTGCGCAAATGGCCCGATGCATGCTCAGTTGCTTGCGTAGTGACAGCTGAATTGTCACCATTCGCCAGAGGGATGATTACTGGCTCTCCACCATTTTAGACCCTTGCTACCGGTCCAAAATGGGGGTCTTTTTTACACTCGCTGAGAGGGAGGACAAACTGAACTACTATAGAGACATCCTATGTAGTCAGTTGACCGCTGCCTATCTGCGCCATCGTCCATCCTGTCACAGGTCTGACCGGGGGCGCCCACTGCACTCATGTTCCACTGCCATGGCTGCTGGGGGTGTTGGCAGGAGCAGTACCAGCTACATCAGCAGCAGCCTGAGCTAGCGTCGCTGTTGATCAGCTTTCTTCACCCGCATAGTGAAGAAACTACTCACCAGCAGCTAGACAAAGAGCAGAATCTGAACCAGCAGGTGGTGGCATACTTGGAGTGCACCCTGCCACCTGTCATCAAAGATCCGCTGGACTACTGGGCAGCCAAACTGGATTTGTGGCCTCAACTGGCAGAGTTTGCCCTGGAAAAGCTGTCCTTCTCGGCCAGTAGTGTGGCATAGAGTGGGTATTTAGTGCGGCGGGGGCCATAGTTACCCCAAGTAGAACTCGCCTGTCCACCCAAAATGTGGAGAAGGTGACCTTTGGATCAGCCAGGATTTCTACCCACTAATGCCTGATGCATCAGATTAGATCATCCATGCTGCCTCACCCAAACCTTGACAAAAGAGACCGGTTTCTTCTGGCTACCTGCCTCAGCTACTATTCTGATGCTGCCACTCGTCTGATGCCACACATCTAATGCCAAGTGCTCCTTCTTACACCCACCATCGTCAGCGGGTACTGTTATTGCCACCCACCACCCACTCTGTCACCTTGGCACTCCTTGGTCTCCTCATGCTGTTGCCACCTCCACACTATGTCACCTTGCCATCTGTGGCCTCCTCATGCTGCTGCTGCCGCTTCCACACTCTTAATTGTGCCACTCTGTGGCCTCCTCATGCTGCTGCTGCCACCTCACCACTATGTCACTGGGCCACTCTGTGGCCTCCTCATGCTGCTGCTGCCACCTCACCACTATGTCACTGGGCCACTCTATGGTCTCATCATGCTGCTTCCACCTCACCACTATGTCAATGGGCCACTCTGTGGACTTCTCAAGCTGTTCTCACACCCTCCCCCCTCCAAGACTGGGCCACTATTTTGCCTTTTTGGCCTGGATGACATCACCATTTATTTGACCCTTCTTCTGATCTTTTAGAAGGAAGGAAAAATGAGACGCACAACGGATCCTGTCTATGTAGTAGCTGTAAGGCCTGTATGGTCCCATCAGAATTGGCTTATGATTTGGTAGCCAAAAGCAAGAGTGGGTATAAAACACAAAAGACATGCAAATATTCCATTCACGTGTCATGTCTGTTTTGGATCCACTCCTCTTTTTTTTGGCATTAGCAATACTGATGGATTACTGACCAAATGCTGACCGAGTGAAGGTGGATGCTCCACAGACAGGATCTGTTTTTGTGGGTTATTGTTCTGACGGATCAGAGGAAGGGCAAAATAATCAGTGACGTCAACACAAACTTACTGTTGACACCTTGTCGACTCTGTCGGGAGGTCTTATTTATATAAGAGTTTAATACAACAGGTTCTGTAGACATCTATGTGGAATCAGCTGATGACGGTGTAAAAGAAGTGTGCTTCTTCTTGACGCTAACATTGACCTGTAAGGCTGAGTTCATACGTGAGTAATTTGGTCAGTTTTGGCCCAGTGACTGCCCAAATAAGTGAAGTGTGCAGTGATTCTAAGAGTGACGCCTGTCATCTGCATGTCATACTGACTCACAGTATGGTTTCACTACCACAGCAGACTCCCTATGTGTGTTATTGCATGGCACATTGTTCTACACCACTATACAGGCTCTCTGCAGCCAGGAAATAGCTGTTTTTAACACGATTCACCGCAAATAAATTTGGATCGAATCGTTTCAGAAAATTCGGTGAACCAGCTGAATCGAATTTTTGAAAAATTTGCTCATCTTTATTCATAATAATAATAGTAATTAGTGATGAGCGAAGTTATGAAAAAGTTGATTTGACTGCTTCATCACGAAGCACATTCCTTTATATGTAATTGGCGCAATGACGGGGAACGGCAATTACGCCGCCCCGATCATTGAACCCCTCAGATGCCGCGTTCATCGCTGATCGCGGCATCTGAGGCTACAATTTTGGCCTTTCAGGGGTTAATCAGGGTAAAATAAATGAATAAATACTCACCTTATCCATTTGCTCATGGCCATCTAAGCGAAACCTTCACTGATGACATCACCACACTCATCCAGCACGCCTGCGTGGTGACGTCATACATCACCCCGCGCAAGATTTTGCGCGGTTTCTGCAATCAAGATGGCCGTGATGGCCTTGTCTCGTGCAGATGGATGAGGTGAGTATGTATTTTTTTCTTTTTACCGTCATTTCAGGAAAAATAGATTAATTACCAAGAATTACGAGGAAATTCGGCTTTGCAGCAAATAAAATTCTTACTGAAATTCGGATCGAAGTTAATTCATTTGGCTTTGATTCGCTCAACATTAATAATAATAATAATAATTTATAATATTATTATAATATTGCTTTATTTTTCTTTCTTTAATGGTGGTGCTTTAGACATTGTGTGTTATACAGTATGTGCTAAGTTCACCAAAATCCCTTTTCTCATGCAGTATACAGAATTATTCAGTAGCAAATACAGAGCTGACTCATCAAAGCCGTCTTGAATGATAACTTGCATAATTAGCTGCTTATCTATGCAGATTATTATTATTTATTTTTACCTGACATTAATTCCAGGGCAATGTACATCTAAAAGCGGGTATACATACAACAAAACAAGCACAATGAGCATGAACTTAGTAACAGACTCGTACAGAGGGGGAGAAGACATTCCCTGCGAGAGCTAAGTGCAGTGTCCTGAAACACACTGCTCAAGGCCGAATGCACACGGCTGTGGAACACGGATGTAAGCGGTCCGTGGTATCCAGGCCTGGCATCCTGCTGAGAGCAGGAGCGCACGGCGTCATTATTTGCTATGCCGCTGTGCGCCTCGTGCCGCCGCTGCAGTACAGTAATACTCGTATAGATCATAGTCTGTTACTAAGTTCATGCTCATTGTACTTGTTTTGTTTTTTGTATACCCGCTTTTAGATGTACATTGCCCTGGAATTAATGTCAGTTACAAATAAATTATAATAATCTGCATAGCTAAGCAGCTAATAATTGTTTCATGTAAATTGTGCTTGTATAGGAGTTCCAATAAAGTTGCATAGGGAGGGGGAGGTTCTAACAAGCCTCCCAGGGCTGACTCCGCCCTGCACACAGCACAGAGGAGAAGGAGAAGAAGGTCAGTGTGTGTGATGTCTGACCTCAGCAGACATTTTGGAGAGTTATCCAAACTCCACAGTTAGTTCCATGAACCAGCCCATGGAAGGAAAGATTACAGAGGAACCAGGCAACTCAGAGAGGGAGGGAGAATATTGGCAAAGGAAGGTAACTATAGTTCATCAGGCTCTAGTCTCCTTTGCATTAGGTGGAGAGATTCTACCCACCATAACCCAGGACAGAAAAGCCATCTGTCAGCATATAGTATTCCTAGAGAGGATACAGAAGTATATGATTATACAGAACAGCAGACATAGTACATCCCTCCAACCTGGAGAAACAATGGAGAAAGACTGATTGTCATAAGAAAACTGCTCCTTATTAGAGTTGAGCGAACACCTGGATGTTCGGGTTCGAGAAGTTCGGCCGAACTTCCCGGAAATGTTCGGGTTCGGGATCCGAACCCGACCCGAACTTCGTCCCGAACCCGAACCCCATTGAAGTCAATGGGGACCCGAACTTTTGGGCACTAAAAAGGCTGTAAAACAGCCCAGAAAAGAGCTAGAGGGCTGCAAAAGGCAGCAACATGTAGGTAAATCCCCTGCAAACAAATGTGGATAGGGAAATGAATTAAAATTAAAATAAAAAAAATAAAAATGAACCAATATCAATTGGACAGAGGTCCCATAGCAGAGAATCTGGCTTCACGTCAGCAGAGAATCAGTCTCTTCATGCCATAGCAAAGAATCTGGCTTCATGTCAGCAGAGAATCAGTCTCTTCATGCCATAGCAGAGAATCTGGCTTCATGTCAGCGCAGAATCAGTCTTCATGTCATAGCAGAGAATCAGGCTTCACGTCACCCACCACTGGAACAGGCCACTGTCACACATTTAGGCCCCGGCACCCAGACAGAGGAGAGCGGTCCCGTAACAGAGAATCTGGCCTTATGTCAGCGCAGAATCTGTCTTCATGTCATAGCAGAGAATCAAGCTTCACGTCACCCACCACTGGAACAGGCCACTGTCACACATTTAGGCCCCGGCACCCAGACAGAGGAGAGAGGTCCTGTAACAGAGAATCTGGCCTTATGTCAGCACAGAATCTGTCTTCATGTCATAGCAGAGAATCAGGCTTCACGTCACCCACCACTGGAACAGGCCACTGTCACACATTTAGGCCCAGGCACCCAGGCAGAGGAGAGAGGTCCCGTAACAGAGAATCTGGCCTTATGTCAGCGCAGAATCTGTCTTCATGTCATAGCAGAGAATCAGGCATCACGTCACCCACCACTGGAACAGGCCACTGTCACACATTTAGGCCCAGGCACCCAGGCAGAGGAGAGAGGTCCCGTAACAGAGAATCTGGCCTTATGTCAGCGCAGAATCTGTATTCATGTCATAGCAGAGAATCAGGCTTCACGTCACCCACCACTGGAACAGGCCACTGTCACACATTTAGGCCCCGGCACCCAGACAGAGGAGAGCGGTCCCGTAACAGAGAATCTGGCCTTATGTCAGCGCAGAATCTGTCTTCATGTCATAGCAGAGAATCAGGCTTCAGGTCAGCCACCACTGGAACAGGCCACTGTCACACATTTAGGCCCAGGCACCCAGGCAGAGGAGAGAGGTCCCGTAACAGAGAATCTGGCCTTATGTCAGCGCAGAATCTGTATTCATGTCATAGCAGAGAATCAGGCTTCACGTCACCCACCACTGGAACAGGCCACTGTCACACATTTAGGCCCCGGCACCCAGACAGAGGAGAGCGGTCCCGTAACAGAGAATCTGGCCTTATGTCAGCGCAGAATCTGTCTTCATGTCATAGCAGAGAATCAGGCTTCACGTCAGCCACCACTGGAACAGGCCACTGTCACACATTTAGGCCCAAGCACCCAGGCAGAGGAGAGAGGTCCCGTAACAGAGAATCTGGCCTTATGTCAGCGCAGAATCTGTATTCATGTCATAGCAAAGAATCAGGCTTTACATCACCCACCACTGGAACAGGCCACTGTCACACATTTAGGCCCCGGCACCCAGACAGAGGAGAGGTTCATTCAACTTTGGGTTGCCCCACAATATAATGGTAAAATGAAATTAAAAATAGTATTGAATGAGGAAGTGCCCGGGAGTAGAATAATATATTGTTAAGGGGAGGTAGTTAATATCTAATCTGCACAAGGGATGGACAGGTCCTATGGGATTCATGCCTGGTTCATTTTTATGAACGTCAGCTTGTCCACATTGGCTGTAGACAGGCGGCTGCGTTTGTCTGTAATGACGCCCCCTGCCGTGCTGAATACACGTTCAGACAAAACGCTGGCCGCCGGGCAGGCCAGCACCTCCAAGGCATAAAAGGCTAGCTCTGGCCACGTGGACAATTTGGAGACCCAGAAGTTGAATGGGGCCGAACCATCAGTCAGTACGTGGAGGGGTGTGCACAGGTACTGTTCCACCATGTTAGTGAAATGTTGCCTCCTGCTAACACGTTCCGTATCAGGAGGTGGTGCAGTTAGCTGTAGCGTGGTGACAAAACTTTTCCACATCTCTGCCATGCTAACCCTGCCCTCAGAGGAGCTGGCCGTGACACAGCTGCGTTGGCGACCTCTTGCTCCTCCTCTGCCTTCGCCTTGGGCTTCCACTGGTTCCCCTGTGACATTTGGGAATGCTCTCAGTAGCGCGTCTACCAACGTGCGCTTGTACTCGCGCATCTTCCTATCACGCTCCAGTGTAGGAAGTAAGGTGGGCACATTGTCTTTGTACCGGGGATCCAGCAGGGTGGCAACCCAGTAGTCTGCACACGTTAAAATGTGGGCAACTCTGCTGTCGTTGCGCAGGCACTGCAGCATGTAGTCGCTCATGTGTGCCAGGCTGCCCAGAGGTAAGGACAAGCTGTCCTCTGTGGGAGGCGTATCGTCATCGTCCTGTGTTTCCCCCCAGCCACGCACCAGTGATGGGCCCGAGCTGCTTTGGGTGCCACCCCGCTGTGAACATGCTTCATCCTCATCCTCCTCCACCTCCTCCTCATCCTCGTCCTCCTCGTCCTCCAGTAGTGGGCCCTGTCTGGCCACATTTGTACCTGGCCTCTGGTGTTGAAAAAACCTCCTTTTGAGTCACTTTGAAGAGACTGGCCTGAAAGTGCTAAAAATGACCCCTCTTCCTCCTCTTCCTCCTGGGCCACCTCCTCTTCCATCATCGCCCTAAGTGTTTTCTCAAGGAGACATAGAAGTGGTATTGTAACGCTGATAACGGCGTCATCGCCACTGGCCATGTTGGTGGAGTACTCGAAACAGCGCAACAGGGCACACAGGTCTCGCATGGAGGCCCAGTCATTGGTGGTGAAGTGGGTCTGATCCGCAGTGCGACTGACCCGTGCGTGCTGCAGCTGAAACTCCACTATGGCCTGCTGCTGCTCGCACAGTCTGTCCAGCATATGCAAGGTGGAGTTCCACCTGGTGGGCACGTCGCATATGAGGCGGTGAGCGGGAAGGCCGAAGTTACGCTGTAGCGCAGACAGGCGAGCAGCGGCAGGGTGTGAACGCCGGAAGCGCGAACAGACGGCCCGCACTTTATGCAGCAGCTCTGACATGTCGGGGTAGTTGCGAATGAACTTCTGCACCACCAAATTCAGCACATGCGCCAGGCAAGAGATGTGCATCAAACCGGCTAGTCCCAGAGTTGCAACGAGATTTCGCCCATTATCGCACACCACCAGGCCGGGCTTGAGGCTCACCGGCAGCAACCACTCGTCGGTCTGTTGTTCTATACCCCGCCACAACTCCTGTGCGGTGTGGGGCCTGTCCCCCAAACATATGAGTTTCAGAATGGCCTTCTGACGTTTACCCCGTGCTGTGCTGAAGTTGGTGGTGAAGGTGTGTGGCTGACTGGATGAGCAGGTGGAAGAAGAGGAGGAGGAAGCTGAGTAGGAGGAGGAGGAGACAGGAGGCAAAGAATGTTGCCCTGCGATCCTTGGCGGCGGAAGGACGTGCGCCAAATAGCTCTCCGCCTGGGGCCCAGCCGCCACTACATTTACCCAGTGTGCAGTTAGGGAGACATAGCGTCCCTGGCCGTGCTTACTGGTCCACGTATCTGTGGTTAGGTGGACCTTGCCACAGATGGCGTTGCGCAGTGCACACTTGATTTTATCGGATACTTGGTTGTGGGTACAGCATTTCATAGGCCAGTAGTTTAGAAATGCTGGCATTCAGGGCCAGGGATCGAGGGTGGCTAGGTGAGAATTTACGCTTTTTCTCAAATGTTTGTGAGATGGAGAGCTGAACGCTGCCGTGTGACATGGTTGAGATGCTTGGTGACGCAGGTGGTGGTGTTGGTGGTACATCCCATGTTTGCTGGGCGGCAGGTGCCAACGTTCCTCCAGAGGCGGAGGAAGAGGCCGAGGCGGCGGCAGCAGCAGCAGAAGAGGCCGAGGCGGCAGCAGCAGAAGATGTAGCAGGGGGAGCCTGAGTGACTTCCTTGTTTTTAAGGTGTTTACTCCACTGCAGTTCATGCTTTGCATGCAGGTGCCTGGTCATGCAGGTTGTGCTAAGGTTCAGAACGTTAATGCCTCGCTTCAGGCTCTGATGGCACAGCGTGCAAACCATTCGGGTCTTGTCGTCAGCGCATTGTTTGAAGAAGTGCCATGCCAGGGAACTCCTTGAAGCTGCCTTTGGGATGCTCGGTCCCAGATGGCGGCGGTCAGTAGCAGGCGGAGTCTCTTGGCGGCGGGTGTTCTGATTTTTCCCACTGCTCCCTCTTTTGCTACGCTGTTGGCTCGGTCTCACCACTGCCTCTTCCTCCGAACTGTGAAAGTCAGTGGCACGACCTTCATTCCATGTGGGGTCTAGGACCTCATCGTCCCCTGCATCGTCTTCCACCCAGTCTTGATCCCTGACCTCCTGTTCAGTCTGCACACTGCAGAAAGACGCAGCAGTTGGCACCTGTGTTTCGTCATCATCAGAGACGTGCTGAGGTGGTATTCCCATGTCCTCATCATCAGGAAAAATAAGTGGTTGTGCGTTAGTGCATTCTATCTCTTCCACCCCTGGGGAAGGGCTAGGTGGATGCCCTTGGGAAACCCTGGCAGCAGAGTCTTCAAACAGCATAAGAGACTGCTGCATAACTTGAGGCTCAGACAGTTTCCCTGATATGCATGGGGGTGATGTGACAGACCGATGGGCTTGGTTTTCATGCGCCATCTGTGCGCTTTCTGCAGAAGACTGGGTGGGAGATAATGTGAACGTGCTGGATCCACTGTCGGCCACCCAATTGACTAATGCCTGTACCTGCTCAGGCCTTACCATCCTTAGAACGGCATTGGGCCCCACCAAATATCGCTGTAAATTCTGCTGGCTACTGGGACCTGAGGTAGTTGGTTCACTAGGACGTGTGGCTGTGGCAGAACGGCCACATCCTCTCCCAGCACCAGAGGGTCCACTAACACCACCACGACCATGTCCACGTCCGCGTCCCTTATTAGATGTTTTCCTCATTGTTCCCGTTCACCACAATTTTGAGAATGGCAAATTTGGGAATGCTTTTTCAACCCAGAACAAAAAGTCTGCTTTGACGGTCACTACAAATAACTTGACCAGCTAAAACTGTGCAGATTTGGTTGAATAGAGATGTGAGACCTGTTTTTTTTTGCGCTGTGTGACAGTTATAGGTTTAATCACAGAATCACACTTCTATCAGCACGCTAGCGTGTGTCTTAGGTTTTTCTGAATGATACTATCAATAACTTCAATGTAAGATTTTCTTTTTGGGATAGATTTAAAGTAGGCCTGAAATACCACAAACTAGTTATTTTCAGAATGGCAAATTTGGGAATGCTTTTTCAACCCAGAACAAAAAGTCTGCTTTGACGGTCACTACAAATAACTTGACCAGCTAAAACTGTGCAGATTTGGTTGAATAGAGATGTGAGACCTGTTTTTTTTTGCGCTGTGTGACAGTTATAGGTTTAATCACAGAATGACACTTCTATCAGCACGCTAGCGTGTGTCTTAGGTTTTTCTGAATAATACTATCAATAACTTCAATGTAAGATTTTCTTTTTGGGATAGATTTCAAGTAGGCCTGAAATACCACAAACTAGTTATTTTCAGAATGGCAAATTTGGGAATGCTTTTTCAACCCAGAACAAAAAGTCTGCTTTGACGGTCACTACAAATAACTTGACCAGCTAAAACTGTGCAGATTTGGTTGAATAGAAATGTCATGTCTATTTTTTAGGCGCTGGGTGACAGGCTCAACTTGCCCCTGATGTAATATATGGCCAAAAAATGACCAGACTGTTGATGGTTAAATGCACTTCGGTGACACAGGCTCAGCCTGCAGCTGATGTAGTATATGGCCAAAAAATAATCAGACTGTGTATGGTTAAATGCACTTGGGTGAAACAGGCTCAGCCTGCAGCTGATGTAGTATATGGCCAAAAAATAACCAGACTGTTGATGGTTAAATGCACTTCGGTGACACAGGCTCAGCCTGCAGCTGATGTAGGATATATCACAAAATAACCACACTATCAATGGTTAAATACACTTGGTGATAGCTCGTGCTGGCGCACCACAAGTCACAAAATGGCCGCCGATCACCCCAGAAAAAAAGTCATCTAAAAACACTCTGGGCAGCCTCAAAAAAGTGAGCAAGTCAATAATAGCACTTCAATGATCCACAGCTGCAGATCGATCACAGAATGAAGTCTTTTGGAGGAGTTAATCTGCCTAATCTCGCCCTAACGTCGCAGCTGCAACCTCTCCCTATACTGATCATAGCAGAGTGACGTGCGACGCTACGTGACTCCAGCTTAAATAGAGGCTGGGTCACATGGTGCACTGGCCAATCACAGCCATGCCAATAGTAGGCATGGCTGTGATGGCCTCTTGGGCCAAGTAGTATGACGCTTGTTGATTGGCTGCTTTGCAGCCTTTCAAAAAGCGCCAAGAAAGCGCCGAACACCGAACCCGGACTTTTACGAAAATGTTCGGGTTCGGGTCCGTGTCACGGACACCCCAAAATTCGGTACGAACCCGAACTATACAGTTCGGGTTCGCTCATCCCTACTCCTTATGCAACTTCTGGGAACTAATCTGAATCACTGTATAAACTGCCTTTCTGTAAATAACTTTTGCATACATTGATGACCTTTGGATCAGCTTCAGTAAAGTACCGGGAGTTTGTTAAGAAACTTGCTCTCCTTATTCTACATCATCTCCTAATTGCACCTCACGGTGCTGGCGTCATGAACACAGGGGCCCAGCCACCAAAGCACCATAGGCATACCCATTACCATCAAGGGCACATCAACTTCCATCTGGCTGGTGTTCCCTGCAATAGAGAGTGCCCCGGAGGATTTAGTGCTTTCTCATCACTGCACGCCGACCCAGGGAGCTACAAAACCGTGAGTACGACTACTACCCCCATCAGCCCACCGTGCACTCACATACTGCCCCTGCGGGCTGTTCCACTGCATTACAATCTACAAGGGAAGGGGAAGGAGACAATAGGGGAGGGTAAATGGCACTCATCTGGCTGTGTAGTGGCAGTAGAGTTATTGCAGGTGGTAGGCTTTCCTGAAGAGGTGGGTTTTCAGGTTACTTTTAAAGGTTGAGATGTCAGGGAAGGATCTAATGTGCTGTAGTGAGTTTTAGAGCATGCAAAATGCACATGATAAATCCTGTAGGCCATTGCTCAAGGAATAGATGAGAGCAAAGCAAAGAAGGAGGTCTTGTGAGGATTGGAGATTAAGTTTGGGGATGTGCGTACTGCCCTGCAGGGTGAGCGAAAGTGAGGTCACAGGGGGAGTTAACAAACCGAGGGTTGCTCTTGGTACTCACAGTTTTTATTTACCCTGGGCAGGCGTACAGCAGTGATGGAGAGGCTGGCACATGAATCCTCTGGGGCACTCTCTGTGTATAGGGACCAGGCCAGGTGGTAGGTGAGGTGCCCTTGGTGTTGGAAGTTTAATGTGCCGGTGGCAAGATCCCTTATAGTTTGTGACGCCAGTGCCGGTAACGGTGGCACACCGATTTGTTGTAGCAATAATTGAGGTACACAAAGCTGCAGTGAACCAGAACTTCTTTTTACTGAACAGTTCAACTATATACAGTCCTCTGTTAGTTCCATAGGTATAATGTTGGTAACAGGCAGGCTTCATATAAATGGCAGGCAAAGTCTTTGCAAGATACACAAAGGGTATAACACTTACAGATCAGTCTGCACTTTTCCTCAGATCCTGTCTGGCTTTCACCAAGGCCCATATGCCCTATTGCTGGCTTTATCCTTGGGTAGAGAAACCTTCCTCTGGTAATAATCCTCTTGCTGTAAATATCCTTCTGCCCTTCAGCTTTCTATTTGGCTGGATAAAAGGGGCTCTGCTCTGTACTCTTAAAGGTGCTTTTTATATATATATATATATATATATATATATATATATATATATATATATATATCTTCAGGAGGTAACTTCTTCCCCTGGAAGCAAGCTAGGAGCCTAGGCTATCTAGCTGCATGTCATAAGCTGCTTCCCAGCTATCTTCTGGTTAAAGTGCACACTGGCTTCTGACTACACACACCCTCTCTGGTCTGGACCTGTCTATATATACTAGGGGGTTCCCTAGCTCCCTCTACTGCCTAGGAGGAGGAACCACACCCCTACAGGCCTGGTACACAGGAGATAACATTAAATTATACATTACAATGCAATATAAAATACCATAACCATGTTCCACAGGAGGTGGAGAACAACGGGACCCAATTGACCCTTGTGTAGTGCCCACCCTTACGTAGTGGGACACTACAGATGTATTGGATCTACCGCCAGTGGAGGGCTTTATTAAGAACAGCGTCTAAAACGCCAGTCTTAATAAATGTGGCCCTAAGTTTGTAATTGCTGTAAATGTACAGAATAAAGATATTGTCAGTTATGGTGCACACACTGCACAGTGAATGTAATAAAAACAAAACTCAGACACAATGGCACAATGTCTTTTTTTTTTTCAGTTTCAGCTTATAAGGATTTTTTATTTAATTTTTTCAAATTTTTGAGTGCATATTATGGTCATTTAAAAGGTGCCATTAAAAATACAACGAAAAACAAGTGAAGGGAAAAGTAAAAAAGTTATGGCTGTTTGAAGATGATTAGGAAAAAATGTAAATTGCTGACAGCACCCAGGGCCGGCGCTACCATGAGGCAGACCAAGCGGCTGCCTTAGGGCGCACCCTGGGGGAGGGCGGAAAAATGAACCTTCTCTTAAATCAACTGTGAGTTGCGCTGCAGCGCCGCTGGCCGGCTGCTCGCCCCAGCCTGCGTGCACCATGCTGCCCCAGCCCTCACTCACAGAGCGGCACGGGCCCGGCAGCACAGCAACACGGTCACAGGGTCAGGCCAGGGGGGTGTGACTGGCTAGTAGCGCAGCGGCGGCGGGCAGCAGCAGGGACTGGAGCTGACTGTGTCTGTGAGTCTGACTCACACACAGCCAGATTTCCGTAGCAGCAGGACAGGTGGGTAGGTGATCACTGATGAGTGCATTAGCGCCAGAGTGCACGGCATAAATGTGTTTTAAAAAAATTATTACACAAACAACAATCATAAATGGAGGGGGGGGTAGTGACATTGGGATGGGGCCAGGGCCGGCCGGGGGGGAGTTGATGTGCCATGGTGGGGGGAAATGTGACAAGGAGGGGGAGAAATGTGACATGGAGGGCTGATGTGACATAGGTGATTTGACATGGAGGGGGAAAAATGTGACATTGAGGCCTTGAGCGGGACAAATGTGACATTGAGGGGGTGAAATGTGACATGGAGGGGGAGAAAGTTGACATGGAGGGGGAGAAATCTGACATGGGGGGAGAAATGTGACATGGAGGGCTGATGTGACATGGGGGTGATTTGACATGGAGGGGGAGAAATGTGACATGGGGGCATGATGGCTTACATGGGGGCATGATGGCTTACATGGGGGGCTAATGGCTGACATAGGGGGCTAATGGCTGACATGGGTGCATGATGGCTGACATGGGGGGCTGATGTCTGACAAGGGGGTCTGATCTGAGGCATTGGGGGTCTGATCTGAGGTCTGATTAACATTAGGGGTCTGATTGCTGGTCTGATCTGAGGTGTAATGGAAAATATTTTTTTCTTATTATCCTCATCTAAAACCTAGGTGCGTCTTAGACGGTGAAAAAAACTGTCCTCAAACCAGCGATTGTCTGAAGCAGAGAGAAGATACCAGGACCACACAGAGGAGAAGCCAGCTGCTGCAGACGGGACCAGGGCCAGGTGAGCTGCGAGGGGGGGGGGGGCAAAATTTTGGTTCGTTTGCGTTGGCAAAAATCCTTGCAACGGCCCTGACAGCACCAATGATTATAGAGCAGATGTCTCTTTTTATTAATAAATCAAAAGTACCAGTGAAGATAAGAGACCAATTGTAATATATCTTATTACAGAGTAAGGCCCTTTTCACACAGGCAAGATTTCCGCGCGGGTGCAATGCGTGAGTTGAACGCATTGCACCCGCACTGAATCCGGACCCATTCATTTAGAAGGGGCTGTGCACATGAGCGGTGATTTTCACGCATCACTTGTGCGTTGCTTGAAAATCGCACCATGCTCCTCTTTGTGCATTTTTCACGTAACGCAGGCCCAATAGAAATTAATGGGGTTGTGTGAAAATCGCAAGCATCCGCAAGCAAGTGCGGATGCGGTGCGATTTTCACGCACGGTTGGTAGGTGACGATCGGGATGGGGACCCGATCATTATTATTTTCCCTTATAACATGGTTATAAGGGAAAATAATAGCATTCTGAATACAGAATGCATAGTAAAATAGGGCTGGAGGGGTTAAAAAAAAAAGAATAATAATTTAACTCACCTTAATCCACTTGTTCGTGCAGCCGGCATCTCTTCTGTCTTCATCTGTGAGGAATAGGACCTTTGATGACGTCACTACATGGTGATGGATCATGTGACTGACCATGTGATGAGCGTAGTGACGTCATCAAAGGTCCTTTTCCTCACAGATGAAGACAGAAGAGATGCCGGCTGCACGAACAAGTGGATTAAGGTGAGTTAAATTATTATTATTATTTTTTTAACCCCTCCAGCCCTATTTTACTATGCATTCTGTATTCAGAATGCTATTATTTTCCCTCATAACCATGTTACAAGGGAAAATAATACAATCTACACAACCTTGAACCCAAACCTAAACTTCTGTGAAGAAGTTCGAGTCTGGGTACCACAGTCAGTTTTTTATCACGCGCGTGCAAAACACATTGCACAAGCGCGATAAAAACTGAACAACGGAACGCAATCGCAGTCAAAACTGACTGCAATTTGGTACCTACAGTCGTGGCCAAAAGTTTTGAGAATGACACAAATATTAGTTTTCACAAAGTTTGCTGCTAAACTGCTTTTAGATCTTTGTTTCAGTTGTTTCTGTGATGTAGTAAAATATAATTACACGCACTTCATACGTTTCAAAGGCTTTTATTGATGATTACATGACATTTATGCAAAGAGTCAGTATTTGCAGTGTTGGCCCTTCTTTTTCAGGACCTCTGCAATTCGACTGGGCATGCTCTCAATCAACTTCTGGGCCAATTCCTGACTGATAGCAACCCATTCTTTCATAATCACTTCTTGGAGTTTGTCAGAATTAGTGGGTTTTTGTTTGTCCACCCGCCTCTTGAGGATTGACCACAAGTTCTCATTGGGATTAAGATCTGGGGAGCATGTCAACGTTTTGGTCCCCGAGCCACTTAGTTATCACTTTTGCCTTATGGCAAGGTGCTCCATTGTGCTGGAAAATGCATTGTTCTTCACCAAACTGTTGTTGGATTGTTGGAAGAAGTTGCTTTTGGAGGGTGTTTTGGTACCGTTCTTTATTCATGGCTGTGTTTTTGGGCAAAATTGTGAGTAAGCCCACTCCCTTGAATGAGAAGCAACCCCACACATGAATGGTCTCAGGATGCTTTACTGTTGGCATGACACAGAACTGATGGTAGCGCTCACCTTTTCTTCTCCGGACAAGCCTTTTTCCAGATGCCCCAAACAATCGGAAAGAGGCTTCATCGGAGAATATGACTTTGCCCCAGTCCTCAGCAGTCCATTCACCATACTTTCTGCAGAAGATCAATCTGTCCCTGATGTTTTTTTTGGAGAGAAGTGGCTTCTTTGCTGCCCTTCTTGACACCAGGCCATCTTCCAAAAGTCTTCGCCTCACTGTGCGTGCAGATGCGCTCACACCTGCCTGCTGCCATTCCTGAGCAAGCTCTGCACTGGTGGCACTCTGATCCCGCAGCTGAATCCTCTTTAGGAGACGATCCTGGCGCTTGCTGGACTTTCTTGGACGCCCTGAAGCCTTCTTAACAAGAATTGAACC
This sequence comes from Bufo bufo, assembly GCF_905171765.1. NCBI lineage: Eukaryota > Metazoa > Chordata > Amphibia > Anura > Bufonidae > Bufo > Bufo bufo. The sequence goes on along the minus strand of NC_053389.1, from coordinate 91,970,740 downwards.
TCTTTCCTTGAAGTTCTTGATGATCCTATAAATTGTTGATTGAGGTGCAATCTTAGTAGCCACAATATCCTTGCCTGTGAAGCCATTTTTATGCAACGCAATGATGGCTGCACGCGTTTCTTTGCAGGTCACCATGGTTCACAATGGAAGAACAATGATTTCAAGCATCACCCTCCTTTTAACATGTCAAGTCTGCCATTTTAACCCAATCAGCCTGACATAATGATCTCCAGCCTTGTGCTCGTCAACATTCTCACCTGAGTTAACAAGACGATTACTGAAATGACGCATCCGGACCTAATCCGGACACGCTCATCTGCAAGGGGCCTAAGCCTCTTTCTGTACCTTTCTGCTTCTCTCTTGCTCTCTCCCTGCTTCACTAACTCTCATTTCAATACTCAAATCTTTCTTCTGGAAAGAGGAGTTGGAAGCTCACTAAAGGATCACATTTTGTCTGTAGCCAATAAGACATACACTGCTACTGTATAATGTATTTCATTTTTGCTGCAGCTACAGTGGGTATGCTATACATGCAGAATTATCTCTTCCACTCTATATTTGCTGTGCAGGGACATAGCTACCATGGAAGCAGGGGAAGCAGCTGCTATGGGCCCCAAACTCAGGAAGGGGCCCAGGAGGAGGAAAAATGTATTTATTTTCAATTGAGTATAGTGCTCCTAGTCCTGGCACTGCTATTACTCACCTCTTCCAGGTCTTCCTCTCCGGGCACGCACAGCTTCAGGATGGGACGCAGTGTGCATAGGAGTGCACTATGACCTGACACTGCGCGACATCACATCTTATTGTAGTGCATGCCTACACAGAGGACTGCACGAAGGGCGAAGGTGCCCATAGGAGAAGAAAGGGATGAGTTAAAAAATTTGCTGTGGGGCCTAGTCAGTTCTAGTTACGTCACAGGTACTGTATATGGCAGACATCAAGGCAGTTAGTGTCTATCCACTCTGAAGTTGAACTGGCCTTTAGGGATAAAGGCTGCAGAAAGGAAAACAGCTAAAAATTTCAGATACAAGTTATATAATGGCCAGATATGACATAATTCATCTTGAACACATACATGGCAGCACCATACATCATGTAATTTATACCAATTGACACCAACTTGTTATTGTCCACAAAAAGAAAATAGTTCTAGCACCTGAGAGGGCCTCTTCTTCCAGGGGCGGACTGGGAACTTAAAGTGGCCCTGAAAAAAAAAAAAAAACTAAAAGTGGCCCCAGATACTACAGTGCAGCACAAAATACTGCCTAATTTAATTATGGTTGAGAGTATCAGATCTTTTTGTACCTGGCTTTTGGCTAAGAGGATGTTTTAGGTGGCCCTCTGGGGATCGGCCCACCGGGAAATTCCCCTGTAGGGACTATGGCTAGAGTTGAGCGGACACCTGGATGTTCGGGTTCGGCATGTTCGGCCGAACTTGAAAAAAAAATTCGGGTTCGGGCCCCGAACTTGACCCCAAACCCGAATCCCATTGAAGTCAACTTTTGAGCACTAAAATGGCTGTAAAAATGTCATGGAAAGAGCTAGAGGGCTGCAAAAGGCAGCAAAATGTGCTTAAGAGCATGGCAAATGCTCTGCAAACAAATGTGGATAGGGAAATGAATTAAAAAAACATAAAAGACCTTAAAAAATATAAAAATTAGGAATGATGTAGGAGGAAGAGGTTGAGGAGGCGGTGAATGGGTGGATGTGGCCGTGTAGGCTCACGTGGCGGTCTAGGTGGAAGCGGTGGCGAAGGAGGAATAGGTAGCCAACACAGATGTGTGTTATTTTGCATTTTTACATAGGGGTATACCCCAAAATATTGGGACATATAAAAAAAAAAAAGGGATAAGTGCACTTGAGTACAAGGATGGATGGTTGAGGCTGTTAGAACTGTCTATTCTGCACAAGGTACAGACAAGTCCTGAGGGATCCAAGCCTGGTTCATTTTAATGAACGTGAGCTTGTCCACGTTGGCTGTCGACAGCCGGCTGCGTCTGTCTGTAATGACGCCTCCTGCCGTGCTAAATACATGTTCAGAGAGTACACTGGCTGCAGGGCAGGCCAGCACCTCCAAGGCACACAGGGCAAGCTCTGGCCATGTGGACAATTTGGAGACCAAGAAGTTGAATATGGCAGAACTATCAGTCAGTACGTGTAGGCGTGTGCACAGGTACTGTTCCACCATGTTGTTCAAATGCTGCCTCCTGCTAACACGCTCCATATCAGCAGTTGGGGCCGGTTGTTGCGGCGAGGTGACAAAGCTTTTCCACATGTCGGCCATGCTAACTCTGCCTTCTGAGGTGCTGGCGCTGACACAGCTGCGTTGGCGAACTCTTCTTCCTCCCCTGCCTTCGCCTTGTGCTTCCACTTGTCCCCCGGCATCAGTCGGGAATGCTCTCAGAAGCACGTCTACCAGCGTGCGCCTATAGTCGCGCATCTTCCGATCACGCTCCAGTGAGGGAATTAAGGACGGCACATTGTCTTTGTAACAGGGATCCAGCAGGGTGGCCACCCAGTAGTCAGCACACGTTAAAATGTGGGCAACTCTGCAGTCATTGCTCAGGCACTGCAGCATGTAGTCGCTCATGTGTGCCAGGCTGCCCAGAGGTAAGGACAAGCTGTCCTCTGTGGGAAGCGTATCGTCTGCATCCTCCGTATCCCCTTAGCCACGCACCAGTGATAGGCCCAAGCTGCGTTGGATGCCACCCCGCTGTGAACATTCTTCATCCCCATCCTCCTCCTCCAGTAGTGTGCCCTGGCTGGCCAAATTTGTACCTGGCCTCTGCTGTTGCAAAAATCCTCTTTCTGAGCCACTTCTAAAAGACTGGCCTGAAAGTGTTAGAGATGACCCCTCTTCCTCCTCCTCGTCCTGGGCCACATCCTCTTCCACCATCTCCCTAAGTGTTTTCTCAAGGAGACATAGAAGTAGTATTGTAACGCTGATAATGGCATCATCGCTACTGGCCATGTTTGTGGAGTACTCGAAACAGCGCAACAGGGCACACAGGTCTTGCATGGAGGCCCAGTCATTGGTGGTGAAGTGGTGCTGTTCCGCAGTGCGACTTACCCGTGCGTGCTGCAGCTGAAACTCCACTATGGCCTACTGCTGCTCGCTGCTCGAGTTCCACCTGGTGGGCACGTCGCATATGAGGCGGTGAGCGGGAAGGCCGAAGTTACGCTGTAGAGCAGACAGAGCCGGAAGCGGGCACAGACGGCCCGCACTTTACTCATCAGCTCTGACATGTCGGGGTAATTGTGAATGAATTTCTGCACCACCAAATTAAGCACATGCGCCAGGCAAGGGATGTGCGTCAAACCAGCTAGTCCCAGAGCTGCAACGAGATTTTGCCCATTATCGCACACCACCATCCCAGGCTTGAGGGTTACTTGCAGCAACCACTCATCGGTCTGTTGTTCTACAGGCCGCCACAACTCCTGTGCGGTGTGGGGCCTGTCCCCCAAACACATCAGTTTCAGAACGGCCTGCTGACGTTTACCCCTGGCTGTGCTGAAGTTGGTGGTGAAGGTCTGTCGTTGACCGGATGAGGAGGTGGTAGAAGAGGAGGAGGAAGCCGAGTAGGAAGAGGAGGCAACAGGAGGCAAAGAATGATGCCCTGCGATCCTTGGCGGCGGAAGGACGTGTGCCAAACAGCTCTCCGTCTGGGGCCCAGCCGCCACTAAATTTACCCAGTGTGCAGTTAGGGAGATATAGCGTCCCTGGCCGTGCTTACTGGTCCGTTTATATGTGGTTAGGTGGACCTTGCCACAGATGGCGTTGCGCAGTGCACACTTGATTTTATCCGATACTTGGTTGTGCAGGGAGGGCACGGCTCTCCTGGAGAAGTAGTGGCGGCTGGGAACGACGTACTGTGGGACTGCAAGTGACATGAGCTGTTTAAAGCTGTCTGTCTCCACCAGCCTGAATGACAGCATTTCAAAGGCCAGTAGTTTAGAAATGCTGGCATTCAGGACCAGGGATCAAGGGTGGCTAGGTGGGAATTTACGCTTTCTCTCAAAGGTTTGTGAGATGGAGAGCTGAACGCTTCCGTGTGACATGGTGGAGATGCTTGGTGACGGAGGTGGTGTTGTTGGTGGCACATCCTCTGTATGCTGGGCGGCAGGTGCCAACGTTCCTCCAGAGGCGGAGGAAGAGGCCGAGGCAGCAGCAGAAGAGGGAGCAGGAGGGGCCTGAGCCCTTTCTTGGTTTTGAAGGTGCTTACTCCACTGCAGCCCGTGTCTCACATGTAGATGCCTGGTCATGCAGGTTGTGCTAAGGTTCAGAACGTTAATGCCTCGCTTCAGGCTCTGATGGCACAGCGTGCAAACCACTTGGGTCTTGTCGTCAGCACATTGTGTGAAGAAGTGCCATGCCAGAAAACTCCTTGAAGCTGCCTTTGGTGTGCTTGGTCCCTGGTGACGGTGGCCAGAAGCAGGCGAACTGTTTTGGCGACGGCTGCTCTGCTTTTGCACCCTGCTCCCGCTTTTGCTACGCTGTTGGCTCGGTCTCACCACTGCCTCTTCCTCCAAACTCTGAAAGTCAGTGGCACGAACTTCGTTCCATGAGGAGTCTAGGACCTCATCATACCCTGCATCGTCTTCCACCCAGTCTTCCTCCCTGACCTCCTTTTCGGTCTGCACACTGCAGAAAGACGCAGCAGGTGGCACCTGTGTTTCGTCATCATCAGAGACGTGCTGAGGTGGTATTCCCATGTCCTCATCAGGAAACATAAGTGGTTGTGCGTCAGTGCATTCTATGTCTTCCACCCCTGGGGAAGGGCTAGGTGGATGCCCTTGGGAAACCCTGCCAGCAGAGTCTTCAAACAGCATAAGAGACTGCTGCATGATTTGAGGCTCATGCAGGTTCCCCGATATGCACGGGGGTGATGTGACATACTGATGGGCATGGGTTTCAGGCGCCACCTGTGCGCTTTCTGCAGAAGACTGGGTGGGAGATAATGTGAACGTGCTGGATCCACTGTCGACCACCCAATTGACTAGCGCCTGTACTTGCTCAGGCCTTACTATCCTTAGAACGGCATTAGGCCCGACCAAATATCGCTGTAGATTCTGGCGGCTACTGGGACCTGAGGTACAAAAATAGGTTACAAAGAAATGGCGTAAAGAAACAATAAAGCCCCTAACTAGAGCTTAACTCAGAAAATAACTAGAGAACCTAAAAAAGGACACTGAGAACTACTAAGCTAAAAAATATTATTTTATTGAGTATATAATTAAAAACATACAAGGAGATGACAGACAAATGCAAAAAGTGCAGTACAATCCTGGGAGAGTTTATCAAGTACAACAGTATGATAACGTAAGTCACCTAAATGTAAGCGCCTATAAGTAGAAAAACTACTATATAAAATATATATTGAAAGGGTATCCACTATTAATGAGAGTGCAAGTAGTAGCATCAAATATAAAGTGCAAGTGCATGCTATAATATAAGCAAAAGAAGAGATAGCAACTCTCCAATGTGGGTCTTTTAAATATACAGTGGCGGAAATAATTATTTGACCCCTCACTGATTTTGTAAGTTTGTCCAATGACAAAGAAATGAAAAGTCTCAGAACAGTATCATTTCAATGGTAGGTGTATTGTAACAGTGGCAGATAGCACATCAAAAGGAAAATCGAAAAAATAACTTTAAATAAAAGATAGCAACTGATTTGCATTTCATTGAGTGAAATAAGTATTTGAACCCTCTAACAAAAAAAGACTTAATACTTGGTGGAAAAACCCTTGTTTGCAAGCACAGAGGTCAAACGTTTCTTGTAATTGATGACCAAGTTTGCGCACATTTTAGGAGGAATGTTGGTCCACTCCTCTTTGCAGATCATCTCTAAATCCCTAAGGTTTCGAGGCTGTCTCTGTGCAACTCTGAGCTTGAGCTCCCTCCATAGGTTTTCGATTGGATTAAGGTCCGGAGACTGACTAGGCCACTCCATGACCTTAATGTGCTTCTTCTTGAGCCACTCCTTTGTTGCCTTTGCTGTATGTTTTGGGTCATTGTCGTGCTGGAACACCCATCCACGACCCATTTTCAGTTTCCTGGCAGAGGGAAGGAGGTTGTCGCTCAGGATTTCACGATACATGGCTCCGTCCATTTTCCCGTTTATGTGAATAAGTTGTCCTGTGCCCTTAGCAGAAAAACACCCCCAAAGCAAAATGTTTCCACCCCCATGCTTGACGGTGGGGACGGTGTTTTGGGGGTCATAGGCAGCATTTTTCTTCCTCCAAACACAGCGAGTTGAGTTAATGCCAAAGAGCTCTATTTTGGTCTCATCAGACCACAGCACCTTCTCCCAGTCACTCTCTGAATCATTCAGGTGTTCATTGGCAAACTTCAGACGGGCCTGCACATGTGCCTTCCTGAGCAGGGGGACCTTGCGAGCCCTGCAGGATTTTAATCCATTGCGGTGTAATGTGTTTCCAATGGTTTTCTTGGTGACTGTGGTCCCTGCTAATTTGAGGTCATTAACTAACTCCTCCCGTGTAGTTCTAGGATGCTTTTTCACCTTTCTCAGAACCATTGACACCCCACGAGGTGAGATCTTGCGTGGAGCCCCAGAGTGAGGTCGATTGATGGTCATTTTGTGCTCCTTCCATTTTCGAACAATCGCACCAACAGTTGTCACCTTCTCTCCCAGCTTCTTGCTAATGGTTTTGTAGCCCATTCCAGCCTTGTGCAGGTCTACAATTTTGTCTCTGACATCCTTGGACAGCTCTTTGGTCTTTCCCATGTTGGAGAGTTTGGAGTCTGCTTGATTGATTGATTCTGTGGACAGGTGTCTTTTATACAGGTGACTAGTTAAGACAGGTGTCCTTAATGAGGGTGACTAATTGAGTAGAAGTGTCTAACCACTCTGTGGGAGCCAGAACTCTTAATGGTTGGTAGGGGTTCAAATACTTATTTCACTCAATGAAATGCAAATCAGTTGCTATCTTTTATTTAAAGTTATTTTTTCGATTTTCCTTTTGATGTGCTATCTGCCACTGTTACAATAAACCTACCATTGAAATGATACTGTTCTGAGACTTTTCATTTCTTTGTCATTGGACAAACTTACAAAATCAGTGAGGGGTCAAATAATTATTTCCGCCACTGTATATATATATATATATATATATATATATATATATATATATATATTCAGCCAGATACAGCAAACAGTAAAGTGCATGTGCAAGCTGCAAAAAATAATGGAGAAAACATGACCAATGTTGGTTCAAAAAGCAGAAAACCGCAACAAGTTACATCAACCATGCGGTCTGAAAAGGCAAGGTCACATACCATATATAAAAGGTAGCAAATCCACAGGAAGACTGCACACCCCGACGCGTGTTTCAATTTGAAACCTTCCTCCAATTTAATTGTATTTATTTAATAGAACCATTCATAGAATTAATTAATCAACATTTGTCAAAATTCTTGCAGGATTTGCTGCTTTATTTAGTTTATTTTTATTTTTTTGGACTGTTTCATAATCTAAAATAATCCTTTAGAGTCAACGGCACTCACTTAAAATGTCATGGTCTCTCAAGCATGAGCTGCCGACAACACATTACAAGACTTACTGCTCTTTTTAAGCCATCTGAGCATTTTAATTGTTCTGTGAAAATAAACCTAATGATACTTCTCTACAGTAGCATCTTTATCTACTCTTATTCCCAATACGAATCATGTTATTTTTGACTCCTGCTGTTATCAAAGGCAATTTGCATTGTTGATTATTTTCTAATGAAAACAAATGTCAAGTCACATAATTTATACCGAACGACAGATGAAAAAAACTAAAAAAACAACAACTGTAATTATAATAATTATAACTGTTATCACTGAGAGGAGGTTAATCAGTAAGAGAAATAATTAAAAAATCCCTTATCTTGCCTTTATGCTTTTGTAATATGTTGAAATTTAGTGTGCAACTTCACCTTCTTATGGTTATGGTTGAAAATAGAGAATGTGTTGAGTTTATTTCCACCCTAGAAAGTGAGGGCATATTGCTAGGATATGTTATCACTTCCTGATTCATCAAGATCCAATGCCCCGCAGTCACCCACAACACAATACAGGGAACAGGAGTGGTGGTGGAAGTGTCACTGAGAAGTGAAAATCTTAAAGGGGTTGTATTTATTTATGTTTTTCATTAAGTTTTTTTTTATTTAAACCAAGGAAGTGATTAGAATAATAGACAAATCTTTCCCGAATGTCCACAGTTTCAATACTGCTGTTCTGTTATCCCCAAGGGTGTTGCTAGGGTCCTAAGACATCAGGGGCAGGAGCCCAAGGCATATGTCTAACCCCCCTCCCCTTAAAACTGAGCTCCTCCTCATCGTATATATGCACAGCTCCTCCACCCACAGTCTATATGCACCGCTCCTCCACCCACAGTATACAGAATATGTGCACAGCTACTCCACCCACAGTATATGTGCACAGCTCCTCCACCCACAGTATATAGTATATGTGCACAGCTCCTCCACCCACAGTTTATATGCACAGCTCCTCCACCCACAGTATACAGTATATATGCACAGCTTCTCCACCCACAGTATACAGTATATGTGCACAGCTTCTCCACCCACAGTATATAGTATATGTGCACAGCTCCTCCACCCATAGAATACAGTGTATATGTACAGCTCCTCCACCCACAGTATATACAGGGAGTGCAGAATTATTAGGCAAGTTGTATTTTTGAGGATTAATTTTATTATTGAACAACAACCATGTTCTCAATGAACCCAAAAAAATATTTTTGGAAGTAGTTTTTAGTTTGTTTTTAGTTTTAGCTATTTTAGGGGGATATCTGTGTGTGCAGGTGACTATTACTGTGCATAATTATTAGGCAACTTAACAAAAAACAAATATATACCCATTTCAATTATTTATTTTTACCAGTGAAACCAATATAACATCTCAACATTCACAAATATACATTTCTGACATTCAAAAACTAAACAAAAACAAATCAGTGACCAATATAGCCACCTTTCTTTGCAAGGACACTCAAAAGCCTGCCATCCATGGATTCTGTCAGTGTTTTGATCTGTTCACCATCAACATTGCGTGCAGCAGCAACCACAGCCTCCCAGACACTGTTCAGAGAGGTGTACTGTTTTCCCTCCTTGTAAATCTCACATTTGATGATGGACCACAGGTTCTCAATGAGGTTCAGATCAGGTGAACAAGGAGGCCATCTCATTAGATTTTCTTCTTTTATACCCTTTCTTGCCAGCCACGCTGTGGAGTACTTGGACGCGTGTGATGGAGCATTGTCCTGCATGAAAATCATGTTTTTCTTGAAGGATGCAGACTTCTTCCTGTACCACTGCTTAAAGAAGGTGTCTTCCAGAAACTGGCAGTAGGACTGGGAGTTGAGCTTGACTCCATCCTCAACCCGAAAAGGCCCCACAAGCTCATCTTTGATGATACCAGCCCAAACCAGTACTCCACCTCCACCTTGCTGGCGTCTGAGTCGGACTGGAGCTCTCTGCCCTTTACCAATCCAGCCACGGGCCCATCAATCTGGCTCATCAAGACTCACTCTCATTTCATCAGTCCATAAAACCTTAGAAAAATCAGTCTTGAGATATTTCTTGGCCCAGTCTTGACGTTTCAGCTTGTGTGTCTTGTTCAGTGGTGGTCGTCTTTCAGCCTTTCTTACCTTGGCCATGTCTCTGAGTATTGCACACCTTGTGCTTTTGGGCACTCCAGTGATGTTGCAGCTCTGAAATATGGCCAAACTGGTGGCAAGTGGCATCTTGGCAGCTGCACGCTTGACTTTTCTCAGTTCATGGGCAGTTATTTTGCGCCTTGGTTTTTCCACACGCTTCTTGCGACCCTGTTGACTATTTTGAATGAAACGCTTGATTGTTCGATGAGCACGCCTCAGAAGCTTTGCAATTTTAAGAGTGCTGCATCCCTCTGCAAGATATCTCACTATTTTTGACTTTTCTGAGCCTGTCAAGTCCTTCTTTTGACCCATTTTGCCAAAGGAAAGGAAGTTGCCTAATAATTATGCACACCTAATATAGGGTGTTGATGTCATTAGACCACACCCCTTCTCATTACAGAGATGCACATCACCTAATATGCTTAATTGGTAGTAGGCTTTCGAGCCTATACAGCTTGGAGTACGACAACATGCATAAAGAGGATGATGTGGTCAAAATACTCATTTGCCTAATAATTCTGCACGCAGTGTATGCATTGCTTCTCCACCTACAGTCTATATGCACTGTTCCTCCACCCACAGTATATATGCACCTTTCCTCCACCCACATTATACGTGCACGTGTCAGGTCTCGGGAAGGTCTGAAAGATTATCTACGCATTAGTGATCTGACAGCCTCTTTCAGTTTCACTTTGTCTGTGTGTTGCTGGTATGTCCACACCTCCTGTTTAGGTGTGGATCATGTGACCTTTACCTCGCCCTATTTAGTCTGACGTTTCCCATCACTCCTTGCTTGGGATAGCTTTATTTGGTCTTGGAACAGCTGGAGTGTGGTTCGTGTTGAAGTCCTGTTCGTCCATCATCCTCAGAAGTTAAGTGTTCCGCTTGTCGTGTTTTGTATTCCTGCCCCCACCCCCCCCGGTTGTTTACTAGGCCTCAGTGGGACGCTAGTTCCTTCACCAGGGAAGGAACAGGTGGTCTCTGCCCTGTCATTATATTTAGGGCATCTGGGGGTCACCAGGCTTTTCTAGGTTCCTGTGTATGGGTATCTCTACCATCCAGAGGTGCCCATACGGATAGGAGTTAGGGCCAGGAGCAGGGTTTTTATAGGTAGTGACCCTTTTCCTTCCCTAGCGGTGAGGCCTAGTGTCTTTCCCCTTCCTTCTTGTTGTCTTTTAGTGTTCGACCCTACTACATCCATGACATTATCCCAAGCCAATACCGCCATTTTCGTTCTGATCTGTGCAGCTATGGATACTATGTCTGCAGTGGTCGAACAGCTGCAGAATCTGACTTTGGAGGTAACAGACCTCCGCACAACTGTCTTGCAGATTCAGAGTCCACAGGCTGCTGGTTCCGGTGGTGGGTCCCAGGCCTGTCCTGAACCGAAGGTGGCTCTCCCGGACAGGTTTTCTGGGGGTAGTGACAATTTCATCCGGTTCAGGGAGTCATGTAAATTATACTTTAAGCTGCATCCATACTCTTCTGGGGATGAGTGGCAACGTGTGGGTATGATTATTTCATTGCTTAAAGAGGACGCCGAATCTTGGGCTTTTTCTCTGCCGACCGGATCACCGTCCCTCCGGTCGGTAGATGAATTCTTTAGAGCCTTGGGTCTCATCTACGATGACCCGGATGGATCTCTCAGGCCGACACCAAGTTGCGGAGTTTGAGGCTGGGAGAACGTTCCGCGGAGACCTATTGATCTGAATTTAGGAGATGGGCTACCGATACTGAGTGGAACGATTCTGCTCTCCGTAGCCAATTCTGTCAGGGTCTCTCTGAGAGACTGCAGGATGCGTTGGCTTTTCATGAAAATCCTGTGTCATTGGAGGCAGCTATGTCCCTTGCTGTACGTCTAGATAGACGCCTGAGGGAGAGATCTAGGGGTCCTCACCTTCAGGACGTACTGTCTAATAAGGGTACTGCTTCCTTTGACACTTATGGTGGAGAGACACTGGTAGTTGAACCTTGTGATGAGCCTATGCAGTTAGGAGAAGCTACTCCTGGCAAAAGCTTGGGTCATGTGAAAGGAGTCTGCTTTTATTGTGGCAAGAAGGGACATTTTGTAAATATTTGTCCATACTTGCAGGTGTAAACAGAAAGGAAAAAACTTTTAATCTTCAATTTACTATTGGTGGTGTGGATGGGGAGCAAGAAAACCTACTTTTGTCTTTTACTGGTAGTACCCGTTTTCTCCTGTCTGCCGAGGTGGCGCTAGAGTCCAAAACTGTGAAAATCAAAGCATTTATCGACAGTGGGGCAGGAGTTAACTTGATTGATGGAGAGTTTGTACGCATTCATGGGTTGACTACTAATGCATTAGAGAAAAGTATTTCTGTCTTTGCAATTGACAGTCAGCACCTCTCACCCAAAAATGCCTGTCGCAGGTAGTGAATGACATTCATTTAAGAGTGGGTGATTTGCATCAGGAATATATCTCCTGTTATGTATTGGAGGGTTCTGCCTGCTCCATGGTGTTGGGCTTACCATGGTTAAGCAAACATAACCCTAAAATCGACTGGCAAGCGAGACAGATTCTCGATTGGAGTAATTTTCGCAAGGACAACTGTCTTAATGCATCATTCTCTATGGTGACTACTAAAACTGTACACTCGTTCATTTCAGAATTTTCAGATGTTTTCTCTGAGAGTGGTAATCAGGAGTTGCCTCCGCAACGGGAGTATGACTGTCCCGTCAATCTTATTCCCGGAGCTAAATTGCCCAAATCTCGGTTGTATAATCTTTCGGAACCCGAAAGAAAGGCCATGCGAGAGTATATCACCGAGAGTTTGGCAAAGGGACTTATTAGACCATCTAAGTCTCCAGTGGCTGTTGGGTTTTTCTTTGTAAAGAAAAAAGATGGTACCCTGAGACCATGCCTGGACTTCCGTGATCTCAATCGTATTACCGTCCATGATCCTTACCCCCTTCCTTTGATTCCGGATTTGTTTAGTCAGATTGTTCTCTAAGTTGGATCTGAGGGGGGCATATAATCTGGTAAGGATCAAGGAGGGGGATTAGTGGAAGACTGCATTTAATACCCCTGAGGGTCATTTTGAAAACCTGGTCATGCCCTTTGGGTTAACCAATGCTCCTGCGGTTTTTCAACACTTTGTCAATGACATCTTTCATCATCTGGTGGGGAGGTTTGTCGTTGTATACCTTGATGACATACTAATTGATTCGCCTAATATGGAGACTCATCAGGATCATGTGAGACAGGTGTTACAGATCCTAAGAGAGAATAAGTTGTATGCTAAAATGGAAAAGTGTGTATTTGCTGTACAGGAAGTGCAATTTCTGGGTTACCTGCTCTCATCCTCAGATTTTCATATGGATCCCGAGAAGGTCCGTGCCATGTTGCACTGGGATCGACCCGAAAATCTGAAAGTGCTTATGCGGTTTTTGGGGTTTACCAACTACTACCGTAAATTTATCTTGAACTATTCATCGGTGGTTAAACCTTTAACAGACATGACTAGGAAGGGTGCGGATATTTCTGTCTGGTCTGATGCGGCATTACAGGCCTTTTCTGCTGTGATAGAATGTTTTGCTTCGGCCCCTATTCTGATGCAACCAGACGTGACTCAGCCATTTATTGTTGAGGTTGACGTGTCCGAGGTAGGGGTAGGAGCAATCTTGTCGCAAGGTCCTTCACCTAGTAAATGGCGCCCTTGTGCATTTTTCTCTAAAAAAACTCTCTACTGCTGAAAGGAATTATGATGTGAGGAATAGGGAATTGCTGGCCATTAAGTTGGCGTTCGAATAATGGCGGCATTGGTTGGAAGGAGCAATTCACCCTATTACGTTAATTACGGATCACAAGAATCTGGCCTACCTGGAGTCGGCTAAGCGACTAAACCCAAGGCAGGCCAGATGGTCATTGTTTTTCTCCAGATCATCGTCACTTACCGCCCTGGGGTTAAAAACGTCAAGGCGGACGCTTTGTCGTGTAGCTTTCCTGGGGAAGGGGGGTGAGTCTAATGACCCTAGTCCCATTTTATCTGAAGGGGTAGTCATATCCGCTCTTTATCCTGATCTCGACGCCAGGGTGTTGGAGGCACAGGAGGATGCTCTGGACTCTTGTCCTCCGGGGAAGTTGTTTGTTCCCTCCGAATTACGTCACAAGGTGTTTGAGGAACATCACTGTACGGTGCTTGCTGGGCACCCTGGGAGCAGATCGACTGTCGATCTCATCTCTTGCAGATTTTGGTGGCCGGGGTTGCATAAGTGTGTTGAGGACTATGTGTCAGCCTGTGATACCTGTGAACGTGCTAAGGTGACACATACTCGGCCTTCCGGATCTCTGCTTCCATTGTCCATCCCGTCCAGACCTTGGACCCATTTGTCCATGGATTTTATCACGGATTTATCGAATTCGTCGGGAAAAACTGTGATTCTGGTGGTTGTAGATCGTTTTAGTAAAATGCAAAACTTTATTGCATTACCTAGTCTACCCAATGCTAAAACTCTTGCACAGGTGTTTGTCGACAACATCGTGAAACTACATGGCATTCCCCCTGATGTGGTGTCCGATAGAGGGACTCAGTTTGTTTCCAGATTCTGGAAAGCGTTCTGTACTGATCTGGGTGTACAATTGTCCTTCTCTTCGGCTTTTCATTCTCAGTCGAATGGACAGACGGAGCGCACTAATCAGAATCTGGAGACTTACTTGAGATGTTTTGTTTCAGAAAATCAGGAAGAGGGGTCTTCATTTTTGTCATTAGCGGAGCTTGCTATAAATAACCGTAGACAGAAATCCACTGATAAGTCGCCGTTTTTTGGGGCATATGGGTTCAATCCACAGTTTGGTACATTTTCTGGTGCTCAAAATTCCGGCATTCCTGAGGAGGAACGATTTTCCTCTTCTTTGTCTTCTATTTGGCGGAAAATCCAAAATAACCTGAAAAAGATGGGCAACAGGTATAAGCGTGCGGCTGACAGGAGACATATGAATGGTCTGGACCTGAGAGTGGGTGATTCTGTGTGGTTGTCTACAAGAAACATTAAACTTAAGATACAAACCGGATTCCAAAAAAGTTGGGACACTAAACAAATTGTGAATAAAAACTGAATGCAATGATGTGGAGATGGCAAATGTCAATATTTTATTTGTAATAGAACGTAGATGACAGATCAAACGTTTGATCCGAGTAAATGTATCATTTTAAAGGAAAAATACGTTGATTCCAATTTTCACGGTGTCAACAAATCCCCAAAAAGTTGGGACAAGTTGCAATAAGAGGCTGGAAAAAGTAAATTTGAGCATAACGAAGAGCTGGAAGACCAATTAACACTAATTAGGTCAATTGGCAACATGATTGGGTATAAAAAGAGCTTCTCAGAGTGACAGTGTCTCTCAGAAGCCAAGATGGGTAGAGGATCACCAATTCCCACAATGTTGCGCAGAAAGATAGTGGAGCAATATCAGAAAGGTGTTACCCAGCATAAAATTGCAAAGACTTTGCATCTATCATAATCAACTGTGCATAACATCACCCGAAGATTCAGAGAATATGGAACAATCTCTGTGCGTAAGGGTCAAGGCCGTAAAACCATACTGGATGCCCGTGATCTCCGGGCCCTTAAACGACACTGCACCACAAACAGGAATGCTACTGTAAAGGAAATCACAGAATGGGCTCAGGAATACTTCCAGAAACCATTGTCAGTGAACACAATCCACCGTGCCATCCGCCGTTGCCAGCTGAAACTCTACAGTGCAAAGAAGAAGCCATTTCTAAGCAAGATCCGCAAGCTCAGGCGTTTTCACTGGGCCAGGGATCATTTAAAATGGAGTGTGGCAAAATGGAAGACTGTTCTGTGGTCAGACGAGTCACGATTCAAAGTTCTTTAACAACCCAAGTTGTTATCAATGCTCAGTTCAGAAGCCTGCATCTCTGATAGTATGGGGTTGCATGAGTGCGTGTGGCATGGGCAGCTTGCATATCTGGAAAGGCCCCATCAATGCAGAAAAATATATTCAGGTTCTAGAACAACATATGCTCCCATCCAGACGTCATCTATTTCAGGGAAGACCCTGCATTTTTCAGCAAGATAATGCCAGACCACATTCTGCATCAATCACAACATCATGGCTGCGTAGGAGAAGGATCCGGGTACTGAAATGGCCAGTCTGCAGTCCAGATCTTTCACCTATAGAGAACATTTGGCGCATCATAAAGAGGAAGGTGCAACAAAGAAGGCCCAAGACAATTGAACAGTTAGAGGCCTGTATTAGACAAGAATGGGAGAGCATTCCTATTTCTAAACTTGAGAAACTGGTCTCCTCGGTCCCCAGACGTTTGTTGAGTGTTGTAAGAAGAATGGGAGATGCCACACAGTGGTGAAAATGGCCTTGTCCCAACTTTTTGGGGATTTGTTGACACCATGAAATTCTGATTCAACATATTTTTCCCTTAAAATGGTAAATTTTCTCAGTTTAAACTTTTGTTCCGTGATTTATGTTCTATTCTGAATAAAATATTAGAAGTTGGCACCTCCACATCATTGCATTCAGTTTTTATTCACGATTTGTATAGTGTCCCAACTTTTTTGGAATCCGGTTTGTACCTTCTTGGAAGTTGGGCCTAAGATTTATTGGTCCATATAAGATCCCTGCCATTGTTAACCCTGTAGCCTTCCGTCTTGAACTTCCTCAGGTGTTGAAAATCCATAACGTATTTCATAAATCGTTGCTAAAGAAATGTGTCGAACTTGTTGAGCCGTCCTCCTTGCCTCCCACTCCTGTCATGGTGGACGGCAATTTAGAATTTCAGATCAGCAGGATTGTGGACTCCTGAGTTCTCCGGAGATCCCTCCAGTATCTCATTCATTGGAGAGGGTACGGACCAGAGGAGAGGATGTGGGTTCCAGCAACCGATGTTAATGCTAGTCGTCTGGTGAGAGCATTCCACAGAGCTCATCCTGATAAGGTCGGTCCTGGGTGCCCGGAGGTCACCCGTAGAAGGGGGGGTACTGTCACATCCGTGACAGGTCTCAGAAGGTCTGAAAGATTATCTACGCATTAGTGATCTGACAACCTCTTTCGGTTTCACTTTGTCTGTGTGTTGCTGGTATGTCCACACCTCCTGTTTAGGTGTGGATCATGTGACCTTTACCTCGCCCTATTTAGTCTGACTTTTCCCATCACTCCTTGCTTGGGATAGCTTCATTTGGTCTTGGAAGAGCTGGAGTGTGGTTAGTGTTGAAGTCCTGTTCGTCCATCATCCTCAGAAGTTAAGTGTTCCGCTTGTTGTGTTTTGTATTTCCCCCCCCCCCCCTGGTTGTTTACTAGGCCTCAGTGAGATGCTAGTTCCTTCACCAGGTAAGGAACGGGTGGTCTCTGCCCTGTCATTATCTTTAGGGCATCTGAGGGTCACCAGGATTTTCTAGGTTCCTGTGTATGGGTATATCTACCATCCAGAGGTGCCCATACGGATAGGAGTTAGGGCCAGGAGCAGGGATTTTATAGGTGGTCACCCTTTTCCTTCCCTAGCGGTGAGGCCTAGTGTCTTTTCCCTTCCTTCTTGTTGTCTTTTGGTGTTCTTCCTTACTAAATCAGTGACATTCCACCCATAGAATACAGTATATATGCACCGCTCCTCCACCCACAGTATTCAGTATATGCACAGCTCCTCCAACCACAGTATATGCACAGCTCCTCCACCCACAGTATACAATATATGCACAGCTCCTCCACCCACATTATACAGTATATGCACAGCTCCTCAACCCACAGTATACAGTATATGCACAACTCCTCTACCCACAGTATACATTCACAGCTACTAGAAGAAGTTTACAGTGTAACACACTGATGGGCGAAATTGGACTTATGTGTAGCTTCCCTGCACTGCTTGCACTTCTCTGTGCTCCTTCACACTGGCACTGGTTGCTGCTGGGCTGGAAGAGGCAATTCACACATCCCTTTTACTGCAGCACTGGTGAGAAGGACAGGACACAGAAGCTCTGTAATCTGCTTGTCCTGTCTGGGATGCAGTGCTCAGCTGCTAGGCCTGCTTAAGGGCCCAGGATAACTACAGGTTTCACAGCATCCCCCTTCATGATGTCACCAAAATGGAGGTTGTTCCCCTTGTTGCTCTAGGGACAGGAAACAGAGAGGTTTAAAAGGGCCCCTCCCGTCACACACCCCAGTGTTTTCCTGTCCCTACAGGACGAGAGGTTGCATGGATACACGGATGAAGGGTGTCGGTCGATTGGACCTCCTGTGGTCTTCTTCCTCCTGGCGTTAACCCCCAAGGCCAGTACTCTCACCGTATGGGAGTCCCCTGTCCTGGGTCCGATGTCCCTGAACCAGTTCAGCTGCTTGGGGGACTCTGAGCAGATTGAGGGCTCTTTGCTTATGCAGCCGTGGCTGGCTGGGCTTTGAGCGCTGTTTGCAGCTTGCTGTAGCAGCCAGCCTGAATGAAGCTAATTGCCAGGCAGGTGGTTGCAATTACAGCGAAGGGCGGCGCTGTGGATACCTTTCCACACGTGGAACGCCTCTCCGGTCTGTGTTTGCTCCAACGCTCCGCTCAGACTTGTTCTAGGTGCTGTATTCCCTTACCTAACTCATATAGGCGCCCTATCTGTAACACCTGTATAGGGGACTGTAGTTAGGGAGGAACGTCAGCTATGATGCAGGACATTAGGTCCATGATTAGGGAAGAGATTCGCTCTTCTATGGCAGAAAAACATTCCCTTGCTGAACCGTGCCCTAGCGCTGCTCCGCTAAGCGCCCTATAATCTCTGCTGAATCCTCCTCCGATGCTGAATGACACCCCTATGGCTGTCGGTGGTTTCTCAGACATAGTATGCGAGGAAGGGGAAAGGAAGGACTCTGACTCAGAATCAGTAGTGAAATACTATTTTGATTCTGTTAATATAGACTCCCTTTTGTCCGCCATCCGTAATACCATGGACATTGAAGATGAGGTACAACCTCACTCAATTCAGGACCAGAAACTATGGGAAAGCGGGGCCATTTCCATTAAAACTATTGTGGCAGCCACTTCTGTTGCAAGGTCAAAGTTGTTTGGCTTAACAGAGTTGAGGACTATTTTAGGAAGGGTACTCCTAGGGATGAGAATCTTAGAGTCCTTCCCTCCTTAAAATGGCCACAGATTTTCTGGATGATGGCCTCCGCAGAATCTGTGAGGTTTGCCGCCAGAACCTAACCTTGCCAACGCTGTCCGCCGTGCACTCTGGCTTAAGCCTTGGTCGGGGGACGCCTTGTCAAAAAATTGACTTTGCTCAATTCCCTTTAAGGGGTCCCTGGTGGTTGGGCCAGAGCTGGACAAGATTTTGGAAGATGCTGCAGATAAAAAGAAGGGGTTTCCTGTTGAGAGAGCTCCTAGGAAAACCCAGTTCCTTTTGCGGAACAAACACGTCCTTCTAGAAATTCTGCTGGAAAAGGAAAAGCAGGGCGTTGGAGTTACCCAAAAGTGGGTAAAGGGGAAAATTTACCCTCAACTCCAACTTTAGTTTCTGACCCACCCCTGGAAAAAAATTACAATGATCAGGTTGAGGAAGACCCTCAAATTTGGGGTCCAATGGGCCAGTATGACCTCAAACCCTTGGGCTCTGCAAGTAGTACGGCACGGGTTAAAAATAGAGCTTTTAAGTCTTCCTCCCCCATCAAATTTCAGGTCTCAACCTTCCCCGGCAGAGTCAGCCCAGTTAAGAAGGGAGTCTAGGATTTGTGGTCTCTCGGAGCCATCATCCCAGTCCCTTAGACCAGCAGCTAAGGTCCCTTCAGGGTCAGCTAGTCGGGAAACATCCCAGGATTTACTTCCGACATACAACAGCAGTCTCCTTCATAAGGCATCAGGGTGGGACGTGTCACCCTCATCTTCAGAATCTCTCCAAGGAGATATTTTCCTTGGCAGGTCTTTTTCCATCACAGCTGTACACCATGAGAAGAGAGGACAATGTCCAGGCAGATTTCTTGAGCAGAAGGAGAGTAGACCCAGGGGAGGGGGAGCTTTACAAGGCTGCATTCGATATGATAGCCCAGAACTGGGGTCATCCTCAGGTGGACCTGTTCGCTACCAGGGAAAACAGAAAGGTCCCCTTGTTCTTTTCCCTGAACAGGGGAGATTTCCCCACAGGTCTGGATGCCCTAGGGCAGAACTGGCATTGGAACCTGGCTTATGCCTTTCCCCCATTTCCCCTTATCCCAGCAGTTCTCAAGAAGATAAGGGAAGGGAGAGGGAAAGTGATTCTGGTAGCTCCAGCTTAGTCCAATAGGAACTGGTACCCTCTGCTAGAGACCCTTGCGATAGCTCCCGCTCTTCCACTTCCATCCAGACCAGATCTGCTCCAGCAGGGTCCCCTTTGGTTTCCAGAGGTGGGGAGACTCCATCTCACAGCATGGATCCTAAAGCAGAGGGGTCTGTCAGACCCAGTCATCTCGACTATCCAGTCAGGGAGAAGACCTTATACAGTTTCCGTCTATTCTAGGACCTGGCATAGGTTTAATTCCTGGCTGCTGGATAGACCCTTTGACATAGACAACCCTAGTATCCCCCTAATCTTGGACTTCTTGCAGGAAGGTCTGCAGAAGGGCCTTAGTTATAACACCATCAAGGTACAGGTGTCGGCTCTGTCAAGCTTCCTTGGGGTGTCTCTAGCTGAGGATAAGCTAGTGAAGAGGTTCGTCAAAGGTGTCAGTGTTATTAAACCTAGGTCTAGGCCCTCTGTGCCCAGTTGGGATCTCAACTTAGTGCTGTCAGGACTAACAAGAAGTCCCTTTGAGCCTGTTTCGGTGGCAGAAATTACATTTCTTTCATGGAAAGCGGCTTTTTTAGTTGCAGTTTCTACAGCCCGCAGAATAGGGGAAATCCAAGCCCTTTCTATTAGAGAACCTTTTTTTTTAGGGACTCAGATGAGAAGATTATTCCCAGACACCGTCCAGATTTTCTCCCTAAAATGACTTCTTATTTTCATAAAAGCCAAGATATTATTTTACCTTCTTTTTGTCAAAACCCCAAAAATGAGAGAGAACAATGTGTTTCACACTCTCGATGTTAGGAGAACAGTTCTCAGGTACCTAGAAGCTACGGTTGAGTGGAGGTTAGATGAGAACCTTTTTGCTCAGTATGGGCAGTAAGAATAGAGGCAAGAAGGCCTCAAAGGACACCGTTGGTAGGTGGATCAAGTCAGCCATTATATAGGCTTACAAGGCAGAAGGGAAGGATTGTCCTCTTGCAATAAAAGCACACTCCACAAGAGCAGCCTCTTCTTCCTGGGCCGAGAGAGCAGACGCATCTCCAGATCGGATCTGCATGGTGATTACATGGTCAAGCCTTCACACATTCACCCGTCATTACAGACTGGACCTGTTGGCCAACAAGGACTGTTCCTTTGGATGCAAGGTCCTTCAGGCCGTGGTCCCTCCCTAGAGATACTTATCTGGTATGGCTCCATTTTGGTGCCGTCATGAAGGGGGATGCCATGGAAAGAGGAATTATTCCTACCATTAATTCGGGTTTCCACTAATCCCTTATGACGGCACCACCGTAACTCCCACCCTATAATTTTGATGTTGGGTTTGTTATCTCACATCCTGGTAGTAATTTGAAAAGCACTGGGGTGTGTGAGGGGAGTTGCCCTTTTAAACCTCTCTGTTTCCTGTCCCTAGAGCGACAAGGGGAGCAACCTCCATTTTGGTGCCGTCATGAAGGATTAGTGGAAACCGAATTAACGGTAGGAATAATTCCTCTATGTTCTTCATAGATTGATGCTGAGCCACCAGTGCGGGGCTGCTGGCTCCTTTCCCTACACTTTAGACTGCCATTAAATGGAGCTGCTAATTTTATTTTAAGTGTGCCTTTTGCTAAACTCATACAGAGCTGCCCAGCAGCTCCACACTGGTGGCTCAGTGCAGAGCAATGGAGAAAGTGCTGGCCATAGGTTCGGGACCAAATCTAGGTGCTTAGCGACACCCCTGGTATTCCCCACTGGGCTTTTATTTCCTGGTTTAGAGTAGCAGCAAAATTGATGAGAGGTTACTAAATCTTATCAACACACTGCAGAAAAAAAATGTGTATGGAATCAGTGGTGGGGAAATTGGAGATTGTAAGTGTGCAGCACGTCAATTTTCTTAGCAGATTTCACTTTTCGCAAAATCCTTGACAAATCCGCTTGTAACTTTTGGATTTAGCAGCAGATTTATTGCCATTTATGTCCTGTGTGGATGTACACGTACTCTCAAAGCGGTTGTCCAGTTTCCGATATTGATGATCTATAAGAGGGTTCTCCGGGAATTAAGAAAATGAAAATACTTGAATATTACTTTATTAAAAATATATTCCCAAATACCATTTATTAGTTATAATGCCTCGTTTTGTCAGGGCAGCAATCATCAAGGGAAATAAAACAGCCGCTGTACTATTAGTACACACTAAACCTGTCCTAATCACACAGGAGGACAAGATACTTCACAACACTGACATAAAGAGATTATCCTCCTCTCTGCTCTTCTTGGAGACATGAAGTACAGAGAGGACAGACTGGACTTACTGTGGTTATGTGTTGCTGTGGTAATGCCTACAAGTGCTGCTGCTCATTACCCCCACCTCCTCTCTGTACTTCATGTCTCCTCATGAACTCCATTCCTACAGAGATTCAGCTGAAGATCATACAAGTGCTGCTGCTCATTATCTACATCCCCACCCTACTCTCTATACTTCATGTCTTCTCATGAACTCCATTCCTACAGAGATTCAGTTGAAGAATATATTAAACTGTATTTAGGATCATAATCACTGACCAGCAGAGCAGAGAGGAGGATGAGGCAGCTCTTTACCTCATTGTTCTGAAGTAACTCGTCCTCCTGTGTGATTAGGACAGGTTTTGTGTGTACTAATAGGACGGCGGCCATTTTGTTTCCCCTGATGATTGCTACTCAGACAAAACTAGCCATTATAACTAATGAAAGGTATTTGAGAATATATTTATAATAAAGTAATATTTAAGTATTTTCATTTTCTTCATTCCTGGAAAACTCCTTTAATATCAGATCGGCAGAGATTCAGCACCAGACACCCCTGTCCATTGGGTCTTTGAAGAAAATGCAGAACTCTTTTAAGCACTGTTGGGTTCATTTATCAAACTGCTGTAAAGTAGAACTGGCTTAGTTGTCCATAGCAACCAATCAGATTCCACCTTTCATTTCCAAAGGAGCAGTCAAAAATGAAATGTGGAATCTGATTGGGTGCTATGGGCAACTAATCCAGTTCTACTTTACACCAGTTTGATA
Source organism: Bufo bufo (assembly GCF_905171765.1). NCBI lineage: Eukaryota > Metazoa > Chordata > Amphibia > Anura > Bufonidae > Bufo > Bufo bufo. The sequence continues at coordinate 91,947,787 of NC_053389.1, read as the reverse complement.
AATGACCCCATGTTTTCTCTTTTCTGTTTGCCTACTAGCCAACATTGCAGCGGTGAGCAGGTGTAATTACAGCCCTTCCGTCCCATTCACTTGAATGGGACAGATGATCTGTAATTACACTGCTGCCACTGCAATGTCGACCAGGTGAACAGTGAAGAGAATGCAGCACTCATACGAGTGGTGTAATCTCTTCAAACAGCTGATCAGTGGAAGTGCCGGAAGTCAGACCCCCAACTATCTGATATTTAGTGGCGTGCTTGGGGAGGGGGGGGGGGGGGGGGCGGTCCGCCCTGGGTGCCGGCTCTCAAGGGGTGCCAGAGCCTCGAAGCAATGAGCAATTCCATCAATATAGATGGAAGCACTCATTGCTGGAGCACAGGGAGCTGTGGTCCTGTGACTCAGCTCCCTGCGCTCCATCTCTCCAGCACTGAATGGTGAAGCAGGAAGACTTCTCCCCACTCCACCATTCAGCCTGCAGGCATAGATCGTGCTGCTGGAGTGTGGGTGGAGCCTGAAGCACGGAAATCTACAAAAGCTGCGCCTACACTGCTGCAGAGCGATCTGTGTATGTAGGGGAGAGAGGACTGTGAGCTTCAGGAACGGGACAAAGTGAGAAGTTACAGTGGGTTTTTTTTTGTTGTTTTTTTTTTAACAGAGGGCATTTCTACCATGGTGGGGGCACAGAGGGTATTTCTACCATAGAGGGGGTACAGAGGGAAAAATTTCTACAAAGGGGGCACAAGGGTATTAATACTACAAAGGGGGCACAGAGGGCATTATTACTACTACAAAGGTGGCACAGAGGGCATTACTACTACAAAGGGGGCACCGAGGGCAATACTACTACAAAGGGGGCACAGAGGGCAATACTACTACAAAGAGCATTACTAGTATTAGGGGGGCACAATGGGCATTACTACTATGGAGGGAGCACAATGGGCATTACTACTATGAAGGGAGCACATATTGCATTACTACTGTGAAGGGGGCACAGAGCCTTACTCTTGTAAAGTGGGTGGGCATAACTATTATGGGGCACTGAGTGGGCATTATTACTGTACTATGAAGGGGCACAGAGGGCACTATTACTGGTATGCATTCTGAATGGAGAGTAATCCGTTCAGGATGCATCAGGATGTCTTCAGTTCAGTCGTTTTGACTGATCAGGCAAAAGATAAAACCGCAGCATGCTACGGTTTTATTTCCGGCGAAAAAAACTGAAGACTTGCCGGACTGCCAGATCCGGCATTTTTCCCCATAGGAATGTATTAGTGCCGGATCCGGCATTCAAAATACCAAAATGCAGGATCCGTCCTTCCGGTCTGCGCATGCCGGTAAAAATGTGTAAAAAGATACAAGACGGATCCGTCTGTCCGCATGACAAGCGGAGAGATGGATTCGTTCTTGCAATGCATTTGTGAGATGGATCCGCATCCGGATGCATCTCATAAATGCTTTCAGTCACATCAAGATGATGGAACTGCCCGCCGGATCACACTGCCGCAAGTGTGAAAGTAACCTTAGTGTTTTTTTTTTTTACTTACTATTAGCCCCCTTAGGGGCTGGAACCCTTGTCCTATTCCCCCTTAGGCCCCTTTCACACGGGCGAGATTTCCGCGCGGGAGCAATGCGTGAGGTAAACGCATTGCACCCGCACTGAATCCGGACCCATTCACTTCTATGGGGCTGTGCACATGAGCGGTGATTTTCACGCATCACTTGTACGTTGCGTGAAAATCGCAGCATGCTCTATATTGTGCGTTTTCATGCAACGCAGGCCCCATAGAAGTGAATGGGGCTGCGTGAAAATCGCAAGCATCCGCAAGCAAGTGTGGATGCGGTGCGATTTTCACGCATGGTTGCTAGGTGACAGTCTATTCACTGTATTATTTTCCCTTATAACATGGTTATAAGGGAAAATAATAGCATTCTGAATACAGAATGCTTAGTAGAAGGTCAATATAATAAACATTATATACACCCCAGTATAATAAACATTGGTGGCGCAGTGCGCCCCCCCCCCAGTATAATAAACATTGAGTGCTCCCCCCCCCAGTATAACAAACATTGGTGGCGCAGTGGGCAGTGCCAATGAGGGTTAAAAAAAATAATAATAATTAACTCACCTCCTCCAATTGATCGCGTAGCTGCCGGTCTCCTGTTCTTTGTTCAGGACCTGTGGTGACATGACATGATTCATCACCATGGTAATGGACCATGTGATTAGCTCAGTGACGTCACCACAGGTCCTGAAGAAAGAACAAGAGACCGGCAGCTACGCGATCAATTGGAGGAGGTGAGTTAATTTTTTATTTATTTTTTTAACCCTCATTGGCACTGCCCACTGCGCCACCAATGTTTATTATACTGGGGGGGGCCGCACTCAATATTTATTATACTGGGGGGGCCGCACTCAATGTTTATTATACTGGGGGGCGCACTGCGCCACCAATGAAGATAACTGACCTGTTAATAGAAATACAGGAGGCGGGTGCCGGAATCAAATAGCCGGCACCCGACCTCTATGACAGGGAGCTGAGATCAGCGGCAGTTAACCCCTCAGGTACCGCTGATAGCAGCTCCCTGTCATAGAGGTCGGGTGCCGGCTATTTGATTCCGGCACCCGCCTCCTGTATTTCTATTAACAGGTCAGTTATCTTCATTGGTGGCGCAGTGGCCACAGCCCCTCCCCTCCTCCCATCTCTCTTCTTATTGGCGGAGGCGGCGGCAGCACAGGGGGAGGGAGAGACTCCTTCACTGAGCTGCTGAGAAGAACATCGGCGGCGGAGGCAGGGCAGAGAACGATCAGCTCCTGTGCCCCGCCGCTGTATTCAGAGCTGCGGCGGCCGGTCTAGTCGCAAATGGCGACAAGACTAAAAAGTCTTGTCGCCATTTGTAAATTCTAAGTCGCATTGGCGACCATTTTGGTCGCCATCTGGAGCCCTGAATATGGGCATAACTACCATGAGAGGGCACATATCTGGACAAAACTACTGTAAAGGTTGTACAATGAGGGCAATACTACTGTGAGGGGGTACATTTTTTTAAAAGTATTGGTGGGGGGTGCCAAACACTCTAGGCAGGCCACTGCTGATATCATCAATATAGGAAACAGGACAATCCCTTTAATGGGACGAATTCTACTATGTTTTACATAGAGGTCCACAGAATCTAGCAGCTATGACACACTGGTGTGTGCTGCATCAAAGTACTCTTGGCAGCCGCTGTTCATAGTTAAACTGTTCCCAGCTAAATGGGTGTGATTTACTAAAGGCAGATGTTTCACATGCCAGACTAAGCAAATATGTACCTCACTGGTGGAAGATACTACCAATTTATTAAGAGGCACATTTAGGAGCTGGAGTACATTTCTGGTGTGAAGTGTGCCAGTACGCAGGACTCCAGCCCATGGTTCACCTCCTCCCACACCCACCCTGCTCCTTTTTACAAAAGTGGTGAGGATGTCAGAAAAGGCTAAAAAGTCACATATTTTGTCACTAAATGGCACCATTCGGTGGCATAGAAAGTTAATACATGACCCCCAGTATATTTTATATTGCTGCAGATAAAAGATACCAATACCATGTTACTTTAGAGTGCCAGCCAGTAAACCTCTGCCCCCTTCCATGAGTCTCTACTACTGCATCCATGAAATGCCAGAGTATAAAGGCTAGTTCCACTGGTCCTTTATTTTGGCTCCCTATCTTCTATTCCAGCAGAGTATAGGGTTACTGATTGAGGTGAACACTTGTTTGCGACCTTACCTTCAACTGGTCTCCAGCAATGCACATGCCTATTACTGATATAAATTACCACATATAGGTACATGTGAAGTTTAACTACAGTACTGTAAAACTATTTTATTGCATTTTTATCACATTATGATGAGGTATTTATTGTCTCTCCTTGCCATTAAGCAGGCAACATAAAGGAAACATTGAAAGCTAAAGTAGATGCCTGAAAAGAAATCTGACTTTCCAGTCTATATATTGGAATTTTTCAATTTACTAAATGGATGCTTTCAAGTTAGATTAAATAAAATAACTTCAGTCATTGTGACTCAGTTTTCCTCATGTTGTGACCTCAGAATGACTTCAGCCTTTTTTATGCTTTATAGATTTTTCCATAAAGCTCACCTTGACCCCAGAGTTTCTTCTCTGTGTACAATAAACCCTATTTCTTAAAATAGCCCCAATGTATGGGATGAAAAGATTTTCATAATCAGATCAGTTCTAAATACACTTTCAGGATGACGTTTTCCATTTCCGACTACTCACTTATATACTCACTTTTTCTATAGCCTTTTCTCCTTCTCAATAATATTATAATTTTTTCTATATACTGTACTGGAAGAGAAAAAAAAGTCATACTGCAGAAAATTGACACAAAAGAAAGACTTGTCTTCTTAACAAAGACAAAGTCTCTTCATAAATGAAAGATGGCCTGGAAATCATTTGGTTGCTGTAGCCTCAATTTTAGAAACCCCTAACAATCATCAGAAGCTGTAAGTGATCATATACTGTACATGTAGTTGTGGTCTATTGCCTTCAGAGTGGCCGATAAGGGTAGTAGTAGTTTACTCACAGTTCTGTAGAGCTCCCCGGGCCGGCGTGCAGTGAATGGAAGCACCAGTTCCTTTGAGGCACACTGTGTTGTCCAGGGATTCCCGCCAGATGGTGGTTGAGGTGCCCTTGGTGGTGTGGTTTTTAAGGTGCCGTGGAGGCAGGGTCGCTGGTGTGCGTGATGCCAGCACCATAAGGTGCAATAAGAGATAGTGCTGAATAAGGAGAGAGCCAGGAGTTAAACAAACTGGAACTTTACTTGAATAATTGCCTTGAGGTAGTTATAATCCAGTAGAAGTGCTTTGGTATACAATAAGATGGCAGAGCTGCAAATCCCAACAACAGGCTCGGTAGGGCTGGTTTAAACAGGCTTTGGTTTGGCTTGTGTGAGAGAGATACTTTCTTTAGCTGTGGCTTCCCTCCAATAAAACAGGCTTCAGGTACTTGGACTTTGATCAGAACTTTGCAACCCACAGGGTGGTCTCCCTAGCAGCAGGCATCAGTCTTCTGCTCCATTCTTTGGACATGTTGCCTTAACACACAAAAGTCCACTTCATCACTAGCTGGACAGTGGAACTAAGGAAAGGATCCAGTAACTTTGGCCTTGATTCCCTCTCTATATTGCCCTACTGGAGAGTGTCCAGGGGTCACACATCAGCAGCTACATACTCTCCTCTCCTTCACTAACCTCTCATCTCTAACTTCTATATGGTGATTATGATAATGGTCACTGGGTGTAATGCAGTTACTGGCCTGTTGCAAGGAATTTGCAGTTATTACAAAAAAAATTGACATTAGCATGACATAACATTATAAAAGGTTTAGGGGCCCACTAAAAGTGACAAGTAGGGGTTTTGTGACTTTTTAGTGTCACTTGTATAAAAATGTTGTGACTTTTATTAGCATTGCACCTTCCAGCGCCACCTACAGATTTGGATTGAAAATTTGGTCAAAATTTCAGAGTAGATTTATGAAGATTTTAAAAAGCCAGACATCCTCCGGTTGTACTTTTACTGAAATAGGTGCAGCCACATTGCCCTTGCACAATATTTATTATTACTGTGCACCATTTTCATAAATTTGGCTCAAGTGGACATAACAACTAGTGTTGAGTGAATCAAAGTTCGCGAAGTAGACTTCGATCCGAATTTCAGGAAAAATTTGATTTGCCACGAAGCAGAATTTCCTCGTGCTTCGTGGTAACTAAATAATTTTTCCTAAAATAGCAATAAAATTAAAAAATCATACTTACCTCATCCATTTGACCGTGAAGAGGCCACCGCAGCCATCTTGCTTGAAGATCCGACGTAAAATCTCAGGCGCTGTGACGTATGACATCACCACACCGGCCGACGTGATGACGTCATCAGGGTTGACGTGATGACTTCATCACACGCTGGATCTTCAAGCAACTTGACCGCAGCGGCCTCTTCACGATCAAATGGATGAGGTAAGTACAATTTCATTTTTTTTTTAAATGAGCAAACACTAAAATGCTTTAATAAGGATCTCAGATGCTGTAATCAATGATGAACGCGGCATCTGAGGGGTTCAATGATGGGGGGTGGCTCCTTCCCAGTCATTGCACCCACTACTTACAAAGAAATACACTTTGTGATGAAGTAATTCATCAGAAAGAATTTTTTTTTTGTAAAATCCAGGGAAGCAGCCAAATCAAATTTTAGAGAACTTCGCTCATCTCTAATAACAACGCCAATCTAAAAAAATACACCTACAATGATAAAATCCGCCTTAATGCCATAATTATCTTTGGTAGAATAACTGACAGTAGGGGTACTTTTTTTTGGATGGGGGGATTTGCTACAGCTCTGTCTTTCAGGAAACCATATTTAAAGTTTTATTTTTTCAGTCAAAGATCTGGTACTCAGTAGAAGAGTTGCGCATTGTCTATTATTCCGCTTTAAAATAATACATCATTTCATGGAATTTGTGCTTTTCCCCATGGCTTGGAATATCAAACATTTGAGTGATGGGGCAAGTAGATCATGATGGACTTGTAGCGGTAATATTTCTTCAAGTAGGCATTGAGAACTGAGACTGTGACTCACTTACCTTTTCTTCTATGAAAGACATTGCAGCATTCTGGCTCATAAATGGAAAGTACTTAAATCTTGCAATGTGAAGAGAAAAGTTTAAGGAAAAGCAATGCAAAAAATAAAATCTAATGCTTCTTCAAGCAGTGACATCTGTTTGTAGCAAAACTCAGCTCTATTGGAAATCATTCCTCACATATACGAGAAACCTGTCAAAACAGATTTGTGGTTCCACTTGATTTTTTCTTCTTTGTGGAGACTTTTTACTATATAGATGAATACATTCCCCATTTGCTAAGCTGAGATACATTATGGAGGAAAGTTTTCTCACGATTATGGTAAGTCGTTTTCTAACTTTTTTTTTTCCAGTTGTTCTAAAATCAAGCTTTGTTACAATTAAGACAGATTCAATCCTTGTAAACCTTTTCTATACGACCATGTATATACTGTATAGGGACTTCTGTAATGTGATCAGGGCTCAATTTTTTTTTTTTTTGCACTACTTTTAATTTTTAAAAACACATTTTGTCAGCATGCTTCCCGGAGGATCCAGATACCATTGCTACACGCCTGTATGTTCACATGCCGCGCTTCTGGTCTGTGACATCTAGCTTGCAGTGTACTGACTTTTCAGCATTGCTCCCTACTCCTTTGTTACCTACTCACTCAACTTCCCGACACCATCCTATACATTTAGTGGCCCCTGATTGGACAGGGATTTGGTGCAGGCGCCATAGGACATAGCATAGGATTGGGAGCTGCATCAATTGCATGCAGACACAGGGGGGAAAAAAAGCACTGAGGATGTGAGGAGGAATCACACCATGTTCTCCAGCAGATCAGGTCCCCCATGTATGTGGTGTCAGTCATTACACTAAATACATTAAGGTACAACCACATGGTGCAGTCACGATCCATTCAGGTCGCGACCGGCTGCGGTCAAGAGCCGCACGGCCAATTAGGTATTTAATATTTAACTAATAAAGTTTAGGCGGTCTGAATTCTTAATGGCCTTGCAGTACTGAAGGTGCCATTTGGCCATTAAAGGGGTTATCCCACTTAGCAGTTTCATACTTACCTGCTGCCACCGCGCGTTCACTTCCTGGATTCTGGCTGGGGGCGGGCTTCATCTTGATTGAAGTCTTCTCCCGGCCGGGCCGCGCGCTGGACTGAACGCGCACGCTGCCGCGCATGCGCAATGTGACTTATTTCTGGCCAGTATAGTACAGAGCCGGCGTGCGCGTTCGCAGCTCTGTACTATTCTGGCCGGGAAGAAGTCACCGTCGCGCATGCGCGGCAGCGTGCGCGTTCAGGACAGCGAGTGGCCCGGCCGGGAGAAAAGAAGAAGTCTTCTGGGCAAGCGCGACCATCGGGATCTTGCGGAAGAGCGGTGGTCGTAACCAGGGGAGACCGAGTCACAACAATAAGGTAAGTGGGGATGAATTTTCTCCTAATCGGTGGGAATTTGTTAATAAAGTATATTTACAAAAATGATCACTGTCAAATCATTAACAGATTTAACAGTGATCATTATGATGGGATAACCCCTTTAAGAATTAAAACCACCTATACAGTACAGTCTTCGTTGGTAAAATATCAGACTATTGCGGCCAAATTGGCCGCGCAGTTCTTGATTGCCGCTGGCCGTGACAGATCATGACAGTGCCGCGTGGTCACACCCTTACAATGGCTAAAAGCCTAGGCCTCCAGAATGAATGAAGCATCACCAGGAGTCAAAAATTGTGGAACCCAGATGCAGATTGTAAAAGTGCAATGGTTTTGGGAAGGGGAGTATATTGCAAAGTGGCTTCTAATAGTATAAAAATCGGCTTTCTGACACTGATCTTGAAAAACTCTTTTAGGTTGGATGGTGCCCGGTGTGCTACCATCTAGTGTTTCTTCCTGGCTATATGGTGTACTGTCATATAGTGAACAGAGAGCCATACCAAACAGTACCTAAATAAAAATGCTCTACAGTGCAGGCACCAACATAAGCTACATAATGCCTACAGTAAATGCCAACATACGGTGCTCAAAATGTAAAGAGTCCTTCTAATTAATCATAGGCACATAGCAGAAGATAGCATCCAAGGGGTTTCAGGTGCTAACACCCCTATTTTGTTGAATGCAGGGCCTTCCACTTTAGCTACTTGTGACTGGTTGCATTAGGGCTCTTAGTTGGCTTCAACAAATTAGCTTTAATTCTCATTGGAGCTATACAGTATAACAGTTTAGTACAGAAGGAGTTATACTGTATCTAGATGTTCCCAAATATGTATTAAAAGGGTTTTGTCATTTGGCAAAACTTGCCGCATGCTTTATTAGGTCATAGAGATATGTGACTTCCATCTATGAGCCAGAGCAGAGAGCTGCTACATATACAGCAGCGGTTCTCACCAGGGTGGACTCAATCTGCCCTTGTGTTACGTGGACAGCCATTTATTTCAATGCCTGCAGTAGTGGCTACTGCAGATAACACTGAAGGGAGTTTTCTTTTGCACTAAATAGGTTGGCTGTGCTGCGATGACTCTTTTATTTCTATGCAACGTCCAAAGAAAGCGACCAAAATGAATATCAAAATGTATCATCTGGGAAAGAAATAATTCAGTTACGGATGCCATGATAAGGATCCGTTATGTGCGACCTCAACAATTTATCAATCTTAGTGCATAACAACAATGATAAGAAATGTCACCCATTAAACCAGAGCTGTCAATAATCCTGCCACATACTAGAGCCGATCGCCCTCCTAGGTGTGAGTTCCTCCTGAAAAATAAAGTAGAAATCAAGTCAGCTCTGTATGTAAATGTCATCCTGTGATTGACATATGGAGTTAATTTGTTGAGTAGTTGCTTAAACTCAGCACTAGTCTTTAATACTTTTGACAAGCACATTGCTACATGGGGCGGCAAATACATTAAAGCAGCCTACAGAACAATAGCTGCAGAATATGTAGGAAACAAACAGGTTTACTGTAAAGCTTCATGTCTGAGACATGGAGAAATTCCTGTTTCTATCATTCATTGCCAGACAAAGGCAAAGATATCAAAGCAAAAGTAGAGAAAAGTATCCAGTCTGCGCGTTCAGCTCTTAATCCTTGTCTTCTATTCAGGTGGCCTACAGCCAAGAGAAGACTTCTCAGACATAATGCGATTAGCCTTTCTGCTTATTAAGGCAAAGAAAAATATGATTATTTCAAGCCAAGCAATTCAATAAAAGTCAATTCTTCCATGACAATGGCTCAGTAGGTTGTATCCGGGTTTTTGATGTCAGCTAGGTTATATTACCTTTTGATTAGGAGGGATTGGGGATGTACATATAAGGCTACTTTTACACTAGCGTTCGGGGCTCCGCTTGTGAGTTCCGTTTGAAGGCTCTCACAAGCGGCCCCGAACGCAGCCGTCCGGCCCTAATGCATTCTGAATGGATGCGGATCCGCTCAGAATGCATCAGTCTGGCAGCGTTCAGCCTCCGCTCCGCTCAGCAGGCGGACACCTGAACACAGCTTGCAGCGTTCGGGTGTCCGCCTGGCCGTGCGGAGGCAAACGGATCCGTCCAGACTTACAATGTAAGTCAATGGGGACGGATCCGTTTGAAGTTGACACAGTATGGCTCAATTTTCAAACGGATCCGTTTGCATTATCATGAACAAAAACAAAAAAAAATGTTCTGAACGGATCTAAGCGTTTGCATTATAGGTGCGGATCCGTCTGGGCACATACCAGACGGATCCGACCTAAACGCAGGTGTGAAAGTAGCCTAAAAGAAAGGGGCCTTACAAAAAAACGTGGCTCACTTTTGGTGCCAATTCACAAAATATATCCCCTACATCGATAAAAGGGTGGCTGGGGTCAGAGCCAGTGCATGCCGTACCTCACTCATTCCATGTGGTGGAAGAGGGTGGCATGGACCTCTGGTTGTTTTTCCTCCTCCTTCTTACTAATGTTGCTTGGATTGCTGTGCCACCAAAGAAGTGTAGTGGCAGTCGGAGCTGATGCCCACTTTAGTGGTCTATATGGTATGTATGCACTTGGGAGGAATGCACTTCTATTTGTTCCTATTCACAGTAAAAAAAATAAATAAATATATATATATACTTTTCAATTTCTTGCAGAGGACTAGGAGGAGCTCAGTGCAAAGGGATATTTTACAGCTTGGGGCTTAGCATTGCTATGTGGTCCAGTTATATATGCACACCCCTGACTGATTGCAATATTTTTCTATTTAGTAGATCACTATATAAGCCATTTATCTGGATAATGTATGTACGATATTTGTAACAAAGTTTGCTATGCTGTTATGCCTTAGCTCAAATTTGGTTAAATCTGTCATTAGATCTGTACCTATGACACTGGTTCACCAGTTGCATGTGCACTTAGCAGCTGAAGGCAGCTGTGTTGGTCCCATGTTCATACTGTATGTGTCCACATTGCCGAGAAAAATGATGTTTTAATATATGCAAATGAGTCTCTAGGAGCAACGGGGGTGGCTCAGCTCTATCTGTAACTGTCATACCCACTGCACTTTGATTGAGAGGGCCAAGCATGATGGCATGTTCACTGCCAGGCCCTGTCAATAAAAGTGCAGAGAGTGCGGCAGTTGCAGAGAGAGCTGAGCCTCTGGGTGTAACGGTAACGCCCCCATTGCTCCTAGATGCTCATTTGCATATATTAAAACGTCATTTTCTAAGGAATCTGAGCACATATGAACATGAGACCAACACAGATGCCTTGAGCAGCCAAGTGCACATGCAACAGGTCAGCAGTTTCATAGGTACATAGCTGCTAACATATGCCCTTTAAGGACTCTAATTTCTCATTAGGCCAATTCAATAGAATTTTGCAAAGTGCTAGAAAACACCTTGATGGGCTGGAATTCGCAAAACAACCACTGGGCGGTCACACATGGAAGGATAGAATCTCTCGACATGATGTCACAAATTTCAAAAGTTAGTTAAAAATTGGTCATCAGGAGATGTCCAGCCAAGGGTAGGGATGGAATAGTCTGTACTATTTGTCCAAATAATGCAGGTCAACGTATGGCATTATTTGGGTACTTCATGGCACTTTATTCTATGAGTTTTATGGGCATAACCTATGTATTTAGAAGGCTTGGAGTTGGTAAATTCAATAATTGCTTTGGTAAGATAGATAGATAGCTAGATAGCTAGATAGATAGATAGATAGATAGATATGAGGTAAATAGATCGATATGATCTTTGGTCATATAATATTTAGCATGTACACTTATTTTATGAATTATTTATCAAGCCCTTTTGAGAAAACTTGGTGTGAATAGAGCCTAAACTGTGCCTTGAAAATAGCACCATAGTATTCATTTGATATAATATACTGTACTTCACAGACAACATTCCACATCTAAAACATAACTTTTAGTACTACTAAATAAAATATTACAGAAGTAGAGATGTCTCTAGATGAACGCCTAACAACAATATCAAATTGCCACTCAAATGTAAAGCTGGAAGACTATACATTATAAAGAAAAAAATCACGGAAAATAATGCACTAATACACACAAGCATTGTATATGGACTAAGCCCTCATTCTGATATGGTAAAATCTGAGACTCTCAGCCAATATTTTTTGATCAAAACACATCTGTGCCCGCCTACCAGTGCCAAGGTGGTCTCAGTCAGGCAGGTCCTACTCTAAATCTACTTATGCTTTTTGACATCTACATTCAGGAAAGCAGACCGTGCACATACGATATAGTGTACTGCTCCTAGTTACCTCTGTATGCATCAAGAAACCAATGAGAGGAGGAGCCCACACAGCTGCATGTACCACCCAAACAAGGTCACCTGTGGGATAGGTGGGGCAAAAAGTGCACAAGAAAGCTGCTCCCCAGATAATAGGAGAGCATTCACAATTGAAAGTGGCACTCCTTCAAGAACATAAATTTATCAAAAATCACAGAAAAATATACAAAACATCCTGCACGATATGATTACAGAACGTGCGGATGTACATGGCAACATTTATAAGGAAAAAAGTCACAGAAAATAATGCACTAAAGCAATAGATGCAAACATTATATTTAGACTAACCCTTTTTAAGACTAGACATTACCCTATTCAATTTGGACCAGAGAGTCCTCTTTCTACATGAATACAATGCTGGGGACATGCTTCTCCCTTGGAGGTGGTCCTGGTTCTGGTGTCCAGTAGTGTTGAGCTCGAATGTTCGAATAGTGAATATTATTCGCGAATATCGGCACTTCGAGAATTCGCGAATATTTAGAATATAGTGATATATTCTTCATTTCGAATATTCTAGATTTTTTTTTCAACAGTATCTTCCTTTCTTGCTTGTGGGCCAATGAGAAGGCTGCAATGTCTTTGTCTGAGCTTAGCAACATTCCTAGCAACCAATAGGAAAGTTGCCTACCCCTTACTATATAAGAACCTCCCCAGCAGCCCTTGTGTGCAGTATTTTGGAGATCTGAGAGAGACAGCAGTGTTATTGCTGTGCTCTCTGCTTTACTGTGTCATTACATTACAGGGAGTGCAGAATTATTAGGCAAGTTGTATTTTTGAGGATTAATTTTATTATTGAACAACAACCATGTTCTCAATGAACCCAAAAAAATCATTAATACCAAAGCTGAATATTTTTGGAAGTAGTTTTTAGTTTGTTTTTAGTTTTAGCTATTTTAGGGGGATATCTGTGTGTGCAGGTGACTATTACTGTACATAATTATTAGGCAACTTAACAAAAAACAAATATATACCCATTTCAATTATTTATTTTTACCAGTGAAACCAATATAACATCTCAACATTCACAAATATACATTTCTGACATTCAAAAACAAAACAAAAACAAATCAGTGACCAATATAGCCACCTTTCTTTGCAAGGACACTCAAAAGCCTGCCATCTATGGATTCTGTCAGTGTTTTGATCTGTTCACCATCAACATTGCGTGCAGCAGCAACCACAGCCTCCCAGACACTGTTCAGAGAGGTGTACTGTTTTCCCTCCTTGTAAATCTCACATTTGATGATGGACCACAGGTTCTCAATGGGGTTCAGATCAGGTGAACAAGGAGGCCATGTCATTAGATTTTCTTCTTTTATACCCTTTCTTGCCAGCCACGCTGTGGAGTACTTGGACGCGTGTGATGGAGCATTGTCCTGCATGAAAATCATGTTTTTCTTGAAGGATGCAGACTTCTTCCTGTACCACTGCTTGAAGAAGGTGTCTTCCAGAAACTGGCAGTAGGACTGGGAGTTGAGCTTGACTCCATCCTCAACCCGAAAAGGCCCCACAAGCTCATCTTTGATGATACCAGCCCAAACCAGTACTCCACCTTGCTGGCGTCTGAGTCGGACTGGAGCTCTCTGCCCTTTACCAATCCAGCCACGGGCCCATCCATCTGGCCCATCAAGACTCACTCTCATTTCATCAGTCCATAAAACCTTAGAAAAATCAGTCATGAGATATTTCTTGGCCCAGTCTTGACGTTTCAGCTTGTGTGTCTTGTTCAGTGGTGGTCGTCTTTCAGCCTTTCTTACCTTGGCCATGTCTCTGAGTATTGCACACCTTGTGCTTTTGGGCCCTCCAGTGATGTTGCAGCTCTGAAATATGGCCAAACTGGTGGCAAGTGGCATCTTGGCAGCTGCACGCTTGACTTTTCTCAGTTCATGGGCAGTTATTTTGCGCCTTGGTTTTTCCACACGCTTCTTGCGACCCTGTTGACTATTTTGAATGAAACGCTTGATTGTTCGATGATCACGCTTCAGAAGCTTTGCAATTTTAAGAGTGCTGCATCCCTCTGCAAGATATCTCACTATTTTTGACTTTTCTGAGCCTGTCAAGTCCTTCTTTTGACCCATTTTGCCAAAGGAAAGGAAGTTGCCTAATAATTATGCACACTCAATATAGGGTGTTAATGTCATTAGACCACACCCCTTCTCATTACAGAGATGCACATCACCTAATATGCTTAATTGGTAGTAGGCTTTCGAGCCTATACAGCTTGGAGTAAGACAACATACATAAAGAGGATGATGTGGTCAAAATACTCATTTGCCTAACAATTCTGCACTCCCTGTAGATAGTTAGTTAGTTAGCTTATATATAATACAGCTAGTTAGTGGGAGATAGTCAGTGTAGGTTAGATAGTGATATAGTGTAGCTGATAGGTTCTGCTGCCCATACATACATGCTACATACATAGTGCTGTGATGTCACAAGTTCACGACAATACTTAGTGCAACAATCACTAATAAGTAGTCAGACCTGTTAAAATGTGAAGTCGCACGTATTGTGCAAAAATATTTGCATCATTAATGCCGATTTCGCAATCGCGAATATATTGGAGCACTCTATCTGCATATAAAGCTATTGTAATGTTCTGCCATGCCAACCATTTTCTCCAGTCTCAGGAAGCTTGAAAAAATGTTGCTATAGTGACCCACGCCTGTATTATATGTAATATGAATATTACATTGGCGATTTTTCGCGATCAAGAAAATAATCTCGAATTCACGAATTTTCGAATATATGACGAATATTCTACCAAATATTTGAGAAATATTGAGAATTTGAATATTGCCCCTGCCGCTCATCACTAGTATCCAGTTACATCCATGTCCTAAGGATTGTTGTTGGGGGAAAGCAATTAGCAGATGTTTGTATAGCCAGTTCAGTGTCAAGTCTTTGATTCACCCTAAAAAAGCAGAGCAGTCGTCCTGAACAGGGCTACCCCACAACAACTACCTCTAAATAGCCCTATACCTAAAGAAAGTATAAATGTTGATATGGTTAACATGATCCTATAGCAACATGACCATTGTGCTAAAACAGTAGGCATGGATGAATAAGTCACTGCGCTTTTCAGTCATCAGTCATGGTGAGAAAATGATGATATGTTTGGTGTCTCATACACATGTGGCATTCTAACCTGGCTATTCTTAGAGTTCCCCAAATAGCTATGTAAGCTTCACCTTAAAAGACTATCTACCAATAAGTCACAACATTGTTTACTAAGAAACCATAGCCTCAAAACATAAAAGTGAATAACCCATACCATAATGCCACGGTAATGGTGCACAATGTTTAAAGCATTCCACCACTCGCACCATATACCAATTTTCCAAATCCAGGATCCACTCCTAAGATGTTAAACAAAGGTGCAGTCCCATGGTAGGCACATCATCCCTGTTCGGAAACTGGCAGAAGCGTAAGACCACTGGAGGGTAAAAGACATACATCTGAAACATCAAGCAGCTCCCACTGCATATATCTTGTAGGGCGCGCGTCCCACTGTCAAAACTAAAACAGCAACATCGCCATTTAATATATATATATATAGTAATGCAACAAACTCCAGCGTAAATTGTAATTGGATGATTATTTTATTGTTTTCAGGTTACTGCGGCTATACAGTATGTAACGTTTCGGCCCAATGGCCTTCTTCAGACTAATGCCGCTAGTGGAGGGAAGGATAAGGTAAGCGCAGTATAGTTTGCGGATATACCGCTGTGGTGATGAGTTTCTGTCTGTCTGTCCCGACGTCTGTCTGTCTGTTCTTTATGCGCGACCAAATGACTGGAGAGATCTTCACCAAATTAGACACACAGGTACATCAGGTGTTCGGGTAGGTTTTAGACCAGGTCTCAGCTCTCTAGGACGTAGAGATATTCCCCAAAAAATTACCTGCATTAGCCAATACAAGCCTGAAAGTCTTTCTCTTTATATCCCAACTGCCATACACGTGGTAATATGTCCCTTATCAGCCAATAGAAGCTCACAGGCCCTTAGTCTCCGCATACATACAGTTTTACTCCAGGTTTCCATAACAACCCAGCCATTATTCTTCACTGCTGTAGGTCAGCTTTAGGCTAGGGCTACAGGACGATAATAAGTCGTACGACACATAGGGCACAACTATGCTGCTACATGCATCCATCTTAGATGGATTTTTTACGACTGTCGTGTCGCAGTCTCAGCATGACGCATGTCGTAGTGCGACACCATAGCCTATCATTATAAAATTTGTTGAGACAAAATGTTGCGCGACACACGTTGTTGTGTAGCCCTAGCATTAAAGGGGCAGGGTGCTGTGGAGGTCACTGTTAAAAAGACGGGTGCTGTGGAGGTCACTTTTAAAGGCGCAGGGTGCTGTGGAGGTCACTGTTAACCACTTCAGCCCAGGAATCGAGTCGAGGGGGAACGGGTGGGAACGGCGTTCCTGCACTTTTTTCACAGCAGGAACGCCGTTCCCGTTCTGGGCCGGCGCTTCCATAAGGCAGACCAAGCGGCTGCCTTAGGGCGCACTTTGCACAGAGAAAGGGGTGGGCGGAAAAACAAACTTTTTTTTATTTTTTATCACTTACTTGCCAGCAGCGCTGCCGGGCGCCCTCCCCTCCCCAGCCAGTGTTCACTCTGTCTAAGCCGCAGATAGGAGCAGGAGGCTGCTGATTGGCCAGTATCAGCTAGCTGCCCTGCCATTGGTCCATCCTTTCACACACCCTTCTCCCTGGAGCTGAACACAGCAGGAGGCAGGCGTTCTCACAGTGGATCATGTGACCATGAAGGAGCATGTGACCAGTGACGTCACAGACCTCCTTCTAACAAATCCATTTTAGCATCTACCCAGCATGTATGGCAGGACTCTGCTGAGCAAAGACCATGTGCCCAGGTGAGGTGACCACAGAAGTGCCCTGGCATCTGTCTGCTGCTGGAAGCTCAATGTGGAGCTTTATGAATGTAAAAACTAATAGCCAAGAGGCTAAAGAAACCCTGCTTGTCTGCTTCTGACCCTAAACCCTTAAATCCTGCTGTTTCTCTAGATGACCTTATGCTGATAGTAGTGTTAATAGAGTCTCAAAGGTCTGTAAAAATAGGGTAACTGCTTTTATAGACCCTTGAGACTCTATTAACACTACTATAAACATAAGGTCACCTGGAGAAAGAGCAAGTTTAAAAAAAAGAAAAAAATCCCTTTAGGTGATAAAACAAAACTTATTTGATTGCTTGAACACCTGAAAGGAAAACAAATTAAAAACCTGCTGTTTCTCAAGATGACCTTATGTCGATAGCAGTGGTAATAGAGTCTGAAAGGTCTATAGAAGCAGTTACCCTATTTTTACAGACCTTTGAGGCTCTAATAACACTACTGTCAACATAAGGTCATCTAGAGACACAGCAGGTTTTTAAAATGATTTTTCCTTTAGGTGTTACAGCAATCAAATGAAAGTTATGTTTTAACACCTAAAGGAAAAACATAATTAAAAAAACCTGCTGTTTCTCAAAATGACCTGATGTTGATAGTAGTGTTAATAGAGTCTCAAAGGTTTGTAAAAAATAGTGTACCTGCTTCTATAGACCTTTGAGACTCTATTACCACTACTTTTAGCATAAGATCATCTGGAGAAACATCAGGTTTTTTAAATTATTATTTTTTTCTTTAGGTGTTAGAGCAATCAAATGGAGGGGGAGAAATGTGACATGGGTGAGGATGGGGTTACATGATGGGCCGGAGACAATGTCTGTAGCCTGTCTGTGCCATGGACGGGGAGAAATATGACATGGAGGGCTGATGGCTGACATGGGGGTCTGATCTGAGGCATTGGGGCTGTGCCTGTGAGCTGAGGTCTGATGGCTGGTCTGACCTGAGGTGGAATGAAAAATATTGTTTCCTATTATCCTCCTCTGAAACCTAGGTGCGTCTTATGGGCCGGTGCATCTTATAGGGCGAAAAATACGGTACTTGCTTGCTCCTCCTCCCAACCTCCCCTGCCCTTTGTGTACGCCGCGCGCCGTGATGTCACGCGGAGGCATTTGGGTGAGTTCCCACACTTTTTTTTTTCCCAGGACTTGACCCCTGCTTCAGCCCCCTTAGCTTAAACACCCTTAATGACCAGGCCACTTTTTACACTTCTGACCTACACTACTTTCACCGTTTATTGCTCGGTCATGCAACTTACCACCCAAATGAATTTTACCTCCTTTTCTTCTACTAATAGAGCTTTCATTTGGTGGTATTTCATTGCTGCTGACATTTTTACTTTTTTTGTTATTAATCGAAATTTAACGATTTTTTTGCAAAAAAATTACATTTTTCACTTTCAGTTGTAAAATTTTGCAAAAAAAAAACGACATCCATATATAAATTTTTCTCTAAATTTATTGTTCTACATGTCTTTGATAAAAAAAAAAATGTTTGGGTAAAAAAAAAAATGGTTTGGGTAAAAGTTATAGCGTTTACAAACTATGGTACAAAAATGTGAATTTCCGCTTTTTAAAGCAGCTCTGACTTTCTGAGCACCTGTCATGTTTCCTGAGGTTCTACAATGCCCAGACAGTAGAAAAACCCCACAAATGACCCCATTTCGGAAAGTAGACACCCTAAGGTATTCACTGATGGGCATAGTGAGTTCATAGAACTTTTTATTTTTTGTCACAAGTTAGCGGAAAATGATGATTTTTATTTTTTCTTGGCAAAAGACAACTTTTCCCATTTTTTTATACAAAGTTGGCATTTGACCAAGATATTTATCTCACCCAGCATGGGTATATGTAAAATGACACCCCAAAACACATTGCCCAACTTCTCCTGAGTACGGTGATACCAGATGTGTGACACTTTTTTGCAGCCTAGGTGGGCAAAGGGGCCCACATTCCAAAGAGCACCTTTAGGATTTCACAGGTCATTTTTTACACATTTTGATTTCAAACTACTTACCACACATTAGGGCCGCTAGAATGCCAGGGCAGTATAACTACCCCACAAGTGACCCCATTTTGGAAAGAAGACACCCCAAGGTATTCCGTGAGGGGCATGGCGAGTTCTTAGAATTTTTTATTTTTTGTCACAAGTTAGCGGAAAATTATGATTTTTTTTTATTTTTTTTACAAAGTTTCATATTCCACTAACTTGTGACAAAAAATAAAAACTTTCATGAATTCACTATGCCCATCACGAAATACCTGGGGGTGTCTTCTTTCCAAAATGGGGTCACTTGTGGGGTAGTTATACTGCCCTGGCATTCTAGGGGCCCAAATGTGTGAGAAGTAGTTTGAAATCAAAATCTGTAAAAAAAGGCCGGTGAAATCCGAAAGGTGCTCTTTGGAATGTGGGCCCCTTTGCCCACCTAGGCTGCAAAGAAGTGCCACACATCTGGTATCGCCGTACTCAGGAGAAGTTGGGAAATGTGTTTTGGGGTGTCATTTTACATATACCCATGCTGGGTGAGATAAATATCTCGGTCAAATGCCAACTTTGTAAAAAAAATGGGAAAAGTTGTCTTTTGCCAAGATATTTTTCTCACCCAGCATGGGTATATGTAAAAAGACACCCCAAAACACATTGCCCAACTTCTCCTGAGTACAGTGATACCAGATACCTTGGGGTGTGTTCTTTCCATGGGGTCACTTGTGGGGTAGTTATACTGCCATGGCATTCTAGGGGCCCCCCTAATGTGTGGTAAGTAGGTAAATGACCTGTGAAATTCTAAAGGTGCTCTTTGGAATGTGGGCCCCTTTGCCCACCTAGGCTGCAAAAAAGTGTCACACATGTGGTATCGCCATACTCAGGAGAAGTTGGGCAATGTGTTTTGGGGTGTCATTTTACATATACTCATGCTGAGTGAGAGAAATATCTCGGCAAGAGACAACTTTTCCCATTTTTTATACAAAGTTGGCATTTGACCAAGATATTTATCTCACCCAGCATGGGTATATGTAAAATGACACCCCAAAACACATTGCCCAACTTCTCCTGAGTATGGCGATACCAGATGTGTGACACTTTTTTGCAGCCTAGATGCGCAAAGGGGCCCACATTCCTTTTATGAGGGCATTTTTAGACATTTGGATCCCAGACTTCTTCTCACGTTTGAGGGCCCCTAGAATGCCAGGGCAGTATAAATACTCCACATGTGATCCCATTTTGGAAAGAAGACACCCCAAGGTATTCAATGAGGGGCATGGCGATTTCATCGAATTTTTTTTTTTTTGGCACAAGTTAGCGGAAATTGATATATATATATTTTTTTCTCACAAAGTCTCCCTTTCCGCTAACTTGGGACAAAAATTTCAATCTTTCATGAACTCAATATGCCCCTCACGGAATACCTTGGGGTGTCTTCTTTCCGAAATGGGGTCACATGTGGGGTATTTATACTGCCCTGGCATTCTAGGGGCCCTAAAGCGTGAGAAGAAGTCTGGAATCTAAATGTCTAAAAATTTTTACGCATTTGGATTCCGTGAGGGGTATGGTGAGTTCATGTGAGATTTTATTTTTTGACAGAAGTTAGTGGAATATGAGACTTTGTAAGAAAAAATATAATAATTTCCGCTAACTTGGGCCAAAAAAATGTCTGAAAGGAGCCTTACAGGGGGGTGATCAATGACAGGGGGGTGATCAATGACAGGGGGGTGATCAATGACAGGGGGGTGATCAGGGAGTCTATATGGGGTGATCACCCCCCTGTCATTGATCATCCCCCTATAAGGCTCCATTCAGATGTCCGTATGTGTTTTGCGGATCCGATCCATGTATCCGTGGATCCGTAAAAAACATACGGACATCTGAATGCAGCCTTACAGGGGAGTGATCAATGACAGGGGGGGTGATCAATGACAGGGGCGTGATCAGGGAGTCTATATGGGGTGATCACCCCCCTGTCATTGATCACCCCCCTGTAAGGCTCCATTCAGATGTCCGTATGTGTTATGCGGATCCGATCCATGTATCCGTGGATCCGTAAAAAACATACGGACATCTGAATGCAGCCTTGCAGGGTGGTGATCAATGAGAGGGGGGTGATCAGGGAGTCTATATGGGGTGATCACCCCCCTGTCATTGATCACCCCCCTGTAAGGCTCCATTCAGATGTCCGTATGTGTTTTGCGGATTCGATCCATGTATCCGTGGAGCCGTAAAAAACATACGGACATCTGAATGCAGCCTTACAGGGGGGTGATCAATGACAGGGGGGTGATCAATGACAGGGGGGTGATCAGGGAGTCTATATGGGGTGATCACCCCCCTGTCATTGATCACCCCCCTATAAGGCTCCATTCAGATGTCCGTATGTGTTTTGCTAGATACATAGCTTAGATTCACAGCTCAGCAGGCAGTATCACACAGGATAGGATTAGATGCACAGCTCAGAAGACAGGACCACAAATGACAGGATTAGATACACAGCTCAGCAGACAGTATCACACAGGATAGGATTAGATACACAGCTCAGCAGACAGTATCACACAGGATAAGATTAGATACACTGCTCAGCAGACAGTATCACACATGACAGGATTAGATACACAGCTCGGCAGGCAGTATCACACAGGGTAGAATTAGATACACAGCTCAGCAGACAGTATCACACAGGATAAGATTAGATACACAGCTCAGCAGACAGTATCACACTGGAAAGGATTAGATACATAGCTCAGCAGACAGTATCATACAGGATAGGATTATATGCACAGCTCAGCAGACAGTATCACACAGGATAAGATTAGATACATAGCTCAGCAGTCAGTATCACACAGGATAAGATTAGATACACAGCTTAGCAGACAGTATCACACAGGATAAGATTAGATACACAGCTCAGCAGACAGTATCACATAGGATAGGATTAGATACACAGCTCGGCAGACAGTATCACAAAGGATATGATTAAAAACACTGCTCAGCAAACAGTATAACCCAGGATAGGATTAGATACACAGCTCAGCAGACAGTATCACACAGGATAGGATTAGATACACAGCTCAGCATACAGTATCACACAGGATAGGATTAGATTCACAGCTCAGCATACAGTATCACAAAGGATAGGATTAGATACACAGCTCGGCAGACAGTATAACACAGGATAGGATTAGATACACAGCTTAGCAGACAGTATCACACAGGATAGGATTAGATACACAGCTCAGCAGACAGTATCACAAAGGATATGATTAGATACACTGCTCACCAGACAGTATCACACAGGATAGGATTAGATACATAGCTCAGCAGACAGTATCACACTCTATAAGATTAGATACATAGCTCAGCAGACAGTATCACACAGGACAGGATTAGATACACAGCTCGGCAGACAGTATCACACTGGATAGGATGAGATACACAGCTCAGCAGACAGTATCACACAGGATAGGATTAGATACACAGCTCAGCAGACAGTATCACATAGGATAGGATTAGATAAACAGCTTAGAAGACAGTATCACATAGGACAGGATTAGATACACAGCTCGGCAGACAGTATCACACAGGATAGGATGAGATACACAGCTCAGCAGACAGTATCACACTGGATAGGATGAGATACACAGCTCAGCAGACAGTATCACATAGGATAGGATTAGATACACAGCTTAGAAGACAGTATCACACAGGATAGGATTAGATACACAGCTCAGCAGACAGTATCACATAGGATAGGATTAGATGCACAGCTCAGCAGACAGTATCACACTGGAAAGGATTAGATACACAGCTCAGCAGACCGTATCACACTAGATAGGATTAGATACATAGCTCAGCAGACAGTATCACACAGGATAGAATTAGATACACAGCTCAGCAAACAGTATCACACAGGATAGGATTAGATACACAGCTCAGCAGACAGTATCACACAGGATAGGATTAGATACACAGCTCAGCAGACTGTATCACACTGGATAGGATGAGATACACAGCTCAGCAGACAGTATCACAAAGGATATGATTAGATACACTGCTCACCAGACAGTATCACACAGGATAGGATTAGATACACAGCTCAGCAGACAGTATCACACTGGATAGGATTAAATACACAACTCAGCAGACAGTATCAAAATAGGATAGGATTAGATACACAGCTCAGCAGACTGTATCACACAGGATAGGATTAGATACACAGCTCAGCAGACTGTATCACAGTGGATAGGATGAGATACACAGCTCAGCAGACAGTATTACACTGGATAGGATTAGATACACAGCTCAGCAGACAGTATCACACTGGATAGGATTAGATACACAGCTCAGCAGACAGTATCACACAGGATAGGATTAGATACATAGCTCAGCAGACAGTATCACACAGGATAGGATTCGATACATAGCTCAGCAGGCAGTATCACACAGGATGAGATTAGATACATAGCTCAGCAGGCAGTATCACACAGGATAGGATTAGATACATAGCTCAGCAGGCAGTATCACACAGGATAGGAATAGATACATAGCTCAACAGACAGTATCACACTGGATAGGATTAGATACACAGCTCAGAAGACAGTATCACACATGACAGGATTAGATACACAGCTCGGCAGACAGTATCACACAGGATAGGATTAGATACGCAGCTCAGCAGACAGTATCACACAGGATAGGATTAGATACACAGCTCGGCATGCAGTATCACACAGGGTAGAATTAGATACACAGCTCAGCAGACAGTATCACACAGGATAAGATTAGATACACAGCTCAGCAGACAGTATCACACTGGAAAGGATTAGATACACTGCTCAGCAGACCGTATCACACTGGATAGGATTAGATACACAGCTCAGTAGACAGTATCACACAGGATAGGATTAGATACACTGCTCAGCAGACAGTATCACACAGGATAAGATTAGATACACAGCTCAGCAGACAGTATCACACAGGATAGGATTAGATACACAGCTCAGCAGAAAGTATCACACAGGATATGATTAGATACACAGCTCAGCAGACAGTATCACACAGGATAGGATTAGATACACAGCTCAGCAGGCAGTATCACACAGGATAAGATTAGATACACAGTTTAGCAGACAGTATCACATAGGATAGGATTAGATACACTGCTCAGCAGACAGTATCACACAGGGTAGAATTAGATAAACAGCTCAGCAGACAGTATCACACAGGATAAGATTAGATACACAGCTCAGCAGACAGTATCACACTGGAAAGGATTAGATACACTGCTCGGCAGACAGTATCACACAGGATAGGATTAGATACACAGCTCAGCAGACAGTATCACACAGGATAGGATTAGATACACAGCTCAGCAGACAGTATCACACAGGGTAGAATTAGATAAACAGCTCAGCAGACAGTATCACACAGGATAAGATTAGATACACAGCTCAGCAGACAGTATCACACTGGAAAGGATTAGATACACTGCTCGGCAGACAGTATCACACAGGATAGGATTAGATACACAGCTCAGCAGACAGTATCACACAGGATAGGATTAGATACACAGCTCAGCAGACAGTATCACACAGGATAGGATTAGATACACAGCTCAGCAGACAGTATCACACAGGATAGGATTAGATACACAGCTCAGCAGACAGTATCACCCAGGATAGAATTAGATACACAGCTCAGCAGACAGTATCACACAGGACAGGATTAGATACACAGCTCGGCAGACAGTATCACACAGGATAGGATTAGATACACAGCTCAGCAGACAGTATCACACATGACAGGATTAGATACACAGCTCGGCAGGCAGTATCAAACAGGGTAGAATTAGATACACATCTCAGCAGACAGTATCACACAGGATAACATTAGATACACAGCTTAGCAGACAGTATCATACAGGATAGGATTAGATGCACAGCTCAGCAGACTGTATCACACAGGATAAGATTAGATACACTGCTCAGCAGACAGTATCATACAGGATAAGATTAGATACACAGCTCAGCAGACAGTATCACACTCGATAGGATGAGATACACTGCTCAGCAGACAGTATCACACAGGATAGGATTAGATACACAGTTTAGCAGACAGTATCAGACAGGATAAGATTAGATACACAGCTCAGCAGACAGTATAACCCAGGATAGGATTAGATACATAGCTCAGCAGACAGTATCACACAGGACAGAATTAGATACACAGCTCAGCATACAGTATCACACAGGATAGGATTAGATACACAGCTCGGCAGACAGTATAACACAGGATAGGATTAGATACATAGCTCAGCAGACAGTATCACACAGGACAGAATTAGATACACAGCTCAGCATACAGTATCACACAGGATAGGATTAGATACACAGCTCGGCAGACAGTATAACACAGGATAGGATTAGATACATAGCTCAGCAGACAGTATCACACAGGACAGAATTAGATACACAGCTCAGCATACAGTATCACACAGGATAGGATTAGATACACAGCTCGGCAGACAGTATAACACAGGATAGGATTAGATACACAGCTTAGCAGACAGTATCATACAGGATAGGATTAGATGCACAGCTCAGCAGACCGTATCACACAGGATAAGATTAGATACACAGCTCAGCAGACAGTATCACACAGGATAGGATTAGATACACAGCTCAGCAGACAGTATCATACAGGATAAGATTAGATACACAGCTCAGCAGACAGTATCACACTCGATAGGATGAGATACACAGCTCAGCAGGCAGTATCACACAGGATAGGATTAGATACACAGCTCAGCATACAGTATCACACAGGATAGGATTAGATACACAGCTCAGCAGGCAGTATCACACAGGATAGGATTAGATACACAGCTCTGCAGACAGTATAACCCAGGATAGGATTAGATACACAGCTCAGCAGACAGTATCACACAGTATAAGATTAGATACATAGCTCAGCAGACAGTATCACACAGGACAGGATTAGATACACAGCTCGGCAGGCAGTATCACACAGGATAGGATTAGATACACAGCTCAGCAGACAGTATAACACAGGATAGGATTAGATACACAGTTTAGCAGACAGTATCACACAGGATAGGATTAGATACACAGCTTAGCAGACAGTATCACACTGTATAAGATTAGATACACTGCTCAGCAGACAGTATCACACAGAATAGAATTAGATACACAGCTCAGCAGACAGTATCACATAGGATAGGATTAGATACACAGCTCAGTAGATAGTATCACATAGGATAGGATTAGATACACTGCCTAGCAGACAGTATCACACAGGATAGGATTAGATACACAGCTCAGCAGACTGTATCACACTGGATAGGATGAGATACACTGCTCAGCAGACCGTATCACACTGGATAGGATTAGATACACAGCTCAGCAAACAGTATCACACAGGATAGGATTAGATACACAGCTCAGCAGACTGTATCACACATGATAG
Organism: Bufo bufo; assembly: GCF_905171765.1. NCBI lineage: Eukaryota > Metazoa > Chordata > Amphibia > Anura > Bufonidae > Bufo > Bufo bufo. The sequence goes on along the minus strand of NC_053389.1, from coordinate 91,920,997 downwards.
GATGAGATACACTGCTCAGCAGACAGTATCACACAGGATTGGATTAGATACACAGCTCAGCAGACTGTATCACACTGGATAGGATTAGATACATAGCTCAGCAGACAGTATCACAAAGGATAGGATTAGATACACTGCTCAGCAGACAGTATAACACAGGATAAGATTAGATACACAGTTTAGCAGACAGTATCACACTGGAAAGGATTAAATACACTGCTCAGCAGACAGTATCACACAGGATAGGATTAGATACACTGCTCAGCAGACAGTATCACACATGACAGGATTAGATACACAGCTCGGCAGGCAGTATCACACAGGGTAGAATTAGATACACAGCTCAGCAGACAGTATCACACAGGATAGGATTAGATACACAGCTCAGCAGGCAGTATCACACAGGATAGGATTAGATACACAGTTTAGCAGACAGTATCACACAGGATAGGATTAGATACACAGCTTAGCAGACAGTATCACACTGTATAAGATTAGATACACTGCTCAGCAGACAGTATCACACAGAATAGAATTAGATACACAGCTCAGCAGACAGTATCACATAGGATAGGATTAGATACACAGCTCAGTAGATAGTATCACATAGGATAGGATTAGATACACTGCCTAGCAGACAGTATCACACAGGATAGGATTAGATACACAGCTCAGCAGACTGTATCACACTGGATAGGATGAGATACACAGCTCAGCAAACAGTATCACACAGGATAGGATTAGATACACAGCTCAGCAGACAGTATCACACAGGATAGGATTAGATACACAGCTCAGCAGACAGTATCACACAGGATAGGATTAGATACACAGCTCAGCAGACCGTATCACACTGGATAGGATTAGATACACAGCTCAGCAAACAGTATCACACAGGATAGGATTAGATACACAGCTCAGCAGACAGTATCACACAGGATAGGATTAGATACACAGCTCAGCAGAAAGTATCACACAGGATATGATTAGATACACAGCTCAGCAGACAGTATCACACAGGATAGGATTAGATACACAGCTCAGCAGGCAGTATCACACAGGATAAGATTAGATACACAGTTTAGCAGACAGTATCACATAGGATAGGATTAGATACACTGCTCAGCAGACCGTATCACACTGGATAGGATTAGATACACAGCTCAGCAGACAGTATCACACAGGGTAGAATTAGATAAACAGCTCAGCAGACAGTATCACACAGGATAAGATTAGATACACAGCTCAGCAGACAGTATCACACTGGAAAGGATTAGATACACTGCTCGGCAGACAGTATCACACAGGATAGGATTAGGCTACACAGCTCAGCAGACAGTATCACACAGAGATAGGATTAGATACACAGCTCGAGCAGACAGTATCACACAGGATAGAATAGATACACGTCTCAGCAGACAGTATCACACAGGATAGGATTAGATACACAGCTCAGCAGACAGTATCACCCAGGATAGAATTAGATACACAGCTCAGCAGACAGTATCACACAGGACAGGATTAGATACACAGCTCGGCAGACAGTATCACACAGGATAGGATTAGATACACAGCTCAGCAGACAGTATCACACATGACAGGATTAGATACACAGCTCGGCAGGCAGTATCAAACAGGGTAGAATTAGATACACATCTCAGCAGACAGTATCACACAGGATAACATTAGATACACAGCTCAGCAGACAGTATCATACAGGATAAGATTAGATACACAGCTTAGCAGACAGTATCACACAGGATAAGATTAGATACACTGCTCAGCAGACAGTATCATACAGGATAAGATTAGATACACAGCTCAGCAGACAGTATCACACTCGATAGGATGAGATACACTGCTCAGCAGACAGTATCACACAGGATAGGATTAGATACACAGTTTAGCAGACAGTATCAGACAGGATAAGATTAGATACACAGCTCAGCAGACAGTATAACCCAGGATAGGATTAGATACATAGCTCAGCAGACAGTATCACACAGGACAGAATTAGATACACAGCTCAGCATACAGTATCACACAGGATAGGATTAGATACAACAGCTCGCAGACAGTATCATACAGGATAGGATTAGATACACAGCTTAGCAGACAGTATCATACAGGATAGGATTAGATGCACAGCTCAGCAGACCGTATCACACAGGATAAGATTAGATACACAGCTCAGCAGACAGTATCACACAGGATAGGATTAGATACACAGCTCAGCAGACAGTATCATACAGGATAAGATTAGATACACAGCTCAGCAGACAGTATCACACTCGATAGGATGAGATACACAGCTCAGCAGGCAGTATCACACAGGATAGGATTAGATACACAGCTCAGCATACAGTATCACACAGGATAGGATTAGATACACAGCTCAGCAGGCAGTATCACACAGGATAGGATTAGATACACAGCTCTGCAGACAGTATAACCCAGGATAGGATTAGATACACAGCTCAGCAGACAGTATCACACAGTATAAGATTAGATACATAGCTCAGCAGACAGTATCACACAGGACAAGGAATTAGATACACAGCTCGGCAGGCAGTATCACACAGGATAGATTAGATACACAGCTCAGCAGACAGTATAACACAGGATAGGATTAGATACACAGTTTAGCAGACAGTATCACACAGGATAGGATTAGATACACAGCTTAGCAGACAGTATAACACTGTATAAGATTAGATACACTGCTCAGCAGACAGTATCTCACAGAATAGGAATTAGATACACAGCTCAGCAGGACAGTAACACATAGGATAGGATTAGATACACAGCTCAGGAGATAGTATCACATAGGATAGGAATTATAGACACTGCCTAGCAGGACAGTATCACACAGGATAGGATTAGATACACAGCTCAGGCAGACTGTATCACACTGGATAGATGAGATACACTGCTCAGGCAGACCGTATCACACTGGATAGGATTAGATACACAGCTCAGCAAACAGTATCACACAGGATAGGATTAGATACACAGCTCAGCAGACTGTATCACACATGATAGGATGAGATACACTGCTCAGCAGACAGTATCACACAGGATTGGATTAGATACACAGCTCAGCAGACTGTATCACACTGGATAGGATTAGATACATAGCTCAGCAGACAGTATCACAAAGGATAGGATTAGATACACTGCTCAGCAGACAGTATCACACATGACAGGATTAGATACACAGCTCGGCAGGCAGTATCACACAGGGTAGAATTAGATACACAGCTCAGCAGACAGTATCACACAGGATAGGATTAGATACACAGCTCAGCAGGCAGTATCACACAGGATAGGATTAGATACACAGCTCTGCAGACAGTATAACCCAGGATAGGATTAGATACACAGCTCAGCAGACAGTATCACACAGTATAAGATTAGATACATAGCTCAGCAGACAGTATCACACAGGATAGGATTAGATACACAGCTCAGCAGACAGTATAACACAGGATAGGATTAGATACACAGTTTAGCAGACAGTATCACACAGGATAGGATTAGATACACAGCTTAGCAGACAGTATCACACTGTATAAGATTAGATACACTGCTCAGCAGACAGTATCACACAGAATAGAATTAGATACACAGCTCAGCAGACAGTATCACATAGGATAGGATTAGATACACTGCCTAGCAGACAGTATCACACAGGATAGGATTAGATACACAGCTCAGCAGACTGTATCACACTGGATAGGATGAGATACACTGCTCAGCAGACCGTATCACACTGGATAGGATTAGATACACAGCTCAGCAAACAGTATCACACAGGATAGGATTAGATACACAGCTCAGCAGACTGTATCACACATGATAGGATGAGATACACTGCTCAGCAGACAGTATCACACAGGATTGGATTAGATACACAGCTCAGCAGACTGTATCACACTGGATAGGATTAGATACATAGCTCAGCAGACAGTATCACAAAGGATAGGATTAGATACACTGCTCAGCAGACAGTATAACACAGGATAAGATTAGATACACAGTTTAGCAGACAGTATCACACTGGAAAGGATTAAATACACTGCTCAGCAGACAGTATCACACAGGATAGGATTAGATACACAGCTCAGCAGACAGTATCACAAAGGATATGATTAGATACACTGCTCACCAGACAGTATCACACAGGACAGGATTAGATACACAGCTTGGCAGGCAGTATCACACAGGATAGGATTAGATACACAGCTCAGCAGACAGTATAACCCAGGATAGGATTAGATACACAGCTCAGCAAACAGTATCACACAGGATATGATTAGATACACAGCTCAGGATATGATTAGATACACAGCTCAGCAGACAGTATAACCCAGGATAGGATTAGATACACAGCTCAGGAGACAGTATCACATAGGAATGGATTAGATACACAGCTCAGCAGACAGTATCACATAGGATAGGATTAGATACACAGCTCAGCAGACAGTATCACACAGGACAGGATTAGATACACAGCTCGGCAGACAGTATCACATAGGATAGGATTAGATACACGGCTTAGAAGACAGTATCACACAGGATAGGATTAGATACACAGCTCAGTAGATAGTATCACATAGGATAGGATTAGATACACTGCCTAGCAGACAGTATCACACAGGATAGGATTAGATACACTGCCTAGCAGACAGTATCACACAGGATAGGATTAGATACACAGCTCAGCAGACTATCACACTGGATAGGATGAGATACACTGCTCAGCAGACCGTATCACACTGGATAGGATTAGATACACAGCTCAGCAAACAGTATCACACAGGATAGGATTAGATACACAGCTCAGCAGACTGTATCACACATGATAGGATTAGATTCACAGCTCAGCATACAGTATCACACAGGATAGGATTAGATACACAGCTCAACAGACAGTATCACACAGGATTGGATTAGATACACAGCTCAACAGACAGTATCACACAGGATTGGATTAGATACACAGCTCAGCAGACTATCACACAGGATAGGATTAGATACATAGCTCAGCAGACAGTATCGCAAAGGATAGGATTAGATACACTGCTCAGCAGACAGTATAACACAGGATAAGATTAGATACACAGCTTAGCAGACAGTATCACACTGGAAAGGATTAGATACACTGCTCAGCAGACAGTATCACACAGGATAGGATTAGATACACAGCTCAGCAGACAGTATCACAAAGGATATGATTAGATACACTGCTCACCAGACAGTATCACACAGGACAGAATTAGATACACAGCTCAGCAGACAGTATCACACAGGATAGGATTAGATACACAGCTCAGCAGACAGTATAACCCAGGATAGGATTAGATACACAGCTCAGGAGACAGTATCACATAGGATATGATTAGATACACAGCTCAGCAGACAGTATCACACAGGATAGGATTAGATACACAGCTCAGCAGACAGTATCACACAGGACAGGATTAGATACACAGCTCGGCATGCTGTATCACACAGGATAGAATTAGATACACAGCTCAGCAGACAGTATCACACAGTATCAGATTAGATACACAGCTCAGCAGACAGTATCACACAGGATAGGGATTAGATACACAGCTTAGCAGACAGTATCACACAGGATAGGATTAGATACACAGCTCAGCAGACAGTATCACAAAGGATATGATTAGATACACTGCTCACCAGACAGTATCACACAGGATAGGATTAGATACAGAGCTCAGCAGACAGTGGGGCAGGGTGCTGTAGAGGTCACGGTTATGGGGGATACTGTTGATATCTTTTAACGACACACAGAAACATTAAATGAAATAGATTAAATATTCCCATGCTAAGCCGGGTCTTTCTGCTAGTCTCTTATATATATATATATATATATATATATAAAAGAGTTTCTGTCTGTTCTTTATGTGCGACCAAACGACTGGACCAATCTTCACCAAATTTGGCACAAAGGTGCATCAGGTGTCTGAGAACGTTTTATATAGGGTCTCGTCAATCTAGGATGTACCTTTCCTGAGACATTCCCAATAAATTACCTGCATTGACCAATAGAAGCCTGCAAGTCTTTCAAGTCATATTCCAACTGCTATACACACGGTTAGTGATGGACGAACATCGGCTGGGACGATTCGCGAACGCATTTGCGTGAACGCAATAAAATTTTCGCAAACCGCAAGTTTGCGGCGGGCACCATTCACTTTAATGGCAGGCGAACCTGAAAAACCTTCAGGTCATATTTGCAGCCACCAAATACTTACTAGAGGTGCACAAATCATCCCACAACATGGACAGTGACATATCAGAGGTGGATCAATGGCAAAATATCCCACAAAAATATGTATTTTAATCAGGGACCATTTTTATGCATCTTAAAGGGAAACTCTCAAAAATGTGCCCTGCTGGAGAGTAGAAAAATGTTATTTTAGGCCACGGGAGTACAGGCCCTAAACATTAGGCATTCACCGGACAAAAAACATCAAGTGGCTGGAGGTATATTAGACTGTCACTGGATATCAATTTTACTGCAGGCCAGTACAAATACATGTCAAATACTTATGTTTAAAAGAACTAAAAATATAAAATTGGATTAAAAACATGGCTAACGAAATCCCCCCTCTTTAATAAACCCCAAATGATAATAGGTGAAATTTTATAACATGTAGTCGTCACAGGTGTTGAATTCCTCCAAGGCCCCAACATTTAGGCATTCACCGTACAGAAAAGATCAAGTGATTATGTGGCTGCAGGTATATTAGACGGTCAATGGATATCAATTTTACTGCAGGCCAGTGGACTATAGGCCCCAAAAATTATTCATTCACTGGACAGAAAAGAACAATTGATAATGTGACTGGAGGTACATTAGACGGTCACCGTATAAAAATTTAACTGCAGGCCAGTGGAGTACAGGCCCCAAACATTAGGCATTCACCGGACAGAGAACATCAATTTGATTATGTGGCTGGAAGTACATTAGGCGGTCACCATATAACAATTTTACTGTTCACCAGTTACATTAAAGGCCCCAAAAATTATGCATTTAACGTACAGAAAAGATCAAGTCATTATGTGGCTGAAGGTATATTAGACGGTCAATGGATATAAATTTTACTCCAGGCCAGTGTAGTACAGGCCCCAAAAATTATGCATTTACCAGACAGAGAAGATCAAGTCATTATGTGGCCGGAGGTATTGTCACGGCCTATGGTGTACGCTGTGACACTGTTGCCACACTTGCAGTTGCCCGCGGCAACGTGTTGCTGTGAGAGCATGCGGTGGCAGTGTCCCGGCCTTCTGGGTGATTGCCGTGACATGGTTGCCACGCATGCTGTTGCCGGTGGTTACATGGTTTGGTATACTTGTATGTGCACTTCCCTTTTATGTGGCTTCCTTCCCCTGTCTGGTGATGTAAGGGTTAACTACCTTGCTGGGTGTGGTCACTTGTGCTACTTATACCTGTGTATTTAGGTCAGGAGTCATTTGTACTCCAGCCTTGGTGTGTGCTGGAGTTAAGCTCCTTGTCTGGTTGTTCCATCTGTCCAGTGGGGGCCACCCTTGTGGTCATCAATGTTATCCCGGTGTCTCCTTCCCTTCCCTATTTGTATGGAGTGGGTTATGTTTAGGGTGTTTGTATGTCTAGTTTGGTGTCCAGCATGTTTACTAGATATTCCCCTGTCTCATGTTATAGCAGCTATGGGTGTTCTGGGTCCCTGTGTGGTTTGTGGTGTGTGCTGTGTCCTTTAATGTTGGTGTGGACACCAGCACTTGTGCACAGGTTCCAGTCAGTGTGTCTGTGGCAGGTAGGTGTGTTATGGGTTTTGCTTACCTGCCATCTCCAGATGTATCTTGGCACCGACACTGTGTGACAGAGATACATTCACTTGCCGCTGAACATGGCCATATAGCTCTGGGATGCCCTTCTGGGAGAAATATTTCCTTCCGAGGACCCACCATTGCGGTGTGCCAGAGGCCACAAATTTTCTAAAGGCCTCAGAGTCCACCAGTTTATATGGCAGTAGTTGGTGGGCTAGAAGTTCCGACAAGCCGGCGGTCAGCCGTTGGGCAAGAGGGTTATCCGGCGTCATCAACTTTTTACGCTCGAACATTTGGGCCACGGAAGCCTACCTTTTGCCAGATAAACGCGACGACGGCACGGTAGAAGGAGGAGTGGAGGATAAATGGGAAGAGAGAGGAGAAGGAGAAGAGGCAGGACGTGGAGCGCCGAGAGTATGGCTTTGTGGTTTCTGACGGTGTTGCTCCCATTGGGCTTGCTGATGGGAGGCCAGGTGCCTTCTTAAGGCAGTCGTCCTTAGGTGAGTGTTGGGCTTACCTCGACTTATGCGTTGACAGCACAGGCTGCAGATGGCAACACTATTGTCAGCAACGAACACATTAAAAAAAAGCCCACACTGCGGAGCCATGTGCCTCCTGTGCACTGCGAGTTCTGCCTGTTTCTCCTACTTCTACCCCCTATCTGCTGCTCTGTCTCTCCCTCTGAACTCCCCTCATCTTCCTCTCTTGTGGGCACCCACGTGACAACTATTGAAACGTCATCATCGTCACCTTCACCACCCCTGTGTCACGGCTGAGGTTGGGGAAAACCCTCAGCCGTGCGATGCTCAGAAATGTCCGGTCGCTACTCGGCCAGGGCAACAGCATTAGGGAGCAGGTCACCTCCTATTGCGTCACTAGCACTGACCCTGTCTCCTGTCCGCATGAGCCGACCCTGATGGTGGGAGGACTCATACACTGGAACCTAATAGTCCCCGGAAGCCCTCAGGACGGCCCTGAACTAGGAGGAGGGTAAGACTACCTATTCCTCCTAGGCACGGAGGAACAGGGGTCTCACTGGCCAAGCAGCAGGGAGAAGGGGAACAAGAACAGCCTATGAATATGACAGGTGAACCTAACTGTTCCACACTAAGCTGCCACAGCCTTGCTGACTGGAACCTGTGCTCAGGAACGTTGTCCACACAAACATAGACAAACAGCACACACATAAGAACACAGAGGAACCAGGACATTCATAGCTGCAATAACAACCAAAAGCATAGAACATAAACTAAACATCAGGGATAAGGCTTTTATGACCAGAAGGGTGGCCCTTACTGGAAGGATGGTAACCAGCAGGAGGATGTCTCAAGCACCATGGCTGAAGCACCCTCTCTGACTACTGCCTTCCACTGAGGCTTTATAGGGCCAAGTAGCCACACCCACAGTCAGACACACCCAGTGCACTCACACACTAGGAAGGAGGTTAACCCTTCCAAAACCACAGAAGGGAAAACATAACTTAAAGGGGAAGTGTCCAAACAACAAACACACTGTGGCTGTTGCCGCAGGCAACGACATGGGTGGCAAGCGTGTCCTGGGAGTCAGCCCAAAGGCCGGGACACTGCCACCACATGTACATCATACCACCAAACGTTGCCACGGACAGCCACAGTGCAGGGAAAATGTCAGTGCACACCAAACATAAACAAAGTGCACACAGACATACAAAAGTGCTACAAACGCGCACACAACTCCGAGGGAACCGCACACATAGCTGTTGTCCGCGGCAACCGCACTTGAGGCCAACAACCTTATGCCGCAAGCTGCGGTTGACACTACAACCCAAAACCGCGGGCAACTGTATGCGGCTCCCAAGAAGTCACGGCCATAGCCGTGGCCGTGACACACTGACATTAGAGATCTTGGAGTAAGCAGCAACAGCGGGGACCTCCGTCCTTGGGCTGATCTGGGTACTGTCGTCAAACCGCTGGCGCCCGTTGCTACCTCTTCTTCCTCATCCGATGCCAAGAATGGCTGCACATCGGTAAGGTCTGGGAGCGGATGGGAAAATAATTCCTCTGACTCGAGTGGAGGGGCTATGGTGGTGGTGGTGGTGTCTTTGGGGATGCACACAGCAGAGAGTGAGGAGGGTGCAGATACAGAGGATGAGGAGGGTGCAGAAGCGGAAGGCTGAGTGAGCCACTCAACCAACTCTAGTGCATCCTTTGACGTAATCTCACACACCTTCTCCAACGATCAACTTAGGCTCCGGCCTGACCCCTACCCTCCCTGCGGAATGGCCTGCCTCATCCTCTGCCTGTCATTTTCTAAATGACCCTGTGACAAAGTCCCTATAGCAGAGCAGTATTTGTGGAAGCAGATATATACAACCCCTTAATGATTATTTGCTGGAAGCAGGTATATCAAACCCCTTAATCAGTTTTTTTTGGGGGGGCAACAGGTATATCACACCAGGTGCAATTATTTGTTCCAATAGCTTTTGTCCCTCTGTATATCTGTGGTAACGCAGCAAAACCGCACTCAACTGCTGCACAATGCAAATGCACTATATTATAGGTATATCACACCCCTGCCGCAATCAGTTTTTTTGGGGGGGCAACTGGTATATCACACCATTTGCAATTTGTTGTTCCAATAGCGTTTGTCCCTCTGTATAGCTGTGGTATCGCAGCAGATCCGCACACAACTGCTGCACAATACAAACGCACTATATAGAAAGTATATTATAAGTATATCACACCCCTCAGTATGTCACACCTATACTAGTCCTTAAAAGGACTTTTGTGGCCCTATTAGCTAGCGTTTGGTGTCCCTAACAGTCTGTCTCTGCTCCACACCTCTCCAAACCTCTCCCTACACTGGAAAAAGACTGAATTTAAAATGGCGGCCAGATCAGCTTTATTTATAGGGTAGGGGGTGTGTCCATGTGCTGAAACGTCTCAATTGGCTGTCCTGTCCCACCTGATGGATGTGTCATGGGTCAAATTTCTGCACAATGCAAAAGAATATGGCGCCGGCGGACATCGCCATATGTTCGCCTGTTCAGCGAATCGCGAACGAGCAAAGTTTGCCGCAAAACGACCGCCGGGCGAACCACAAGGCCATCTCTACACACGGTCACATGTTCCCTATCAGCCAATAGAAGCTTGCAGGCCCTTAGTCTCCACACACAGTTTTACTCCAGGTTTCCATAACAATCCAGCTATTTTTCTTCACTGCTGTAGGTCAGCTTTAGGCCTCATGCACACGACAGTATTTTTTCACGGTCCGCAAAACGGGTTCCATGATCCGTTTCCGTTTTTGTTTCCGTGTGTCTTCCTTAATTTTTGGAGGATCACCAGACATGAAAAGTGAAAAAAAAATCTAAGTCAAGTTTGCCTTGCAAATGATAGGAAAAAAACGGACACGGATCACGGACGCGGATGACAATATTATGTGCCTCCGTATTTTTTCACGGACCCATTGACTTGAATGGGTCCTCGAACTGTTGTCCGTGAAAAAAATAGGACAGGTCATATTTTTTGGACGGACTGGAAACACGGATCACGGACGCGGATGACAAACGGTGCATTATCCGAGTTTTCAACAAACCCATTGAAAGTCAATGGGTCTGCAGAAAATCACGGAAAACGGAACAACGGACACGGAACACAACAACGGTCGTGTGCATGAGGCTTTAGGCTAGGGCTACATGACGACGATAAGTCGCACGACACATAGTGCACAACTACACTGCTACATGCATCCATCTTGGATGGATTTTTTTGACTGTCGGGTTGCAGTCGCAGCATGTCGCATGTCTCAATGCAACACCATAGCCTATCATTATAAAAATTGTTGCGCGACATTGATACAATGTCGTCATGTAGCCCTAGCCTTAAATGGGCAGGGCGCAGTGGAGGTCACTGTTAACGGGGTAGGAACAACTATTAAAAGGGCAGCTGCTGTGGAGGTCACTGTTAAAGGGGCGGGCACTGTGGTGGTCACTGTTAAGGGAGCAGGGGCCACTATTAAAGGGGCAGCTGCTGTGGAGCTCACTGTTAAAGGGGCGGGCACTTTGGTGGTCACTGTTAAGGGAGCAGGGGCCACTATTAAAGGGGCAGCTGCTGTGGAGCTCACTGTTAAAGGGGCGGGCACTGTGGAGGTCACTGTTAGAGGGGCGGGCACACAATGTAGGGAGGAACAAACTAATAGATAGAGAAAGATATGGGAACGATACTTAGCTCAAAGGAATAATAGAAGGGAATATGCCCAAATATAGAAAACCCAGCCAGCAGATGTCACCTGGCAGGGGAACCCACAATGTATGTCCGATGGATAAGGAGCTGATGCGGCATCGGACATCGGTCTCAGCTCCCTAGGACGTACCGTTCCTGAGATATTCCCAAAAAATGACCTGCATTAGCCAATATAAGCCTGCAAGTCTTTCTCTTCAAATCCCAACTTCCATACACACAGTTTTACTCCATGTTTCCATAACAACCCAGCCATTTTTCTTCACTGCTGTAGGTCAGCTTTACGCTAGGGCTACAGGACGATAATAATTTGCACTACACATAGGGCACAACTACACTGCGACATTGATGTTGCACGACCATTTTTAGAATGATTGTCTATGGTGTTGCACTGCGACATGCGACATGTTTCGACTGTGACATGACAGTCACTGACAAGACAGTCACAGAAAAATCCATCTTGGATAGATTTTTTTTTGCGACTGTCGTGTCGCAGTCGCAGCATGTTGCATGTCACAGTGCGACATCATAGTCTATCATAATAAAAATTGTTGAGCGACATTGGTGCGGCAATATGTGACACATGTTGTCATGTAGCCCTAACCTTAAAGGGGCATGGCGCTGTGGAGATCAGTGTTAAGGGGGCAGGAGCCACTATTAAAGGGGCAGCTACTGTGGAGGTCACTGTTAAAGGGGCGGGCACTGAGGAGGTCACTGTTAAAGGGGCGTTCCCTGCGGATGTTACTGTTAAGGGGGAAGGCTGCTATGGAAGTCCCTGTTAAAGGGGTGGGCACTGCAGAGGTCACTGTTAAGGAGGCAGGGTACTGTAATATCACTGTTAAGAGTACGGGGTACTGTGGAGGTCACTGTTAAGGAAACTGGGTACTGTGGCAGTCACTGTTAAAGAAATGGGTGCTGTGGAGGTCTCTGTCAATTGGACAGGGAACAAAGGAGGTCACAGATAGGGGGACGGTCCCCTATGGAGGTCAGTGTTAAGGGGTGGGGAGCTTTATAGGTCACTGTTAAGGGGACGGGTCCCTGAGGAGGTCACTGTCAAGGGAGTGTGGTGTGCTGTGAAGGTCAAAGTTAAGGGGATGGGCTGCTGTGGAGATCCCATTTTAAGGAGGTGGGGCACTGTGGGGGGTGTGGGGGGTCAGTGTTAAGGGTTGGGGGGCTGTGGAGTTCACTGATAAGGAGGCAGGGTGCTGTAGAGGTCACTGTTATGGGGGATACTGTTGATATCTTTTAACGACACACACAAATATTAATTGAAATAGATTAAATATACCCATGCGAAGTCAGGTCCTTCTGCTAGTATATATATATATATATATATATATATATATACACTGCTCAAAAAAATAAAGGGAACACTTAAACAACACAATGTAACTCCAAGTCAATCACACTTCTGTGAAATCAAACTGTCCACTTAGGAAGCAACACTGAGTGACAATCAATTTCACATGGTGTTGTGCAAATGGGATAGACAACAGGTGGAAATTATAGGCAATTAGCAAGACACCCCCAATAAAGGAGTGGTTCTGCAGGTGGTAACTTAACCACTTCTCAGTTCCTATGCTTCCTGGCTGATGTTTTGGTCACTTTTGAATGCTGGCGGTGCTTTCACTCTAGTGGTAGCATGAGACGGAGTCTACAACCCACACAAGTGGCTCAGGTAGTGCAGCTTATCCAGGATGGCACATCAATGCGAGCTGTGGCAAGAAGGTTTGCTGTGTCTGTCAGCGTAGTGTCCAGAGCATGGAGGCGCTACCAGGAGACAGGCCAGTACATCAGGAGAGCAAGGAGGAACAGGAGGAGCACTGCCAGAGCCCTGTAAAATGACCTCCAGCAGGCCACAAATGTGCATGTGTCTGCTCAAACGGTCAGAAACAGACTCCATGAGGGTGATATGATGGCCCGACGTCCACAGGTGGGGGTTGTGCTTACAGCCCAACACCGTGCAGGACGTTTGGCATTTGCCAGAGAACACCAAGATTGGCAAATTCGCAACTGGTGCCCTGTGCTCTTCACAGATGAAAGTAGGTTCACACTGAGCACATGTGAAAGACGTGACAAAGTCTGGAGACGCCGTGGAGAACGTTCTGCTGCCTGCAACATCCTCCAGCATGACCGGTTTGGCATTGGGTCAGTAATGGTGTGGGGTGGCATTTCTTTGGAGGGCCGCACAGCCCTCCATGTGCTCGCCAGAGGTAGCCTGACTGCCATTAGGTACCGAGATGAGATCCTCAGACCCCTTGTGAGACCATATGCTGGTGCGGTTGGCCCCGGGTTCCTCCTAATGCAAGACAACGCTAGACCTCATGTGGCTGGAGTGTGTCAGCAGTTCCTGCAAGACGAAGGCATTGATGTTATGGACTGGCCCGCCCGTTCCCCAGACCTGAATCCAATTGAGCACATCTGGGACATCATGTCTCGCTCTATCCACCAACGTCACGTTGCACCACAGACTGTCCAGGAGTTGGCAGATGCTTTAGTCCAGGTCTGGGAGGAGATCCCTCAGGATACCGTCCGCCACCTCATCAGGAGCATGCACAGGCGTTGTAGGGAGGTCATACAGGCACGTGGAGGCCACACACACTACTGAGCCTCATTTTGACTTGTTTTAAGGACATTACATCAAAGTTGGATCAGCCTGTAGTGTGTTTTTCCACTTTAATTTTGAGTGTGACTCCAAATCCAGACCTCCATGGGTTTAAAAATGTGATTTCCATTTTTTTATTTTTGTGTGATTTTGTTGTCAGCACATTCAACTATGTAAAGAACAAAGTATTTCAGAAGAATATTAAATTAATTCAGATCTAGGATGTGTTATTTTTGTGTTCCCTTTATTTTTTTGAGCAGTTTATATATATATATATATATATATATATACAGTATATATAAAATGAGGCGACTGGAGGTAACTGAAAGGCTTTCCTCTATCGAGGTGTTGACATAGGCCCATGGGTGGTAAGAGACTAGTCCAAAGTGGTATTGTATAGTCATGGGCGTAACTACTAGATTAGAGAGTAGCAGACATGGCAGCTGCTATGGGCCCCAATAACTAAGGAGGCCAATCTTCACTCATACACTATGTACAATAAGTAATATACACTCACCCAAAGAATTATTAAGAACACCTGTTCTATTTCTCATTAATGCGATTATCTAGTCAACCAATCACATGGCAGTTGCTTCAATGCATTTAGGGGTGTGGTCCTGGTCAAGACAATCTCCTGAACTCCAAACTGAATGTCAGAATGGGAAAGAAAGGTGATTTAAGCAATTTTGAGCGTGGCATGGTTGTTGGTGCCAGACGGGCCGGTCTGAGTATTTCACAATCTGCTCAGTTACTGGGATTTTCACGCACAACCATTTCTAGGGTTTACAAAGAATGGTGTAAAAAGGGAAAAACATCCAGTATGCGGCAGTCCTGTGGGCAAAAATGCCTTGTGGATGCTAGAGGTCAGAGGAGAATGGGCCGACTGATTCAAGCTGATAGAAGAGCAACGTTGACTGAAATAACCACTCGTTACAACCGAGGTATGCAGCAAAGCATTTGTGAAGCCACAACACGCACAACCTTGAGGCAGATGGGCTACAACAGCAGAAGACCCCACCGGGTACCACTCATCTCCACTACGAATAGGAAAAAGAGGCTACAATTTGCACGAGCTCACCAAAATTGGACTGTTGAAGACTGGAAAAATGGTTTCTTGAACATGACAATGAGTTCACTGTACTAAAATGGCCCCCACAGTCACCAGATCTCAACCCAATAGAGCATCTTTGGGATGTGGTGGAACGGGAGCTTCGTGCCCTGGATGTGCATCCCTCAAATCTCCATCAACTGCAAGATGCTATCCTATCAATTTGGGCCAACATTTCTAAAGAATGCTATCAGCACCTTGTTGAATCAATGCCACGTAGAATTAAGGCAGTTCTGAAGGCAAAAGGGGGTCCAACACCGTATTAGTATGGTGTTCCTAAAAATTCTTTAGGTGAGTGTACGTAGAAAATGGAAGAGTGCATTACTATTTACATTATTTCTGTGCTGTTACATCACTATGCATATTACCATGCTATTGTGATATCACTGTAGCCTTATCATTGCATTTTGACATCACTATGTGTATTATGCTAGTGCAGTGACTTTATTGTGCACATTATCCTGCTACTATGACATCACTGTGTGCATTATCCCTGCGCATTAGGAAAACCAACATAAGCTTCTAATGTTCTGAACTTGCCACTGAAAGTGATCATGGTGGATTCAGGTCCCATTCCAAGTTTTGCTATGGAGCCCCATGGGTCCTCATTATACCGCTGTGTATAGTACAATCTCCAGTTTACGGTACAGTTTTCAGTTTATTGTGTAGCAATTTCACATAGTTTTTATGGTGTTCTTCTAGTAGCATTCATAATTCTGCAGCATTTTATATAGTTATAAATTGTACCTTGGCCTGTATTATTATTAAGTTTTTATTTTATTTTTTGCATTGTTTTGCATGTGTTTTTTACATAATAGTACCCACTATGAGTCAAACATAAGAGAGAAACATAATCCTGTTCACTTTGTGCTGACTTTCATTTCTCTATTTTTCCTTTCATTCCTATTTCACAATTTGGATTCCACAGCGCAAGAAACGAAATGTACCTTTGATAGGCTACTAGCTTAAAAATATCAAGCTCCTGCTGGGATCATCTATCACTCCATCTATTTTGAAACTGGTTTCCACATAATGACATACGTTGGGATGTGTTGGTTTTTCAAAGGGTTTTCATTACTCTGGTATCTTCCAAATAACAACATAGGTGGTTGTCATGTAATAGGACACAGCTGCCCCAAAATTAACTCAATTCTAACCACCAAAGATTCTCTTCCCCCTGATTTGCATACAAGTTCTTTATAATAATATTTTTAGAAAATGTTTTTTTTCTAAAAGCTTGTGGTCCTTCCATTGAAACATTTGATGATGCATGCCAGGCATAATACCACAAGAATCCTGCGTCAGATGTTTGCTTATAACTCTGACAAAGTCTTAGAAGAGGACTACATTTTCTGCTGTTTCAGCTAAACAAAGGCACATTCCCTTTCTTGAAAGGGGATGTCTGGGAGTTAAATATTGATGACTTCTCATCAGGACTAGTCATCAATATCTGATTGTAAGGGTTCAACACCTGGCATCACACTGATCAGCTGTTGGAACGGGCCACAGTGCTTGGGCTAGTGATGTGGCTTCTCCCTGTCCATCAGTCACATGGCCTTTCTGCAGTTCAGTCACTTTCAAGTGAATAGGATTGGGCTGCTATACCAAGCGCAACCTCTATTTAATGAACAGCACTGTGCTACGTTGCAACACGTATCTTTCAAACAGTTAATTGGCTGGGGGGATATGATATTACAATAATAACCTATCTATCTTGCAAAATACCTTTGGAGAGAATAGATGGTACTATCGTCACAAATGCTCTAACTGCAAATTCTAATATCTTGTTTCTAAAACCTTCTGTAACACCCCAGAGTGGTGTTACCACTCCTGCACCTGGCTTCTATCTGTGTCTGCTAACAATAATGTCATCTATGTAATCTGTTCCAGGTTCACCACACTGTGCATTTCTTATGTTTGCAACTGTTTATATGTAATGTGCCTGGTTCACCAGCAGGTGGCAGCAAATATGGCAGCGCTGCAGTTAGATAGAATGGAACCTTCCATTCCATTCTAAACCCCTCTGTGGAGAAGTGGGAGAGTCCCATTACCTGCAGGAAGGGTGGGGACCAGTGACAGTTATGTAGTCTAGCTTACCCCCTGCTAGGGGACAGGTGTGCAGGGCACGTCTCTGCTGGATGTTCCCAAGCCAGCCAGAGCACCCTAAGCTCTGCTGGCCATGGAGGCCAAAGATTAGAACCTCAGGAGCCAGGAGGGAAGTTCCCTGGCCTAATCTACAGACAGACCATACAAAGAGAAGTGCAGCATACAAGAAGAAGCAAAGTCATACAGTTAGCCTGTCAGTACAGCAGAGCCAGAGAGAAACAGATATAGCAGAGTTTGCCTGCCAGTTTTAATGCTAAAGCCTGCTGGGACCAAGATAAAGTCTATAAACCGTTTAGGAGAACATTTATGCAAAGTAAAGCTGCTATTCAACTACATACAAGGTCTAGATTAAATTTTTCTTGCAAATTCCTCAATTATTTCCCCTATTTATTGCTTCGGAGACAAAGCCTGGGGTCCAGCCGTATCCAGGTAGGAGCACTGTGACACACATAAATAGAGAACAGTTCCCGGCGAACATCGCTTGTTCGCCGCGGCAGGCGAACATATGCGATGTTCGGTCCGCCCCCTATACGTCATCATTAAGCAAACTTTGACCCTGTACCTCACAGTTAGCAGACACATTCCAGCTAATCAGCAGCAGACCCTCCCTCCCAGACCCTCCCACCTCCTATCAAAAAGCAAGGGCAGCATCCATCTTAGATTCATTCTGAAGCTGCAGTGTTAAGGCTACTTTCACACGAGCGTTCGGAGCGGATCCGTCTGATGTTTCATCAGACGGATCCGCTCCGATAATGCAGACGTTCGCATCCGTTCAGAACGGATGCGTCTGCATTAAAACTTAGAAAATTTTCTAAGTGTGAAAGTTGTCTGAGCGGATCCGTTCAGACTTTACATTGAAAGTCAATGGGGAACGGATCCGCTTGAAGATTGAGCCATATGGTGTCATCTTCAAGCGGATCCGTCCCCATTGACTTACATTGTAAGTGTGGACGGATCCGCTCGCCTCCGCACGGCCAGGCGGACACCCGAACGCTGCAAGCAGCGTTCAGGTGTCCGCTCACTGAGCGGAGCGGAGGCTGAACGCTGGCAGGCGGATGTATTCTCAGTGGTTCCGCCTCCACTGAGAATGCATTAGGGCCAGACGGATGCGTTCGGGGCCGCTCGTGATCCCCTTCAAACGGAGCTCACGAGCGGACACCCGAACGCTCGTGTGAAAGTAGCCTTAGTTAGAGCAGGGAGAGTGCTGCTGCTGCTGAATTAATAGGGAAATCGTTAGCTAGGCCAGTGTTCTGTGTCCACTCCAGTCCTCAAAGACTCATCTGCTGTAAGGACAGCGTCCTGACAGCACCCCAAAAAGCCCTTTTTAGGGCTGGTACATCAGTCTGCTTTTATTTATTTTTTCTATATATATATTGCAGTTGCCTGCCCGTGTGTGAGAGGCCACAGGCCCACAGACTGTACTGTGTGCACACCACTCATATCGGGTGGCACAGCACCTTGCAGATAAAAAAGTCATTAAATTTTTACCCTTTAATATAATTGCAGTTGCCTGCCAGTGAGTGTCAGGCCCACAGACTGTACTGTGCCCACTGCCCACCACTCATATAGGGTGGCAGATAAAAAAGAAATTTAATTTTTCCTCTGTAATATAAATGCAGTTGCCTGCCAGTGAGTGTCAGGCCCACAGACTGTACTGTGCCCACTGCCCACCACTCATATAGAGTGGCACAGCACCTTGCAGATAAAAAAGTCATTTAATTTTACCTCTGTAATATAATTGCAGTTGCCTGCCAGTGAGTGTCAGGCCCACAGACTGTACTGTGCCCACTGCCCACCACTCATATAGGGTGGCACAGCACCTTGCAGATAAAAAAAGTCATTTAATTTATCCTCTGTGTTGAGGAAGGGTTGAGACGTATGCATATATATCCATGCATGCCTGCAAACACGTGCGGGCATGTATGGTATATATATGCATACATTAAAGGGTTTCTGTCACCCCACAAAACTCTTTATTTTATTTTTGGATAGTTAGATTCCTTATAGCGCGATATTGGAGAATATAATAGTCTTACTTACTTTCATGCGGCCGATTCTTTAGAAAACGAAGTTTTATAATATGTAAATCAGGGCTCTACCAGCAAGTAGGGCGTCTACTTGCTGGTAGCCGCAGCAGAAAACCGCCCCCTGGCCGTGTTGATTGACAGGGCCAGCCGTGATCTCCTCCTCCGGCCGGCCCTGTCAGTATTTCAAAAATCGCGCGCCTCTGGTCATTCGGCGCAGGCGCTCTGAGATGAGGAGGCTCGTCTCCTCAGCACTCCCTCAGTGCGCCTGCGCCGATGACGTCTTCTCTTTCGGTGATGTCATCGGCGCAGGCGCACTGAGGGAGTGCTGAGGAGACGAGCCTCCTCATCTCAGAGCGCCTGCGCCGAATGACCAGAGGCGCGCGATTTTTGAAATACTGACAGGGCCGGCCGGAGGAGGAGATCACGGCTGGCCCTGTCAATCAACACGGCGAGGGGGCGGTTTTCTGCTGCGGCTACCAGCAAGTAGACGCCCTACTTGCTGGTAGAGCCCTGATTTACATATTATAAAACTTCGTTTTCTAAAGAATTGGCCGCATGAAAGTAAGTAAGACTATTATATTCTCCTATATCGCGCTATAAGGAATATAACTATCCAAAAAAAAAAAAAAGAGTTTTGTGGGGTGACAGAAACCCTTTAACCACCGCATCATGGGGTGATGTGCGCAGATGTGCCCAGCATCTGCGCACGTCTGCCCATGGTGATCCCCAGTGGCTCATGGTGGCCCCTGTGGCAAATATGTGGTCCCTGGAAGCTGTGCCCCCTTATAATCCCCCTTATATTAGTATATACATGTGCCCCCTTATATGTGTCCCCTTATAGTTAGTATATATTTCCTGTCCCTCTCATGTAGATATGTGTATATATATATATGGGGATGTGTGTATGCAGTGCATACATCTATCTCCCCCAGGTATATATATATATATATATATATATATATATATGTGGGCTTATAACTGCCCATTAATGATATTGTGTGTATGGACATGCATGTAGATGTGCCCCAAACATCTATATGGATGTATATACCTAAGTGCCCCCAGGTTGGGTAGTATGTATATGTGTACATATATATATATATATATATATATATAGATCAGCCTGGTTCGTTTATGATGTGGGAGTGTGCGATGTTATGTTGTAGCAGCTGGGGGCTTACAGCTTGTGCAGGAAGTCCTTTGTTTCAGTTCTAGCATTCCGTCACACGACCCCACGATGATGTCATCACCCTCCTGTTGAAGGAGGAGGAGGGGGGCTGGTTTTGGGCTATAAAACCCCAAACAGAACAGAGGTGAGGCCTCTTGCAACTAGACTAGACACATGGGAGAGTGCAGCTCCATTATGACCGCCTGGAAGAGGTCTACTAACGCTGGAAGGATTAAGTATATCCCCTGACCCCCGACCGCTATATCTCTCCCCTGGTTAACCCACACCCCTGGTCCTGTAACCCCTATATTTGTGTCCCTGATGGGCACCTTGGGCCCTGCCTTATAACCCTTGCCCCTGATGTGTACCCTGGGCCCTGATTTACCCTTGCCGTGTTACTGGACACCCTGATCCCCCAAACCCTTGCCTTATTGTATCCTTGTTTGTACCCCTGATCCTGTGCCACTGGTTCCCCTGATTGTATTTGTGGTTCAGTTACAATCTCACCCCTATTACTGTATTAGTGTCTGTGGACTACATACACTCCTGTAGTGCCACCGTGTAACCCTTTCCCTACCCTGATTAACCCCTGGTGGTAACCCCTGCTCAAACCCTGCCACCCCCCCCCCCCTCACTGTACACTTGCAGGGTATTTACCCTTGCATTGCTGTACAGTTCTGATATTATCCCCATTGTTAACCCTTTGTGTTTGTGGTCAGTTTACACCCCTGTAAGGCCACCATTAACCCTCGTCGTACCCCGTAGGGACAGTGAATAGTCAGGTGGGGTGGGTTGTTATTACTTGTATGTGTGAATTGTCTAGTTAGTTTATGGGTGGAATATGGGAATGTGTAGTGTAGTTTAGGATTGTATATTTAGTGCTGTATTGCTAGTGTATTGCGTGCGTTGTATATTGTAAGTAATAAATACTGTGTTACTTGTAACTATCTGTGTAACGTGTAGTTATTGGCGATAGTTAGTTAGGCGCATGCAGCTAGCGTAGTGATTAGTGTAAAGTATAGCAAAGGTATTGTGTTATTATTATATAAAGGCATAAATGGGCGGAGTTATCACTAGATGGCTCCTCCAATTTATGAATATTAATTATCGATATTTGCATAAATATTGGTGATTAATATTCTCCCTTTACACTCTGTAATATTATTGCAATTGCCTGCCAGTGTGTGTCAGGCCCACAGACTGTACTGTGCCCACTGCCCACCACTCATATAGGGTGGCAGATAAAAAAGTAATTACATTTTTCCTCTGTAATATAATTGCAGTTGCCTGCCAGTGAGTGTCAGGCCCACAGACTGTACTGTGCTCACTGCCTACCACTCATAACGGGTGGCACAGGACCTTGCAGATAAAAAAGTAATTTTATTTTTTCTCTGTAATATAATTGCAGTTGCCTGCCAGTGAGTGTCAGGCCCACTGACTGTACTGTGCCCACTGCCCACCACTCATATAGGGTGGCAAAGCACCTTGCAGATAAAAAAGTCATTTAATTTATCCTCTTTAATATAATTGCAGTTGCCTGCCAGTGAGTGTCAGGCCCACAGACTGTACTGTGCCCACTGCCCACCACTCATATAGGGTGGCAGATAAAAAAGAAATTAAATTTTTCCTCTGTAATATAATTGCAGTTGCCTGCCAGTGAGTGTCAGGCCCACAGACTGTACTGTGCACACCACTCATATAGGGTGGCACAGCACCTTGCAGATAAAAAAGTCATTTAATTTTTCCTCTGTAATATAATTTCAGTTGCCTACCAGTGTGTGTCAGGCCCACAGACTGTACTGTGCCCACTGCCTACCACTCATATAGGGTGGCACAGCACCTTGCAGATAAAAAGTCATTACATTTTTCCCTGAACTCGAAAAATTCTGAGGACATAGTTGACTGGCTTACACAGGACACCCAATCTTCTACAGCTTCCGCTCGTAACCTTGATGCACCATCCTCCTCCAGCTCAGCTTTGGGCACCTCTCATCTTACCACTCGCCCGCCTGCCGCCACCACCAACACTAGCACCACAGCCGCTTCACTTGATCTGTCAGAGGAGTTATTTACACATCAGTTGGAAGAAATGAGTGATGCGCAACTATTATTGTCAGAGGATTTAGATAACAGGGATATGTCAGTCAGGCAGCATTACACACATGGACGTATGGTGTGATAATGATGATATTGTACCCGCTGCTGCTTCCTTTGCTGAGTTGTCAGATACAAGTGAAGCGGTTGATGATGACGATATGTTCGTGGATGTCACGTGGGTGCCTGCTTGAAGAGAAGAAGAACAGGGGGAAATTTCAGAAGGGGAGACAGAGAGCAGGAGGAGACGAGTTGGAAGCAGGAGGAGGTCGTCGCAAGGAGCTAGTGGCACAGTCAGACAGCATGTATCGGCACCCGGGGTCAGCCAGACAGCACGCCAATCAACGCATGCTATTGCCACCACCAGAATGCCTTCATTGCAAAGCTCAGCGGTGTGGCATTTTTTTTGTGTGTCTGCCTTTGATAACAGTGATGCCATTTGGAACCTGTACCAAAAGAAACTGAGTCGTGGGAAGTCCAACACCCACCTAGGTACAACTGCTTTGCAAAGGCACATGATCTCACATCACAAACGCCTATGGGATCAACACATGATGAGTACAAGCAGCACACAAACTCAAAGCCACCATCCTCCTCCTGGTCCAGCATCTTCAGCCACGTCAACCACTGCTGTCCTCCTTGCCCCCTCTCAACCACCCGCCACTCTGCCTCTCACCTTCAGCAGTTCCTGCTCATCTGCCCACAGTCAGGTGTCTGTCAAGGAAATGTTTGAGCGTAAGAAGCCAATGTCACAGAGTCACCCCCTTGCCCGGCGTCTGACAGCTGGCTTGTCGGAACTCTTAGCCCGCCAAATGTTACCATGCAAGCTGGTGGAGTCTGAGGCCTTCAAAAAATTTGTAGCTATTGGGACACCGCAGTAGAGGGTACCCGGCAAATTTTTTTTTCACAAAATGCAATCCCCAACCCGTACTCTATTGTGGAAAAGGAAGTCATGGCATGTCTGGCACACAGTGTTGGGGCAAGGGTCCATCTGACCACTGATGCCTGGTCTGCAAAGCACGGTCAGGGCAGGTATATCACGTACACTGCGCATTGGGTCAACCTGCTGACGGCTGCCAAGCATAGAATGCGTGGCTCTGCAGAGGAGTTGGTGACACCGCCACGACTTGCAGGCAGGCCTTCTGCCACCTCCTCTACTCCTCCTACTCCATCCTCTTCGCTAACCTCCTCGGCTGAGTCCTCTTCTGCTGCTGCGTCTTTCTCCACATCAACTTCACCCCCCCAGATCCACAGGGGCTATTCCACATCCCGGATACGACAGTGTCACGCTGTCTTGGGGTTGACTTGCCTGAAAGCAGAGAGTCACACCGGACCAGCACTCCTGTCAGCCCTGAACGCACAGGTGGATCAGTGGCTCACTCCGCACCAACTGGAGATCGGCCAAGTGGTGTGTGACAACGGAAGCAATTTGTTGGCGGCATTAAATTTGGGCAAGTTGACACATGTGCCGTGCATGGCACATGTGTTGAATCTGAATGTACAACGCTTTGTGCATAAGTACCCTGGCTTACAGGACGTCCTCAAGCAGGCCAGGAAGGTGTGTGGCCATTTCAGGCGTTCCTACACGGTCATGGCGCACTTTTCCGATATTCAGCGGCGAAACAACATGCCAGTGAGGCGCTTGATTTGCGACAGCCCGACACGTTGGAATTCAACACTTCTAATGTTCGACCGTCTGCTCCAACAAGAAAAAGCCGTCAATGAGTATTTGTATGACCGGGGTGCTAGGACAGCCTCTGCGGAGCTGGGTATTTTTTTTGCCACGTTACTGGACGCTCACGCGCAATGCCTGTAGGCTCATGCGTCCTTTTGAGGAGGTGACAAACCTAGTCAGTCGCACCGAAGGTACCATCAGCGACATCATCCCATTTGTTTTCTTCCTGAAGCTTGCCCTGCGAAGAGTGCTGGATCAGGCCGTAGATGAGCGTGAAGAGAAAGAGGAAGAGTTGTGGTCACCATCACCACCAGAAACAGCCTTATCATCGCTTGCTGGACCTGCGGCAATGCTGGAAGAGGAGTCTGAGGAAGAGGAGTCAGAGGAGGAATGTGGCTTTGAGGAGGAGGAAGACCAACCACAGCAGGCATCCCAGGGTGCTCGTTGTCACCTATCTGGTACCCGTGGTGTTGTACGTGGCTGGGGGGAAGAACAGACCTTCAATGAGATCAGTGAGGAGAAGGAACGGGACATGAGTAGCTTGGCATCCAACCTTGTGCAAATGGGGTCTTTCATGCCTGTTGAGGGACCCTTGTATAAAAAGGCTGAAGGAGAACGACCTGTACTGGGTGGCCACGCTACTAGACCCCCGGTATAAGCAGAAAATGGCTGAAATGTTACGGAATTACAGGAAGTCAGAAAGGATGCAGCAGTTCCAAAACAAGTTAAAAAGTATGCTTTACACAGCGTATAAGGGTGATGTCACAGCACAGCGGGAATCTAACAGGGGAAGAGGTGAAAGTAATCCTCCTCCTACCACGACCACGCCGGCAAGGACAGGAGGCTTTACAGACCTGTTGTTGATGGAGGACATGCAGAGCTTTTTATGTCCTACGCATCACCACAGCCCTTCGGGGTCCACCCTCAGAGAACGACTAGACCGACCGGTAGCAGACTACCTCGCCTTAACTGCAGATATCGACACTCTGAGGAGCGATGAACCCCTTGACTACTGGGTGTGCAGGCTTGACCTGTGGCCTGAGCTATCCCAATTTGCGATAGAACTTCTAGCCTGCTCCGCTTCAAGTGTCCTGTCAGAAAGGACCTTCAGCGCAGCAGGAGGTATTGTCACTGAGAAGAGAAGTCGCAGAGTTCAAAAAAGTCTAGATTACCTCACCTTTATTAAGATGAATGAGGCATGGATCCCGAAGGGACTGACAGTGGGGGATGCATTTGACTAAAAAAGGTCTGATGAGATGCCTTGGGCTATAAAATGGTCCACACGCTGGTGTATTTAATCTCTGCATGCCGGATGACTTGCGTGACTTCTCCTCCACCAACTAGGGTTTAAGCCGCAATGTTTTAGTACACTTTCTGCCTGGAAAACAGCGGCTGCAACAATACCTAATTTTGAAGGCATGTGTACATGCCAAATTTTTCTGGCCTCTGGTGCTGCAATGTGGCTGCAAAAACAAAACAAACAAAAAAGGCACATACATGTGTCAATTGCCCTTCGTGATCGTTACCTTGTTGTTGTGAAGGGACTTGCTTATCACAATGAAGCGATCACCTCTATGAGTGTGTTGGCAATGGCAATGTTGGCACACCCCAGATGATAAGGTCATTGCTTCATTGTGAACACACCAAAAGCGATCGGCTGGATAATTTTGCATAGAAAAAACATACATTTTCTTTGTAATCATCTAAGGTGATCATTAAAGCCTACTGGGCCCACACTGCAGAATCATTGTTTTCTGGGTCACTTAACTGTCGCTGAACTACCTCAGCACGATCATAGGCTTTGAAAAACCGCCATCGCCTGCAATCTCCCAAACGTGCGCACGAGCACAGTCATCACTACACCAAGATTGACGCATAGAGGAATAAAATTTATGTCATGAGTGTGTCAACTATTGACAACTCTTTGCGGTTGTCTAAAATCTATTCGATACACGTCCCCTGATAGGGGATGTAACATGGATTAAACTGATAAGAATAGTACTACTTAACACACCACTCATATACAGTACAGACCAAAAGTTTGGACACACCTCATTCAAAG
The DNA here is from genome assembly GCF_905171765.1 of Bufo bufo. Taxonomy (NCBI): domain Eukaryota; kingdom Metazoa; phylum Chordata; class Amphibia; order Anura; family Bufonidae; genus Bufo; species Bufo bufo. The sequence goes on along the minus strand of NC_053389.1, from coordinate 91,894,096 downwards.
AGTTTTCTTTATTTTCATGACTATGAAGGCATCAAAACTATGAATTAACACATGTGGAATTATATACATAACAAACAAGTGTGAAACAACTGAAAATATGTCATATTCTAGGTTCTTCAAAGTAGCCACCTTTTGCTTTGATTACTGCTTTGCACACTCTTGGCATTCTCTTGATGTGCTTCAAGAGGTAGTTTTTCCAGTTACAAAGCAAGGGTTAATTGCCAAATCAAACTCAATATTTATGGCTCTGATTCTGTCGTTTACAGAAACACCCCATATGTGGTCGTAAACCGCTGTACGGGCACATGGCATGGCGCAGAAGGAAAGAAATGCCATACAGTGTTTGGAAGGCAGATTTTGCTGGACTGGTTTTTTGACACCATGTCCCATTTGAAGCCCCCCTGATGCACCCCTAGAGTAGAAACTCCAAAAAAATCACTACGGGATAGGGTGGCAGTTTTATTGGTACTATTTTAGGGTACATATGATTTTTGGTTGCTCTATATTACACTTTTTGTGAGGCAAGGTAACGAGAAATTGCTGTTTTGGCACCGTTTTTATTTTTTGTTATTTACAACATTCATATGACAGGTTAGATAATGTGGTATTTTTATAGACCAGGTTTTCACGGACGCGGCGATACCAAATATGTATACTTTTTTTTATTTATGTAAGTTTTACACAATGATTTCTTTAAAGAATAAAATCATGTTTTAGTGTTTCCATAGTCTGAGAGCTATAGTTTTTTCAGTTTTTGAGCGATTATCTTGGGTAGGGCATGATTTTTGCGGGATGAGATTACGGTTTTATTGGCACTATTTTGGGGTGCGTATGACTTTTTGATCGCTTACTATTACACTTTTTGTGATGTAAGGTGACAAAAAATTGTTTATTTAGCACAGTTTTCATTGTTTATTTTTTACGGTGTTCGTCTGAGGGGTTTGGTCATGTGATATTTTTATAGAGTCGGTCGATACGGACGTGGTGATAACTAATATGTATACTTTTTTATTTATTTATGTAAGTTTTACACAATAATATCATTTTTTAAACAAAAAAAATATCATGTTTTAGTTTCTCCATACTCTGAGAGCCATAGTTTTTTTTCAGTTTTTGGGTGATTATCTTAGGTAGGGTCTAATTTTTTGTGGAATGAGATGACAGTTTGATTGGCACTATTTTGGGGTGCATATGACTTTTTGATCGCTTGCTATTACACTTTTTGTGATGTAAGGTGACAAAAAATGGTTTATTTAGTACAGTTTTTATTTTTTTATTTTTTACTGTGTTCATCTGAGGGGTTAGTTTATGTGATATTTTTATAGAGCCGGTCGATACAGACGCGGCGATACCTAATATGTATCCTTTTTTTATTTATGTGAGTTTTAAACAATAACAGCTTTTTTAAAACAAAAAAAAATGATGTTTTAGTGTCTCCATAGTCTGAGCCATAGTTTTTTTTATTTTTTAGGCGATTGTCTTAGGTAGAAGCTAATTTTTTGCGGGATGAGGTGACGGTTAGATTGGTACTACACTGCTCAAAAAAATAAAGGGAACACTTAAACAACACAATGTAACTCCAAGTCAATCACACTTCTGTGAAATCAAACTGTCCACTTAGGAAGCAACACTGAGTGACAATCAATTTCACATGCTGTTGTGCAAATGGGATAGACAACAGGTGAAAATTATAGGCAATTAGCAAGACACCCCCAATAAAGGAGTGGTTCTGCAGGTGGTGACCACATACCACTTCTCAGTTCCTATGCTTCCTGGCTGATGTTTTGGTCACTTTTGAATTCTGGCGGTGCTTTCACTCTAGTGGTAGCATGAGACGGAGTCTACAACACACACAAGTGGCTCAGGTAGTGCAGCTTATCCAGGATGGCACATCAATGCGAGCTGTGGCAAGAAGGTTTGCTGTGTCTGTCAGCGTAGTGTCCAGAGCATGGAGGCGCTACCAGGAGACAGGCCAGTACATCAGGAGAGCAAGGAGGAACAGGAGGAGCACTGCCAGAGCCCTGTAAAATGACCTCCAGCAGGCCACAAATGTGCATGTGTCTGCTCAAACGGTCAGAAACAGACTCCATGAGGGTGATATGAGGGCCCGACGTCCACAGGTGGGGGTTGTGCTTACAGCCCAACACCGTGCAGGACGTTTGGCATTTGCCAGAGAACACCAAGATTGGCAAATTTGCCTCTGGCGCCCTGTGCTCGTCACAGATGAAAGCAGGTTCACACTGAGCACATGTGACAGACGTGACAGAGTCTGGAGACGCCGTGGAGAACGTTCTGCTGCCTGCAACATCCTCCAGCATGACCGGTTTGGCATTGGGTCAGTAATGGTGTGGGGTGGCATTTCTTTGGAGGGCCGCACAGCCCTCCATGTGCTCGCCAGAGGTAGCCTGACTGCCATTAGGTACCGAGATGAGATCCTCAGACCCCTTGTGAGACCATATGCTGGTGCGGTTGGCCCTGGGTTCCTCCTAATGCAAGACAATGCTAGACATCATGTGGCTGGAGTGTGTCAGCAGTTACTGCAAGACGAAGGCATTGATGCTATGGACTGGCCCGCCCGTTCCCCAGACCTGAATCCAATTGAGCACATCTGGGACATCATGTCCCGCTCTATCCACCAACGTCACGTTGCACCACAGACTGTCCAGGAGTTGGCAGATGCTTTAGTCCAGGTCTGGGAGGAGATACCTCAGGAGACCGTCCACCACCTCATCAGGAGCATGCCCAGGCGTTGTAGGGAGGTCATACAGGCACGTGGAGGCCACACACACTACTGAGCCTCATTTTGACTTGTTTTAAGGACATTACATCAAAGTTGGATCAGCCTGTAGTGTGTTTTTCCACTTTGATTTTGAGTGTGACTCCAAATCCAAACCTCCATGGGTTACAAAATGTGATTTCCATTTTTTTATTTTTGTGTGATTTTTTTGTCAGCACATTCAACTATGTAAAGAACAAAGTATTTCAGAAGAATATTTAATTCATTCAGATCTAGGATGTGTTATTTTTGTGTTCCCTTTATTTTTTGGAGCAGTGTATATTGGTGGGCAAACACCTTTTTGATCGCTTGCTGTTGTACTTTTTGTGATGTAAGGTGATCAAAAAATTGTTTATTTAGCACAGTTTTTATTTTTTATGGTGTTCATCTGAGGGGTTAGGTCGTGTGATATGTTTATAGAGCCGGTCGATACGGACGCGGAGATACTTAATATGTCAACTTTTTTATTTCCCCCTATTTTTTACCATTTTTTTTTTTACTTTATTTGCGGAAAATTAAATTTTTGTTTATTTTTACTTGAAACTTTTAATTTTTTGGGAGAAAAACTTTATTTTTTCAACTTTTTTTTACTTTATTTTTTGTCCCACTTTGGGACTTCAACTTTTACTAATCCTTTACAATGCATTCCAATACTTCTGTATTCATACAGCTTCCGGCCTGTGAGATCCAGGGGGCTGCGCGGCGGTGATCGGAAATACACAGGATGTACCGGTACGCCCTGTGTCCTTAAGTACCGGGACATCAGGGCGTTCGGGTACGCCCTGTGTCCGGAACAGGTTAAAGTCACTCTTTATTAAGTGCACATTGAAAGTTGTAGTACATCCAGAAGTCATTATATACAATACAATTTCACTTCTCAGTTGATGGGGTAGAGTGGCTGGTAAAGAGGCAGATAATAGGACCTCTAGAATGCTATCTTGCTGAGGTCTCTCTCCTCAACTTCTGGCTAATAGTGATGAGCGGCAGGGGCAATATTCAAATTTGTGATATTTCGTGAATATTTGGGCGAATATTTGTCATATATTATTATAGATTATTTTCTTGATTGCGAAAATCGGCAATGTAATATGCGCGTATTGCACGTGCAATACAGGCGTGGGTCACAGTTGCTACATTTTTCAAGCTGGAGAAAATGGTTGGCACGGCATAACATTACAATAGCTTAATCTGCGGATAGAGGGCTCCAATGTATTTGCGATTGCGCAAAACTGCAATTAATGATGCGCATATTTTGGCGCATAATGTGCAACTTCACATTTTAGCAGGTCTGACTACATATTACTGATTGGTGCACTAAGTATTGTCAGCTACACTATATCACTATCTAGCCTACACTGACTATCTCCCACTAACTAGCTGTATTATATACAGTGGATATAAAAAGTCTACACACCCCTGTTAAAATGTCAGGTTTCTGTGATGTAAAAAAATTAGACAAAGATAAATCATTTCAGAACTTTTTCCACCTTTAATGTGACCTATAAAGTGTACCACTCACGGATCCGTCCAGGCATTGCACTAAGAATCACTGCACACTTCACTTATTTGGGCAGTCCCGGGGCCAAAACTGACCAAATAACTCAAGTAGGAACTCAGCCTTATAGGTCGATGTTAGCATCAAGAAGAAGCGCACTCCTTTTACACCGTCATCAGCTGATTCCACATAGATGTCTACAGAACCTGTTCTATTAAACGCTTATACAAGTAGAGCCCCCCGACAGAGAGGAGAGGGTGTCAGCAGTGTGTGTGGACATCACTGATTATTTTGCCCTTCCTCTGATCCGTCAGAACAATAACTCACAAAAACCTGATCCTGTCTATGGAGCATCCACCTTCACTCAGTCAGCATTTGGTCAGTAATACATCAGTATTGCTAATGCCAAAAAATGGATCCAAAACTGATATGACACGTGAACTTATTATTTGCATGTCTTCTGTGTTTTGTACCCACTCCTGCTTTTGGCTACCAAATCATAAGCCAATTCTGATGGGACCATACAGGCCTTACAGCTGCTACACTGACAGAATCCGTTGTGCGACTCATTTTTCCTTCCTTCTGACAGATCAGAGGAAGGATTAAATAAATGATGATGTCAGTCAAACCAAAAAGGCTAAATAGTGGCCCATCAATGAGGTAAGGAGGGTGGGATTAGCATGAGGAGACCACAGAGTGGCCCAATGACAGAGTCTGTAGGGGCCGAAGCATCAAGAGGCCGCAGAGTGGCACAATAAGAGAGTATGTAGGTGGCTGCAGCATGAGAAGACCACAGAATGGCAAGGTGACATAGTGGTGAGTAGTGTTGGCCGCGAATATTCAAATCGCAATTTTCATTGCGAATATCGCAAACTTCGAGAATTTGCAAATATTTTGAATATAGTGATATTTTTTTTTTTTACTTGAACACATGATCCCTCCCTGCTTCTTGCTTGTGAACCAATAAGAAGGCTGCAATATCTTTGTCAGAGATTAGCAACATCCCTAGCAACCAATAGAAAAGTTCCCTACCCCTTTACTACTGTATATAAGAACCTCCCCAGCAGCCATTCTTTTGCATTTATAAGGCTACCTTCACACTAGCGTTTTGGCTTTCCGTTTGTGAGATCCGTTCAGGGCTCTCACAAGCGGTCCAAAACGATCGGTTTGTGCCCTAATACATTTCTGAATGGAAAAGGATCCGCTCAGAATGCATTAGTTTGCATCAGTTCAGTCTCCATTCCGCTCTGGAGGCGAACTACAAAACGCTGCCTGCAAACGGCAATCTGGCACAATAGAAAACGGATCCGTCTCCCATTGACTTTCAATGTAGTTCATGACGGATCTGTCTTGGCTATGTTACTGATAATGCAAACGGATCCGTTCATGACGGATGTATGTGGTTGTATTATTGTAACGGATTCGTTTTTGCAGATCCACCGGATCAGCCCAAAATGCGAGTGTGAAAGTAGCCTAAGAGAGACAGCAGTGTCATTGCTGTGCTCTGTGCTTTGGTGTGTCAAACTCAGTACATTAGATAGTTAGTTAGTTAGTTAGTTATTTAGTTAGTTAGCTTATATATAATGCAGCTAGTTAGTGGGAGATAGTCAGTGTAGGTTAGATCCTGATATAGTGTAGCTGATAGGTTCCAGTGCAGGGTGTTAGTTAGTGTGATATGGTAGGTTCTGCTGTCCATACATACATGCTACAGACACAGTGTTATGATGTCACAAGTAGGGTTGAGCGAACCCGAACTGTAAAGTTCGGGTTCGTACCGAACTTTAGGATTTTTGTTCAATTTCTTTTATTCGAAAAGAGCCAAGAAATAGAACAGTGCATCAGAGACGTAAACACTCGTTAACAGTCGTAGCAGTGTACAGTAAATGCATACAATCAGATGTCATAGATATGAGAGTAATAAGATGCACAGGAGGGCGTATCCAGTAATCAATTCTTATAGAATAAGTGGCACAACAAAATCTGATATCATATGCCTAGGAGTAAGCCGCTCTGATGTGTACATACAAAAGAAACAGATGACATAGATGAGGATATAGACAGAGAACAGATGAGGGGGGAAGGGGAAGGGAACTCCTGATCACAAACATAAAGAAACAAAAAAAACAGAAAAATGTATTTCAACTGAAGTGAGCCAGTCTAGAAGAATAACATAAAAATATACCCAGTTCAAAAGGGATTAATTTCTAGATATAGGATAGTGGATATCTAGGGAAGGGGCCGATATCTCCTTAGGGACTGGCACCATCTCTGTTCAGCCAATTGATAAATTCGCTAGAACCCTTAAACATAATCCAGGGAGTCCAGATTTTCAAGAATTTGGTGGAATTACCCAAGTCCTCCGCCCAGAGTTCCTCCATTCTATTGATTTTCTCAAAGGTTATTAGCCAGTCCCTAAGGAGGGGGGCAGATGTGGATTTCCAGAATCTGGGTATAACCAGACGAGCGGCTTGGACAAAGAATCTCAATAGGCCTTTTCTCAGGGTGGAGACAGAGCCAGGGAACATGGAAAGTAAAGCACCCTCTGGCGTCCATCTAGTAGAACTGGCACAAACCAAATCATAGAGGTCATTGATAGCTTCCCAGAACGGTGTAATTCTGTTGCAAAACCACCAAATATGGGACATATTGCCCTCCTCACTACCACATCTCCAACAAGTGTCGGGGCATGTGGGAAGGAAGGAATGCAACAAGGCCGGGGTCCTGTACCACCTAGATAACACTTTAAAATTATTTTCCTGAAGTCCACAGCTGATCGAAGACTTATAAGATAGCTCAAATGCCTTCTCCCACTGGTCAGCAGGAAATGTCTTTCCCAGTTCTCTCTCCCATACCTTTACATAGGGTAAAGTGGAGATGGTGTCGTCTTTCCCCTGGAGTAGCCCGTAAGTCAGAGACACTAAATGTGTAGGAGGGGACATTTGAGTACACAATGATTCAAAAGCGGTAAGATCTCTAGCTAGAGCTGTCTTGGGGCCTAAAGAGGATATGTAATTTTTAAGACTATTGTACCGAAACCACGCCCCTTGCGACGAACCCTCCGCAAAGAAGGATAGCGGACGTAAAGTACCCTTCTCCATAACTGAAGATAAAGTAGGATTACCTGCCAGTTCCAAACCCAGAAACGACTTACTCTTCATGCCCAGAGGGAAATCAGGGTTATTAAAAAGAGGGGTTAGGGGGCTAGGGAGTTGGGTAAGGCCAAGTGGTATTGCAATTTTATCCCAAATCTTCAGAACACCCGAGGTCAAGAGGGGGAGACGCGGGGGTCTTTTAGACCGAGAGATCCATAGCAGGTTATGGGCTGGGAACCCAACCTCGTGTTTCTCCAACTGGATCCACCTCTTAGATTGACCGTTATAAAACCAATCCAGTATGTATGAGAGGATGGACGCTTTGTGGCAATTTGGCAGGTCTGGGACTCCCGCGCCCCCCCTTGATCTGCATCTCACCAAAAATCTCATCCCTATCCTAGGAGAAGATCCTGCCCAGATAAATTTAAGGAACATAGATCTAAGGGTTCTGAAGAAGATACCTGGAAGAGGTATGGGGATAGTGCGGAACAGGTACAAGATGCGAGGTAGAATATTCTTTTTGAGCGTATGAATCCTACCGAACCAGGATAATGGAAGCCCTTTCCAGCCCCCTTAAGTCCTTTTTGATGTACTCTATAAGGGGGCTAAAGTTCAGGGGAAACAAATCTGCCAGGTCGGAAGGAATAACCGTGCCCAGGTAAGATATATGGCCACGCGCCCACCGGAACGGAAAAGAGGTTTGTAAGTTGTTGACCAGATCCTGGGGTAAGGTGATATTAAGGACCTCCGATTTATGGAGATTAACTTTAAAATTGCTGAGGTCTCCAAAGGTCGAGAACTCCCTCAATATATTTGGAAAGCCAATTAACGGGTCTGTACAGTAGACAAGGAGGTCATCTGTGTATATGGCTATTTTCGACTCCAGGTCTCCCATCTTAAGGCCTTTGATAGACTCATTAGCCCTAAGAGCTCTAGCTTAAAATTCCATGACCATAATGTACAACAGAGGGGAAAGAGGACACCCTTGTCTGGTGCCATTATGGATACGGAAAGGAGTCGATAAATATCCATTAACTCGGACCTGGGTGCTAGGGTCACGGTAGAGTGCTAAGATTCTATCCATCATACCGGGGCCAAAACCAAACGCCTTCAGGGACTCATGTAGAAAGGACCAGTCCACGCGATCGAACGCTTTCTCTGCGTCGATCGATAAGAGACACAAAGGAGACCCCAATCTTTTAGCTCTGTTAATGATGGCCATAGATCGAATGGTGTTATCGCATGTTTCCCTCCCCGTGACAAAGCCCGCCTGGTCCACGTGAATCAGTGATGACATAAACGGTTTCAATCTGTCCGCAAGAATTTTTGCGTATATCTTCACATCCACGTTGATCAGGGATATAGGGTGATAATTGCTACATGCTAACGGGTCTTTCCCCGGTTTTGGTATAACACAAGTTACACATTCTGGTAAAAGGAGGGGCTATCTCTTCCATAAAATGTTTGTAAAAACGAGGCGTAAAGCCGTCAGGGCCTGGACTTTTACCAACTATTAATCCTCTGATCGTTTTGTGAACCTCCAATTCCGTTATCTCTCCCTCTAATTCCTCTCTATGATCAGAGGATAACTTAGGGCCGAGTAATCCAGCCATATAGTCCCTAATCTTTTTGATTTTGGATTCATTGGATAAATCTGCAAACTTCCCTCTCAGATTATACAACTCCTCGTAGTAAGAGCGGAATTCTTGGAGTATATCCCCAGTTGCGTGGATACGTCCCCCCGATCTACGATTTAGGGCAGGAATAAATGAAGCGTTCATTTTGGGCGGCAGCATTCTCGCTAGCAATCTACCGCTTTTATCCCCGTGGCCGTAGAAAAGTTTCTGCAGCTTGTCCCTAGCGCCCAGGTATTTTTGATCGATTATCTTCCGGAGAGCTGTACGGGTCTCACAGAGCCCCTGGAAATCCTCACTAGACATTGACCTCTTATGCTTCTGTTCCAGACCCGCCAATTTCAGCAGTAATGCTTTGATCTCCCCAGCTCTGATTTTCTTAAGTCTAGAAGCGTGTAGAATAAGTCTACCTCTAATCACACATTTTAATGCCTCCCATTGAATGGTCAGGCTAGAGGGGTCGGATTCATGGTTCAGGGCAAAGTCAGAAAGGGCGGATTTAATGTCAGCTGCACAGACAGGATCTCTAAGTGTATTATCATTAAGTTTCCAGGAACTAAATGATCTGGAGGAGTCTCCAATGTCTAGGGCTACCCAGGTCAGGGAGTGATCTGAAAATAATGCAGGTTCAATGCCCGCAGCGGGTGTGAGTCAAGCAAAGAATGAGAAATAAAAATATAGTCTAAGCGGTGGTACGTGTTGTGGGAGGCAGAGAAGAATGTGTAATCCTTCGTGGTGGGAAAAAGTATGCGCCAAACATCTATTAGTCTGAGGGATCGGAGATGTCTCTTAAAACCACTGGCCACCCCAGGGGAAACAGAGGACCTACCGGAGGAGGCATCCAAGGATACATCCAAGGGGAAGTTAATATCCCCACCTAGGATGATCGGCAAGCCATCAGCGAAGTCGGTCAGTGCAGAGAACATCTTGGAGGCAAAGCGGGAGTGCCCTGTATTGGGAAAGTAGACATTGGCAATTATTAGGAGTTTAGAAGCTAGAGAGACCTTAATGAAAAGAAAACGACCAGAGCTATGAGAAACCGTGTCCAATATTTCACATGGTACTGATTTGTGTATGGCAATGGACACACCCCGGGATTTAGACTCTGAGTGTGTGCAGTGCGACCAGGTCGTGTAATACCTATTTTTGCAGGATGGCACATGTCCAGTTTTGAAATGGGTTTCCTGCAAGAGAGCTATCAAGATCTTTTGTTTATGCATGCTATAGAGAATTTGGTTACTCTTGGCTGGCTCATTGAGACCGTTCACATTGTAAGAGCTGATTCTAATAGATGCCATATAGAATAGCACATATTAAGAATCTATATGTAGGTTTGTCAGGAATGGACAGGGGGAGGGAAAAACAAAAGGGAAGACTAGACATGACAGGGTAGACAGAGCAGAAGCACACATTAAACATATAAAACAATAACCAGTGGCGTCCAGCCTGAGGTATTAACATCTCAGGGATATCTTCAGCCACACTTAGGAGATAGAAGCGATGAAAGCCCAAGGTGAGCCAGCATCCTCCCACCACTCAATACTAAGGTATAACTGTTATAGAGCTATTTGGTAAACGTGGTCCTGCCCCTATACTAGCCCAACCAGTGGAACCAAGGACAAGGGCAGAGCCATAAAGAACTAAAAACTGCACATAACACCCGCAGGGGTAAAAAGGCTAGTGGCTTCTAGTTATGTACTAGAGGTAGAAACCGAATACATGAACCACAATTAGTGCAAAACGGTTGCAAGAGACCCACTTAGAGAGTAGGCACAATAATGTCCAGCACAGACTAAATATACAGAGCTTCTCACGGCGTCTTCCTCGCTTTCGACGAACGTGGTGAGACTTGCATCCACTGCGCTCTATCTGGCAGCTGTGCAGGGGATGGCATCGTCGGCCAGTCTGGGAGGGAGACCTTGGGTAGCGAGAAAGTCTCTAAGAATTTAGGGAGGTCTTCAATATCACGGAACGTCGCCATCTTGCCGTCCTTCTTGGCGTGTAGTTGAAAAGGGTAGCCCCAGCGGTATATTATGTCCTTCTCTTTTAGCAGGGCAGGAATAGGGCGTACCGCTCTGCGGAGCTGGAGTGTCCTTCTCGACAGGTCAGGGAGAATCTGGATTTGAGCCCCCTGATAGGATAAATCCTCAGATTGTCGTGCGGCCCTCATAATGTCCTCCTTAATTTTGAAAAAGTGCACGCGGCAAACTATGTCGCGCGGTCTGTTGGGGTCGGCAGATTTGGGCCCTAGAGCCCTGTACACTCGATCAAGTTCAATGGGGGTATCTTCTGACTTTTGTAACAGAGAACTGAATAGCGCCTGGACAGTGGCTTCCAAGTCAGACGGCGCGACGGACTCCGCAAGCCCCCTTATCCGGAGGTTATTCCTCCGGTGGCGGTTATCGATATCATTGATATGAGATAATATTTGGGAGATCTGCGTGGAGTGCGCAGAGACCACTTGCTGGTGGTCTGCAAGGTGTTCAAATACTGCCTCCTGCGTTTTCTCAGAGGCCTCCACCCGGTGACCCAAATGAATAATTTCCCCCTTTAGTACCTCCATCTCCGATTTATAGGTTTGTTCAAGCCGGGAAACCGAGTGAGCTAAGTCCTCTTTTGTAGGGAGCGCACGCAGCTGCGCTTGTAGGTCCCAGCCGATATCGGAGGCACTTGAGGAGGGGCTCCTGGAGTCGGTGTCCGAGGGAGCCGAGCGGGAGCCGCGGTCTGGAAGCGGCATGGAGGAGCCGGCGGCCATCTTGGGAGCTCCTTGCTGTCCCACTGTGTTCTGCCGGGAGCCGAAAAATCTCTGGATTCCGGCCCTGTCACATTGCTGGTCGGTCTCTGCTGTGCTCTTTGCAGTTTTCCTGCCCATTTTGATCGGGTTATGGCAGCTTTGATAACCGGGAAATAGCTGTGTAAGCTCGAGTGGCGGGAGAGATGCAGCGACACACGTCCTACTCAGCCATGAGCAAGCCACGCCCCCCACTTTAGGATTTTTGGACCCCGGACCCGAACCCGAACATTTTAGTAAAAGTTCGGGTTCGGTGTTCGGCGCTTTCTTGGCGATTTTCAAAAGGCTGCAGAGCAGCCAATCAACAAGTGGTTAACTGTCTGACCTTAGAAGCCATCACAGCCATGCCTACTAATAGCAGCATGTGACACAGCCTCTATATAAGCTTGGGTCACATAGCGCTGCACATCACTCTGCTGTTACAAGTGTAGGGAGAGGATGCTGCTGGACTTGTGATTTCAGGGAGAGAATAGGAGAGAATCTAACTCAGCGATCTACCTAGAAATAGTTGTGTGGATGCAGGGCACAATCGTTTTACCCTGCCCTGAGCTCATTGACAAAAAAACCTAACTTTTATAATTCTGTTAGTTAGGTGGGTGGCGGCGGCGGCCATTTTATGCAAGCTCAGTGCACCAGCACTGCATCTGAGCTTTTGGGACATTGCAAATCACCATTTTTTTTGTCAAACTACAACATCTGGATTAGTCAGTGTGCAATTTAAGATAGAAATACACCCATCATTTTCTAGGGGTTTTAAAAACACACTTTTTTGCCAAAAAACTGTATTTTCCTGATCTGCAAGTGTTAAATTCAAGTTTAATATATACAGCTTTCATATTCTGTTACCAAAAAAATACTTTTTTGGCAATCTACAACATCTGGATTAGTCAGTGTGCAATTTAAGCTAGAAATACACCCATCATTTTCTGGGTTTTTAAAAACTTTTTTTTGCCAGGTTAAGCATATACACATTACTTATACACAGTTGCCTCAGACAGCATCATACAGTGGCATTTGTCACCATAGGCTTCCATTGTAAAATAAAAAAATAAAATAAAAATATACAGATCCGTTTAACATATACACTCACATAAAGAATTATTAGGAACACCTGTTCTATTTCTCATTAATGCAATTATCTAGTCAACCAATCACATGGCAGTTGCTTCAATGCAGTTAGGGGGGTGGTCCTGGTGAAGACAATCTCCTGAACTCCAAACTGAATGTCAGAATGGGAAAGAAAGGTGATTTAAGCAATTTTGAGCGTGGCATGGTTGTTGGTGCCAGACGGGCCGGTCTGAGTATTTCACAATCTGCTCAGTTACTGGGATTTTCACGCACAACCATTTATAGGGTTTACAAAGAATGGTGTGAAAAGGGAAAAACATCCAGTATGCGGCAGTCCTGTGGGCAAAAATGCCTTGTGGATGCTAGAGGTCAGAGGAGAATGGGCCGACTGATTCAAGCTGATAGAAGAGCAACGTTGACTGAAATAACCACTCGTTACAACCGAGGTATGCAGCAAAGCATTTGTGAAGCCACAACACGCACAGCCTTGAGGCGGATGGGCTACAACAGCAGAAGACCCCACCGGGTACCACTCATCTCCACTACAAATAGGAAAAAGAGGCTACAATTTGCACGAGCTCACCAAAATTGGACTGTTGAAGACTGGAAAAATGTTGCCTGGTCTGATGAGTCTCGATTTCTGTTGAGACATTCAAATAATAGAGTCCGAATTTGGCGTAAACAGAATGAGAACATGTATCCATCCTCTGATGGCTACTTCCAGCAGGATAATGCATCATGTCACAAAGCTCGAATCATTTCAAATTGGTTTCTTGAACATGACAATGAGTTCACTGTACTAAAATGGCCCCCACAGTCAATAGAGCATCTTTGGGATGTGGTGGAACGGGAGCTTCGTGCCCTGGATGTGCATCCCTCAAATCTCCATCAACTGCAAGATGCTATCCTATACAATATGGGCCAACAATTCTAAAGAATGCTATCAGCACCTTGTGGAATCAATGCCACGTAGAATTAAGGCAGTTCTGAAGGCAAAAGGGGGTCCAACACCGTATTAGTATGGTGTTCCTAATAATTCTTTAGGTGAGTGTATATGTTTTTACTGGACTATGCAGGATGGAAAAGGATAGTATACTAGGCTTTTGCATCCTTTTTTCCACACGTGCATTGTATGTTACATGTGGGACAAAAATATGATGTGAACTTGCAGCGCATTGTGCAATTTTTGAAAAAAACATACTCATCTGCTCCCCGCTGTTCCGCTCTGTGATCTTCCAGTCCCTATTCTGTAAACGTTTGGATGGATAGGGGTCAGGAGACCGGCCTCATAACTGTGTGTCCCCAAGCAGCACATAGGCGCCCAGGGGACTGGGGCATCAGATGGGTAGGGGCTCCAGGGGACTGGGGTATCAGATGGGTAGGGGGCCTAGAAGACAAGGCATCAGATGAGTAGTGGCTCCAGGGGACTGGGGCATCAGATGAGTAGGGACTCCAGGGGACTGGGGCATCAGATGAGTAGGGGCTCGAGGGGACTGGGTCATCAGATGAGTAGGGGCTCCAGGGGACTGGGGCATCAGATGAGTAGGGACTCCAGGGGACTGGGGCATCAGATGAGTAGGGGGCCAAGAGAACTGGGGGCAGCAGGAGCCCACAGGATTTAGGGAGGGGGGCAAAGAACAGCAGATGAATGCAGCTGGGGTGGGGGGGCAGACAACATGAGATGCAGGACAGCTAGTGCTGGCAGGTATAAGCCTGGAATGTATGGGCTCCTGAGAGTGACAGGCACAGGCACTTCTTTCTGCAAGACTTCCTGTCACTATTCAGTCTTCCCTCTCCCTCCTGTTTTGACGACTACAGAGCAGTCTCTGTAGCAGAAGCTGGGCTGTACTAATAGTTAGGAGAGGAAGGGGAGACAGGATCTCCCTGTAGCACACTGTACTGAACCCTGACCAGCAGTGATGGCCAGTTTGCATTGTTTGCCTGTGAACACATGTGGGCTGCCATCTTAACTCACAAGTCCGGCGAGGCACAGGTAAGCCCTTACCTGTGCCTGACCCCGCAAGCCGGTCTGAAACAAATGCGGTCAGCGGGAGCAGGCAGTTCCAGAACAGCCGCTAGGGGCCTTCAGCGGGCTGTTCTCGGAACTGCCTGTTCCCGTTGACCGCATTTGTTTCAGACCGGCTCGCGGCACAGGCACAGGTAAGGACTTACCTGTGCCTTGCTGGACTTGTCAGTGTGCCTCCCTGTTCCTCTCCCACGGACTCCATGCTGGCATATCTGCCTCCTCTTCCTTCTTCTTTCTCTTGCCCCGCACAGAATGTCCTGATGCAGCTGCGTAAAGACATAGGAACACTGTGGGCATGGTGATGGTGACACAAACACAGACACAGGGACAGACACACACACATACATACAATAAATATGATCACATCACACATCACTGCTCCTGCCTGTCTGCTTTGGTAAAGATGGGCATAGATGGGCTATGTCAGGTTTTAGCAGAGTGGGCACAGGACAGTGGACACAGGGTGTGATATGTTTGCGAGCACAGCTGAACGAGTGCAGGGCAGGAGCCCACATACACATCGCTCCTCCTGTCTGTGTCCACTGTGCTAAAGCCAGACGTAGGCCATCCCCCACACTTAACCCCTTTGCTACCAGGGCCATTTAGTCATCACTTCTCTTACCCCAAACGGTTGCAGTACGCCACTACCCAAACCCCTTTAACTCCTTGCTGCTGATGCTGAGTCTGCACAATAGCCACCAATCATATCCCCCCCTAAAGGTGACTGATGTGTTATGGGGGAATATAATTGGTGGCTATGTGCACACTCAACATCAGCAGCAATGAGTTAGAGGGGTTATCCAACCCCTAAAACCCCTAATGCCCCCCAAATGCTCGGGGGGGGGAGTAGGAGGAAAGCACACTGTCCTCTATCATCCCCTCCAACCCTTAATGCCCCCCAAAATGCTCAGAACAGTGTGCTTTCCTCCTACTCCTCCCCCCACTGGGCATTTTTTGGGGGAATTAGGGGTTGGGGGGCTCATAGAGGTCTCGGGGGAGGCTCATAGAGGACAGTGCGCTTTCCTTTTTCTCCCCCCCCTCGGCATTTTGGGGGAATGGGGGGCATTAAGGGTTGGGGGGGCTCATAGAGGACTGGGGGGGGGGGAAAGGCTCATAGACAACAGTGTGCTTTCCTCCTACTCCTCCCCCCAGGCATTTTGGGGGGCATTAGGGGTTGGGGGGGCTCATAGATGACTCAGGAGGAGGGGGGCTCATTGAGGACAGTGTGCTTTCCTCCTACTCCCCCCCTGGACATTTTGGTGGGGCATTTGGGGTAGGGGGGACTCCTAGAGGACTCAGTGGGGGGAGGCTCATAGAGGACAGAGTAAGTGGAAAGCAGACTGTCCTCTGAGCCCCCCCTCCCTCCCTGTCTGGTCAGGAGCGGTCCTTCAGTCTGGGCCGGGGCTGCACTCATTAGTGCCACTGCACTTGCTGTCGGCAGGGCAGATGACTAGTCTTCAGCCAGGCAGGTGGCGAGGAAGGCTGATACGCGAGGCCTGTGCAGGGTGCAGTATGAGTCACCTCCCTGAGTCGCTCCTCTGTTTGCAGTTGTGCAGTTGTGCCAGCCCAGCAATACACTGGCCAATCAGCCGCTGCCTCTTTGCGCTGTCTTGCGCTGATTGGCCAGTGTGAAATACAACGCAGCCGAAGCCCAACCGGATCATTCAGGTTGGGGGACGACGACTGGGGGTGGCTTTGAAGTGCCGCTGTGCCTGCGCCGCAAATTAACTACTTACTGTTTATGCACAGTAAACAGAGAGGGGGCAGGGGCTTCCGTGCGCTCCGGGCCCCCCTGTGCTGTTGGTCCCATAGCAATGGCGTGGTCTGCCTATATTGGCGGTACGCCACTGGCCCTGACTGCACTATTAAGCAGCCAGTCTCCTCTAGAGCAGTGAAGTGAGTGTAGAGGGGTGTGTGGCCAGTCAGAGACTACTGCTTCAAGCCCCTTGTCAGCTCAGGCCCCGAAGCAGCTACTTCCCCTGCTTCCCTGGTAGCTACGCTACTTCTCATCACTAGTGGTGAGGTGAAAGCAGCATGAGGAGACCACAGAGTGGCCTAATTACAGTCTTTAGGTGGCGGCAGCATCAGGAGGCCACAGAGTGGCAAGGTGACAGAGTGTGAAGGTGGGTAACAATACCAGTACCAGCTGAAGATGGTGGTTGAAAGAAGGAGCACTCGGTATCAGATGTGTGTCATCAGGCGGGTGGCAGCATCCAAATAGTAGCTGAGGCAGGTAGCCAGAAGAAACCAGTCTCTTTTGTCAAAGTGTTGATGTGGCAACATGGATGATCTAGTCTGATGCATCAGGAATTGTTGGGTGGAAATACTGGCTGATCCACGCCTGATTCATCTTGACAAAGGTTAGTCTCTCCACATGTGGACATGCGAGTTCTTCTTGGGGTAACTATGGCCCCCGCCACACTAAACACCTGCTCTGATGCCACACTACTGGCCGGGCAGGACAGCTTTTCCAGGGCAAACTCGGCCAGTTGCGGCCACAAATCCAGTTTGGCTGCCCAGTAGTCCAATGGATCTTCAAGGTCAGCTGGCAGGGTGCACTCCAAGTATGCCACCACCTGCTGGTTCAGGTTCTACTCTACGTCTAGCTGTTGGTGAGTAGTTTCTTCACTATGCAGGTGAAGAAAGCTGCTCATCAGTGACTGCAGAATCAGGCTGCTGCTGATGGAGTTGGTACTGCTCCTGCCACCCCACCACTCCCCAGAAGCCATGGCAGTGGAACGTGAGTGCAGAGGGCCCCCCCGGTCAGACCTGCAAGATGATGGACAATGGCGCAGGTAGGCAGCG
Organism: Bufo bufo; assembly: GCF_905171765.1. Lineage (NCBI taxonomy): Eukaryota > Metazoa > Chordata > Amphibia > Anura > Bufonidae > Bufo > Bufo bufo. Next base: position 91,876,409 of record NC_053389.1, on the reverse strand, counting down.
GCCAACTGACTATATAGGATGTCTCTATAGTAGTTCAGTTTGAACTCCTTCTCAGCGAGTGTAAAAAAGGCCCCCATTTTGGACCGGTAGTGAGGGTCCAACAAGGTGGAATGCCAGAATTAATCTCTCTGCTGCATGGTGACAATTCGGCTTTCACTACACAAACAACTTAGCATGCAGCCGGCCATTTGCGCAAGTGTCTCGGAAGGACTCATTGCCTCCATCTTCAGTGCATACTGCCACGGTGTGTCTGGGTCCTCTGCCTCATCTTCCTCATCGCCTTGTAGCTCGTCTGGGCGCACCTGCTCCTCCTGCTCCTCCTCTACAGTCACCTGTGTAGCAAAACTACCTATTTCACTACATGTTGCTTGTGTTCCAATGTCCTCCTCCTCCTCCAGTTCAGCCCCCACAGAGCTCATGTGGCCGTGAGATCTAGGCACCATGTCTCCAGTCCCCTGACCAGCCATATGCAGCAGCATCTGTTCCAGGACATGAAGCAGTGGAATGACGTTGTTCATCCCGTAGTCCTGGCGACTGACAAATAACATGGCATTCTCAAAGGGCCTGAGCAAACGGCAGGTGTCGCGCATGAGCTGCCACTGGCTGACATCAAAGTTACACAGGGGAGTACTCCTGTCCGCTTGGATCATCAAGAAATCGTTGATGGCCTTTCTCTGTTCATACAGTCGGTCCAACATATGGAGGGTGGAATTCCAACGGGTGGAAACATCGCATATCAGCCTATGTTGGGGGGTGCCGTTCTACCGCTGCAGCTAAAAAAAAGGGTGTGTTTTTCCGTGTACGAGTGGCTGAAGTGCATGCAAAGTTTCCTGGCCATTTTTAGGATGTCTTGCAGATGGGTGGAAGACTTCATGAACCACTTGTAAAACCAGATTGAACACGTCTACCAGTCTGCGTGATCCAGTAGCAGCAGCAGTCACCGCCACCAGCTGGCCCGCATGGTGGCAGACTACATGGGGTCCGTCGGTGCTTCCGACAGCATGAGCACCAATGATCCCATGGAGTACTGGGTTGCCAGGCTGGACACCTGCCGTGAACTCGTTCCTTATGTTCTGGAAGTACTGTCTTGCCCCCCCCCCCCCCCACCCAGCGTACTGTCTAAGCGGACATTCAGCACGGCATGGACAGACTGACATTTATCAAAATAAATGAGTCCTGGATCGGCAGCGACTTCTTGGCCCCCGCCGTCGGTTCAGGGAGCTGAACGGTCCCTTGTCGATCCCTCTCCTTAGGTCTCCCTCCTAAACATCGTTGTTTTTTAACTTCTGTATATATTTCTGGATTAATTAATTAATTAATTTATTTATTTAGGGAAGAATTATTTTATAGATTTATTTATTGATGACTTTATTTATATATTTCTGTATTGATTAATTTATTTATGTATTTATTGATGAATTTATTTATGTATTTATATATTGATGTTTTTTTTAAATATTTCTGTATTGATGAATTTATTTTTGTATTTATTTATTGATAAATCTATTTATGTATTTATTTATTGATGACTTTATATATTTCTGTAATGATGAATGTATTTATGTATTTATTGATGAATTTATGTATTTTTTTATTGATAACAATTTATATATTTCTCTATTGTTGAATTTCTTTATGTATTTATTTGGCAAATAATTTTAATTTTTTTATCAATGTATCTATTTTTCCATTAATTTATTAAACCTCTTATTTATTTATTTATTCATTCCTTCAATTAACTAATTATTAAAAAAATAAATATTATATATATATTTATTTACACATTAAGCCAGTTAGAATAACTGGCGCTAGAACAGTAGTGCATAAACACTAGTAGGAACAGTCTATCTTAAATGGCAAGGGAACTTCACCACATTAGCTTTTTGTCTCGAATTATTCGATTCAATTGATTAATCATTTCAGCTCTAGTATAGTGTAACCTATAGTCCTCTGTGTGACCTCTGGACACTGCCCTCCATACATACAACATACTGGAAAAAAGACCTCTCAGATACCAATCGGCACACAGCGCTCCACATGCTGCCCGCACTGGTCTGCTCTCAGTTTCCATATCAGGCACATTGAGTCTGGAGAAGAACACTGCGGTAACACGGCCTGTTGCGCCGTGTGCTGATTCCTCCAAGCCAGAGGGTAGCAGGACTGGCAGGGTTTAGCAGCGGCTCTCTCATCCTCCTTTTGTCTGTACGGAGGCATGGTTACCGTCGCACTCACAACCCATACATGATCAGCGCCACACACGCTCGGCCCCAGCCATCGGCAGCACCCAGCCGTCCTCTGCCCGTCTGAGCACAGAAGCCAGTGAAGAGCCACCTTGCCTCATCCTGGGTCTGGGAGTGTCCCTGGATCTGCTCCCGGGATTAGTTCCCCTCCCCTCAGTGATGACTCAGTCACGGTCCACGGCTGCTGGCGGCGTCCTCGGTGGCTTCCTCCAGTGCACAGCCTGGATCATCGATCGCAGGTCAGGCTGCTGAATAAGCCTTTAGCTGCAAGGCTTGACTACACTTGGGCGGTAGTGTCACACAGCCCGGGCCAGACTTCACCAGGAAGGGGCTGACATGCCCCGGGAGCACCTACACTGTCATCTAGCAGAGCGAAGTTTGTAGTCTGTTTTGAAGGCACCATGTGTTCTCGAGTGACCTAGAACAGCCGGCAAACTTACCCCATAAAACGAATGCAGCTGTGCTTCATCTTTGTGGACTTGACATAGAAAATCAGATTCTGTAGGTTGAAGAAAAACGTACAGTAATCCGGTAATGCAGATTTCTTGAGGGGGAGAAGATTTTAGGGCTTCCAGGGAGAGATGGGGAATATAGATAGATTATAGCATTATGGACCACATGTATATATCTATCTACCCCTTCTCTCCCTGGAAGCCCTGCATTCTTCTCCCCTAGAAGACATCTGCATTGTATAGTACCGGATTACTGTACATTTTTCATGAACCTAAAGGATATGAATTTCTATGTCAAGTCCACAAAGATGAAGCACAGCTGCATTCGTTTTGAGGGGTAAGTTTATCTACAGTTCTATGTAACTCGAGAACACATGGTGCCTTTAAAACAGACTCCAAACTCTGCTCTGCTGGATGACAGTGTAGGTGCTCCCTTTTGCCTGTCAGCCCCTTCCTGGTGATATCTGGCCCTGGCTGTGTGACACTACCCCCCGTGTAGCCAGGCCTCGCAGCTAAAGGCTTATTCAGCAGCCTGACCTGCAATCAATGATCCAGGCTGTGCACTGGAGGCAGCCGCCGAGGACCCCGCCAGCAGCACCCGGGGATCGTGAGTCATCACCGAGGGGAAGGGAACTGATCCCGGCGGTAGAGCCGGGGACACTTCCAGACTCGGGACTCACTACTGTGCTCAGATGGGCAGAGGACGGCTGGGTACTGCAGATGGCCGGAGCCCAGCATGTGTGCGGCGCTGATCATGTATGGGTCGTGCGATCAGCGGTAACCATGCCTCTTCACAGACAAAAAGAGGATAAGAGAGACGCTGCTAAACCTCGCCAGTCCGGCTGCCTTCTGGCTTGGAGGAATCAGCACACGGCACGGCAGGCTGCGTTAATGCAGTGTTCTTCTCCAGACTCGATGTGCCCGATATGGAAACTGAAAGCAGACCGGTGCATGCAGTGTGTGGAGCTAATGTTGCACTAATTTATTGTGAGCTTTACAAACTTAATATACATTTGAAAAACTATTTTGTCAAAGGAAAATATTGCATTTTGTATGCATAGGAGCACATTCCTGCTCTAAACAAATAACCTGCTGCTGTCAGAGGTGTCTAAGTTTATTTTTGGTGTTGCTTCGGTCTGGTGCGGGCCCATTCCTGGGAACACATTCCTGCTGCAAATAAATAACAGACTCCTCCCTGTCTGTTCTGACTGAGTTTGGCTGAGCTATGTGTAGGCCTTATACTACCCCATTACCATTTACATGCTGCTACTGTCTGTCCTGATGATTTTGGCCAAAATATGTGTAGGCCTTATACTACCCTGTTCCAATTTACATGCTGCTGCTGTCGATCCTGATGAGTTTGGCCAAGCTATGAGTAGGCCTTATACTACTCCGTTACCACTTACCTGCTGCTGCTGCTGCTGTCTGTCCCACTGACTTTCGCCTAGCTATGTGTAGGCCTTAGGGTCCATTCACACGTCCGTAAAATGGGTCTGCATCCGTTCCGCAGACTTATTCATTTTCAATGGGGTCAGAATGTGCTGTCCGCATCCGCATTTGCAGATCCGCACTTCCGCATCCGTGCTTCCGTTTCCGGAAAAAAATAGAACATGTCCTATTGTCCGCAAAAGCAGACAAGATTAGGCATTTTCTATTATAGTGCTGGTGATGTGTGGTCCGCAAATTACGGAATTCACATTGCCGATATCCGTGTTTTTACGGACGTGTGAATGGACCCTTAATCTACCCCGTTACCCTTTATATGCTGCTACTGTCTGTCCTGATGAGTTTGGCTGAGCTATGTGTAGGCCTTATACTACCCTGTTACTACTTATATGCTGCTGCTGTCTGTCCTTCTGAGTTTGGCCGAGCTATGTGTAGGCCTTATACTACCCCGTTACCATTTACATGCTGCTGCTGTCTGTCCTGTTGAGTTTGGCCAAGCTATATGTAGGACTTATACTACCCTGTTACCATTTACATTCTGATGATGCTGCTGTCCTGAAGATTTATTCTCTGATAAAGGTCATTATTGACCGAAACGTCGGGACCACTGTACATAATTGCATGCTTTGCCTTGAAATAATATTGTATGTAATGTGACACAAAGTGTTAAAAAAGAATGAATAAAACTACACTTTAAATATCATTCAAAATTGGTGTGCCATAGAATTTCTCTTGCACATTGACTTATCTCTCTGTGACCACCCTCCTAGAGGAAGGTGTGCAGATCTCAATAACCCAAAAATTGTGTCCTTTTGAGTTTCGAGCTATGTCTAGGCCTTAGACTACCCTGTATGCTGCTGCTGTCTGTCCTGATGATTTTGGCTGAGATATGTGTACTCCTTATACTACACCGTTACCATTTACCTGCTGCTACTGTCTGTCCTGATCCCCCTGGACTAAAGGGGCCTTACTGCAACTTATTGTTTAAAATTACACGAAATCAAAACAATATAAAAAAAATGGAAGCACACATTACAACAGAAAAACATATTTATTTACAAACATGCCTCTATGGCAACTTTTTTTAGTTGGTCATGAAGTTCTAACAACTCCTGCATCCTTTTGAGGTGTAATGTCTCCATCTTCCACATTTGCTTGCACATCAGCCTCCACATCTCGTGCATGCCTGCTTCATTCTCCTGTTGCATCGGCCTATTTTTTTTATTTTAAATTAATCAGTACTGTTAAGATAAAAAAAATAAAAAAATATATGAAAATTACTTGCAATTCAGATCAAGTGGCATGGATACAGAATTATATTGCTATGTGCACATATTTACCCTCCTGGCAGTGGCTGGTGACATCCTCCTCCACTTCATCGTCATCAGGACCAGGGGGGAAATTCTGGCTGCTGGGAGGGTCCAGCCTCTTCCACCTCCACCTCTTCGCCCACATCAGGTGGGACTGGTGCCTCATGCTGATGCTGCTGGGAGGGTCCGGCCTGCTCCCTCCTCTCCATCCTCCTCCTCGGCGGACAACACCATCACCTTCAGATCCTCTGTCAAAGGTCTGCGGTGGACGGAGGGAATGGGAACCCCTGTAATCACACAATGTGCAGAATTTAGACAAGCAACTGTGAACTCATAACAAATGCAAATTAAGTGTGGGACGTATCTAATGTAATGATGGACAGGGTTACATCATACATCTGTACTTCGCTGTGTGTATAAATATATATATATATATACTCATGGAGAGGTAGAGATGCATGATGTAACCTTCTGATCTGCTAAGTATCACACCAGGTAATAAGTAATTATTTTTAAAGGGAAGAAATACTTATTTGCATAACTGTATATATACATTACAGAGTGTTGGCAAGAGATACAAAAGTAATGTAAGCATTGTACCTGGGCATATTCAATCACGGATCTCTCTGATCCGCTCCGAGTTCCTCCTCTTCAGTAGAAATGGCCTTGTGGTTCGTTTAGCGGCAAACTTTGCTTGTTCGCGGTTCACCGATCGAGCGAACATATGGCGATGTCCGCCGGCGCCATATTCTTTTACATTGTGCAGAACTTTTACCCATGACACATCCATCAGGTGGTACAGGACAGCCAATTGAGAGGTTTCAGCACATAGACATACCCCCTACCTTATAAATAAACCCAATCTGGCCGCCATTTTACATTCTGTCTTTTGACAGTGTAGGGAGAGGTTGCTGTGTGGAGCAGGGACAGACTATTAGGGACACCAAACGCTAGTTAATAGGGCCACAAAAGTCCTTTAAAGGACTGGTATAGGTGTGCTATCAATAGGTGTGACTTACTGAGGGGTGTAATATACTTATACTTTCTAACATAGAAAGTATATTATAGTGCATTTGTATTGTGCAGCAGTTGTGTGTGGTTCTGCTGAGATCCCACAGCTACACAGAGTGCCAAACGCTATTGGAACAAATAATTTCTACTGGTGTGATATACCAGTTGCCCCCACCAAAAAAAACTGATTGAGACAGGGGTGTTATATACCAATAATATACTTTTTATATAGTGCATTTCGGTAGTGCAACATTTGTTTGCGGTTTTGCTGCATTACCTCAGCTACAGATAAAGACAAACGACATTGGAACAAATAATTTCTACTGGTGTGATATACCAGTTGCCCCCCCAAAAAAAGTGATTGAAGCAGGGGTGTTATATACCAATTATATACTTTCTCTATAGTTCAGTTGGGTAGTGCAGAATTTGTTTGCGGTTTTGTTGCGTTACCTCAGTTACAAATAGTGAAAAACAACATTGGAACAAATAATTTCTACTGGTGTGATATAGCAGCTGCCCCCCCCCCAAAAAAAAAAAGTGATTGAAGCAGTGGTTTTATATACCAATTATATACTTTCTATATAGTGCAGTTGGGTAGTGCAGTATTTGTTTGCGGTTTAGCTGTGTTACTGTACCTCTGCTACAGATAGTGACAAACGACATTGGAAGAAATAATTTCTACTCGTGTGATATACCAGTTGCGCCCCCAAATAAGTGATTGAAGCAGGGGTGTTATATACCAATTATATACTTTCTATATAGTGCATTTAGGTAGTGCAGCACTGATTTGCATTTTGTTGCGTTACCTCAGCTACAAATAGTGACAAACGACATTGAAACAAATAATTTCTACTGGTGTGATATACCAGTTGCCACCCGAAAAAACTGATTGAAGCAGTGGTGTTATATACCAATTATATACTTTCTATATAGTGCAGTTGGGTAGTGCAGCATTGATTTGCGGTTTTGCTGCGTTACCTCAACTACAGATAGTGACAAATAACATTGAAACAAATATTTTTTACTGGTGCGATATACCAGTTGCCCCCCCAAAAAAACTGATTAACGCAGGGGTGTGATATCCCTTCTTCCACAAAATCTGCTCTTCTATAGGGACTTTTGTCACAGGGTCATTTTGAAAATGACAGGCAAAGGAAAAGGCAGGCCATTCTGCAGGGGTGGTAGGGGTCGGGTAGGTGCACCCGGCCGGAGCCTAAGTGGAAAGTTGAAAAAGGTGCGTGCGATTACATCAAAGGACGCACCAGACTTGGTTCTGCACCCTCCTCATCCTCTCTATCTGCTCCCTCTTCACTCTCTGCTGTGTGCACCCCCGAAAGACACCACCACCACCACCATCATATCCCCTCCGCTCGAGTCAGAGGAATTATTTTCACATCCATTACAAGACCTTACCGATACGCAGTCATTTTTGGTATCTGATCAGGCAGAGGAAGTATCAATGGTCGCCACCCAGCAGCCTGACGACAGTACCCAGATCAGCCCAAGGAGGGTGGTCCCCACTGTTGCTGCCTCTTCCGAGATCTCAAATGTCAATGGTGGTGAAGGGGATAATGATGATGTGTCTATGGACGTCACGTGGGTGCCCACAAGAGAGGAAGAGGAGGGGAGTTCAGAGTGAGAGATATAGCAGCAAATAGGGAGGAGAAGGAGGAGAAGCAGGCAGAACTTACAGTGCACAGGAGGCAAAAAGCAGACTGCTAATGTATCTGGAACGAGCAATCCACAATGCACGGTCACATCTGGCGCTCCCAGGATGCCGGCACATGGCTCCGCAGTGTGGGCTTTTTTTAACGTGTCTACTGCAGACAAAAGTGTTGCAATCTGCAGCCTGTGCTGTCAACACATAAGTCGTGGTAAGCCCAACACTCACCTAGGGATGACCGCCTTAAGAAGGCACTTGGCCTCCCATCACCGAGCCCAGTGGGAACAACACCGTCAGAACCCACAAAGACACACTCCTGGTGATCCACGTCCTGCCTTTTCTCCTTCTCCTCTCTCCTCCCATTTGTCCTCCACTCCACCTTCCACCGTGCCATTGTCTCGTTCATCTGGCAAAAGACAGGCTTCCGTGGCCCAAATGTTAGAGGGAAAAAAGATGACGCCGGATAATCCTCTTGCCCAATGGCTGACCGCTGGCTTGTCGGAACTGCTAGCCCGCCAACTACTGCCATATAAATTGGTGGGCTTTAGAAAATGTGTGGCCATTGGAACACCGCAATGGAAGGGACCTGGAAGGAAATATTTCTCCCAGAAGGGCATCCCGGAGCTATATGGCCACGTTCAGCGGCAAGTGAATAAATCTATGGCACACAGTGTCGGTGCCAAGATACATCTGGCCACAGACACGAGGTCTAGCAAACACAGGCAGGGAAGGTACATAACTTTTACTGCCCACTGAGTGAACCTTCTGATGGCCATCAAGCATGCAACCCGTGGCACCCGTATGGATTTGGTGTTACTGCCACGGATTGCATGCAATCCTGCCTCTTCTCCTCCTCCTACTCCATCCTCCGTCTCCTCCTCGGCTGACTCCTCCTTTTACACTGCTACCGCCTCTTCCGCTGTGCCCCCCAAGCTCCCCAGAACCTATTTGAGGTGCCAGGTGAGACGTGGCTATGCTGTGCTGCGGCTAATGTGCCTGGAAGCCAAGAGCCACACTGGTCCTGCACTCCTTTCAGCTTTGCGTTCACAGACCTATCAGTGGATAATCCCGCTCAATTTGACAGTTGGTAAAGTGCTGTGCGACAACGGTGCCAATCTGCTGAGCCCCCTGAAATAGGGCAATATGACACAAGTGCCGTGCATGGCACACTTCCTGAAGTCGTGCAGCGATTCGTTGCCAAATACCCCGGGGTCCAGGACTTCTTGCTGGCCATTTTTGAAGATTTTACATGGCCATGGCTCACCTTGCTGACGTTCAGCGGCGACACCACCTGCCCGTCAGAAGTCTGATTTGTGACTGCCCGACACGATGGAACTCCACCTTGTATATTCTTGATAGGCTGCTCCAGCAGAAATGTGCAGTTAACGACCTGCACAAACTCTGCGGCAGGACAGGTCCTGGGAGCTTGTTTTTTTTCACCGCACCAGTGGCTGCTCATGCACGACGCATGCAGACTTCTACGGCCATTTGATGAGATCACCAAACTGGTCAGTCGCAGCTAGGACGCCATCAGTGACATCATACCTTATGCCTTCTTTCTGGAGCATGCATTGCGTTGTGTCATTGATCAAGCCGTCGAGGAGCAGGAGCAGGAAGATGAGGAAGTCGCAATGCTGGATGAATTCCCAGGGGTGGGCTACTCCATCTGAGACAAGTTAACAGGAGTCTGAAGAGGAGTCAGATGAGGATGGTGCCGGGGCGGAGCAAGAGGAATAGCAAGAAGAGTATGCTTTAAACTTTTCTGGGATCCCTGGTGTTTTTCATGGCTGGGTGGAGGAGACTGAGGACGACATTATCCTGGACGATGAGCAGGAGCCAGGCCACTCCACTGCTTTCAGTTTAGTGCAAAGGGGGGCCTTTATTCTCCAGTGTTTGAAGAGGGACCCCTGTATAAAAAGCATAAGGGGCAAGGACCAGTACTGGGTGGCAACGTACTTAGACCCCCGGTAAAAACACAAAATGGTGGACATGTTACCAGCATCACAGAGGGCTGTCAGAATGCAGCACTTTTAGGTCTTGCTTCGAGAAATGCTGCATTCTTCTTTTGCGGCGCTGGCAGAGGAATTTCAACTCACAGAGAAATAGTTGCGGGTACCAATCCTAAGCAAATGCAAGAAGAGAGCAGTTTGAAGATATGTCGGTCACTTCGGATATGAGATCATTTTTGCAGCCAACCGATCGACAGCCGCTTTCCAGATCCAGCCTCAGGGAACCCCTAGACTGACAGGTGTCCGACTACATCGGGTTAACAGCCGATGTGGATGCTCTGAGAAGTGAGGAACCCCTGGACTACTGTGTGTGCAGGCTTGACCTGTGGCCAGAGCTGGCACAATTTGCCATGGAACTCTTGGCTTGCCCCTCGTCGAGTGTCCTGTCCGAAAGGATGTTCAGCGCTGCAGGGGGGATCATGGTTGATAAGCGCACTCGCCTAGCTCACCAGAGTGTGGACTACCTCACATTTTAAAAAATTAATGAGGCATGGATCTCTGAGTAATTCAACACCTGTGATGACAACGTTTATTTGAATTTCCTCACGCCAGCCCACACATATCCTACAACACCAAGAATAAAGAATGGTCCCTCTCTTATGTAAATAATGAGGCATAAAAGGCCTTTTCTGTCCCTTGAATGCCTAATGTTTTTGGCCTCGGAGGAATTCAACACCTGTGACGACCACGTGTTTCAACTATTCATTAGCCATGTTTTTAATCCAATTTTATATTTTTAGTTCTTTTAAACATATGAACTTGACCTGTATTTGTACTGGCCTTCAGTAAAATTGATATCTATTGACCGTCTAATATACCTCCAGCCACATAATCACTTGATCTTTTATGTATGGTAAATGCATAATTTTTGGGGCCTGTAATACACTGGTCTGCAGTAAAATTGATATCCAATGACCGTGTAATCTACCTCCAGCCACATACTTACTTGTTCATTTCTGTCCGCTGAATAGATAATTTTTGGGGCCTGTAGTTCACTGCCCTGCTGTAAAATTGATATCCAATAACCGTGTAATCTACCTCCAGACACATACTTACTTGTTCTTTTCTTTCTGCTGAATGCTTAATTTTTGGGGCCTATAGTCCCCTGTCCTGCTGTAAAATTGATATCCGATGACCGTGTATTCTACTTCCAGCCACATACTTACTTGTTCGTTTCTGTCCGCTGAATGCATAATTTTTGGGGCCTGTAGTCCACCTGCCTGCTGTAAAATTGATATCCAATGACCGTGTAATCTACCTCCAGCCACATACTTACTTGTTCTTCTCTGTACGTTGAATGCATAATTTTTGGGGCCTGTAGTCCACTGTCCTGCTATAAAATTGATATCCAATGACCATGTAATTTACCTCCAGCCACATACTTACTTGTTCTTTTCTGTGCGGTGAATGCATAATTTTTGGGGCCTGTAGTCCACTGTCCTGCTGTAAAATTGATATCCAATGAATTTCCCTTTAAGACGCATAAAAATGTCCTCTGATTAAGATACATATTTTTTGTTGGAATGTATGTCATTGATCCCCCTCTAGTATGTCACTGTCCATGTTGTGGGACTATTTGTGCACTTCTACTAAGTATTTGGTGGCTGCAAATATGAGCTGAAGGTTTTTCATGTTCGCCTGCCATTAAAGTGAAAGGGGCACGCCGCGAACTTGTGGTTCGTGAACATTTGATCGCATTCGCGAACCGCCCCGGCCGATGTTCGTCCATCACTAGTGTCAATCCTGTGGAACACACCTGGTCATTAAAGTCCTTATATATCAGAAATAATGGTTTGTCTATTACATTATTTTTTTTAGTATATGGGAGTGTATGCCAAATGGACCACGTGATATGTCTATTTTAATCTTTTTAAGGCACCACTGCACTCCTTCCTGAGTCAGACAAGCCTCATTTAATGGGGAGTAGTGATGAGTGAGCATGCACGGCCGAACTGCTGTTCGGCTCGAGCATCTCTATGCTTTGCAGATCCGAGTGCTCGGCTGAATAAGTTGGGTGCGCGAATACAATTTAATACAATGGAAATCAATGGGAGAACCCCAGGCACCCCCTGCTCGGAAGAGAAGAGGGTGTCTGGTTCATAAAAAAAGATTAGAAATTGATGGAAACACCATCAAAAAGGTTTGGCAACAGCATTAAGAGGATAGCTGGATGTGTCTTAGACTTCTATTATGTACGACATACAATAGACAACCACACAAAGGCTATATGACAGAAGCCAGGTATGTGCAAGCCATCCATCTATTCATGAGACAGATAATAGCCAGCATACCTTACAATGGCAGCCTTATGCACTATGAGATATTCCAAACAAGCTCTCATCTGACTGAGAACCAGTAAACCTCAAAGTTATTTTGCATCTGTTGGATGGCTTGGGTGGACCTGTACACCTAGATCAATATCATTAGGGCGACAAAAAGTTTTCCAATTGTCCGAACATAATATTCAATAACCTTTCTATACAGTTTCGTCATGTAAAAACTAAATTGCATAAACATGGGCATATGAGAAAGACATGCAAATGAGCAGAATCTTCCTTGTTTTTCAGCTGTCATAAGACTATGAAAACCAATAGAGGGCGCTATTGAGTTATGAACAGCGCCCTTTATTGGTTTCACAGTCTTATGACAAGACAAATATTATTGTCAGAAGACTATGAAACCAATAGAGGGCGATGTTCATAACTTAATAGCACCATCTATTGGTTTCGTAGTCTTATGAAAGCTGAAAAAAATGGCAGATTCTGCTCATTTGCATGTCTTTCCCATATACCCATGTTTATGCAAGAATATTAGACTGAGTCTTATGACAAGCTTATTAGTGTAGCCTTTTGCATGGAAAATTTGAGATAAAAATTTGCGATTAGAATATTTGCGATCTACACTAGGATGATATCTGACACTGGGAAAGCTGGGTAATAACTCAGTGATAAAATCTGATACTGGGAAAGGTGGGTAATAACTTGCTATCTACACTGAGTTATTACCCAGATTTTCCAGTGTCAGATATTATCACTGACTTACTACATAATTATTACATAATATTCGCTATATTGCTATACATCCGTTTTTTAGAATATTCGTAACCTGCATGAATCCTGCCCCTGATTAGTGGATCAGGTTGTCTGTCAGCCTCTGAGCCAATTAGGGCAAGCCCTCCCTCCCTCCTTCCCAGTGTAAGGAGTTTCTACATCTTCATCCTCCTTCCTGTTTTCCCCACTCATTTTCACTGTAAAATGGCACCAGGTGCCGTTTTTGGAAGGTTCGACTGAAACGAATCGCCAAAATGTCGACTTCATTTGGCAGATGATTTTATTTATTTTTTATAAAATTTGCAATTAATGCAATTAGTTTCAAATAAAGTCCCTCCTCTCTATCTTAGAACATATGGGGGGGACATTTATGAAGACCGTCAATTTAGATGCTGGTTTTCGACCCTCCAGCGCTAGAGGTTTACCTGTCAAAGTTATGTAGAGGCACTGGAGGCGCTGGACTCTGCATAACTTAGGCGGACTTTACACTTGTCTAAATCTACGCCAGCTCCATTTTTGGCGTAGAGTAAAATCATAGACATATAAAAGGATAAAGAAGATCGATCTGCTGGCCCACCCCTTTTCGCTCCCATGTCATGCCCCTTTTTTAAACCTGGCATGAGCAGTAGAAAAGGGTAAAAAGTTGCAGAGTGCAGTGCAAAAAGCCTTTGCACTGTAATCTGCACAGATATGTGCCAAAAAGTGGTGTATATCTGTTCGTAAATGACCCCGATAGTTTGTATTTGGACTCAAAGATGGCTCAAGGGCTAGAGAGTTCTGGTCAATAATTCATTTTCTGAATGGTTCCCAGTGAAGTGTCTGCTATTATTCAATTTTTATACTAATGATCCACAAGATATGCCATAAATGTCTGATAGATATGGGCCCACCTCTGGGACACACACTGACCTGTAGAACAGGGTTCCCTCCCAATTGGATGCAGTGGCCATAAGTGGTCAGAACTAGAAAAGAACAGCCTGTAGCTTCTCTGTAGCTTCCATACAAGTGAAGTGAAACCCATGTAGGACAGTCCACTCCAGTGTTTATGAGACTGGAATCCCCCTTTAAATCTAAAAGCTATTGTACTTTATTTATGGTAATCAAACTCCCAGTATCAGCTTATTGAAGGGGCCCTTTATAATTTATCAGGCAAAGTTATGTACATTTTGTAGCGGCTATGCCTGGTATTGTAAATGAGTCCACTCTATAGCAGTTCATTCAGCTGTTCAATGCTAGGGACAGCCAAAGAGAGACTAGTCCAATGCTTTGGATGTACAGAATACTATAATGCAATATTTTAAAAATATATATATGGTAACTCATTCATGGACAACCCATTTAACCTAACAGAGTAGATGTAAAGATTTCTCTTTTAGACGCTTACTAAAAAAGTTAAGAAAATACACATTTATCAAACCATAAAATAGAGAAAAAAAATAGCAACGGTTCACTCTAGGGGGTTAATGCTGCATTCTGCTGACGGCCATAAAGCTATTTCTAACTTCAACCCTTACCTTCTTGAAAAAGAAAGTCAATTTAAGATTTTTTTTTTTTCTTCGCCAGAGGCACAAACATACAGCTATTCCATCCAGATTTAATCCCAGCCTTCTACAAACGGTCAGGACTAACAGGAGAAAAGGCAAATAAAATAAAAAATAATAATAAAAAGAAAAGATTAGCAGCCTGACAAACTCTCTGCTAACAGGTGAGGGCACTGGAGTTTGATTTTTTAAAGAACCTGTTTCTATGGTTACTGGAAAGAAATGATAAGCCGATGAACTGAATGTAGCACTGCCATAGAAGTTGATTTAACTCCCGTTTACTGATGCTGCCTGACATGCATTTTGAAATTTTCTATAGATGGAATATTCAGCCTTCATGACTCCCAAGACACAGATTATTTTAAGATCAGTTAGGCAGTTTCACATACATATGTGACTGAAGGAAAGGAAACTTCAGCTTTTAATTTTAATGTGACTGCAATAACCCTAAATATTCATACCTCTGTCATTTTGAGTTATATTGCTGGATGCTTGGTGCAGACACTAACAGACATATTTCACTGTCTTCCAGTATTGCTACTGTAACCAAGTTTCTGTCACTTTGTAAAATGTTTAGATCTGATCATTCTTTTTGCGGTGCACTGATAAGCCATAGGAAAGCATGTGTGTGCTCCCTAAAGCAATTTCAACTTGACACTGTCAGATGTTAAAGTTGCCATAATTTACGGTCAGTTTGATCATCAACCATCAGTCATCCTCTAAAAGAAATTGTAGATTTTATTTCAAGTGACTTCTAAAGGAATGAGCTTCAAAAAACATATTATTTGACCTAGATCATGTGTTGCACAGCGAGTGTGGAACAACTGTGTCAACCAGCTGATTTGACTTGGAGCCACGCCTAAGGGCGTTATCCTGGCAGATCCCTGGTTTTCATTCCCTAAGGCCTCATGCAGATGGCCGTTGCCCGGCCGCGCCCGTATTGCAGCCCGCAAACAGCGGGTCCACAATTCACTTCATTTCACTTGAATGGGTCCGCAATCCGGAAGGAGTGGTGCAGAATGGAGGCATGGAACCCCACGGGAGCACTACGGAGTGCTTCCGTGGGGTTTCTCCCCGCGCCTCCGCAAAAAAATAGAACATGTTCTTTTTTTTTTTTGCGGTGCGGACGGATAACGGACCCATTCAAGTTGAATGGGTCTGCATCAGTCTGCAGCTGCACACATGAAATCTGGGATCTGAACTTCACTGCAGGGGAACAAACAGGCTGCTGCATCCTGGATTGGTCTCTGTATTATTGACAGCTGATCCACGGGGTCAAGAAACAACCTGCAGAACACAGAGATAATGTGGAATGTAGGGGAGCAAGAGGCAGGTCCACACCACCGGAACACAGGCAGACGAGCAAAGGTTCTGCTGTAACATCAAGTAAAGGTTGAACAGTACGGTATAAAACCACTCATATAGTGATCCCTTAACATTAAATGTCATTCTTTAACAAAAATGTGCCTAAAGCCAGGATTTGTGTTAAGATAAAAGATCTTATACTCACCTATTTGATTCTCCACTGCATCCAGGTCCTCACCTCTAATCTGTGTTTAGATGGCTGCTGTAGCTATATAGCATACATTATAGCTGCAGCCAATCACTGGCCTCTATAGTATAAAGCACAAGACTGCTGAGGTCAGTGATTGGCTTCAGTGGTTATGTAAGGTACATGGCTTAGATGCTAATCAACTGGATCGACACCACCTAGTGCTTGCACGGGTGTACCCCCTAAATATATATCAACAAAGAGAACAGATACCAAAAAATACCCAAAATATCAAAAATTTATTGGACATAAAAACATATACTGTACACTAATACATATTAGAGACAATACAAAGTGCCCACATTGGCAGCTCACAAAAATCCCATAACAATACAGCTAGAGGAGATTACATGTGATATTCACAGTGAGACTACTAAAAGTCAGCATTACATATATCCATCAAGGAACATATCTATCTTAATCATTCACCTCAATATGCGATGCGAGTCTATCGGGTACCCATAATATATATGGAATATAACAGGTTCAGTACATCAGGTATATACGTGTGTGCATCAGAAAGGTGCAGTTATATATGTACCGAGCAGGTCAAATCTCTCTTACCCGATATCTAGCTGTGTGTGAGTGAGCTGTCGCTGCCTGGCGTGGTCCTCTACACACGTTTCACGTTTAGCTTCTTCAGAAGGAATCCTCCTGAGCGCCGTCCGTCACTCTGCTCGGATTAGTGTAGGAATAGGCTGCAGCTGCTGTGAGGGAGAAATCTTATGAAGAACTGCTTCTTTATTCAGTGATCTACAGCAAATGTGTTTTGTGGGTGCAGTGCACAATTGTTTTAAGCCTGCCCTGAGCCAACTACTACTGAAAAGGAACTTTTTTCCTTCAGTTAGTCAATATCAATACATAATCAGCAGCCATTTTATGCAACGATAGTGCACCAGCACAGAATATCTGCATGTCTGCAAGTCCAGAAATACAGCTTTTTGCTTACTGGGGTTAAAAAAAACCCTCTTTTTCATAAAGTGCAGATCTAGGATTAGACGTGCATTAGTGAGTGTCACATTTAGGCCAGAAATACAGCTTTTTGCTTACTGGGGTGAAAAAAAAACATCTGTTTCATAAAGTGCAGATCTAGGATTAGACGTGCATAATTGAGTGTCACATTTAGGCCAGAAATACAGCTTTTTGCTTACTGGGGTGAAAAAAAAACCCATCTGTTTCATAAAGTGCAGATCTAGGATTAGTCGTGCATAAGTGAGTGTCACATTTAGGCCAGAAATACAGCTTTTGGCTTACTGGGGTGAAAAAAACCCATCTGTTTCATATAGTGCACATCTGTAAGGTACCTGTAAAAGGTAGTGTCCGAAGTGGAAGTAGTGTGCTTGAGATCCAGGCAAAGCGTCGTCAGGCAAATAGTTCACAATCAAAATCCGGAGAAGAGTCAGGCAGGCTAAGGTCATTCACGATCTGGCGGCAAGGTACAAAATCAGCAGGCTGTAGAATAGTCGGGATATCAGGCAGGAGTTCAATACAAGGAAGATCACTGAAGTCAAAACACCCAGGGAAGAAATCCAAATAAACGGGCACTGAGTGATGTCCTCACTTCCTATTTAAAGGCTGTCCAGATTGAGAATTGTCCACAGCTGGCAGCAGGTGGAGCTAGAGAGTATGATGTAGTGTTGAACACAGTAAGGACATTTCCAAAGTCTAGATCTCTTCTGTAGCACAACAGGTAAGGCTATGGTTTAAGAGACCAGGAAGATCCCGGTTCGAATACAACCCGGGTCATGACAGGGCCCCCTCCCCAATGGACCCCTCCGGGGGCCTAGCGGGGCTTAGTGGGAAACGAGGTATGGAAGTCTCGTATAAGAGAAGGGGCATGCAGATCTTTGGCTGGAACCCAGGAGCGGTCTGTGACAGGATACCCCTTCCAATGAACCAGATACCGAAGGCCACGGCCCTGTCTTCTGGAATCAAGAATCTTGGAGACTTCAAACTCATTTTGTCCATCAACAAGAACAGGAGGAGCTAGCTGTTGTGATCTGGAGTAGCGGTTGAAAATAGCTTTTTTGAGGAGTGAAACGTGGAACACGGGATGTATCCGGAGAGAAGAAGGTAATCTTAAGCGATAGGAAACTGGTCCAACTCGAGCAATGATCCTGTAAGGACCAATGAATCGAGGGCCCAATTTGGTAGAAGGTTGTTTCAGTCTCACATACTTGGTTGATAGCCAAACTCTGTCCCCCACCACATATGGAGGTATATGGCGTCTTCGTCTGTTGGAAAAAAGCCTGTACTTGCCTGCTGATTTCCGTAGTAATAAACAAATCTTCTTCCAATGTAGTAGAATATTTTTCACCCGCTGATCTGCTGCTGGTACACCAGAAGAAGGCTGAAGTAGGGGAAAAGTCTGAGGGTGATAGCCTAGGGCTGCGTAGAATGGTGTGGTATGAAGAGCACTGTGCCAACGGGAATTTAGGGCGAACTCAGCTAAAGGCAAATACTCAGACCAGTTGGAGTGTAAGGCATTGACATAATGTCGAAGGTAGGTTTCTAGGGTCTGGTTCATGCGTTCGGTTTGACCATCAGTTTGAGGGTGATGTGAGGTAGAGAGTGAGAGCATTACTCCCAGTTTCTTGCAGAACGCTCTCCAGAATTGGGAAACGAACTGGGATCCGCGGTCTGAGATGACATTGGTAGGTATGCCATGATGTCTTACAATATGGGAAAGGAAAAGAGTGGACAGTGCTTTCGCTGTAGGTAATCCTGGAATCGGCACAAAATGAGACATTTTGGAAAAGCGATCCACTGTGACCCATATAGCAGTCATGCCCTCGGACTTGGGTAAGTCTACAATGAAGTCCAAGGTCAAATGGGTCCAAGGCTGGCGAGGTGTCGGAAGTGGATGTAACAGTCCAGCAGGTAATGTGCGGGGTACTTTATTAGCAGCACAAGTTGGGCAGGCAGCCACATAGTCAGTAACATCCTTTTTCATACGAGGCCACCAGACATGACGCTGCAAGGTCTTAAGAGTGATGGTGACACCAGGATGACCGGATAACACGCCGTTATGTGCCCAGAGGAGTATAGGTTTTCTGAGACTAGGGGCTACGTACAGGCGACCTGGTGGTATCTTCAAGCCCTGGGGAACACGATTCTGGGTTTCTTGTAGCTGTTGGGAAAGGGCCGTAGAGATCTGTGCGACAATTTTGTGAGGTGGGATTATATACTGCTCGGCTGGTTGATCTTCTTCAGAGGAAGCGAACTGTCTGGAAAGATCATCGGCTTTTTTGTTTCTATGCCCTGGAACGTAAGAAAGGACAAAATTAAAACGGGAGAAAAACAGAGCCCATCGAGCCTGACGTGAGTTCAGACGTCTAGCAGTCTGAAGATACAGTAGGTTTTTATGGTCAGTGAGGATAGTAAAAGGTTTGGAAGCCCCTTCCAGAAGATGTCGCCATTCAGACAATGCCAATTTGATGGCCAGTAGTTCTCGATTCCCAACATCATAATTCATCTCTGCCGGAGAAAACTTTCTAGAGAAAAAAGCTACTGGATGGATTCTACCAGACTTTGGCTGTCTCTGGGAGAGTACGGCACCTGCTCCAACCTCAGAGGCATCAACCTCAACAATGTACTGGAGGTCAGGATTTGGATGCTGAAGAATTGGAGCTTTACTGAACATGTCCTTTAATCGCTGGAAAGCTGATTTTGCTTCTGAAGACCACGCCTTGCAATTTGTACCCTTCTTAGTCATGGCAGTAAGGGGTGCCGCAATGGAGGCAAAACTCTTAATGAAGCGTCTGTAGTAATTTGCAAATCCTAAAAAGCTTTGGAGTCCTCTTAAAGTGGTCGGTTGGGGCCATTGCAAGACAGCGGAAAGTTTTTGAGGGTCCATTTGGAAACCGTCAGCACTTATGATGTACCCAAGGAAAGGAATACAGCTTTGATGGAAACTGCATTTCTCGATCTTTGCATAAAGATGGTTTTCTCTAAGCCGTTGTAATACCTGTTTCACATGCGAGATGTGCTCTGGAAGAGTCTTGGAAAAGATTAAAATGTCGTCCAAGTAGATGATCACAAAACGGTTGCTGAAATCATGAAAAATTTCATTCATGAAACGTTGAAAGACAGCAGGTGCGTTACACAAGCCAAATGGCATGACCAAATATTCAAAGTGTCCATTACGAGTGTTGAATGCTGTCTTCCACTCGTCCCCCTCATTAATTCGAATCAAGTTATAAGCCCCTCGTAGGTCTAGCTTGGAGAATATAACAGCCCCCTTAAGTAGATCAAATAGTTCAAGAATGAGTGGCAAAGGGTAGGAGTCCTTTACGGTGATTTGATTTAACCCCCGATAGTCTATGCATGGTCGAAGGCCCCCATCTTTCTTTTCAACGAAGAAGAAACCTGCCCCTACTGGAGAAGAAGAGGGTCGGATAAAACCTCTTTCCAAGTTGTCTCTTACATATTCCTCCATAGAGTTTTGTTCGGGCAGAGACAGGGGGTAGGTCTTTCCTTTGGGAAGAGGTGCTCCGGGAATCAATTTAATTGTACAGTCAAAAGGACGATGTGGGGGTAACACCTCTGCCTTTTGTTTGCAAAATACATCTGCAAAGTCATGGTATTCACGAGGCAAGGTAGGTGGGATAGTCACAGGAGCCAACATGCAAGCAGAAAGTCTTTTGGGTTGAGACAAACAGCGAAGGCGACAGGACGATCCCCAGGAGGTTAGTTCTCCATTTTCCCAATCAAAAGAGGGGTTGTGAAGTTGTAACCATGGGTAACCAAGGATGATAGGCAGAAGCGGAGAATCAATAAGAGACAAGACAACTTCCTCTTTGTGGAGGAGGCCTACCAGCAGGGTGATTGTCGTAGTCTCGAATTTCACAATACCATCTCCCAAGGGCTGTCCATTCAGGGTGGTAATGTTCAGGGGTCTAGACTTAGGAACAAACGGGATGTTGTTCTTTCTTGCAAAAGTGTAGTCCAAGAATATACCCGCAGCTCCGGAATCCACAAAAGCCTCACAGAAAACAAGCTTAGAAGATAAATGGATAGTAGCCGGAACAGTAATCTTGGTCTTGGAGGATCTACCTGTAAGGTCTAAGCCAGCTCCTCCAACACTGGTTAGACCCTGCCTTTTACTGGACGAGAGGGGCAGACAGATACTAAATGTCCTTTAAGTCCGCAGTACAGGCATAGGCCCAATGAACGCCTCCTTTTGTTTCTCTGACTCAGTTAGGTGGAGACGGCTCACCTCCATGGGTTCCACAGGTGTCTGGGGTTCAACAGAGGTTTCAGGTTCTGGCTGAGGTGGTGCTTGGAAGTTAGGGGCCAAACGGTAAACTGGCCTAGGAAACTTGCGGGTTCTAAGTCTCTCTTGGCACCTTTCATGGTACCGGACATCCAGACGAACACACAGCTCTATGAATTTCTCAAGGTCTTCTGGGAGATCTTTATAGACTAATTCGTCCTTGATGCGATCCGTAAGACCTTTTCGGAAGGCTGCACTTAATGCCCTTGAGTCCCAATTTGTTTCAGCAGCAAGGGTACGGAACTCAATAGCATACTGTGCCACAGATCTGGTGTCTTGTTGTATGTCCAAGAGGGAGTACTCAGCTGCAGAAACTCTACCTGGCTTGTCAAATACAATCTGGAGAGAGGCCAGAAATTTTTCAGCATCTTGGAGTACAGGATCGTTGCGTTCCAAATAAGGAGAGACCCAGGCCAGGGCCTTCCCCTTTAACAAGGAAATTACAAAAGTCACTTTGGCAGACGAAGTGCTAAAAGTCGCAGGGTTGTTGCGGAAATGCAAACGGCAAACATTTAAAAAGCCTCTGCAGTCCTCAGTATCACCACCAAACTTGTCAGGCAAGGGAAGTTTTGGTGGTACAGAAGAGGCGGGTTGGACCGTGCAGGAGTAGGATCCGGAGTCTGAACCGTTGCAGAGGAACCAGGGAAACAAGATTTGAGCATGGTGGAAAGTTCATCTAACTTGGCGTCCAGGGAAGAAAGATGCTGTTCATGAGCTCCGATCAATTGTCCCTGACGTGTAATCGCCTTAACAATCTCAGCAGGGTCCACTGCCATTGTGGACCATTTATTATGTAAGGTACCTGTAAAAGGTAGTGTCCGAAGTGGAAGTAGTGTGCTTGAGATCCAGGCAAAGCGTCGTCAGGCAAATAGTTCACAATCAAAATCCGGAGAAGAGTCAGGCAGGCTAAGGTCATTCACGATCTGGCGGCAAGGTACAAAATCAGCAGGCTGTAGAATAGTCGGGATATCAGGCAGGAGTTCAATACAAGGAAGATCACTGAAGTCAAAACACCCAGGGAAGAAATCCAAATAAACGGGCACTGAGTGATGTCCTCACTTCCTATTTAAAGGCTGTCCAGATTGAGAATTGTCCACAGCTGGCAGCAGGTGGAGCTAGAGAGTATGATGTAGTGTTGAACACAGTAAGGACATTCCCAAAGTATAGATCTCTTCTGTAGCACAACAGGTAAGGCTATGGTTTAAAAGACCAGGAAGATCCCGGTTCGAATACAACCCGGGTCATGACAACATCTAGGATTAGACATGCATAATTGAGTGTCACATTTAGGCCAGAAATACAGCTTTTTACTTACTGGAGTTAAAAAAACCTCTGATATACTGCACCTCTGGAATTAGAGGTGCATAAGTTACTGTGAAATTTAGGTCACAAATACCGCTGTCATATAGAGTTAAAAAAAATATTTGAGTGCAATACCCTACATCAGGGTTTTTATTGGCGGTTATTTATTTTTAACAGACGTAACCACTTTTTACTTTGCTTGGTGAACGCTAACTATGAGGCAAACATCTAATAAGGGACGCGGTCATGGTCGTGATGGGGGGTGTTCTAAGGATGGTAAGGCCTGAGCAAGTACAGGCGCTAGTCAATTGGGTGGCTGACAAAGGATCCAGCACATTCACATGATCTCCCACCCAGTCTTCTGCAGAAAGCACACAGGTGGCGCCTGAAACCCATGCCAATCAGTCTGTCACATCACCCCCGTGCATATCGGGGAACCTGTCTGAGCCTCAAGTCATGCAGCAGTCTCCTATGCTGTTTGAAGACTCTGCTGGCAGGGTTTCCCAATGGCATCCACCTAGCCCTTCCCCAGGGGTGGAAGACATAGAATGCACTGACGCACAACCACTTATGTTTCCTGATGAGGACATGGGAATACCACCTCAGCACGTCTCTGATGATGACGAAACACAGGTTCCAACTGCTGTGTCTTTCTGCAGTGTGCAGACCGACAAGGAGGTCAGGGAGGAAGACTGGGTGGAAGACGATGCAGGGGACGATGAGGTCCTAGACCCCACATGGAATGAAGGTCGTGCCACTGACTTTCAGAATTCGGAGGAAGAGGCGGCGGTGAGACCAAGCCAACAGCGTAGCAAAAGAGGGAGCAGGGTGCAAAAGCAGAGCAGCCATCGCCAAAACAGTTTGCCTGCTACTGGCCACCGTCACCAGGGACCGAGCACCCCAAAGACAGCTTCAAGGAGTTCCCTGGCATGGCACTTCTTCACACAATGTGCTGACGACAAGACCCGAGTGGTTTGCACGCTGTGCCATCAGAGCCTGAAGAGAGGCATTAACGTACTGAATCTTAGCACAACCTGCATGACCAGGCATCTACATGCGAGACACGGGCTGCAGTGGAGTAAGCACCTTCAAAACCAAGAAAGGGCTCAGGCACCTCCTGCTCCTTCTTCTGCTGCTGCCTCGGCCTCTTCCTCCGCCTCTGGAGGAATGTTGGCACCTGCCGCCCAGCAAACAGAGGATATGCCACCAACAACACCACCTCCGTCACCAAGCATCTCCACCATGTCACACAGCAGCGTTCAGCTCTCCATCTCACTAACCTATGAGAGAAAGCGTAAATTCCCACCTAGCCACCCTTGATCCCTGGCCCTGAATGCCAGCATTTCTAAACTACTGGCCTTTGAAATGCTGTCATTCAGGCTGGTGGAGATGGACAGCTTCAAACAGCTCATGTCGCTTGCTGTCCCACAGTACGTCGTTCCCAGCCGCCACTACTCCAGGAGAGCCGTGCCCTCCCTGCACAATCAAGTATCGGATAAAATCAAGTGTGCACTGCACAATGCCATTTGTGGCAAGGTCCACCTAACCACAAATACGTGAACCAGTAAGCACGGCCAGGGACGCTATATCTCCCTAACTGCACACTGGGTAAATGTAGCGGCGGCTGGGCCCCAGGCGGAGAGCTGTTTGGCGCGTGTCCTTCCGCCGCCAAGGATCGCAGAGCATCATTCTTTGCCTCCTGTTGCCTCCTCTTCCTACTCGGCTTCCTCCTCCTCTTCTAACACCTCCTCATCCGGTCAGCGACAGACCTTCACCACCAACTTCAGCACAGCCTCGAGCTCGGCCTGGTGGTGTGCGACAATGGGCGAAATATCATTGCAACTCTGGGACTAGCCGGTTTGACGCACATCCCTTGCCTGGCGCATGTGCTGAATTTGGTGGTGCAGAAATTCATTCACAACTACCCCGACATGTCAGAGCTGCTGCATAAAGTGCAGGCCGTCTGTGTGCACTTCCGGCGTTCTCATCCTGCCGCCGCTCGGATGTCTGCTCTACAGCGTAACTTCGGCCTTCCCGCTCACCGCCTTATATGCGACGTGCCCACCAGGTGGAACTCCACCTTGCACATGCTGGAGAGACTGTGCGAGCAGCAGCAGGCCATAGTGGAGTTTCAGCTGCAGCACGCACGGGTGAGTCGCACTGCGGAACAGCACCACTTCACCACCAATGACTGGGCCTCCATGCGAAACCTTTGTGCCCTGTTGCGCTGTTTCAAGTACTCCACCAACATGGCCAGTGGCGATGACGCCGTTATCAGCGTTATAATACCACTTCTATGTCTCCTTGAGAAAACACTTAGGGCGATGATGGAAGAGGATGTGGCCCAGGACGAGGAGGAGGAAGAGGGGTCATCTCTAACACTTTCAGGCCAGTCTTTTAGAAGTGGCTCAGAGGGAGGTTTTTTGCAACAGCAGAGGCCAGGTACAAATTTGGCCAGCTAGGGCCCACTACTGGAGGACGAGGAGGATGAGGAGGAGGATGGGGATAAAGCATATTCACAGCGGGGTGGCACCCAACACAGCTCGGGCCCATCACTGGTGCGTGGCTAGGGGGATACGGAGGACGCAGATGATACGCCTCCCACAGAGGACAGCTTGTCCTTACCTCTGGGCAGCCTGGCACACATGAGCGACTACATGCTGCAGTGCCTGCGCAACGATAGCAGAGTTGCCCACATTTTAACGTGTGCTGGCTACTGGGTGGCCACCCTGCTGGATCCCCGTTACAAAGTCAATGTGCCATCCTTAATTCCCTCACTGGAGCGTGATCGGAAGATGCGCGACTACAGGCGCACGCTGGTAGACGCGCTCCTGAGAGCATTCCCGACTGACGCCGGGGGACAAGTGGAAGCACAAGGCGAAGGCAGGGGAGGAGGAAGAGGTCGCCAACGCAGCTGTGTCAGCGCCAGCATCTCAGAAGGCAGGGTTAGCATGGCCGACATGTGGAAAAGCTTTGTCACCTCGCCGCAACAACCGGCCCCAACTGCTGATATGGAGCGTGTTAGCAGAAGGCAGCATTTGAACAACATGGTGGAACAGTACCTGTGCACACGCCTACACGTACTGACTGATGGTTCTGCCCCATTCAACATCTGGGTGTCACGGCCACGGTTTTGGCCGTGACTCCTTGGAAGCCGCATACAGTTGCCCGCGGTTTGGGTTGTTGTTTCAACCGCAGCTTGAGGCTTGATGTTGTTTGCCTCAAGTGCGGTTGCCGTGGACAACAGGTATGTGTGTGGTCCCTTGGGAGTTTGTGTGCGTGTATGTATGCACTGTCGTTTGTCTGTGTGCACTCTCTGTTAGTGTGTGGTGTGCACGGACACCTTTCCTGCCCTGTGGTTGTCCGTGGCAACATTTGTTGTTGTGTACATGTGGTGGCAGTGTCCCGGCCTTGGGGCTGACTCCCAGGACACGGTTGCCACCCATGTCGTTGCCTGCTGCAACAACCACAGTGTGTTTGTTGTGTTGGACACTGTTCCTTTAAGTTGCTGTTTTCCCTTTCCTGTGGTG
The DNA here is from genome assembly GCF_905171765.1 of Bufo bufo. Classification (NCBI taxonomy): domain Eukaryota; kingdom Metazoa; phylum Chordata; class Amphibia; order Anura; family Bufonidae; genus Bufo; species Bufo bufo. The sequence continues at coordinate 91,850,028 of NC_053389.1, read as the reverse complement.
CTGGAAGGGTTAACTCCCTTCCCAGTGTGTGTGATGTCACTGGGTGTGTCTGACCGTTGGGTGTGGCCTCTTAGGCCTATAAAGCCTCTCACTTTGGCATGGCTCAGTAGGTTGCTTCAGTCATGCTTTGCTGCAGCAGCCTCCTGTGATTTCCATCTTCTTGTAAGGGCCACCCTTCCGGTCATAAGTCATACCGTGATGTGTTGTTGATGTCTTGTGTCTTTGGTTTTTGTGCAGCTATGGATGTCCTGGTCCCTGTGTGTCTTCATGTGTGTGCTGTTTACCTTTGTCTGTGTGGACAGCCTTTCCTTAGCACGGGTTCCAGTCAGCAAGGCTGAGACAGGTTTGTGTGGAACTGTTTGGTTCACCTGTCTTATCCATAGTCCTGTTTATGTACCCCCTTCTTCATGCTGCTTGGCCAGTGAGACTCCTGCTCCTCCGTGCCTAGGAGGAGTGGGTTGTCTTCCCCTGCTCCTTAGCCCAGGGACCGGTCGGAGGGTATGTCAGGGATACGAGGTTCTTGCGCATGGGTCCTCCTACCATCAAGGTCAGCCCATGCAGGTAGGAGACAGGGTCAGCGTTAGGGACGCAACAGGAGGTGACCTGCTCCCTGATTCTGTGTTTCTGGCGAGTAGCGACTGGACATCTTCCGTCACCGCACGGCTGAGGATTTCCCCCATCCTCAGCCGTGACACTGGGTCTCCAAATTGTCCACATGGCCAGAGCTTGCCCTGTATACCTTGGAGGTGCTGGCCTGCACTGCAGCCAGTGTACTCTCTGAACGTGTATTTAGCACGGCAGGAGGCGTCATTACAGATAGACGCAGCCGCCTGTCCACAGCCAACGTGGACAAGCTCACGTTCCTTAAAATGTACCAGGCTTGGATCCCACAAGACTTGTCTGTACCTTGTGCAGAATAGACATTTATACCACCATCAAACATACATTCTTGTACTCAAGTCAAGTGCAATGATTCTTTGTTTTCTTTTTTTTTATTTGTCCCAATATTTGGGCGCTACCTACCCCAATAAAATAAAAAAAAACATTGTTGCCTACCTCCTCCTCCTCCTCCATTGCTGCCTCCACCTACAACACGACATTCACTGCCTCCTTAACCTCCGACTCCATATCCATCTTCTTCTCTGAGTTGCAGGTTAATAATTTGTAATTTTTAGGTATTTTATTATATTTTAAGTTATTTCCCTATCCACATTTGTTTGCAGAGCAGTTGCCATGCTCTTAAGCACATTTTACTGCCTTTTACATCCCTCTAGCCTTTTCAAGGACTACAGGGAGTGCAGAATTATTAGGCAAGTTGTATTTTTGAGGATTAATTTTATTATTGAACAACAACCATGTTCTCAATGAACCCAAAAAACTCATTAATATCAAAGCTGAATATTTTTGGAAGTAGTTTTTTTCTTCTTTTATACCCTTTCTTGCCAGCCACGCTGTGGAGTACTTGGACGCGTGTGATGGAGCATTGTCCTGCATGAAAATCATGTTTTTCTTGAAGGATGCAGACTTCTTCCTGTACCACTGCTTGAAGAAGGTGTCTTCCAGAAACTGGCAGTAGGACTGGGAGTTGAGCTTGACTCCATCCTCAACCCGAAAAGGCCCCACAAGCTCATATTTGATGATACCAGCCCAAACCAGTACTCCACCTCCACCTTGCTGGCGTCTGAGTCGGACTGGAGCTCTCTGCCCTTTACCAATCCAGCCACGGACCCATCCATCTGGCCCATCAAGACTCACTCTCATTTCATCAGTCCATAAAACCTTAGAAAAATCAGTCTTGAGATATTTCTTGGCCCAGTCTTGACGTTTCAGCTTGTGTGTCTTGTTCAGTGGTGGTCGTCTTTCAGCCTTTCTTACCTTGGCCATGTCTCTGAGTATTGCACACCTTGGGCTTTTGGGCACTCCAGTGATGTTGCAGCTCTGAAATATGGCCAAACTGGTGGCAAGTGGCATCTTGGCAGCTGCACGCTTGACTTTTCTCAGTTCATGGGCAGTTATTTTGCGCCTTGGTTTTTCCACACGCTTCTTGCGACCCTGTTGACTATTTTGAATGAAACGCTTGATTGTTCGATGATCACGCTTCAGAAGCTTTGCAATTTTAAGAGTGCTGCATCCCTCTGCAAGATATCTCACTATTTTTGACTTTTCTGAGCCTGTCAAGTCCTTCTTTTGACCCATTTTGCCAAAGGAAAGGAAGTTGCCTAATAATTATGCACACCTAATATAGGGTGTTGATGTCATTAGACCACACCCCTTCTCATTACAGAGATGCACATCACCTAATATGCTTAATTGGTAGTAGGCTTTCGAGCCTATACAGCTTGGAGTAAGACAACATGCATAAAGAGGATGATGTGGTCAAAATACTCATTTGCCTAATAATTCTGCACACGGTGTATTTTAGAACCATTTTAATGCAAAAAAGTGCAAATTTTAGTGCCCTAAATTGAATAGAATTCTTATTTTCAATTGTCGGGTGACATTTTACCATTTTTGGCGTATACAAACCCCTCCTGTGCCTGGATGACAGGGGCCTACATCTCTCAAAATCCTCTGTTCTATTGCTGGGTGACAAGAACCCCCTTTTGCCGTGAAGGCACCCCTGCTCTGCATTGCTGACAGGGGCCTAAATCTCTCAAAATCCTCTGTTCTATTGCTGGGTGACATGATCCCCCTTTTGCCGTGAATAATCCCCTGCTGTGCCTGGGTGACAGGGGCCTAAATCTCTCAAAATCCTCTGTTCTATTGCTAGGTGACATGAACCCCCTTTTGCCGTGAATGAACCCCTGCTGTGCCTGGGTGACAGGGGCCAAAATCTCTCAAAATCATCTGTTCTATTGCTGGGTGACATAAACCCCCTTTTGCCGTGAATGAACCTCTGCTGTGCCTGGGTGACAGGGGCCTAAATCTCTCAAAATCCTCTGTTGTATTGCTAGGTGACATGAACCCCCTTTTGCCGTGAATGAACCCCTGCTGTGCCTGGGTGACAGGGGCCTAAATCTCTCAAAATCCTCTGTTCTATTGCTGGGTGACAAGAACCCCCTTTTGCCGTGAATGAACCCATGCTCTGCATTGCTGACAGGAAGCAAAATTTAGTAAAAACATCTGTTACTGATCGGAAGATGCGCGACTACAAGCGCACGCTGCTGATGGCATTCCCACCTGACAGCGGGGGCACAGTGGAAGCACAAGGCGAAGGCAGAGGAGGAGGAAGAGGTCGCCAACGCAGCTGGGGCACCGCCAGCACCTGAGAAGGCAGGGTTAGCATGGCCCAAATGTGGAAAAGCTTTGTCAGCCTTGGAGGTGCTGACCTGCCCTGCAGCCAGTGTATAGTGTGAACGTGTGTTTAGCACGGCAGAGAGCATTATCACAGGCCGCAGCCAATGTGGACAAGCTTACGTTTATTAAAATCAACCAGGCATGGATCCCACAGGATTTGTCCGTACCTTGTGCAGAATAGACTTTTATACCAGCCTCAACCATCCATTCTTGTACTCAAGTGCACTTATTCTTTGTTTTATTTTGTTATAAGTCCCAATATTTTGGGGGATACCCCAATTTAAAAATAAAAAATAACACAAATCAGTGTTGGCTACCTATTCCTCCTTCACCGCCGCTTCCACCTACACCGCCACGTCAACCTACACCGCCACATCCACCCATCCACTGCCTCCTCAACCTCCTACTCCTAGATCCAGATTGTTATTTTTCATTTTTCTGCATTTTATGTTATTTTAAGTAATTTCCCTATCCACATTTGTTTGCAGAACAGTTGTCATGCTCTTAAGCACATTTTGATGCCTTTTGCAGCCCTCCAGCCCTTTCCAGGACTATTTTAGAGCCATTTTAGTGCCCAAAAGTTCGGGTCCCCATTGACTTCAATAGGGTTCGGGGTCAAGTTCGGATCAAGTTTGGGTCCCGAACCCAAACTTTTTTGGGTCCCGAACCCGAACTCGTCGAACCCGAACATCCAGGTGTTCGCTCAACTCTACTTACTACACCCCTTGGCAAATACTGTGAGGGGAGCAGTTTCCAAAATGGTGTCACTTCTTCGGGGTTTCTTTTTTCATTTCACCTCAAAGTCTTTGCAGTTGTCGGTTAGTGCTGTATAAATCACAAAACAAGGCCTCAAATGTACATTGTGCTCTTTCTCATTGATAACTATAGTATGCCCAAACAGTACTTTATAACCACATATGGGGTATTGTCATACTCAGGAAAAATTATATAACAAAATTTGGTGTGCTTTTTCTCCTATTACCACTTGTGAAAATAAAACATTTGAGGCTTAAACGACATATACACGACTCACAAAAAGTTAGGGATATTTGGCCTGTGGGTAAAATTTGAGGATGAACCTAAAATGCACTCTAACCTTTACAGGTGAACTTAATGTGATCTCCTCTAAACTTTTGAATGCAGATGTACAACTGTTCAATGATTCAGTACTTTTTGCACAACTTGCTGTTCTCTAGCAAGGAGCTTAAGGAACAAAATTCACAACAGGTATTTTGATCCATAAATCACCCAATATACACTCACCTAAAGAATTATTAGAAACACCATACTAATACGGTGTTGGACCCCCTTTTGCCTTCAGAACTGCCTTAATTCTATGTGGCATTGATTCAACAAGGTGCTGATAGCATTCTTTAGAAATGTTGGCCCATATTGATAGGATAGCATCTTGCAGTTGATGGAGATTTGAGGGATGCACATCCAGGGCACGAAGCTCCTGTTCCACAACATCCCAAAGATGCTCTATTGGGTGGAGATCTGGTGACTGTGGGGGCCATTTTAGTACAGTGAACTCATTGTCATGTTCAAGAAACCAATTTGAAATGATTTGAGCTTTGTGACATGGTACATTATCCTGCTGGAAGTAGCCATCAGAGGATGGATACATGTTCTCATTCTGTTTACGCCAAATTCGGACTCTACCATTTGAATGTCTCAACAGAAATCGAGACTCATCAGACCAGGCAACATTTTTCCAGTCTTCAACAGTCCAATTTTGGTGAGCTCGTGCAAATTGTAGCCTCTTTTTCCTATTTGTAGTGGAAATGAGTGGTACCCGGTGGGGTCTTCTGCTGTTGTAGCCCATCCGCCTCAAGGTTGTGCGTGTTGTGGCTTCACAAATGCTTTGCTGCATACCTCGGTTGTAACGAGTGGTTATTTCAGTCAACGTTGCTCTTCTATCAGCTTGAATCAGTCGGCCCATTCTCCTCTGACCTCTAGCATCCACAAGGCATTTTTACCCACAGGACTGCCGCATACTGGATGTTTTTCCCTTTTCACAACATTCTTTGTAAACCCTAGAAATGGTTGTGCGTGAAAAATCCCAGTAACTGAGCAGATTGTGAAATACTCAGACCAGCCAGTCTGGCATCAACAACCATGCCACGCTCAAAATTGCTTAAATCACCTTTCTTTCCCATTCTGACATTCAGTTTGGAGTTCAGGAGATTGTCTTGACCAGGAGCACACCCCTAAATGCATTGAAGCAACTGCCATGTGATTGGTTGACTAGATAATTGCATTAATGAGAAATAGAACAGGTGTTCCTAATAATTCTTTAGGTGAGTGTATTTCCTGTTTCAATTAGAATTGTTATTTAAACAGTCCTCCTCATCATGCTGTTCACATTTTGACATCATGAGACCAAGACAACACCTATGAATCAATCAACAGTACCTCGCCATTTCGAGGCTTCAAGCAGGATGTTTTCAGATGGAAGTGGCCACTGAGCTTAGAGTGTCATCAGCAGGTTGCAATACAGATACAGAGGGACTGGAAGAGTCACAGAAATGTATAGAAGTGGATGTCCTTTGGCCACATCCCATACTGATGACCGCTTCATTATGAACAATGCCCTGCGGAACCGGATGATGAATGCCACACAATTCCAGGCACATTCAAGGGAGGTGCGAGGCACCTACAGTGGATATAAAAAGGTCTACACACCCCTGTTAAAATGTCAAGCTTCTGTGCTGTAAAAAAAATAGACAAAGATAAATCATTTCAGAACTTTTTCCACCGTTAATGTGACCTATGAACTGTACCACTCAATTGAAAAACAATCTTTTAGGTGGAGGGAAGAAAACAAAAATAAAACTAAAATAATATGGTTGCATAAGTGTGCACACCCTCTTATAACTGGGGATGTAGCTGTGTTCAGAATTAAGCAATCACATTCAAAATCATGTTAAATAGGAGTCAGCATACTCCTGCCATCATTTAAAGTGCCTCTGATTAACCCCAAATAAAGTTCAGCTGCTCTAGTTGGTCTTTCCTGAAATTTTCTTAGTCGCATCCCACAGCAAAAGCAATAGTCCACAGAGAGCTTCCAAAGCATCAGAGGGATCTCATTGTTAAAAGGTATCAGTCAGGAGAAGGGTACAAAAGAATTTCCAAGGCATTAGATATACTATGGAACACAGTGAAGACAGTCATCATCAAGTGGAGAAAATATGGCACAACAGTGACATTACCAAGAACTGGACGTCCCTCCAAAATTGATGAAAAGACAAGAAGAAAACTGGTCTGGGAGGCTACCAAGAGGCTTACAGCAACATTAAAGGAGCTGCAGGAATATTTTGCAAGTACTGTCTGTGTGGTACATGTGACAACAATCTCCCGTATTCTTCATATGTCTGGGCTATGGGGGAGAGTGTCAAGACGAAAGCCTTTTCTTAGGAAGAAAAACATCCAAGCCAGGCTATATTTTGCAAAAACACATCTGAAGGCTCCCAAAAGCACGTGGGAAAAGGTGTTATGGTCTGAAGAAACCAAGGTTGATCTTTTTGGCCATAATTCCAAAAGATATGTTTTGCCCAAAAACAACACTGCACATCACCAAAACAACACCATACCCACAGTGAAGCATGGTGGTGGCAGCATCATGCTTTGGGGCTGTTTTTCTTCAGCTGAAACTGGGGCCTTAGTTAAGCTAGAGGGAATTATGAACAGTTCCAAATATCAGTCAATATTGGCACAAAACCTTCAGGCTTCTCCTAGAAAGCTGAGCATGAAGAGGAACTTCATCTTTCAGCATGACAACGACCCAAAGCATACATCCAAATCAACAAAGGAATGGCTTCACCAGAAGAAGATTATAGTTTTGGAATGGCCCAGCCAGAGCCCATACTTGAATCCGATTGAAAATCTGTGGGGGGATCTGAAGAGGGCTGTGTACAGGAGATGCCCTCGCAATCTGACAGATTTGGAGTATTTTTGCAAAGAAGAGTGGGCAAATCTTGTCAAGTCAAAATGTGCTATGCTGATAGACTCATACCCAAAAAGACCGAGTGCTGTAATAAAATCAAAAGGTGCTTCAACAAAGTATTAGTTTAAGGGTGTGCACACTTATGCAACCATATTATTTATTTTTTTATATTTTTTCTTCCCTCTACCTAAAAGATTTCAGTTTGTTTTTCAATTGAGTTGTACAGTTTATAGGTCACATTAAAGGTGGAAAAGTTCTGAAATGATTTATCTTTGTCTCATTTTTTTACATCACAGAAACCTGACATTTTAAAAGGGGTGTGTAGACTTTTTATATCCACTGTATATATATATATAGAGAGAGAGAGAGAGAGAGAGAGAGAGAAAAATGGCGGCACTGGCTGCAGAGAAGAGATGCGGGTGCACGTCCCAAGGGGAATAGACTGATGTCCCCGATAAATAAGTCCAGAAAAAAAGAGCGGCACTCCAATGGATAAAAGCAAGTGAACCCTTTATTCACCCCAGTGGTGCTGGGGTGAATAAAGGGTTCACTTGCTTTTATCCATTGGAGTGCCGCTCTTTTTTTCTAGACTTATATATATATATATATATATATATATATAATGTGAGGCAGTGACAGGCCTTATAGCAGTCAGGGGAGATTTATGGCAGGCGTTTCCCTGTCATCCCCGTCAGTAATCAGTTCTGAGCCAGCACCAGGTGATACAATCAGTCTTGGATAAGAGCCCAGCCCAGACTGTCAGTCAGGGGGAGATACTTTGTGCAACAGAGTCCTGCTGCAGGCTCTGTAAAAGTGGTCTCAGCCGGGCTGGCTGAGGGGCCACGAGGCTAGGTGATAGCCTGGACTTTGGGGGACACAGTGACGCCTATGGTACTAGGGTCACTAGGTAAGAGTCAGGAGACCTGGGGAACTGTAGTTAAGTCAGGGACTATGTTATGTTATGTTTAGGTAGAGCCCAGACGGGCAGGCTTTTATTTTGTACTATTTTGTTGTTGCTGTGAAAATAAATCTCACGTTTGGACCTGCAATCCAGCTGTGGTGAAGCTAATTGTGAGAATTACCCCCCAAAAAAAGTGAATCCCCCACAATATATATATACACTCACCTAAAGAATTATTAGGAACACCTGTTCTATTTCTCATTAATGCAATTATCTAGTCAACCAATCACATGGCAGTTGCTTCAATGCATTTAGGGGTGTGGTCCTGGTCAAGACAATCTCCTGAACTCCAAACTGAATATCAGAATGGGAAAGAAAGGTGATTTAAGCAATTTTGAGCGTGGCATGGTTGTTGGTGACAGACGGGCCGGTCTGAGTATTTCACAATTTGCTCAGTTACTGGGATTTTCACGTACAACCATTTCTAGGGTTTACAAAGAATGGTGTGAAAAGGGAAAAACATCCAGTATGCAGCAGTACTGTGTTGGCGAAAATGCCTTGTGGATGCTAGAGGTCAGAGGAGAATGGGCCAACTGATTCAAGCTGATAGAAGAGCAACGTTGATTGAAATAACCACTCGTTACAACCGAGGTATGCAGAAAAGCATTTGTGAAGCCACAACATGCACAACCTTGAGGTGGATGGGCTACAACAGCAGAAGACCCCATCGGGTACCACTCATCTCCACTACAAATAGGAAAAAGAGGCTACAATTTGAACGAGGTCACCAAAATTGGACTGTTGAAGACTGGAAAAATGTTGCCTGGTCTGATGAGTCTCGATTTCTGTTGAGACATTCAAATGGTAGAGTCCAAATTTGGCGTAAACAGAATGAGAACATGTATCTATCATGCCTTGTTACCACTGTGCAGGCTGGTGGTGGTGGTGTAATTGTGTGGGGGATGTTTTCTGGGCACACTTTAGGCCCCTTAGTGCCAATTGGGCATTGTTTAAATGCCACGGGCTACCTGAGCATTGTTTCTGACCATGTCCATCCCTTCATGACCACCATGTGTCCATCCTCTGATGGCTACTTCGAGCAGGATAATGCACCATGTCACAAAGCTCAAATCATTTTAAATTGGTTTCTTGAACATGACAATGAGTTCACTGTACTAAAATGGCCCCCACAGTCACCAGATCTCAACCCAATAGAGCATCTTTGGGATGTGGTGGAACGGGAGGTTCGTGCCCTGGATGTGCATTCCTCAAATCTCCATCAACTGCAAGATGCTATCCTATCAATATGGGCCAACATTTCTAAAGAATGCTATCAGCACCTTGTTGAATCAATGCCACGTAGAATTAAGGCAGTTCTGAAGGCAAAAGGGGGTCCAACACCGTATTAGTATGGTGTTCCTAATAATTCTTTAGGTGAGTGTATATATATATATTTGTAATTAGACATTTATTTTGTGCCATACATTTTTTACAATTACAAAAAATATATATAAAAAATATAAATTTAATTTAGCATCTATTTCTGAAATGTTTCTGCCAGGATTTCAACTCACAACCTTCTACATTAGAGCCAAGAACTTTAACCACTATGCTATACAGCTACATGTTAACCTACACTGAAATATGAAATTATTCTTCTGCTGTACATGAATACTTACTACATGACAAACTACTATGAGGTTTTTATGACATCGTTTATCATTCAGCTTTATAGCTAAGTGGTTAAAGTCCTTGTCTCTAATGTAGAAGGTTGTAAGTTCAAATCCTGGCAGAAACTTTTCAGAAATAGAGGCTAAATTAGATTTAGATACACTGGGTGTCCCCAAGCACTGACTCCATATATGGACATAGCTATATATGGATTACGCAAAAAGAGTTGTAGAGCAGCACAAACGGACCTCATCGACCAATCCCGGAATGCACCAGCCGCGATAGGACCACAGATCCACGGATTCTTTGAATGAACTCCATCAACATCTTAACAGTGGTGTGCCCGGCTTTCAATTCACTGTGACATAGCTATATATGGATTACGCAAAAAGAGTTGTAGAGCAGCACAAACGGACCTCATCGACCAATCCCGGAATGCACCAGCCGCGATAGGACCACAGATCCACGGATTCTTTGAATGAACTCCATCAACATCTTAACAGTGGTGTGCCCGGCTTTCAATTCACTGTGACATAGCTATATATGGATTACGCAAAAAGAGTTGTAGAGCAGCACAAACGGACCTCATCGACCAATCCCGGAATGCACCAGCCGCGATAGGACCACAGATCCACGGATTCTTTGAATGAACTCCATCAACATCTTAACAGTGGTGTGCCCGGCTTTCAATTCACTGTGACATAGCTATATATGGATTACGCAAAAAGAGTTGTAGAGCAGCACAAACGGACCTCATCGACCAATCCCGGAATGCACCAGCCGCGATAGGACCACAGATCCACGGATTCTTTGAATGAACTCCATCAACATCTTAACAGTGGTGTGCCCGGCTTTCAATTCACTGTGACTTCTTCTCGTGAGGAGTTACAGTTTCTTGATGTCAGGGTATATGTAGAAGGGGGTAAGTTGAAAACAGATTTGTATAAGAAGCCTACCGATAGGAATAACCTTTTGAGGCATGACAGTAGTTACCCACGATGTATGCTTGATTCCTTGCCTTGGAGTCAGATGTTGCGTGTTAGACCAGTGGTATCAGATGATGATGTATTCACCAAACAGATTGATGAAATGTGCAACAAATTTTCCAACAGGAGGTATCCTGGTGGGTTGTTGCACAAGACTAGGAATAAAATCTCTTTGGTTGACAGAGTGACCACATTTCAGGCTTCCTCTAGGAGAATGAATGCGGGACATATTCTGTGTGTGTCCACCTATGGCGGCCATAGTGCCGACATAGCACAGGTTTTGAGAAGAGAATGGCATATTTTACACAGAGGCCTACCTACAGTCTGTGAATTTGGAAGCCCGCCGTTGATGGCATATAAGCGAGGCACCAATTTGCATGATAAGCTGATCAAAGCTGACATAGAAGATGGTACCAAGGGTGGCCAGAGTTACTTGAAACCCAGGAAGACAGGGAATTTCTAATGTCTGGGATGTTGCAACTGTGGGAACATGCTAAAGGGTAACACTTTTGTTCACCCATATAGTGGCAAAAAATACAGCATTACAGGATTTTATACATGCCGGTCCAAATTTGTCATTTACATGATTGTTTGTCCCTGCAGCTTGATCTATGTGGGAGAAACAACCATAGAAATCAGGGAGCGCATTACCAAACACAAAAGCACCATAAGGAAAAAAAATGATGGACAAACCTGTGGCCAAGCATTTTAATGATTGTGGCCACTCTGTCAGCCAATTGAGATTTCGGGTCATTGACTTTGTTGAGATTCCTAGGAGAGGGGGTGACAGGGAACGTATCTTGAAAAAAAAAGAGCTTAAATGGATTTTAACATTACAATCTTTACAACCTCAGGGTCTCAACATCGAATTTAATGTGAACAGTGTAGATAGGTAGAAATTTATTTGGGTCTGATTCAGTATAATTGTTGATTTTACATGGTATTTTATGGTAAATAATGATGTTTATGGCTATTCACTTCACATATCTATATTTATGTTTATCTGTTATATTTAAGTTCCATCTGAGTCCAACTGGATTGTGCTCCTTGTCGGTGTCCATTGATAGACAGGCAACACCCTGTTTCCTTCCCATCATACATTTAGTTATATGGATGATCACTTTGAAGTTTTTTTAAATAATAAACCTGGCCTTATGGTGCAATAGTATGTGTCAGACATTATATTGTCCCCATTTATGCATATATAGCCATCAGTGATCTCCACATATATGGTCTTTTATAGGACTATATTCGCATGACGGGTGCAGAACCTTGCGCTTGTCATGTGATAATTATGTGATCGGGGATTGACTGTGTGACGCGTAATGCACGTGATTCCTGTCATCAGACGTGCACACATACTGTGAGTAGGAGACGTACGCGCATCGCTTTGATTCTGGACGGCGACACGCTATGACAGCGGCGCGGTGACGTCATGGACATGCGCAGTACATTCAGAGAGACGCCGACTTGGAGCGCGAATACACGCGGCACGGTCAGATGCTATTTAATATGGATCAGGTACGCATTTTATTATAATGAGTCACAGACAGTCTGATCGGTGTTTTTAATTATGCACATGTGTTGATTGAGTTGAGCCTTTAGATGATTGGCTCTATTATGATATAGAAGTGGCCACTTATGAGTATTTATGGTTGCCAGTTTTATTATTTGTATACTTGATAAAGGCTACTGCGTAGCCGAAACGTCGTACTTTGCTTGTGTGTGCACTCAAGGCTTCCAATAAAAAGACGCAGCGGATATGCTGCTGTGATCCCTGTTTTTTTCTCTATAGCTATATATGGAGTCAGAGCAGGGACTCCTAAGCCACAAACTCGCACTGGGGGATTCCCTCACTGTACAGCGATCTTCTGCATAGACCTCAGTAGGACCGGGCTTCCCTCTTCAGAGCAGGGGGTGCCTGTTTTAATGCTCGGTTTCTCCCATTGACTTCCATTGGGCTCAGGTGCTCTGTATAGCACCCGAGCATTGCAAAGTGTTCGACTCGAGCACCCGAGCACTTTGGTGCTCGATCAACACTAATTGTTGGTCAAAACACGACCACTGGATTACAGTGGCAGCTTTGGCCTGTTGCTGAGGCTGCTACCACTCCCCCTTATTCTGCTACTACTTGTGCCAGCTATATAAACATTTTAGCTTCCCGTTCCCTTGGAGACCCAGGCAAAAGTCTGTTGGCCATAGTGTGCAGTAACTGTATCATAAAATAACAGATTAACTCTGAATGTCGGTGCACTAGAACGTGATGCACTCGGCGATATATTACAACTGCCTTTAATACTGAGGCACACTAACTGCATCACTAAAGTAACAGATTAACCCATAATGTTGGTGCAGTGCACAGTGATGCACACAACAATATTTGACACCTGCCTTTAATACTGAGGCCCACTAACTAAATCACTAAAATGGTGGATTAACTCTGAATGTTGGTGCACTGCACAGTGATGCATACAGCAATACATTCTCCCAGCACTCTCCCTCTCCAATATTGCACTATCAACACTTTGCAACAACACTGTCCCTAACGCATGAGCTCTTGTCACATCTTTCCCAATGCTCAGCTCACAGGACATTGGCGGAGACTGCGTGGGATGAGGCTTTTATAGGGCAGTGAGACAGGGGATGGCAGCCTGCGGATTGGCTGGCTGCATGGCATTATGGATGATCTCGCATTCCCGGGCTTCTAACTTTCGCTTTTTAACACATGCAGCCGCTATTTTGGGAAAAAAATATTTGTTACCACTAAACATGAGGAAATAACTCCTGTAATCAATAACTATTTTGTAAAATATTACTCTGTCTTAAAAACAGACAAATTCAAATTTAGAAAATTGCAATGTTTTCAAATTTTCTGTAAATTATGGATTTTTCTATAAGTAAAAGTAAAAGATATCAACCCAAATTTACCACTAACATGAAAAAAAAATGTGTCTTGACAAAACGATTTCAGAATCGGTTGGGTAAGCAAATTACCACATAAACTGACACTGCAAAATTTACACTTGATACATAAACTAAAAACTGGCTGTGTCCTGAAGGGGTTAACCACCTCAGCCCCCATGGCTTAAACACCCTGAAAGACCAGGCCACTTTTTACACTTCTGACCTACACTACTTTCACCGTTTATTGCTCGGTCATGCAACTTACCACCCAAATGAATTTTACCTCCTTTTCTTCTCACTAATAGAGCTTTCATTTGGTGGTATTTCATTTCTGCTGACATTTTTACTTTTTTTTTTATTAATCGAAATTTAACGATTCTTTTGCAAAAAAATGACATTTTTCACTTTCAGTTGTAAAATTTTGCAAAAAAAACGAGATCCATATATAAATTTTGCTCTAAATTTATTGTTCTACATGTCTTTGATAAAAAAAAAATGTTTGGGTAAAAAAAAAAAAAATGGTTTGGGTAAAAGTTATAGCGTTTACAAACTATGGTACAAAAATGTGAATTTCCGCTTTTTGAAGCAGCTCTGACTTTCTGAGCACCTGTCATGTTTCCTGAGGTTCTACAATGCCCAGACAGTACAAACACCCCACAAATGACCCCATTTCGGAAAGTAGACACCCTAAGGTATTCGCTGATGGGCATAGTGAGTTCATAGACCTTTTTACTTTTTGTCACAAGTTAGCGTAAAAGGATTTATTTATTTTTTTCTTACAAAGTCTCATATTCCACTAACTTGTGACAAAAAATAAAAACTTCTATGAACTCACTATGCCCATCAGCGAATACCTTGGGGTTTCTTCTTTCCAAAATGGGGTCACTTGTGGGGTAGTTATACTGCCCTGGCATTCTAGGGGCCCAAATGTGTGGTAAGGAGTTTGAAATCAAATTCTGTAAAAAATGACCAGTGAAATCCGAAAGGTGCTCTTTGGAATGTGGGCCCCTTTGCCCACCTAGGCTGCAAAAAAGTGCCACACATGTGGTATCTCCGTATTCAGGAGAAGTTGGGGAATGTGTTTTGGGGTGTCTTTTTACATATACCCATGCTGGGTGAGATAAATATCTTGGTCAAATGCCAACTTTGTATAAATAAAATGGGAAAAGTTGTCTTTTGCCAAGATATTTCTCTCACCCAGCATGGGTATATGTAAAATGACACCCCAAAACACATTCCCCAACTTCTCCTGAATACGGAGATACCAGATGTGTGACACTTTTTTGCAGCCTAGGTGGGCAAAGGGGCCCACATTCCAAAGAGCACCTTTCGGATTTCACCGGTCATTTTTTACAGAATTTGATTTCAAACTCCTTACCACACATTTGGGCCCCTAGAATGCCAGGGCAGTATAACTACCCCACAAGTGACCCCATTTTGGAAAGAAGACACCCCAACGTATTCGCTGATGGGCATAGTGAGTTCATGGAAGTTTTTATTTTTTGTCACAAGTTAGTGGAATATGAGACTTTGTAATAAAAAATAAAAAATAAATAAATCATCATTTTCCACTAACTTGTGACAAAAAATAAAAAATTCTAGGAACTCGCCATGCCCCTCACGGAATACCTTGGGGTGTCTTCTTTCCAAAATGGGGTCACTTGTGGGGTAGTTATACTGCCCTGGCATTTTCCAGGGGCCCTAATGTGTGGTAAGTAGGTAAATGAACTGTGAAATCCGAAAGGTGCTCTTTGGAATGTGGGCCCCTTTGCCCACCTAGGCTGCAAAAAAGTGCCACACATGTGGTATCGCCGTACTCGGGAGAAGTTGGGGAATGTGTTTTGGGGTATCATTTTACATTTACCCATGCTGGGTGAGATAAATATCTTGGTCAAATGCCAACTTTGTATAAAAAAATGGGAAAAGTTGTCTTTTGCCAAGATATTTCTCTCACCCAGCATGGGTATATGTAAAATGACACCCCAAAACACATTCCCCAACTTCTCCTGAGTACGGCGATACCACATGTCTGACACTTTTTTGCAGCCTAGATGCGCAAAGGGGCCCACATTCCTTTTATGTGGGCATTTTTAGACATTTGGATCCCAGACTTCTTCTCACGCTTTAGGGCCCCTAGAATGCCAGGGCAGTATAAATACCCCACATGTGACCCCATTTTGGAAAGAAGACACCCCAAGGTATTCAATGAGGGGCATGGCGAGTTCATGGAAAAAAAAAATTTTTGCACAAGTTAGCGGAAATTGATTTTATTTTATTTTTTTCTCACAAAGTCTCCCTTTCCGCTAACTTGGGACAAAAAATTCAATCTTTCATGGACTCAATATGCCCCTCACGGAATACCTGGGGGTGTCTTCTTTCCGAAATGGGGTCACATGTGGGGTATTTATACTGCCCTGGCATTCTAGGGGCCCTAAAGCGTGAGAAGAAGTCTGGAATATAAATGTCTAAAAAATTTTACGCATTTGGATTCCGTGAGGGGTATGGTGAGTTCATGTGAGATTTAATTGTTTGACACAAGTTAGTGGAATATGAGACTTTGTAAGAAAAAAATAATAATTTCCGCTAACTTGGGCCAAAAAAATGTCTGAATGGAGCCTTACAGAGGGGTGATCAATGACAGGGGGGTAATCAATGACAGGGGGGTGATCAGGGAGTCTATATGGGGTGATCCCCACAGTCATTGATCACGCCCCTGTAAGGCTCCATTCAGACGTCCGTATGCGTTTTGCGGATCCGATCCATCTATCAGTGGATCCGTAAAAATCATGCGGACGTCTGAATGGAGCTTTACAGGGGTGTGATCAATGACAGGGGGGTAATCAATGACAGGGGGGTGATCAGGGAGTCTAATATGGGGTGATCACCACAGTCATTGATCACGCCCCTGTAAGGCTCCATTCAGACGTCCGTATGCGTTTTGCGGATCCGATCCATCTATCAGTGGATCCGTAAAAATCATGCAGACATCTGAATGGAGCTTTACAGGGGGGTGATCAATGACAGGGGGGTAATCAATGACAGGGGGGTGATCAGGGAGTCTAATATGGGGTGATCACCACAGTCATTGATCACGCCCCTGTAAGGCTCCATTCAGACGTCCGTATGCGTTTTGCGGATCCGATCCATCTATCAGTGGATCCGTAAAAATCATGCGGACGTCTGAATGGAGCTTTACAGGGGGGTGATCAATGACAGGGGGGTGATCAGGGAGTCTATATGGGGTGATCACCACAGTCATTGATCACGCCCCTGTAAGGCTCCATTTAGACGTCCGTATGCGTTTTGCGGATCCGATCCATCTATCAGTGGATCCGTAAAAATCATGCGGACATCTGAATGGAGCTTTACAGGGGGGTGATCAATGACAGGGGGGTAATCAATGACAGGGGGGTGATCAGGGAGTCTATATGGGGTGATCAGGGGTGATCAAGGGTGATCAAGGGTGAATAAGGGGTTAATAAGTGACAGGGGGGGGGTGTAGTGTAGTGGTGCTTGGTGCAACATATTACTGAGCTGCCTGTGTCCTCTGGTGGTCGATCCAAACAAAGGGGACCACCAGAGGACCAGGTAGCAGGTATATTAGACGCTGTTATCAAAACAGCGTCTAATATACCTGTTAGGGGTTTAAAAAATCACATCTCCAGCCTGCCAGCGAACGATCGCCGCTGGCAGGCTGGAGATCCACTCGCTTACCTTCCGATTCTGTGAACGCGCGCGCCTGTGTGCGCGCGTCCACAGGAAATCTCGCGTCTCGCGAGAGGACGCGTAGATGCGTGACTGTGCGCAGGGCTGCCACCTCCGGAATGTAAATCTGCGTTAGGCGGTCCGGAGGTGGTTAAAGAAGCAACAACTTTAACAAACAAAGTGCAACATGCATTAAATTTGATGCAAAGTACTCCGAAGAAGACTCTGGCAAAACCAACTTCAGTATTAGGGCTCATGCACACAGCCGTCCCCAATGCATGGGCAACATCCGTGCGGATTACGCAGGCGAATTCAGACCCATTCAACTTGAATGGGTCCATGACAAAAAAGTAGTGTGTGCGATACATTTTTGCGGTGCGGAGGCATGGAAAGAAACCCCACAAAAGAACTCTGTAATACTTCCGTGGATTTTGGTGCCTTCATTCCACAGCGGACCTTCCAGATTGCGGACCCATTCAAGTGAATGGGTCCGCACCCGTGATGCGGTGCAAAAACGGCCGGGGCCCCTATATTTTGCACCTACTTTTTGCAGGCCATAATATGGGCACCAGCCGACACACGGACGTGTGCATGAGCCCTTACTCTCTTGATAATTTCCCCCACAGTATAAAAAGCCAGCATAATTTTGTAGCTACATTGCCTACAAATCTGTAATTTTAAAGATTTTAATCTTTTAACATTGCATTATAAATAGCGTATCTTGTTCATTTGTATGCATGCATCTATTTTGCTGCACCATCTTAGCAATTACCTAGCATTTTCAGTTAAATGATAATAACTTTAAAAAAAATGCCAAGTTTGTACTGGTTATTTTTGCAGCTTCAATTATGGTATTAACTGATCTTTTCATGATTATCAATCCATATCTAGAGACGAGTGAGTTGATTTAGGTGATTTGCCATTCATAGCAAATCATTCTGTAAAACGAGAAACGATTATTGGCTTAAATAGAAATCATGAGAACGAAACATGATGAAACTTTGTTTCACGTTCAATGTGCTATTAGGCTTATGCCCATCGAGTGGCGTAATTGCTTGTGTATAGTTAATCGGCAAAGTAGTTGTATCGCCATTTCTGAGCAAATTGTTGGACATCATAGGAGCTGTAGTGTAGAGTGTGAATATTCCTATTAATATTGCTGGCATGCTGACCGCTCACATTTTACAAAGAAGATACAGAAAGTTTAAACAGTATATATTTTGCAGGGAGGCAGAAAATCTAGGGCACAGTATATGTATATCTCCTGCTCAGAGCTCTTCTGTTAGCTATAAGCAGGAGCTCTGCAGAATAGTCATGTAATATATGGTTGCACCAGGGTGTCACGAGGGTGTCAAGAACCACGCCTGACTCCGTTATACCCGGGGTCAGGAAGTTGCAGCGTTTGGCTGCACGCTCTGTGTAAGATGGGGCTGTTTCCTTGTGGTAGCTTTCTGGGTTTGCTTTGCAAACCCTTTTGGCTCACTCAGGGATCCGTAGCTCCTTCTCCTCAGCTGTTCCTTGTCCAGCACTCCCAACCTCCTTATATTCCCCTCTCACACTTCTCTGGTTGCCAGATATAGAGCTTCCTGCCTGGACATCTATTCTGACCCTCTGGAGCTGTGTTGCTGTGTTCTCTGGTAGTTGGTCCAGAACGCTACCCTCCGGATCCCTGTTGGACCTTTGTGGTCTATTGTGGTCGCCCACCTGGGTGTATGTGTTTGTCTGTTTTGTCTGTCCTCTCCCTGGTGTTTCCCTCTTAGTGTCAGTGGTGTGGACTAGCGATCCCACCGGCCCGTTCACTATCTAGGGCTCATTCTAGGGAAAGCCAGGGTTTAGGCACGTGATCGCTGCACGGGTGAGGAACCCGTCTAGGGACGTCAGGGCAGTCAGGTGCCTGCCGCAAGGTGAGTTAGGGGTCACCACCTTTCCTTCTCCCTTGGGCAGGGCTTTCCCTTTTCCCTCCCTGTGTGTGACGCCGGTCATTACACAGGGACAGCAGATCTCGTAGGTCCCATTGAAAAACTTAGTATGGGCCTCCCTGCCTCTTCCAGGTTCCTAGTATGTGTTCGTCAATCACTCTCATTCAATGCAGAATGCAAAGCGCAACAACCTAGATTTCTGATGAATTGATATGTTTTATTTAGTGGAAGATATTTTAATAAAAACATTCTAATAAAAAAATGTGGCCTCACCCACTTTATTCATATGGGTGCAATGACAGGGAACGGCGATTGCGCAGCTCCTTGTCATTTTACCCCTCAGATGCCGCATTAATAGCTGATCGTGACATCAGACCGTAATAACACAGTGTAAAATTAAAAAGAAAATAAATAAATAAAAATTAATCATACTTACCTCATCCATTTGATCGCAATGAGACGGCCCCTGCCATCTTCATTGAAGATCTAGCGTGAAATCTTGAGCAGCCCGTGATGGCATCATCACGTTGTCCGGCTGGATTTCGTGTGAGATCTTCAATCAAGATGGCGGCGGCCAGGTCATGACAATCAAATAGATGTGGTAAGTATTATTTCTTTTTAGTTTTTTACCATCATTCAGGAAAAATTGATTTGCTACCACAAGGAAATTTCACTTTGTTGCAAATCAAATTTTCCCTGGAATTCAACACTAATAACAATATAAACAAATTTATGTATGATAAATGCTGTAAAGGAAATAACAATCTAAATGGATGATTTGCTGCTTCACCTCCCCAAAAAATTGAATAAAATCATCAAAATGTCATACGCACTTCAAAATAGTACCATTGAAAAGTACAGATTACCCTGCAAAACATCTCTGAAGCAAAAATGCTCAATAGACGTAACTATATAAAAGTTATTGGGGTCAGAATATGGTGATGCAAAGAAAAAATTGTTTCCAAAGTTTTTATTTTTTTAAATAATTAAAACACAAGAAAAAAATTATACATTTGGTATCACTGTAATCATACTTACACAGAGAATGAAAGTAACAGTCAGTTTTACCGCATAGGGAACGTCGTAAAATCAAAACCCCTGTGTCAGAGTTGCTTTTTTTCCAACTCCACCTTTTTTGGAATTTTTTCCAGCTTCACCTTACATCCTATACAATATAAAATTGTGACATTAGAAAGTACAGCTTGTCCCACACAAAAAACAAGCTCACGTGTGACTATGTGAATGGAAAAGTAAAAACAAATCATGGCTTTCGGAAGGCAGGAAGTGAAAGACACAAAAACTGAAAATCCTCAACCCTTAACCCTCAAGAAAGTGTTAAATTAAAGGGAACCTGTCACCGGGATTTTGGGTATAGAGCTGAGGACATTGGCTGCTAGATGGACACGAGCACATCCGCAATACCCAGTCCCCATAGCTCTGTGTGCTTTTATTGTGTAAAAAAAACAATTTGATACATATGCAAATTAACATAAAAAAGTCATATCTTACTTGTGTGACCAGAGAAGAGTCATATTTTCAAGCTCTGACTCAGCTCAGGTTCATTTGCATATGTATTAAATCATTTTTTTTACACAATAAAAGCACACAGAGCTATGGGGACTGGGTATTGGGGATGTGCTAGTGGCCAACTAGCAACCCATGTCCTCAGCTCTATACCCAAAATCCAGGTGACAGGTTCCCTTTAAGGTTAATGTTAAACACATTTTAAAGAAGTGTAGTTAATTCATTATTTTTAAACTTCCCATGTCACTATATATGTTTTTTCTTTGGCCAACGTGCCTTACGATAGGCTGAGACTTCCTGTTCTGTAAAGCGCACTTCTCAGCAGTCATCTCATTATTATCACAGGTAGGATTATAAAGAAGGGTAATACATATATAGAGATAACACAGTATCACACCATTCACAGTAGGCAATGGACACAACTCGCCTCCTTCTTTCTATGCATAATAACATCTGCACAGGTCAGAGAACATGCCAATAATGTTGTCTCACAGAAGTCAATGAGTCACCTAAAGACTACAGGTGCCTATGGTCCTTGTGGCTGCTGTAAAGCAATCTCAATTTCATGAACACATATATGTACATATTACAGCACATTCCCTTAAAAGACAAATATACATACAACTTGAAAGTAGGTATCTTGCTATTGATGTGGAGGATATCATCATTGAAAACTATAGCAAAAAGTCTCAATGATGTATGATACATGGTGATTTTTACTCGTATACTTTTATGAATTCCATTCTAGGTTTATTGAGGCTCTAAAATGAAGCTTATTATGTTACAAAGCTACTATGCCGCCTCTGTATTACACATGGGCCTTGATGTTCTTAGGTTTAATAGCATTTTGTTTTAACACAAACCCATGCAGTGTCTTGATTTTACTTTGAAATTTGTGGCTTCTTTTCCGGAGAAATGTTTGAGGCTTACTGTGCGTTTAATGTCTGACTTACAGACTTGTTGTTTTAAAGACATCATTTGCATTCTTGTGAACAAATTTAATGTAAAGAATAATGAACCTTAAGTTAATGTAATATCATTTTAATGTAATACTCTGCTGGTTTTAATTTTATTTCCAATGCCTTTTTGAAGCTGATGTTTGTCCTACATAAAATACAAACTGCTAATACTCGCTATTAAATGTAGATAAAAGTTCCAGAATATTAGAAACAACTAAACAAACATTATAAGCAGTCTTGTAGTCAAAGAATAGACCTAACATACATAATGCTTAAATCTATTGAAGTGCACTTCATAAAGCATCATTCATTTCAGAAATGCTGACAAAAATAAAAGCAAAGAGTAACATAAAGAATCAACCCATAGTATAGATAATATCTTCTTTATAAAACAAAAAGTTTAATAAAAATCCCCAGAATATATTAAACCCTCTTGAAAAGAGTTTGCCAGCACTTTAGACCATGATAAACTGCTAACACAACTAGGTAAGGACTGGGAAGGGCAAGATAAACATATCTTCTGTAGAGCATTTCTGATCAGGAGTAGTGTAAATAAGAAGTTTTATTCTTTTAGATTGAGCTCCTGCAAGTGCCAAGGGTGTGGCTTCACTGCAAAGGGCTCTTTGTTATTTGTATTAAGCTGCTTCATGGCCCTTCACCTCTGCTCTGAGTGACAGCTGCAGTGGTCTCCTGGTTGGATGCTATAGCTTATAGTGATGATCAAGCACCAAAGTATTCGGGTGTTCAGGTCCAACACATTACTATATTCGTGTGCTTGGCTGAGCACCCAGGTATAATAGAAGTCAATGGGAGACAACCAGGCATTCCCTGCTCTGAAGAGGGGAGGGTACCTGGTCCATTGGAAAAGGTCAGAAAGTTACAGAAACACCACCAAAATGGATCGGGAACACCATGGGGACGATGTCTGGATGCATCTTGGACCCCCAGGTTGCTGCTGGGAACCATGTTGTCTGAGTTGTACACCACTATTACAGTTTGACCAAAATACGCACAAAACCACCCCAAAAATTTTTTTTACAGGAAAAATTGTTAGGAAACATTCTTTCCTGTATATTCAATTGTATATAAAGTGCAAGTGCTGCAATAAAATTATAAGCAAGAGGCACTCCGAAACAGCCTGTATATCACATAAAGGAGGGCCTCATTCACATTGTGGTACCATTGTTCAGGTAGTGGGACTCCTACACTCATAAAGTCTATGCACTAAGTGAAAGGGCTGCCAAAAATTACAAGGAACCGGCACTACAATACACCCTTTGTTATACATAAAGGAGGGCATCATACACACCCTTGAAAAATTATGATTGATGGCCTGCTGGTGACCCTCAAAAACATTTGGAGCAAGGACCTGCAGATCTGACCATCTAAAACATTAGGGGAGAGGGCCTGCTGCCGCTTTGGTGACTCTAGATAACCTCTGGGCGATTGCACGTCCCCGTGACGGCGACGATTTGGATGTCTGCCCTATCAACTTTCGATGTTCTTTTCTGTGCCTACCATGGTGATCACGGGTAACGAGGAATCAGGGTTCGATGCTGGAGAGGGAGCTTGAGAAAGGGATACCACATCCAAGGGAGGTCAATGGCTGAAATCTGATTGGATGGAGAGGGTGGGTCAAGTTATTAAAGCTGAAAAATCGAAGGAAGGCAGCAGGCGCGCAGCAATTACTCACTCCCGACTCAGGGAGGTAGTGACGATAAATAACAATACAGGACTCTTAAGATGCCCTGGTATTGGAATGAGTAATAAAAAATTACAGGGAATGTCACTGCAGTATTTTGGATGAGGAAACGTTATACAGGAGAGGCCCTGCTGCCGCTTTGTTGACTCTAGATAACTTCTGCCTGATCGCATGTCCCCGTGACGTCCACGATCCATTTGGATATCTTACCTATCAACTTTCTATGTTCTTTTATGCGCCTAACATGGTTACCACCGGTAACGGGGAATCATTGTTCGATTTCAGAGAGGGAGCCTGATAAACGGCTACGGCTACTACTTCATAGCAAGGCAGCATGAGTTGCGGGCCTGCATGTGAGCTGAACCAGTAAAAGATTTTAGGTGCGGACCTGCTGGTGAGCTGAGGTGGAACTGACAAACCCATCTTGAATTTGATGGCTGCATTAATCTGCAGGTGACGGTGATACAGCTCTACAGATTGTTTCCATCGGCATCTTTATAAGCAATCTGTGGCCTTAGTCTTTTATCCAGACTCAGTCATTGTGCCACTATGTGGCCTCCTCATGCTGCCATCTCCACACCATGTCACCTTGCCACTCATCTTTATCACCATGCTGCTGCTGCTTAAAAGGCCTTAAACTGATCACCAGGCCCACAATTTAATTAAGGTTTTGTAATCGATAAACCCAACTTGCATCCCACAGAAATTTTTTAGCGACCCCTTCCGTTCATGCCGCCCACATTCCTGTGGCTAGTAAAGATCGCTCTCTCAGACCAGGGCCGGCAGCTGTCCCATCAATTTTATTCACTGGTAATACTGTCACTGTATCTAATTTCATTGTGTAATACTGTAGAGGGGGCCCTGACCAAATCCTTTAGTCCTCCTCATCCTGGATGGGCCTCTTCTGGGTCAGGGTGACAAAGCTGCAGCTTCCTCTGTTTCCCCTATAGCTACGGCCCTGGTCTGCATTAATCTGCAGATGACCGTGATACAGCTCCACAGATTGTTTGTTTCCCTCTGCAACTTTCTAAGGACTCTGTGGCCTCAGTCTTTTATCCAGACTCAGTCATTGTGCCACTATGTGGCCTCCTCATGCTGCCATCTCCACACCATGTCACCTTGCCACTCATTTTTATCACCATGCTGCTGCTGATGCAGCTTAAAAAGGGCTTAAAGTGATCATCAGGCCCACAATCTAATTAAGGTTTTACGCACAAAACCAAAGTAAAAAATCGATTTTATAGGAAAAATTTATTGAAAACATTCTTTCCTGTATATTTACTTGTATATAAAGTACAAGTCCTGCCAAAAATTACAATGAAGAGGCACTCTGATACAACCTGTATATCACATAAAGGAGGGCCTCATTCACATTGAGTTCCGGGCCTGCAGGTGAGCTGACCAAGTAAAAGATTTTAGGTGCGGGCCTGCTGGTGAGCTGACCCTGTAAAACATTATATTTGAGGGCCTGCTGCTGAGCTGACGCTCTAAAACATTATATGCGAGGGCCTGCTGCTGAGCTGCTGCTCTAAAACATTATATTCGATGGCCTGCTGCTGAGCTGACCCTCTAAAACATTAGGGGCGAGGGCCTGCTGCTGAACTGACCCTCTAAAACATTATGGGCGAGGGCCTGCTGCTGAGCTGACCCTCTAAAACATTATATTTGAAGGCCTGCTGCTGAACTGACCCTCTAAAACATTATATTTGAAGGCCTGCTGCTGAACTGACGCTCTAAAACATTATATGCAAGGGCCTGCCGCTGAGCTGACTCTCTAAAACATTAGGGACAAGGGCCTGCTGCTGAACTGACCCTCTGAAACATTAGGGGCGAGGGCCTGAGGCTGAGCTGACCCTCTATAACATTAGGGGCGAGGGCCTGCTGGTTGAGCTGACTATATAAAAAAAATGTGAGTTGAGGGCCTGCAGTTGTGCTGACCCTATTCAAAAAATTATAGTGGAGGGAATATAGACAATCTGGAGGAGGAGGAGGACGAGAAAACAAGATTCAACCATATACTCTTTTTTGTGGTGGAAAAGGTGCATTGGAATACACTACAGTAGATTGAGTACATTATAAATGATAGATTGAAATTGCCTTTATGTTCATCATCAGCTTAGCTCTACTCTGGTGAAGTTGAGAAGTCAAGGGCAATCCAAGCCTTGTTCATTTTTATCTGAGTCAACCTGTCAGCATTGCCAGTGGACAAGCGGATACGCTTATCTGTTATAATGCCACCAGCAGCACTAAATACACGCTCAGACAAAACGCTGGTGGCAGGGCAGGCTAGCACCTCAAAGGCAAGTTCGTGCCACGTGTCCAGCTTGGACACCCAGTAGTTGTAAGGCACTGAGGGATCATTTAGGACGCTGACACGGTCTGCAAAGTATTCCTTCACCATCTTCCAAATTTTTTCTCTCCTTGTGGCAGTAGGCCGCACATCAGGGTGAGTGTGCTGTCGCGGTGTCATGAAACTGTCCAAGGCTTTGGAGAGTGTTGCCCTGCCTCTGTTGGAACTTCTGTGTGTTCCCCTTGTCTCCCCTCCTCGGTTTGCCAAGGAACTACGGACTCTGCCGCCAGCGTTGTCAGATGGAAAATTTTGGAGCAATTTTCCAACAAGGATCTTCTGGTATTGAACCATTTTGCTCGTCCTCTCCACCACAGGAAGGAGAGATGAGAAGTTCTCTTTGTAGCAGGGGGTCGAGAAGGGTGAACACCAACAGGCTAGACGTCGATGTCGACATCAGGATGACTCTCCATCTCCTCATCCTCCTCCTCCTCCTCTTCTGCCCATCCACTCTGAACAGATGGAATTAAAGTTCCATGGGTACTACCCTCTGTAGCAGAGGCAACTGTCTCCAGCTCCTCCTCCTCTTCATGGTCCAATTAGCGCTGAGAAGATGAACTGAGGGTGGTCTGGCTATCACCCTGTGTAATGTCCTCCACCATTTCCTCATCTGCCACATTCAGAGCGTCGTCCTTAATTGTTAGCAGCAGTGGGATGGTTACGCTGATAATAGCGTTATCGCCACTAACCATCTGTGTGGATTCATCAACGTTTTATTAAAACCTCACAGAGGTCTGACATTAATGCCCACTTCTCGCTTGTGAATAGTGGCAGTTGATTCGAAAGGCGACGACCATGTTGCAGCTGGTATTCCACAACTGCCCTCTGCTGCTCACAAAGCCTGGCCAACATGTTTAACGTAGAGTTCCAGCACGTGCTCACGTCGCACAACAGTTGGTGAGCTGGAAAATGGAAATGGGCACACACGCGGCGCGCCTTCACTAGTAGCTCTGGCAAATTGGGGTAGGTTTTGATAAACCACTGAACCACTAAGATTAAGACGTGGGCTAGGCATGGGATGTGTGTCAGGTTGCTGAGCTCCAAAGCCGCCAACAAATTACGGCCGTTGTCAGACATAACCATGCCTTGTTGTAGGTTGAGAGGTTAGAGCTAGAGTTGAGCGAACACCTGGATGTTCGGGTTCGAGAAGTTCGGCCGAACTTCCCGGAAATGTTCGGGTTCGTCCCGAACCCGAACCCCATTGAAGTCAATAGGGACCCGAACTTTTCGCCACTAAAAAGGCTGTAAAACAGCCCAGGAAAGAGCTAGAGGGCTGCAAAAGGCAGCAACATTTAGGTAAATCCCCTGCAAACAAATGTGGATAGGGAAATGAATAAAAATAAAAATAAAAAAAATAAAAATTAAGCAATATCAATTGGACAGAGGTCCCATAGCAGAGAATCTGGCTTCACGTCAGCAGAGAATCAGTCTCTTCGTGCCATAGCAGAGAATCTGGCTTCATGTCAGCAGAGAATCAGTCTTCATGTCATAGCAGAGAATCAGGCTTCACGTCACCCACCACTGGAACAGGCCACTGTCAAATATTTAGGCCCAGGCACCCAGGCAGAGGAGAGAGGTCCCGTAACAGAGAATCTGGCTTCATGTCAGCAGAGAATCAGTCTTTATGTCATAGCAGAGAATCGGGCTTCATGTCACCCACCACTGGAACAGGCCACTGTCACATATTTAGGCCCAGGCACCCAGGCAGAGGAGAGAGGTCCCGTAACAGAGAATCTGGCTTCATGTCAGCACAGAATCAGTCTTCATGTTATAGCAGAGAATCAGGCTTCACGTCACCCACCACTGGAACAGGCCACTGTCACATATTTAGGCCCCGGCACCCAGACAGAGGAGAGGTTCATTCAACTTTGGGTTGCCCCGCAATATAATGGTAAAATGAAAATAAAAATAGGATTGAATGAGGAAGTGCCCTGTAATACAATAATATATTGTTAAGGGGAGGTAGTTAATGTCTAATCTGAACAAGGGATGGACAGGTCCTGTGGGATCCATGCCTGGTTCATTTTTATGAACGTCAGCTTGTCCACATATGCTGTAGACAGGCGGCTGCGTTTGTCTGTAATGACGCCCCCTGCCGTGCTGAATACACGTTCAGACAAAACGCTGGCCGCCGGGCAGGCCAGCACCTCCAAGGCATAAAAGGCTAGCTCTGGCCACGTGGACAATTTGGAGACCCAGAAGTTGAATGGGGCCGAACCATCAGTCAGTACGTGGAGGGGTGTGCACAGGTACTGTTCCACCATCTTATTGAAATGTTGCCTCCTGCTAACACGCTCCGTATCAGGTGGTGGTGCAGTTAGCTGTGGCGTGGTGACAAAACTTTTCCACATCTCTGCCATGCTAACCCTGCCCTCAGAGGAGCTGGCCGTGACACAGCTGTGTTGGCGACCTCTTGCTCCTCCTCTGCCTTCGCCTTGGGCTTCCACTTGTTCCCCTGTGACATTTGGGAAAGCTCTCAGTAGCGCGTCTACCAACGTGCGCTTGTACTCGTGCATCTTACTATCACGCTCCAGTGCATGAAGTAAGGTGGGCACATTGTCTTTGTACCGTGGATCCAGCAGGGTGGCAACCCAGTAGTCCGCACACGTTAAAATGTGGGCAACTCTGCTGTCGTTGCGCAGGCACTGCAGCATGTAGTCGCTCATGTGTGCCAGGCTGCCCAGAGGTAAGCACAAGCTGTCCTCTGTGGGAGGCGTATCGTCATCGTCCTGCGTTTCCTTCCAGCCACGCACCAGTGATGGGCCCGAGCTGCGTTGGGTGCCAGCCCGCTGTGAACCTGCTTCATCCTCATCCTCCTCTACCTCCTCCTCATCCTCATCCTCCTCGTCCTCCAGTAGTGGGCCCTGTCTGGCCACATTTGTACCTGGCCTCTGCTGTTGCAAAAAACCTCCCTCTGAGTCACTTCGAAGAGACTGGCCTGAAAGTGCTAAAAATGACCCCTCTTCCTCCTCCTCCTCCTGGGCCACCTCCTCTTCCATCATCACCCTAAGTGTTTTCTCAAGGAGACATAGAAGTGGTATTGTAACGCTGATAACGGCGTCATCGCCACTGGCCATGTTGGTGGAGTACTCGAAACAGCGCAACAGGGCACACAGGTCTCGCATGGAGGCCCAGTCATTGGTGGTGAAGTGGGGCTGATCCGCAGTGCGACTGACCCATGCGTGCTGCAGCTGAAACTCCACTATGGCCTGCTGCTGCTCGCACAGTCTGTCCAGCATGTGCAAGGTGGAGTTCCACCTGGTGGGCACGTCGCATATGAGGCGGTGAGCGGGAAGGCCGAAGTTACGCTGTAGCGCAGACAGGCGAGCAGCGGCAGGGTGTGAACGCCGGAAGCGCGAACAGACGGCCTGCACTTTATGCAGCAGCTCTGACATGTCGGGGTAGTTGTAAATGAACTTCTGCACCACCAAATTCATCACATGCGCCAGGCAAGGGATGTGCGTCAAACCGGCTAGTCCCAGAGCTGCAACGATATTTCGCCCATTATCGCACACCACCAGGCCGGGCTTGAGGCTCACCGGCAGCAAACACTCGTCGGTCTGTTGTTCTATACCCCGCCACAACTCCTGTGCGGTGTGGGGCCTGTCCCCCAAACATATGAGTTTCAGAACGGCCTGCTGACGTTTACCCCGGGCTGTGCTGAAGTTGGTGGTGAAGGTGTGTGGCTGACTGGATGAGCATGTGGAAGAAGAGGAGGAGGAAGCTGAGTAGGAGGAGGAGGAGACAGGAGGCAAAGAATGTTGCCCTGCGATCCTTGCCGGCGGAAGGACGTGCGCCAAACAGCTCTCCGCCTGGGGCCCAGCCGCCACTACATTTACCCAGTGTGCAGTTAGGGAGATATAGCGTCCCTGGCCGTGCTTACTGGTCCACGTATCTGTGGTTAGGTGGACCTTGCCACAGATGGCGTTGCGCAGTGCACACTTGATTTTATCGGATACTTGGTTGTGCAGGGAAGGCACGGCTCTCTTGGAGAAGTAGTGCCGGCTGGGAACAGAAAGAGTTAGTAGGGGGAGCCTGAGTGACTTCCTTGTTTTTAAGGTGTTTACTCCACTGCAGTTCATGCTTTGCATGCAGGTGCCTGGTCATGCAGGTTGTGCTAAGGTTCAGAACGTTAATGTCTCGCTTCAGGCTCTGATGGCACAGCGTGCAAACCACTCGGGTCTTGTCGTCAGCACATTGTTTGAAGAAGTGCCATGCCAGGGAACTCCTTGAAGCTGCCTTTGGGGTGCTCAGTCCCAGATGGCGGCGGTCAGTAGCAGGCGGAGTCTCTTGGCGGCGGGTGTTCTGATTTTGCCCACTGCTCCCTCTTTTGCTACGCTGTTGGCTCGGTCTCACCACTGCCTCTTCCTCCGAACTGTGAAAGTCAGTGGCACGACCTTCATTCCATGTGGGGTCTAGGACCTCATCGTCCCCTGCATCGTCTTCCACCCAGTCTTGATCCCTGACCTCCTGTTCAGTCTGCACACTGCAGAAAGACGCAGCAGTTGGCACCTGTGTTTCATCATCATCAGAGACGTGCTGAGGTGGTATTCCCATGTCCTCATCATCATGAAAAATAAGTGGTTGTGCGTTAGTGCATTCTATCTCTTCCACCCCTGGGGAAGGGCTAGGTGGATGCCCTTGGGAAACCCTGGCAGCAGAGTCTTCAAACAGCATAAGAGACTGCTGCATAACTTGAGGCTCAGACAGTTTCCCTGATATGCATGGGGGTGATGTGACAGACTGATGGGCTTGGTTTTCATGCGCCATCTGTGCGCTTTCTGCAGAAGACTGGGTGGGAGATAATGTGAACGTGCTGGATGCACTGTCGGCCACCCAATTGACTAATGCCTGTACCTGCTCAGGCCTTACCATCCTTAGAACGGCATTGGGCCCCACCAAATATCCCTGTAAATTCTGGCGGCTACTGGGACCTGAGGTAGTTGGTACACTAGGACGTGTGGCTGTGGCAGAACGGCCACGTCCTCTCCCAGCACCAGAGGGTCTACTAACACCACCACGACCATGTCCACATCCGCGTCCCTTACTAGATGTTTTCCTCATTGTTACGGTTCACCACAATAAGAAAAATATTATTCGGGCCAATGTATTGAATTAAAATTCAGGCCTTTTTTTACAGACACCTAACACTGTCTGGCTATCTATTTAGGTTCCGAATTACACTAATACAGGCACACCAGTAATGACAGATTTAGCTGAATATAAATGTGAGTCCTATTTTTTAGGCGCTGTGTGACAGGTATACGTTTAATCACAGAATTAGACTTGTATCTGCACTGTAGCGTGTGTGTTAAGTTTTTCAGAATGACCCTATCAGCACCTTGAATCTAATATACCCTTTTAGGGATAGATTTAAAGTAGGTCTGATACAGCAGAAACCACTAATTTTGAGAATTGCAAATTTGGGAATTGTTTTTCAACCCAGAACAAAAACTGTGCTTTTACGGTCACTAAAAATAACTTGACCAGCTAAAACAGTACTGATTTGGAGGAATATAAATGTCAGGCCTATTTTTTAGGCGCTGTGTGACAGGTATAGCAGGCTGGATTTCCAGCCTGCATTTGTGGGAGGGGCATAGGGTATTTAGCCGGCTCACGCCCTCCCTCTGGTGTCGGCATCGCACGGTGCATCTCGTGTTACGGCGACGTCATACGAGTGCGACTTCCGGTTCCGGCTAGACTGACGAGGCAGACGCTACGGCGGTACGTTCCTCCCGGGCGGCGCTCCTTCTGGGTAAGTTACTCCGGGCTTCGCCGCCGCACTCCATCTCCGGCCGCCCACCTCCGCTTCCCCCACCGACGCGTCTCCTCTGCTGCGCTCCTCTGACTGCGCCATCTAAACTCCGTGCGGCCGCGGCCGTCGCGCCCGGTCTGGTGGGAGCGCGCATCCCTGGCGTGGCCGGCGGGGGAGCGGTGCAGCAGGAGACGGGACACTTGGTGCGGTCCGCTCAGGCAGCGCTGGGGCAAGATTCAGCTGGGGCGCTCCGGAGCTGGCTGCTTCAGGTTCCCCGCGTCCAGTCTCCTCCACAACAAGCCATTGCTCCAACCATCGCATCGCGGGGGGTCCCGCGCGTCTCCCCTTCCCCCCGTGCTGATTCCTCCTCCTTGTCCAGGCCTTGGGGGGGCGGCAGACGGGGATGCGGGGACGCCACTCCACGACTTCCCCGATGCGTTCCACGGTGGAACGCATCGGCATCCCGCCCATCTCCCGGAGCTCCACCACTTCCCCGGTGCGTTTCACGGTGGAACGCATCGGCATTCCGCACGTCGCTTCAGTCATAAGGAAGCCCCCCATATTCCCAACCTCCCTGCGCTCCACCGTGGGGCACCCAGGGGGAACCCCTAATCCTGGGCTCCAATATGGAAGGCATACCACGCCCACTCCTGGTGCCCTGACCACTTTTTTCCCCACATGTGTTTTTCATTAAAGTGTTGCATGAAAAGCCCAGAATACACTTGGGCGGACATGTTGCGGGGATGCCATGGCCGGGCGGCTCGGTCTTGCGGTGCGGCCGGGCGTTCCGGGAGCAGCCGCATGGGCCGGTTGCTAGGCACGCAGCGGTTTCGCCCCTGAAAAAAAAAAAAAAAAAAAGGGTTGTGCAGATATGTTCCGTTTTCTCTCACCTGTTTTCTATTGTACCTGGTCGCCATGGTTTTCCTCCTAGGATGTCCAGGTGGTCTTCTCTTCCTGTCTTGTTCTAATATGGTTCTCTCCGTATCCTGTAGCCTGATACCGTCAGGTTCCTTTTCGGGGTCTCGCCCGACACGTCCAGGCTCACTGCCTGTCCAATCAATTGATACTCTCAGGTCCGGTTGCCTCATACGTCCGGGGTTTTTTCTTTCATCATGTACTCCCTCCTGTTCCGTTCTAGTGTTTTTTCTGATATGTCCAGGATTGGCTCCACGTCTTCCTGCCTGATACGTTCTGGAGGTTCTCTGTGTCTTCGGCCTGATACGTTCAGGTTTCTTTTTTGCGTGTCTATTTGCCTGATACGTCCAGGTTCCGTTTTCATGTCCGTCTACCTGATACGTTCAGGTTTCCATCTTCGGCACTGTCTGCCTGATACGTTCAAGCTTCTTTTTTCGTGTCTGTTTGCCTGGTACGTCCAGGTTTCCGTTTTCATGTCCGTCTACCTGATACGTTCAGGTCTCTTTTGTTGTGTCTGTTTGCCTGGTACGTCCAGGTTTCCGTTTTCATGTCCGTCTACCTGATACGTTCAGGTTTCCATCTTCGTCACTGTCTGCCTGATACGTTCAGGTTTTCCGTTTTTTCATGTCTGTCTGCCTGATACGTTCGGGTTTTCTGCTTCTGGTTTCTGCCTGTTACGTTCAGGCCCTCGTCATGTCCTCTTGCTGGTCAAGCCTTCATCATGTCCTCCCTCCTGTTACGTTTGGTTGATGTCCCGTCCGGTCGGTCCTGTTGGTGTCTTTTTATCTTTTTCAGGGTCGTTTCTTGGGCTCACCTTCTCACTCCACGTCTTTCTTTCCCTCTTACTGTCCTGTCGCATCCTTCTTCTTCTTCCCCAGGTGTACCTATCACGGTCAGTTCAGGTTTCTTTATCTGTCACGCTTGGGGCCCGTTGCTCGCCATTTGCCAGCACGCACGGGTCATGTCTCCTCACTGCTTGCCACACTGGTCAACTCCATGCTGGCAGCCAGTTGGGGCCTCGTTTCCAGTCGCGTCTCGGCTCTCGGTTTGTTCAGGGCCCGGCGTGTTCGTTCACTTGTTCACGTCAGGTCCTTTTCCTCACCACCTGACACGCTCAGGCCGCTCGGTTTTTCGTGTTTTCTTTCAGGTTGTCCTCCCATCGCCTGATTTCGTTCAGGATTTCTTGCGTTTTCGGCCTGCCACCTCCAGGGTTCGTTTTTTCCTGTTTCATCATCACGTAAGTTTCGTCTTGTCAGCAGATGTTGGGGTACATCTCCCCGCAGGTTCCAGTAAAAATTTTGTATTTTTCCTCACTTACCAATCCCAGATTCGCAGGGTGGGAAGTTCACTCTCTCCGCGGGCTTCCGAGTTTTTGTTCGATTCCAGGTTTCCTAACTTTTTTCCATCCTAAACTTTCTAAGGCTCCAGGTAAGAAAAAAAAAAAAATTAGTTTTGGGGTTGCACGAGGGGTTGTCAATTCACGTCAGATCCTTCCACAGGGTCCGGTCTTCTTCGGGCAACATGTCGCATGTCTCGGATATTGAGGACTCACTGTCCATCCCTGAGTCAGCGGTCTCGGAAGCAGCCAGCCGCGCATCTTACAGGCATTGGACCATCCCCAGGATGTTCGCGGAACTGAAGAAAAAAGGGATCCGCCATTCGGCATCGGCACGGAAGGCAGAGCTGTATCATCTGCTCCTCCCTGAATCCCCCAGGGCTTCTGAACCACCCGGAGCCTCCGAAGATCTGGTCTCCATGTCGACCATCCAGCTCTCCCTGACCCAACTCCATGCGACCATCAACAACATGGCATCTTCGATGTCACACATCGACTCCAGGCTCCTGGCCGTCGAGAGCAAGATGGCTACGCCTCCTCCTCCGCCAGAGGCCGAAGCCGTGCCTTCTACTTCCCAGGCCAACGTCCCAGGTACAGGTCTGGCCTCTCCCGACATCGCCCCAGCGTTCTTCGTTCCAGAAAACATCAGGCGGGATATCCTGGCAGGGAAGGATATCAATTTGGCCGCCATCCTAATCTCCACCCATGATAAGGTCGAAAACCGGACAATCGCCTGCGGTGATGTGTCGGTGGTGCTGAGGTCTAGAGACGTCCGCCTCAACAAGAAGCTATCCATCCCCGAGTTCATGCTGACCTTCAGCCTGTACCGGGACATAGTGTGCTCCATTCATCCCCACCGCAGGGTAGAATTGGACACATACATGTACAAGGTCACCGAGCTGGGTTACAGATATGGCGGTACCGCCTTCTACGAATACCACCGGTCTTTCTCTGCCAAAGCGGCAGCGGCTTTCCTCCAGCACCAGCATGTCACCAACTGGGCGGTGTTGGACATGGAGATTTTTTGCAGGCACTTCGCCGGGCAAAAATCCCCAGCCTGTGCCGGTTGCCAATCAGTCCTCCATGCTTCTGATTGGTGCCCCCATGTCACCAACCCATCTCCTGCCAGGCCATCGTCCAGCTCAGGGGCGCAGAAACCCAACCCCACCACGGACAAACTCGGCCGTCCCATCACCTTCTTAGGGAAGAATCAGCTATGCAACAACTTCAACTTGGGTTCTTGCAGTTATGATAAATGCAAGGCTTTGCACATCTGCACCATCTGTTTCAGGGCCCATCCTCAGTCCTCCTGTTCCCAACGCACGGCTAAACGCTCATGACTAGGCGGGGTCAACGTTGACCTGTTACTCTCCCTTCTCCAACTACATCATGACCCCAGTTTTGTCCAGTTTCTCTCACAGGGGTTCTCGGAGGGTTTCCATACCGGGCTAGTCACCCTTCCGCAGGTCACTCATGAGTGCCCCAACCTCCTCTCCTCTCTGGCGGATCCCGGGGCGGTGGACGCTCTGCTGGAGGCGGAGTTACAGAAGGGCTTTATGATCGGTCCTTTTGCAGAATCCCCTTTCCCTCTGTACCGGGTCAGCCCCATAGGTCTGGTGTCCAAAAAATCGTCCAATAAAAAAAGATTAATTTATGACTTGTCTGCTCCTCATGCATCCAGCACCCCCAGCCTGAATTCCCTGGTCCCGTCGGACGAGTTCTCTATGCAGTACTCATCCCTGGACGAGGCCGTGGAGCTCATTTTACAGGTCGGGGCAGGAGCTTGGTTGTCAAAAGCGGACATTGCTGATGCCTTCAAGTTGCTGCCCATCCTGCCTCATCTGTGGAAGTTCTACGGCCTCAAATGGAGGGCAAAATATTACTTTGCCACCCGCTTGACGTTCGGGTCAAAGAGCAGTCCCTGGCTCTTTGACCAGTTCGCCCAAGCACTGCATTGGCTCTTGGTCAATCATGCCCACTGTCCGAGGGTCATCCATTATCTGGATGACTTCTTGCTCATCGAGCAGGCCGAACATGCCCCGGACAGGTTGGACAGCCTCCTCAGCCTGTTCAGCCGCCTCAATGTTCCGGTGGCTTCAGCTAAGGTCGAGGGCCCCTCCAGGGTAATCACCTTTCTGGGCATCACCCTGGACACTATCAGAATGGAGGCCAGCCTCCCCCTGGACAAATTAAACAGGTTAAAGGACTCCGTGGCCAGGCTCGTGGGCACCCGCACGGTGTCAAAGTTGGAACTCCAGTCTTTATTGGGGTCTTTCAACTTTGCCGCCAGGATCATGCCCCAGGGCAGGTCTTTCACCGCCGGCCTACTCAGACTCCTCCCAGCAGCCTCAGATCAGCATGCCCTCATCCACCTCGGGCGTGACGCGCTGGCGGACCTGGCCATGTGGTCCTTGTTTTTGTCCAGCTGGAATGGCATCTCCCTCTTCGTTCCTCAGTGGAATGAAGCCTCTCCCTTGGTATTCTCCGATGCTGCTGCTTCCCTCGGTTTCGGGGCCATCTGCGGGGATCAATGGTTTGCAGGTCCTTGGCCCACGCAGGTCTCCTCAGACCAGGAGGCCGCCAGGTCTTCCCCCCTGCTCGAGGTCTACCCCATCGTCGCAGCCGCTCTCGTCTGGGGTCAGTCATGGAGTAACAGGCCAGTGTGCTTCATGACTGACAACCAGGCGGTTGTTGACATCCTCGCCAGGGGTAGGTCCAGCTCCCCCAAGGTCATGCGTCTGGTTCGCAGGCTCACCTGGATGTCCCTGCAAAACAACTTCCGCATCATTTGCAGGCACATAGAGGGCAGGAAAAATACCGCAGCTGATGCTCTGTCCCGTTTAAACTTTAATTTGTTTTTCCAGGTCATGCCAGGAGCTCGGAGAGTCGGGATCAACCCTCCGGGGTTCGAAGCCCTGATCATGGACTAGAGGAGTACGTTTCCGCAGCCCACGGTCTCATCCGCGAGTCTCTCTCGGCTAATTCTGCCCGGAACTATTTAACAGGGTGGAACACCTTCAGGCGGTTTGCCCACCTTCACCCCAGGGGGGACAGGAACAGAGTCTCCTTCGTCCTGGCTTTCCTGGCATACTGCCACAAGGAGCTCCATCTGTCCCACAATACCATCAGACTTTATTTAGCGGGCATCCAGCACCACCACATGATCAGTCACCCTAGTCATTCCTCCTTCTTTTCCTCCCAGGCGGTCAAAGCGGTTTTGAGAGGCATTCAGAAGCTCTCTTCCCCTGCCCTTCCCTCCAGACAACCAGTCACAGGGGAATTATTCCAAAAAATTTCTGCCGCCCTAGATGGTAATCCCTTTGGCCCTTTCAGAAGTTCGATCCTCAAAGCCGCTCTCTACCTCAGCTTCTATGGGTTTCTCAGGCCGGGGGAATTCTGCTGCACCTCAGCCCGGAATCCAGGGCCGGTTATCAGCCAGCTCCTCCATAGTTTAGACCACTTCACCTTCTCTCTTCCTTCCTCCAAAACCTCCCAAGTCGGTCCACCGGTACAGATCGAATACTTTAAGTCATTCAATCCTTGGTGCCCAGTGTCCGTGTTCAATCAGCTGCTCTCCACTCTCCATGACAGAACTCCCGATAGCCCCCTACTGCCTTTTCCCGTGCTGTCATTGACGTCCGCGCAGTTCATCAGGCACATTCGTTCCATAGCTTCGGGTCTGGGGTTCCACGCTGCTTCCATTTCCGGACACTCCTTCAGGATCGGGGCCGCATCGGCAGCCTCCAAACATGGCGTCCCCGCTCACGTCATACGGAAGATGGGACGATGGCAATCTTCCTGTTTTTTCCCGTTACATCCCTCATCCACGGGTCGAGATTGCCAAAGCTTTTTCCAGTCTGGTTTTGTAAATCTACAAATAATAAACTGCCTAAAATTCATGTTTTGCCCCCTTTTTTGGCTACCCGCGTCACGTGGCTAAAGGCACACCACTAGCCAAGGTTAGGTCCTACCGTGTCCAGTGCACACCCTCTTCCCGACACTTCCCCCGGAGCCTTGACCACAAGTATAGCAGGCTGGATTTCCAGCCTGCATTTGTGGGAGGGGCATAGGGTATTAAGCCGGCTCACGCCCTCCCTCTGGTGTCGGCATCGCACGGTGCCCCACCCGACCCTCCCTCTTTTCCAGCTTCACTCAGCTCAGACTCCCTGGGTTAGCCCCCCTTTTTTGGCTACCCGCGTCACGTGGCTAAAGGCACACCACTAGCCAAGGTTAGGTCCTACCGTGTCCAGTGCACACCCTCTTCCCGACACTTCCCCCGGAGCCTTGACCACAAGTATACGTTTAATCACAGAATTAGACTTGTATCTGCACTGTAGCGTGTGTGTTAAGTTTTTCAGAATGACCCTATCAGCACCTTGAATCTAATATACCCTTTTAGGGATAGATTTAAAGTAGGCCTGATACAGCAGAAACCACTAATTTTGAGAATTGCAAATTTGGGAATTGTTTTTCAACCCAGAACAAAAACTGTGCTTTTACGGTCACTAAAAATAACTTGACCAGCTAAAACAGTACAGATTTGGAGGAATATAAATGTCAGGCCTATTTTTTAGGCGCTGGGTGACAGGCTCAACTTGCCCCTGATGTAGTATATGGCCAAAAAATAACCACACTATTGATGGTTAAATGCACTTGGGTGACACAGGCTCAGCCTGCACCTGATGTAGTATATGGCCAAAAAATAACCACACTATTGATGGTTAAATGCACTTGATGAAAGCTTGACCCTGATGTAGGATATAGCAAAAAATAACCACACTACTGATGGTTAAATGCACTTGGGTGACACAGGCTCAGCCTGCACCTGATGTAGTATATGGCCAAAAAATAACCACACTATTGATGGTTAAATGCACTTGATGAAAGCTTGACCCTGATGTAGGATATAGCAAAAAATAACCACACTATTGATGGTTAAATGCACTTGGTGGTAGCTTGTGCTGGCGCACCACAAGCCACAAAATGGCCGCCGATCACTCCAGAAAAAAGTGACTGAAAAACACTCTGGGCAGCCTAAAAACACTGAGCAATTGAATAGAAGCAGTTCAATGATCCACAGCTGTAGATCGATCACTGAATGAAGTCTTTTGGAGGAGTTAATCTGCCTAATCTCGCCCTAACGTCGCAGCTGCAACCTCTCCCTACGCTTGTATCAGCAGAGTGACGTGCAGCGCTACGTGACCCAAGCTTATATAGAGGCTGGGTCACATGCTGCACTGGCCAATCACAGCCATGCCAATAGTAAGCATGGCTGTGATGGCCTCTTGGGGCAAGTAGTATGACGCTTGTTGATTGGCTGCTTTGCAGCCTTTCAAAAAGTGCCAAGAAATCGCCGAACACCGATCCCGAACCCGGACTTTTACGAAAATGTTCTGGTTCCGGACACCCCAAAATTCGGTACGAACCCGAACTATACAGTTCGGGTTCGCTCATCCCTAGTTAGAGCCACAGCTTGGTTTGGTCCCTTATACCCTGCCACAGCTCTGTGGCGGTGTGCTGTTTGTCCCCTAAACAGATCAACTTCAGCACGGCCTGTTGATGCTTACCCACAGCAGTGCTACACTGCTTTCAGCTAGCGACTGATGGCTGACTTCTGCTGGAGGTGGAAATGGAGGAGGAGGCGGCGGAGGAGGAGAAGTGGGAGTGGAGCCAGTAATATAGCTGCTGTTGGAGACCCTGATGGATGTAGGGCCCGCAATCCTGGGTGTGGGTAGCACCTGTGCCATCCCAGGGTACGACTCACTCCCAGCCTCCACAACATTCACCCAGTGTGTGGTCAGGGAAATGTAGCGTCCCTGGCCACCAGCACTTTTTAATGTGTCCGTGTTTAAGTGAACCTTCACAGTAACTGCGCTGGTCAGGGCATGGGTGATGTTCTGGGACACATGCTGGTGTAAGGCGGACAAGACACACCGTGGAAAATAGTGGCGGCTGGGAACTGCGTACCGAGGGACGGCCGCCGACATCAGGCTGCAGAAGGCCTCAGTGTTCACAAGCCTAAATGGCAACATTTCAAGGGCCAGTCATTTCGAAAGTTGCGCATTTAGTGCTATGGCCTGTGGGTGGGGGGTGGTGGATCTATATTTGCACTTGCGCTCAAATGACTGTGTTATGGGACAGGGAAGTGGATGTTGTTGCTGATGGTTCATGCGAAGGTCCAGGTGCAGGGCGAGGGGCATCCGGGCCTGCGCCTTCGACAGGGGATTGGCCAGTAGTGCGTAACACAGCGGAATAGGAGGCAGTGGTGTGACCCACAGACCCAGATTGTGGACCCATGCATTCGGCCGACTTGTTAGGGTGCTTAGATGCCATGTGGCGGATCATGCTGGTGGTGGTGAGGTTGCTAGTGTTCACGCCCCGGCTCATTTTGGTACGGCACAGGTTGCAAACTACCACTCTTTTGTTGTCTGCGCTTTCCTCAAAAAAAGCGCCATACTGCGGAACACCTACCCCTTGGCAAGGTAGATTTACGCATGGGGGAGCTTGGTGTAACAGTTGCTGGCCTGTTTGGTCTAGGCCGACTTCTCCCTTTTGAAACCCCACTGCCTATTCCAGCCTGTTACGGTGCTACGGATCCCTCCCCCTCTGTACTGCTGTCCTCGCTCGGCTTTTCACCTTCTCATGTTGGGTCAGTGACCTCATCCTTTGCAACTTCCTGACTCTGCTCATCCTCCTGACTTGACCTAACCGCAACCTCAGTGATTGGCAACTGTGTCTCCTCATCATCCACCTCATGAACGAATGATTGCCGTTCACCACCGTCATCTTCTTGAGACTATGGAGGCTCAAGAGGTTGGGAATCAGGGCACAATATCTCAGGTCCATCTTCAAGCGTGCTGGGCTTGAGTGCCAAATGTAATAGTGGTGCTGGAAAGAGCTCCTCGGAATATTCGAGTGGGATCACTTGTTTGGCAAGCCTCTCCATGGTGGGAGGAAGGAGGATCAGAGAGAGGATTCGGTTGACCAGACTCTTGGCTACAGAGACTGGACTTGGTGGAACAGAGGGTGGTGCTTAACCGACTAGAAGCATTATCTTCAGCAATCCAACCGAGCAACTGTTCGCACTAGTCCGACTTGGACAGTGTTGTCCTGCGCCACCCAGCTAAGTTGGACATAAAGCTGGGTACGGTGGATGTTTTATTTTTTTTCTGGTGAACTGGCAGCAGGCACAGTTTCATTGCTCCCAAGGCCACGGCCTCTGCGTGCACCATTAGCATCACACCCACTTCCCCATCCCTTAGTGCTTGCCGCCTTCATATTAATGGTTTTGTCACTAGATGTGGCGCAGATTGTTTTACAGTCCGCTAAAGACACCGTTTTCTGATGCAGGACAGTATATGTCACAAACACACAGACACTAGATTAGGCCCAGATTTTTGGAATTTGCCCTAAAGAAACAGTTTTTGGATGCAGAACAGTATATGTCACAGAAACACACAGAATATAGACACTAGATTAGACCCAGATTTTTGGAATTTGCCCTAAAGAAACAGTTTTTGGATGCAGAACAGTTTATGTGACAGAAACACACAGAATATGGACACTAGATCAGGCCCAGATTTTTGGAATTTGCCCTAAAGAAGCACTTTTTGGATGCAGGACAGTATATGTCACAAAAACACACAGAATATGGACACTATTTTAGGCCCAGATTATTGGAATCTGCGTTACAGACCCTGTCTTCTGATGTAGTTTATATTTATATTTATATTTTTCGCTGTATCTGGTCCTGACAACCACACAATGTATTGAAGCGCAGATCACACCGTTGACAACAAAAATGTGGATAGATAATGGGGGAAAAAATAGTGTTTTCCGTATTTGACACTGACAACCACACAATGTATTAAAGCGCAGATCACACAATTCACAGACTGCACCGTTGACAGCAAAAATGTGTATAGATTATGGGGAAAATAATTGTGTTTTCTGTATTATAATTTTTTCCCTATATCTGGTGCTGACAACCACACAATGTATTGAAGCACAGATCACACAATTCACAGATTGCACCATTGACAGCAAAAAAGTGTATAGATTATGGGAGAAAAGTTGTTTTCTGTATTAGAATTTTTTTCCCTATATCTAGGCCTGACAACCACACAATGTACTGAAGCGCAGATCATACAATTCAAGGATTACACCATTGACAGCAAAAATGTGGATAGATTATGTGAAAAAAATTGTGTTTTCTGTATTATAATTTCTTCCCTATATCTGGGCCTGACAACCACACAAGGTATTGCAGCACAGATCTGACAACTCACGGATGACACTGTTTACAGCAAAAATGTGGATAGATTATAGGGGAAAAAAATTGTTTTCACTAATATTCTTCCCATCTCTGCCCCTGACACACAGAAGGTATTGCACAGATGTCACAAGTCGCTGCAGACACCTTCTATATAGAAAAAGAATCGCTATTTTGCAAAGTATGTAAAAAAATAAATTGAGTACTTCTTTGCTAAAATAAATTGCTTCCAACCACAAACAATAGTCTTTCAAACGACTTTTGGGTCTTTGAAACGTTATTCACTAGAATAAAATACGATCACAAACTCCTTACCCTATCTGTCCCTTCCTAAGCGCAGCTCTCCCTGACTCGCAATAAGCCGAACCTATATAGCACCCCGATGACGCGTTCCGGCCAGCAAATCACTGTAATGCCAGTAGCCAACATGGCTACTGGCATAACAGTGATGGCAGTACTTACCTGCACGTTTATTGGCTGCTTAGCAGCCGCAAAACGTGTGGTTAGTAGACTCGAGCATGGAGCTCTAGCACATGTGGTACACGGCCGGGTAGCGCCATGTACCGAGCATAGCGATGCTCGAGCCGAACAGGTATTCGGCCGAGCATGCTCACTAATCACTAATAGCTTACTGAAGCAGAATGAAGGGCTGTGAAGAACTTTATATTGGGGACTTGGAAGAGCAGAATAAAATGTCATATTCATATTACTCCTGATGAGAAAAGGTCTGCAAAAGGTATGTTTGTCTTCCTCTCCCCAACCTACCTAGTCCTATTAAGAGTTTAGCATGGTCAAAAACAGAATCCTTTTAAAGATGAGTTCAAAGAACTGACACCTACAGACACGTCTGCATTTAAAGTATTAGCAAGGCTTTCCCATAAACAATATTGCCAGTAGGCTACCTTTGGTGTTCACCAGGTGCCAGACATAAAGAGTACAAATCGATATTGCCGGGATACTCCCTCCTCATAAAGAATGCCAAAAAGGTCCCCCAATAAACACTTTCCCACTAAACAGTGTCAACACACTGCTTTTTTTTTTTATGCTGATGAAGAATACAACTCTTGCTTTCTGCAGCAGCCACAATAAAGATTATTATACAACTGCATTTGTAGTCCATGGGAAAAATTTAAATACATATGGAACAAGATTCCTTGGTGGTGGCTTCCAATAAACTTTCTAGTAGTTTGTAAGATATCTTCTAATTTGGTCCACTCCTGTGAATACACCCCATGCTGTGCCAAAAAAAGATTCTCTACACTGTGCCTTTGAATAAAAATGTTGTTCCACATTTTTCGCAGAAAAAAAATGCCCTACTCTGTATCTCTGAAAAGATCTATATCCCATCTGTGCCTCAGAATAAATACATGCCCCATACTGTGTCCCCAGAATAAAATAAAAAAAACATGTATGCCCATGACTAATTCTATATAACCATTCTATACCCCTGACAATGTAAAAAGTTTCCCTATGATGTGCTCTCTAAATAAAAGTTGCTCCACACTGTGCCCCTCCCAACTAAAACCTTGCCCCAGAATGTGCTCTCCAAATAATATTATGCTCCATTATAAGTCCTCTTAATTAAAGTGCTCCATACTGTGCCCCATAATTCCCCCCCCCCCCAGTTTGAAATACTCACCTGCCAATGTTCTCATGCCACTCCATGCATTCCCATCATTGCCGGTAGTAAGTGAAGATTTGGCGAGCACCTGTGGGATGATGAAAGTGGTGAGATCACATCACACTGTCTGCATTACTGGGAAGGTACCAATTGGGCAACCAGTAGCCTTGGAAGTATTCAGCTTGGACGGCCATCCAAACCGCACATACACTACGATAACAGGGGGCGAATGCCCCATTGCCCTTCTTAAATCTGCTTGTGCCATGAGGCCCCATTTTCTTCCCTTATGTTATGGCCAGGGGACCCACTTTACCAACCAACCAGTTTGGTCTATGGCTAACTCTAAAGGTATTATCACACCAGTTCTCTGGTATTCACCCTGTAACCCCTATACAGGGATCTGGACATCACTGCAGAGGAGCCACTAGACAGCTACCTCTTGAGATAGTCCTGTTGTGGTTGGAGGTTGACTCACAGGGGCAGAGACACTAGTGCGATAAACTAAATGGTCAGGCAATATGCGTAGTCTGGAGATGCACTAAGGTCAGGGCAAAGTACAAGCATATCCGCAAGAAAAGTCCAAGTTCATGGCAAGCAGCAGTAGGGCAATCTGAGAAGCAAGCTAATGTCAGGTGGCTAGAAGTCAGAGTCTGTAGTCAGGCTGGAGTATGGTACACGGGTAGTCAGACAGACAATATGCCTTGGCTGGTTATTAGAGACTTGGAAACCTAAAGCTCAGGCACACTCCCACTAGGGGAGATGCCTTATATACCCAGGGGTGGCTAGCCATTGGCTGTGGAAGAATTTGAATGCATGCTGACCCTGTAAGAAACCGATATTGAGTGTGCACACCCTAAGAATGGACCTGAGGGCCTTCAGGAGAGCACATAGGCCACATCCTGCAGAAGCCACTGTCCGTGCCATCAGTCAGGAGAACTACTGGCTTGAAGAGGAGCAGCAGACGGGAGCTGGCTGAGTAAGTAGAGCAGCACCCATGCCTGCAAGG
Organism: Bufo bufo; assembly: GCF_905171765.1. NCBI lineage: Eukaryota > Metazoa > Chordata > Amphibia > Anura > Bufonidae > Bufo > Bufo bufo. Next base: position 91,805,262 of record NC_053389.1, on the reverse strand, counting down.
AGGAGTGAGGCAATTATAAGAAAGTAATGAATACCTTTGTTATACTGTATGCAATTTAACATGACACTTTTTTTTCTTACAGGTTCCATAAAAATAAACATATGTGTGCTTTTGTGTAAGATTGGAGACACTTTGATGTATAGCATAGACCCAAAGAATTCTAAGGGAGCTGTAGAGCTGTTAAAGAATTGTGTCCACTTTCGCCTTTCTGAAAATTGTTTTTAGTATTAAAATTTCTATTGATACAAATGCAATACATTACTGTAACCTGCTGGCAAAACCCACAAATGGTTGCAATCCACGTTACAACCACTGGGTGGCCATATACAGATACATTTAACTAGGGATGAGCATAAAACTTTGGTCCTATACTGTACAGAGCAAGCGCTCCGTACAGTATTAGAATGTATTGTCTCAGATGAGACTAAGTTATTACTTTGCGAAGTCTCTTGTGACTTTGCGTAATAACTTCATAGATTCATTTTTACTGTAAAAAAACATTTCCCGAACTTGGTTCAGTTCCAAGGTACCAAAGCCTTGCGAGACTTTGCGAAGTAATAACTTCGGCTCATCTGAGCCAATACATTATAATACTGTATGGAGCGCTCGCTCTGTACAGTTTTGGACCGAAGTTTTATGCGAATCGACTTCGACTTTGGATGTTTCATCCAAAGTCAATTAACTCATCCCTACATATAACATAAACAAATCTTGGCAGAATATTGCAGAATCTTTTAGAATTTTTTTTTTTCATTTCAAGGCTAATATTCGCACAACTAGTGTTGAGTGAATCGAACTCCATGAAGTGGAATTCGATCCAATTTCAGGGAAAATCATACCTCATCCATTTAAGCGCGAAGAGCTGGCTGCTGCCATGTTGATTGAAGATCTTGCATGAAATCCTGTGGGTGGTGATGTATTACATCACCACACCGGCTGACGTGATGATGTCATATTCATCATGTTGGTGGCGGCCGGAGAGTGAGTATGATTCTATTTATTTTTTTATTTTTTTTATTTTACATCTGTCACAAAGCGTTTTTTCTAATAAAATTTGGCGTAGCAGCCAAATCAAACTTTGGTATACTTCACTCCATTCTACACGCAACATTTAGATTACTGGTCTTCTCATATGTGATAGAAACCTTTTGGCACCCTTCAAGCTCCAGGGCCCAGGTACAACCACAGTGTCTGCACCCATGATATTAACGCACCATGTATTAATCCATGAAAATATTGAAGATGAATGGGTTGTCCTTCGTAAGGTGAATTGTAGTACATTGGATAAAACAGTCAATTATAAAGTTATAATAATCTGTTATCATATAGTACATCACCTACATTGAAGCATGTTTTGAAAGACTTTCAAATAGACCACTAATTGAGTCTAAACCTCCCGGTTAATTAGAACTGTGCTAATTGTTCACCAGCATCTTAATTGGGAATACATTAAATACTTTCAGTAATGTCCAGCTGTGGAAACTGCATGCAAATTAGGAGGTCAATTTCAGTAGGCATTGTATAGCACCAAGATTAAAATTACAGATTCTTTCTTGCTTTTCAATAAACATTCAATGAATCTCTTTGGAAGAAATAGCCTCCAGCTATAAAAGGTTAAATAACGGATGAAGAAAGGCACTAGTTGCCATGGAGGTACCCGTTTATTTACATGTTATTCTTCTCCAGGACTTAATTAACACTATACCCTATGGAGAATTAATGGAATAATAGTATCACCTATGTTAATTGAAATACTTCTTCTAGTGGCCTATATGCTCAGTGCTAATACAATCAACACATGTTAGGCTTATATTGTGTATATGTAATCTAGTTACTGTGCATTTGTGGATGCGAAAGTGAGAAAATTATGATGTAGAACATATAAGGCAGAAATTACTAATGCACTGTGCCGCACATGTGAAAGTAGCCTTCTGAGAAAGACTTCTGAGAATACAATAAACAAGAGTGGTGTAACTAGAGTTGTTTAGACCGAGAGCAAATGTTTGCCCAACCATTCCACCACACATTACCCAAACACATTGGTGAAGGAGGGGGTGACATTTCTCATGAGGGGAATATTTGAAGTCACTGTGTTGCCGTACTTTACATTAAATTTATCAGCAAAAGTTGTTTGATAACAACCCCTGTAGGATTTAGCCAGTTTTAATGTGTCATCCGAAAATGATCTATTATTTACATTTTTTGTGCTAAACATTTTTTAAAACCTTTTTAGTGATGTTATTTTCAATTTTACAAGTCAATGTCTATAATTAAAAAATATCCTAAAATATACCGGTAGATAGATAGATAGCTAGATAGATAAATAGACAGGATTCAATCCCCCATAGAAGTCAATAAGTTCCTTCCAGACTATTGTGTTTATTGTGGTGGCTGCAGTCAAGCAATTTTCAAAATTTGAATTTCTTAGTAGTTAATAACTAGCATTTACCATTTTTCCATTTTATGGTGGCATTATTTTTCAAATACTCTTCAGTACTGTGGTTCATAAATCCACCTATTTTAAAAACTACACCCTGAAAGTATTGAAAATGGTATTTTGGGAAGTTTGTTAGTACCTTGGATGTTTCACAGAAATTGACATAAAATTGAGGTGGAATCTAAAAACATATTTGTCAAATTCTGAGTTTTTATCCATTTTTTTAAACCCAGCAGGGGATAATCGAGTTGTGTAGGGATGGAATACAGAGCAAACTTCCACTCTCTGTGTATTACAGTCAGCTAAATCTGTTGCTCTATAAAAATAGATAATGGTCTACCCCTTCAGGTGAATGGTATAAAGGTATTTTTTATTTTTTTGGAAACTATGTCAAAAGCCATTTTTTGTCACTTTGCCTTACAAAAAGCGTAATAGCGAGCTGTCAAAAAATACTATGTACTCCAAAATGGTACTAATGAAAATGCAATCCTGCAACTAATCCCACAACTCATCCACACAAGACGATCGGCATAAAAAAAATAAAAAAAATATGGCTTTCAGAAAATGGTGACACAAAAGCAGGATTTTTTTTTTCCAAAATACTTTGTGCAAAAGTGGTAAAACGTACAAAACAATACATAAAATTTTATAGTAAACAGGGCACTCATTGGAAGCAATTATGAGCTTTAGTAATAAAACAAATATAGTTAATAGATAAAATGGTAAATCACAATTGGAGATGCAGTGCAATAAACTACAGATAAAATATAATCGACAGATAAAATATAATCAACAGATAAAATATAATCGATTGGCCAGACCAATAAATAATCGATAATCCGATCTGATATTTCTTCGGTCCAATATTTATGAACATCCGAAAAAACTTGGTCATCCGAAAAAACTTATTGTCGATAAGTCTGCTCGTTTTATCGAGACCACAGTCATATGACTTACAATTGTTCACTTTGTTACGGCGGCGTCCCGCCGAAGCAACGTTGGTAGCGGCACTCGCTACTAAATAGCTTGCAAGCGAATATAATCCTTTACCTTTGAGTCGACCAAAAAATCGTCCGATATTATCACAAGAGTCTTCAGATGTACTCACTCCCAGGATATGCCCTTTGATGTTTGTAGCAATATTCAATCAGGAGGTTGGCAGCGGCTCTCTGTTCAGTTATGGTCGTTTCATTGGTAAGGTAGGTCTCTCAGTGCAAAGATGGGGTGTAGCACCAGACGCGTTTCGGGGTCCAACCCCTTCCTCAGTGGCATGCTTCACCCCATTCCAAACCCCTCTTTTATACTGAATGTTCTATACTTTAATTGGTCCCAATTTGGTCGTCATATCCTGTTTGTCGATTCACTTCAGGTGTTCTTCATTATCACTCAATCACAGAGAAAATGTCAGAGAAAATGTCATGTAGAGATACTAAAAAGTACTTTTAACAACTTTAGCAATTCATCATTTTTCTACAATTTCATCTGGTTATCTGTTGCAAATTCCTACATACATTAAAGCAAAAAACGCATCTGGGCACTCTGCGTTTTTGATGCGGTATCTGTGCGTTTTTTGCTTTTTCAGTTAAACAAGGGCTCAAATTGCCCACCCAACATCCTGTCAGTATATATTATAGTTAAAACAATAAATAACACCACTAAAAACTTCCTTACAGCACTTAAAGGGAAATATGTTAACCAAGTGACTCTTATATAACACCATTTGTCAACTCCATAAGGAATGTCATTCAGTGCTACCATGCGTAAGTATTCATGATAAACAGACAAAATCAATGAATTATTGCTTAAAAGGTTACTACATAAAAAGTTAAAATGCACAAATTTTATAAAAACTGACAATAAAATCTACAATAAATATATGATAAATATGTGTTGATTCGAGGGCTGTACTATGATGGGCACCCACGTCTAGAGGAGAAACCGACTGTAATACAAACAGCCGGTTAATCGTCGAAACATCGGTGCCCACCATTTACTCATAGAAATCCAAAGAGCTCAAATTCTGCGTTGAGCCCCCTGGGAATCAGGGTATCGAATTCAAAGATTCGCTTAGTTTCAAGTCTAGACATCCTTTCTATATGGTTGCCTCCTCTCCATTCTTTCTCCACCTTATCAATAGCTAAAAACCTCAAGCCTGAGGGATCCTGATTGTGTGTAATTTTAAAGTGGTATGCTAGCGAATGGTTGTCAAATCCCTTCCGTATATTATTAATATGTTCCGAAATACGTTTTTTTTAAAGATCTTTTGGTTCTACCTATGTATAGTAATTTACACGGACATTCTATAGCATAGATTACATTTTCTGAGTTGCACGTTAGACAATCCTTTATTGGATAGCGATGATTATTATTAACAGACACCAATTCGTTGGTTCTTTTTTGAAAAGATGTTGTTTTACAGTTTCTACAGGTACCACACCTGAAAAAACCCTGTAGACCTATCCAACTTGAGATAGTGGATTCCCTATTTAGTTGTTTTTTCACTGTGGGGGCCACTTTTAAGCTTAGATTAGGTGCTTTTGTAAAGGTAATTTTTGGATTTACCGGCATTAGGGTTCCTATAATCTTGTCCTTTTGTAACAGATGCCAATGCTTAGTTACAATCTGGCGTATTTTCCTGTAATCGTCACTAAAGGGCAAGATTAACCGCAAAATTTCTTGTGGAGTCTCCAAATGTTGTGTTCCATCCAATAAAGGATTGTCTAACATGCAACTCAGAAAATGTAATCTATGCTACAGAATGTCCGTGTAAATTACTATACATAGGTAGAACCAAAAGATCTTTAAAAAAACGTATTTCGGAATATATTAATAATATACTGAAGGGATTTGACAACCATTCGCTATCATACCACTTTAAAATTACACACAATCAGGATCCCTCAGGCTTGAGGTTTTTAGCTATTGATAAGGTGGAGAAAGAATGGAGAGGAGGCAACCATATAGAAAGGATGTCTAGACTTGAAACTAAGCGAATCTTTGAATTCGATACCCTGATTCCCAGGGGGCTCAACGCAGAATTTGAGCTCTTTGGATTTCTATGAGTAAATGGTGGGCACCGATGTTTCGACGATTAACCGGCTGTTTGTATTACAGTCGGTTTCTCCTCTAGACGTGGGTGCCCATCATAGTACAACCCTCGAATCAACACATATTTATCATATATTTATTGTAGATTTTATTGTCAGTTTTTATAAAATTTGTGCATTTTAACTTTTTATGTAGTAACCTTTTAAGCAATAATTCATTGATTTTGTCTGTTTATCATGAATACTTACGCATGGTAGCACTGAATGACATTCCTTATGGAGTTGACAAATGGTGTTATATAAGAGTCACTTGGTTAAAATATTTCCCTTTAAGTGCTGTAAGGAAGTTTTTAGTGGTGTTATTTATTGTTTTAACTATAATATATACTGACAGTATGTTGGGTGGGCAATTTGAGCCCTTGTTTAACTGAAAAAGCAAAAAACGCACAGATACCGCATCAAAAACGCAGAGTGCCCAGATGCGTTTTTTGCTTTAATGTATGTAGGAATTTGCAACAGATAACCAGATGAAATTGTAGAAAAATGATGAATTGCTAAAGTTGTTAAAAGTACTTTTTAGTATCTCTACATGACATTTTCTCTGACATTTTCTCTGTGATTGAGTGATAATGAAGAACACCTGAAGTGAATCGACAAACAGGATATGACGACCAAATTGGGACCAATTAAAGTATAGAACATTCAGTATAAAAGAGGGGTTTGGAATGGGGTGAAGCATGCCACTGAGGAAGGGGTTGGACCCCGAAACGCGTCTGGTGCTACACCCCATCTTTGCACTGAGAGACCTACCTTACCAATGAAACGACCATAACCGAACAGAGAGCCGCTGCCAACCTCCTGATTGAATATTGCTACAAACATCAAAGGGCATATCCTGGGAGTGAGTACATCTGAAGACTCTTGTGATAATATCGGACGATTTTTTGGTCGACTCAAAGGTAAAGGATTATATTCGCTTGCAAGCTATTTAGTAGCGAGTGCCGCTACCCACGTTGCTTCGGCGGGACGCCGCCGTAACAAAGTGAACAATTGTAAGTCATATGACTGTGGTCTTGATAAAACGAGCAGACTTATCGACAATAAGTTTTTTCGGATGACCAAGTTTTTTCGGATGTTCATAAATATTGGACCGAAGATATATCAGATCAGATTATCGATTATTTATTGGTCTGGCCAATCGATTATATTTTATCTGTCGATTATATTTTATCTGTCGATTATATTTTATCTGTAGTTTATTGCACTGCATCTCCAATTGTGATTTACCATTTTATCTATTAACTATATTTGTTTTATTAATAAAGCTCATAATTGCTTCCAATACATGGTCACGGTTTCCTTGAGTGCCCTGTTTACTATATAATTTATGCTCTTTTGTATTGAGTGAGTGGTCTCAATCTACAGGAGCACCTGGTGCCGTTTAGGTGTTCTTAGTGTGACATCTTATCTATTTATTTAAATACATAAAATTTGTATCTCTTTAATTGTACTGACCAGCACAGTAAAGATGATGTCATTTTTCCTGCCCTAATAACAAATCCCCAAAATCTTTATCTTTATCCTGCTTCCCAGAAGGCTAAATAAAAGCAACAGAACTGATGATAAAGCTCCATTGAGAGAAAAATAAAAATTATGGTTGTCAGAAAATGGCTGTACTGGTCTCCATAGGCTGATCAATAGCAACATGGCCTGTAAACCATTCCACCAAAATCTGCTCTGCAAAAACCATATGACTCTCTTCTTCAGACTCTGCTGTGTGCCCAAACAACAATTAATCACTATTTATGGGGTGTTGCCATATTCAGGAGAAAATCCTTAGCAAAAGTTGGGGTGCTTTTTCTCCTGTTACCCCTTGTGAAAATAAAAAATGGGGAGCTTAGGCAATATTTTATTGATAGAAATAAAAAGTTGCATTTCCACACCCAAGTGTTTCTGACTTCTTTTAAAAGCCTATGGGATCAAAGTGGTCAGTACACACCTCAATAAATTCCTAGAGAGGTGTCGTTCCAAAATGGGGTCAATTTTTTGGGGATTCTACTTTAGTACCTTAGTGGGCCTTCAAATGTAACATGGAGCCCAAAATCCATTCCAGCAAAAACTTCCCTGTCCCCCCAAAACCATATGGCTCTCCTTTCCTTCTGTGCCCTGCCGTGTGCCCGTAGAGCAGTTTACGACCACACAAGTTGGGTAATAAATATTGAGGTTTGTTTGGCTGTTAACCCTTTCTGCCTTACAGGAAACAAATTGATTAAAATTTGATTTTCTTTAAATCTTGTGAAACATATAGAAAACACTTTTGTAAAAAACACTTTTGAATAACTTGAGGGCTGTAGTTTCTAAAATTTATGGGTGGTTTCATAAGCCCCACAAAGTGAGTCAATTGAGCCTTATAAAAGTAGATTTTGGAAATGTGTTTAAAATTTAAAAAATTTGCTTCTAAAAATCTAAGTCCTCGAACATCCTAAAAACATAAAATGACATTCACAAATGATGCAAACATAAAGTAGAGAGATGGTGAATGTTAACCACCTCCCGTCCGCCCATAGGATATAAACGTCCAGGAGGTGGTTCTCTATTTCTGAATGGATGTTCCAGAACGTCCGTTCAGAAACTGCAGCTGCACGCTAATCGTGCAGCTGCTGATCGGGTTGCCCGCTGTCAGTGACAGCAGGGCAACCTAGAGAGAAGGCAGGGACAGTTCGCAGGTGTCCCTGCCTTCTGGATCGCTGCATATACAGCGCTCGCCGAGCGCTGTGTATGCAGAGCAGGAAGCGCTATGCGCTTCCTGTTCCGGCCCGGCGGTCATGTGACCGCCGGGACCGGAGAGTGCAGGAGCTGTGTGAGGTCTTTCAGAGATCTCGATCAGCCCTGCTCTGAGGCTGTACAGCGCAGAATTATGCTGTACAGCCTCTCTGGGGGGTGTATTTCTCCTGTAACTGGGGCTACTATGTCAGCCCCAGTTACAGGAGAAATCAACAGTGAAAAAAAAAAAAGAAAAAGTGAAGTAAATGTCCCCCAGAGGTCTTGTATGACCTTATGGGGGACAAAAAGTGTAAAATAAAAAATAAATAAATAAATAAATAAAGAGTTGAAAAAATAAAATAAAAAAAAGGTTTCACATGTAAAAAAAAAAAATTCCCCAAGTAAGGAATAAAAAAAATATGTAAAAAATAGAAAAAATAAAATAAAATCGACATATTTGGTATTGCCGCGTCTGTAAAAACCAGCTCTATAAAAATATCACATGAACTAACCCCTCGGGTGAACACCGTAAAAAAAAAAAAAAAATGGAGTCAAAACAAGCAATTTTTGTCACCTTACATCACAAAAGGTGCAACACCAAGTGATCAAAAATGCGTATGTCCCACAAAATGGTACCAATAAAACCGTCACCTCATCCCGCAAAAAATGATCCCTTACATAAGCAAATCTCTCAAAAAATAAAAAAAATATAGCTCTTAGAACATGGAGACACTAAAACATAATTTTTTTGGTTTCAAAAATGCTATTATTGTGTTAAAGTGAAACAAATAAAAAAAGTATACATATTAGGTTTTGCCGCGTTCGTAAAAACCAGCTCTATAAAAATATCACATGAGCTAACCCCTCAGGTGAACACCGTAAAAAAAAAAATAAAAAAAAAACTGGGTCAAAAGAAGCAATTTTTGTCACCTTACATCACAAAAGGTGCAACACCAAGTTTTCAAAAAACGCGTATGTCCCACAAAATGGTACCAATAAAACCGTCACCTCATCCCGCAAAAAATGAGCCCCTACGTAAGAAAATCTCTCAAAAAATAAAAAAACTATAGCTCTCAGAACATGGAGACACTAAAACATAATTTTTTTGGTTTCAAAAATGCTATTATTGTGTTAAAGTGAAACAAATAAAAAAAGTATACATATTAGGTTTTGCCGCGTCCGTAAAAACCAGCTCTATAAAAATATCACATGAGTTAACCCCTCAGGTGAACACCGTAAAAAAAAAAAAAAAAAAAAAAAAAATGGGTCAAAAGAAGCAATTTTTGTCACCTTACATCACAAAAGGTGCAACACCAAGTTTTCAAAAAACGCGTATGTCCCACAAAATGGTACCAATAAAACCGTCACCTCATCCCGCAAAAAATGAGCCCCTACGTAAGAAAATCTCTCAAAAAATAAAAAAACTATAGCTCTCAGAACATGGACACATTAAAACATAATTTTTTTGTTTCAAAAATGCTATTATTGTGTAAAACTTTAAGAAATAAGAAAAAGTATACATATTAGGTATCGCCACGTCCGTAACAATCTGCTCTATAAAAATTTCACTTGACTGAACCCCTCAGGTGCTAAAACAACCAATTTTTTGGTCACCTTGCCCCATAAAGTGTTATAATGAATGATCAAAAAATCATATGTACCCAAAAATAGTAGCAATTAAACTGGCACCTTATCCCCTAGTTTCCAAAATGGGGTCACTTCTTGGGAGTTTCTACTGTAAGGGTGCATCAGGGGGCTTCAAATGGGACATGGCATCTAAAAACCATGTGGAGTTCCTCTTCTTCTGTGCCCTGCCGTGTGCCCATACAGCAGTTTATGAGCACATGTGGGGTGTTTCTGTAAACCGCAGAATCGGGGTAATAAATATTGAGTTTTGTTTGGCTGTTCACCATCGATGTGTTAAAGAAAAAAAATTATTAAAATGGAAAATCTGCCAAAAAAGTGAAATTTAAAAATTTGATCTCCATTTTACTTTAATACTTGTGGAATGCCTAAAGGGTTAACAAAGTTTGTAAAATCGGTTTTGAATACCTTGAGGGGTGTAGTTTCTACAATGGGGGCATTTATGGGGGTATCTACTATGTAGGCCCCACAAAGTGACTTCAGACCTGAACTGGTCCTTAAAAAGTGGGTTTTGGCAATTTTCTTAAAAATTTGAAGAATTGCTTCTAAACTTCTAAGCCTTCTAACGTCCTAAAAAAATAAAATGACATTTCCAAAATGATGCCAACATAAAGTAGACATATGGGGAATGTTAAGTAATAAATATTTTATGAGGTATCACTTTCTGTTTTAAAAGCAGAGAAATTGAAATTTAGAAAATTGCAAATTTTTCTAAATTTCTGGTAAATTTGGGATTTTTTCATAAATAAAGGTGAAATATTTTGACTCAAATTTATGACTGTCATGAAGTACAATGTGTCACGAGAAAACAATCTCTGAATGACTTGGATAAGTAAAGGCGTTCCAAAGTTATTACAACATAAAGTGAGATATGTCAGTTTTGCAAAATTAGGCCTGGTCAGGAAGGGGGCAAATGGCCCAGATGGCAAGTGGTTAATTAATAACTACTTTATGAGGTATCACTATCCATCTTAAAAGCACAGATATTCAAATTTAGAAAATAGTGAATTTTTCAAAATGTTGGTCAATTTTGGATTTTTTATAAATAAAGGTAAAACATATTTACTCAAATTTGCCTTACTTATTTTACACATTTATGCAGCGCTACAATATTCAATAGCACTTTACAGAAATTAGCATCAAGCTGTCTCCAATGGGGCCCACTAAAATTCTCTATCAGTATGTCTTTAGAGCAGGCATGCTCAACCTGCGGCCCTCCAGCTGTTGCAAAACTACGACTCTCAGCATTCCCGAACTGCCTACAGCTATCAGCCTACAGCAGGCAATTGTGGGAGCTGTAGTTTTACAACAGCTGGAGGGCCGCAGGTTGAGCATGCCTGCTTTAGAGCATGGGAGGAAACCCACGCAAAAACGGGGAGAACATAAAAAACTCCATTCAAATTTTGTCCTTGGTTGGATTTGAACCTAGGACTCCAGCACTCTAAGGATCACCACTGAGCAACCGTGTTGCCCACTTTTTAGTTAAAGTATATGTTGTTATGAGAAAAAAAATGTAAGTGTTCCAAAGTGACACATGTTAGATTTGCAAAAATGGCCTGGTCAGGAAGGTGAAAAATGTCCTAAAGGGGTTAATATCTGTAGCTCCATGTTTACATACAGTATAACAAGGAATTTCTGGTAATTCTTCAAAAAATCTATGACAAAAACATAATATCCAGGAAAATATAATCAATTTTCAGTTATATGAAAATTTTAAAATGATTATAAGAACTTTGCCATTGACAAGACTAGAAAATTGAACTATGTAATTGCATTGTGCACAGTGTACACAGTTGGATACCTTGGAATACAAATAGTTTGTCTACTGCATGAGTTTTTGTTTTTACCAAGAATGTCTTGGCTGGTATTGTCAAATGTTTCATAGTGTGTGAATTTGCTACAGAACAAATTGACAGATGTTAAATTATTTGTCAAGGAGAAAGAGATGCTGTACAAAACTATAGTTACCATCACAGCATGCTGCTTCTGTGGTAGAAAGTTCTCCAGCCTTAGAAGTGCAAAATTAATACATTGTTCTAGTTGTCTCTGTTTATTAAAAGATGGAATGGTTTGAAAAATGTAGAAAAAGTCTACCAGGTTCCTAATTTCTTTCCCAAATTTGAACCTCACCATAGGGGTTAAAGGCATCGAGATGGATGATAATTTTTAGATGATGGGCAGAAAGTCATGAAAAAATTAAAGAAGCACTACTGCTGCTAGACATTGGCTCAGCTGCATCTCCTGCCATTTTCTGTCTTTTGAACCACGATTAGGAAACGAAGACCAGCTGAGATCAAGTTCAGGCAGTTCTTTTTCTATGTGAATTAGAGGAGACTTTAGCATACAGTATGTTCAATAGTGTTGAGCGAAATGAAGCCAAACAAATTGATTTTGGTCTTTAAATTAAGGAAAAATTAGATTTGCTGCAAAGCTGAATTTACTTGTGTTTTGTGGTAACTAATCTATTGTTCCTGAAATGGCAAAACAAAATATACTCACCTAATCCATTTGCACATAAAATCTTGTGAGGTGTGACGTATGATGTGACCACTACCGGCCAGCGTGATGACGCCATCACTTCACTGTGTAAGATTTTGCATGGTGTCTTCAATCAAGATGGCCATGACAACCATTACGTGAGAAAATAGATAAGTTGAGTATATATATATATATATATATATATAAAAAGTTTTGTTCAAAATAATAGCAGTGTGTTTAAAAAAGTGAATAAAGCTCAAAATCCTTCTAATAGCTTTTATTTACATACACACAAATACTTTGGGAACACTACACATTCTATTACAAAATCAAAACATGAAGAAAAATATATTAAATTTGTGTTGTTCCTCTAAAAAAAAAAAAAATAAGAAAAGTGATTAGACTGTTCAAAAAAATAGCAAACTCAAACATTCACTATATAAACTGAAAAATGTTTGAAGATTTTGCTTTCCGTTGAATCACTTAAAGGGGTTGTCCGAGTTATGAAAAAAAAAAAATATAGCACTGAAAATCTGATATATAACTGAGCTAAGCAAGTTTTATGCAAAAAAATATATATATTTCCTAATTTCCCTGGTTCTTTTCTGGCCCTTTGTTTACATGCAATAAAAAACAATCTCTGCCCCCCCCCCCCCCCCCCCCCCCTGCTCTGCTAAGGGAGTGAATACAAGAGCTTCCCTGAGTGACATGTCTGCCTGCTGGGAGACTCTGCAGCATGTTGTATGTGTAGGACTACAAGTCCAAGCAGTATAATGACACCGCTAAGGGAGTGGATACAAGAGCTGCCCTGAGTGCTGGGAGAAAACAGCAACTTGTAAGTGAAGAACTACATGTCCCAGCTGTATAATGACACTGCTAATACACACAGGATCTTCCCCCTACCTTCTTGTGCAATGCTCTCTCTGGTATATCAGCTCCAGTGCCCAGAATTGTCTCCTCACTGCCTGCAGAGCTGTGCAGCTGAAGGGGTTAAGAATCCTAGCAGAGAGTAGACGGCAGTGAAGGGGGGGGGGGGGCGTGGCCAGGACAGTGACGTCTCGTTTACAGGTTTGTAAACGACCTTTATCAGAGCAGTGAGGTAATTGGAAAGCTGTTACATTTGCTTAGTTAGGAACATAGAAAGAACAAAAAAATAACTCGGATAACCCCTTTAACTAATATTTAGTTGTATAACCACTGTTTCTGAGAACTCCTGTACATCTGTGTTGCATGGAGTCAACCAACTTCTGGCCCCTGTGAACAGGTATTCCAGCCCAGGATGATTGGACTACATTCCACAGTTCTTCTCTATTTCTTGGTTTTGCCTCAGAAACTGCATTTTTGATGTCACCACAAGTTTTCTTTTGGACTAAGATCCGGGGATTGGGCTGTCCACTCCATAACCTCAATCTTGTTGGTCTGGAACCAAGATGTTGCACGTTTACTGGTGTGTTTAGGGTCATTGTCTTGTTGGAACACCCATTCCGAGGGCATTTCCTCTTCAGCATAAGGCAGCATGACCTCTTCAAGTATTCTGATGTATTTAATCTAATCCATGATCCCTGGTATGCGATAAATATGCCCAACACCTTAGTATGAGAAACATCCCCATATCATGATGCTTGCGTCTTCACAGTGTACTGTGGATTGAATTCAGTGTTTGGGGGTCGTCTGACAAACTGTCTCCGGCCACTTGACCCAAAAAGAACAATTTTACCTTTCACCAGTCCACAAAATGTCTCTTTAGGCCAGTCAATGTGCTCTTTGGCAAATTGTAACCTCCTCAGCACGTCTTTTTTTCAACAGTGGGACTTTGCGGGGGCTTCTTGCAGATAGCTTGGCTTCATATAGGCGTCTTCTAATTGTAACAGTAATCACAGATAACTTTAGACCTTCTTTGATCTTCCTGGAGCTGATTGTTGGCTGAGTCCTTGCCATTTTGACTATTCTTCTATCCATTTGAATGGTAGTTTTTCGCTTTCTTCCACGTCTTTCAGGTTTTGGCTGCCATTTTAAAGCATTTGTGATCATTTTAGCTGAGCAGCCTATCATTTTCTGCACTTCTTTATATGTTTTCCTCTCTCCAATCAACTTTTTAATCAAGGTACGCTATCCTTCTGAACAATGGCTGGAACGACCCATTTTCCTCAGAATTTCAGAGAGAAATGCATTGTAACCAGCATGTACAACATTTTCTGCCTTCCTTCCTTAAATAAGGACAATAATTGCCCCCTGTTTTTCAAAGAATGAATGACCTCACTCATTGAACTCCACACTGCTATTATTTTGAACATGCACCTTTTAATTAGTGATTCAATTACACAAAATCAGCAGCATGCATGTCATGACTATTGGGTCTGTTGGATTTCTATTACTCTACTACACCTGCTAGTAAAATATTTGCCAAGTAGAAATATAATTTCTACCAAAAACAGTGATTGATCAGGTAGTGATGTCTGACTGCTATTATTTTGAACACAACTGTATATATACTGTGTGTGTGTATGTGTGTATGTGTGTATATATATATATATATATATATATATATATATATATATATAGTTTTTTTTTTACTCTGATTAACCCCTGAAAGGCTAAAATTGTATCCTCAGATGCCGTGATCAGTTATGAACGCAGGATCTGAGGGGTTAAATGACAAGGGGCGGCACAATCGCTGTTCCCCATGATTGCGGTAGCTATAAACAAAGGAATGCGCTTTGTGACAAAGTAATTAGTCATAAATCGAATTTCTTTGAAAAATTCAGTGAAGCAGCCAAATTAAATTTTTCATAACTTCACTAATCTCTAATGTTCAACTTTATGTCTACATCTTCAAAGTGTAGCTGAACCCAACCCATACTGGAGCTAATTCTTCTAGACACCAGGAAAAAAAACTGTTACCAGGAACATAACACATGCTAAGAAGAAACTAGACAGTAAGAGGTTATGGTTTATTGGCAGGAATTTTACAGCAATCCTTGTCTACAGGTTGCCATTCAAGAGGACCTGTCACTAGAGTTGAGCGAACACCTGGATGTCCGGGTTCGAGAAGTTCGGCCGAACTTCCCGGAAATGTTCGGGTTCGGGATCCGAACCCGACCCGAACTTCGTCCCGAACCCGAACCCGAACCCCATTGAAGTAAATGGGGAACCGAACTTTTGGGCACTAAAAAGGCTGTAAAACAGCCCAGGAAAGAGCTAGAGCGCTGAAAAAGGCAGCAACATGTAGGTAAATCCGCTGCAAACAAATGTGGATAGGGAAATGAATTAAAATAAAAATTAAAAAAATAAAAATTAACCAATATCAATTGGACAGAGGTCCCATAGCAGAGAATCTGGCTTCACGTCAGCAGAGAATCAGTCTCTTCATGCCATAGCAAAGAATCTGGCTTCATGTCAGCAGAGAATCAGTCTCTTCATGCCATAGCAGAGAATCTGGCTTCATGTCAGCGCAGAATCAGTCTTCATGTCATAGCAGAGAATCAGGCTTCACGTCACCCACCACTGGAACAGGCCACTGTCACATATTTAGGCCCCGGCACCCAGACAGAGGAGAGAGGTCCCGTAACAGAGAATCTGGCCTTATGTCAGCGCAGAATCAGTCTTCATGTCATAGCAGAGAATCAGGCTTCACGTCACCCACCACTGGAACAGGCCACAGTCACATATTTAGGCCCAGGCACCCAGGCAGAGGAGAGAGGTCCCGTAACAGAGAATCTGGCCTTATGTCAGCGCAGAATCAGTCTTCATGTCATAGCAGAGAATCAGGCTTCACGTCACCCACCACTGGAACAGGCCACTGTCACATATTTAGGCCCAGGCAGAGGAGAGAGGTCCCGTAACAGAGAATCTGGCCTTATGTCAGCACAGAATCTGTCTTCATGTCATAGCAGAGAATCAGGCTTCACGTCACCCACCACTGGAACAGGCCACTGTCACATATTTAGGCCCCGGCACCCAGACAGAGGAGAGAGGTCCCGTAACAGAGAATCTGGCCTTATGTCAGCACAGAATCTGTCTTCATGTCATAGCAGAGAATCAGGCTTCACGTCACCCACCACTGGAACAGGCCACTGTCACATATTTAGGCCCCGGCACCCAGACAGAGGAGAGAGGTCCCGTAACAGAGAATCTGGCCTTATGTCAGCACAGAATCAGTCTTCATGTCATAGCAGAGAATCAGGCTTTACGTCACCCACCACTGGAACAGGTCACTGTCACATATTTAGGCCCAGGCACCCAGGCAGAGGAGAGAGGTCCCGTAACAGAGAATCTGGCCTTATGTCAGCACAGAATCTGTCTTCATGTCATAGCAGAGAATCAGGCTTCACGTCACCCACCACTGGAACAGGCCACTGTCACATATTTAGGCCCCGGCACCCAGACAGAGGAGAGAGGTCCCGTAACAGAGAATCTGGCCTTATGTCAGCACAGAATCAGTCTTCATGTCATAGCAGAGAATCAGGCTTCACGTCACCCACCACTGGAACAGACCACTGTCACATATTTAGGCCCAGGCACCCAGGCAGAGGAGAGAAGTCACGTAACAGAGAATCTGGCTTCATGTCAGAACAGAATAAGTCTTCATGTCATAGCAGAGAATCAGGCTTCACGTCACCCACCACTGGAACAGGCCACTGTCACACATTTAGGCCCCGGCACCCAGACAGAGGAGAGGTTCATTCAACTTTGGGTTGCCCCGCAATATAATGGTAAAATGAAATTAAAAATAGTATTGAATGAGGAAGTGCCCTGGAGTAGAATAATATATTGTTAAGGGGAGGTAGTTAATATCTAATCTGCACAAGGGATGGACAGGTCCTGTGGGATCCATGCCTGGTTAATTTTTATGAACGTCAGCTTGTCCACATTGGCTGTAGACAGGCGGCTGCGTTTGTCTGTAATGGCGGCCCCTGCCGTGCTGAATACACGTTCAGACAAAACGCTGGCCGCCGGACAGGCCAGCACCTCCAAGGCATAAAAGGCTAGCTCTGGCCACGTGGAAAATTTGGAGACCCAGAAGTTGAATGGGGCCGAACCATCAGTCAGTACGTGGAGGGGTGTGCACAGGTACTGTTCCACCATGTTAGTGAAATGTTGCCTCCTGCTAACACGTTCCGTATCAGGTGGTGGTGCAGTTAGCTGTGGCGTGTTGACAAAACTTTTCCACATCTCTGCCATGCTAACCCTGCCCTCAGAGGAGCTGGGCGTGACACAGCTGCGTTAGTGACCTCTTGCTCCTCCTCTGCCTTCGCCTTGGGCTTCCACTTGTTCCCCTGTGACATTTGGGAATGCTCTCAGTAGCGCGTCTACCAACGTGCGCTTGTACTCGCGCATGTTCCTATCACGCTCCAGTGTAGGAAGTAAGGTGGGCACATTGTCTTTGTACCGGGGATCCAGCAGGGTGGCAACCCAGTAGTCCGCACACGTTAAAATGTGGGCAACTCTGCTGTCGTTGCGCAGGCACTGCAGCATGTAGTCGCTCATGTGTGCCAGGCTGCCCAGAGGTAAGGACAAGCTGTCCTCTGTGGGAGGCGTATCGTCATCGTCCTGTGTTTCCCCCCAGCCACGCACCAGTGATGGGCCCGAGCTGCTTTGGGTGCCACCCCGCTGTGAACATGCTTCATCCTCATCCTCCTCCACCTCCTCCTCATCCTCGTCCTCCTCATCCTCCAGTAGTGGGCCCTGTCTGGCCACATTTGTACCTGGCCTCTGGTGTTGCAAAAAACCTCCCTCTGAGTCACTTCGAAGAGACTGGCCTGAAAGTGCTAAAAATGACCCCTCTTCCTCCTGGGCCACCTCCTCTTCCTTCATCGCCCTAAGTGTTTTCTCAAGGAGACATAGAAGTGGTATTGTAACGCTGATAACGGCGTCATCGCCACTGGCCATGTTGGTGGAGTACTCGAAACAGCGCAACAGGGCACTCAGGTCTCGCATGGAGGCCCAGTCATTGGTGGTGAAGTGGGGCTGATCCGCAGTGCGACTGACCCGTGCGTGCTGCAGCTGAAACTCCACTATGGCCTGCTGCTGCTCGCACAGTCTGTCCAGCATATGCAAGGTGGAGTTCCACCTGGTGGGTACGTCGCATATGAGGCGGTGAGCGGGAAGGCCGAAGTTACGCTGTAGCGCAGACAGGCGAGCAGTGGCAGCGTGTGAACGCCGGAAGCGCGAACAGACGGCCCGCACTTTATGCAGCAGCTCTGACATGTCGGGGTAGTTGCGAATGAACTTCTGCACCATAAAATTCAGCACATGCGCCAGGCAAGGGATGTGCGTCAAACTGGCTAGTCCCAGAGCTGCAACGAGATTTCGCCCATTATCGGACACCACCAGGCCGGGCTTGAGGCTCACCGGCAGCAACCACTCGTCGGTCTGTTGTTCTATACCCCCCCACAACTCCTGTGCGGTGTGGGGCCTGTCCCCCAAACATATGAGTTTCAGAACGGCCTGCTGACGTTTACCCCGGGCTGTGCTGAAGTTGGTGGCGAAGGTGTGTGGCTGACTGGATGAGCAGGTGGAAGAAGAGGAGGAGGAAGCTGAGTAGGAGGAAGAGGAGACAGGAGGCAAAGAATGTTGCCCTGCGATCCTTGGCGGCGGAAGGACGTGCGCCAAACAGCTCTCCGCCTGGGGCCCAGCCGCCACTACATTTACCCAGTGTGCAGTTAGGGAGATATAGCGTCCCTGGCCGTGCTTACTGGTCCACGTATCTGTGGTTAGGTGGACCTTGCCACAGATGGCGTTGCGCAGTGCACACTTGATTTTATCGGACACTTGTTTGTGCAGGGAAGGCACGGCTCTCTTGGAGAAGTAGTGGCGGCTGGGAACAACATACTGTGGGACAGCAAGCGACATGAGCTGTTTGAAACTGTGTGTGTCCACCAGCTGTCCAAATGACAGCATTTCATAGGCCAGTAGTTTAGAAATGCTGGCATTCAGGGCCAGGCATCGAGGGTGGCTAGGTGGGAATTTACGCTTTCTCTCAAATGTTTGTGAGATGGAGAGCTGAACGCTGCCGTGTGACATGGTTGAGATGCTTGGTGACGCAGGTGGTGGTGTTGGTGGTACATCCCATGTTTGCTGGGCGGCAGGTGCCAACGTTCCTCGAGAGGCAGAGGAAGAGGCCGAGGCGGCGGCAGCAGCAGTAGAAGAGGCCGAGGCGGCAGCAGCAGAAGAGGTAGCAGGGGGAGCCTGAGTGACTTCCTTGTTTTTAAGGTGTTTACTCCACTGCAGTTCATGCTTTGCATGCATGTGACTGGTCATGCAGGTTGTGCTAAGGTTCAGAACGTTAATGCCTCGCTTCAGGCTCTGATGGCACAGCGTGCAAACCACTCGGGTCTTGTCGTCAGCACATTGTTTGAAGAAGTGCCATGCCAGGGAACTCCTTGAAGCTGCCTTTGGGGTGCTCGGTCCCAGATGGCGGCGGTCAGTAGCAGGCGGAGTATCTTGGCGGCGGGTGTTCTGATTTTGCCCACTGCTCCCTCTTTTGCTACGCTGTTGGCTCGGTCTCACCACTGCCTCTTCCTCCGAACTGTGAAAGTCAGTGGCACGACCTTCATTCCATGTGGGGTCTAGGACCTCATCGTCCCCTGCATCGTCTTCCACCCAGTCTTGATCCCTGACCTCCTGTTCAGTCTGCACACTGCAGAAAGACACAGCAGTTGGCACCTGTGTTTCGTCATCATCAGAGACGTGCTGAGGTGGTATTCCCATGTCCTCATCATCAGGAAAAATAAGTGGTTGTACGTTAGTGCATTCTATCTCTTCCACCCCTGGGGAAGGGCTAGGTGGATGCCCTTGGGAAACCCTGGCAGCAGAGTCTTCAAACAGCATAAGTGACTGCTGCATAACTTGAGGCTCAGACAGTTTCCCTGATATGCATGGGGGTGATGTGACAGACCGATGGGCTTGGTTTTCATGCGCCATCTGTGCGCTTTCTGCAGAAGACTGGGTGGGAGATAATGTGAACGTGCTGGATCCACTGTCGGCCACCCAATTGACTAATGCCTGTACCTGCTCAGGCCTTACCATCCTTAGAACGGCATTGGGCCCCACCAAATATCGCTGTAAATTCTGCTGGCTACTGGGACCTGGTTGGTTCACTAGGACGTGTGGCTGTGGCAGAACGGCCACGTCCTCTCCCAGCACCAGAGGGTCCACTAACACCACCACGACCATGTCCACGTTCGCGTCCGCGTCCCTTAACAGATGTTTTCCTCATTGTTCCCGTTCTCCACAATTTTGAGAATTGCAAATTTGGGAATAGTTTTTCAACCCAGACAGGTATAAGTTTAATCACAGAATTAGACTTCTATCTGCACGGTAGCGTGTGTCTTAGGTTTTTCTGAATGACAATATCAGCACCTTCAATGTAAGATATCCTTTTTGGGATAGATTTCAAGTAGGCCTCATAAAGCAGAAACTAGTTATTTTGAGAATGGCAAATTTGGGAATAGTTTTTCAACCCAGAACAAAAAATGTGCTTTTACGGTCACTACAAATAACTTGACCAGCTAAAACAGTTCAGATTTGGTTGAATAGAAATGTGAGGCCTGTTTTTTTTTTTGCGCTGTGTGACAGGTATAGGTTTATTCACAGAATTAGACTTCTATCTGCACGGTAGCGTGTGTCTTAGGTTTTTCTGAATGACACTATCAGCACCTTCATTGTAAGATATCCTTTTTAGGATAGATTTCAAGTAGGCCTCATATAGCAGAAACTAGTTATTTTGAGAATGGCAAATTTGGGAATAGTTTTTCAACCCAGAACAAAAAATGTGCTTTTACGGTCACTACAAATAACTTGACCAGCTAAAACAGTACAGATTTGGTTGAATAGAAATGTGAGGCCTGTTTTTTTTTTTGCGCTGTGTGACAGGTATAGGTTTAATCACAGAATTAGACTTTTATCTGCACGGTAGCGTGTGTCTTAGGTTTTTCTGAATGACACTATCAGCACCTTCATTGTAAGATATCCTTTTTGGGATAGATTTCAAGTAGGCCTCATATAGCAGAAACTAGTTATTTTGAGAATGGCAAATTTGGGAATAATTTTTCAACCCAGAACAAAAAGTGTGCTTTTACGGTCACTACAAATAACTTGACCAGCTAAAACAGTACAGATTTGGTTGAATAAAAATGTGAGGCCTGTTTTTTTTTGCGCTGTGTGACAGGTATAGGTTTAATCACAGAATTAGACTTCTATCTGCACGGTAGCGTGTGTCTTAGGTTTTTCTGAATGACACTATCAGCACTTTCAATGTAAGATATCCTTTTTGGGATAGATTTCAAGTAGGCCTCATATAGCAGAAACTAGTTATTTTGAGAATGGCAAATTTGGGAATAGTTTTTCAACCCAGAACAAAAAGTGTGCTTTTACGGTCACTACAAATAACTTGACCAGCTATAACAGTACAGATTTGGTTGAATAGAAATGTGAGGCCTGTTTTTTTTTTGCGCTGTGTGACAGGTATAGGTTTAATCACAGAATTAGACTTCTATCTGCACGGTAGCGTGTGTCTTAGGTTTTTCTGAATGACACTATCAGCACCTTCACTGTAAGATATCCTTTTTGGGATAGATTTCAAGTAGGCATCATATAGCAGAAACTAGTTATTTTGAGAATGGCAAATTTGGGAATAGTTTTTCAACCCAGAACAAAAAATTTGCTTTTACGGTCACTACAAATAACTTGACCAGCTAAAACAGTACAGATTTGTTTGAATAGAAATGTGAGGCCTGTTTTTTTTTTGCGCTGTGTGACAGGTATAGGTTTAATCACAGAATTAGACTTCTATCTGCACGGTAGCGTGTGTCTTAGGTTTTTCTGAATGACACTATCAGCACCTTCAATGTAAGATATCCTTTTTGGGATAGATTTCAAGTAGGCCTCATATAGCAGAAACTAGTTATTTTGAGAATGGCAAATTTGGGAATAGTTTTTCAACCAAGAACAAAAAGTGTGCTTTTACGGTCACTACAAATAACTTGACCAGCTAAAACAGTACAAATTTGGTTGAATAGAAATGTCAGGTCTATTTTTTAGGCGCTGGGTGACAGGCTCAACTTGCCCCTGATGTAGTATATGGCCAAAAAATAACCACACTATTGATGGTTAAATGCACTTGGGTGACACAGGCTCAGCCTGCACCAGATGTAGTATATGGCCAAAAAATAACCAGACTGTTTATGGTTAAATGCACTTCGGTGACACAGGCTCAGCCTGCAGCTGATGTAGTATATGGCCAAAAAATAACCAGACTGTTGATGGTTAAATGCACTTCGGTGACACAGGCTCAGCCTGCAGCTGGATATAGCACAAAATAACCACACTATCGATGGTTAAATACACTTGGTGATAGCTTGTGCTGGCGCACCACACGCCACAAAATGGCCGCCGATCACCCCAGAAAAAAGTGATCTAAAAACGCTCTGGGCAGCCTCAAAAAAGTGAGCAAGTCGATATTAGCACTTCAATGATCCACAGCTGCAGATCGATCACAGAATGAAGTCTTTTGGAGGAGTTAATCTGCCTAATCTCGCCCTAACATCGCAGCAGCAACCTTTCCCTATGCTTGAATCAGCAGAGTGACGTGCAGCGCTACGTGACCCAAGCTTATATAGAGGCTGGGTCACATGCTGCACTGGCCAATCACAGCCATGCCAATAGTAGGCAAGGCTGTGATGGCCTCTTGGGGCAAGTAGTATGACGCTTGTTGATTGGCTGCTTTGCAGCCTTTCAAAAAGCGCCATGAAAGCGCCGAACACCGAACCTGAACCCAGACTTTTACGAAAATGTTCGGGTTCGGGTCCGTGTCACGGACACCCCAAAATTCGGTACGAACCCGAACTATACAGTTCGGGTTCGCTCATCCCTACCTGTCACCACTCTTGACATGTCTGTTCTAGTAAATGCTTGAATACCTCATGAAATTCTGGAGCATCATCCCTTAGAACTATGTTTTGTGCCATCCTTACAAGACATTTCTGAATATAATAACAAAGAGTAGCGCCCCTTCACAGTCTAAGGGTACGATCACACAGAGCAGTCATAATTAGGGATGAGCGAACCCGAACTGTATAGTTCGGGTTCGTACCGAATTTTGGGGTGTCCGTGACACGGACTCGAACCCGAACATTTTCGCAAAAGTCCGGGTTCGGGTTCGTTGTTTGGCGCTTTCTTGGCGCTTTTTGAAAGGCTGCAAAGCAGCCAATCAACAAGCGTCATACTACTTGCCCCAAGAGGCCATCACAGCCATGCCTACTATTGGCATGGCTGTGATTGGCCAGTGCAGCATGTGACCCAGCCTCTATATAAGCTTGGGTCACGTAGCGCTGCACGTCACTCTGCTGATACAAGTGTAGGGAGAGGTTGCAGCTGCGACGTTAGGGCGAGATTAGGCAGATTAACTCCTCTAAAAGACTTCATTCAGTGATCGATCTACAGCTGTGGATCATTGAACTGCTGCTATTCAATTGGTCAGTGTTTTTAGGCTGCCCAGAGCGTTTTTCAGTCACTTTTTTCTGGGGTGATCGGCGGCCACTTTATGGCTTGTGGTGCGCCAGCACAAGCTACCACCAAGTGCATTTAACCATCAATAGTGTGGTTATTTTTTGCTATATCCTACATCAGGGTCAAGCTTTCATCAAGTGCATTTAACCATCAATAGTGTGGTTATATTTTGGCCATATACTACATCAGGTGCAGGCTGAGCCTGTGTCACCCAAGTGCATTTAACCATCAATAGTGTGGTTATTTTTTGCTATATCCTACATCAGGGTCAAGCTTTCATCAAGTGCATTTAACCATCAATAGTGTGGTTATTTTTTGGCCATATACTACATCAGGTGCAGGCTGAGCCTGTGTCACCCAAGTGCATTTAACCATCAATAGTGTGGTTATTTTTTGCTATATCCTACATCAGGGTCAAGCTTTCATCAAGTGCATTTAACCATCAATAGTGTGGTTATTTTTTGGCCATATACTACATCAGGGGCAAGTTGAGCCTATCACCCAGTGCCTAAAAAATAGGCCTGACATTTATATTCATCCAAATCAGTACTGTTTTAGCTGGTCAAGTTATTTTTAGTGACCGTAAAAGCACAGTTTTTGTTCTGGGTGGAAAAACAATTCCCAAATTTGCAATTCTCAAAATTCGTGGTTTCTGCTGTATCAGACCTACTTTAAATCTATCCCTAAAAGGGTATATTAGATTCAAGGTGCTGATAGGGTCATTCTGAAAAACTTAACACACACGCTACAGTGCAGATACAAGTCTAATTCTGTGATTAAACGTATACCTGTCACACAGCGCTTAAAAAATAGGCCTCACATTTATTTTCCTCCAAATCAGTACTGTTTTAGCTGGTCAAGTTATTTTTAGTGACCGTAAAAGCACAGTTTTTGTTCTGGGTTGAAAAACAATTCCCAAATTTGCAATTCTCAAAATTAGTGGTTTCTGCTGTATCAGACCTACTTTAAATCTATCCCTAAAAGGGTATATTAGATTCAAGGTGCTGATAGGGTCATTCTGAAAAACTTAACATACACGCTACAGTGCAGATACAAGTCTAATTCTGTGATTAAACGTATACCTGTCACACAGCGCCTGAAAAATAGGCCTCACATTTATATTCAGCTAAATCTGTCATTACTGGTGTGCCTGTATTAGGGTAATACGGTACCTAAATAGATAGCCAGACAGTGTTAGGTGTCTGTAAAAAAAGGCCTGAATTTTAATTCAATACATTGGCCCGAATAATATTTTTCTTATTGTGTTGAACGGTAACAATGAGGAAAACATCTAGTAAGGGACGTGGACGCGGACGTGGACATGGTCGTGGTGGTGTTAGTGGACCCTCTGGTGCTGGGAGAGGACGTGGCCGTTCTGCCACAGCCACACGTCCTAGTGTACCAACTACCTCAGGTCCTAGTAGCCGCCAGAATTTACAGGGATATTTGGTGGGGCCCAATGCCGTTCTAAGGATAGTAAGGCCTGAGCAGGTACAGGCATTAGTCAATTGGGTGGCAGACAGTGAATCCAGCAAGTTCACATTATCTCCCACCCAGTCTTCTGCAGAAAGCGCACAGATGGCGCATGAAAACCAAGCCCATCAGTCTGTCACATCACCCCCATGCATATCAGGAAAACTGTCTGAGCCTCAAGTTATGCAGCAGTCTCTTATGCTGTATGAAGACTCTGCTGGCAGGGTTTCCCAAGGGCATCCACCTAGCCTTTCCCCAGGGGTGGAAGAGATATAATGCACTAACGCACAACCACTTATGTTTCCTGATGATGAGAACATGGGAATACCACCTCAGCACGTCTCTGATGATGACGAAACACAGGTGCCAACTGCTGTGTCTTTCTGCAGTGTGCAGACTGAACAGGAGGTCAGGGATCAAGACTGGGTGGAAGACGATGCAGGGGACGATGAGGTCCTAGACCCCACATGGAATGAAGGTCGTGCCACTGACTTTCACAGTTCGGAGGAAGAGGCAGTGGTGAGACCGAGCCAACAGCGTAGCAAAAGACAAAGAGGGAGCAGTGGGCAAAATCAGAACACCCGCCGCCAAGAGACTCCGCCTGCTACTGACCGCCGCCATCTGGGACCGAGCACCCCAAAGGCAGCTTCAAGGAGTTCCCTGGCATGGCACTTCTTCAAACAATGTGCTGACGACAAGACCCGAGTGGTTTGCACGCTGTGCCATCAGAGCCTGAAGCGAGGCATTAACGTTCTGAACCTTAGCACAACCTGCATGACCAGGCACCTGCATGCAAAGCATGAACTGCAGTGGAGTAAACACCCAAAAAACAAGGAAGTCACTCAGGCTCCCCCTGCTACCTCTTCTGCTGCTGCCGCCTCGGCCTCTTCTGCTGCTGCCACCGCCTCGGCCTCTTCATCCGCGTCTGGAGGGACGTTGGCACTTGCCGCCCAGCAAACATGGAATGTACCACCAACACCACCACCTGCGTCACCAAGCATCTCAACCATGTCACACGGCAGCGTTCAGCTCTCCATCTCACAAACATTTGAGAGAAAGCGTAAATATCCACCTAGCCACCCTCGATCCCTGGCCCTGAATGCCAGCATTTCTAAACTACTGGCCTATGAAATGCTGTAATTTAGGCTGGTGGAGACAGACAGCTTCAAAAAGCTCATGTCGCTTGCTGTCCCACAGTATGTTGTTCCCAGCCAGCACTACTTCTCCAAGAGAGCCGTGCCTTCCCTGCACAACCAAGTATCCGATAAAATCAAGTGTGCGCTGCGCAACGCCATCTGTGGCAAGGTCCACCTAACCACAGATACGTGGACCAGTAAGCACGGCCAGGGACGCTATATCTCCCTAACTGCACAATGGGTAAATGTAGTGGCGGCTGGGCCCCAGGCGGAGAGCTGTTTGGCGCACGTCCTTTCGCCGCCAAGGATCGCAGGGCAACATTCTTTGCCTCCTGTCTCCTCCTCCTCCTACTCAGCTTCCTTCTCCTCTTCTTCCACCTGCTCATCCAGTCAGCCACACACCTTCACCACCAACTTCAGCACAGCCCGGGGTAAATGTCAGCAGGCCGTTCTGAAACTCATATGTTTGGGGGACAGGCCCCACACCGCACAGGAGTTGTGGCGGGTTATAGAACAACAGACCGACGAGTGGTTGCTGCCAGTGAGCCTCAAGCCCGGCCTGGTGGTGTGCGATAATGGGCGAAATCTCGTTGCAGCTCTGGGACTAGCTGGTTTTACGCACATCCCTTGCCTGGCGCATGTGCTGAATTTGGTGGTGCAGAAGTTCATTCACAACTACCCCGACATGTCAGAGCTGCTGCATAAAGTGCGGGCCGTCTGTTCGCACTTCCGGCGTTCACATCCTGCCGCTGCTCGCCTGTCTGCGCTACAGCGTAACTTCGGCCTTCCCGCTCACCGCCTCATATGCGACGTACCCACCAGGTGGAACTCCACCTTGCATATGCTGGACAGACTGTGCGAGCAGCAGCAGGCCATAGTGGAGTTTCAGCTGCAGCACGCACGGGTCAGTCGCTCTGCGGATCAGCCCCACTTCACCACCAATGACTGGGCCTCCATGCAAGACCTGTGTGCCCTGTTGCGCTGTTTCGAGTACTCCACTAACATGGCCAGTGGCGATGACGCCGTTATCAGCGTTACAATACCACTTCTATGTCTCCTTGAGAAAACACTTAGGGCGATGATGGAAGAGGAGGTGGCCCAGGAGGAGGAGGAGGAAGAGGGGTCATTTTTAGCACTTTCAGGCCAGTCTTTTCGAAGTGACTCAGAGGGAGGTTTTTTGCTACAGCAGAGGCCAGGTACAAATTTGGCCAGACAGGGCCCACTACTGGAGGACGAGGAGGACGAGGATGAGGAGGAGGTGGAGGAGGTGGAGGAGGATGAGGATGAAGCAGGTTCACAGCGGGCTGGCACCCAACGCAGCTCGGGCCCATCACTGGTGCGTGGCTGGGGGGAAACGCAGGACGATGACGATACGCCTCCCACAGAGGACAGCTTGTCCTTACCTCTGGGCAGCCTGGCACACATGAGCGACTACATGCTGCAGTGCCTGCTCAACGACAGCAGAGTTGCCCACATTTTAACGTGTGCGGACTACTGGGTTGCCACCCTGCTGGATCCACGGTACAAAGACAATGTGCCCACCTTACTTCATGCACTGGTAAGATAGTAAGATGCGCGAGTACAAGCGCACGTTGGTAGACGCGCTACTGAAAGCATTCCCAAATGTGACAGGGGAACAAGTGGAAGCCCAAGGCGAAGGCAGAGGAGGAGCAAGAGGTCGCCAACGCAGCTGTGTCACGGCCAGCTCCTCTGAGGGCAGGGTTAGCATGGCAGAGATGTGGAAAAGTTTTGTCACCACGCCACAGCTAACTACACCACCACCTGATACGGAACGTGTTAGCAGGAGGCAACATTTCAATAAGATTGTGGAACAGTACCTGTGCACACCCCTCCACGTACTGACTGATGGTTCGGCCCCATTCAACTTCTGGGTCTCCAAATTGTCCACGTGGCCAGAGCTAGCCTTTTATGCCTTGGAGGTGCTGGCCTGCCCGGCGGCCAGAGTTTTGTCTGAACGTGTATTTAGCACGGCAGGGGGCGTCATTACAGACAAACGCAGCCGCCTGTCTACAGCCAATGTGGACAAGCTGACGTTCATAAAAATGAACCAGGCATGGATCCCACAGGATCTGTCCATCCCTTGTGCAGAATAGACATTAACTACCTCCCCTTAACAATATATTATTGTACTCCAGGGCACTTCCTCATTCAATCCTATTTTTATTTTCATTTTACCATTATATTGCGGGGCAACCCAAAGTTGAATGAACCTCTCCTCTGTCTGGGTGCCGGGGTCTAAATATGTGACAGTGGCCTGTTCCAGTGGTGGGTGACGTGTAGCCTGATTGTCTGCTATAACATGAAGACTGATTCTGTGCTGACATGAAGCCAGATTCTCTGTTACGGGACCTCTCTCCTCTGCCTGGGTGCCTGGGCCTAAATATTTGACAGTGGCCTGTTCCAGTGGTGGGTGACGTGAAGCCTGATTCTCTGCTATGACATAAAGACTGATTCTGTGCTGACATGAAGCCAGATTCTTTGTTACGGGACCTCTCTCCTCTGCCTGGGTGCCGGGGCCTAAATATGTGACAGTGCCCTGTTCCAGTGGTGGGTGACGTGAAGCCTGATTCTCAGCTATAACATGAAGACTGATTCTGTGCTGACATGAAGCCAGATTCTCTGTTACGGGACCACTCTCCTCTGCCTGGGTGCCTGGGCTTAAATATGTGACAGTGGCCTGTTCCAGTGGTGGGTGACGTGAAGCCTGGTTCTCTGCTATGACATGAAGACTGATTCTGTGCTGACATGAAGCCAGATTCTCTGTTACGGGACCACTCTCCTCTGCCTGGGTGCCTGGGCTTAAATATGTGACAGTGGCCTGTTCCAGTGGTGGGTGACGTGAAGCCTGATTCTCTGCTAAGACATAAAGACTGATTCTGTGCTGACATGAAGCCAGATTCTCTGTTACGGGACCTCTCTCCTCTGCCGCGGTGCCGGGGCCTAAATATGTGACAGTGGCCTTTTCCAGTTGTGGGTGACGTGAAGCCTGATTCTCTGCTATAACATGAAGACTGATTCTGTGCTGACATGAAGCCAGATTCTCTGTTACGGGACATCTCTCCTCTGCCTGGGTGCCTGGGCCTAAATATGTGACAGTGGCCTGTTCCAGTGGTGGGTGACGTGAAGCCTGATTCTCTGCTATGACATGAAGACTGATTCTCTGCTGACATGAAGCCAGATTCTCTGTTACGGGACCTCTCTCCTCTGTCTGGGTGCCGGGGCCTAAATATGTGACAGTGGCCTGTTCCACTGGTGGGTAACGTGAAGCCTGATTCTCTGCTATGACATGAAGACTGATTCTGTGCTGACATGAAGCCAGATTCTCTGTTACGGGACCTCTCTCCTCTGCCTGGGTGCCGGGGCCTAAATATGTGACAGTGGCCTGTTACAGTGGTGGGTGACGTGAAGCCTGATTCTCTGCTATAACATGAAGACTGATTCTGTGCTGACATGAAGCCAGATTCTCTTTTACGGGACCTCTCTCCTCTGCCTGGGTGCCTGGGCCTAAATATGTGACAGTGGCCTGTTCCAGTGGTGGGTGACGTGAAGCCTGATTCTCTGCTATGACTTGAAGACTGATTCTGTGCTGACATGAAGCCAGATTCTCTGTTACAGGACCTCTCTTCTCTGCCTGGGTGCCGGGGCCTAAATATGTGACAGTGGCCTGTTCCAGTGGTGGGTGATGTGAAGCCTGATTCTCTGCTATAACATGAAGACTGATTCTGTGCTGACATGAACCTAGATTCTCTGTTACGGGACCTCTCTCCTCTGCCTGGGTGCCTGGGCCTAAATATGTGACAGTGTCCTTTTCCAGTGGTGGGTGACGTGAAGCCTGATTCTCTGCTATGACATGAAGACTGATTCTCTGCTGACATGAAGCCAGATTCTCTGTTACGGGACCTCTCTTCTCTGTCTGGGTGTCGGGGCCTAAATATGTGACAGTGGCCTGTTCCAGTGATGGGTGACGTGAAGCCTGATTCTCTGCTATGACATGAAGACTGATTCTCTGCTGACATGAAGCCAGATTCTCTGTTACGGGACCTCTCTCCTCTGTCTGGATGCCGGGGCCTAAATATGTGACAGTGGCCTGTTCCAGTGGTGGGTGACGTGAAGCCTGATTCTCTGCTATAACATGAAGACTGATTCTGTGCTGACATGAAGCCAGATTCTCTGTTACGGGACCTCTCTCCTCTGCCTGGGTGCCGGGGCCTAAATATGTGACAGTGGCCTGTTCCAGTTTTGGGTGATGTGAAGCCTGATTCTCTGCTATGACATGAAGACTGATTCTCTGCTGACATGAAGCCAGATTCTCTGTTACGGGGCCTCTCTCCTCTGTTTGGGTGCCGGGGCCTAAATATGTGACAGTGGCCTGTTACAGTGGTGGGTGACGTGAAGCCTGATTCTCTGCTATAACATGAAGACTGATTCTGTGCTGACATGAAGCCAGATTCTCTGTTACGGGACCTCTCTCCTCTGCCTGGGTGCCTGGGCCTTAATATGTGACAGTGGCCTGTTCCAGTGGTGGGTGACGTGAAGCCTGATTCTCTGCTATGACATGAAGACTGATTCTGTGCTGACATGAAGCCATATTCTCTGTTACGGGACCTCTCTCCTCTGCCTGGGTGCCGGGGCCTAAATATGTGACAGTGCCCTGTTCCAGTGGTGGGTGACGTGAAGCCTGATTCTCTGCTATAACATGAAGACTGATTCTGTGCTGACATGAAGCCAGATTCTCTGTTACGGGACCTCTCTCCTCTGCCTTGGTGCCTGGGCCTAAATATGTGACAGTGGCCTGTTCCAGTGATGGGTGACGTGAAGCCTGATTCTCTGATATGACATGAAGACTGATTCTGTGCTGACATGAAGCCAGATTCTCTGTTACGGGACCTCTCTCCTCTGCCTGGGCGCCTGAATATGTGACAGTGGCCTGTTCCAGTGGTGGGTGACGTGAAGCCTGATTCTCTGCTATGACATGAAGACTTATTCTCTGCTGACATGAAGCCAGATTCTCTGCTATGGCATGAAGAGACTGATTCTCTGCTGACGTGAAGCCAGATTCTCTGCTATGGGACCTCTGTCCAATTTATATTGGTTAATTTTTAATTTTTTTATTTTTATTTTAATTCATTTCCCTATCCACATTTGTTTGCAGGGGATTTACCTACATGTTGCTGCCTTTTGCAGCCCTCTAGCTCTTTCCTGGGCTGTTTACAGACTTTTTAGTGCCGAAAAGTTCGGGTCCCTATTGACTTCAATGGGTTTCGGGTTCGGATCCCGAACCCGAACATTTCCGGGAAGTTCGGCCGAACTTCTCGAACCCGAAACATCCAGGTGTTCGCTCAACTCTAGTCATAATGTGTTAATGATGCGGTTAGGAACAGCAGCATCTTATTTCCTAATAGAAGTCAATAGGAAAATAGGTTTCTGAGATAGACCTGATACTCTCAAAGTTATGAAGGCTGCACTTGATTTACATCCAGTTGACCATATGGTATACAGTTAAGAAGCCACTTACGGTATATGTTTAACATACTTAACCACATGTTTCACTATTGGAAGTTAATCTGAATGCTAAAGAACCACAAAATTTCACTGCAGTTTAAACAACAGTCCATAAACGACCAAATGAGCTCCCTAACTGCATCATGACCACCTCATGGTCATACCCTAACACTGTAACACTGATTGGACAGTGCCAGAATCTATATAGACACCCTTCCATCTTTTCAAATCCAGTTGTCAATTTTTTTAAAAATTTTTAATACGTTTCGAGCAGAAATAAAAGACAAGCAGCACAATTAGTTGAGCAAATCGGATTGTTGAGCAAATCGGAGTCCATGAATTTTTGGATAATTTTGATTCGCTGAAATGTCGAATTTCCTTGTGCTTTGTGGTAGTAAAATGATTTAACTTGAAATAGTGAAAAAAAAAAAAAAAAAACATATTTACCTGCTCCATTTGTTCGTAATCTTGCTTGAAGATCTCGGCCGAAATCCTTAGCACAACGCTGGTCGGCTTGATGACGTCTTCTCGGACCACGTGCCAGATCTTAAAGCAAGATGGTGGTGGTTGGTCCATCGCAAGCAAATAGATCAGGTAAGTATGATTTTTTTTCACATTTTACACCATGTTATGTATATCAGATGTCACGATCATGTATGGACGCGGCATCTGAGGGGTACAATGACAGGGGGGGGCGCAATAGTCGCTCCCTATCATTGCACCCACTTCTTACAAAGAAATGTGAATCGTGACTAAGTAATTTGTCATGCAGTGAATGTGTTTGTAAAAGTTGGCAGCCAAATTGAATTTTCCAATACTTTGCTCATCTCTAAGCACAATAAAGCATTATTTTAAAAGAAGCTCCAAAATTGTTATGTTCTATCTAGACAATACCTGTATTTACTAATGTAGACAAGTGAGAAGAGCAGGCAGGTCTTCCTTAATGACCAGGATATTGAGTTCAGGCAATGGTAATGTGGTGGACTGTCTGGGTAGGTTTCATGGAAGGTTTGCTGATTGCAAATTAGCAGAAAGTGACGGGTCCCATAAAATAAGTCAGGGCTCAGCAGAGTAAGATCAAAGCACTTGAATACTACAGAACATTGATGGATGCTCCTAATCAAAACATGAATTCAAAATATTGGAAAAAGAAAAGTAATGAGCTGTATAAGCAATAATATATACCACGTAACAGAGTCTTTACACTACCTATTCAGAAAAATGCACCCATAATATTGAATCAGTGCCCAATAATCGGCATACATTCGAGGTGACTTTCTAGGGAAGAAGTTTAGAGTAGACATCAGGTGGGAAAAGCGCGATACCAGTTTTGTCTTTGGTTCATGTATAGAAGTGTTCACCCTTACCTTAGCTCTAATTTAGCTCAAAATTAGAGCTAATCAATACAATAACACGACATGCTAGAAAAAACCTTGAGAGGGTTCAGTTCAAATCACTCAGCGGCTAAACATAGACACCTAATAGATAGACATCTTGTGACACAATATTGCAAATTCATAATGAGGGAGTTTTATCAAAAGTGGTGTAAAAGAAAACTGGCTTTTGAAAAATTGGATCCTATTAGTTGCTTTAGGCAACTTAGCCATTTTTCCTTTACACCACTTTTGATAAATCTCCCCATTGGTTTAAAAAACTGTAATCTCGTGAAACACATATCCAGGAATGAGGGAAGGTAACAAATGTTTTCTTAGGTCAACTGGAAATACTTGCAATCTCCTGGCATACAATGGTATTTCCAACTTCCCCAACTGGGCAAAATTGAAATCAACTTCATCATTTGGTGCAGACACATTATGTAAACAACATATTTCATTACGGTACCTAAGGTGTTACGTTAATAATCCAGTCAAGTAAGCCATTAAATCACACATATTTCACCTTTTGTCCTTCTCTAAGGAAATGATGGGCATCTATTATACACATTATTCTGGCTAAGGCTAGTTTACACACAAGCGGCAGGGGACTGCGGCAGGCTGAATAGCATGTCGGATCCATCCTCCTGTTAGTTCACATGTGCATTGACTATAATGGGGGTGTGGGCGGAGTGCACGCCGAGAGGCGGCTGGACTTTAAGTATTGCATGTACTACTTTTAGTCTAGCTGCCTCTCGGCGTGTGCTGCCACCGGAACTCCACCACCGCTCCTATTATAGTAAATAGGGACTGAGCGGCAGTCCGGGGGCCCATGTGAACTAGCGGCAGGACGGATCAGAAAGGCTGTTCATCCGCCGAAAAAGCCTGCTGGAGTCCCCTGCCGCTAGTGTGATAGTACCCTAAGTCTTGAATGAATAAAATGTCTCTTTCATCATTTTGCCTGGCTATTTATCCTTTGTTAACGTGCTTGGCACAGTTCTGTACATTGTGGACTGCAATTGTAAGGTAATAGATGAAATGCATATACTATAATTAGAAGAGAGCAATTCCTAGCATTTCAAAACCCTCCGATAGAGCAACGCTATTACTTATCCTCGCCTTTCAGACTCGCGCAGCTGTTGCATTAAGCCAGAAAGATTATACAGAAGAATACAACATGCAGAGTACGGTCTTTTATCTGAGACGCACATAAATTACGCTTTTCTGCTCTTTTTAGTAAGGTAAACAAAAAATTAATTATCTTCAAGGAATTTAAAGCAAGCACAGGAGATAGTGCTAATAACTCATTTGTGCCAACACCAACATTAGTGTCAAGTGAATAGACAAAAGAGTCATTGTCATTATCGGGCAGCATAGTTTTAGTATAGTGCCACAAATTAGACTAGTTGTAACTTAAAGGAAATGTGTTACCTTTAATTTTTTACTGTCAGTTAAAATAAGATAGTGACATCCTTTTTCCTAATCTGGTTTTATTTCTGGTGCGTAGATTTTTTAAAATTCTGTTTCCTGATTATAAAGGCGGCCATCTTTCCTGAGCTGTTGTTAACAGCCGTTAGAAATATGATTTACAGTGGCCACTGTGGGCCATAGACAGAATGGACAGGAGGGAAATTTTCTAGGCATGCTGTGTGACCTGTGCAGCGGACACTGTACAGAAAGGGGCAGTAGATAAGTTGTGACAATCACCTATTGTTAATATTCTGATATGGTTACCAATATGTAGGTGATATCTGTCATTGAAATTGTGCCTATAATGATAAATCTGATCTGTATAGGCCAGATGGTGCCTATTATTTAGTGGTCAGTGCAAAAACAGCAGGATTTTAGTATTTATAAAATATATAATATAGATATACGGTAGTATCATAACCAAAAATTCTTTAAAAATATATTTAATGTAAAATCCTTACTTAAACAATAGGTCATTTTCTGATGATACATTCCCTTTAGAGAACAATATATTGTAACTGTACTTGACAGAGGAGGTCAATATCTATAGGTGATGCTTACCTGTCATTTATCTTCTTCAGTGTTTGCTGTTAGGTCGCCTTGACAGCGAAGCTGTTAACGAGAGACTGGAACGGCATGGAGTAGGTAAGTATCTTCTGTTTCAGCAAGCTGGCTGCAGGCACTTGCTTAAAAATCATTATAAGTGGAAAACCCCTTTTAAATGAGTTATCCCATGAAATATATTCTACAGTTTTCAAATCAGCACATGGATCTGAATACTTTTATAACTGCATGTCATTAAAAATGTTGTGCAGCCACTGAGTTATTCAATAAAATATATCTGTATAGCGCCACCTGCTGTTTGTTTTTTTTTTATTTATTTGTCCTGCTCACTGAGATGGCCGCACATGCTCAGTTTCATCTTTCAACTGTCTCCTGAGCTGTGATAGGTAGAGCTGAGACACCCCCCCCCCCGAGCTGCAGCAGTAAAGACACTCCCCTTGAGCCATCAGCTTGATATACATCTATCAGAGCAGTGAATGGGGAGATGTCTGGATCCATGTGAGGTACAGGGCTGGTTCTTAGAAAGAGATTGTCATGTATTATATGATGTCTGATTTTCATTTTTTACATTATTTATGGGATAACTCCTTTAAGTTTCAGTGTGCAACCACTACTTCTGGTTGGATAGATGATGCTGCTACTATCACAGACAAGCGCAGCCGCCTGTCCACAGCCAATGTGGACAAGTTCACATTTATTAAAATGAAACAGGGATGGATCCCACAGGACTTGTCCGTACCTTGTGCAGAATAGACATGTATACCGGCCTTACCCAGCCATTTTTATACTCCAGCGCTCTTTCTCATTGTTTTATTTTTTATATTTCCCAATCTTTTGGGGTGTACCCTAATTTAACCCCTTCCCAACACATGACGTACAACTACGTCTTGGAAAATACTGCGTTCCCACAATTTGACATAATAGTATGCCATGGTGATCTTGCGGGCACCGGTGCGCAATCACTGCAGGGGCCCGGCAGTCCCTGGTAGCCGGGCCCCTGCTGTATCCGCAGGCAGATTAGCCCCTTCTATGCTGCGGTCCGCACTGACTGCGACATAGAAGGGGTTTGTGTCGGGTTAGGGAGCGCATCGAGTCCCAGCGCTGCTGTGGCGGGGACCCGATGCGTGACAAGGCAGCACGATGCCGTGCAGAGGCTGCCCAATGCCTTGCACGGCATCGGGACCTGCCTTCTACGGGTGCCGAGAAGATCCAGCCTCAGGCTGGGTCTCCTAGGCAACCTGTTAGTGTAGGACTCAGGGTAATAAATATTGAGGCTGATAACCCTTGCTTTGCTACTGGAAAAAATGGATTAAATTGTAAAATCTGCCAAAAAGTGAATTTCTTAAATTTCCTCTCCATTTTCCATTCATTCTTGTGGAATACCAAAAGGGTTAACAAAGTTTGTAAAATCTGTTTTGTATACCTTGAGAGGTGTAGTTTCTAAAATAGGGTCATTTTTGGGTGGTTTCTATTATGTAAGCCTCACAAAGTGACTTCGGACCTGAACTGGTCCTTAAAAAGTGTTTTTCTTTTTATTTTCCGAACATTTTTCAATATTTGCTTCCAAAATTCTAAGCCTTCTAACGTCCCCAAAAAATAATATGTAATTTTCAAAATGATCCAAACATTAAGTAGACATATAGGAAATGTAAAGTAATAACTATTATATTAGGTATCACTATGTATTATAAAAGTAGAGAAATTGAAATGTAAAAATTTGAGAATTTGTAAACATTTTTGGTGCATTTGGGATTTTTTCACAAATAAAGGTGAAATATATTGACTCAAGTTTATAACTATCATGAAATACAATGTGTCACGAGAAAACATTCTCAGAACAGCTTGGATAAGTAAAAGCATTCCAAAGCTATTTCCACATAAAGTGACACATGTCAGATTTTCAAAAAATGGCCTGGGCAGGAAGGTGAAAACAGGCCCGGGTTAGAGGGGTTAAACAACAACAAAAAAATAATAAAAATAAATAAAAAATAAATACCAGGGTTGGCTACCTCCTCTTCCTCCACCGCCGCTTCCAGCTACACCGCCACGTCCACCGCCTCCACAACCTCCTACTCCATAGGGACCTCCACCTCCTAGATCAAGATTATTTGTTATTTTTACATATTTTATGTTATTTTAAGTCATTTCACTAACTTTTTTGCTGAGCACTTGCAATGCTCTTAAGCACATTTTGCTGCCTTTTGCAGTGAAATATAATCAGTAAATACAATTTTGACAAAAACTTTTTTTTTTGCCATAAAGTAACTTTGCGACCTGCGCTGTATTGGTTTTGGTGAAAGAAAATCAGTTAAATCCATCTGTTTCATTGTTGGTGAAAAAAAAACTTCTTTGGCCAGAAAATACCTTTGCGGCCTGTGCTGCATATGTGACAGCCAGGCAAATAAATACACTAAATTCATCTTTTGGATTGTGGGGTGACATATTCAAAGTTTGGTCTTTCCACTAACCCTGCGGCCTACACTGCATATGTGAAAGCTAGGCCAATAAATTCAGCAAATCTATCTGTTTGCATGTGGGGTGACATTTCCACGGTTATCAGGCCAGTCATTCGCAAGTGGCTTGGATGTTGGATTCCTGCACCAACATAGGCCAGGGACACAATTGTACAGCCAGGGCACATGTGCAATACACCATTCTTACACCCCTGACACAGAAAGATAATTTATCTGAATGTGCAATATGTGGCTGACCTTCCTACAGCAATTTTTTGGGTGGGCGCAATGCAACATGTAAAATAAATATAAATAATTAAATACAAAATCCATCTGTTAGTTCGGTGGGCGACAAAACAATTTTTTTGTGAAGTACACCTGCACCTGCATATGTGCCAGGGACAATAATATAGTTAATCCATCTCAGGGGTTGACATATTTGCATATTTGGCTGTGATATACCCCTGCTCTACCTAGTTGACAGGTTAATAAATTTCACAAATTTTTCTGTTACATAGTTGGGTGAAATTCACCAATTTTTGGCTGTGATTTACCCCTGCTCTACATAGCAGACAGGGAAATAAATTTCACAAATGCGTCTGTTACATTGTTGGGTGACAAATTCTAATCTTTTGCGCTAGAAAGTACATTTGCGGCCTACGGTGCATTTATGACAGTCCAATAAAACCATTAAATACTGATGCTACATTGTTGGTTGAAGAAATAACACTTTTTGTGCTAGATAGTACATTTGTAGCCTGCACTGCATTTCTGGCAGTCAAATAAAATCAGCAAATACTGCTGTTTGACAAATTCTAATTTTTTTTTGACAGTGTGTGACCTCAAGAAATGTTTTCCCTTTATGACACCGGCACTGCCTTTCTGTCAGTGAACTTGATTGTTGACTATTGGCTGTTACATTGTCGCCTGACATAAACCATCTGTTAGTTTGGTGGGTAAACGCAAAGAATGAGTAGAGCATCAAATAAGGGATGTGGCCCAGGTCGTGGTGCTGCTGGTGGAGCTCCTGTTGCAGGTAGAGGACGTAGTCGATCTGTGCCAGCTACTGTCACGGCCATGGCTATGACCGTGACTCCTGAACCGCATGCGGTTGTCAGCGGTTTTCTTTGGTGTTCAATCACAGGTGAGGGCTGTGGTATTTGCCTCACCTGTGGTTGCCGCTGGCAACAGTGTGTATGTGGCAGCGTAGCAGGCTGAGCTGTGCCATTGCAGCTCGCTACGTTGCGCATGCGGTTTTGTGTGATGTGTGTATGTGTGCACTGTGTTTTATGTTATTGTGTGCACGTTCCCTTTAAGTGGTGTTTTCCCTTCCCTGGTGTTGGAAGGGTTAATCTCCTTCCTAGTGTGTGTGTGCACTGGGTGTGTCCGACTGTGGGGTGTGGCTTCTTGGCCTATAAAGCCTCACTGCTTTTGCAGGCCTGCAGGTTGCTTCAGCCATGCTTAGCTGAGAGCAGCCTCATGTCTTTATTACCTGCCAGTAAGAGCCACCCCTGTGGTCATAACCATAATGTCGCTTTAAGTTATTTCTAGTTATGTGTGATGTCCGTGTGATGTTTTATATGTGATTTTGTGCAGCTATGGATCTGGGTCCCTGTGTGGGGATGCGTTTGTGATCTGCACCCTGCTAACACAGGGATCCAGTCAGCAAGGCTGTGGCAGGTAGGTGGAACTCTTTGTTCACCTGCCATATCCATAGAGCTGTTTATGTCTCCCCTTTTCCTGCTGCTTGGCCGTTGAGACTCCTGCTCCTCCGTGTCTAGGAGGAGTGGGCTTGTCTTACTCAGCTCCTAGGTGAGGGTCATCTTGAGGGCTAGCAGGGACTTTTAGGTTCCGGAGCATGGGCCCTCCTACCATCAAGGTTGGCTCATGTAGTTAGGAGCCAGGGTCAGGTTAGGGATGCGTTTAGGAGGTGACCTGCTCCCTAATCCTGTCTTCATGGCCAAGCAGCCGTAACATCACCGGGCTTCACACGGCTGAGGATTTCCCCCATCCTCAGCCGTGACAGCTACACGCCCAAGTGAAACACCTTCCTCAGGTGCGAGTAGGCGACAGAACCTTCAGCGTTATTTGGTAGGCCCAAATGCGGCTCTACGAATTGTGAGGCCAGAACAAGTACAGGCGATAGTAGATTGGGTTGCTAACAGTGCCTCTAGTTCCTTCACATTGTCTCCCACCCAGTTCCCTGCTGAAAGCTCAGAGTTGGCACCTACAGCCCATGTCCATCTGTCTTTCACCTCACCCCCTTGCAAATCAGCCAGGCAGTCTGAGCCCCAAGTCATGCAGCAGTCTCTTATGCTTTTTGATGACTCTGTTGGCAGGTTTCCGTGGGCCATCCACATAGCCCTGCCCCAGAAGTGGAAGAGATTGAGTGCACCGATGCCAACCACTTATTTTTCAGGATGAGGACATGGGAAGAACACTGCAGCATGTCTCTGATGATGACGAAAAACAGGTGCCAACTGCTGCAGCTTTCTGCAGTCTGCAGACCAACAAGGAGGGCAGGGGTGAAGAGTGGGTGGAAGATGATGTGGAGGAT
The DNA here is from genome assembly GCF_905171765.1 of Bufo bufo. Lineage (NCBI taxonomy): Eukaryota > Metazoa > Chordata > Amphibia > Anura > Bufonidae > Bufo > Bufo bufo. The sequence continues at coordinate 91,764,836 of NC_053389.1, read as the reverse complement.
GATGAGGTCCTAGACCCCACATGGAATCAAGGTCATGCGAGTGACATGTGCAGTTTGGAGGAAGAGGCGGTGGTCGCACAGAGGCACCAGCACAGCAACAGAGGGAGCAGGGGGAAAAAGCGTCTGTTACATTCTTGGGTGACATTTGACCATTTTTGCTGTATACAAACCTCTGCTCTGCATAGGTGACCGGGACCTAAATTTCTAAAATTCATCTGTTACATTCTCAGGTGACATTTTACTATTTTTGCTGTATACAAACCTCTGCTCTGCATAGGTGACCGGGACCTAAATTTCTAAAATTCATCTGTTACATTGATGATTGACATTAACCCATTTTTGCCTGTGAAAAAACCCTGCTCTGAATTGCTGACAGGGAACTAAATTTAGTAAAAACGTCTGTTGCTGATCGGAAGATGCGCGACTACAAGCACACGCTGGTAGAAGCGCTGCTGATGGCATTCCCATCTGACAGTGGGGACTCAGTGGAAGCAAAAGGCGAAGGCTGAAGAGGAGGAAGAGGTAGCCAATGCAGCTGGGGCACCGCCAGCACCTGAGAAGGCAGGGTTAGCATGGCCGAAATGTGGAAAAGCTTTGTCAGCATGCCACAACAACCAGCACCACCAGCTGATATGGAACGTCTTAGCAGGAGGCAGCATTTCAGCAACATGGTGGAGCAGTATGTGTGCACATGCCTGCACGTACTGACTGATGGGTCTTCCCCTTCAACTTCTGGATCTCCGAATAGGGCATATGGCCTGAGCTTGCCCATTATGCCTTGGAGGTGCTGGACTGCCCTGCAGCCAGTGTATTGTCTGAATGTTTGTTTAGCACGGCAGGAGGGGGTTATCACAGACAAGCGCAGCCGCCTGTCCACAGCCAATGTGGACAAGCTCACGTTCATTAAAATGAACCAGTTAGGGGTCCCACAGGACTTGTCCGTACCTTACGCAGAATCGACATGTATACCGGCCTCACCCAGCCATTGTTGTACTCCAGCACACTTTCTCATTTTTTTTTTTATTTCCCAATGTTTTGGGGTCTACCCAAATTTAAACAAAAAAATAATAATAAAAAAATAAAAAACAAAACAAAAAAACTGTGTTGGCTACCTCTTCTCCTCCACCGCCGTTTCCATCTACACCGCCACACCCACCGCCTCCTCAACCTCCTACTCCATTGGGACCTTCTCCTCCTAACTCAAGATTATTATTTTAAATTTTTACGTATTTTATGTTATTTTAAGTCATTTCCCTATCCACATTTGTTTGCCGAGCACTTGCCATGCTCACATTTTGCTGCCTTTTGCAACCCTCTAGCCCTTTTCATGACTTTTTTAGAGACATTTTAGTACTCCAAAGTTCGGGTCCCCATTGACTTCAATAGAGTTCGGGTTCGGGGTCAAGTTCGGATCAAATTCGGGTCCTGAACTTGAACTTTTTTTGCAAAGTTTGTCTGAACCCGTTGAACCCGAACTTCCAGGTGTCCGCTCAACTCTAATTAGAACTACAGGGGGTCATATACAAACCAATGTTGATCAGAAAGATACTGCTGTGAATGCATATTACATGCATACACTCTAGAAATCTCATAAATGCCATACCCATTGGTCAATTCTGACGTATACGGAGAATTTGTTCAGACGACACAACTTTTGAAAAACTGGCCAACGACCTGTAAGATCGCTTTCTGAGAAGAGGCTATAGCCATCGGTCTATTAAGAAGGCATACGTGAGAGCAAAGACACAGAAATAATTAGACTTGTTACAGCGAAAGAAACATAGAATTGCTGATAATAAAATCAGGTATGTGACTACTTACCATTCACGTTGGGAGGAGATGAGAAGGTCTTTAGCCAGACATTGGTCTGTTCTTCTAACTGATCCAACTTTGGAGAAACTCTTACCTTCACGGCCGTTCATTATGGCCCTTAGAGCGAATACTCTACATGTCACTCTAGTGAGGAGTTACCTTGGTAAATGCGTTGCATTGGGTTATATACTACGCTTCCTGTTTGTGCCCCAAAATATATGTGGGTTTAACTACTCGGGAATTAAAGATTCGGGTACGAGAACATGTGAAGGACATCATCTCTGCAAAGGATACAGATAGGAACAATGATTTGAAACCGATAGCCAAACACTTCAAAGAATTTCATGCATGCAATCCAAGACTCTTAAAGCCAAGAGGAATTGATTGCATTAAGGTTGATTTAAGAGCTGAAAATATACCAAAGAAATTGGCCCAAAAAGAAAGTCGCTGGATTAGGACTCTTGGGACTTTACATCCCATGGGCATCAATGAGAATCTGGGTTTCTCATCGTTCCTAGGATCGTCATAGCCACGACTTTGGATCTTTTATATGTTTTTAATATTTATTTAACTCTTATTTACTCTTTCCTTTTTCCCTTCTTTATAGGATGCTGTTTATTGACAGGGCAAGTCCCGAGCTGACCCACCTTCATTCTTATTCATTTCTTTCCCATTTTTATTTGTGTACGATTTTTATATATTGTTCACATGTTTGATGATTTTTTTAGGCAGTAAGATTACTAATACATTTAGCTTTTTTTACATAGCACTTTACCTTCTCTCTCTCTCTCACCTTTCTTCTTTCTTTATCTTACATTGTGCGGCTTCATTGCCTTTTAGGGCATTCGATTTGGTGCGTTGGCACTACACTTTGCAATTTTTGTACACCATTCACATTTGATGATCTTTTAATGTTGATGTTTTTAGTTTTTTTTACCTTATTAGTATTTATGTGTATATACACATCCTTATCATGATTGTATACTCTAGTGTATTTTTAGTATTTCTTGTATCATGTGTCACACATATTCTATAGGGAACTTAGTCTATATATGTTTATTTTATGTATATCATGATTTGTGTAATATGGATAATGGGATCTCCGCTTCTGTTTTAGTCTATTTATCTAATATATAAAGCTGAGTGTATGTGTGGGTGTGTATGTCCGCTAATGGAATCCGCACCATCGCATTTACAATCATTAAATTTGGCACACAGGTACATCAGGTGTCCGGGAAGGTTTTAGACCAAGTCTCTGCTCTCTAGGACGTACCGTTCCTGAGATATTCCCAAAATATGCATTAGCCAATAGAAACTTGGTCACATGACCCTTATCAGCCAATAGAAGCTCGCAGGTCCTCCAGTCTCCACATACACAGTTTTACTCCAGGTTTCCATAACAACCCAGCCATTTTTCTTCACTGCTGTAGGAGAGCTTTAAAGGAAATCTGTCACCAGGATAATTGCTATTGAAGTAAAGCCATGGCCTAATAGCACTTAGTACCTTATTTCCAGATGTGCCTTTGTTCAAGCAATAGATGTTTTTATCCTCTGAAAATCCAGTTTATTTGGTATGCAAATGAGCCGGTAAGGTGCCCAGAGGGGCATCACTCTTTCAGGAAGGAGCCAAAACACGCCCCCTGCAACAATATGTCCACCCTCAAAAGACTTAAAACCCCTCCCCCAGGTCCCGCCATGCCACACCCCTTATCTGGTTAGGACACGCCTCTCAGACTCCTGAGCCAATGGGGATTGAAAAAATAAAGGTAAAAATCAACTTCTGTCAGCTGCACAGGTGGGAGGGAGGGTGACTTTCTCTGTGCAGCTTACACTCAAACAGTACAGTGCTGCTGTCTTAGAGTGAGCTGTTCAAAAGGACACACCCCCGATCCGGTTAGGCCACGCCCACTCCCACTCCTCAGCCAACTGTGAATGAAAAAATTAAGTTAAAAATCAACTTCTAGGTTCTACTAAGCCACGCCCAGATCTGGTTAGGCCACGCCCCTCCCACTCCTGAGCCGACAGGGATTGTAAAAATGAAGGTGGGAGGGAGGGTGACTTTCTCCCTGCAGCTCTTGTGGTTGCTCCTGGATGCTGTTTCTATGCATGGGTTATATGGACCAGTAGAGGGTGCTCTATATATATATTTTTAGGGTGTTTTCTCCCGCTTAGGATGTGGACGCGCGGTCGGGAGGGGGCAGAGCGTGGGCATTTACGCGTCGCATGCCCATGGCATACCGAGGTAACTGAAATTACTATCCAGCAACCTGGAATTAACATGGATTGTTTGAGGATTTGCATCATTTAATTTACAGAACATGCCCACAGCTTTGAAGATGTTATTTTATTTTCATTTATTGTGAAACATATAGGACAAAATACCTGGAAAAGTCAATGTGCAGTATTCACCCCCCTAAAGTCAGTACTTTGTAGAGCCATCTTTTGCGGCAATCACAGCTCCAAGTTGCTTTGAATAAGTCTCTATGAGCTTGCCACATCTTACCACTGGGATTTTTGCCCATTCCTCCTTGCAAGACTGCTCCAGGTCCTTCAAGTTGGATGGTTTGCGATTGTGAAAAGTAATCTTTAAGTCTGACCACAGATTTTCTATTGGATTGAGATCTGGGCTTTGACTAGGCCATTCCAACACATTTACATGTTTCCCCTTAAACCTCTCAAGTGTTGCTTTAGCAGTGTGTTTTGGGTCATTGACCTGCTGGAAGGTAAACCTCCGTCCTAACCTCAAATCACGCACAGAGTGGTACAGGTTTTGCTCAAGAATATCCCTGTATTTAGCACCAGCCATCTTTCCCTCAACTCTGACCAGTTTCCTAGTCCTGGCTGCTGAAAAACATCCCCACAGCATGATGCTGCCACCACCAAGTTTCACTGCGGGGATAGTGTTTTTTGGGTGATGTGATGTGTTGGGTTTAAGCCAGACATAGAGTTTTCTTTGATGGCCGAAAAGTTAAATTTTAGTCTTATCAGACCAGAGCACCTTCCTCCATTCATTTTGGGAGTCTCCCACATGCCTTTTCTCAAACTCACAACGTGCCTTATTGTTTTTAGCTGAAAGGAATGGCTTTCTTCTGGCCACTCTGCCATAAAGCCCAACTCTATGGAGCGTACGGCTTATTGTCATCCCATGTACAAATGCTACAGTCTCTGCTGTGGAACTCTGCAGCTCACCCAGGGTTACCTTAGGTCTCTGTGCTGCCTCTCTGATTATGCCCTCCTTGCCCAGTCTGTGAGTTTTGGTGGGCGACCGTCTCTTGGCAGGTTTGCTCTTGTGCCATGTTCTTTCCAATTGGTTATGATAGATTTGATGGTGCTCCTGGGAATCATCAAATATTTGGTTGCAACAATAGTTTAATTTATATATTTTTCTTATTTCACTTCACCAACTTTGACTATTGTGTTCTGATTAGAGTTGAGCGGACACCTGGATGTTTGGGTTCGACGAGTTCGGCCGAACTTGAAAAAAAGTTCGGATTCGGGACCCGAACTTGACCCGAACTTGAACCCGAACCCGAACCCCATTGAAGTCAATGGGGACCCAAACATTTGGGAACTAAAATGGCTCTAAAATAGTCCTGGAATGGGCTAGAGGGCTGCAAAAGGCATCAAAATGTGCTTAAGAGCATGACAACTGTTCTGCAAACAAATGTGGATAGGGAAATGACTTAAAATAACAAAATACAGAAAAATTACAAAAATAACAATCTGGATCTAGGAGTAGGAGGTTGAGGAGGCGGTGGATGGGTGGATGTGGCGGTGTAGGTTGACGTGGCGGTGTAGGTGAAAGTGGCGGTGAAGGAGGAATAGGTAGCCAACACTGATTTGTGTTATTTTTTATTTTTAAATTGGGGTATCCCCCAAAATATTGGGACATATAACAAAATAAAACAAATAATAAGTGCACTTGAGTACAAGAATGGATGGTTGAGGCTGGTATAAATGTCTATTCTGCACAAGGTACTAAAAAGTACTGTGGGATCCATGCCTGGTTCATTTTAATAAACGTAAGCTTGTCCACATTGGCTGCGGCCTGTGATAATGCTCTCTGCCGTGCTAAACACACGTTCACACTATACACTGGCTGCAGGGCAGGTCAGCACCTCCAAGGCTGACAAAGATTTTCCACATTTGGGCCATGATAACCCTGTCTTCTCAGGTGCTGGCGGTGCCCCAGCTGCGTTGGCGACCTCCTCTGCCTTCGCCTTGTGCTTCCACTGTGCCCCCGCTGTCAGAAGGGAATGCCATCATCAGCGTGCACTTGTAGTCGCGCATCTTCCGATCAGTAACAGATGTTTTCACTAAATTTAGCAATGCAGAGCAGGGGTTCATTCACTGCAAAAGGGGGTTCATGTCACCCAGCAATAGAACAGAGGATTTTGAAATATTAAGGCCCCTGTAACCCAGGCACAGCAGGGGTTTGTATACGCCAAAAATGGTAAAATGTCACCCGACAATTAAAAATAAGATTTTTTCAATTTAGGGCACTAAAATTGGCACTTTTTTGCATTAAAATGGCTCTAAAATAGTCCTTCAAAAGGCTAGAGGGATGTAAAAGGCAGTAAAATGTTCTTAAGAGCATGGCAATAGAGATGTCGCAAACATAAAATTTTCCGTTCGCGAACGGCAAACGCAAATTTCCGCAAATGTTCGCGAACGGGCGAACCGGGCGAACTGCCATAGACTTCAATAGGCAGGCAAATTTTAAAACCCACAGGGACTCTTTCTGGCCACAATAGTGATGGAAAAGTTGTTTCAAGGGGACTAACACCTGGACTGTGGCATGCCGGAGGGGGATCCATGGCAAAACTCCCATGGAAAATTACGTAGTTGACGCAGAGTCTGGTTTTAATCCATAAAGGGCATAAATCACCTAACATTCCTAAATTGTTTGGAATAACGTGCTTTAAAACATCAGGTATGATGTTGTATCGATCAGGTAGTGTAAGGGTTACGCCCGCTTCACAGTGACAGACCAAACTCTGACAGACAAAACTTCCCGTTTAACGCACCGCAAACAACCGCAAACAGTCCATTTGCACAACCGCAAACTCCCCATTTGCACAAGGTTGGATACCAAGCTGGCCATGTCGCGTTCCTTGTCCTCACTGAAGTAATTAAAGGTCTCTTCCTCCACCCAGCCACATACAACACCAAGGGTCCCCGAAAGGTGACAACAAGCCCTCTGGGACGCCTGCTGTGGTTGGTCTTCCACCTCCTCAAAGCCACCTTCCTCCTCTGACTCCTCTTCTTCAGACTCCTCTCTCTGCATTGCCACAAGTCCAGCAATCGACGACGACAAGGCTGCTTCTGGTGGTGATGGTGACCACAACTGTTCCTCTTCATGCTCATCTACGGCCTGATCCAGCACTCTTCGCAGGGCACGCTCCAGAAAAAACGCATATGGGATGAGGTCGATGATGTTGCCTTGGGTTTTACTGACCAGGTTTGTCACCTCCGCAAAAGGACGCATGAGCCTACAGCCATTGTGCATGAGCGTTCAGTAACGCGGCCAAAAAATACCCAGGTCCACAGAGGCTGTCCTCTTTTTTTAAAATTAAAAAAATCTGTTCTTACCAGTTTAATCCCTATCAGGGGCCGGTGTATGGAATAGATTTTAGGAACCGGGAGATGGAAAAAAATGGTTGGTCGGTCCTCTTCCTTCCAATTTGGGGCACTGCGCGTGCGCCGTGCAATGTACTGTGCCACTCTATATGAGTGGTGGGCAGTGGACACAGTACAGTCTGTGGGCCTGACACTCACTGGCAGGCAACTGCAATTATATTACAGAGGAGAACTTAACCTCCTCAGGACCGCCGTACGCAGGATTGCGTCTTTGCGGCGGCCCTGCTCTTCTGGGTGGACGCGCCGGCGCGTCCTCTCGCGAGATGCGAGATTTCCTGTGAACGCGCGCACACAGGCACGCGCGTTCACAGGAACGGAAGGTAAGAGAGTTGATCTCCAGCCTGCCAGCGGCGATCGTTCGCTGGTAGGCTGGAGATGTGTTTTTTTTAACCCCTAACAGGTATATTAGACGCTGTTTTGATAACAGCGTCTAATATACCTGCTACCTGGTCCTCTGGTGGTCCCCTTTGTTTGGATCGACCACCAGAGGACACAGGTAGCTCAGTAAATATGTTGCACCAAGCACCACTACACTACACCCCCCCCCTGTCACTTATTAACCCCTTATTCACCCTTGATCACCCCTGATCACCCCTGATCACCCCATATAGACTCCCTGATCACCCCCCTGTCATTGATTACCCCCCTGTCATTGATCAACCCCCTGTAAAGCTCCATTCAGATGTCCGCATGATTTTTACGGATCCACTGATAGATGGATCGGATCCGCAAAACGCATACGGACGTCTGAATGAAGCCTTACAGGGGCGTGATCAATGACTGTGGTTATCACCCCATATAGACTCCCTGATCACCCCCCTGTCATTGATTACACCCCTGTCATTGATCAACCCCCTGTAAAAGCTCCATTCAGATGTCCGCATGATTTTTACGGATCCACTGATAGATGGATCGGATCCGCAAAACGCATACGGACGTCTGAATGAAGCCTTACAGGGGCGTGATCAATGACTGTGGTTATCACCCCATATAGACTCCCTGATCACCCCCCTGTCATTGATCAACCCCCTGTAAAGCTCCATTCAGATGACGCATGATTTTTACGGATCCACTGATAGATGGATCGGATCCGCAAAACGCATACGGACGTCTGAATGAAGCCTTACAGGGGCGTGATCAATGACTGTGGTTATCACCCCATATAGACTCCCTGATCACCCCCCTGTCATTGATTACACCCCTGTCATTGATCAACCCCCTGTAAAGCTCCATTCAGATGTCCGCATGATTTTTACGGATCCACTGATAGATGGATCGGATCCGCAAAAAGCATACGGACGTCTGAATGAAGCCTTACAGGGGCGTGATCAATGACTGTGGTTATCACCCCATATAGACTCCCTGATCACCCCCCTGTCATTGATTACCCCCCTGTCATTGATCAACCCCCTGTAAAGCTCCATTCAGATGTCCGCATGATTTTTACGGATCCACTGATAGATGGATCGGATCCGCAAAACGCATACGGACGTCTGAATGAAGCCTTACAGGGGCGTGATCAATGACTGTGGTTATCACCCCATATAGACTCCCTGATCACCCCCCTGTCATTGATTACACCCATGTCATTGATCAACCCCCTGTAAAGCTCCATTCAGACGTCCGCATGATTTTTACGGATCCACTGATAGATGGATCGGATCCGCAAAACACATACAGGCGTCTCCCTGGAGCCGTCCAGGGGGGGTGATCACCCCATATAGACTCCCTGATCACCCCCCTGTCATTGATCACCCCCCCCTGTCATGCTGCATTCAGATGTCCGTATGATTTTTACGGATCCACGGATACATGGATCGGATCCGCAAAACACATACGGACATCTGAATGGAGTCATGGTGATCAATGACAGGGGGGTGATCACCCCATATAGACTCTCTGATCACCCCCCTGTCATTGATCACCACCCCTGTCATTGATCACCCCCCTGTCATTGATCACCCCCCTGTCATTGATCACCCCTCTGTAAGGCTCCATTCAGACATTTTTTTGGCCCAAGTTAGCGGAATTATTTTTTTTTTTTCTTACAAAGTCTCATATTCCACTAACTTGTGTCAAAAAATAAAATCTCACATGAACTCACCATACCCCTCACGGAATCCCAATGCGTAAATTTTTTTAGACATTTATATTCCAGACTTCTTCTCACGCTTTAGGGCCCCTAGAATGCCAGGGCAGTATAAATACCCCACATGTGACCCCATTTCGGAAAGAAGACACCCCCAGGTATTCCGTGAGGGGCATATTGAGTCCATGAAAGATTGAAATTTTTGTCCCAAGTTAGCGGAAAGGGAGACTTTGTGAGAAAAAAATAAAAAATATCAATTTCCGCTAACTTGTGCCAAAAAAAAATAATTTCTATGAACTCGCCATGCCCCTCATTGAATACCTTGGGGTGTCTTCTTTCCAAAATGGGGTCACATGTGGGGTATTTATACTGCCCTGGCATTCTAGGGGCCCCAAAGCGTGAAAAGAAGTCTGGTATCCAAATGTCTAAAAATACCCTCCTAAAAGGAATTTGGGCCCCTTTGCCCACCTAGGCTGCAAAAAAGTGTCACACATCTGGTATCGCCGTACTCAGGAGAAGTTGGGGAATGTGTTTTGGGGTGTCATTTTACATATACCCATGCTGGGTGAGATAAATATCTTGGTCAAATGCCAACTTTGTATAAAAAAATGGGAAAAGTTGTCTTTTGCCAAGATATTTCTCTCACCCAGCATGGGTATATGTAAAATGACACCCCAAAACACATTCCCCAACTTCTCCTGAGTACGGAGATACCAGATGTGTGACACTTTTTTGCAGCCTAGGTGGGCAAAGGGGCCCATATTCCAAAGAGCACCTTTCGGATTTCACAGGTCATTTACCTACTTACCACACATTAGGGCCCCTGGAAAATGCCAGGGCAGTATAACTACCCCACAAGTGACCCCATTTTGGAAAGAAGACACCCCAAGGTATTCCGTGAGGGGCATGGCGAGTTCCTAGAATTTTTTATTTTTTGTCACAAGTTAGTGGAAAATGATGATTTTTTTATTTTTTTTTCATACAAAGTCTCATATTCCACTAACTTGTGACAAAAAATAAAAAGTTCTATGAACTCACTATGCCCATCAGCAAATACCTTGGGGTCTCTTCTTTCCAAAATGGGGTCACTTGTGGGGTAGTTATACTGCCCTGGCATTCTAGGGGCCCAAATGTGTGGTAAGGAGTTTGAAATCAAATTCTGTAAAAAATGACCAGTGAAATCCGAAAGGTGCTCTTTGGAATATGGGCCCCTTTGCCCACCTAGGCTGCAAAAAAGTGTCACACATCTGGTATCTCCGTACTCAGGAGAAGTTGGGGAATGTGTTTTGGGGTGTCATTTTACATATACCCTTGCTGGGTGAGAGAAATATCTTGGCAAAAGACAACTTTTCCCATTTTTTTATACAAAGTTGGCATTTGACCAAGATATTTATCTCACCCAGCATGGGTATATGTAAAAAGACACCCCAAAACACATTCCTCAACTTCTACTGAATACAGAGATACCAGATGTGTGACACTTTTTTGCAGCCTAGGTGGTCAAAGGGGCCCATATTCCAAAGAGCACCTTTCGGATTTCACTCGTCATTTTTTACAGAATTTGATTTCAAACTCCTTACCACACATTTGGGCCCCTAGAATGCCAGGGCAGTATAACTACCCCACAAGTGACCCCATTTTGGAAAGAAGACACCCCAAGGTATTCGCTGATGGGCATAGTGAGTTCATAGAACTTTTTATTTTTTGTCACAAGTTAGTGGAATATGAGACTTTGTAATAAAAAATAAATAAATAAAAAAATCATCATTTTCCGCTAACTTGTGACAAAAAATAAAAAGTTCTATGAACTCACTATGCCCATCAGTGAATACCTTAGGGTGTGTACTTTCCGAAATGGGGTCATTTGTGGGGTGTTTGTACTGTCTGGGCATTGTAGAACCTCAGGAAACATGACAGGTGCTCAGAAAGTCAGAGCTGCTTCAAAAAGCGGAAATTCACATTTTTGTACCATAGTTTGTAAACGCTATAACTTTTACCCAAACCATTTTTTTTTTTACCCAAACATTTTTTTTTATCAAAGACATGTAGAACAATAAATTTAGAGCAAAATTTATATATGGATCTCGTTTTTTTTGCAAAATTTTACAACTGAAAGTGAAAAATGTCATTTTTTTGCAAAAAAATCGTTAAATTTCGATTAATAACAAAAAAAGTAAAAATGTCAGCAGCAATGAAATACCACCAAATGAAAGCTCTATTAGTGAGAAGAAAAGGAGGTAAAATTCATTTGGGTGGTAAGTTGCATGACCGAGCAATAAACGGTGAAAGTAGTGTAGGTCAGAAGTGTAAAAAGTGGCCTGGTCTTTCAGGGTGTTTAAGCACTGGGGGCTGAAGTGGTTAAATGACTTTTTTATCTGCAAGGTGCTGTGCCACCTTATATAAGTGGTGGGCAGTGGGCACAGTACAGTTTGTGGGCCTGACACTCACTGGCAGGCAACTGCAATTATATTAAAGGGTAAAAATTAAATAACTTTTTTATCTGCAAAGTACTGTGCCACCCGATATGAGTGGTGGGCATTGGGCACAGTACAGTCTGTGGGCCTGACACTCACTGGCAGGCAACTGCAATTATATTACAGAGAAAAAATTAAATGAGTTTTTTATCTGCAAGGTACTGTGCCACCCGATATCAGTGGTGGGCACTGGCAGTGGGCACAGTACAGTCAGTGGGCCTGACACACACTGGCAGGCAACTGCAATTATATTAAAGGGTAAAAATTAAATGACTTTTTTATCTGCAAGGTACTGTGCCACACGGGCAGGCAACTGCAATATATATATATATATATATATATATATATATATATATATATATAAATAAAAATAAAAGCAAACTGATGTACCAGCCCTAAAAAGGGCTTTTTGGGGTGCTGTCAGGACGCTGTCCTTACAGCAGATGAGTCTTTGTTGAGGACTGGAGTGGACACAGAACACTGGCCTAGCTAACGATTTCCCTATTAATTCAGCAGCAGCAGCACTGTTCCTGCTCTAACTAACACTGCAGCTTCAGAATGAATCTAAGAGGGCTGCCGTCCTTGCTTTTTTATAGGAGGTGGGAGGGTCTGGGAGGGAGGGTATGCTGATTGGCTGGAATGTGTCTGCTGACTGTGAGGTACAAGGTCAAAGTTTTCTTAATGATGACATATAGGGGGCGGATCAAACATTGCATATGTTCGCCCGCCGTGGCAAACGCAAACAAGCGATGTTCACCGGGAACTGTTCGCCGGCGAATAGTTCAGGACAGCTCTATATGGTAACTGCTCTGAAAACAATTGTGGATAGGGAAAAAACTTTAAATAAAATAAAATAACAAAAAATTACAAATTATTAACCTGCAACTCAGAGGAGGAGGTGAATATGGAGTCGGAAGTTGAGGAGGCGGTGAATGTGGTGTTGTAGGTGGAGGCAGCAATGGAGGAGGAGGAGGTAGCCAACAATGTTTTTTATTTATTTTGCATTGGGGTAGGTAGCCCCCAAAATATTGGGACAAATAAAAAAAAGAAAACAAAGAATCATTGCACTTGACTTGAGTACAAGACTGTATGTTTGATGGTGGTATAAATGTCTATTCTGCACAAGGTACAGACAAGTCTTGTGGGATCCAAGCCTGGTTCATTTAAATGAACGTGAGCTCGTCCACGTTGGCTGTGGACTGGTGGCTGCGTTTGTCTGTAATGACGCCCCCTGCCGTGCTAAATACACGTTCAGACAATACACTGGCTGCAGGGCAGGCCAGCACCTCCAAGGCATAAAGGAAAGCTAAGGCCATGTGCCCAATTTGGAGACCCAGAAGTTGAAGGGGGCAGACCCGTCATTCAGTACGTGTAGGCGTGTGCACACATACTGCTCCACCATGTTGGTGAAATGCTGCCTCCTGCTAAGACGTTCCATATCAGATGGTGGTGTTGGTTGTTGTGGCGTGCTGACAAAGCTTTTCCACATTTCGGCCATGCTAACCGTGCCTTCTGAGGTGCTGGCGATGCCCCAGCTGCGTTGGCGACCTCTTCCTCTGCCTTCGCCTTGTGCTTCCACTGTGCCCCCGCTGTCAGGTGGAAATGCCATCAGCAGCGCATCTACCAGCGTGCGCTTGTACTCGCGCATCTTACGATCACGCTCCAGTGATGGAATTAAGGATGGTACGTTGTCCTTGTAACGGGGATCCAGCAGCGTGGCCACCCAGTAATCAGCACAAGTTACAATGTGGGCAACTCGGCTGTCGTTGCGGAGACACTGCAGCATGTAATCGCTCATGTGTGCCAGACTGCCCAGAGGCAACGAAAAGCTGTCCTCTGTGGGAGGTGTATCTTCTGTGTCCTCTGTATCCCCCCACCCACGCACCAGTGATGGCCAAGAGCTGGTCTGAATGCCACCCTGCTGTGAACATGGTTCCTCCTCCTCCTCATCCTCCACCCCCTTATCCTCCAGAACTGTGCCCTGGCTGGACAATTGTGTACCTTGGGTTTGTGGGTGCAGGAATGACTGGTCAGAAACCCTACGAAATTATCCCTCTTTCTCCTCCTCCTCCTGTGCCACATCCTCTTCCATCATCGAAAGGAGCGTTTTTTCAAGGAGGCATAGAAGTCGGATAGTAACGCTGAGAACGGTGTTATCGGCACTGGCAATGTTGGTGGAGTACTCTAAACAGCGCAACAAGGAACACAGGTCTCGCATGGAGGCCCAGTCATTGGTGGGGAAGTGGTGCTGTTCCGCCATGCGACTAACTCATGCGTGCTGCAGCTGAAACTCCACTATCGCCTGCTGCTGCTCGCACAGTCTGGTCAGCATGTGCAAGGGGGAGTTCCACCTTGTGTGCACGTCGCATATGAGGCGGTGAGTGGGAAGGCTGAAGTTACGGTGCAGCGCTGACAGGCGAGCAGCAGCAGGATGAGAACACCGAAAGCGCGCACAGACGCCCCGCACTTTATGCAGCAGCTCTGACATGTCGGGGTAATTTTTAAGGAATCTCTGCACCACCAAATTCAGCACATGTGTCAGGCAAGGGATTTGCGTCAAACCAACTAGTCCCAGAGCTGCTACGAGATTTTGCCCATTATCGCACACCACCAGGCCGGGCTTGAGGCTCACTGTCACCAACCACTCATCGGTGTGTTGTTCCATGCCCGTCCACAGCTCTTGCGCGGTCTGGGTTTTGTCCCCCAAAACAGATACGTTTTAAAACTGCCTGCTGTCGTTTTACCCGTGGCTGTGCTGAAGTTGGTGGTGAAGGTGTTACGCTGACCGGATGAGGAGCTAGTAGAGGATGAGCAAGCAGAGTAGGAGGCGGAAGCATTAGTAGGCAAACTGAAGCGCCCTGCAATCCTCGGTGGTGGAAGGACATGCGCCAAACTGCTATCAGCCTCAGGCCCAGCCACCACTGCATTTACCCAGTGTGCTGTTATGGAGATATAACGGCCCTGACTGTGCTTACTGGTCCACGTATCCGTAGTTAGGTGGACATTGCCACAGATGGCGTTGCGCAGTGCACACCTGATTTTGTTCCCTACTTGGTTGTGAAGGGAAGGGATGGCTCGAATGTCCAGCTAAATCAATATGAGTTGATAAGAAAGGATCATAGAATAAAATAGTGTCCAGCAGTATTGATCCCTTTAAAACTTAACTTTTACTTCATAAAAGATAAAATACTACCACCGTGGTGGTTCACCAGTGAAAAATAGTGAAACAAACAACAATAATAATATATGATATCAGGTGCTCCTGGGAGCCAGCTCTCGATACACTGGTCAGGTGGTGGGTGAACACAAGGCAGCTAAGGGGAGCAGTGGGTAGAACTATCCTCTCCCTATGCTCACCCTCACTGAACCTCAGCCCAGGGACGTCCCCTGATGGTGGAGACTCCCTGTCCTCGTGCCTGGGCTGACTGCCCTGCGTTTACCCTCCTCTCCAACAATAGAAAAAAGTGCTCCCCAGGAAGCTGACGGGTGTAATAGTGCGTCCCTGGTAATAGATTACCCTAAGGGACACTGATAGATAGTCATAGACCAATTCATTAGAAGGTGAACATGATAGGTATCACCTAAATTAATGCAAAACCAAGCACAGGGGCATCATACGGTGCGTTCCCAGGCTGGTTCGCATAAGCCCCTACGCGTTTCCCCTATTCCTAGGTTCATCAGGGGGCATTCATGGTCAGGGATACAACCATCATACATATAACAAGATATATCAGATATACTTAAGATATATTAGAGGACACAGGACCAGAGACGCAGATGATGATAGGCATAGGACCAAGGGACCGATTTGATATGTCCCACTTATTGTCCTGTGCATTCAGGAGGCTAGAGGGCCCAGAAAGGTAAGGGCCAGTACTTCACCCAAGAAGATTTGAGCTGCGTCCCTGTGGCGTCCTGTTCCTTGAAAAGTAGTGGCGGCTGGGCACGACGTACTGTGGGACAGCCACCGCCATAAGGCCTTTAAAACTATCCATCTCCACCAGACGGAATGACAGCATTTCAAAGGCAAGTAATTTAGAAATGCTGGCATTCAGGGCTAGGGATCGCGGGTGGGTAGGGGGGTACTTCCTCTTCCTCTCCAGCGTTTGTAATATGAAGAGCTGAACGCTTCCGTGTGACATTGTGGAGATGATTGGTGACCCAGGTGTTGGTGTTGCTGGCAGATCCTCTGTTTGTGGGGTGCCAGGTGACACTGTCACTCCAGAGGTGGATGAAGAGGCTTTGACTGCAGCAGAAGAGGAAGCAGGAGGAGCCAGAGACCTTTCTCGGTTTTTGAGGTGTCTACTCTACTGCAACTCGTGCTTTGCACTCAAATGCCTTGTCATGCAGGTTGTGCTCAGGTTGAGAATGTTTATGCCTCGCTTCAGGCTCTGATTGCACAGCGTGCAAACCACTTGTGTCTTGTCGTCAACACATTGTCTGAAGAACTGCCACGCCAGTGAACTCCTTGGAGCTGGCTTTGGTGTGCTTGGTCCCTTGCTGCGGTGGGCAGTAGGAGGCGTACTGTCTAGAGGATGGCCGCTCCGCTTTTGCACCCTGCTCCCTCTTCTGCCGTGCTGGTGGCTTTGTGCGACCACCGCTTCTTCCTCCGAACTACATCGGTCACTCACATGACCTTGATTCCATGTGGGGTCGAGGACCTCATCGTCCTCCACATCAACTTCCACCCAGTCTTCACCTCTGCCCTCCTTGTCGGTCTGCACACTGCAGAAAGCCACAGCAGTTGGCACCTGTGTTTCGTCATCATCCAAGACCTGCTGCGATGGTCCTCCCATGTACTCATCTTGAAAAATAAGTGGTTAGGCATTGGTGCACTCAATCTCTTCCACTTCTGGGGCAGGGCTAGGTGGATGGCCCTGGGAAACCCTGCTAACAGAGTCGTCAAAAAGCAGAAGAGACTGCTGCATGACTTGGGGCTCAGACTGCTTGGCTGATTTGCAACAGGGTGAGGTGAAAGACTGATGGACATCGGCTGCAGGTGCCAACTGTGGTCTTTCAGCAGGAGACTGGGTGGGAGACAAGGTGAAGGAACTGGATCCACTGTCAGCAACCCAATCTACTATCACCTGTATTTGTTCAGGCCTCACCATTCGTAGAGCAGCATTAGGCCCGACCAAATACCGCTGCAGGTTTTGTCGCCTACTCACACTTGAGGAAGGGGTTTCACTTGTGCGTGCAGCTGGCACAGATCGACAACGTCCTCTCACTGCAATAGGAGCTCCACCAGCAGCACCACAACCTGGGCCGCGTCCCTTATTTGATGCTCTCCTCATATCTTTTTTATTTAGGATCTTGCCCTAAATGGGTGTTTAATTAATAGTAGAATAGAACGACAGTATGTAAAGGGTGTATCTCAAACGGCCTGAACCAGACTAGGCCTCAATATAAAAAAAATTTGCCCAAAATGGCTGTATTTCAAATGCCTAATTCAAACCCCTGTATGTAGAGGAAGTATCTCAGAGGGCCTGAACCTCTGTAGGCCTGCAGTAAATATAACTTTGCACAAAATGGCTGTATTTCAAATGGCTGTATTTCAAATGCCAAATTCAAACCCCTGTATGTAGAGGTAGTATCTCACAGGGCCTGAACCTCTGTAGACCTAAAGTAAATATATCTTTGCACAAAAAGGCTGTATTTCAAATGGCTGTATTTCAAATGCCTAATTCAAACCCCTGTATGTAGAGGTGGTATCTCACAGGGCCTGAACCTCCGTAGGCCTGAAGTAAATATATCTTTGCACAAAAAGGCTGTATTTCAAATGGCTGTATTTCAAATGCCTAATTCAAACCCCTGTATGTAGAGGAAGTATCTCAGAAGGCCTGAACCTCTGTAGGCCTGCAGTAAATATATCTTTGCACAAAAAGGCTGTATTTTAAATGGCTGTATTTCAAATGCCTAATTCAAACCCCTGTATGTTGAGGTGGTATCTCACAGGGCCTGAACCTCCGTAGGCCTGAAGTAAATATATCTTTGCACAAAAAGGCTGTATTTCAAATGGCTGTATTTCAAATGCCTAATTCAAACCCCTGTATGTAGAGGTAGTATCTCAGAGGGCCTGAACCTCTGTAGGCCTGAAGTAAATATATCTTTTCACAAAATGGCTGTATTTCAAATGGCTGTATTTCAAATGCCTAATTCAAACCCCTGTATGTAGAGGTAGTATCTCAGAGGGCCTGAACCTCTGTAGGCCTGCAGTAAATATATATTTGCACAAAATGGCTGTATTTCAAATGGCTGTATTTTTAATGTCTAATTCGAACCCCTGTAGTTCAGGGATAGTTCAGGCCCTATCTCACAGGGCCTGAACCTCTGTAGGCCTGAAGCAAATATATCTTTGCACAAAATGGCTGTATTTCAAATGGCTGTATTTCAAATGTCAAATTCAAACCCCTGTATGTAGAGGTAGTATCTCAGAGGGCCTGAACCAGTGTAGGCCTGAAGTAAATATATCTTTGCACAAAATGGCTGTATTTCAAATGCCTAATTCAAACCCCTGTATGTAGAGGTAGTATCTCATAGGGCCTGAACCAGTGTAGGCCTACAGTAAATATATCTTTGTACAAAATGGCTGTATTTCAAATGGCTGTATTTCAAATGCCTGATTTAAACCCCTGTATGTAGAGGTAGTATCTCAGAGGGCCTGAGCCTCTGAAGTCTTGAAGTAAATATATATTTGCACAAAAAGGCTGTATTTAAAATGACTGTATTTCAAATGCCTAATTCAAACCCCTGTATGTAGATGTGGTATCTCACAGGGCCTGAACCTCTTTAGGCCTGAAGTAAATTTATCTTTTCTCAAAAAGGCTGTGTTTCAAATGGCTGTATTTTAAATGCCTAATTTAAACCCCTGTATGTAGAGGTAGTATCTCAGAGGGCCTGAACCTCTGTAGACCTGCAGTAAATATATATTTGCACAAAAAGGGCTGTATTTCAAATGGCTGTATTTCAAATGCCTAATTCAGACCCCTGTATGTAGAGGTAGTATCTCAGAGGGCCTGAACCTCCGTAGGCCTGAAGTAAATATATCTTTGCACAAAAAGGCTGTATTTCAAATGGCTGTATTTCAAATGCCTAATTCAGACCCCTGTATGTAGAGGTAGTATCTCAGAGGGCCTGAACCTCTGTAGGCCTGCAGTAAATATATATTTGCACAAAATGGCTGTATTTCAAATGGCTGTATTTTTAATGTCTAATTCGAACCCCTGTAGTTCAGGGATAGTTCAGGCCCTATCTCACAGGGCCTGAACCTCTGTAGGCCTGAAGCAAATATATCTTTGCACAAAATGGCTGTATTTCAAATGGCTGTATTTCAAATGTCAAATTCAAACCCCTGTATGTAGAGGTAGTATCTCAGAGGGCCTGAACCAGTGTAGGCCTGAAGTAAATATATCTTTGCACAAAATGGCTGTATTTCAAATGCCTAATTCAAACCCCTGTATGTAGAGGTAGTATCTCATAGGGCCTGAACCAGTGTAGGCCTACAGTAAATATATCTTTGTACAAAATGGCTGTATTTCAAATGGCTGTATTTCAAATGCCTGATTTAAACCCCTGTATGTAGAGGTAGTATCTCAGAGGGCCTGAGCCTCTGAAGTCTTGAAGTAAATATATATTTGCACAAAAAGGCTGTATTTAAAATGACTGTATTTCAAATGCCTAATTCAAACCCCTGTATGTAGATGTGGTATCTCACAGGGCCTGAACCTCTTTAGGCCTGAAGTAAATTTATCTTTTCTCAAAAAGGCTGTGTTTCAAATGGCTGTATTTTAAATGCCTAATTTAAACCCCTGTATGTAGAGGTAGTATCTCAGAGGGCCTGAACCTCTGTAGACCTGCAGTAAATATATATTTGCACAAAAAGGGCTGTATTTCAAATGGCTGTATTTCAAATGCCTAATTCAGACCCCTGTATGTAGAGGTAGTATCTCAGAGGGCCTGAACCTCCGTAGGCCTGAAGTAAATATATCTTTGCACAAAAAGGCTGTATTTCAAATGGCTGTATTTCAAATGCCTAATTCAAACCCCTGTATGTAGAGGTAGTATCTCAGAGGGCCTGAACCTCTGTAGGCCTGAAGTAAATATATCTTTTCACAAAATGGCTGTATTTCAAATGGCTGTATTTCAAATGCCTAATTCAAACCCCTGTATGTAGAGGTAGTATCTCACAGGGCCTGAACTAGTGTCAGCCTGCAGTAAATATATCTTTGCACAAAAAGGCTGTATTTCAAATGGCTGTATTTCAAATGCCTAATTCAAACCCCTGTATGTAGAGGAAGTATCTCAGAAGGCCTGAACCTCTGTAGGCCTGCAGTAAATATATCTTTGCACAAAAAGGCTGTATTTTAAATGGCTGTATTTCAAATGCCTAATTCAAACCCCTGTATGTAGAGGTGGTATCTCACAGGGCCTGAACCTCTGTAGGCCTAAAGGAAATATATCTTTGCACAAAAAGGCTGTATTTCAAATGGCTGTATTTCAAATGCCTAATTCAAACCCCTGTATGTAGAGGTAGTATCTCACAGGGCCTGAACTAGTGTCAGCCTGCAGTAAATATATCTTTGCACAAAAAGGCTGTATTTCAAATGGCTGTATTTCAAATGCCTAATTCAAACCCCTGTATGTAGAGGAAGTATCTCAGAAGGCCTGAACCTCTGTAGGCCTGCAGTAAATATATCTTTGCACAAAAAGGCTGTATTTTAAATGGCTGTATTTCAAATGCCTAATTCAAACCCCTGTATGTAGAGGTGGTATCTCACAGGGCCTGAACCTCTGTAGGCCTAAAGGAAATATATCTTTGCACAAAAAGGCTGTATTTCAAATGGCTGTATTTCAAATGCCTAATTCAAACCCCTGTATGTAGAGGTAGTATCTCAGAGGGCCTGAACCTCTGTAGGCCTGAAGTAAATATATCTTTTCACAAAATGGCTGTATTTCAAATGGCTGTATTTCAAATGCCTAATTCAAACCCCTGTATGTAGAGGTAGTATCTCACAGGGCCTGAACTAGTGTCAGCCTGCAGTAAATATATCTTTGCACAAAATGGCTGTATTTCAAATGGCTGTATTTCAAATGCCAAATTCAAACCCCTGTATGTAGAGGTAGTATCTCACAGGGCCTGAACCTCTGTAGACCTAAAGTAAATATATATTTGCACAAAAAGGCTGTTTTTCAAATGGCTGTATTTCAAATGCCTAATTCAAACCCCTGTATGTAGAGGTGGTATCTCACAGGGCCTGAACCTCTGTAGGCCTGAAGCAAATATATCTTTGCACAAAATGGCTGTATTTCAAATGGCTGTATTTTAAATGCCTATTTCAAACCCCTGTATGTAGAGGTGGTATCTCACAGGGCCTGAACCTCTGTAGGCCTGAAGTAAATATATCTTTGCACAAAAGGCTGTATTTCAAATTGCTGTATTTCAAAAGCCTAATTCAAACCCCTGTATGTAGAGGTAGTATCTCAGAGGGCCTGAACCTCTGTAGGCCTGCAGTAAATATATATTTGCACAAAATGGCTGTATTTCAAATGGCTGTATTTTTAATGTCTAATTCGAACCCCTGTAGTTCAGGGATAGTTCAGGCCCTATCTCACAGGGCCTGAACCTCTGTAGGCCTGAAGCAAATATATCTTTGCACAAAATGGCTGTATTTCAAATGGCAAATTCAAACCCCTGTATGTAGAGGTAGTATCTCAGAGGGCCTGAACCAGTGTAGGCCTGAAGTAAATATATCTTTGCACAAAATGGCTGTATTTCAAATGCCTAATTCAAACCCCTGTATGTAGAGGTTGTATCTCATAGGGCCTGAACCAGTGTAGGCCTACAGTAAATATATCTTTGTACAAAATGGCTGTATTTCAAATGGCTGTATTTCAAATGCCTGATTTAAACCCCTGTATGTAGAGGTAGTATCTCAGAGGGCCTGAGCCTCTGAAGTCTTGACGTAAATATATATTTGCACAAAAAGGCTGTATTTAAAATGACTGTATTTCAAATGCCTAATTCAAACCCCTGTATGTAGATGTGGTATCTCACAGGGCCTGAACCTCTTTAGGCCTGAAGTAAATTTATCTTTTCTCAAAAAGGCTGTGTTTCAAATGGCTGTATTTTAAATGCCTAATTTAAACCCCTGTATGTAGAGGTAGTATCTCAGAGGGCCTGAACCTCTGTAGGCCTGCAGTAAATATATATTTGCACAAAAAGGGCTGTATTTCAAATGGCTGTATTTCAAATGCCTAATTCAGACCCCTGTATGTAGAGGTAGTATCTCAGAGGTCCTGAACCTCTGTAGGCCTGCAGTAAATATATCTTTGCACAAAATGGCTGTATTTCAAATAGCTGTATTTTAAATGCCTAATTCAAACCCCTGTATGTAAAGGGGGTATCTCACAGGGCCTGAACCAGTGTAGGCCTGAATTCAATATTGGTGCACCAAATGGTGGTATTTAAAATCTTTGAATGTAACCCAAATGTATTAAGGGTGTATCTCACAATGACATCTGCATCAAAGGCTGCCAACTAAATATATAAGCCTATAATTTCACACGTGCTGATGCTGCAAGGCCTGAAAATAGTGTTTTTTGTCAAAAGAGTATGTTTTTCAAACCCCAGAAAATGATGGGTGTATTTCTACCTTAAATTGCACACTGACTAATACAGATGTTGTAGATTGCCAAAAAAGTCTTTTTTTTGCTAACAGAATATGAAAGCTGTATATATTAAACTTGATTTTAACACTTGCAGATCTGGAAAATACTGTTTTTTGAAGAAGAAAAAAAGTCATGGAAAGGGCTAGAGGGCAGCAAATGGCAGCAAACTTTGGTTAAGAGCATGTCAAGTGCTCTGCACACAAATGTGGATAGGGAAATGACTTAAAATAAAATAAAATATGTAAAAATAAAAAATAATAATCATGATCTTGGAGGACAAGGTCCATATGGAGTAGGAGGTTGAGGCGGTGGATGTGGCGGTGTAGGTGGAAGCAGCGGTGGAGGATGAGGAGGTAGTCTACACTGCTTTTTTTTGTTTGTTTGTTTAAATTATGGTACACCCCAAAACATTGGGAAATATTACCTGTTGTAACCCCCTCCAGCCATGCTAAACAAACATTCAGAGAAAACACTGGATGCAGGGCAAGCCAGAACCTCCAAGGCGTAAAGGGCAAGCTCAGGCCATATGCCCAATTTATAGACCCAGAAGTTGAAGGGGGCAGACCCATCAGTCAGTACGTGTAGACGTGTGCACACATGCTGCTCCACCATGTCCTACTTCCCCGTGATGTCCACGATCCAATTGGATATCTGCTCTATCAACTTTCGATGTTCTTTTCTGCACCTACCATGTTGATCACAGTTAGTGGCGAATCAGGGTTCCATGCTGGAGAGGGAGCGTGAGAAAGGGATACCACATCCAAGGGAGGTCAATGGCTGCAATGTGATTAAGCTGAAATGTGGGACAAATTATTAAAGCCAAAGCTTTCAATTACTCACTCCCGCCTCGGGGAGGTAGTGACGATAAATAATACAGGACTCTTAAGATGCCCTGTTATTGAAATGATTATTAAAAAATTATAGGGAATGTCACTGGGATATTTTGGATTTGGAAACGTTAGACAGAAGACGCCCTGCTGCCGCTTTGTTAACTCTAGATAACTTCTGCCTGATCGCAAGTCCCCGTCACATCCACGATCCAATATGATATCTTCTCTATCAACTTTCGATGTTTTTTTCTGCGCCTACCATGTTGATCACGGTTATCAGCGAATCAGGGTTCCATGCCGGAGAGGGAGCGTGAGAAAGGGAGAGAAAGGGAGACCACATCCAAGGGAGGTCAATGGCTGCAATGTGATCGAGTTGAAATGTGGGACAAATTATTATAGCGGAAGGATCGAAAAAAAGGGCCAATTAAAGACACATTTTACAAATTTAATCCCCCGTCACCTATGCAGAGCCGGGGGTTTTCATTGCCAGAAATGGGTTAATGTCACCCACTAATGGAACAGATTCTTTTTTTTTTAATTTTGGTCCCTGTCACCTATCCAGAGCAGGGGTTTGTTCATGGCAAAAATTAGAAAATGTCACCCAAGAATGTAACAGAAAAATGAGGGAAATTTATTAACCTGTCTACTAGGTAGAGGAGGGGTCTATCACAGCCAAAACTTAGTGAATGTCACCCAACTACGTAACAGAAAAATTTGTGAAATTTATTAACCTGTCCACTAGGTAGAGCAGGGGTATATCACAGCCAAAAATTTGTGAATGTCACCCAACTATGTTACAGAAAAATTTGTGAAATTTATTAACCTGTCAAATAGGTAGAGCAGGGGTATATCACAGCCAAATATTGTTGAATGTCACCCGACAAAGTAACAGACAAATTAGTGAAATTAGTTTACCTGTCTACTAGGTAGAGCAGGGGTATATAATGCAAAAATATAGATGTGGGGGGCACTCGATATCCGGGTTAAATATGTGCGGTTGGCAGAAGTGGTGGTTGTAACGTACTGATGAATTTGGTTAGGGGCACTACCTGATGACTATATCGTTAGAGGGGTTGGTAGTACGATTGTATTTTAGGTGTGGGTTGTGCTCTTGAAATAGTATATAATGATCACATCATAGTTGTTGCTATTAAAAAATTAATTTATTGATATTTATAAAATTGTTGTTAATAAAAAAAAGTATATATAAATAAATTAAGATAAAAAGATGAGAAAAATGAAAAAATATAATATATAGAAAATATAAAAGAGAGGAAAATTTATCTTAGGTCCACTTGATATGAGGTGAGAAATAAGAGTGTATTAGGACAAAGTTCACATAGTCAATGCTGCTACAGTCTTCGATTTAACATTGTTGTCCAGTGGGGGAGCTGTTGTAGCTAAAGATAGTTACAGCTGAGGATGATTGCAGCCGGAAACAATTGATGTGCCGGATTTGCTGGGAGTAAAATGTAAGTACATATGTAGCAGGATAAACATATGAACAACCCCTATATTCGTAACTTTGTGGCAATACAGGTTAGGTGTTCAATTCTGTGTGTAGCTATGCCGATAAAATAGAAAAAAATATGTTGCAAACATTATTATGCGGCTAATAAAGGAGGAGCGCAGACAGATGCTTGATGCAGATGCACCACATTGATGTTACGTTACCCGTTCTGCTGCTGTGTTGTTCACCGACCCTGCTCTACCTGACCGTGACGTGGCGTCCCACGTGGGCGGGAGCGGCGGCTTGGAGTTTGAAAAAGAGCGGGTTCAATGTGAGTCCTCGGGTAAATGTGAGTCCTTGGGTTAATGCGTTAGAGAGATCGGCAAGTGTCTGTTTATTCTTGTTTCCAAGTTCTGTTTCGCGATCTGAAGGGTGGCGATGCAGCAGGATACCAGACGCGTTTCGAAGCACAATGCTTCTTCTTCAGTGTCCTGGCTTTTAAAGGGAGAGATACATCACCCCGGGGGGGAAGGGGGGGGGGGGGCGTTACCAATTAGGAAAAAGTGGAAGAGAGTGGCAGTAAAAACATGGAGTGGATGCTACTGTTTGCAGGATATGGTATTCCATGTATATATTCTAAGTGTGTGCCGACTTCTCGTGTGGGGTGTGTGCCGGTGTGGCAAGGGGTGAGCAAGTGTGCATTCACTGAGTATTTGATGAGGTTGTCATATCCATTATATATATAATTTGGGATGGTGTACTGGTGCGGTACAGGTGCGGTATTGGTGCGTTATGTGGTGAACGTGCAATTTTTTAAAATGTAGGGGTATAGGATAAATAGTGGTATTTTCCAGGTGCTGAGGGTGGACTGTATTTAAGGATAGTTGAAAAATATGGTGGTAAGATATAAAAAAAAAAAAAAAAAAAAACTTTTGAAAAACTTTTTGAAAAATATTGTCACGAGGGTGTCAAGAACCACGCCTGACTCCGTTATACCCGGGGTCAGGATGTCGCAGCGGTTGGCTGCGCGCTCTATGTAAGATAGGGCTGTTTCCTTATGGTAGCTTTCTGGGTTTGCTTTGCAAACCCTTTTGGCTCACTCAGGGATCCGTAGCTCCTTCTCCTCAGCTGTTCCTTGTCCAGCACTCCCAACCTCCTTATATTCCCCTCTCACACTTCTCTGGTTGCCAGATATAGAGCTTCCTGCCTGGACATCTATTCTGACCCTCTGGAGCTGTGTTACTGCGTTCTCTGGTAGTTGGTCCAGAACGCTACCCTCCGGATCCCTGTTGGACCTTTGTGGTCTGCTGTGGTCGCCCACCTGGATGTATGTGTTTGTCTGTATTGTCTGTCCTCTCCCTGGTGTTTCCCTCTTAGTGTCAGTGGTGCGGACTAGCGATCCCACCGGCCCGTTCACTATCTAGGGCTCATTTTAGGGAAAGCCAGGGTTTAGGCACGTGATCGCCACACGGGTGAGGAACCCGTCTAGGGACGTCAGGGCAGTCAGGTGCCAGCCGCAAGGTGAGTCAGGGGTCACCACCTTTCCCTCTCCCTTGGGCAGGGCTTTCCCTTTTCCCTCCCAGTGCGTGACGCCGGTCATTACAAATATTTCCCAAAAATTTTGTAATCAATTATTTGGGCAAAGATTGGAATATTGGTGGTGTTAGGGAACTGATTCTTTCCATATATTTGTATTGTCTCTCGAATTAGTGTGATCTGTATATTTGTGACTACTACATGTTAGGGATGTGTTATGTGTGGAGACGTGTTGGTGATCCATTGTTAATATCTTTTCTCTATTTATTTTGTTCCACTAGTTTCCCATGGAAACATTCCACCAGAAATGTGAAGAAACACCTGGGAGTGATCTAGAAAGGTAGGTGGAATGAGAACAGGGGCCTACCCGGGAGAGGAGATCGAGGACCTCGATTTCCCGTCCCAGATTGGCCACCGTCCCATTGATAATACATTATAAGAAGCCGAAGAGATCTATTTCCGCGTTCAAACCGTCTGGGATGAGGGTTTCAAATTCAAAAATTATTTTTAATTCGGTTATCGACATGTTAACGATATGGTTACCCCCTCTCCAATGTCTTCTAATCTTTTCGATGGCCACAAATTTGAGGTTGGATGGGTCGCTGTTATGGTGATATTTGTAATGTTTGGAAACTGTATGCAATTCAAACCCTTTTCTGATATTGCCCATGTGTTCTGAGACTCTTTTCTTGAAGGTGCGTTTAGTGCGTCCAACATACCGCTTGTGGCATGAACATTCCAGAAAGTAGATGACGTCTGTTGAGTCGCAGGTGAGGCCATCTTTAATTTGGAATGTATGTGAGTTCTGTGAAGATGTGATTTCCGTTGTTTTTTTTAGGGAAAGAGGTGGTTTTGCAGTTGTTGCATCTGCCACAGCTATAAAACCCCTTAAATGACAACCAATAAGATGGGTTAGATGTGATTTTGGTCTTGATAGTTAGCGCTACTTTTAATCCTAAATTTGCTGCTTTGATGTATGTGATTTGTGGTCTCTCCTTGAGGATGGGTCCTATGACTTTGTCTTTTAAAAGGTGTGGCCAGTGTCTATTTATTATTTGTTCTATTTTCTTGTGTTGAGCGTGAAAGGGTAAAATAATTTGGGGATTGTCTTCCTGTTTGCGTGATTTTTCTGTAGGTATGAAGAAGTCTGTTCTGTTCATGGTCGGTTTTTGAGAGAGTTTTCTATTGAATATATTGGGTATGCTTTTGTAAGGAATTCTTGCTTTAACTTGTTTTCTTCCAGTTCAAATTGGACATTGTTAGTGCAGTTTCATTTTATTCTTCTAATTTGGCTCGTGGGGATGTTGAGTAGCCATCTGGGCAGGTGGCAGCTGGTGTAGGGGATGTAGCTGTTTCTTATCACTGGCTTGTGATCTGTTTGGCATACTATTTTATTTTTCTCTATGTTGATAGATAGATCTAGGAATTCCACATGGGTTTTGCTTGTGGTTGCAACGAACCAGAGATTTTTGTCATTCGTATTTATTTCTCGTATAAAATTGTTGAGATTTTCCTCTGTGTCTCGTCAAATGAAGATAATGTAATCTATAAATCTTAGCACCAGACTTGTCCCCAGCCTAGGACTGATGACGTCCTCCTCCCATTGTGCCATGAAGATGTTGGAGTAGCTGGAGGCAAATCTGTTGTCCATGGCTGTACCTTTTTCTTGTAGGTAGAATTTTGAATCAAATGTGAAATAATTGTGCGTCAGGATGTACAGTCAGGTCTATAAATATTGGGACATCTACACAATTCAAAAAAGTTTTGGCTCTATACACCACCACAATGGATTTGAAATGAAATGAACTAGATGTACTTTAACTACAGACTGTCAGCTTTAATTTGAGGGTATTTACATCCAAATCAGGTGAACGGTGTAGTAATTACAACAGCATTTCACATTTTTCTACTGAGGAAGACACAGTTGTTCCGAAACGCGTCTAGTGTGAACTCGACCCAAGTATTGGTGCGTTATTTTCTATTTTGCAAAAAGGACTTTTTCGATTACCACACCGAACTTATCCCAAAAAGAGATATCAACTCTAAGTGGTGCCAGCTGTAAAATAACATCACAGCGGACTAACCTATGGTGACTGGTTCAACACAGTGTAATAATCCGGTCAAGCAAAACCGAAATTTACATCGACCGAACTCTGCATTATCCATTTCCGCCATCCTGACTAACTCAAGTAAATGACATCATCAACTAACAAACATCTTCCGGGCTAATCACGTGAGATGCCGCGGTGAACGAGTCGAAAGACTACTCCGCAAGAGGAGGTAGTAAATCAACAGGTGTTGAAGGCGGCTAACCATCACCGGCAAGCAGAGTTCGTGTGCAAAGGTTTTACTTACCAGCAACCACAGAGAGGACATATCTTGAACCATTCAGGTTCCAACTACTGGTAAAACAGTATATACAGTCATGTGAAAAAATTAGGACACCCTTTGAAAGCATGTGGTTTTTTGTAACATTTTTAATAAATGGTTATTTCATCTCCGTTTCAACAATACAGAGAGATTAAAGTAATCCGACTAAACAAAGAAAACTGAAGAAAAGTCTTTTCAAGATCTTCTGTAAATGTCATTCTACAAAAATGCCTATTCTAACTGAGGAAAAAGATAGGACACCCTTGCCCCTAATAGCGAGTGTTACCTCCTTTGGCTGAAATAACTGCAGTGAGACGGTTCTTGTAGCCATCTACCAGTCTTCGACATCGGTCTAAGGAAATTTTACCCCACTCCTCAATGCAGAACTTTTTCAGCTGTGAGATGTTTGAGGGGTTTCTTGCACGTACAGCCCTTTTCAAGTCACCCCACAGCATCTCAATGGGATTCAAATCTGGACTTTGACTTGGCCATTCCAGGACTCTCCATTTCTTCTTTTTCAGCCAATCTTTGGTTGATTTACTAGTATGTTTTGGGTCATTGTCATGTTGCATGGTCCAGTTCCGCTTCAGCTTTAATTTTCTAACTGATGGTCTCACATGTTCTTCAAGCACCTTCTGATACACAGTAGAATTCATCGTGGATTCTATGATGGTGAGCTGACC
Source organism: Bufo bufo (assembly GCF_905171765.1). Classification (NCBI taxonomy): domain Eukaryota; kingdom Metazoa; phylum Chordata; class Amphibia; order Anura; family Bufonidae; genus Bufo; species Bufo bufo. The sequence continues at coordinate 91,735,284 of NC_053389.1, read as the reverse complement.
AGGTCCTGCTGCAGCAAAGCAGCCCCAAACCATGACACTTCCACCTCCATGCTTCACAGTTGGTATGAGGTTCTTTTCTTGGAATGCTGTGTTTGGTTTACGCCAAACATGTCCTCTGCTGTTGTGTCCAAATAATTCAATTTTGGACTCATCTGTCCAAAGAACATTATTCCAGAAGTCCTGGTCTTTGTCAACTTTATCTCTGGCAAATGTCAGTCTGGCCTCGATGTTTCTCTTGGAAAGCAAAGGTTTCCTCCTTGCACACCTCCCATGCAAGTTAAACTTGTACAGTCTCTTTCTGATTGTAGAGGCATGTACTTCTACATCAACAGTAGCCAGAGCCTGCTGTAGTTCTCGAGATGACACTTTAGGGTTTTTGGAGACCTCTTTTAGCATCTTGCGGTCTGCTCTTGGGGTGAACTTGCTGGGGCGACCAGTCCTGGGCATGTTGGCAGTTGTTTTGAAAGCCCTCCACTTGTAGACTATCTTCCGGACAGTGGAATGGCTGATTTCAAAATCTTTTGAGATCTTTTTAAATCCCTTCCCAGACTCATAGGCTGCTACAATCTTTTTTCTGAAGTCCTCTGACAGCTCTTTTGCTCTCACCATGGTGCTCACTCTCACTTCAACAGTCAGGAGCACACCAAACTAAATGTCTGAGGTTTAAATAGGGCAAGCCTCATTCAACATGCAGAGTAACGATCTACTAATTATGTGCACCTGGTGTGATATACCTGTGTGAGATCTGAGCCAATTTAAGAGGGAATACATGTGAGGGTGTCCTATCTTTTTCCTCAGTTAGAATAGGCATTTTTGTAGAATGACATTTACAGAAGATCTTGAAAAGACTTTTCTTCAGTTTTCTTTGTTTAGTTGGATTACTTTAATCTCTCTGTATTGTTGAAACGGAGATGAAATAACCATTTATTAAAAATGTTACAAAAAACCACATGCTTTCAAAGGGTGTCCTAATTTTTTCACATGACTGTAACTGTATGAAACATCTGAGTGGTATAATCGAACGATTTTTTGCAAATAGACGCCCATATTACTAAACTAAGAGGTCTTATATATCTGGAGTACTCCTATTATATAGATGTATGCGTGAGCTCCGCATTGTATTCATCTATATATTTATGCGCCTCCCACTTGTTAAAGGACCGAAAGTAATGGGGCAATTGGCTTCTCAGCTGTTTCATGGCCAGGTGTGTGTTATTCCCTCATTGTCCCAATTACAATGAGCAGATAAAAGGTCCAGAGTTCATTTCAAGTGTGCTATTTGCATTTGGAATCTGTTGCTGTCAACTCTCAAGATGAGATCGAAAGAGCTGTCACTATCAGTGAGGCAAGCCATCATTAGGCTGAAAAAACAAAACAAACCCATCAGAGAGATAGCAAAAAAATTAGGCGTGGCCAAAACTACTGTTTCGAACATTCTTAAAAAGATGTAACGCATCGGTGAGCTCAGCAACACCAAAAGACCCGGAATACCACGGAAAACAACTGTGGTAGATGACCGAAGAAATATTTCCCTGGTGAAGAAAAACACCCTTCACAACAGTTGGCCAGATCAAGAACACTCTCCAGGAGGTAGGTGTATGTGTGTCAAAGTCAACAATCAAGAGAAGACTTCACCAGAGTGAATACAGAGGGCTCACCACAAGATGTAAACCATTAGTGAGCCTCAAAAACAGGAAGGCCAGATTAGAGTTTGCCAAACGACATCTAAAAAAGCCTTCACAGTTCTGGAACAACATCCTATGGACAGATGAGACCAAGATCAACTTGTACCAGAGTGATGGGGAGAGAAGAGTATGGAGAAGGAAAGAAACTGCTCATAATCCTAAGCATACCACCTCATCAGTGAAGCATGGTGGTGGTAGTGTCATGGCGTGGGCATGTATGGCTGCCAATGGAACTGGTTCTCTTGTATTTATTGATGATGTGACTGCTGACAAAAACAGTAGGATGAATTCTGAAGTGTTTCAGGCAATATTATCTGCTTATATTCAGCCAAATGCTTTAGAACTCATTGGACGGCGCTTCACAGTACAGATAGACAATGACCCAAAGCATACTGCAAAAGCAACCTAAGAGTTTTTTAAGGGAAAGAAGCGGAATGTTATGCAATGGCCAAGTCAATCACCTGACCTGAATCCGATTGAGCATGTATTTCACTTGCTGAAGACAAAACTGAAGGGAAAATGCCCCAAGAACAAGCAGGAACTGAAGACAGTTGCAGTAGAGGCCTGGCAGAGCATCACCAGGGATGAAAGCCAGAGTCTCGTGATGTCCATGCCTTCCAGACTTCAGGCTGTAATTGACTGCAAAGGATTTGCAACCAAGTATTAAAAAGTGAAAGTTTGATTTATGATTAGTATTATGTCCCATTACTTTTGGTCCCTTAACAAGTGGGAGGCACATATACAAACTGTTGTAATTCCTACACCGTTCACCTTATTTGGATGTAAATACCCTCAAATTAAAGCTGACAGTCTGCAGTTAAAGCACATCTAGTTTGTTTCATTTCAAATCCATTGTGGTGGTGTATAGAGACAAAATTCCTAGAATTGTGTCGATGTCCCAATATTTATGGACCTGACTGTATAGCACGTCTTCTAGTATGAAGTATATCTGTTCTTTTTTCAGTGTGTTATTTGAATTTAATTGTTTCTTGAGGGCGTCTAGGCCTTGTGGGTGATCAATGATGGCATATAATGAATTTAACGTCCATGGTGCCTATAGTCTAATGGTCCTCGATAATCAGTTGTTCTAATGTGATTATGATGTCGGTGGTGTCTTTAATATGCAAGGGTTTTTTTTGTAACAATGGGTTGTAATATTATGTCTATATATTGAGATAAGTTTGCCGAGATAGAGCCAATGCGGATATTATAGGTCATCCGGGGGGATTTTTTTGGTCTTTATGTATTTGGCATTTGGGATTTTTCTGGGTTAATTTCTTGGGTACTTTTTAGACTTAATTTTCAAATCTGTGTGTCTGTATATTGTAGGGTCGGTTGTGTCTTTCACTATAGGATTTTTAATATAGTATTTTTTCAGGCATAATTTTCTGATAAATTTCTCTATTCCTATGTAAGTGGAAAATCTATCAATTTTAGTTGTGGGTGCATATTTCAAGCCTTTGTTGAATAATGAGGTTTGTGCTTCCGTTAGGTTCACCTGACTTAGGTTCACTATTAAGCTCTCTGTTGGTTGGTCGCGTTGTTACTTGTATTTGTGTCTCCCTCTTAGTATCTGTTTGTGTGGCTTTGTGTGCGTGTTTTGATTGGTGATCTGGGGTGGTAGTAGTTTGATTGGTATTGTTGGTTGTAGTCTTGTCTGGTTGGTGTCTTAGGTCGTACTGATGGGGTTGTTGTTGGGTTCGCGGGTGTCTTTTTTCTGGGGTTGGTGGGTACTCTCTCATCTTAATCATGGTCGGTGGTGTGGGTTTGATCTAAAAAATGGGGAGAGGATAAAGTTTCGAATCTATTCGATGTTGAGATTTTGTATTGATTGTGATCTCTGTCTCTCCTTGTTATATTTTCGGTTCGTGTTTTTTCAGGTGTTGGAAGTGAGATGACACATGCTTCTATTTGTGTTGATGTTAGGTGGGTGTTATATCTTTATTTTTTTGTTTTTTTGTTTATTATTTCTTGCTCTAATTGGTCTAGCCCTTTACATATTCTCACTTGCCATTGTATGACTATTTTGTCTCGTGGTAGTTTGTCAATGGTTTCCTTTAGGCTTTCTATTTTGCTCATGGTTTCTTCTAAGATTTGTGTGCGCCTTTTTATTATCATTTGTATTAAAATATGGGATTGGGCTTTGAGGAAATTGTCCCATTCTATTTTGAAATTCTCATTAATGAGGTCCTGTGCTGGTTCTTTAGAGAGGGATAGTCCCTTTGGTATAAAATCCTTGTGTAAATACTGATCTAATGACTTTATTTCTCATTTTTGTTTTAATTGTTTGGATAGTAGTTTCTCTAGATCTTTGAAATGATCATTGATAGATGTGAGTGAATGGTTGGTGTGTTCTATTGTTTCGTTTGTTTCAAAAGTGAGATTTTCTATGCGTTTACATTTTTCATTCATGCAGTCCCAGATATTCATGTTTACCAAAAGGGAGCTCAACTATGGGGTGAAGGAAGAGGTCAAAGGTATAGAAGGGTAAGTGACTGCACCTATAGGAAACAGTAGGTGTGGTGCTCTCCCCACGTGACTCACCCCTGTGTCGCAGAAAATGGATAAATAATGCAAAAATATAGATGTGGGGGCAATCGATATCCGGGTTAAATATGTGCGGTTGGCAGAAGTGGTGGTTGTACCGTACTGATGAATTTGGGTAGGTGCACTACCTGATGAATATATCGTTGCAGGGGTTGGTAGTACGATTGTATTTTAGGTGTGAGTTGTGCTCTTGAAATAGTATATAATGATGACATCAAAGTTGATGCTATTAAAAAATAATTCATGTATTGATATTTACTAAATTGTTGTTGATTAAAAAGTATATATAAATAAATAAATATGAAAAGATGAGAAAAATGAAAAAAAATTAATATATAAAAAATATAAAAGAGGAAAAATTATCTTAGGTCCACTTGATAGGAGGTGAGAAATAAGAGCAGGGGTATATCACAGCCAAAAATTGGTGAATTTCACCCGAAAATGTAACAGACAAATTAGTGAAATTTGTTTATCTGTCTACTAGGTAGAGCAGGGGTATATCACAGCCAAAAATTGGCGAATTTCAACTGAAAATGTAACAGAAAAATTACTGAAATGACATAAAATAAAATACGTACAAATAAAAAAAAAAAAATCTTGAAGTATGAGGTTGAGGTCCATATGGAATAGGAGGTTAAGGAGGCGGTGGATGTAGCTGTGTAGGTGGAAGCGGCGTTGGAGGAGGACGAGGTAGCTAACACTGGTTTTGGGTTTTATTTTATTTTTTAGATTATTTTTTAAATTAGGGTACACCCCAAAAGAGTGGGAAATATAAAAATACAACAATGCGCAATTGCACTGTAGTATAACAATGGCTGGGTAAGGCCGGTATACATCTCTATTCTGCACAAGGCACGGACAAGTCCTGTGGGATCTATGCCTGGTTCATTTTAATAAATGTGAGCTTGTCCACATTGGCTGTGAACAGGAGGCTGCGCTTGTCTATGATAGCGCACCCTGCCGTGCTAAACACACGTTCAGACAATACACTGGCTGCAGGGCAGGCCAGCACCTCCAAGGCGTAAAGGGCAAGCTCAGGCCATGTGCCCAATTTGGAGACCCAGAAGTTGAAGAAGGCAGACCCAAAATTCAGTATGTGTAGGCGTGTGCACACATACTGCTCCACCATGTTGCTGAAATGCTGCCTGCTGCTAAGACGTTCCACATCAGCTGGTGGTGCTGGTTGTTGTGGCGTGCTGACAAAGCTTTTCCACATTTCGGCCATGCTAACCCTGCCTTCTGAGGTTCTGGTGATGCCACAGCTGCGTTGGCGACCTCTTCCTCCTCCTCTGCCTTCACCTTGTGCTTCCTTGCGCATCTAACGATCATGCTCCAGTGAGGGAATTAAGGACGGTATGTTGTCCTTGTAACGGGGATCCAGCAGCGTGGCCACCCAGTAATCAGCACAAGTTAGAATGTGGGCAACTCGGCGGTCATTGCGGAGACACTGCAGCATGTAATCGCTCATGTGTGCCAGGCTGCCCAGAGGCAACGACAAGCTGTCCTCTGTAGGAGGTGTATCGTCTGTGTCCTCTGTATTCCCCCAGCTACGCACCAGTGATGGCCATTAGCTGGTCTGGGTGCCACCCTGCTGTGAACATGGTTCCTCCTCCTCCACCTCATCATCCTCCAGAACTGTGCCCTGGCTGGACAATTGTGTACCTGGCGTTTATGGGTGCAGGAACCCACCCTCGGAGCCACTTGTGAATGACTGGCTGGAAACCCTATGAAATGATCCCTCTTCCTCCTCCTCCTCCTGTGCCACATCCTCTTCCATCATTGCCAGAAGCATTTTTTCAAGGAGGCCTAGAAGTGGGATAGTAACGCTGAGAACGGCGTCATGTTGGTGGAGTACTCTAAACAGCGCAACAAGGAACACAGGTCTAGCATGGAGGCCCAGTCATTGGTGGTGAGGTGGTGCTATTCCTCAGAGCGAAACACCACTATCGCCTGCTGCTGCTCTCACAGTCTGGCCAGCATGTGCAAGGTGGAGTTCCACCTTGTGGGCACATCGCATATGACGCGGTGAGCGGAAGGCCGAAGTTACACTACAGCGCTGACAGGCGAGCAGCAGCAGGGTGAGAACGTCGAAAGCGCACACAGATGGCACGCACTTTCTGCAGCAGCTCTGACATATTGGGGTAATTTTTAAGGGACCTCTGCACCACCAAATTCAGCACATGTGCCAGGCAAGGGATATGCGTCAAACCGGCTAGTCCCAGAGCTGCTACGAGATTTTGCCCATTATCGCACACCACCAGGCCGGGCTTGAGGCTCACTGTCACCAACCACTCATCGGTGTGTTGTTCCATGCCCGTCCACAGCTCTTGCGCGGTCTGGGTTTTGTCCCCCAAACAGATACGTTTTAAAATTGCCTGCTGTCGTTTACCCCTGGCTGTGCTGAAGTTGGTGGTAAAGGTATTACGCTGACCGGATGAGGAGCCGGTAGAGGATGAGGAAGTAGAGTAGGAGGAGGAAGCAACAGGAGGCAAACTGCAATCCTTGGTGGAGGAAGGACATGCGCCAAACTGCAATCCGCCTCAGGCCCAGCCGCCACTACATTTACCCAGTGTGCTGTTAGAGAGATATAACGTCCCTGACCGTGCTTACTGGTCCACATATCCGTAGTTAGGTGGACCTTGCCACAGATGGCGTTGCGCAGTGTACACCTGATTTTGTCCCCCACTTGGTTGTGCAGGGAAGGGATGGCTCACCTGGAAAAGTAGTGGCGGCTGGGCACGACATACTGTGGGACAGCCACCGCCATAAGGCTTTTAAAACTCTCTGTCTCCACCAGACAGAATTACAGCATTTCAAAGGCCAGTTATTTTGAAATACTGGCATTCAGGACCAGGGATGTAGGTAGGGGGGTACTTCCTCTTCCGCTCCAGTGTTTGGGAGATGGAGAGTTGAACGCTTCCGTGGGACATTGTAAGAGATGCTTGGTGACCCTGGTGGTGGTGTTGCTGGTAGAACCTCTGTTTGCAGGGTGGCAGGTGCCACTTTCACTCCAGAGGTGGATGAAGAGGCTGAGACTGCAGCAGAAGAGGAAGCAGGAGGAGCCGGAGACCTTTCTTTGTTTTTGAGGTGTCTACTCCACTGCAGCTCGTGCTTTGCACTTAGATGACTGGTCATGCAGGTTGTGCTCAGGTTGAGAACGTTTATGACTCGCTTCAGGCTCTGATTGCACAGCGTGCAAACCACTCGTGTCTTGTCATCAGCACATTGTCTGAAGAACTGCCACACCCCAGGGAACTCCTTGGAGGTGGCTTTGGTGTGCCCGGTCCCTTGCTGCGTTGGGCAGTAGCAGGCCGCTCCGCTTTTGCACCCTGTTTCCTCTTCTGCTGTGTTCGTGGCTCTGTGCGACCACCGCCTCTTCCTCCGAACTGGGCAGGTCACTCACATGACCTTGATTCCATGTGGGGTCGAGGACCTCATCATCCTCCACATCATCTTCCACCCAGTCTTCACCTCTGCCCTCCTTGTCGGTCTGCACACTGCGAAAGCCACAGCAGTTGGCACCTGTGTTTCATCATCATCCGAGACGTCCTCCCATGGTCCTCCCATGGTCCTCCCATGTACTCATCTTGAAAGATAAGTGGTTCTGCATCGGAGCATTCAATCTCTTCCACTTCTGGGGCAGGGCTATGTGGATGGCCCTGGGAAACCCTGCTAGCAGAGTCATCAAAAAGCAGAAGAGACTGCTGCATGACTTGGGGCTCAGACTGCTTGGCTGATTTGGAAGGAGGTAAGGAGAAAGACTGATGGACATTGGCTGCAGGTGCTAAGAGTTAGCAGGAGACTGGGTGGGAGACAATGTGAAGGAACTGGAGGCCCTGTCAGCAACCCAGTCTACTATCGCCTGTACTTATTCTGGCCTCACAGAATATAACAACAGTATCGAACGCGTGTATTTCACACTGACAGATGAAGCAAAGGCTGCAAATTTAGTTTTTTGCCCAGAAAGGGTGTTTTTTTAATAACAGAAGATAACAGCAGTATCTAACACGTGTATTTCACACTGACAGATGCAGCAAAGGCTGCAAATTAAGTTTTTTGCCCATGTTTTTTTAATAACAGAATATAGCAATATTTAATGCATGTATTTCACACTGAGAGATGCAGCAAAGGCCGCAAATTTAGTATTTTGCACAAAAAGGGTGTTTTTTTTAATAGCAAAATATAACAGTGGTATCTTACATTTGTATTTCACACTGACAGATGCAGCAAAGGCTGCAAATTTAGTATTTTGCCCAAAAAGGGTGTTTTTTAAAACCCATAAAATTATTGCAGTATTTCAAAATTATATTTCACACTGACAAATGCATCAAGCTTTCAAGGCTGCAAATTTAGTTTTTTGCCCAAAATGGGTGTTTTTTTTAATAACAGAATATAGCAATATTTAATGCGTCTATTTCACACTGACAGATGCAGCAAAGGCTGCAAATTTTGTATTTTGCACAAAAAGGGTGTTTTTTTATAGCAGAATATAACAGTAGCATTTAACTCTTGTATTTCACACTGACAGATGCAGCAAAGGCTGCAAATTTTGTATTTTGCCCAAAAAGGGTGTTTTTTAAAACACAGAAAATTATTGCAGTATTTCAAGATTATATTTCACACTGACAAATGCAGCATAGGCCCGAAATGTAGGGTATTGCCAAAAATTGGTGCTTTTTTAAACTCAGAAAATTATTGCAGTATTTCAAGCTTTCAAGTATTTTGCCCAAAATGGGTGTTTTTATAATAGCAGAATATAACAGTAATATCTAACGCTTGTATTTTTACACTGACAGAGGCAGAAAAGGCTGCAAATTTAGTATTTTGCCCAAAAAGGGTGTCTTTTAAAACCCAGAAAATTATTGCAGTATTTCAAGATTATATTTCACACTGACAAATGCAGCATAGGCCCCAGATGTAGGGTATTGTCAAAAATGGGTGTTTTTTTAAACCCAGAAAAAAAATTGTTAACAATGACAGATGCAGCAAATGACTCAAATTTTGTATTTTTCCCAAAATGGGTGTTTTTTAATAGCAGAATTGGCTTCTACCTCACAGTTCTACCTCTGGATCAACTTGCAGGATGACAGGCCATACTGGATGGACAAATGTCTTTTTGGCCTTATGTACTATGTTACTATGTTACTATGTTTCTATGAATATAACAGTAGTATCTAACGCTTGTATTTCACACTGACAGATGCAGCAAAGGCTGCAAATTTTGTCTTTTGCCCAAAAAGGGTGTTTTTTAAAACCCAGAAAATTATTGCAGTATTTCAAGATTATATTTCACACTGACAAATGCTGCAAAGGCACCAGATGTAGGGTATTGCCAAAAATGGGTGCTTTTTTAAACCCAGAAAATTATTACAGTATTTCAAGATTGCATTTCATATTGACAAATGCTGCAAAGGCCACAGATGTAGGGTCTTGCAAAAAATGGGTGATTTTTTTTAAACCCAGAATATAATTGCAGTATTTCAAGCTTGTATTTGACTGCCACAAATGCACATATTCTGTGCTGGTGCACTGAACTTGCATAAAATTGCCGCTGCCGCCCACCTAACTAACGGACGGAAAAAAGTTAGTTTTCTGTGTCACTGGGCTCAGGGCAGGGTAAAAAGATTGTGCACTGCACCCACAAAACAAAATCTAGGTAGATCGCTGAGTTAACAAGCACTTCAGATTAAAGATTCTTTCCTATTCTCTCTCTCACAGCAGCAGCATCCTATCCCTACACTAATCAGAGCAGAGTGACGTGCAGCGCTATGTGACTCCAGCTTATATAGAAGCTGGGTCACATGCTGCACTGGCCAAATCGCCGAACAGCGAACCCGAACTTTTACTGAAAAGTTCAGGTTCGGGTCCGAGGTTCAAAAATCCTAAAGTTTGGTCCGATTCTGAACTTTAAAGTTTGGGTTCGCTCAACCCGAGTATTGACTTATATCCCCAGTAGTTCAGCGGATCTTCAATGTGGGATGGCAGGGTGCTGTCTAAGTATGCCACCACCTGCTGTTTCAAGTCCTGCTCCAGGTATAGCCGCTGCTGCTGGTGAGTAGTTTATTTCACTAGGTGGGAGAAGAAAGCTGCTCATCAGCAACTCTAGACTCAAGTTGCTGCTGATGGAGCTGGAACTGCTCCTACCCCCCCACCCTGCACAGCCAAGGCAGAGGAACATGAGCGCAGAGGGCCCCCCTGGTCAGACCTGTGAGAAGATGGATGATGGCGCAGGTAGGCAGCAGCCAACTGACTACATAGGATGTCTCTTTAGTAGTTCAGTTTGTCCTCCCTCTCAGCGGGAGTAAAAAAGGCCCCCATTTTGGACCGGTAGCGAGGGTCCAACAAGGTGTGGATCCAGAAGTCATCCCTCTGCCGAACGGTGACAATTTGGCTTTCACTATGCAAGCAAGTGAGCATGCATCGGGACTCCCTGCCTCCATCTCCACTGCATACTGCCACAGTGTGTCTGGGTCCTCTGCTTCATCTTCTTCATTGCCCTGTAGCTCCTCTGGCTAGTCCTGCTCCTCCTGCTCCTCCTCTCCTGTCACCTATGTAGAAAAACATCCCATTTCGCTACTCATTGTTTGTGCTCCAATGTCCTCCTCCTCCAGTTGAGCCCCCACAGGGCTCATGTGGCAGTGAGATCGAGGTGCCATGTCTCCAGTCCCCTGACCAGCCATATTTACCAGCATCTGTTCCAGGACATGAAGCAGTGGAATGACGTTGTTCATCCCGTAGTCCTGGTGACTGACAAATAACGTGGCCTCCTCAAAGGGCCTGAGCGAACAGCAGGTGTCACGCATGAGCTGCCACTGGCTGACATCGAAGTTACACAGGGGACTACTCCTGTCCGCTTGGATCATCAAGAAATCATTTATATCCTTTCTCTGTTCATATAGTTGGTCCAACATATGGAGGGTGGAATTATAACGGGTGGAAACGTCACATATCAGCCTATGTTGGGGGACGCCATTCTGTCCTGCAGCTTAAGGAGGGTGTGCTTCGAGGTGTACAAGTGGCTGAAGTGCGTGCAAAGTTTACTGGCCATTTTTAGGATGTCTTGCAGATGGGTGGAAGACTTTAGGAACCTCTTAACAACCACATTGAACACGTGTGCCATGCAGGGAGCATGGCTGAGCCCTCCTTGATGCACCGCTGACACTATGTTCTTACCGTTGTCAGTCACCATGGTTCAGATTTTGAGTTGTTGTGGAGAAAGCCATAATTTCATTTCTTTATGAAGGACACGGAACAGTTCCTCCCGTGTGTGACTCGATTCGCCCAGGCAAACGAGGTGCATAAAGGCATGACACTGCCGTGCCCTGCACATGAGGTATGCTGGAGGGGCACTAGGAATTGTCCCTGCAGTGGAGGCTGAGGACACGGTGGAGGATGAGAAGGCAAAGGCGGACATTGTCGCCGGACCAACAGCTTGAGAACATGGAGGTGGAAGCGGCATCACCTGGCCAAGTTGCTGGTGTGGCTGTGCAGGAACCACATTCACCCAGTGGGCCATCAAGGACATGTATTGTCTTTGACCATAGCTACAGCTCCACACGTCGGCGCTGCCATGCACAGAAAGACAGACACAGACGGGCTCAAGGACTGGCCCACCTTCTGTTCTACATGTGTGTGCATGGCTGGTACTGCCTTTTTGGCAAAAAAATAATGGCTTGGGACTATCCACCTCGGCCCGGCACATGCCATCAGTTCTCTGAAAGGTGCAGAGTCCACCACTTGGAAAGGGAGGGACTGCAGCACCAGCAACTTGGCCAGGAGCACGTTCAGCTTCTGCGCCATTGGATGAGTGCACACATACTGTTGTCTCTTGGCAATCACTTCGGTGATCGGTTGCTGACGGAATGACCTCCCACTGCTGCCACCCTTTCTGGCTCTGCCACTGGCTCATAGACAGGCTGCCACACTCTTCTCCCGATGATGATGAAGCCCCTTCGTCACCCGGCTCCCAAGTGCAATCAGCTACATCATCATCAAATATTGTATGCATGTCACTGATGTCCTCCTTAACCGTCTCTGGGACAGGAGACTGACCACTTGCAACACCAGCTCCCATGCCAGTCTCCTCATCACTTCTTGCCCGCCTAGTGGAGGAAGCGGTGGATGTCTTCTCCACATCTTGGCTTGCCAGTAGCTGCTGACTGTCTTCTAGTAGCTCGTCCTCACTGTAGAGTGTAGCTGAGCCCACAGCATACAATATTTCTCTGGCTGAGGGAACATAAAAGGACAGAGGCAGGTTGAGGACAGGTGGGGGCACAGGGCCTGCTCCCGGGCCATGCCAACTAAGGGTTGTGTCTGACAAACCAACTGACTCTTGGCTGGGGGTGTCTGATGTCACTTGCGACGAAGTCGAAGTTAGAGTCAACCATTAAAGAACCGCTGGGTTGCTGGTCACGACACGACCACTAGCTGACACTGGAAGCTCAGGCCTCTTAAAGTTACTCCTGCTGCCACGGCCCCTTACTCTGCCTGCGACCTCTGCCTGCGCCAGAAACATTTAGGCCTCTGCCACTCCCCTGTGCATGGCCTGACACTTTCCTGTCTGACAAACTGTTAGATTAAAGAAAGAAATAAAAGTAAATAAAAAGGAAATTAAAACACCCTAAAAAAATCTGTAATTTTCTCACTTCACCACACAACGGCTAATAAGCCTTTTTTTCCCACTTAATACACGCCACAAAAGGGCTTTAGAACATATAACTGAACCGCTGAACGACAAATATATTTTACTTTTGCCTCTAACACAATCCACAGAAGGCTTTAGAACATTTAACTGCACCGCTGACCAGCAAATATACTTTTAATTTGCCACTAATACACGCCACAAAAGACTTTAGAACATATAACTAAACCGCTAAGTATATTTTTCTTTTGCAACTAATACACAACAAAAAGAACTGTAATTTTAGCACTTCACCACACAACGGCTAATACAAGCCAAAAAATGCTTTAGAACATATAACTGGACCGCACAAGGGCAAATAAGACATAGAAATATTTCCTTGTAATAAACCCTGTTAATGGCTGTATCAAACAGCCCTTACACCCCAATAACAAGAACAGTTTGCTGGAATTACAGAGTTGTATAATGGCAATTTGCAGAGGTCAAGTCCTGGGGGAAAAAAAGTGTGGGAACTAACCCAAGATCCCCCCCCCAAAAAAAAAATTTAAAAAAAAATATATATATATATATTTCTTTTTTTATTTAATTTATTTTTTTGCAGAAAATTCAGTGTAACATAAAACGTAAACAAAAACTGGAATTTGCTCTATATGTCTGTTCAGGCTAATTTGTCTCTTTCATATTATAAGCTCCCCTTATATATAATTTACTTACAGTTTTGAAGACTCAGGGGTGCTGGCTGGCTTGGCCTCAGGGGTGCTGGCTGGCTTAGCCTCAGGGGTGCTGGCAGGCTTAGTCTCAGGGGTGCTGACAGGCTTAGCCTCAGGGGTGCTGGCTGGCTTGGCTGGGCAGAAGGAGTGTGGGAGAGTGTGAGGCCTTTTTTCTCCAAGCTGCTCTGGAAAAAAAAAATTCATTACACTTCAGGTCAGACCACCAATCAGACCCCCAATGTTAATCAGACCTCAGCTAACAGCCCCAATAAGATTCCCAATGTTAATAAGACCCCAATAAGACCTCAGATCACACCTCAGATCAGACCCCAATATGAATGACCCCGAATCAGACCTCAAATAAGAGCCTCATGCCTCATAGCAGCCCCCAGTAGCCTCTCTATCAGCCCCCAATGCCTCTCACCAGCCCCCAGTGCCTCTCCATCAGCCCCCAGAGCCTCTCACCAGCCCCCAGTCACTGCCTCTCCATCACCCATTTGTTCTCTTGTGGGTCTTAAACTGTACTATTCATGTCAATCTGGAGAGAAAGATAGACGGCATGGTAAAAAAAAATATATATATATTGCAGATTATAAGTCTGAACAAAAAATCTCCACGCACCTGCAGAATAATAGAAGGTATGTTTGATTTAAAGTTTCTGAACCCAGCAGTTGCATGATGACTGCTCCTGTCTGTAGATGATTAGAGACCTAGAGGTAGTTTTACTTAACTCACATTGTTAGGGTTGACCTCTTCCTTTACTGGAAAAGCTTCATCTCTAAATACTGTCTAAATGAGAGGTGAATATAGGGTGTCATTGGCAAAGGAAGTGTTGCCAGTGAACTGAGAATACAACAGTCTATGCTACAGAACATACAGATCAGAAAGCACGTTATAAAAGCTCATCAATATGGTATTGAGAAAAAAAAAATATAAAAAACAAACTCAACCTTCTACAATTTAAAGGGATTTTCCCATTTTAGACACATATGGCATATCTACTGTACATCTGCATATCTGTGGATAGATCATCAATATCTCATAGGTGGGGGAGTCCCACTTCTTCTGCCAGTTGGTTGAACTAAGGTTCCCTGACACACATTCCAGAAGGCAGGGGCTGCATCAAGCTGCATAATGCATGAAGAGGAAGTGCATATTCCATTCAATTAAATGGGAGTTGTGCTCAATTATTTCTATAACTCCCATACACTGGATGTTTACACTCTACCTGGTGGAGGACCCCAGAGACACAATTTTCTCAATAGGTAGAGGATTCAGAGGTGGAGTGCCAACCTATCATGCATTAATGGATTACCTTGTAATGCAATGAATGCCGAAATGCTGGAACAATAGTTTAGGTTGCGATTTTATCTTGATTGATTTTCCACTACTCTCAATTACATTATACACATTTACATTATTATGACCACTTTTTACTTTCAATATTGGCAATATGTAGCTCATGAAGTAACTCACGTGTGGAGAGCTGGCTTGGTGGATATATAAAGTGCACGATATGCTGTCTGCACACATATCCCTTTTTGCTGTCATTGGTAATAGGGGTGATTTATAAGTTGCAAAAAGGAATGATTATTGGTTCTTGTGATGCTGTGGTCAAAGTGCATCGTGAATGGACAAATGGTGCTATTGCAAATAAGTGTGATGGAAACTGCAGAGCACCAAGTGCCATTGATGTGAGAGGTGAACATCGGCTATGTAGGTGCATGAGGGTGGAACGACACACTACAGAAGAGCAGCATATCTCCAAAATGAACAAGGGGGCTAGCAGACCTGTGTCTAAATCAACAGGGTCATGTTTTCTGCTTCATGGAATAAAAGAACAATAGAGTGCGAGGCGAGAAACATCCGACAGCAAACACCTTGCAACTAGAGTTGAGCGGACACCTGGATGTTCGGGTTCGATGGGTTCGGCAGAACTTCACAAAAAAGTTTGAGTTCGGAACCCGAACTTGACCCCGAACCCGAACCCCATTGAAGTCAATGGGGACCTGAACTTTTGATCACTAAAATAGCTGTAAAAAAGTCATGGAAAGGGCTAGAGGGCTGCAAATGCCAGCAAAATGTGGTTAAGAGCATGGCAAGTTCTCTGAAAACAAATGTGGATAGGGAAATGACTTAAAATAACATAAAATACTTAAAAATAAAAAATTATAATCTTGATCTAGGAGGAGGAGCTCCATATGGAGTAGGAGGTTGAGGAGGCAGTGGATGTGGCGGTGTAGGTGGAAGCGGTGGTGGAGGAGGAGGAGGTAGCCTACACTGTTTTTTGGTTTTAATTATTTTAATTATTTTTTGTTTAAATTAGGGTACACCCCAAAGCATTGGGAAATATAACCTGTGATAACCCCCTCCAGTCATGCTAAACGTTCAGACAATACACTGGCTGCAGGGCAGGCTAGCACCTCCAAGGCGTAAAGGGCAAGCTCAGGCCATGTGCCCAATTTGGAGAGCCAGAAGTTGAAGGTGGCAGACCCATCAGTCAGTACGTGTAGGCATGTGCACACATACTGCCCCACCATGTCGCACGTCCCCATGATGTTCACGATCCATCTGGATATCTTCTCTATCAACTTTCAATGTTCTTTTGTGCGCCTACCATGTTGATCACGGTTAGCGGCGAATCAGGGTTCCATTCCAGAGAGGGAGCGTGGGAAAGGGATACCACATCCAAGGCAGGTTAATGGCTGCAATGTGATTGAGCGGAAATGTGGGAGAAGTTATTGAAGCAGAAGCATCCAAGTAAAGGAGGGGGCGCTCGGCAATTACCCACTCCCGACTAGTGGGAGGTAGTGACGACAAATAACAATACAGGACTCTTAAGATGCCCTGTTATTGGAATGATTAATAAAAAATTATAGGGAATGTCATTGGGGTATTGTGGATTTGGAAACATTAGACAGGAGAGGCCCTGCTGCCGCTTTGTTGACTCTAGATAACTTGTGCCTGATCACACGTCCCTGTGACGTCCACAATCTATTTGGATATCTTCTCTATCAACTTTCGATGTTCTTTTCTGCGCCTATCATGTTGATCATGGTTATCGGCAAATCAGGATTCCACGCGGGAGAGGGAGCATGAGAAAGAGATACCACATCCAAGGGAGGACGATGGATGAAATTAAATGTTGATCGAGTGGAAAAGTGAGACAAATTATTGAACACTTAATATTTCACCGACCATGGAATACATCAACCAAAAACTGAAGGCATGGGTGACCCTCCCTCTGTCACTGGTGGGATGTATCAACATTTTTAAAATGATAATTCTACCCAAATTACTATGTGTATGTGGAGTAGCGCCAGTTGTCCTACAGAAACCTCATTTTGCGGCAATTGACAAACTACTAACTCCATTCCTCTGGACTAACACGAAACCTAGATTGGCTAGGGAAACTCTAAAAGTGCCATACACTCGGGGTGGCTTGGCTCTACTAGACATGTATAGATATTACTGTGCTGTTCAGTTGACGTATGCAAGCTGGTGGGTAAGGGCGGATGCTAACAATCCGGCAGTGGTGCTGGAAGCAGCACTCCTTGGATCATATGAGGCTCTGACAAATTTTTTGTACAGAATGGGTAAATATCCAGTTGAATACCTCACCTCTAACATGACTGCCATAATATAAATATGGAAAGAACATGTGTGGGTTTGGGGTAATAGGGGAGGTGGAGAGGGATGGTCCCCTGTGTTGCCATTGTGGAGGAATGTAAAATTACCGAAACTAGATTCACTTCCAAATTTTGAGTTTTGGCCAAAACATAGAATTAAATATTTGACTCAGTTGTTCTCCGAAGGAGCTTTTAAAACCTTTCCCGAGTTAAAAGAGGAGTTTGGCCTACCAATGAATATTTTGTTTAGATATTTTCATTTGAGACATGCCTGTGCAGAGCAATTTGGTAGTGGTAGGATCAAGATAGAATATGGAGAGATAAAAAAATCTACGTAAACCAGTATCCTCCTTCAACTCAGTACTCATGTCCCAATTGGCCTTTCCACTGACAAAAGCATTGGCAAAGTGGCAGAAGGATATCCCTAGACTAGAAGACAGACATGAAAGAGAGCTCATGTATAACTGGAAGAGTACAGTCATAAGTGCTAGGGATCAGTTGATACAGGTGAAGTGGTTGCACAGAGTCTATTTGACTCCATACAGGCTGGAACTAATGCGTCAACTTAATAGTTCTGTATGTTCTAGATGTAATAGAGCGACTGGCACTCTAATGCACATGATCTGGGAATGTCCAAAAATTTTGGAAATTCTGGTTAGCAATTCATGAGTTTTTGAACTTGAAACTGTGATTGCCGGCGGTATGCTCTCCTGAAAATAGTCTGTTAGGACTTGTGGATGATCTGTTGCAAACCAAATACTCTAAAAATCTATATCGACTTCTAATGTTCTATGCTAGGAAGTCTATCCTATTGAATTGGAAGCCCCCGAAAGCCCCCTCAATCCAACATTGGATGCAACTTATAGATGAAGCCTTACCAATGTATAAAATGACAAATTTGGCTAGAAATAATCCTGAGAGATTAGACAAAATATGGGGACTGTAGTTGACTGCTAGAACGTCGGTGGTATAAAGGAATGTTGGGAGCCCGGCGGTGCTGCGGGGATGTGTATGAGAGAGTGAATGATATTAAAATGTATAAGATAATTATTATGAAGCAACGGCGAAAAGGCAGCCCTTAAGCAATCACACTGCCAGACTTTTATGACATCTGTTTAATGTGCCAAATCGTTGCAAACATGTTTCACTGAATTGTGTTTATTTCTTAAAATGACAAATAAAAACGTAAAAATAAAAAAATATAAAAAAATTGAAGCCGAAGCTTACAAGTAAAGGAGGTGGCGCGCGTCAATTAACCACCTCAGCCCCCAGTGCTTAAACACCCTGAAAGACCAGGCCACTTTTTACACTTCTGACCTACACTACTTTCACCATTTATTGCTCGGTCATGCAACTTACCACCCAAATGAATTTTACCTCCTTTTCTTCTCACTAATAGAGCTTTCATTTGGTGGTATTTCATTGCTGCTGACATTTTTACTTTTTTTGTTATTAATCGAAATTTAACGATTTTTTTGCAAAAAAATGACATTTTTCACTTTCAGTTGTAAAATTTTGCAAAAAAAATGACATCCATATATAAATTTTGCTCTAAATTTATTGTTCTACATGTCTTTGATAAAAAAAAAATGTTTGGGTAAAAAAAAAATGGTTTGGGTAAAAGTTATAGCGTTTACAAACTATGGTACAAAAATGTGAATTTCCGCTTTTTGAAGCAGCTCTGACTTTCTGAGCACCTGTCATGTTTCCTGAGGTTCTACAATGCCCAGACAGTACAAACACCCCACAAATGACCCCATTTCGGAAAGTACACACCCTAAGGTATTCGCTGATGGGCATAGTGAGTTCATAGAACTTTTTATTTTTTGTCACAAGTTAGCGGAAAATGATGATTTTTTATTTTTATTTTTTTTTTCTTACAAAGTCTCATATTCCACTAACTTGTGACAAAAAATAAAAACTTCCATGAACTCACTATGCCCATCACGAAATACCTTGGGGTCTCTTCTTTCCAAAATGGGGTCACTTGTGGGGTAGTTATACTGCCCTGGCATTCTAGGGGCCCAAATGTGTGGTAAGGAGTTTGAAATCAAATTCTGTAAAAACTGACCAGTGAAATCCGAAAGGTGCTCTTTGGAATGTGGGCCCCTTTGCCCTCCTAGGCTGCAAAAAAGTGTCACACATCTGGTATCTCCGTATTCAGTAGAAGTTGGGGAATGTGTTTTGGGGTGTCATTTTACATATACCCATGCTGGGTGAGATAAATATCTTGGTCAAATGCCAACTTTGTATAAAAAAATGGGAAAAGTTGTCTTTTGCCAAGATATTTCTCTCACCCAGCATGGGTATATGTAAAATGACACCCCAAAACACATTCCCCAACTTCTCCTGAATACGGAGATACCAGATGTGTGACACTTTTTTGCAGCCTAGGTGGGCAAAGGGGCCCATATTCCAAAGAGCACCTTTCGGATTTCACTCGTCATTTTTTACAGAATTTGATTTCAAACTCCTTACCACACATTTGGGCCCCTAGAATGCCAGGGCAGTATAACTACCCCACAAGTGACCCCATTTTGGAAAGAAGAGACCCCAAGGTATTCGCTGATGGGCATAGTGAGTTCATGGAAGTTTTTATTTTTTGTCACAAGTTAGTGGAATATGAGACTTTGTATGAAAAAAAAAAAAAAAAAAAAAATCATCATTTTCCACTAACTTGTGACAAAAAATAAAAAATTCTAGGAACTCGCCATGCCCCTCACGGAATACCTTGGGGTGTCTTCTTTCCAAAATGGGGTCACTTGTGGGGTAGTTATACTGCCCTGGCATTTTCCAGGGGCCCTAATGTGTGGTAAGTAGGTAAATGACCAGTGAAATCCGAAAGGTGCTCTTTGGAATATGGGCCCCTTTGCCCACCTAGGCTGCAAAAAAGTGTCACACATCTGGTATCTCCGTACTCGGGAGAAGTTGGGGAATGTGTTTTGGGGTGTCTTTTTACATATACCCATGCTGGGTGAGAGAAATATCTTGGCAAAAGACAACTTTTCCCATTTTTTTATACAAAGTTGGCATTTGACCAAGATATTTCTCTCACCCAGCATGGGTATATGTAAAATGACACCCCAAAACACATTCCCCACCTTCTCCTGAGTACGGAGATACCAGATGTGTGACACTTTTTTGCAGCCTAGGTGGGCAAAGGGGCCCATATTCCAAAGAGCACCTTTCGGATTTCACTCGTCATTTTTTACAGAATTTGATTTCAAACTCCTTACCACACATTTGGGCCCCTAAAATACCAGGGCATTATACCTACCCCACAAGTGACCCCATTTTGGAAAGAATAGACCCCAAGGTATTCGCTGATGGGCATAGTGAGTTCATGGAAGTTTTTATTTTTTGTCACAAGTTAGTGGAATATGAGACTTTGTATGAAAAAAAAAAAAAAAAAAAAATCATCATTTTCCACTAACTTGTGACAAAAAATAAAAAATTCTAGGAACTCGCCATGCCCCTCACGGAATACCTTGGGGTGTCTTCTTTCCAAAATGGGGTCACTTGTGGGGTAGTTATACTGCCCTGGCATTTTCCAGGGGCCCTAATGTGTGGTAAGTAGGTAAATGACCAGTGAAATCAGAAAGGTGCTCTTTGGAATATGGGCCCCTTTGCCCACCTAGGCTGCAAAAAAGTGTCACACATCTGGTATCTCCGTACTCGGGAGAAGTTGGGGAATGTGTTTTGGGGTGTCTTTTTACATATACCCATGCTGGGTGAGAGAAATATCTTGGCAAAAGACAACTTTTCCCATTTTTTTATACAAAGTTGGCATTTGACCAAGATATTTATCTCACCCAGCATGGGTATATGTAAAATGACACCCCAAAACACATTCCCCAACTTCTCCTGAGTACGGCGATACCAGATGTGTGACACTTTTTTGCAGCCTAGATGCGCAAAGGGGCCCAAATTCCTTTTAGGAGGGCATTTTTAGACATTTGGATACCAGACTTCTTCTCACGCTTTGGGGCCCCTAGAATGCCA
Source organism: Bufo bufo (assembly GCF_905171765.1). Lineage (NCBI taxonomy): Eukaryota > Metazoa > Chordata > Amphibia > Anura > Bufonidae > Bufo > Bufo bufo. The sequence continues at coordinate 91,714,070 of NC_053389.1, read as the reverse complement.
GGGCAGTATAAATACCCCACATGTGACCCCATTTTGGAAAGAAGACACCCCAAGGTATTCAATGAGGGGCATGGCGAGTTCATAGAAATTTTTTTTTTTTGGCACAAGTTAGCGGAAATTGATATTTTTTATTTTTTTCTCACAAAGTCTCCCGTTCCGCTAACTTGGGACAAAAATTTCAATCTTTCATGGACTCAATATGCCCCTCACTGAATACCTGGGGGTGTCTTCTTTCCGAAATGGGGTCACATGTGGGGTATTTATACTGCCCTGGCATTCTAGGGGCCCTAAAGCGTGAGAAGAAGTCTGGAATATAAATGTCTAAAAAATTTTACGCATTTGGATTCCGTGAGGGGTATGGTGAGTTCATGTCAAATTTTATTTTTTGTCACAAGTTAGTGGAATATGAGACTTTGTAAGAAAAAAAAATAATAATTCCGCTAACTTGGGCCAAAAAAATGTCTGAATGGAGCCTTACAGGGGGGTGATCAATGACAGGGGGGTGATCAATGACAGGGGGGGTGATCAATGACAGGGGGGGTGATCAATGACAGGGGGGGTGATCAATGACAGGGGGGGTGATCAATGACAGGGGTGGTGATCAATGACAGGGGGGTGATCAGGGAGTCTATATGGGGTGATAACCACAGTCATTGATCACGCCCGTGTAAGGCTTCATTCAGACGTCCGGATGCGTTTTGCGGATCCGATCCATCTATCAGTGGATCCGTAAAAATCATGCGGACGTCTGAATGGAGCTTTACAGGGGGGTGATCAATGACAGGGGGGTAATCAATGACAGGGGGGTGATCAGGGAGTCTATATGGGGTGATCACCACAGTCATTGATCATGCCCCTGTAAGGCTTCATTCAGACGTCCGGATGCGTTTTGCGGATCCGATCCATCTATCAGTGGATCCGTAAAAATCATGCGGACATCTGAATGGAGCTTTACAGGGGGGTGATCAATGACAGGGGGGTAATCAATGACAGGGGGGTGATCAGGGAGTCTATATGGGGTGATCACCACAGTCATTGATCATGCCCCTGTAAGGCTTCATTCAGACGTCCGGATGCGTTTTGCGGATCCGATCCATCTATCAGTGGATCCGTAAAAATCATGCGGACGTCTGAATGGAGCTTTACAGGGGGGTGATCAATGACAGGGGGGTAATCAATGACAGGGGGGTGATCAGGGAGTCTATATGGGGTGATCACCACAGTCATTGATCATGCCCCTGTAAGGCTTCATTCAGACGTCCGGATGCGTTTTGCGGATCCGATCCATCTATCAGTGGATCCGTAAAAATCATGCGGACATCTGAATGGAGCTTTACAGGGGGGTGATCAATGACAGGGGGGTAATCAATGACAGGGGGGTGATCAGGGAGTCTATATGGGGTGATCACCACAGTCATTGATCATGCCCCTGTAAGGCTTCATTCAGACGTCCGGATGCGTTTTGCGGATCCGATCCATCTATCAGTGGATCCGTAAAAATCATGCGGACGTCTGAATGGAGCTTTACAGGGGGGTAATCAATGACAGGGGGGTGATCAATGACAGGGGGGTGATCAGGGAGTCTATATGGGGTGATAACCACAGTCATTGATCATGCCCCTGTAAGGCTTCATTCAGACGTCCGGATGCGTTTTGCGGATCCGATCCATCTATCAGTGGATCCGTAAAAATCATGCGGACATCTGAATGGAGCTTTACAGGGGGGTGATCAGGGAGTCTATATGGGGTGATCACCACAGTCATTGATCATGCCCCTGTAAGGCTTCATTCAGACGTCCGGATGCGTTTTGCGGATCCGATCCATCTATCAGTGGATCCGTAAAAATCATGCGGACGTCTGAATGGAGCTTTACAGGGGGGTAATCAATGACAGGGGGGTGATCAATGACAGGGGGGTGATCAGGGAGTCTATATGGGGTGATAACCACAGTCATTGATCACGCCCCTGTAAGGCTTCATTCAGACGTCCGGATGCGTTTTGCGGATCCGATCCATCTATCAGTGGATCCGTAAAAATCATGCGGACATCTGAATGGAGCTTTACAGGGGGTTGATCAATGACAGGGGGGTAATCAATGACAGGGGGGTGATCAGGGAGTCTATATGGGGTGATCAGGGGTGATCAGGGGCTAATAAGGGGTTAATAAGTGACGGGGGGGGGGGTGTAGTGTAGTGTAGTGGTGCTTGGTGGGACTTTACTGAGCTACCTGTGTCCTCTGGTGGTCGATCCAAACAAATGGGACCACCAGAGGACCAGGTAGCAGGTATATTAGACGCTGTTATCAAAACAGCGTCTAATATACCTGTTAGGGGTTAAAAAAAACACATCTCCAGCCTGCCAGCGAACGATCGCCGCTGGCAGGCTGGAGATCAACTCTCTTACCTTCCGTTCCTGTGAGCGCGCGCGCCTGTGTGCGCGCGTTCACAGGAAATCTCGCGTCTCGCGAGAGGACGCGTATATGCGTCCAGGAGGAATGAATCAACCACCTCCAGGACGCGTCTGTGCGTACAGCGGTCCGGAGGTGGTTAAAGAATAATTTTTGAAATTTAATTCCCTGTCACCTATGCAGAGCAGGGGTTTGTATACGGCAAAATTGATAAAATGTCACCTGACAATGTAACAGACGATTTTTTAACCCCTTAAGGACACAGCCTTATTTCACCTTAAGGACCTGGCCATTTTTTAAAAATCTGATCAGTGTCACTTTAAGTGCTGATAACTTTAAAACTCTTTGACTTATCCAGGCCATTCTGAGATTGTTTTTTTCGTCACATATTGTACTTCATGACACTGGTAAAAATGAAGTCAAAATTATTATTTTTTTGCATAAAAAAATACCTAATTTACCAAAGATTTGGAAAAATTAGCAAATTCCAAAGTTTCAGTTTCTCTACTTCTGTAATACATAGTAAATTGTGATGACTTTACATTCCCCATATGTCTACTTCATGTTTGAATTATTTTGGGAATGATATTTTATTTTTGGGGGATGTTACAAGGCTTCGAAGTTTAGAAGCAAATCTTTTCAGAAATTTACAAAAACGCAATTTTTAGGGACCAGTTCAGGTCTGAAGTCACTTTGCGAGGCTTACATAATAGAAACCACCCAAAAATGACCCCATCTTAGAAACTACACCCCTCAAGGTATTCAAAACTGATTTTACAAACGTCGTTAACCCTTTAGGGGTTGCACAAGAGTTAGTGGCAAATTGGGATGAAATTTGAGAATTTCATTTTTTTGCCTAATTTTCCATTTTAACCCATTTTTTCCACTAACAAAGCAAGGGTTAACAGCCAAACAAGACTGTATCTTTATTGCCCTGACTCTGCCATTTACAGAAACACCCCATATGTGGCCGTAAACTACTGTACGGACACACAGCGGGGCGTAGAGTGAAATGTGTGCCGTTTGGTTTTTGGAAGGCAGATTTTGCTGGACTGTTTTTTTGACACCATGTCCCATTTGAAGCCCCCCTGATGCACCCCTAGAGTAGAAACTCCATAAAAGTGACCCCATCTAAAAAGCTACACCCCTCAAGGTATTCAAAACTGATTTTACAAACTTTGTTAACCCTTTAGGTGTTGCACAAGATTTAATGGAAAATAGAGATACAATTTCAAAATTTCACTTTTTTGGCAGATTTTCCATATTTCAATTTTTTTTTCCCATTTACAAAGCAAGGGTTAACAGCCAAACAAAACTCATTATTTATGGCCCTGATTCTGTAGTTTACAGAAACACCCCATATGTGGTCGTAAACTGCTGTACGGGCACACGGCAGGGCGCAGAAGGAAAGGAATGCCATATGGTTTTGGAAGGCAGGTTTTGCTGGACTGGTTTTTTGACACCATGTCCCAATTGAAGCCCCCCTGATGCACCCCTAGAGTAGAAACTCCAAAAAAGTGACCCCATTATAGAAACTACGGGATAGGGTGCCAGTTTCGTTGGTACTAGTTTAGGGTACATATAATTTTTGGTTGCTCTATATTACACTTTTTGTGCGGCAAGGTAACAAGAAATAGCTTTTTTGGCACCGTTTTTTTTTTTTTGTTATTTACAACATTCATCTGACAGGTTAGATCATGTGGTAATTGTATAGAGCAGGTTGTCACGGACACGGCGATACCTAATATGTATACAATTTTTTTTTATTTATGTAAGTTTTTCACAATGATTTCATTTTTAAAACAAAAAATAGTTTAAGTGTCTCCATAATCTAAGAGCCATAGTTTTTTTCAGTTTTTGGGAGATTATCTTAAGTAGGGTCTCATTTTTTGCGGGATGAGATGATGGTTTGATTGGCACTATTTTGGGGTGCATATGATTTTTTGATCGCTTGCTATTACACTTTTTGTGACTTAAGATGACAGAAAATGGATTTTTTTACACCGTTTTTATTTTAATTTTTTTACGGTGGTCATCTGAGGGGTTAGGTCATGTGATATTTTTATAGAGTCAGTCAATACAGACGCGGCAATAACTAATATGTATACCTTTTTTTTATTTATGTAAGTTTTACACAATGATTTCATTTTTGAAACAAAAAAAATCATGTTTTAGTGTTTCCATAGTCTAAGAGCCATAGTTTTTTCAGTTTTTGGGCGATTATCTTGGGTAGGGTATGATTTTTGCGGGATAAGATGACGGTTTGATTGTTACAATTTTGGCGCACATGTGACTTTTTTGATCACTTTTATTACCTTTTTTGGGAAGTAAGGTGGGCAAAATTTCAATTTCATCATAGTTTTTTATTTTTTATATTTATGGCGTTCACCGTTTGGGTAAAGTAACATCACCGTTTTATAGATCAGGTCGTTACGGATGCGGCGATACCAAACATGTATAGGGAATTTTTTTTTTTTTTTCATTTTTAATCAGTGATAAATGTGTTTTTTGATTTTTACATTTTTTTCACTTTTTTTCACTTTTTATTTTACCCACACCCACTTGGTTCTTGAAGATCCAGTGGGTCTGATGTCTGTATAATACAATATATAGTGTACTGTACTGTATTTTACTTACACTTTGTCTGAACAGATCTATGCCTTCAGCACAGATCTGTTCAGCACCATGGACAGCAGGATGCCTGAGACGGCGTCCTGTTGCCAAGGGAACCTTCCCCGTCTGCTCAGTAGTGGCCAGAACTGCGCAGATGGGGAAGGGTAAGGAGGGGGGCTCTCTGGGGGCTGTCTGGGGGCTCTCTCCCTCTCCATCGGGGGGCTGCAAAGGCACAGGGAGGGAGGGAGCTCCCTGAGCTGTTAACCTTTTCCATACAGCGGTCCGTACGGACCGCGATATGGAAAGGGTTAAATGGCTGACATCGCATCACAGATGTCAGCTGTTTATACCAGGGTGTCAGCAATGTGCTGACACCCTGGTATACCCACTGTACACCAGCGATCCCCCGCCCGCCTCCCAGGAAAAATCCCGCACCGCCCGCAACACCCCCCCTGCACCTCCCACCAGGATAAAATCATTCAGGGGTGTAGGGGGGGTGAAACATATGTATTTTAGAAATACTAAAGTTTCTGATCCCCGCGGTCAGGGACCGTGGGGATCAGAAACTGCAGAAAGCGCAACAAACCGCAGGTCTGAATTGACCTGTGGTTTGTTGCGATCGCCGACATGGGGGGTCACGGGACCCCCCCGCGCATTTAGCCGAGGTGCCTGCTCAATGATTTGAGCAGGCACCTTGTTCCGATCACAGCCGGCCGGGCGGCAGTGATCGGAACAACACATGACGTACCGGTACGTCATGTGTCCTTAAAGGGACACTGACAGGGCCAATAAGCATATTGAGGTATATATATGGCAGTACAGGTATTATAATGGGTATTACAATCATCTAAGTATCCCCCCTGTCCACATTATACATACAGTAAACTTAAGTTTTATAACCTGCTCCAACGGTCTTCAATCTGCCCAAGGGGCGGCGTTTCACCTCTCTTGCGCCCAGCCAGCCTCCCCCAACTGCCGCTTTGAAGCGCCGCCCAGCTCATGAATATTCAGTTTGCTGGGCGGCTTCTGCGGTCCCCGCTCTGAAGCGCTGCGCTTAACAGTGCCCGGCGCATGCGCCGGATCTTGTGAAGTCCGGTACAGTAAGCGCCGCCCAGCTCATCAATATTCACTTCGCTGGGCGGCGCTTACTGTCCCCGCCTTCACAAGATCCGGCGCATGCGCAGGGCACTGTTAAGCGCAGCGCTTCAGAGCGGGGACCGCAGAAGCCGCCCAGCAAACTGAATATTCATGAGCTGGGCGGCGCTTCAAAGCGGCAGTTGGGGGAGGCTGGCTGGGCGCAAGAGAGGTGAAACGCCGCCCCTTGGGCAGATTGAAGACCGTTGGAGCAGGTTATAAAACTTAAGTTTACTGTATGTATAATGTGGACAGGGGGGATACTTAGATGATTGTAATACCCATTATAAGACCTGTACTGCCATATATATACCTAAATATGCTTATTGGCCCTGTCAGTGTCCCTTTAAGGACTCGGGAAACATGCCGTACCGATACGTCATGTGTCCTTAAGGGGTTAAAATGTATGTCCCTGTCACCTATGCAGAGCAGGGGTTTAATCTTGGCAAAAATGGTCAAATGTCACCCGAGAATGTAACAGACGTTTTTGCACCCTGCTCCCTTTTTTGCTGTACTGGTGCCTCTGTGCGACCACCACCTCTTCCCTCACAGCAGCAGCATCCTATCCCTACACTAATCAGAGCAGAGTGACATGCAGCGCTACGTGACTCCAGATTATATAGAGACTGGGTCACATGCTGCACTGGCCAATCACAGCCATGCCATTAGTAGGCATGGCTGTGATGGTTTCTAAGGGCACACAAGTTAAACGCTTGTTGATTGGCTGCTCTGCAGCCTTTAAAAAGCGCCATTAAATCGCCGAACACGGTCCGGGGTCCAAAAATCCTAAAGTTTGGCATGAACCCGAACTTTACAGTTCGGGTTCGCTCAACCCTACTTGCAACCATTGCTGGAAGAACACAAGCTGGTGGTGGGACCTTTATGGTCTTGGGAATGTTTCTGTGGCATTCTCTGGGCCCACTCATTCATGTAGACGGCACGCTCAATTGATTTAGGTATAAATCCATCCTTGCAAATCATGTACACCCAAACATTGCTATAGTCTTCCCTGGGGTGATTGGGATCTTCTAGCAAGACAATGCAACACATCACATAGTTAGAAATGTCTGACATTGTTTGGAAGAGCATGACCAAGGCTTCCAAGTACTACCCTGGCACCAGTATAAACCTGCTGTCACCACCTCCTTTTTACATATGTCTGCCTCTCCTCCCTCATTCAGATCCTTAGGGCAAGATCATTGTCACTCATCCTCTTCACGTCTACTTTGAGTTTGAGGAATATTGTGCGCTTTATTAGGCTCAATGCACACCCATTAAATGTCCTTTGTTTGGCTTTTCTTTTTTAAATTGTATGAACAGTTTTTTTCAGGTGTTTTTCAACTCCCATCGAGATTCCTGAGAAAAAAATGCATGCTGCATTTTCACAAAAATGCTAAAAATGCAGAAATGCAATACAAAAAAATAATACTTTGCAGTGAATTTCATAATTCACTATAGAATAACCTAACATCTAACTGCATTAAACATGTGAGAAAGAGGTAGCAAAACATACTGTACTTCAAAAAATATTGAAAATGCCAAAATCAGCAAAAATGAAAAAAATAAAAATAAATTGTAAACCTTTAGGATGTATAGTCTATACTAGTGGTAAGCAACATCCAGCAGTCCAGCTGTGGTTAGAACTTCAATTTTGAGTGCAGTGCTGAAGGTCTACACTATTTGTACCTTTGGATAATTTGGAACTCCATCCATAGATTATCTCCTTCACGCCTAACATATTGGAGTTATGTGAAAGTGAGAAACTAATGAAGAAAGTGTACATTTTTTACTTTTTATCATACAATATAGTACATTATGATTTATCCACTACTATCTTTTAACTAATTTCTTGGATGTAATGAAACAGAGTGACATCCTAACTTCAACCATCATTGAAAGCACCCGTTTACCATGATTCTCAAAATCCATTCATTTATGCCACTTTTTGAGCTTCTCACATAAGTTATAACTCTGGACTATGCCATCCTTAGATCTGAGTTGCCAGAGATGAGTGTAAAGCAGGTATCTTGATAAATCTCACTCACCGAGTTCTTGACTTACATTTTGGGTTTCTCTAGCTGCATGATAGCTAATAGTGCAAAGCTGAAGTAAAACAAGAAAAAAGCGTAAAGTCCTAATCCTAACTAGAACTTGACAAATCCTTGCTCTTAGCCCACTGTGAATGCTATTTTGTGGCAGGTGTATGAGTGCAGGTGACTGATGTGTTCTCATTCCAACAGCCATTAAATCGCTGACTGACAGATTATAGCTGCCCTAAAGATGAACCCTTCTAGTGACTTACTGCACATGCAGGTACATTTCCTTTAGCACCCTTGTGTTAAATGTAGGACAGTTTACTATTAGTTTTATGAGGAGGTGTTTGTTATTTCACATCTTTATCTTGTGGGAGACACTTTTAGATGGTAAATATGAGCAGGAAAGATCAACCTGAATGTGCTATAAATAAGATCTATTAAAAATCCTTCTATGATATGACTTCAGGATTGTCAGCATTTCCAGAATACTAGAGTCTGTATCATGTAACTACTGTATATAAAACCCATTTAATAGTAGTCTGGATTAAACTGGTAAAGTATGGGATTCAAACTCACTGTATGTATCTTCTTCATCTTGGTATATTAATTCTACTCCTTATAAGTGTCACAAACCAGCGGGTGTAAACCCACTGTGCCACGTGTCCAACCTCCTCTAAGGGCGTTGTCTACATGAACCCCTCATTCTTAGCAGTACCCCTATGGTTGGGATAGACTTTACGAGGGGAACACCAGGTCGCTATCTCTTGAAGAGGATTGGATCACGATGTAGCTGGTCCAGACAGATCAGAAGGTAGTGTACCAGAAGTACAGACGTAGTCATCAGGCCAAGTGGTAACCAGGAGCAACAGTGCAGGACAGAAAGAGGAGGCAGAGGTGAAATTGAACAAGCAATGGGTCAGGGCAGGTGCAGTGAGCTGGATCGGGGTTGCACTCTGACGGGTGTAGGTGATAGTCTATAGTTTTGTTTGTGACGCCAATTGCAGCGTGCGTAGGGTACAATCACAGGGCCCTCCAAGGTGTTATAACTCACACCCCAGGTTAGGAATGCCAGAGTGGTGTAATGTCTCTGTATGGTGGTGATAATGGTGTCAACGGTGTCTCCTACCTGGGTACGGCTGGACTCCTGGATCCTGGCTCACTTGCAATAAATTGAGTGTAGTGCTAGTAGGAGTAATAGAGGGATTTTGCAGCATAAATTGAGATCCAGACCTTGGGTGAAGTTTAAACTTGTCTTTACTGATTGTAACTTTCATTCAAGCAAGATACAGCTTCAGTCTTTGGTCCCAGCAGGTATTGGCAATGGTTGGCAGGAATTTATCTTCTGCTCTCTCATGTACCTGGAGCTTGCAGGGAAGGACGTCTGCTTGTTAGCTCTATACTGTGGCAGGAATTTGGCTTATGCACTCTCTATCTTCTGCTGTATGGGGACTGACTAGCTGAGGAGGAATATCGCTTTTCCTGGGTCTCTGGACTTTTCTCACAGTTATCTTCACAGGGTGTGCTTTCTTCCTGGAACTGGAGTTGTCCGCTTGCTGCATCCAGCCGAGGCTGCAGGGCTCAGGCTGGGGATGGTGATCAATGTCTCAGCCGAAACAAGATCCTGGCTTGGTTCCCTATGCATGGGGACTCCTGAAGACTAACACACAGCCTTCCCCAACAGTGGTGGCTGGCACACTGAATCCAACTTCTTTCTCTTCCCATGCTGCAGGATGTGGGCACAACCCACTCTGCTCACAGAGGGGGAGCTAAACTGGAAAGAACTATTCCAGCTTAGATGTACTAAACTAAACCTAAGTCCTTACCAGAACATTGTTGCCACCTGATGGTGAACATGGAAATTACAGCAATATACACTTAACATGGTTTATAATGCATAGTTGTGAGAATATAATGTAAAATTACATCAGATGACAAGATTAATGCTCTTAAGAGATTGTAGCGGGCTAAAAGAGTTTAGTAACACAACTCTGGGGTGTTACATTCCTCCTTACTTCGAGTTAAGCCACCCTCAGCTTATGCTTAGGAGGGGAGGAACCAGCTCTGGGGTACCCAAATTAAATACAGAGTGCTGCATGTATTACACATAAGACATAGAAAGACAAAACACATAAAAGCTATCCTAGGTTCCTGCCCGCATGAGTAGGGTGTCTTAAATAACAGTTTCCCTCTCTGTATAACCAGTGAACCAGCGGTCTGCACTAAGCAATCACTACTGACTAACTTTGAAGTGTTCTGAGCTCTGTAAACACCAAAGGAAGCATGGGGGTGTCTTTACTCTGTAATCCCACCATTGTGTAATGAAATGCCTGCAAATGGAAGGGTGGCTTTATCCTGTATTCCCTTCCCTGCACCAAAGGCAAAATATAAGGCTTATAGCACGATCACTATGGTGACTATGGGTAGCTAAAAGTGGCTCTAAGGTTTAAGGCGCCATACCTTAGGCAAAGGCTCAGAAGGGGAGGTATTAGCTTCTCCATGCACTTCTGGCAGTCACAGTAGGAGGGTATGATAATCCCATGAAACTCCTGGAAGACACCTCAGGATGGGAGCAATCCTGAACAAATAACAAGCGGGAAGGAGGAATCAAAAACTCCTATAACCATTCCCAAAGCAGCGGGGCTACCCGTGTAGTTACTAGACCAGCCAGGACTTACCATTTGGTCCTACCCTTGGTACCTATGGGTATATAACACCGGGTGTAGGCCATTAGTATTAAGCGTCCATATAGGCAGTCCGTTTAAAGGGGGGAGAGAACAAGAGCTGTAAAGTAAGGCACACAAGAGTAAGTTGCTACATATCTGATTAAGTGCAAAGGTTAAGTGCAATTTCACAATAAGTGCATAAGGTCACATTGCGGCATCTAAAAGCGAATACACACAATGGGCATAATAATACTTAACCACTTCCCATCTGGGCCATTTGCCCCCTTCCTGAGCAGGCCTAATTTTGCAAAACGGACATATCTCACTTTATGTAGTAATAACTTTGGAACGCCTTTACTTATTCAAGTCATTCAGAGATTGTTTTCTAGTGACACATTGTACTTCATGATAGTCATAAATTTGAGTCAATACATTTCACCTTTATTTCTGAAAAAATCCCAAATTTTCCCAAAAATTTATAAAATTCGCAATTTTCTAAATTTCTATTTCTCTGCTTTTAAAACAGAAAGTGATATCTCATAAAATATTTATTACTTAACATTCCCCATATGTCTACTTTATGTTGGCATCATTTTGGAAATGTAATTTTATTTTTTTAGGACGTTCGAAGGATTAGAAGTTTAGAAGCAATTCTTCAAATTTTTAAGAAAATTGCCAAAACCCACTTTTTAAGGACCAGTTCAGGTCTGAAGTCACTTTGTGGGGCCTACATAGTGGATACCCCCATAAATTACCCCATTGTAGAAACTACACCCCTCAAGTTACTTTAAACCGATTTTACTAACTTTGTAAACCCTTTAGGCGTTCCACAAGAATTAAAGGAAAATGGAGATCAAATTTAAAAATTTCACTATTTTGGCAGATTTTCCATTTTAATCCAATTTTTTCTTTAACACATCGATGGTTAACAGCCAAACAAAACTCAATATTTATTACCCAGATTCTGCGGTTTACAGAAACACCCCACATGTGGTCATAAACTGCTGTATGGGCACACGGCAGGGCGCAGAAGAAAATGAACTCCACATGGTTTTTAGATGCCATGTCCCATTTGAAGCCCCCCTGATGCACCCTTGCAGTAAAAAACTCCCAAGAAGTGATCCCATTTTGGAAACTAGGGGATAAGGTGCCAGTTTTATTGGTACTATTTTTGGGTACATATGATTTTTTGATCATTCATTATAACACTTTATGGGGCAAGGTGACCAAAAAATTGGTTGTTTTAGCACAGTTTTTATTTATTTATTTTTAAAGCGTTCACCTGAGGGGTTCAGTCAAGTGACATTTTTATAGAGAAGATTTTTACAGACGTGGTGATACCTAATATGTATACTTTTTCTTATTTATTAAAGTTTTACACAATAATAGCATTTAAAAAAAAATATATATAATGTTTTAATGTGTCCATGTTCTGAGAGCTATAGTTTTTTTTATTTTTTGAGAGATTTTCTTATGTAGGGGCTCAATTTTTGAGGGATGAGGTGACGGTTTTATTCGTACCATTTTGTGGGACATACGCCTTTTTGATCACTTGGTGTTGCACTTTTTGTGATCTAAGGTGACAAAAATTGCTTGTTTTGACACAGTTTTTTTTTTTTTTTCTTTACGGTGTTCACCCGAGGGGTTAGGTCATGTGATATTTTTATAGAGCTGTTTTTTACGGACGCGGCAATACCTAATATGTATACTTTTTTTTATTTATTTCACTTTAACACAATAATAGCATTTTTGAAACCCAAAAAATGATGTTTTAATGTCTCCATGTTCTAAGAGCTATAGTTTTTTTTTTTTTTGAGAGATTTTCTTATGTAGGGGCTCATTTTTTGCGGGATGAGGTGACGGTTTTATTGGTACCATTTTGTGGGACATACGCCTTTTTGATCACTTGGTGTTGTACTTTTTGTGATGTAAGGTGACAAAAATGTCTTTTTTTGACAGTTACTTTTTTATTTTTTTATGGTGTTTATTGGACTAGGTCGATTATGTGATATATTTATAGAGCCGACCCTCACGGACGCGGCAATACCAAATATGTCTATTTTATTTTTTCTATTTTTAACTTTTTTTTTTCACTTCACTTCTTCTTTTTTTTTTCACTTCACTTCTTCTTTTTTTTTTCACTGTTGATTTCTCCTGCTGACATAGTAGCCCCAGTTACAGAGAAATGCCCCCCCCCCAGAGAGGCTCACACAGCTCCTCACACTCCGGTCTCGGAGGTCACATGACTGCCGGGCCGGAACAGGAAGTGCATAGCGCTCGGTGAGCGCTGTGTATGTAGCGATCCAGAAGGCAGGGACACTAGGGCACTTTCCCTGCCTTCTCTCTGGGTTGCCCTGCTGTCACTGACAGCGGGCAACCCGATCAGCAGCTGCACGATTAGCGTGCAGCTGCAGTTTCTGAACGGACGTTCTGGAACGTCCATTCAGAAATAGAGAACCACCTCCCGGACGTTTATAGTCTATGGGCGGATGGGAGGTGGTTAAACGTTAAATATCCTGAAAACATTAGGCAAAATTAGTGCAATAATATCATATAGAGATCACAAAGAGCTTAGGTACACGTTTGAGTCTTTTCTTTGGGTGCAAGCTTTTAACTTTGCAGTAATCATTTTGGTAAACAGTGCAAATACGTTATGCATTTATTAGTGTAATAATATGCTCAAATAAGGCTTGAGTCCTTTTTCTTGAAGTACTTGATGTAGAATCCTCTGGAAACGGGCAAAAGTAAATTGTAATCCACAGGAATAATAGAGTTAATTGTAATCTATTAGGTGGCATAAAATGTCATATAAAACACATAAAAGCAGCATATTAAGAACCATAGTTTCATAAGGCTCTCAAGTAACCTGAAAAAGGAGATAAAACAATGTGAACTTGGATGTAACGGGTTAATGATGATGGGGGAAGTCCTTACTGCACATGACCATCAGGGTGAGGACGAAAGAGGGCAACCTGTAAAGGAAAACATTAAAACAATGCCAACGGGTCCTCACCCGTCAAGACCAGTCCATGACGTGGCTCCCATTAGTCCAGGTGTTGAAGAGAAGGGCACTTAGAGAAGGACTTCCAGGTCCTCCTCGCTGCTAGAGCAACTTTTCAGTTTGTATATATAGAGATGCCTGGAGGTGTATAAACTCCAATTTAAATGTGCCTGATTTCCATCTACAGGCTACATTTAGGTGCACCTGCGAGGCCTGGGCCATATCAGCCAGTCTTGAGTGGGACTCGCAGACTCCTCCCTCCTCCCATTGCTAGCATGGTTACATGCTGGAGGTAACTTGCCCACTGGCTCCTGGTATTGCCCACATGGCCCAGGTAGGTGAGTGTTAGGTCCCGAGCTACTTGAGAAACCTTGGCGCGGTGCTCGGGCTCAGACATGTCCTACACCGTAGGCTAATCTCTTAATATTAAAATCATTTTGAGGGTTTAGTAAGACCGCAGAGTGCACCTGTCTTTGCTATTATTTTGTTATATTGATTATCACATCCACATAATTGCTATCTTGTGAAGGATGTCTATTGTGGTACTTGTGGTTCGCTGCGGGAATCCTCCACTGTATGCATTTTTGCTGAGGATCGTCATTAGCAACTGGGCCGCAAGTGCAGGATTTGCTCCCCTGTATACACTGCGTGCAGAATTATTAGGCAAATTAGTATTTTGACCACATCATCCTCTTTATGCATGTTGTCTTACTCCAAGCTGTATAGGCTCGAAAGCCTACTACCAATTAAGCATATTAGGTGATGTGCATCTCTGTAATGAGAAGGGGTGTGGTCTAATGACATCAACACCCTATATTAGGTGTGCATAATTATTAGGCAACTTCCTTTCCTTTGGTAAAATGGGTCAAAAGAAGGACTTGACAGGCTCAGAAAAGTCAAAAATAGTGAGATATCTTGCAGAGGGATGCAGCACTCTTAAAATTGCAAAGCTTCTGAAGCGTGATCATCGAACAATCAAGCGTTTCATTCAAAATAGTCAACAGGGTCGCAAGAAGCGTGTGGAAAAACCAAGGCGCAAAATAACTGCCCATGAACTGAGAAAAGTCAAGCGTGCAGCTGCCAAGATGCCACTTGCCACCAGTTTGGCCATATTTCAGAGCTGCAACATCACTGGAGTGCCCAAAAGCACAAGGTGTGCAATACTCAGAGACATGGCCAAGGTAAGAAAGGCTGAAAGACGACCACCACTGAACAAGACACACAAGCTGAAACGTCAAGACTGGGCCAAGAAATATCTCAAGACTGATTTTTCTAAGGTTTTATGGACTGATGAAATGAGAGTGAGTCTTGATGGGCCAGATGGATGGGCCCGTGGCTGGATTGGTAAAGGGCAGAGAGCTCCAGTCCGACTCAGACGCCAGCAAGGTGGAGGTGGAGTACTGGTTTGGGCTGGTATTATCAAAGATGAGCTTGTGGGACCTTTTCGGGTTGAGGATGGAGTCAAGCTCAACTCCCAGTCCTACTGCCAGTTTCTGGAAGACACCTTCTTCAAGCAGTAGTACAGGAAGAAGTCTGCATCCTTCAAGAAAAACATGATTTTCATGCAGGACAATGCTCCATCACACGCGTCCAAGTACTCCACAGCGTGGCTGGCAAGAAAGGGTATAAAAGAAGAAAATCTAATGACATGGCCTCCTTGTTCACCTGATCTGAACCCCATTGAGAACCTGTGGTCCATCATCAAATGTGAGATTTACAAGGAGGGAAAACAGTACACCTCTCTGAACAGTGTCTGGGAGGCTGTGGTTGCTGCTGCACGCAATGTTGATGGTGAACAGATCAAAACACTGACAGAATCCATGGATGGCAGGCTTTTGAGTGTCCTTGCAAAGAAAGGTGGCTATATTGGTCACTGATTTGTTTTTGTTTTGTTTTTGAATGTCAGAAATGTATATTTGTGAATGTTGAGATGTTATATTGGTTTCACTGGTAAAAATAAATAATTGAAGTGGGTATATATTTGTTTTTTGTTAAGTTGCCTAATAATTATGCACAGTAATAGTCACCTGCACACACAGATATCCCCCTAAAATAGCTAAAACTAAAAACAAACTAAAAACTACTTCCAAAAATATTCAGCTTTGATATTAATGAGTTTTTTGGGTTCATTGAGAACATGGTTGTTGTTCAATAATAAAATTAATCCTCAAAAATACAACTTGCCTAATAATTCTGCACTCCCTGTATATATGCACAACTGCATGTGGGTTTGAGCACTTCCTGCTTGTTTAATACCACGCCATTCTTTTCAGTTTGTATATATAGAGCTACAGAAGCTCATTAGAGGGCGCTCTTGCCTCTGGTAGCTTAATTTTGCAGCTGTAGTGCTGCGCCACTGCCCTCTTCTGGTGTCCCTTGGAATTGGCTGAGCAGTCAGCCTGGTGAATGCAGCTGTGACATGCTGCAAGCCGGGATCCCTAGCCGATGCAGAGGTGGGTAAAACCTCCAGCTGAAGGGGTTCTAGAAGGCAAACTGAGGGTGACTGGGACAGTTTTCAGGGCAGGGCATATGGCTGTACCCTGGGATTGAAGGTGAGAACTGAATTATTGATCTGGCCCACCTGTAAGGTTGGTGGTGCAGCCAGGTCAGGGATGAGGGGTTCAGGTTCTGGCTGAGGCTGTTCTTTGAACCGCAACCTGCCATCTTGGGTCTCTTGAAGGCAACTAACTCTCCCTGCAGAGCCTGTTTGGCCAGCATGGTTACACCATCAGCAAACGGGCCTTGGATGGAGCGCATAGGGGTATACTCCACTTGATCCCCTGCGTACAGGTTGTGGCCTGTGATAAGTAGTGGCACTTGACAGAGTGACGGCCCACAAATACCTCTTCCCAACTGTAACTGTCTTATAAGAATCCAACTCCTCTCTCCACTGCAAACCAGAGTACTGTCCCAGTGCGCCTGATGAGCTTTGGGTCACCGGGCCGGAGGTCATCTAGAACCTGCTTGACCCATTCCTCTATGGCTGACTTGTATTCCCAGGCTGTCTGGGCGTGAGCGGTGATTTCCAATGGGACTTCAGGATTTAGGCGTCCCACTCTGGAGGTATTGGTTATGAGCGTCCGCCTCCGCCGCACCAGCATGTGTGTGTGGCGGAGCTGCCTTGGGCCTACCAGGGGTATCAGAGTCCTCTGGGAATGATGCAGGGGCAGCTTCGGACCGGGCCTGGGCCTCGGGGAGTGCGACTGCTCCTATCTGATGTCACGGCCGGGCGGCCGGTACCGGTGCCTCCTGGTGGTCATCTGGGGCTTCAGGTGCCGTCAGCGGTGCAGACTGGTCCAAGGCCTGGGCGACTTGGTCAGCAGCATCTTCTGCGGGAGCAGGCTTGGCGTCGGTGGCCATCTTGGGGGATGTCTGATCTGTGTGCTCGGCCGTCGCGGAGGCATCCACAGCCACCCGGGTCTGGACTGTAGTTGCGATGTCCTCTTCCGCGGGAGCGGGTTTGAAAACGGCAGCCATCTTGATTTGGTCGTCGGCAGCTGTCTCTCCACCAGTCGCGGCATGCGCAGGCTCCGGGGACAGTTCGAACGTGCAGGGGCCAGCTCTCTTCACGAGCTGGGAGACCCGGATCTCTGGTAAGGTAGTCTCGTACACTAGCTCTCAGTGTATCGGCATCTGGTCCCACTTAGGTGATGGGAGCACCATCCTTCCTGCATCTCCTCTCTCACTTGGTACAGGGAATGATGGTGGAGCCCAGATGGAGGAGTCTTCCCTCCCTTGGCTCACATTGCAAAGTTCTTGGTGGGCAGGCTTGAGAGTTCCCGCTTCTAGGCTGGCGTATTCAGCATTTTCGCGCTCTTGAGACGGCATTCTTGAGTTTTCCCACTTCTGAAGGACATGAAGAAACGGTGCCATTATGCAAATATGGCAAATTAACCCTTTGAGTGCTGGTGCGCACTGTGCTTTCTGGCACAGAAATAAAGGCAGCAAAGTAAATTTTTCGGGATTTTGGCACAATCCTCAGATTTTGCAGTACTGTTAAACATGCAATCCGATCCTGTTGGCACACAATTCGATCCGATTCTGTTGGCACACAGTTGGATCCGATTCTGTTGGCAGAAATAGGCACACACACATTCTTTACTGGGGATTGCCGTTAGCAACGGATCACATGTGGAGGAATTGTTCCCCCAGTTATTATAAACACGCTACAGTGTTTAGGGTTTTTGAGCATTTCCTCCCATTTAGGCCACTTAATTTTTGTGATTTTTCTTTATATGTATGGAATGTGCCATTGTGCAATGCTGGTAACATTCTAGTGCTCCTGGTAGCCTGATGGTCTGTTATATGTGGGGCTTGCAGCCTTATCTCTTCTTTCACTGCATGAGTGATCTCACTATGGAGGTATGTGGGAGCTTGGCTGTGAGTTTGATCATAGCACCTTTCAGACCGTGTTCACACACCATAGGTAGTCTAGTGGTAGGACCCATGCCACACTGAAATACCTTGACGGTGGTGCAAAAGGGCTCCGTTGTGTTCCTGACTGGAATACATTAGCTAAAGTCTCAGTTTTTAACATCAACCTGAGGGATTAGCCAGTATTGTCAGTTGTATATCATTGTGGTGCACCAAGTGGCGTTGCAAGGGGGGGGGTGTAGCGGGTGCGGGTCGCATCGGGTGACACCAGTGATGGGGTGACACCAGTGACTCTGATGGCGGCAGCGGCAGGGCACAGGGAGATGAGCGCTTCCATTGTGGAAGCGCTCATCTCCATAGTCCTCTGTATCGACGTCATTGCGCCGCCATAAAGCCACACAGCGCGGGGCACAGGCCGGAAGAGGCCTGCATCGCTGACATGGAGGTAAGTAAGTGTTTTTTTTTTATATGTACAATACTTTAAAGTTTTACTGGCACATGATGGGATGGCTCTTGTTACTGGCACATGATGGAGGGGCTCTTGTTACTGGCACATGATGGGGGGCTCTTGTTACTGGCACATGATGGGGGGCTCTTGTTACTGGCACATGATGGGGGGCTCTTGTTACTGGCACATGATGGGGGGTGCTCTTATTACTGGCACATGATGGGGGGTGCTCTTATTACTGGCACATGACGGGGGGTGCTCTTATTACTGGCACATGATGGGGGGTGCTCTTGTTACTGGCACATGATGGGGGGTGCTCTTGTTACTGGCACATGTTTGGGGGGCTCTTGTTACTGGCACGTGATCGGGGAGCATCTATGGGGGCACATTTTACTGGCACATTATTGGGGGCATCTATGGGGGCACTTATTACTGGCACATTATTGGGGGCACTTATTACTGGCACATTATTGGTGGGCAGTATAGGGGCATCTATTGAAGCCACAAAGAAGGGGTATTTTATATGGGGGGCTCTGTACAGTAGCATTTTATACTGGGACACATTATGGTGTGTACAATGGGGAAGGGGGGGAGAGGAGTACTATGGGGTCTTCTACGGGGGCACTAAGAAGGGGTATTTTATACTTGCAAATTATGGGGGACACTGAGGGCATCTACTGGGTCACTATATAGGGGTATTTTATAATGGCACATTATGAGATCACTATGGGGACATTAGCTCAACTGGGGGCATTACAAGAGGGTATTTTTTGCACTGTCACATTATAAGGAGAATTATTTCTACTGGGGGGGGGAGTATTACGGTGGGCTTTATTACTCCCCCATGGTATGACCCCCTAGTAGCAGCACCAGCCTCTCCCTGCTCTGCTATCCCTCTGCCCCTTCTCCAAATACTTATTATGAAATCTTTCTCATTACGATAAAACACAACATCAGCTCCACAGAGCCCCCCAGCCAAGTGTTGAAGTGGTGTCTGAGATCCCCAAGGGCCAAGCCAAGTAACTGTAAGTTTTCATGTGAAATATGTTTATGTTATACACATATAGCCTACACTGTGCCACACAATATACAGTATACCGCTACACTGTGTAGTCTGTTCTATAAGCACCATTGTTTTGTGGCGGCGGACAGAAAATAATCTGGAAGTGCCCCTCCCGAGACCAGGCTCTGGATCCGCCACTGCCCGGTAAGTGATTTGACTGCTAGACCCCCCCTCCCCCGTCGGCGATATGGGGGGGTGGGGGGTTTTCTGCTGAGCTAACGGATGCCCCCTTCAGCAGTACCACCCCCATAGCCCCCATATATGTCTAAAAAATTATTGTTTCGGGGGGTCAGGGTGCTTGGGGGGTGACACCATTTTCTACCGCACTGGGTGACACCAGCCCTAGCAACGCCACTGCATAGCACTGCCTCCACAGCAGTCAGGCAGACCTTGGCTCCGCCCCCTTCCTCTCTCTCTCTCACCAAGGCCCTGCCCTGTAAATGTGATGGACTCCTCTAGCCTGCTCCTGTGGTTTACTGGTGAGTTCAGAATGTCACCCTCTAATGACCTGACATATGTGCTGCCGGCCCCTCTCTCTGTGCTGCAATAAATGACCAGGGCTGCTAGTTGGCAGACATAACCTGATAGGTAAAGCTGGACAGTCCAGACTCTGGACTAACAGTAGGGGAGATAGCCTAGAGCAGTGGTGGCGAACCTATGGCACAGGTGCCAGAGGCGGCACTCAGAGCCCTCTCTGTGGGCACCCGCACGCCTGAAAAAGTCTATGGTGTACCGATATGCCTTAGACTTTTCCTGCCATTTATCAGCGCAGGGCGCACTATGAACAGCACAGGCAGCGAATTGAATGCAGGCAGGCTATTATAGCTAAATGATAAAGTACACGGAAGATATACTATATTGGACTGTAGTCAGGGGCAGATTAAGTGCATGATAGGCCCGAGGCTGCGGTGCTTCATGGGCGCCACACAGTCTCTTCTTAGGCCATATGACATCTTCAGACTAAAAAAAAATACCCCAAATTGGGTCCTAAACTGAAAAATTTGGTCACCAAATTTAAAATACATATAATTGTAATAAAAAAGACATGGAGGAGAATACAGCACCACATACCTCTTACATCCAGGGACATCTCCTGTCATGTAGACCTTCTCTTTCCTCTTCTCCTCCATTTGACCCAGACCACCATGGCAAATTCTTTCAGCCACATCTCGTCTCTACAGTTTATAATACAGACACATTTGATTTCTCAATTTTTCTATCAACCTCCCCATCCTGGTGTCCCCACAGCGTCATCCTGCCACCCCCAATACTGTGCCCGTTGTGCTTCCCAATGTCCCAGGTACTATACTGCTGAAAAAATAGTGACCCTAATAGACATAATTGGGGTAATTTATCAAACTGGTGTAAAGTAGAACTGGATTTCGAAAAGAGCTGTCAAATATGAAAGGTGGAATCTGATTGGCTGCTATGGGCAACTAAGCTAGTACTACTTTACACCAGTTTGATAAATTACCCCAAATGTTCCTATAGTGTCCACAGCAGCTATAATGTCTCCTAGAGACCCCAGTAATAATAATAACACCCTATATTGTGCTCCAGGTAATAATCCCTGTATAGTGTCCCCAGAAATAATAGAATTGCCCCTACAGTGCCTCCCCAATAGCAACACCCCCATATAGTAATTTCCACCACACTGCCCCCACATAGTAATCCCCCCATAGTAATTTGCCCCCACACAGTAATTTCCCCCAAACTGCCCCATATAGTAGTTTGCCCCCATACAGTAATTTGCCCTACACTGCCCCCACATAGTAATTTCCACCACACTGCCCCCACATAGTAATTTGCCCACACTGTTCCCACATAGCAATTTCCCCACACTGCCCCCACACAATAGTTTTCCCCACATAGTAATTTGCCCCCACATAGCAATTTCCCCACACTGTCCCCACATAGAAATTACCCCACACTGTCCCCACATGGCAATTGTCCCCACACTGCCCCCACACAATAGTTTCCCCCACACTGCCCCCACATAGTAATTTGCCCCCACACTGCCCCCACATAGCAATTTGCCCCCACACTGCCCCCACATAGCAATTTGTCCCCACATAGTAATTTGCCCCCACATAGCAATTTCCCCACACTGTCCCCACATAGAAATTACCCCACACTGTCCCCACATGGCAATTGTCCCCACACTGCCCCCACACAATAGTTTCCCCCACACTGCCCCCACATAGTAATTTGCCCCCACACCGCCCCCACATAGCAATTTGCCCCCACACTGCCCTCACATAGCAATTTGCCCCCACACTGCCCTCACATAGCAATTTGCCCCCACACAGCCCCCACATAGCAATTTGCCCCCACACAGCCCCCACATAGCAATTTGCCCCCACATAGCAATTTTCCCCCACACTGCCCCCACATAGCAATTTGCCCCCACAATGCCCCCACATAGCAATTTGCCCCCACACTGCCCTCACATAGCAATTTGCCCCCACACTGCCCCCACATAGCAATTTGCCCCCACACAGCCCCCACATAGAAATTTGCCCCCACACCGCCCCCACATAGCAATTTGCCCCCACACTGCCCCCACATAGCAATTTGCCCCCACACAGCCCCCACATAGCAATTTGCCCCCACACAGCCCCCACATAGCAATTTTCCCCCACACCACCCCCACATAGCAATTTGCCCCCACACCGCCCCCACATAGCAATTTGCCCCCACACTGCCCCCACATAGCAATTTGCCCCCACACTGCCCCCACATAGCAATTTGCCCCCACAATGCCCCCACATAGCAATTTGCCCCCACACTGCCCTCACATAGCAATTTTCCCCCACACTGCCCCCACATAGCAATTTGCCCCCACACAGCCCCCACATAGCAATTTGCCCCCACACTGCCCTCACATAGCAATTTGCCCCCACACTGCCCTCACATAGCAATTTGCCCCCACACAGCCCCCACATAGCAATTTTCCCCCACACTGCCCCCACATAGCATTTTGCCCCCACACTGCCCTCACATAGCATTTTGCCCCCACACTGCCCTCACATAGCAATTTGCCCCCACACTGCCCTCACATAGCAATTTGCCCCCACACTGCCCTCACATAGCAATTTGCCCCCACACTGCCCCCACATAGCAATTTGCCCCCACACAGCCCCCACATAGCAATTTGCCCCCACACTGCCCTCACATAGCAATTTGCCCCCACACTGCCCCCACATAGTAATTAGCCCCCACATAGTATTCCCTCCCATAATAATTTGGCCCCATACAGCCCCCACATTCCCCCCCAATGTACTCGATTTAACTTCCCTAATATGTCCTCCTGTGTGTAGCCCCCCCCCCCAAAGTAGGCACATGAAATAAAAAAATAAAAAATGAACAAAAAAATTAAAAGATAAATACTCACCTACTGTATGTCCAGGGCCAGGCGCTTGCTCGCAGAGAAAGGCGGGATGAGTCAGGCATGTCACAGTGCTGTGTCCCAGCACAGGCGTGCGATGACGTCATCACGCACGCCTGCGCCGGGATTTCTCTACCGCATAGGCCTCAGGCCTTCAAGGCCTGAAGCCTATGGCGGTGATCGCAGACGGGACAGGGAGCTATACGCTCCCATGCCCCGCAGCTGTATGTGGGCATTCGGGTCAGCGTTGGGCCCCCCAGCGGTGCTGGGCCCGGGGCTGCCGGCCCGAACGTCCCTATTGTAATCCGCAACTGACTGTAGTATTCAGATTAAATTGCCGTGGTGGCACTTTGCAGTAAATAAGTGGTTTTTGAGTTGCAGTTCGGGCACTCGGTCTCTAAAAGGTTCGCAATCACTGGCCTAGAGCATATACAGGACCCCCCTTCCCCCCACCGTAGCTGTTCCCTATCCCCTTTCTGTCTATCTAAAATTATGGAAGAAAGGCAGCATTCTGACTTCAGTGAGATAAGTGGATTCCTTTATTCACCCAACACTCAATACCATTGACTGTTTGGGTGAATAAAGAAATCCACTTTTTTTTCACTTTTACTTGCATTTTCATATTTCTTTCTATTCGTTATTTACTTTTTTTCTTTGAATGCAGAGAACACATACTGTATCTCCATGTTCCTGCTGTCTCTATATACAGAGCACTGGTAATAGTGATTCTTTTTAGGTGTTTTCTGATTATTTAAGAGAGTTAAGCAAGTCTCCTGGGCACACTTGCTAAGGAAAGCACACTTAGGCCTCATGCACACAAATGTGCCGGCCGTTCCCTGCGTTGGTGGCCGCAATTTGCAGTCCCCAATGCACGGGCACCGTCCATGCGGTTTCCGCAGATGGATCCAGACCCATTCAACTTGAATGGGTCCGTGATCCGTCCTCACCGCAAAAGAATAAAACATGTTCTATTTTTTTTGCGTTGTGGAGGCACAGAGAGAAACCCTACGGAAGTTCTCTGTAGTGCTTCCATGGGGTTCTATGGCTCAGTTCCGCACTGCTCCTTCTGGATTGCAGAGCCATTCAAGTGAATGGGTTCGCATCCGTGATATGGTGAGCACACAGCCGGTGCCTGTATATTGCAGACGAGCAACGGCCGTCTGCATGAGCCCTTAGGCTGAGTTCACACTTCAGTTATTTCCATCAGTTATTGTGCGCCAAAAAAGATGCAGGTCAAAAACACAGAACAGGAGGAAATCTTTCCATTTAACCTTATCTCTGAGTAGCCTTCACTACTGGTTTAGTCTCACAATAAATGTGACTGTTGATACAGTACTTCAGAATTTGGGGCCCCACTTTGAATTTCGCCCAGGGCCACATTTTGTCTAAAACCTGCCCTGGTCCCAAGGACTGGAGTGGGTCAGTGTGCTATCAGCAATAAATGCAGATGGCACATGGGTGAAGTCTAAGGCCTCTTTCATACATCCCTGTCTGTGGAGCTGTCCGCGACAAGACGGCCAGCGTTACATCTGTGAAGAGCCTGTTGTTGGTTCGTGTCCCTGTGTTTTTGCTGTCCATGTGTCATCCATATTCCATATGCACTGCTAGACTCAAAAAGATTTCCAGAGCATCTCCAACCAATGGTCATCGAAAACAACCGACAGAACACAGATGCCATCCATATTCTGGCAATAGTTTTCATAGACCCATCTGCATCATGGACTAAAGTAGTGCATGTCTCTTTTGTTTTTTTCACTTATGCCAAAATCTCAGACTCTTCTTCTGCCATTCAAGATAGCCGCAACGCTTCTCAGACTGCCTGATACATACTGTACATCTGGTAGCCCAATACACGTCCTGCTGCTCTTGAATTTGCCAATGTTGCTCATGTGAACAATTCTAACCTGCTTTTCACTCCACTTTTAAAGTAGCGAGGCTCACCAAACATTGCATCATTTATGTCGCATCAGTTGACCGAATATATGTATGTATGGAACCAAATATGCAATAAATGTCGAACGCAGGTAAAATTGTGTCATATAGGACTTGCTAAATGCCCCCCTCTGTTTTTTTCAGTTGTTTGTTCCAAGTATCTGAATATTGAGGTCTGAATCCTAGTTTTCTATGTTAAATAAAAATAGTTTGTATAAAATGCGAAAAGAGGAATAAATTGTACTAGAGATTTTGAAAGCTACAAATCATGGGCACAGCTGTCCAGTTTACGAATAAATGGATGTACTGTTTAACAAATGGTTGTTTAGAGGTCGCTTAGCCCAACCTGGCACTTAACTGCTTCAGTTGTTTATCAGGTACCTACCTTGTCAACTGTGATTATAAAAATAAAACAGGTTAGTGGTTCTCACACCAGAATGTCTTTGCAGGCTACATCAAGAGTGGTCCTAATTGCATTTTTAGTACATTCCTTTTTACAATTATGTAACAAAGTACTGCTTTTAAGGGAAAAACAGGCGCTTTTGTTGTCACTAACACTGAGAGTGTCAGACATTTGAGCAGCAAGAAATTGCATTAACGACTTATTATTTTAACACTGAGGGAAAAAAAGTTTTCACTATGTCAAAAGGACCTTTACAGCAATTACCTGGGTTAAAAGAAGCACATACACAAAGAAAATGGATGGGGTGTGAGGAAGGTGAATGAATTACCGGAAAAGTTTGTTTTGTTGATTTGATTTTTTTAATTTGCATTAGTATTAGTGTGTGTATATATATATAAACCTAAAGAATTATTAGGAACACCTGTTCTATTTCTCATTAATGCAATTATCTAGTCAACCAATCACATGGCAGTTGCTTCAATGCATTTAGGGGTGTGGTCCTGGTCAAGACAATCTCCTGAACTCCAAAATGAATGTCAGAATGGGAAAAAAAGGTGATTTAAGCAATTTTGAGCGTGGCATGGTTGTTGGTGCCAGACGGGCCGGTCTGAGTATTTCACAATCTGCTCAGTTACTGGGATTTTCACGCACAACCATTTCTAGGGTTTACAAAGAATGGTGTGAAAAGGGAAAAACATCCAGTATGCGGCAGTCCTGTGGGCAAAAATGCCTTGTGGATGCTAGAGGTCAGAGGAGAATGGGCCGACTGATTTAAGCTGATAGAAGAGCAACGTTGACTGAAATAACCACTCGTTACAACCGAGGTATGCAGCAAAGCATTTGTGAAGCCACAACACGCACAACCTTGAGGCGGATGGGCTACAACAGCAGAAGACCCCACCGGGTACCACTCATCTCCACTACAAATAGGAAAAAGAGGCTACAATATGCACGAGCTCACCAAAATTGGACTGTTGAAGACAAATTTTGCCTGGTCTGATGAGTCTCGATTTCTGTTGAGACATTCAAATGGTAGAGTCCGAATTTGGCGTAAACAGAATGAGAACATGTATCCATCCTCTGATGGCTACTTCCAGCAGGATAATGCACCATGTCACAAAGCTCAAATCATTTCAAATTGGTTTCTTGAACATGACAAGGAGTTCACTGTACTAAAATGGCCCCCACAGTCACCAGATCTCAACCCAATAGAGCATCTTTGGGATGTGGTGGAACGGGAGCTTCGTGCCCTGGATGTGCATCCCTCAAATCTCCATCAACTGCAAGATGCTATCCTATCAATATGGGCCAACATTTCTAAAGAATGCTATCAGCACCTTGTTGAATCAATGCCACGTAGAATTAAGGCAGTTCTGAAGGCAAAAGGGGGTCCAACACCGTATTAGTATGGTGTTCCTAATAATTCTTTAGGAGAGTGTATATATATATCTTATATGCCTTAGTGTTGTCCTGTGTCGTGTTGTCCTGTAGTTGGGTGACCGCGTGACAAGCTAAGGCATTACCAGTTTCCTTAAAGGGGTTCTCTGGGCAAATATTTATCAGCTATCCTCAGGATAGGTCATCAATATGAGATCGGCGAGCGTCCAACACCCCTGCCGATCAGCTGTATGAAGGGAAGGCATGCGCTGTGTGCATGTCTGCACGTGCGTCCCCCGTTCTCTTTCTTCCCGCTGCTGCTTTGCCATAGACATAAGGACAAAAAGGAATATTTTTCCTGTTTTTGTTTTAATTAAAGTAAAAAGGTAAATAAATAAAACTCTGACAGTGCAGTGTGTTTTTAGACAGTCTATTTGTTACCGTCTGCTACCACTTGTTTACCCTTAGTTATATATACTGCTCTCCCATCAACAAACACAACTATTAGAGATAGCAAGATATCAGTATAATAGATTACCCAAAATTCTAAATATCATGCTGGAGTGGCAATCCATTCATAAATGGATAAGGTTATTACAGGAAATATGATTTGTTATTAGGTACTATAGTACCCGGCGGTACTTATGACAAAGAAACGTGGTCCTACCGTTCAGATGTCGTCTGGTTCCAGGATGCAGCTGTTGTCCAGGGAAGCAGAGATAAACTTCCTTATAAGGTTAAAGATGCTGCAATGTAACGTTGGATGGAGAAATAAGTCCCTATTGTGGTCCTATGGTATGGATCATAGGCTAGGCCTAACAGCTTTAAATGAGGGCAGCCTAACCACAGGGCACTTGTCCTTAAAAGGGCGACCCTGTCTGGAACCTTTCCCTAAAGTACTGGCCCTGGTTAAGCCCTATCCTGTTCCCTACAGGCACGTTTTATTTTCATTAAAGAAAAATCATCAGGGGAAATAAACAGGACAAAAGGCAAAAAATATGCTGGCAAGAGAATGGTATAGTCAAAAATACATAAGACCCAATAACCTCATCCTCACCAGGTATGAACAGGTTCAAGATAAATTAACCTATTCTGAGAATTCTGAGATGCTTCAGG
Source organism: Bufo bufo (assembly GCF_905171765.1). Taxonomy (NCBI): domain Eukaryota; kingdom Metazoa; phylum Chordata; class Amphibia; order Anura; family Bufonidae; genus Bufo; species Bufo bufo. Next base: position 91,686,114 of record NC_053389.1, on the reverse strand, counting down.
TGCAGTGGCTGTGTTGTAAAAAAAGGGGGTCAGTCAGCACATCCCATAGCACCGCATTATTGCAAATGCTATACCAGCAAGTTAGAGATATTTGGCAAATCATTTTGTACAAAATTATCTGAGCCCGTCTGCCGAACGTCAAGGCAATCTCTAGTTAGACGGGTTCCTAACACTATATACCTGTTATGTGCCATGGCGGCTAACATACAATTCAGAAGGTGTAGGTTCCACTCACATGCTGGGCTCACCTGAATTTTTGTCATTTTCGGTGCCAAAATGGCCTCCATTGAATCCAGGGAAGACATGAACCAGCATGCACGCTGGGCCCACTCCACACCACCCCCGGCGCCACATGGTCACCAAGGACTGCAATGAGAGTCCACACACACTATCTCTCTCCTGGTGCCAGTGGCTGTGTTGCCTGTAGTACTATAAGACCAAGCAAAACCTTCTATAGTACCAACTTACGACGCACTTTCCGTATCAGGGACTTTATCACCTGTCGCACTCGCGGTGTAATCTATAAAATTATGTGTGAATGCCAAAGTGAGTATGTTGGCAAAACCCAACATGAACTGCGCAGACGTGTGGGTGAGCATCTGGGGGACATCGCCAACAAAAGAGATACGGCAGTGTCTAGACACGTGCATGAGTTTCATCAAGGAGACCCCCAGGTGTATTCACGTAACAGGCATTGAGGTGGTTAAACCACCCACCAGAGGAGGTGACTGGTATCAAACATTATTGCAACATGAAGCACGTTGGGTTTTCCTGTTACGCACGGTCTCTCCTTCAGGAGCCCATCCGCCTCAAGGTTGTGCGTGTTATGGCTTCACAAATGCTTTGCTGCATAGCTCGGTTGTAACGAGTGGTTATTTCAGTCAACGTTGCTCTTCTATCAGCTTGAATCAGTCGGCCCATTCTCCTCTGACCTCTAGCATCCACAAGGCATTTTTGCCCACAGGACTGCCGCATACTGGATGTTTTTCCCTTAACACACCATTCTTTGTAAACCCTAGAAATGGTTGTGCGTGAAAATCCCAGTAACTGAGCAGATTGTGAAATACTCAGACCGGCCCGTCTGGCACCAACAACCTTGCCACGCTCAAAATTGCTTAAATCACCTTTCTTTCCCATTCTGACATTCAGTTTGGAGTTCAGGAGATTGTCTTCACCAGGACCACCCCCCTAACTGCATTGAAGCAACTGCCATGTAATTGGTTGACTAGATAATTGCATTAATGAGAAATAGAACAGGTGTTCCTAATAATTCTTTAGGTGAGTGTATGTCAAAAAAATTATTGCTTTGGGGGGTCGGGTGCTGGGGGGGAGGGGGTGACACCATTTTCTACCGCACTGGGTGACACCAGCCCTAGCAACGCCACTGCATAGCACTGCCTCCACAGCAGTCAGGCAGACCTTGGCCCCGCCCCCTTCCTCTCTCTCTCTCTCACCAAGGCCCTGCCCTGTAAATGTGATGGACTCCTCTAGCCTGCTCCTGTGGTTTACTGGTGAGTTCAGAATGTTACCCTCTAATGACCTGACATATGTGCTGCGGGCCCCTCTCTCTGTGCTGCAATAAATGACCAGGGCTGCTAGTTGGCAGACATAACCTGATAGGTAAAGCTGGACAGTCTAGGCTCTGGACTAACAGTAGGGGAGATAGCCTAGAGCATATACAGGACCCCCCTTCCCCCCACCGTAGCTGTTCCCTATCCCCTTTCTATCTAAAATTATGGAAGAAAGGCAGCATTCTGACTTCAGTGAGATAAGTGGATTCCTTTATTCACCCAACAGTCAATGCCATTATTTACTTTTTTACTTTGAATGCAGAGAACACATACTGTATCTCTATGTTCCTGCTGTCTCTATATACAGAGCACTGGTAATAGTGATTCTTTTTAGGTGTTTTCTGATTATTTAAGAGAGTTAAGCAAGTCTCCTGGGCACACTTGCTAAGGAAAGCACACTTAGGCCTCATGCACACAAATGTGCCGGCCGTTCCCTGCGTTGGTGGCCGCAATTTGCAGTCCCCAATGCACGGGCACCGTCCATGCGGTTTCCGCAGATGGATCCAGACCCATTCAACTTGAATGGGTCCGTGATCCGTCCTCACCGCAAAAGAATAAAACATGTTCTATTTTTTTTTGCGTTGTGGAGGCACAGAGAGAAACCCTACGGAAGTTCTCTGTAGTGCTTCCATGGGGTTCTATGGCTCAGTTCCGCACTGCTCCTTCTGGATTGCAGACCCATTCAAGTGAATGGGTTCGCATCCGTGATATGGTGAGCACACAGCCGGTGCCTGTATATTGCAGACGAGCAACGGCCGTCTGCATGAGCCCTTAGGCTGAGTTCACACTTCAGTTATTTGCATCAGTTATTGTGTGCCAAAAAAGATGCAGGTCAAAAACACAGAACAGGAGGAAATCTTTCCATTTAACCTTATCTCTGAGTAGCCTTCACTACTGGTTTAGTCTCACAATAAATGTGACTGTTGATACAGTACTTCAGAATTTGGGGCCCCACTTTGAATTTCGCCCAGGGCCACATTTTGTCTAAAACCTGCCCTGGTCCCAAGGACTGGAGTGGGTCAGTGTGCTATCAGCAATAAATGCAGATGGCACATGGGTGAAGTCTAAGGCCTCTTTCATACATCCCTGTCTGTGGAGCTGTCCGCGACAAGACGGCCAGCGTTACATCTGTGAAGAGCCTGTTGTTGGTTCGTGTCCCTGTGTTTTTGCTGTCCATGTGTCATCCATATTCCATATGCACTGCTAGACTCAAAAAGATTTCCAGAGCATCTCCAACCAATGGTCATCGAAAACAACCGACAGAACACAGATGCCATCCATATTCTGGCAATAGTTTTCATAGACCCATCTGCATCATGGACTAAAGTAGTGCATGTCTCTTGTTTTTTTCACTTATGCCAAAATCTCAGACTCTTCTTCTGCCATTCAAGATAGCCGCAACGCTTCTCAGACTGCCTGATACATACTGTACATCTGGTAGCCCAATACACGTCCTGCTGCTCTTGAATTTGCCAATGTTGCTCATGTGAACAATTCTAACCTGCTTTTCACTCCACTTTTAAAGTAGCGAGGCTCACCAAACATTGCATCATTTATGTCGCATCAGTTGACCGAATATATGTATGTATGGAACCAAATATGCAATAAATGTCGAACGCAGGTAGCATTGTGTCATATAGGACTTGCTAAATGCCCCCCTCTGTTTTTTTCAGTTATTTGTTCCAAGTATCTGAATATTGAGGTCTGAATCCTAGTTTTCTATGTTAAATAAAAATAGTTTGTATAAAATGCGAAAAGAGGAATAAATTGTACTAGAAATTTTGAAAGCTACAAATCATGGGCACAGCTGTCCAGTTTACGAATAAATGGATGTACTGTTTAACAAATGGTTGTTTAGAGGTCGCTTAGCCCAACCTGGCACTTAACTGCTTCAGTTGTTTATAAGGTACCTACCTTGTCAACTATGATTATAAAAATGAAACAGGTTAATGGTTCTCACACCAGAATGTCTTTGCAGGCTACATCAAGAGTGGTCCTAATTGCATTTTTAGTACATTCCTTTTTACAATTATGTAACAAAGTACTGCTTTTAAGGGAAAAACAGGCGCTTTTGTTGTCACTAACGCTGAGAGTGTCAGACATTTGAGCAGCAAGAAATTGCATTAACGGCTTATTATTTTAACACTGAGGGGGAAAAAAGTTTTCACTATGTCAAAAGGACCTTTACAGCATTTACCTGGGTTAAAAGAAGCACATACACAAAGAAAATGGATGGGGTGTGAGGAAGGTGAATGAATTACGGGAAAAGTTTGTTTTGTTGATTTGATTTTTTTTAATTTGCATTAGTATTAGTGTGTGTATATATATATAAACCTAAAGAATTATTAGGAACACCTGTTCTATTTCTCATTAATGCAATTATCTAGTCAACCAATCACATGGCAGTTGCTTCAATGCATTTAGGGGGGTGGTCCTGGTCAAGACAATCTCCTGAACTCCAAACTGAATGTCAGAATAGGAAAAAAAGGTGATTTAAGCAACTTTGAACGTGGCATGGTTGTTGGTGCCAGACGGGCCGGTCTGAGTATTTCACAATCTGCTCAGTTACTGGGATTTTCACGCACAACCATTTCTAGGGTTTACAAAGAAGGGTGTGAAAAGGGAAAAACATCCAGTATGCGGCAGTCCTGTGGGCAAAAATGCCTTGTGGATGCTAGAGGTCAGAGGAGAACGGGCTGACTGATTCAAGCTGATAGAAGAGCAACGTTGACTGAAATAACCACTCGTTACAACCGAGGTATGCAGCAAAGCATTTGTGAAGCCACAACACGCACAACCTTGAGGCGGATGGGCTACAACAGCAGAAGACCCCACCGGGTACCACTCATCTCCACTACAAATAGGAAAAAGAGGCTACAATTTGCACAAGCTCACCAAAATTGGACTGTTGAAGACTGGAAAAATGTTGCCTGGTATGATGAGTCTCGATTTCTGTTGAGACATTCAAATGGTAGAGTCCGAATTTGGCGTAAACAGAATGAGAACATGTATCCATCCTCTGATGGCTACTTCCAGCAGGATAATGCACCATGTCACAAAGCTCGAATCATTTCAAATTGGTTTCTTGAACATGACAATGAGTTCACTGTACTAAAATGGCCCCCACAGTCACCAGATCTCAACCCAATAGAGCATCTTTGGGATGTGTTGGAACGGGAGCTTCGTGCCCTGGATGTGCATCCCTCAAATCTCCCTCAACTGCAAGATGCTATCCTATCAATATGGGCCAACATTTCTAAAGAATGCTATCAGCACCTTGTTGAATCAATGCCACGTAGAATTAAGGCAGTTCTGAAGGCAAAAGGGGGTCCAACACCGTTTTAGTATGGTGTTCCTAATAATTCTTTAGGTGAGTGTATATATATCTTATATGCCTTAGTGTTGTCCTGTGTCGTGTTGTCCTGTAGTTGGATGACTTCGTGACAAGCTAAGGCATTACCAGCTTCCTTAAAGGGGTTCTCTGGGCAAATATTTATCAGCTATCCTCAGGATAGGTCATCAATATCAGATCGGCGAGCAGCCGACACCCCTGCCGATCAGCTGTATGAAGGGAAGGCATGCGCAGTGTGCATGTCTGCACGTGCGTCCCCCGTTCTCTTTCTTCCCGCTGCTGCTTTGCCATAGACATGAGGACAAAAAGGATTTTTTTTCCTGTTTTTGTTTTAATTAAAGTAAAAAGGTAAATAAATAAAACTCTGACAGTGCAGTGTGTTTTTAGACAGTCTGTTTGTTACCGTCTGCTACCACTTGTTTACCCTTAGTTATATATACTGCTCTCCCATCAACAAACACAACTATTAGAGATAGCAAGATATCAGTATAATAGATTACCAAAAATTCTAAATATCATGCTGGAGTGGCAATCCATTCATAAATGGATAAGGTTATTACAGGAAATATGATTTGTTGGTAGGTACTATAGTACCCGGCGGTACTTATGAAAAAGTAACCGTGGTCCTACTGTTCAGATGTCGTCTGGTTCCAGGATGCAGCTGTTGTCCAGGGAAGCAGAGATAAACTTCCTTATAAGGTTAAAGATGCTGCAATGAAACGTTGGGTGGAGAAATAAGTCCCTATTGTGGTCCTATGGTATGGATTATAGGCTAGGCCTAACAGCTTTAAATGAGGGCAGCCTAACCACAGGGCACTCGTCCTTAAAAGGGCGACCCTGTCTGGAACCATCAGGGAAAATGACTTACCTGCTTCCCGGCATCGGCTCCCCGCTAGTGATGAGCGGCAGGGGTCATAATCGAATTCACAATATTTCGCGAATATTTCGTAGAATATTCGTAGAATATTCGCAAATTCGAATATTCATTATATTCTACGATTTTTTTTACTCCAAAAATCGGCAACGTAATGATCGTGTAATATGCAAATTTTCGTATTAAAATTTTAAAATTTTCGAATTTTTATTGCGAATTTTTCAACTTTTAGACAAAGAATATTATAGCACTATATTAGCTAAATTGCTCTATTCGTTTTTTTTTCGAATATTCGCTATATTGCTATAACTTAGTTTTTTCAAATATTCGTAATATTCTAAAACAAGAATATATAGCAATATAGCGAATATTCGAAAAAAACAAATATAGAGCAATTTAGCTAATATAGTGCTATAATCTTCTTTGTCTAATAGTTGTAATTTTTTTCTCATCTGAAGTTCAGATTGGAAAAAAATTACAACTATAAAAAAAAAAGATTATAGCACTATATTAGCTAAATTGCTCTATATTCGTTTTTTTTTCGAATATTCGCTATATTGCTAAAACAAGAATATATAGCAATATAGCGAATATTCGAAAAAAAAAAGAATATAGAGCAAAATTCGCAAACAACACTACTCCTAAAGTCAAGTATATTGAAGCCTTCTTATTGGCCCACAAGCTAGAAGCAGGGAGGGATCATGTGTACTGAAAAAAAAAAATATATATTCGAAATTACGAAATTACGAATATATATCACTATATTCAAAATATTTTCGAATTTTTATCGCGAATATAGGTACTTCAAAAATTTGCGATAAAAATTCAAAATTCGAATATTCGCGATCAACACTCAACTAGGCTCTATTAATGCGAACATCAGGTTTGACATCGCCACAGCCAATCACAGGCCTTTGCATGGTCTGGCTCCCCTTGCTTCTTGACAAATGGTCACATGATGAAAGGGAAGCCGAACACCACCACCGACGGTGACTTCCTGTGGCAATGTCAACCTGGATGTTGACATTGATAGAGCCCAGCAGAGCATCACAGTCACGCAGAAGAAGTCGGCACTGGGACACAGGTAATTCATCTTCCCTTTGCAGGTCCAGCAGAATGGAGAAGTTTGCAAAAAAAAAAAATATATATATGCTGTCTTGGAGTATAAGCGTTTTAAGTGCCCTCAGGTACCAAGGCCCAAATGTTTATTCTACTTCTGCACCTAATATACTGTAGCCAGTGACATTCCTTCAAGGAAAGAGGGCCTGCAGTTGACTAATTTATTTATAAATTCTTTATTTTCAATTTTTCAAAAAGAATACTGTAACAAAATATGCATTTCATGGTCATAGAAAGTCACATAAGAAACCACATAATATCCATTTTAATGCCTTACTTATGAGCAGATATGGGTTCTCATTTTATCGAATACTTAGACTTTCCCATTTAGTAAGGGAAATAGCGTATGTTTTTAATTTTGCGCTTGTCTGATTTCATTCCCTAGACTCTACATTAAAATCATGCAAGGGAACATAAGTAGACGTCAAATAGAGACCATTTGAAATAGACAGAGAGAGGATCAAGGGATCCACAGTCACAGTCTGTCTGCCCCATGGTGTTCTATGGAGCAGGCACATGACTACAATCAGGGGCATTTATATGTAATACCCCAAACCTGGGGTACTCCAATTTGTTTATTGTTATGCTTTGTATTTCACAGTTTGTTTCCTGGCTATCACTACTAGTAAGGAAAGTATGGCAAAGGTTGGGTGGAACAGGGTTAATCACCCTGCTTCTCCCCTCTTAGGAATAGTGGGCAGGTCCTGCTTCTTGCCAAGGAGAAAGTTCCTGTGTAGCTAAAAAGTGGAGAATTAAGATATAAACAGAAGGGAGGGGGGAAGGGGGGGGGGGGGGGGGGGAGAGGAGTATGGAAGGGAGCCTTGACATACATTATTTCTTCAGCTATTGGCATTACTTCTACTAGTACTGTTTCCGTCCGGAGGCACCTCCGCCAGAGATCTCCAAGGGCTCCACACCTTCAGAAACCTATCATGAGTCCTATTTATCCACCCTGTCATCTCCTCAAATTTACAGATTTGGTTGACCTTCGCTTTCCATTCAAGTATGGAGGGAGGGTCTGTATCTAGCCAATGTAGAGGAATTAACATCTTGGCTGCTGCTAGGAGATGCGAAACTAGGTTCTTTTTTGATGGCGCATAATCCGATGCGGGGAGAGATAAAACTATCATTTCTAACTTGAGTTTGAAACTTGGGGTTGTGAGTTTCTGTATTGTTGCTTCTACTTTTCCCCAATAATCTTTAATTCTGGGACATTCCCACCATATATGTGATAATGTGCCTACTCCCTCTCCACATCTCCAACACTCCCTTGTATCAGACAATCCTCTCTTGAAAAGGAAGTCAGGTGTTCTATACCACCTTGTTAGCAATTTGAAGTGGTTTTCTTTTAAGAGTGTACAGATTGAAAATCCATGTGAGTTTGCTAGTACTCTTTTGACCTCTGCATCACTTAGAGTTCTGTTCAATTCCTTTTCCCATTCCCTAAGATATAGGGGTTTCAGTGGTTCTCCCAGGCCTCCCACCAAAGGATAAAGCTTTGCAACCTTTCTTGCGACTGTGATTGGTGAGCACATCAATTTCTCAAAATCAGTCATGGACCTTTGCAGTGGCTACTGCTTTTTCAATTCCCCGCACACAGCTCTAATATGGGACTTCATGAGAAAAAATCCTGATGAGTCTACTATCTCGCTTGGAAGCAAATTGAGGATGGAAGATTCCAGCTCAGGCACGACCTCACTAAACTTAATAGATGTAAAATAAGACCATAACTGCGGTTTGTCTCTGCTGTTTTTATTAAGGAGTTCCGGAATGAGGCTTACCGGCATCAGTGGAGATGGATTAGGTGCTAGGATTTTGCTCATTTCTCTCCAGACCTCTCCTAACCCTATGAGCATGGGGTTTACATCTATATCTCTTTTTGTGTGTTTATCTGGTAGCCATAAATGTTTCTGGAAACTTTGGCCCGCACTCTGTCTGCATATAGCCTGAACATCTGGTTGTCTTTTAGGGTCTACTAGTTCCAGCCATCTATTGAGCTGTATTGCTTTATAATAGCTAGCAACATCTGGTAGTCCTAGACCCCCTTGTTCCTTATTTCTAGTCAGGATTCTATGAGAGATCCGAGGTTTCCTACCATTCCATAGGAATTTAGAAAACATACTTCTTATGCTTGAGAGAAAGGATTTGGGAAGCCATATTGGAACTAACTGCATGACGTATAAAATTTTGGGCATTACATAGGCTTTTAAAATGTTTTTCCTACCCATCCAGGAGAGATAAGGTAGGTTGTAAGTTTGCAGCAGATCCCGTATTTCTTTTATGAGGGGGGTAAAGTTATGTAAATATAAGTCTTTGGTGTCTTTGGGAATATGTATCCCTAAGTATTTAATCGGTCCCTTAGTCCACTGGAAAGGAAGCTGATTCCTCAGGGCCATTTCTTTGGTTCTCGGGAGGGATATGTTTAGGAGCTCAGATTTGGAGTGGTTAACTTTAAAATCTGACAGTGAGCTATAAGTATCTATTTTCTCTATCAAGGGGCTTAGTCCTTTTTCAGGGTCTTTCACTAGGAACAATAGGTCATCCGCAAAGGCAGTGCATTTTAGTTCTCTCTGACCGTATTTGACTCCCGAGATATCTTTTCACTGTCTGACTAACTGTAAAAGTGTTTCCACTACTAATATGAACAATGAGGGAGACAGGGGACAGCCCTGCCTAGTTCCATTGGTGATATTGAAGGCCGGCGATAAAGTTCCATTTACTTTTAGTGTGGCATAGGGATTTCTGTAGAGAGTTAGAATCGCCTGTATAAATGCATCCGGAAAGGCGAACCTCTGCAGAGTCATTTTCATGAACATCCAGTTGACCCTGTCGAACGCCTTTTCGGCGTCGATGCTTAGTAAGGCTAGGGGGAACCCTTTTTTATGTGCTATGTGTATGGCATGAAATATTCTGTGAGTATTATCCTTCCCCTCCCGCCCCTGGACGAATCCTGACTGTTCTGATCCTATCAGATTTGGCAAAAGCTTACTCATTCTGCAAGCCAAGATTTTGGCCCATAGTTTCAAGTCCAGGTTCAGGAGGGAAATTGGACGATAACTGCCACAGTTCTGGGGGTCCTTCCCTTCTTTAGGGATCAAGGTGACATGGGATTCTAGCGTCTGTCTAGGCAAGGAGTCACCCTGTAGCAGAGCGTTACAGACTTCTGTAAATCTAGGGATCAAGATGTCTTAAAATTTTTTATAATATATCAAGGACAGACCATCTGGTCCTGGGCTCTTTCCTGGTGGGAAACTTTTAAGAGTGTTTGTCACTTCTTCTGCCGTTATTGGACTAGTAAGATATGTAGAGTCTTCCTTTGTTATGTTCGGTAGATGCAGGGAGCTCAGGAACTCCTTAATATTTTGTTCTCTATGTAAGTCTCCAGCAGGTGTGCCACCCCCCGCGGAGATTATATAGGGCTGAATAGAATTCTCTGAAGGCCCTGGCTATCTCTGGTGTTTCCTGTGTCAAATTACCATTTAGTTTTTTTATAGCTGTAATATATGTTATATTTTTAGCTTTCTTTAGTAGAGAAGACATCAACTTCCCTCCTTTATCACCATGCGCGTATACTCTATGCTGAAAATTCAGCATCTGTCTCATAATCCTTTGATTGAGAAGGTCACGAAGTTGTAACCTAAGCTCTGTCAAAGCTTTTTGGTGTTCTGTTTTTAGTGAAGCTTTGTGTATCTTCTCTACTTTTGCTATCTTCTCCAAAAGTGTGTCTACTTCCTTCTGTCTCTCCTTCTTAACTCTGGAACCCAGTGAAATAAAACACCCCCTAACAAATGCCTTATGGGCCTCCCATATCATGGGCTGTGTGCGGGTGAATTGATCGCAAAATACTCCAACAATTGGGTCCTAACCTGATCTAAGTGAGATTGATTGAGTAGTAAAGATTCGTTCAGTTTCCAGCTCCATTCTCTGTTCGGTAGGGAGGCCAGGGAGAAGGTCACTGTGCATGGTGCATGATCCGACACCGTGATAGTTCCAATTTCAGCTGACCTACAGTTGGAGAGAAAAGATGCAGAAGTCAAAATGTAATCTAACCTCTGGTATGTCCCATGTGGGCTAGAGTAGAAGGAAAAATCCTTGACTGAGGGTTTGAGGCTACGCCATACATCTATTAGCTGTAGTTCATGAAGCTTCTTGTGGAGCTTGCTAAGGAGTTTTTGTGATATATGGGACTTAGTTGAGGATGAGTCCACCAATGGATCTAGCACTAGATTTAAGTCTGCGCCTAGGATTATTTGAACTTCCGCGAACAGTTTGAGGGTGTCTAGAGCCTGTAGGAGCCAGCGAACTGGTGATTTGTTAGGGACGTAAAAATTTGCTAATGTAAATTTGCTGTTTGCTATTAAGCCCTTGACTAGCAGGAGCCTTCCTTCCGCATCTGAATGTTGCTTTAGAAGGGTGAATGGCACTGATTGGTATATTGCTATGGCAACACCTTTAGAAGCTGATATTGGTTGTGTACTATGAAACCAGTGTGTAAATGGTCGTTTCGGTAGTCTTGGCATTTTCTTCTGACGGAGGTGCTTCTCCTGGAGGAACACAATCTGTGAGCCAAGTTTTTTGAGGGCAAGCAAAACCTGTCCCCTTTTCTGAGGCGTATTAAGGCCTTTTACGTTAAATGTGGAGACTACTATATCAGTCATTCTAAATAAGCTATAACCCTAGTCTCTTAGTTAAGAGTTTCTAGTAATATGCCCACCAGACAGTCGTCTACTGGACAAGTCAAGGTTGGTGAGATACAATAGGGGGAGGTTAGAGAAGATAAAGGGTGGGGGGGGGGAAGAGGACAGAATAAGAGATCAAGAAAGATATAGAAAATAAAAAAGTTGATCAATTACTAGGTTTGGAGCTAGTAAATATATGCTGTCACATAGGGAGAAATCCTCAATGTATGTGGACAGCAGGGGGGGGGGGGGGTAAACAAGAAAAACTTTAAGCCTGGTCGCATCGTCCAGACATCTTAGTAACCAGCTTCAGAACTTTCTTTCTGGTGACCTGTGTATATATATTTATACATAAGCCTTGATGGCACGTATGTCAAACATTTCACCATCTTCTGGGCCAGGAAGTGTTAATTAAGAACAACATACCTTTAACATTAAATAAGACAAAAAGGTAATTGATTGTGTTATACTAGAATACGTCTGTACCCGGGAGTCTCAGATGCAATCCCATGGAAGGACAGGCTCCAGGTTCTAGATGAAGTATATTAAACCCATTATTGAAAACATTGTTAAACACTGTGTATGGTGGTATAAACTCGAACGTGTCCTCACATAGAAGAACTCTATTAGCAAAACGCTCAAGAATCTCATATATGACTCCACATGTGTTAAGGCACTGGGTATCCCTTTAACATCAGCGTATTATCACACACCTAATCTCGTAGTGAGGTGATGGTAACCCATCTGCGACTGATGTCATCTAAAATATTACTTTAACTTACAGATGGGTGCCTTAGTATTCAGAACATAAATAGAACAAATAATGCAGCTTAAAAGCAGACAACTGAAAAAATATAAACCGCAAACATGGCATAGTGAACGCCGGAGGATTATCTAGAGGTGACACTGAGTCTTTAAGATATATGCCGACTCATCTTCTACCCCAGAAATGTGAGGGAAGGATGACCAAAGCGTCCCAAAGTGTCGACTATGATTACTAGTAAGGACTGTTCTAGTGATAGCATTCCTAACATGTCCCTCTTAGGTCCTCAATAATACTGCACCGTATCGCAGCCTTAGACGTCTTCATGTCGGAGGGTCTGTAGTTTCTATCTGGAGTTTGGGTGCCTTGGGGGTCTTGTGCCTCTGGATTTTTTTCCAGGGTTCCGTTTGTAGCAGGGTCGGGAGTGCAGCTGGACAGGACACAGGCAGCCATGAGGGGATATCCATGGGCTGAATACCGATGCGTTCCCACGCACCTTCTAGATCCTCTGGTACATGTATAGCGATGCGTTTCCCGTTTTTGAGCACTGATAGTCCAAAGGGATACATCCATGTATACGGTATCTTCTGCGCCCTTAACGCATCTAGTAGGGGCTTTAATATTCGCCTCTTAGCGAGCGTTGATGGAGCGATATCTTGATAGAGCGCAATATCTGCGCCATCATAAACAATACGGCTTCTCGTGCGCGCCGCCTCCATAACACGCGCTGTGTCTACAAACGACAATAGGCCGCAAACTACATCTCTTAGCCTCTCGTTCGGCTTCGGTTGGGGTCTTAAAGCCCTGTGTATCCGCTCAATGATAATAGAGTCAGCAGAGTCCGGGCCTAATAAATCTTCAAAGATCTCCATTGCAACTTTGCGGAGTGATTCCGCAGCCCAGGATTCAGGTAGGCCTTTTATTCTAACATTGCGCCTTCTGCTGCGGTTCTCCTGATCCTCCAGTAATGAAAATGCTCTGTTGAGCTCAGCTGTGTGACCGTTCAAGCAGTCTGCCACTCCTGCGGCGTGCGATTTCAGGTCTTGGGCCGTGTGTTCCAGGGCCTCGACCCTATAGCCAATCTGGGAGATCTCCGCTTTAATGTCTGCTAGCTCCGTGAGCACCGGTCTCAGCGCCTTGTCCAATGCTTGGCCGAGTACCTTGGTAAGGAATGATTTAGACACAGGCGCCGGATCCCGCTCGGCAGTCGCACCGCATCTGTCACTATCTGCCTCTGAGTCGTCGGCTTCTACTTCAGCTTTGCGTGCTTCGCGCGCCGCGGCCATCTTAGCATTTGCTCCCGGTGAGTGTGAGCTTCTCTTTTTGAGAAATTTCTGCATATCTTGCTGCCCTTTATGCGATTTTGGTGTGTCTGGGGGTTCTAGCCCTCTGTCTCGCCCGTATTTGACCATTATTTCACAGGTCACCGCTTTTTAAAAGGTTAAAGATGCTGGGACGTGGAGGAGCTGGTCTCTCACACAGCCATCCACACCAACGGCCAGGCCTGCAGTTGACTAATTAACCCGCCCCAATTGCATTTAATGCAGGCCCCTGTCTGGCTCCAGTCCAGAGTCCCTGTCATTAGTGCACAAAGCTAAAGGACCTGCAAGGATATTGAGGCAGGTTCGTAGGTGGCAATTCTGCACTCAGTCCATACTAGCCTAGTGGTTGTTTTAGGATGAAGGTGTCTTTGACCCGTTTTCCCTCACATCATAGAAGTGTTTGTAGAAGCTGAATGAAGCAGGTCACTCTGTAGTCTCTTATCTCCTCAAGGCTAACTTGAGGCAATTTGATAATGGTTCTCTCCGTAGAAATCTGTCACAGGAGATGGAGCAATACAGGCTGTGTCCTCTCCACTTTTTAGCTACACAGGAACTTTCTCCTTGGCAAGAAGCAGGACCTGCCCACTATTCCTAAGAGGGGAGAAGCAGGGTGATTAACCCTGTTCCACCCAACCTTTGCCATACTTTCCTTACTAGTAGTGATAGCCAGGAAACAAACTGTGAAATACAAAGCATAACAATAAACAAATTGGAGTACCCCAGGTTTGGGGTATTACATATAAATGCCCCTGATTGTAGTCATGTGCCTGCTCCACAGAACACCATGGGGCAGACAGACTGTGACTGTAGTATGGATCAATAGGGAACCCCATGTACTGCCATACATCTTCACATGGTTTTGCCATGTGCATGCATCCTAATTCCAGCAGGCTGAGTCTATTTTCATTCATTTATCTTAATACTCTGCAAACCATACAAGTACAGTAGTACTGTTTGTGCAGAAATATCCATTATCCTGGAAGGTTCATTTATTACACAATGAGAAAGTGACCTGTCTGTGGTCTGAAGAACACAATGAATATAGCTGCTGAACTCATTGAATCAGTCAATTGACCGTAATTTGTGCCTCATCTACCTTTCTGTACATGTAACAGTGCCAGTAATATAGCTTTGTACTTGAATGAATGGAGGTTGATATACACTTATTGGAATAGATTAACTTTTAGGCTTTGGCTGCTACAATTATCCCCCAACACAAAATTAATTAACTACATATACATATACATACATACACATACACATAAAAGGAATATATTGAACTGATAACGATCCTCTGGATTAGACATTAGAGGAGCACTCAAGATTAGAGTTGAGTGGACACCTGGATATACAGGTTCGGCAGGTTTGGCCGAACTTGAAAAAAAAGTTTGGGTTCGGGACCCGAACTTGACCCCGAACCCGAACCCCATTGAAGTCAATGGGGACCCAAACTTTTGGGCACTAAAATGGCTCTAAAATAGTCCTGGAAAGGGCTAGAGGGCTGCAAAAGGCATCAAAATGTGCTTAAGAGCATGGCAACTGTTCTGAAAACAAATGTGGATAGGGAAATGACTTAAAATAACAATCTAGGAGTAGGAGGTTGAGGAGGCGATGGATGGGTGGATGTGGCGGTGTAGGTTGATGTGGCGGTGTAGGTGGAAGCTGCGATGAAGGAGGAATAGGTAGCCAACACTGATTTGTGTATTTTTAAATTGGGGTATCCCCAAAAATATTGGGACATATAACAAAATAAAACAAAAATGAAGTGAGTACAAGAATGGATGGTTGAGGCTGGTATAAATGTCTATTCTGCACAAGGTACGGACAAGTCCTGTGGGATCCATGCCTGGTTCATTTTAATAAACGTAAGCTTGTCCACATTGGCAGCAGCCTGTGATAATGCTCTCTGCCGTGCTAAACACACGTTCACACTATACACTGGCTGCAGGGCAGGTCAGCACCTCCAAGGCTGACAAAGCTTTTCCACATTTTGGCCATGCTAACCCTGCCTTTAAAGGTGCTGGCGGTGCCCTAATTGAGTTGGCGACCTCTTCCTCCTCCTCTGCCTTCGCCTTGTGCTTCCACTGTGCCCCCGCTGTCAGGTGGGAATGCTATCATCAGCGTGCGCTTGTAGTCGCGCATCTTCCGATCAGTAACAGATGTTTTCACTAAATTTAGTTCCTTGTCAGCAATGCAGAGCAGGGGTTCATTCACGGCAAAAGGGGGTTCATGTCACCCAGCAATAGAACAGAGGATTTTGAGAGATTTGGGCCCCTGTCACCCAGGCACAGCAGGGGTTCATTCACGGCAAAAGGGGGATCATGTCACCCAGTAATAGAACACAGGATTTTGAGAAATTTAGGCCCCTGTCACCCAGGCACAGCAGGGGTTCATTCACTGCAAAGGGGGGTTCATGTCACCCAGCAATACAACAGAGGATTTTGAGAGATTTAGGCCCCTGTTACCCAGGCACAGCAGGGGTTTGTATACGCCAAAAATGGTAAAATGTCACCCGACAATTGAATATAAGAATTTTTTCAATTTAGGGCACTAAAATTAGCACTTTTTAAATTAAAATGGCTCTAAAATAGTCCTTGAAAAGGCTAGAGGGATGTAAAAGGCAGAAAAATGTGCTTAAGAGCATGGCAATAGCTCTGCAGACAAATCTGGATAGGGAAATAACTTAAAATGAAATAAAATAACTAAAGATTACAAATTATTAACCTGCAAATCAGAGAAGGAGGTGAATATGGAGTCGGAGGTTGAGGAGGCGGTGAATGTGGTGTTGTAGGTGGAGGCAGCAATGGAGGAGGAGGAGGTAGCCAACAATGTTTTTTTATATTTTTTATTGGGGTAGGTAGCCCCAAAATATTGGGACAAATAAAAAAACAAAAAACAAAGAATCATTGCACTTGACTTGAGTACAAGAATGTATGTTTGATGGTGGTATAAATGTCTATTCTGCACAAGGTACAGACAAGTCTTGTGGGATCCAAGCCTGGTTCATTTTAATGAACGTGAGCTTGTCCACGTTGGCTGTGGACAGGCGGCTGCGTCTGTCTGTAATGACACCTCCTGCCGTGCTAAATACACGTTCAGAGAGTACACTGGCTGCAGGGCAGGCCAGCACCTCCAAGGCATACAGGGCAAGCTCTGGCCATGTGGACAATTTGGAGACCCAGAAGTTGAATGGGGCAGAACAATCAGTCAGTACGTGTAGTCGCGTGCACAGGTACTGTTCCACCATGTTGTTCAAATGCTGCCTCCTGCTAACACGCTCCATATCAGAAGTTAGGGCCGGTTGTTGCGGCGAGGTGACAAAGCTTTTCCACATGTCGGCCATGCTAACCCTGCCATCTGAGGTGCTGGCGCAGACACAGCTGCGTTGGCGACCTCTTCCTCCTCCCCTGCCTTCGCCTTGTGCTTCCACTTGTCCCCCGGCGTCAGTCGGGAATGCTCTCAGGAGCGTGTCTACCAGCGTGCGCCTGTAGTCGCGCATCTTCCGATCACGCTCCAGTGAGGGAATTAAGGACGGCACATTGTCTTTGTAACGGGGGTCCAGCAAGGTGGCCACCCAGTAGTCAGCACACGTTAAGATGTGGGCAACTCTGCAGTCGTTGCGCAGGCACTGCAGCATTTAGTCGCTCATGTGTGCCAGGCTGCCCAGAGGTAAGGACAAGCTGTCCTCTGTGAGAGGCGTATCGTCATCGTCCTGCGTTTCCCCCCAGCCACGCACCAGTGATGGGCCCGAGCTCCGTTGGGTGCCACCCCGCTGTGAACATGCTTCATCCTCATCCTCCTCCACCTCCTCCTCATCCTCGTCCTCCTCGTCCTCCAGTAGTGGGCTCTGTCTGGCCACATTTGTACCTGGCCTCTGGTGTTGCAAAAAACCTCCCTCTGAGACACTACGAAGAGACTGGCCTGAAAGTGCTAAAAATGACCCCTCTTCCTCCTCCTCCTCCTCCTCCTGGGCTACCTCCTCTTCCATCATCGCCCTAAGTGTTTTCTCAAGGAGACATAGAAGTGCTATTGTAACGCTGATAACGGCGTCATCGCCACTGGCCATGTTGGTGGAGTACTCGAAACAGTGCAACAATGCACACAGGTCTCGCATGGAAGCCCAGTCATTGGTGGTGAAGTGGTGTTGTTCCGCAGTGCGACCCACCCGTGCGTGCTGCAGCTGAAACTCCACTATGGCCTGCTGCTGCTCGCACAGTCTCTCCAGCATGTGCAAGGTGAAGTTCCACCTGGTGGGCACATCGCATTTGAGGCGGTGAGCGGGAAGGCCGAAGTTACGCTGTAGAGCAGACAGCCGAGCGGCGGCAGGATGAGAACGCCAGAAGCGCGCACAGACGGCTTGCACTTTATGCAGCAGCTCTGACATGTCGGGGTAGTTGTGAATGAATTTCTGCACCACCAAATTCAGCACATGCTCCAGGCAAGGGATGTGCGTCAAACCGGCTAGTTCTAGAGCTGCAACGAGATTTCGCCCATTATCGCACACCACCAGGCCGGGCTTGAGGGTCACTGGCAGCAACCACTCGTTTGTCTGTTGTTCTATACCCCGCCACAACTCCTGTGCAGAGTGGGGCCTGTCCCCCAATCACATCAGCTTCAGAACAGCCAGAACAGCCTGCTGATGTTTACCCCGGGCTGTGCTGAAGTTGGTGGTGAAGGTCTGTCGCTGACCGGATGAGGAGGTGGTAGAAGAGGAGGAGGAAGCCGAGTAGGAAGAGGAGGCAACAGGAGGCAAAGAATGATGCCCTGCGATCCTCGGCGGCGGAAGGACGTGCGCCAAACAATTCTCCGCCTGGGGCCCAGCCGCCACTACATTTACCCAGTGTGCAGTTAGGGAGATATAGCGTCCCTGGCCGTGCTTACTGGTCCATGTATCTGTGGTTAGGTGGACCTTGCCACAGATGGTGTTGCGCAGTGCACACTTGATTTTATCCGATACTTTGTTGTGCAGGGAGAGCACAGCTCTCCTGGAGAAGTAGTGGTGGCTGGGAACGACGTACTGTGGGACAGCAAGCGACATGAGCTGTTTGAAGCTGTCCGTCTCCACCAGCCTGAATGACAGCATTTCAAAGGCCAGCAGTTTAGAAATGCTGGCATTTAGGGCCAGGGATCGAGGGTGGCTAGGTGGGAATTTACGCTTTCTCTCAAAGGTTTGTGAGATGGAGAGCTGAACGCTTCCGTGTGACATAGTGGAGATGCTTGGTGATGGAGGTGGTGTTGTTGGTGGCACATCCTCTGTTTGCTGGGCGGCAGGTGCCAACGTTCCTCCAGAGGTGGAGTAAGAGGCCAAGGCAGCAGCAGAAGAGGGAGCAGGAGGGGCCTGAGCCCTTTCTTGGTTTTGAAGGTGCTTACTCCACTGCAGCCCGTGTCTCGCATGTAGATGCCTGGTCATGCAGGTTGTGCTAAGGTTCAGAACGTTAATGCCTCGCTTCAGGCTCTGATGGCACAGCGTGCAAACCACTCGGGTCTTGTCGTCAGCACATTGTGTGAAGAAGTGCCATGCCAGGGAACTCCTTGAAGCTGCCTTTGGTGTGCTTGGTCCCTGTTGACGGTGGCCAATAGCAGGCGAACTGTTTTGGTGATGGCTGCTCTGCTTTTGCACCCTGCTTCCGCTTTTGCTACGCTGTTGGCTTGGTCTCACCACTGCCTCTTCCTCCGAACTCTGAAAGTCAGTGGCACGACCTTCATTCCATGTGGAGTCCAGGACCTCATTGTCCCCTGCATCGTCTTCCACCCAGTCTTCCTCCCTGACCTCCTTTTCGGTCTGCACACTGCAGAAAGACACAGCAGTTGGCACCTGTGTTTCATCATCATCAGAGACTTACTGAGGTGGTATTCCCATGTCCTCATCAGGAAACATAAGTGGTTGTGCGTCAGTGCATTCTATGTCTTCCACCCCTGGGGAAGGGCTAGGTGGATGCCCTTGGGAAACCCTGCCAGCAGAGTCTTCAAACAGCATAAGAGACTGCTGCATTACTTGAGGCACAGACAGGTTGCACGGGGGTGATGTGACAGACTGATTGGCATGGGTTTCAGACGCTACCTGTGCGCTTTCTGCAGAAAACTGGGTGGGAGATAATGTGAACGTGCTGGATCCACTGTCGGCCACCCAATTGACTAGCGCCTGTACTTGCTCAGGCCTTACCATCCTTAGAACGGCATTAGGCCCGACCAAATATCGTTGTAGATTCTGGCGGCTACTGGTACCTGAGGTAGTAGGTTCAGTAGGATGTGTAGCTGTGGCAGAACGGCCACGTCCTCTCCCTGCACCAGAGGCTCCACCAACACCACGACCACGTCCCTTATTAGATGTTTGCCTCATAGTTAGCGTTCACAAAGCAAAGTAAAAAGTGGTTAAAGTATGTTATAAATAATTAACCGCCAATATAAACCCTGATGTAGGGTATTGCACTTTATTAGTTTTTTTAAACTCTATATGACAGCGGTATTTGTGGCCTAAATGTGACACTAACTTATGCACGTCTTATCCCAGATGTGCAGTATATCAGAGGGTTTTTTCACCCCAGTAACCAAAAGCCGTATTTCTGGCCTAAATCTGACAGTCACTGATGCTTGTCTAATCCCAGATGTGCAGTATGTGGCCTCATACACACGACCGTTTTATTCCGTGTCCGTTGTTCCGTTTTTCGTGATTTTCTGCGGACTCATTGACTTTCAATGGGTCCGTTGAAAACTCGGCTAATGCACCGTTTGTCCGTGATCCGTGGTTCTAGTCCGTCAAAAAAATATAACCTGTCCTATTATTTTTGCGGAAAACGGTTCACAGACCCTTTCAAGTCAATGGGACCGCTAAAAAACACGGAGGCACACAATATTGTCATCCGCGTCCGCGCTTCCACGTCCGTTTTTTCTCCTATCATTTGCATGGCAAACCTGTCTTAGATTTTTTTTTACTTTCCTTTATGTCTGGTGATCCTCCAAAAAAAAAGGAAGACACACGGAATTAAAAACGGAAACGGATCACGGAACAACGGAACCCCATTTTGCGGAACGGAGCACAACAACGGTCGTGTGCATGAGGCCTATTAGAGGCTTTTTTCACCCCAGAAACCAAAAAGCCGTATTTCTGGCCTAGTTCAGGGATCCCTTGAGGGTTAGTAGGGACCCGAGGTACCTGAGGATGAGCCTTCCTACCATCAGGGTTGGCTCATTCAGCTAGGAGTCAGGGTCAGATTTAGGCATGTGTTAGGAGGTGACCTGCTCCCTATTCTGTTGTCCTGGCCGAGCAGCTTCCATACGTTTAACATCACACGGATTAGAGTTACCCCCACTCTGATCCGTGACACCGTATTTATTGCCTAAATGTGACAGTCACTTATGCTTGTCAAATCCCAGATGTGCAGTATATTAGAGGTTTTTTCACCCTAACCAAAAAGCTGTATTTCTGTTCTAAAAGTGACAGTGACTTATGCACGTGTAATCCCAGATGTGTAATATAGTTGAGGCTTTTTTCACCCAAGTAACCAAAAAGCCGTATTTATGGCCTAAATGTGACAGTCACTTATGCTTGTCTAATCCCAGATGTGCAGTATATTAGAGGGTTTTTTCACCCGAACCAGAAAGCTGTATTTCTGCCCTAAATGTGACAGTGATTTATGCTCGTGTAATCCCAGATGTGTAGTATATTAGAGGGTTTTTTCACCCTAACCAAAAAGCTTTATTTCTGTCCTAAATGTGACAATCACTTATACACGTGTAATCCCAGATGTGCAATATATTAGAGGATTTTTTCACCCTAACCAAAAAGCTGTATTTCTGTCCTAAATGTGACAGTGATTTATGCACGTGTAATCTCAGATGTGCAGTATATTAGAGGGTTTTTTCACCCTAACCAAAAAGCTGTATTTCTGTCCTAAATGTGACAGTCACTTATGCACGTGTAATCC
Organism: Bufo bufo; assembly: GCF_905171765.1. Classification (NCBI taxonomy): domain Eukaryota; kingdom Metazoa; phylum Chordata; class Amphibia; order Anura; family Bufonidae; genus Bufo; species Bufo bufo. The sequence continues at coordinate 91,664,509 of NC_053389.1, read as the reverse complement.
AGATGTGCAGTATATTAGAGGGTTCTTTCACCCTAACCAAAAAGCTGTATTTCTGTCCTAAATGTGACAGTCACTTATGCACGTGTAATCCCAGATGTGCAGTATATTAGAGGGTTTTTTTCACCCTAACCAAAAAGCTGTATTTCTGTCCTAAATGTGAGTCACTTATGCTTGCCTAATCCCAGATGTGCAGTATATTAGAGGTTTTTTTTCACCCCAGTATGCCAAAGCTGTATTTCTGGACTTGCAGATAGCCTATGCTGATGTACTATCGTTGCATAAAATGGCTGCCGATCATGTATTGATATTGACTAACTGAAGAAAAAAAAGTTTGTTTTCAGCAGTAGTTGGCTCAGGGCAGGCTTAAAAAAATTGTGCACTGCACCCACAAAACACTTTTTCTGTAGATCGCTGAGTACATAAACCAGTTCTTGATAAGATTTCTCCCTGATCTCTCCCTCACAGCAGCTGCAGCCTCTCCCTACACTAATCCGAGCAGAGTGACGGGCGGTGCTACGTGACTCCAGCTTAAATAGAGGCTGGGTCACATGCTGCAGTTGGCCAATCACAGCCATGCCAATAGTAGGCATGGCTGTGATGGCCTTTTGGGGCAAGTAGTATGACGCTTGTTGATTGGCTGCTTTGCAGCCTTTCAAAAAGCGCCATAAAAATCGCCGAACACCGAACCCGAACTTTTACGTAAATGTTCGGGTTCGGGTCCAGGTGACGAAAACCCTTAGGCTCAGTTCAGACCTGAGCGTTTTACAGCGCGTTCCTACGCGCTGTAAAACGCTCAACAAGGAGAAACCAATGCTTCCCTATGGGAATGGTTCTCACCTGGGCGTTTTACAGCGCGTACGATCGCGCTGTAAAACGCCCGACGCTCAAACAAGTACAGGAGCGTTTTTTTGGGCGCTTGTCGCGCGTTCCCGTACATAGACTTTCGGGAACGCGCGACACTGTGTGTACACTTGTCTCTGTATGCGCGATTGTAAACGCCCGTACAATCGAGCATACAGAGCGCTCCTTTCAGAACGCTCAGGTCTGAACTGAGCCTAAAGTTCGGTACGAACCCGAACTTTACAGTTCGGATTCGCTCAACTCTACTCAAGATTCATTTTGGGTTTGGTTCGGACCCAAATCAAATTGGCCCAAACTAAAGTTGCTCCAATTGCCCTGAAAGTTGGTATACTGTATAACACTCTCTAGCCTACTAGGAATCAGAATTTTTAGGAAAAAGTGATATGACTTTTCTGTTAATTTTTATGAATTCCCCCCTCCCAAAGCTCTGGAACACAATGACAGCAATGTTGAATGATGTTGCTAAGGGAGCGGGGGCTATAAATTCATGTTAGCACAAAGGCAGCAACTTGATGGAGGCAGCAGCAGCCTTAAAAGAGATGATGGTCAGCAGGCTGCAGCAGTGGCATGATGGCGGCTGGAGTATGATGGAGGCAGCAGCAGCTGTACAAAACATGATGGTAGGCAGGTTGTAGCAGTGGCATGATGGCAGCAGTGGCAACTGCAGCCATACAGAATGTGATGGTAGGCAGGACGCAGTAGTGGTAAGATGGTGGCGACAGCAGCAGCCGTACAGAAAGTGTTGGTGGTCAGATCTCAGCAGTGGCACAATTGGGGCATCAGCAGCAGCCATACAGGTCGCAGCAGTGGCATGCCATACAGATTGTTATGGTAGGCAGGATGCAGCAGTGGTAAGATGGTGGTGGCGGCAGCAGCAAACATACAGAAAGTGATGGTGGGCAGCTCACAGCAGTGGCACAACTGCGGCAGCAGCAGTTGTACAGAACATGATGGTAGGCAAGTAGCAGCAGTGGCATGATGGTGGCAAGCAGACAGCAACAGGGACAAGATGGAGCACCATTAGCCAGGATACATCTATTTATCGCAACCAGCCGGAGGAGTGTGAAAATATTCTTGAATACATGCTTGGTTCATTAAGACAAAAGTGATGTTTTGGACACTGGCCATGGGCAATTTGGTCTGTTTGGGTGTCACCACGCACCCCACGGCTCTCAAAACCCTCTCCGAGATGACACAGGAGGCTAGGCAAGAAAGAAGAAATAGAGAGTGCTGTCCCAGTCTGCATGCCCAGAAATCCATGGGGTCATGGAACAGGGTATGCATCAGAGACTGGCCATTACATACAGTTGTGTTCAAAATAATAGCAGTCAGACATCACTAACCTGATCAATTGCTGTTTTTGTTAGAAATTATATTTCTACATGGCAAATAATTAACTAGCAGGTGTAGTAGAGTAATATAAACCTAACAGACCCAACTCATGCATGCATGTTGCTGATTCTCTGTAATTTAATCACTTATTGAAATGGGCATATTCAAAATAATAGCAGTGTGGAGTTCAATGAGTGAGGTCATTCATTCTTTGAAAAACAGGTATCAATTATCGCCCTTATTTAAGGAAGGAAGGCAGCAAATGTTGTACATGCTGGTTACAATGCATTTCTCTCTAAAATTCTGAGGAAAATGGGTCGTTCCAGACATTGTTCAGAAAAACAGCTTACCTTGATTAAAAAGTTGATTGGAGAGGGGAAAACATATAAAGAAGTGCAGAAAATGATAGGCTGCTCAGCTAAAAGGATCGCAAATGCTTTAAAATGGCAGCCAAAACCTGAAAGACGTGGAAGAAAGCGAAAAACTACCATTCGAATGGATAGAAGAATAGCCAAAATGGCAAGGACTCAGCCATCAATTAGCTCCAGGAAGATCAAAGAAGGTCTAAAGTTACCTGTGAGTACTGTTACAATTAGAAGACACCTATGTGAAGCCAAGCTATCTGCAAGAAGTCCAAGCAAAGTCCCACTGTTGAAAAAAAGACATGTGCTGAAGAGGTTACAATTTGCCAAATAGCACATTGACCGGCCTAAAGAGACATTTTGTGGACTGGTGAAAGTAAGATTGTTCTTTTTGGGTCTAGTGGCCGGAGACAGTTTGCCAGATGACCCCCAAACACTGAATTCAGTACACTGTGAAGACAGTGAAGCATGGTGGCGCAAGCATCATGATATGGGGATGTTTCTCATACTACGGTGTTGGGCCTATTTATCGCATACCAGGGATCATGGATAAGTGTGAATACATCAGAATACTTGAAGAGGTCATGCTGCCTTATGCTGAAGAGGAAATGCCCTTGAAATGGGTGTTCCAACAAGACAATGACCCCAAACACACCAGTAATTGTGCAACATCTTGGTTCCAGACCAACAAGATTGACGTTATGGAGTGGCCAGCCCAATCCCCGGATCTTAATCCAATAGAAAACTTGTGGGGTGACATCAAAAATGCAGTTTCTGAGGCAAAACCAAGAAATATAGAAGAACTGTGGAATGTAGTCCAATCATCCTGGGCTGGAATACCTGTTTACAGGGGCCAGAAGTTGATTGACTCCATGCAACACAGATGTACAGCAGTTCTCAGAAACAGCGGTTATACTACTAAATATTAGTTAAGTGATTGAAAGGAAAGCAAAATCTTCAAACATTTTTTAGTTTATATAGTGAATCTTTATAAACTTCTTTAGTTTGTAAAGAAGAATACAAACACTGCTATTTTTTTTGAACAGACTAATATTCACTTTTCTTCAATTTTTTTAGAGGAACAACACACATTTAATATGCACTGCTCAAAAAAATAAAGGGAACACAAAAATAACACATCCTAGATCTGAGTTAATTAAATATTCTTCTGAAATACTTTGTTCTTTACATAGTTGAATGTGCTGACAACAAAATCACACAAAAATTAAAAAATGGAAATCAAATTTTTCAACCCATGGAGGTCTGGATTTGGAGTCACACTCAAAATTAAAGTGGAAAAACACACTACAGGCTGATCCAACTTTGATGTAATGTCCTTAAAACAAGTCAAAAAGAGGCTCAGTAGTGTGTGTGGCCTCCACATGCCTGTATGAACTCCCTACAACGCTTGTGCATGCTCCTGATGAGGTGGAGGACGGTCTCCGGAGGGATCTCCTCCCAGACCTGGACTAAAGCATCTGCCAACTCCTGGACAGTCTGTGGTGCAACGTGACGTTGGTGGATAGAGCAAGACATGATGTCCCAGATGTGCTCAATTGGATTCAGGTCTGGGGAACAGGCGGGACAGTCCATAGCATCAATGCCTTCGTCTTGCAGGAACTGCTGACACACTCCAGCCACATGAGGTCTAGCATTGTCTTGCATTAGGAGGAACCCAGGGCCAACCACACCAGCATATGGTCTCACAAGGGGTCTGAGGATCTCATCTCGGTACCTAATGACAGTCAGGCTACCTCTGGTGAGCACATGGAGGGCTGTGCGGCCCTCCAAAGAAATGCCACCCCACACCATTACTGACCGGTCATGCTGGAGGATGTTGCAGGCAGCAGAACGTTCTCCACGGCGTCTCCAGACTCTGTCACGTCTGTCACATGTGCTCAGTGTGAACCTGCTTTCATCTGTGAAGAGCACAGGGCGCCAGTGGCGAATTTGCAATCTTGGTGTTCTCTGGCAAATGCCAAACGTCCTGCACGGTGTTGGGCTGTAAGCACAACCCCCACCTGTAGACATCGGGCCCTCATATCATCCTCATGGAGTCTGTTTCTGACCGTTTGAGCAGACACATGCACATTTGTGGCCTGCTGGAGGTCATTTTGCAGGGCTCTGGCAGTGCTCCTCCTGTTCCTCCTTGCACAAAGGCGGAGGTAGCGGTCCTGCTGCTGGGTTGTTGCCCTCCTACGGCCTCCTCCACGTCTCCTGATGTACTGGCCTATCTCCTGGTAGCGCCTCCATGCTCTGGACACTACGCTGACAGACACAGCAAACCTTCTTGCCACAGCTCGCATTGATGTGCCATCCTGGATAAACTGCACTACCTGAGCCACTTGTGTGGGTTGTAGACTCCGTCTCATGCTACCACTAGAGTGAAAGCACCGCCAGCATTCAAAAGTGACCAAAACATCAGACAGGAAGCATAGGAACTGAGAAATGGTCTGTGTAACCACCTGCAGAACCACTCCTTTATTGGGGGTGTCTTGCTAATTGCTTATAATTTCCACCTGTCTATCCCATTTGCACAACAGCATGTGAAATTGATTGTCACTCAGTGTTGCTTCCTAAGTGGACAGTTTGATTTCACAGAAGTGTGATTGACTTGGAGTTACATTGTGTTGTTTAAGTGTTCCCTTTATTTTTTTGAGCAGTGTATTTTTCTTCATGTTTTGATTTTGCAGTAGAATGTGTAGTGTTTCCAATGCATTTGTGTGTATGGAAATAAAAGCTATTAGAAGGATTTTGAGCTTTATTCCCTTTTTTAAACACACTGATATTATTTTGAACACCACTGTAGGTAAGCCTGAACCTGGACGTTGAGGATGAAGCTGTCGGCTTGCTGACTCGCCTCATCCTAGTTTGACACATAGAAAAACTGTTCCATCATGTTTAGGAGACTGAAATAGCTGCTGCTGTGGCTTCTGCTGCTTGTGGTGGCGTGAGGGGGAGACTCTGTGGGGGATGGAGAGGGGCCTCCCTTTCAAACACACTCGCGGCAGGCATCTGCTTGCCATAAGCTGTGTGCACAGTGTTTCCTGCTAATAATGTAATTTTTCCTCCCTTTTCACAAGGGAGAAAACATTCCCCCCATTTTCCTTTGATACTGAGAGTTTAAAAGCATGGCTATGCGATAATTATCAGACTACTTGATGTCAACTATATGCCTGTCACTGCGTAAGCATTCTGGCCAGCGTATTCATCATCATTAGAGATGAGCAAATTTTAAAAAGAATTTGATTTGTCCCGTTCGCAGAATTTTTCGGAAAAATTTGCTTCGATCTGAATTTATTTGCGTGGAATTGCGTTAAAATATGGATATTTTCTGCCTGCTGAGAGCCTTTATAGTGGTGTAGAACACTGTGCCTTGTAGTAACACGCATAGGGAGTCTGCTTTGGTAGTGAAATAATACTGAGTCTGTATCACATGCAGATAACAGGCGTCGTTCTTAGAATCACTGCACACTTAACTTATTTGGGCAGTCATGGGGCCAACACTGACCAAATAACTCAAGTGTGAACTCAGCCTTACAGGTTGATGTTAGTGCCAGGTATAAAGAACTGTGCAGAGGCCCAAGATCCTACTGTAGCGTGAAAGAGCGCACTCCTTTTACAGCACGTCAGCTGATTCCACATAGATGTCTACAGAACCTGTTCTATTAAACGCTTATACAAGTAGAGCCCCCTTGAAAGAGTGGAGAGGGTGTCAGAAGTAAGTTTGTGTTGACGTCACTGATTAATATGCCCTTTCTCTGATCCATCAGAACAATAACCCACAAAAAACGGATCCAGTTTGTGGACCATACGCCTTCACTCAGTCAGCATTTGCTCAATAATCCATCAGTATTGCTAATGCCAAAAAAAAAACAAAAAAAAAAAACAGGATTGGATGTAAAACAGAGATGACACATGAATGGAATATTTACATGTCTTCTGTGTTTTCTACCCACTCCTGCTTTTGGCTACCAAATCATAAGCCAATTCTGATGGCACCATACAGGCCTTACAGCTGCTACACAGACAGGATCCATTGTGCGTCTCATTTTTCCTTCCTTTTGACAGATCAGAAGAAAGGTCAAGTAAATGATGATGTTAGCCAGGCCGAAAGGCAAAATAGTGGACCAGTCAGTGTGGGGGATGGTAACAGCATGAGAAGTCAACAGAGTAGACCTATGACGTAGTGGAGAGGTGGAAGCAGCATGAGGAGACCACAGAGTGGCCCAATGACAAGGTCTGGATTTGGCAGCAGTATGAGGAGGCCACTGAGTAGCAAAATGACAGAGTCTGGGGTTGGCAGCAGTATGAGGAGGCCACCGAGAGGCACAATGACTGAGTCTGGAGGTGGCGGCATCAGGAGAAAGCCACCAAGTGGCACAATGACAGAGTCTGTAGATTGCAGCAGTATGATGAGGCCACCGAGTGGCACAATGACAGAGTCTGGAGGTGGCGGCAGCATCAGGGGGTTGTCATTGTTTTCATGTTATTTTTGCATATTTGTTGTTTCATAATATATATTTTCCTCACACTTTCAGATGTCACACGACCTCACACGACGTAATTCGGTCGATATAGCAAAAGGAGTTTTTCAGTCACCCATCATTTTTACCGAGAAAAAAAACCCAACACTTTGAAAGAGTGGCACAATGACAGAGTCTGTAGATGGAAGCAGCATGAGGAGACCACAGAGTGGCAAGGTGACATAGTGTGGAGATGGCATCAGCAACCGGAGGCCACAGAGTGGTAAGAGAGGAGGGAGACATGAACCGTGAACAGGCGGCACTGCATGCACTGAATACGCCTTGCAAAAACCGAGCCAGATGCAGTCAGGAACACTTCTAAACGTGGTGCTCAGCAAAATAGTGTATAGTATACAAATGGCAACTTGGAGAGAGAAGTGAAAAACAAAGTTGCGGCACTCACCGAAGTGTATCAAAAAGTATCCTTTATTGTAGCTTCCTCAACAGGTAGCAGTGGGGATCCAGGGCGGACACATAGTTGCGAGCAGCGACGGCCGTTTCGCGCGCTCAGACGCGCTTCCTCAGGCCACTGGCCTGAGGAAGCGCGTCTGAGCGCGCGAAACGGCCGTCGCTGCTCGCAACTATGTGTCCGCCCTGGATCCCCACTGCTACCTGTTGAGGAAGCTACAATAAAGGATACTTTTTGATACACTTCGGTGAGTGCCGCAACTTTGTTTTTCACTTCTCTCTCCAAGTTGCCACAGAGTGGTAAGATGACATAGTTTGGAGGTGGTGGCAGCATCAGGAGGCCACAGAGTGGCAAGGTGACATAGTGTGGATATGGCAGCAGCAGGATACCACAGAGTGGCAAGGTGACATAGCGTGGAGATGGCAGCAGCATGAGGAGACCACAGAGTGGCAAGGTGACATAATGTGGAGATGGCAGCAGCAGCATCAGGAGACCACAGAGTGGCAAGGTGACATAGTGTGGAGGTGGCGGCAGCATCAGGAACCCACAGAGTTGCAAGGTGACATAGTGTAGATATGGCAGCAGCATGAGGTGGCCACAGAGTGGCAAGGTGACATACTTTGGAGATGGCAGCAGAAGCTGCATCAGGAGACCACAAAGTGACCTGGTAAAAGAGTGGGGCTGTGGGTGGCAATACCAGTACCCGTAGAGGAAGGTAGATGCAAGAAGGAGCATCATATGTTTGGCATCAGGCGGGTTGAAGCATTAGAGTAGTAGCTGAGGGAATTAGTCAGAAGAAACCGGTCTCTTTTATCAAAGTGTTGGTGTGGCACAATGGATAATCTAGTCTGATGCATCAGGAATTGGTGGTTGGAAATCCTGGCTGATCTACGCCTGATTCATCTTGACAAAGAACAGTCTCTCCACATTTTAGGTGGACAGGTCAGTTCTCCTTGGGGTAACTATGGCCCCCACCACACTAAACACCAGCTCTGATACCACACTACTGGCCGGGCAGGACAGCTTTTCCAGGGCAAACTCTGCTAGTTGCGGCCACAAATCCAGTTTGGCTACCCAGTAGTTCAGTGGATCTTCAATGTGGGGTGGCAGGGTGCTCCAGGTCTACCTCCTGGTGCTGCTGGTGAGTAGTTTTTTCACTATGAAGGTGAAGAAAGCTACTTATCAGCGACTGTAGACTCAGGCTGCTCCTGATGGAGCTGGTACTGCTCCTTCCACCCATCCCCAGCAGCCATGGCAGTGGAACATGAGTGCAGAGGGCCCCCCCTGTCAGACCTGCGAGAGGATGGACGATGGCGCAGATAGGCAGCGCCCAAATGACTACATAGGATGTCTCTGTAGTAGTTCAGTTTGTCCTCCCTCTTGGGTGTAAAAAAGGCCCCCATTCTGGACCGGTAGCAAGGATCCAACAAGGTGGAGAGCCAGAAGTCATCCCTCTGCTGAATGTTGACAATTCGGCTGTCACTATGCAAGCAAGTGAGTGCACATCGTGCCATTTGTGCAAGCCACTGCCTCCATCTCCACTGCATACTGTCACGGTGTGTCCGGGTCCTCTGTCTCATCTTCCTCATTGCCCTGTAGCTCCTCTGGCTACTCCTGCTCCTCCTGTCCGCTCAGCTGAGTAGAATAACCGCCCATTTGGCTACACATTGCCTGTGCTCCAATGTCCTCCTCCCCCTCCTCCTCTTCCAGTTCAGCCCCCACCCAGGGCCGTCTTTAACAAGGCTCAAAAGGGGCAGCTTCCTCGGGCCCAGTTGCTCCTGGGGGGCCCAAGGCAGCTGCCTCTTGAGCACTGCTGGCCACTGCCCCGGGTGTCAGGCTTTCAGCTACACAGGGGGGTGCTGCCATGCCTGCCGGCACTCCAGGCAGCGAACTGTGAGAGCTGTGTTTCTCTTAGGAGAAAGGACCTTAGATGCCATCATCACCATGTGACTAGTAGCCTAGCAATATTACTGGTCACATGGCTATGAGGTAATCAAAAGTCCTTTCTTTATACCAGGAGTGTTGCTGCAGGAGAAGTTTGCCTTAACTGTGGAGCTTTTTTGTGTGAAGATAACATCAGGAAAAGGTGTCAGGGGCTGTTATACTAATATACTATAAGCTACTGTACACTGTGGGGTGCTGTATGCTGTGGGGTGCTGTACTGCTCTGCTGTATACTGTGGGGTGCTGTACTGCTCTGCTGTATACTGTAGGGTGCTGTATACTGTGGGGTGCAATACCTCTCTACTGTATACTGTGGGGTGCTGTATATTGGGGGGTGCTATACTGCTCTACTGTATACTGTGGGGTGCTGTATATTGTGTGGTGCTATACTGCTCTACTGTATACTGTGAGGTGCTGTATTCTGTATAGTTTGGGGTGCTGTATACTGTATACCGTGAGGTGTTGTATACTGTGGGGTGCTGTATAGTGTGGGGTGCTATACTGCTCTACAGTATACTGCGGGGTGCTGTATACTGTGAGGTGCTGTATATTGTATAGTTTGGGGTGCTGTATATTGTGGGGTGCTGTATATTGTGGGGTGCTATACTGCTCTACTGTATACTGTGAGGTGCTGTATACTGTGGGGTGCTGTATACTGCGGTGTGCTATACTGCGCTACTATATACTGTGGGGTACTGTATACTGTGGGGTGCTGTACTGCTCTGCTGTATACTGTGGGGTGCTGTGTACTTTGGGTTGCTATACTGCTCTACTGTACACTGTGGGGTGTTGTATACTGTGGGGTACTGTATACTGTGGGGTGCTGTATACTGTGGGGTGCTATACTGCTCTACTGTATACTGTGGGGTGCTGTATACTGTGGGGTGCTATACTGCTCTACTGTATACCGTGGGGTGCTGTATACTGTGGGCTGCTATTCTGCCCTACTGTATACTGTGGGGTGCTGTATATTGTGGGGTGCTATACTGCTGTACTGTAAACCGTGAGGTGCTGTATTCTGTATAGTTTGGGGTACTGTATACCGTGAGGTGCTGTATACCGTGGGGTGCTGTATAGTGCTGGGTGCTATACTGCTTTACTGTATACTGTGAGGTGCTGTATACTGTATAGTTTGGGGTACTGTATACCATGAGGTGCTGTATACCGTGGGGTGCTGTATAGTGCAGGGTGCTATACTGCTTTACTGTATATTGTGGGGTGCTGTATATTGTGGGGTGCTGTATATTGTGGGGTGCTATACTGCTCTACTGTATACTGTGAGCTGCTGTATACTGTGGGGTGCTGTATACTGCTCTACTATATACTGTGGGGTGCTGTATACTGTGGGGTGCTGTATAGTGTGGGGTGCTATACTATATAATGCATGCTGTGGGTTGCTGTATACAATAGGGTGCTATACTGCTTGTATACTGTGGGTGCTGTATACTATAGGGTGCGATACTGCATACTGTGGGGTGCTGTATACTATAGGGTGCTATACTGCATACTGTGGGGTGCTGTATACTATAGGGTGATATACTGCATACTGTGGGGTGCTGTATACTATAGGGTGCTATACTGCATACTGTGGGGGTGCTGTATTCTATAGGGTGCTATTCTGCATACTAAGGGGTGCTGTATACTATAGGGTGCTATACTGAATACTGTGGGGGACTGGGGTGCACTGTAATGCTAGGGTGAGCTGAGCCCCGGTCTCGTTCCTGCAGAGCGGTGCCCACTTCCTGCCCTGAGCCTAGCTGCCCAGAGCACTGATCCTGAGCTGCTGCAGTCTTCAGAACTAGAAGTATTTACAGTCATTCACTGTACTCTACAAGGTGTGTGGATTTTCTTTGTGTGTGTTGAGGTGGAGGGCGTGATTGCATGCTAGGGTGTGGGAAGGCGGGATCCAGGGGGCCCAAGTAAATTTTGCCCAGGGTCCAATCAATATTAAAGACGGCCCTGCCCACAGGGCTCATGTGGCCGTGAGATCGAGGCACCATGTCTCCTATCCCCTGACCAGCCATTGTTGCCAGTTAGGGTTGAGCGAACCCGAACTGTAAAGTTTGGGTTCGTATTTAACTTTAGGATTTTTGGACCCCGGACCCGAACATTTTCGGGTTCGGTGTTCAGCGCTTTCTTGGCGCTTTTTGAAAGGCTGCACAGCAGCCAATCAACAAGCGTCATACTACTTGCCCCAAGAGGCCATCACAGCCATGCCTACTAATGGCATGGCTGTGATTGGCCAGAGCAGCATGTGACCCAGGCTCTATATAAGCTTGAGTCACGTAGCAATGCACGTCACTCTGCTGTTACAAGTGTAGGGAGAGGATGCTGCTGGACTTGTGATTTCAGGGAGAGCATAGGAGAGAATCTAACTCAGCGATCTACAGACAAATAGTTGTGTGGGTGCAGGGCACTATCGTTTTACCCTGCCCTGAGCTTATTGTCCAAAAAATACAAACTTTTAGAATTCTGTTAGTTAGGTGGGTGGCGGCCATTTTATGCATGCTCAGTGCACCAGCACTGCATCTGAGCTTTTGGGACATTGAAAATCACCATTTTTTGGGGGCAATCTACAACATCTGTAATAGTCAGTGTTCAATTTAAGGTAGAAATACACCCATCATTTTCTGGGGTTTTAAAAACATACAATTTTTTTTCAAAAAACAGTATTTTCCAGATCTGCAAGTGTTAAATTCAAATTTAATATATACAGTTTTCATATTCTGTTAGCAAAAAAATACATTTTTTGGCAATGTACAACAACTGTATTAGTCAGTGTGCAATTTAAACACCTCAGCTCCCCTAGCTTAAACACCCTTAATGACCAGACCACTTTTTACAATTCTGCACTACACATTGCTCGGTCATACAACTTACCACCCAAATGAATTTTACCTCCTTTTCTTCTCACTAATAGAGCTTTCATTTGGTGGTATTTCATTGCTGCTGACATTTTTACTTTTTTTATTAATCAAAATTTACCGAAATTTTTGCAAAAAAATGAAATTTTTCACTTTCAGTTGTAATTTTTTTTTAAAAAACTACATTTCTATATAAATTTTTCTCTAAATTTATTGTTCTACATGTCTTTGATTAAATAAATGCAATAAGTGTATATTTATTGGTTTGGGTAAAAGTTATAGCGTTTACAAACTATGGTACAAAAATGTGAATTTCCGCATTTTGAAGCAGCTCTGACTTTCTAAGCACCTGTCATGTTTCCTGAGGTTCTACAATGCCCAGACAGTAGAAACACCCCACAAATGACCCCATTTCGGAAAGTAGACACCCTAAGGTATTCACTGATGGGCATAGTGAGTTCATAGAACTTTTTATTTTTTGTCACAAGTTAGCGGAAAATTATGATTTTTTATTTATTTTTTCTTACAAAGTCTCATATTGCACTGGTGAAGTGGTGCTGTTCCGCCGAGCGAGTCACCCATGCGTGCTGCATCTAAAACTCCACTATTGCCTGCTCGCACAGTCTGGCCAGCATGTGCAAGGTGGAGTTCCACCTTGTGGGCACGTTGCATATGAGGCGGTGAGCGGGAAGGCCGAAGTTACACTGCAGCGCTGACAGGCGAGCAGCAGCAGGGTGAGAATGCCAAAAGCGCGCACAGACAGCCCGCACTTTATGCAGCAGCTCTGACATGTCGGGGTAATTTTTAAGGAATCTCTGCACCACCAAATTCAGCACATGCGCCAGGCAAGGGATGTGCGTCAAACCGGCTAGTCCCAGAGCTGCTACGAGATTTCACCCATTATCGCACACCACCAGGCCTGGCTTGAGGCTGACTGGCACAAACCACTCATCGGTCTGTTGTTCAAGGCCCGTCCACAGCTCCTGCACGGTGTGGGGTTTGTCCCCCAAACAGATAAGTTTTAAAACTGCCTGCAGTCGTTTACCCCTGGCTGTGCTGAAGTTGGTGGTGAAGGTGTTACGCTGAACGGATGAGGAGCTGGTAGAGGATGAGGAAGCAGAGTAGGAGGAGGAAGCAACAGGAGGCAAACTGAAGCGCCCTGCAATCCTTGGTGGTGGAAGGACATGCTCCAAACTGCTATACGCCTCAGGCCCAGCCGCCACTGCTTTTACCCAGTGTGCTGTTATGTAGATATAACTGCCCTGAGCGTGCTTACTGGTCCACATATCCGTAGTCAGGTGCACCTTGCCACAGATGGCGTTGCACAGTGCACACCTAATTTTGTCCCCTACTTGGTTGGGAAGGGATGGCTCGCCTTGAAAAGTAGTGGCGGCTGGGCACGCCATACTGTGGGACAGCCACCGCCATAAGGCCTTTAAAACTATCCGTCTCCACCAGACGGAATGACAGCATTTCTAAGGAAAGTAATTTTGAAATGCTGGCATTCAGGGCTAGGGATCGCGGGTGGGTAGGGGGGTACTTCCTCTTCCTCTCCAGCGTTTGGAATATGGAGAGTTGAACGCTTCCGTGTGACATTGTGGAGATGCTTGGTGACCCAGGTGTTGGTGATGCTGTCAGATCCTCTGTTTCTGGGGTGCCAGGTGGCACTATTACTCCAGAGGTGGATGAAGAGGCCGTGACTGCAGCAGAAGAGGAAGCAGGAGGAGCCAGAGACATTTCTTGGTTTTTGAGGTGCGTTTCTTTTTGTTAAACTACACCCACTTCACCATTGGGACCTGCGACGCTATTAGGCAACGTACTTTTTGAGGCTTTTTTATTATTATATAAATTGGTTTTTGAGGTGTCTACTCCACTGCAGCTCGTGCTTTGCACTTAAATGCCTGGTCATGCAGGTTGTGCTCAGGTTGAGAACGTTTATGCCTCGTTTCAGGCTCTGATTGCACAGCGTGCAAACCACTCGTGTCTTGTCGTCAGCACATTGTCTGAAGAACTGCCACGCCAGGGAACTCCTTGGAGCTGGCTTTGGTGTGCTCGGTACCCTTGCTGCGGTGGGCAGTAGGAGGCGTACTGTCTAGAGGATGGCCGCTCCACTTTTGCACCCTGCTTCCTCTTCTGCTGTGCTGGTGGCTCTGTGCGACCACGGCCTCTTCCTCCGAACTAAATCGGTCACTCGCATGACCTTGATTCCATGTGGGGTCGAGGACCTCATCGTCCTCCACATCATCTTCCACCCAGTCTTTACCCCTGACTTCCTTTTCGGTCTGAACACTTTCGAAAGCCCCAGCAGTTGGCACCTGTGTTTCGTCATCATCCGAGACGTGCTGCGATGGTCCTCCCATGTACTCATCTTGAAAAATAAGTGTTTGGGAATCGGTGCACTCAATCTCTTCCACTTCCTGGGCAAGGCTAGGTGGATGGCCCTGGGAAACCCTGCTAACAGTCATTAAAAAGCAGAAGAGGCTGGGGGGGCGGAGCTTGCGCCGGTCTGAGATGGCCGCTTGATTCCGAGCTCCGTCTTACTGACAATAATCAGCACAAGCAATCTTTTGCCTTCCACCCGAAAATGGTGAAAATAGGGAACCGCAGGCAGGGGAACACTCCAGCTCTAATAAGAACCATGCCCAAGGAGGTGACATGGACAGATTTATTAAAAAGGCGGCTGCAGCTTTTGTCGCAAGAGACCCCAAGATGGCGCCGACTCAGCAACAGAAAGCAGGCCAGCAGGATAAATAGGACGAGGAGAGCGAAACCGAAAAACTACAAGGTAGAGGGGCTCTTCCGATTACTAGAAACTACCTGAAGAACACTTTAAACAAAGCGCTGGAGCCCTTACTCAGCGAATTCGCAGCGATGCGACAAGTTATGAGGCAAGTGGGCGAGCGGGTCGAAACGCTAGAGAATAACCAGGCCCAGATGCTGGATCACCAGAGGGCCACAGCAAGTTCATTCCGAAGATGCAGTACCTACCTGAATGAGATGCAGAACGCCTTGGAGGATCAGGAGAATAGGGGACGCCGGAACAACCTGCGGATAAGAGGGATCCCTGAAACCGTCCTCCCTTCTGATGTTCCTGCGGCTGTAGTTTCCCTTTGTACCTCCCTCCTAGGCCCTGAATTCACCTCAGAGATTACAATTGAGAGGGCACATAGGGCATTGCGGCCTAAACTGAAAGTGGATGAACCCCCAAGGGACATTATCTGTAAGTTTTTGAACTTCCAGGTTAAGTCTGCTGTCCAAGAAGCAGCCAGAAATAAATCCGACATTTTATTTGAAGGTGCGCTAATTTCGGTTTATCAAGATCTGGCCCCATCCACCTTGAAAAAGCGAAAACACCTTAAGCCTCTAACGGAGTGGCTGAGGGCCAACAGAATCTTATACAAGTGGAACTTTCCTTTTGGCCTTTCCTTTTCCCAAGGAGGCAGGCGTTTCAACATTGCCTCACATGCTGACCTAGAAGCCGTTTATGACCATCTTCAAGTCCCACCTATGCAAATAGAAAATTGGGATCAATTCCAAGACCTCTGCGCCTTACCAGAAGTCCCGGAGGTGGCAGCCTTCTCCCTTCAACATACTCCTAAGGCTCAGAAAACAGGGAAGAGAAGCCGTCAACTGACACCTAAGAGACTGGCTCAAGTTTGACTCTCCTGCTCTCCTAGCTACAACCATGAACAGGGGTGATATTCTTTTGCAAGACCTTAGTGGATCTATCCAGAGCTTTAGCCTTTTTCTACATAGTTTTATCCATTTCTGCTAGTAGATCCACTATATAGCCTCTTATTAGTCATGTATAAGATAGCTATTGTTAGACATTGTTCACATAACACATGTCTATCTGTTATTTACCCCTGTCCATCATCAATACTTATTAGGCCTTCTCCAATACTTATAACCTAAGGCTCCTTTATTATAGCTAAACAAGGCCTTTATTTCTTTCTTTCTTTCTTTTACCCACCAGGGTTCCTTTCAGTTATTATTGTTTAAAATAACAATCCGTTACTGGGTTGCACCCATATGTGCTGAATGTCATGTAAACTGGTCTTTGACCAAATATCCCCCATGCTTTACATTAGTGGTCTTCACTCCACTTCATGTTATTTTTTGTATTTTTCTTTTGTTCTCATTGTTTCCCTTGTCCCGTTACTTTATTTTAGGTACCCGACACAGACTTCTTTGATCAATCAGCGGTACATGCAGGTTGGCGGTTTCCCAGCTTCTCCTCCAGATGGGGTAGGACCTCTTCAGATCGTGAGTGTCCTCTCTTGGAGGTTCAGCACACATGATACCCTAATGTTCACAATAATATTCAATTATCGCTGACATCCATATAGCTTCTTATAATGTGAAGGGGTTCAACTCACCCTCTAAGAGAAGCCAGATCTTCTCCATCCTGCGTAAGGAGGGAGCAGATGTGCTGTTCCTCCAAGAGACACACTTCAGATTTAACCACTACCCCAACATGGAATTTTCTCACTACCCCATTTGGTTTCATAGTGGGGGGGCTACTGCCTCATCTGGAGGAGTCAGTATTGGTTTTAAGAGGAAAATACCTTTCAAACCAACCAATCACCTCCTAGACCCAGAGGGCAGATTTGTCATGGTGAAAGGTTACATAGGTTCCCAAATGTATTCTTTCGTCAACTTATATGCCCCTAATAGTAACCAGGCTAAATGGCTCTCTTCCATTGCTCAAACAATCTCCTCTTTTAGGGAAGGTATAGTCTTAGTGGGAGGAGACCTTAACACAGCCCTTGACCCGCAGTTAGACTCTTCCTCACATAAAACCCCCCCACTCTAGGCGCTCCCTAAAGTTCATTAAGAACATATTCTGGGATCTTCACTTGATAGATGTTTGGTGTACCCTATATCCTAGCACATTGGACTACACATTTTACTCACATGTCCACGGTTCATATCACCGTATAGATTACATTTTTGTATCTAAAGAGCACCTACAACTATGCCAAAAAGCTACCATAGGGTCTATACACTTATCTGACCACGCTCCTATATATCTAATGATAACTTCCCCTATGCAAAAACCCAAAAGCTTCAGCTGGAGACTAAATGAATACGTCCTTGGTAACGCTGAATCGGTTAAAAAAGTAACCACGTTATTGGATGAATACTTTAAATTTAACTCCCTTCCAGAATTATCTCCACAAGTCACTTGGGATGCTCATAAACCCTTTATTAGAGGCGAATTTATTAGCATTGGCTCCCACTTAAAGAAACTGCAGGAAGGCAAAATAAACAGCCTCCTCTCCACAATAAGAAAGCTTGAAGCAGGCCATAAAAAAAACAGGTCTGAGAACCAACTTCAAGAATTGTCCAAAGCCAGAGCAGAACTGAAGGCCTTATTACAGAGTAAATCCGCAAAGTACTACCTTAACTCCCAATTCAAGTTCTATGCACACGGCGACAAAGCCACCAAATTTCTAATAAGTAGGATCAAGGCCAGGAGGGCAGACAATTATATACACCAACTCTCCTCACCAAAAGGCGAGTCAATCTTTGCCTCATCAAAAATAGCGGCCCAATTTAGAGACTTTTATGAAGCTCTTTATAATATCCCTTCCTCATTTTCCCCGTCTGCTCACTCTTCATTAATTGACACCTTCTTGAAGCCCCTATCATGCCCATCTCTATCTGTCGAACAGAAACATTCCCTAGAGGCCCCATTCTCCATCAAGGAGCTATCCA
Organism: Bufo bufo; assembly: GCF_905171765.1. Classification (NCBI taxonomy): domain Eukaryota; kingdom Metazoa; phylum Chordata; class Amphibia; order Anura; family Bufonidae; genus Bufo; species Bufo bufo. The sequence continues at coordinate 91,646,491 of NC_053389.1, read as the reverse complement.
TAGCTTTGGCCCAAATGCCCCAGGGTAAAAGCCCAGGACCAGACGGTCTCCCTGCATCCTATTACAGGACTTTTAAGACACAACTCCTACCCCATCTACTCAAAGTCTGCAATCATACCTTGCAAAATATCCCCCTTTCTAGGGACATGACGACTGCACATATCGCCTTGATTCCTAAAGAGGGGAAGGACCCCAATGTGTGTGCTAATTATAGGCCCATATCTTTACTCAACATTGACCTTAAGCTTCTAGCGAAACTTTTGGCTAACCGCTTGGCGGTCCTTCTCCCTCTTTTGGTACATGTGGACCAGGTGGGCTTTGTTCGTGGTAGGGAAGGTAGGGACAATACGGCCAGAGTTATTAATATCTTGGCCATGCCAAATGCACTTCTTCCCCGCTATTACTCCTCAGTACTGATGCGGAAAAAGCGTTTGATCGCATAAACTGGAACTATTTAAACCGCGTTCTAGATCTGTTCGGCCTGCCTGGTCCATATATCAAGGCGGTATTTGCCATGTACGAGCAGGCCACAGCTCAGGTCATGGTCAATGGTGATCTTTCTACTCCCTTTCGAATACACAATGGTACACGCCAGGGATACCCATTATCCCCCCTCCTATTCATCCTAGCTATGGAACCTCTCTTAATAAAACTTCGAACAGACACTAGGATTGAGGGAACGTTTCTGGGAGGTAGAAGCCATAAACTAGCCGCCTTTGCAGACGACGTCATGATTATGACCTCCAACCCTAAGGTTTCCCTTCCTTTAATCCAGGAGCATCTAAGGAAATACAGTGAAGTCTCAGATTTCAAGATCAATGAAAGCAAATCCATCATTATTAGTACGGGTCTATCTTCTCAACTTAAACGCTGCTTGATGGTAGACTCCCCATTCAACTGGTCATCCCCCACTGTAACTTATTTAGGTGTAAAGATCAGTCCAAACATCTCCGATCTCTTCTCACTCAACTTTACCCCCATGAAGTCCATCCAATTTTAATGCATTAGATAAACTCAACAAATCAGCCCCGACACTTTCTTGGTTTGGCAGGAAAAATCTTCTCTCTTCCCTTGTCATCCCCCGCCTTACTTATCTTCAGCAAGTCCTACCAATTCCTATCCCAAAATCTTATTATACCGCCCTCAGACAAAAATTCAGTGCATTCATATGGAACGGCAGAAGAGCAAGACTCTCCTACTCCTTCCTATCTCGATCGAGAGCTACAGGTGGAATTGGCTTGCCAGATCCCGAACTATATGGGAGAGCCATATCAATGACTAGAGTCATCGATTGGTTGAGAAACTCAAAAAACAAATTTTGGGTCGCCCTTGAACAAAACATCATTGGCATGCCAACCAGAGCTATATGCTTAGGCTCTGACCTTCCTCCCTCCACCAGCCTTCAGTTATATCCAATAATTAAAGCCACCATTGAAACATGGAAATGGTGGAACCAGTCACATTGCTCAGTCCCCTTCCCTTCCCCTCTGACCACGATTAGTGATATTCTAGGTTCAGCCTCTTCTGGACCTCGCAACACCTTCTCCAATTCAATCAGATCTTCAACAGTCCCTATATTATATCTTTTAGAGCCTCAAGGCTTAATGCCCACGTCCGACACCATCAAATCACTACTTAAACCTCAACCCTGTGATCTTACACTTATTCCGCTTATTAAAACCTTCATTCGAAAAAATAACTCAAAAGGTGAGCTCCAACGACCCCTTACATGGTTTGAAGCGATAATTATAAACTCGAACCCACCAAAAAAACCTATCTCTCTTATCTACAACAAACTGAGATCCCCTCCCCTAACTTCCAAACCGGCTTTTATCCTTAATTGGGAGAAGGAGACGGGTCTAGAGATTCCTTTTCCAACCCTGCCTTTATTATTTGAAACCCCTCATAAATTATCTAGATGCGTAAGAGCCCAAGAAAACGGTTACAAGATATTATCGCAATGGTATATTACGCCTATTAAATTAGCTCACTTTACCAGACCCTCCTCTAATATATGCTGGAGATGTCAAGAAGAACCAGGCACCTTCCTTCACATATGGTGGTCATGCACCCCCATTAACAATTGGTGGAAAGAGATCTTCAAATTATGTAACCAGATTTGCTCTTCAAATGTGGCCATCTCTCCATATGGGGCGCTGCTTACTCTTTTTGACAAAGAGACCTCCTTAGTTCCCTCCTACCTTTTTAAGCAACTCTTGTTAGCAGCTCGCTTATTAATCCCGAAATACTGGCTACAAACAATTGTTCCCACAATAGAACAGTGGAGGCTTAAGGTCGATCAAATGCATCGATTTGAAGAGCTAGCCTCATGGGAATCAAGAACGCACTTGATATTTATGAAAAAATGGTCACCTTGGACACAATACAGGTTCCCTTCTGCCGCTATAAATTCATCATAAACCTAAGAATATAAACTCTATAGGTCATACTAAACTACCCCTGCAACCTCCAGTCCTACCACTTCAAAAGTTTCTGGTCATGGGATTATTATCTATATATATTATCTATATATATTATAACCCACCCTTCCATAAAAGATGGTAGTGTCCATCCACATGAAACTATGATCCTTTTTCTGCCATATGCTGATTGTGATAAACAGTATAATTAGGCTGTGTTTCCTACATTCTGAACTGTAACAGCTATATGTCTGTGCTCGCACTGTCTACTGTATACCATAAATGCTATGTATGTGCTCGGTACCATATTACACCACTGTTGGTGTTGTTCATATTGTATTTTCTTAATTTGAAAATAAAGCTTTTTAAAACAAAAAAAAAAAGCAGAAGAGGCTGCTGGATGACTTGGGGCTCAGACTGATTGGCTGATTTGCAAGGGGGTGAGGTGATGGACATCGGCAGCAGGTGCCAACTGTGGTCTTTCAGCAGGAGACTGGGTGGGAGACAATGTGAAGGAACTGGATCTACAGTCAGCAACCCAATTTACTATCGCCTGTACTTGATCAGGCCTCACCATTCGTAGAGCAGCATTAGGCCCGACCAAATACCGCTGCAGGTTTTGTCGCCTACTCGCACCTGAGGAAGGGGTTTCACTTTTGCGTGTAGCTGGCACAGATCGACAACGTCCTCTCCCTGCAACAGGAGCTCCACCAGCAGCACCTCGACCTGGGCAACGTCCCTTATTTGACGCTCTCCTCATATTTTTTTAATTTAGGATCTTACCCTAAATGGGTGTTTAATTAATAGAATAGAACGACAGTATGTAAAGGGTGTATCTCACACGGCCTGAACCAGACTAGGCCTCAATAAAAGATTTTTTTGCCCAAAATGGCTGTATTTCAAATGCCTAATTCAAACCCCTGTATGTAGAGGTAGTATCTCAGAGGGCCTGAACCTCTGTAGGCCTGCAGTAAATATATCTTTGCACAAAATGGCTGTATTTCAAATGGGTGTATTTCAAATGCCTAATTTAAACCCATGTATGTATAGGTGGGATCACACACGCCCTGAATCAGTGTAGGCCTGAAGTAAATATATCTTTGCACAAAATGGCTGTATTTCAAATGGCTGTATTTCAAATGCCTAATTCAAACCCCTGTATGTAGAGGTGGTATCTCAGAGGGTCTGAACCTCTGTAGGCCTGAAGTAAATATATCTTTGCACAAAATGGCTGTATTTCAAATGGCTGTATTTCAAATGGCTGAATCAAACCCCTATATGTATAGGGGGGATCACACACGCCCTGAATCATTGTAGGCCTGAAGTAAATATATCTTTGCACAAAAAGGCTGTATTTCAAATGCCTAATTCAAACCCCTGTATGTAGAGGGGGTATCTCATAGGGCCTGAACCAGTGTAGGCCTGAATTCAATATTGGTGCACCAAATGACGGTATTCAAAATCTCTGAATGTCACCCAAATGTACACTGCTCAAAAAAATAAAGGGAACACTTAAACAACACAATGTAACTCCAAGTCAATCACACTTCTGTGAAATTAAACTGTCCACTTAGGAAGCAACACTGAGTGACAATCAATTTCACATGCTGTTGTGCAAATGGGATAGATAACAGGTGGAAATTATAGGCAATAAGCAAGACACCCCCAATAAAGCAGTGGTTCTGCAGGTGGTCACCACAGACCACTTCTCAGTTCCTATGCTTCCTGGCTGATGTTTTGGTCACTTTTGAATGCTGGCGGTGCTTTCACTCTAGTGGTAGCATGAGACGGAGTCTACAACCCACACAAGTGGCTCAGGTAGTGCAGCTTATCCAAGATGGCACATCAATGCGAGCTGTGGCAAGAAGGTTTGCTGTGTCTGTCAGCGTAGTGTCCAGAGCATGGAGGTGCTACCAGGAGACAGGCCAGTACATCAGGAGACGTGGAGGAGGCCGTAGGAGGGCAACAACCCAGCAGCAGGACCGCTACCTCCGCCTTTGTGCAAGGAGGAACAGGAGGAGCACTGCCAGAGCCCTGCAAAATGACCTCCAGCCGGCCACAAATGTGCATGTGTCTGCTCAAACGGTCAGAAACAGACTCCATGAGGGTGATATGAGGGCCCGACGTCCACAGGTGGGGGTTGTGCTTACAGCCCAACACCGTGCAGGACGTTTGGCATTTTCCAGAGAACACCAATATTGGCAAATTCGCCACTGGCGCCCTGTGCTCTTCACAGATGAAAGCAGGTTCACACTGAGCACATGTGACAGACGTGTCAGAGTCTTGAGACGCCGTGGAGAACGTTCTGCTGCCTGCAACATCCTCCAGCATGACCGGTTTGGCATTGGGTCAGTAATGGTGTGGGGTGGCATTTCTTTGGAGGGCCGCACAGCCCTCCATGTGCTTGCCAGAGGTAGCCTGACTGCCATTAGGTACCGAGATGAGATCCTCAGACCCCTTGTGCTCCTCAGACCCCATATGCTGGTGCGGTTGGCCCTGGGTTCCTCCTAATGCAAGACAATGTTAGATCTCATGTGGCTGGAGTGTGTCATGTGGCATTGATGCTATGGACTGGCCCGCCGTTCCCCAGACCTGAATCCAATTGAGCACATCTGGGACATCATGTCTCGCTCTATCCACCAACGTCACGTTGCACCACAGACTGTCCAGGAGTTGGCAGATGCTTTAGTCCAGGTCTGGGAGGAGATCCCTCAGGAGACCGTCCGCCACCTCATCAGGAGCATGCACAGGCGTTGTAGGGAGGTCATACAGGCACGGGGAGGCCACACACACTACTGAGCCTCATTTTGACTTGTTTTAAGGACATTACATCAAAGTTGGATCAGCCTGTAGTGTGTTTTTCCACTTTAATTTTGAGGGTGACTCCAAATCCAGACCTCCATGGGTTTGAAAAATTTGATTTCCATTTTTTAATTTTTGTGTGATTTTGTTGTCAGCACATTCAACTATGTAAAGAACAGAAGTATTTCAGAAGAATATTTAATTAATTCAGATCTAGGATGTGTTATTTTTGTGTTCCCTTTATTTTTTTGAGCAGTTTATTAACGGTGTATCTCACAATGACATCTGCATAAAAGGCTGCCAACTAATTTTTTTGTGCCCAAATGAGTGTTTGTTTAAAAACTGATTTTGACAGCAGTATATAAGCATGTAATTTCAGACGTGCTGATGCTGCAAGGCCTGAAAATAGTGTTTTTTGTTAAAAAAGTGTGTTTTTCAAACCCCAGAAAATGATGGGTGTATTTCTACCTTAAATTGCACACTGACTAATCCAGATGTTGTAAATTGCCCAAAAAGTCTTTTTTTTGCTAACCGAATATGAAAGCTGTATATATTAAACTTGAATTTGTGGTCGGGGCTATATGTGGAAAGAACCTATCCCTCTAAGGTATGTCCCAACAGAAACAGCGGCTTGAGTTGTGCCATAACCGCTTCCGTCGAGAGTACACCTGAAAGAGGGCATACCCTATGGGAGAGTAAAAGGAAAAGGGCGGGCTTGGAGGGGAACACTGCTGCCGTCCGTCCCCTGGAGAGAGGTGCGTGCAAGATATAGGGCAGGGCGCCCCTCCCACAAATGCAGGCCAATGAATCGGCCTTAATACTTGTGGTCGGGGCTATATGTGGAAAGAACCTATCCCTCTAAGGTACGTCCAAACAGAAACAGCGGCTTGAGTTGTGCCATAACCACTTCCGTCGAGAGTACACCTGAAAGAGGCCAAAAACCCAGCATGAGAATACAAAGCGTGTTTATTGACAAATCACAACACCAAATTCTGAAAGGCACAATAAATCTCGCTAACGGGGTTTGGAACATATCGGCTGTAACAAGAGGAGCGCCACCGACCCAACTTACGTATGATGTGCGTAGGCACCTGATTCCTGGAGGCGGCCGAGGCTGCCCCTATCCTATACGAATGTCCTGACACCATGAGGGGGTCCAGCCCTAGGTTGGCCGCGAGTATACGCGTGTGCGCTATGAATTGGGAGGTGGACAAAGCTGCTGACCCGAAGGGTAACAAGGGGGTATCAGCGCCGCGATCGGCCAGTGCCCCTGATAATTTCTGCGGGGAAGACGAAAAGGGGCCGATGATGTACCCTTTGTCTAACTCCAACTGGAGGAGCCTGTCTATGGACCCTGGGTTGTGTGACGCAGATTGCAGGTTTCTACACTCATAGGTGTCGTCTGGTAACGCTACAAGACCTGTATGAAAACCATTACTGAAGCCTGACACAAGAAAGTCGCGAAAGGAAGCATCCTCATGCTCCTGCAAGTAAAGTTCAAGGAGGTCTACATTTACCACACTCATGTAATGTTTATCGGTTTTTAATGAGCACGCAACCTTCGGGTGGGCTCGGAAGCAGTTAACGCAAATGTGTAACAGACGGCACTGACTATAATTGCAAGTAGCAAAATTAAAGTTATTACAAATTTGTGACCTGCCTAGGTACTTGATTGGGCGGCCGAGTTTGTCTACCGTAGGATTCTGCTGGACGCCAGTCGACGGACCAGGGATTGGGGGAGAAGAATTGGACCTCGGGGCACTCGCGGCATTATGACACCATTCTCCTGTGTGATAGATAGATTGGCACGAAGAACACGCTGGGGCTTTAAGGCCAGCGAAGTGCCTGCAGAAAATTTCTGTGTCAATGTTTGCCCAGTTGGTGGTAAACTGGAACTGACAGAGCGCAGCTGCCGCCTTTGCAGAGAACGAGCAATGGTAGTCATAAAACCCGAAGCCTGCGTACTTATATCCCAATTCAGTGACCCTGAACAGATAGAGGTCCAATTCCTCTCTCCTGTCTGGCCGTACTGAACAGACGATATCTCGGTAGAGACTAAAGGCGAGTACAAACTCCGGAATAGTTAATTTCCTGCTAAGCCTGAGATCGCGCCCCTTCAGGACAACAGAGACATCGCCGCATGCAATGACGCTGTTGTCTGACAGGTCACGAGTGGCAATTAGGAGGGAGGCTAGGTTCACGTCTCTGCCATCGAGGATGTCCTTCTTGATATTAGCAGGAATGAAATGGGCTGGAGTGACGTTGGGCACTGTAACAAAGTTACCTGAGGTACTGGCAACAGGTGCCGTTGCTACTGGCAACAGAGTGGCGGGTGCAGATAAGCCAGTGACCCTAGTCTCAACCGACTCCAACCTGGATTGCACCCCAGACATAGAGGAGGTGAGGCTGTTCAGCATGATATGGAGCTGCGTCAAGGAGGTCTGAACCGTGGCCATAGAGACCTCTCGATGACTAGGTCCTGCAGGGGTGGACCCCAGCAGCCTGTACAACTCCGCCTTCCGGGCAGTGGCCGGAAAAGGAGTGCCTCTCTTGCTTAGTTCAGACATGAGTTTGGGCACAGTTCAATTACGCAGAGATGGAATGCTGCCGGATTCCGATTTCCTGGAACCCAAGTCTTCACCCGAAGCATCCACGATATCTGACACATGAGACATGAGCAGACTGAAAAGCAAGCAAAACGACGGACCGTCACTAACACCGTTTGGCACAAATTTGACTAACACCCGTGTTTAGACACCACCACCGGCACTGCAGAAACCGTCATGCAAAGGTAGCTAACCCTGGTGACCACCTGACAGCGGATGTACGGAGAAAAAGGAGACGTGTGACAGTGAAACAATTGGAGTCAAAGAAGGAGGACCTTACCGAACCGGACACGATGCTGATGTGAGAAGAACAGAAGGAATCAACCGTGGAAATCGACCTGTTCGCACGAATTAAGCAGAATAAGTATATATATCTAAATGTATTATCTATTATTTATTTATTTTTTTGTAAAGGTGCTTGCGCCTGCGTTTAGGCGGCCCGAAGCTGGGCGACGAGACACGAAAATCGGATTGCCGCGGTGCCGTGTAGTTGGCTGAATGGCTGACGGGCCGACGCCCAAATAAAACACACAACTACCTATGTAGCAATCAAAACGGCAGGTGTATAGGAAAATGAGAAAATCTGCACACCATCAGACAGAGGCAATGGGAGAAGCATGCCATGCAATGTGAAGGGTCTGGTGCGTCCCTGCTAGCCAGGCCTAGGGGCGCCTGTTACTGTGGGGCTACCCCCACCAACTCCTCACCATCACATTGCACGGCATTGCCCCCTATCTAACTGATAGCACGGCGGCCCGTGCCAGACTTTGACCCCCAACAAGAAACTAACTGCGTGTAGCTCCTCAGTGCCAGTTTTCCAGCCACCATTAGCTCAAACGAAGTACAATTGAGGCTGAAAAAGTAACCACTGTGCACCCGTGGACATGCCTCCGGCAGCCACACGTGGCCTGCCGCCAAAGTACTATTAAGAGGCCCACTACTCAGCTGTATAAAACCGCCCTTCCCCCCCCCATTCCTTCCCTGCTCACAACCTTTTGTTTCTACTCCCTCCTTCCACCGAAACTCCCCAAGACTCCACTATGTAGCTAAACGCTGTAAATGCATGAACGAGGACGGAGCGCCGCTGTCTCCTGCTACCTACGAGCCAGTCACGTGGGAGCAGGGCGTGCTGCCAGACGGCCGTTCCGGTGTGGGGATGTCCCTCTCCTACCTTAGATAGACCGACCCCACCGACCGGACTTAATCAAGGTGACGTACGATAAGGCAGCAGTTAACTTACCCGCCGCACGAGGAGGACCAGGACGCCGGAGTGCGGGAGGATGCGCTGGCCGGAAGTGACGCGCTGGCCGGAAGTGACGTACTGTTGCCTGGGAAACGCTGACGCTGACGGCCGGAACAGGAACACTGCTGAACACTGCTGCCGTCCGTCCCCTGGAGAGAGGTGCGTGCAAGATATAGGGCATTGCGCCCCTCCCACAAATGCAGGCCAATGAATCGGCCTTAATACTTAACACTTGCTGATCTGGAAAATAATGTTTTTTGAAAAGAAAAAAAAGTGTGTTTTTCAAACCCCAGAAAGTGATGGGTGTATTTCTACCTTAAATTGCACACTGACTAATCCAGATGTTGTAGATTGCAAATCACCATTTTTTGGGGGCAATGTCCCAAAAGCTCAGATGTAGTGCTGGTGCACTGAACATGCATAAAATAGCCTCCGCCACCCACTCTAAAGTTAGTATTTTTTGGTCAATGAGCTCAGTGCAGGGTAAAACGATAGTGCCCTGCACCCACACAACTATTTCTAGGTAGATCGCTGAGTTAGATTCTCTCCTATGCTCTCCCTGAAATCACAAGTCCAGCAGCATCCTCTCCCTACACTTGTAACAGCAGAGTGACGTGCAGCGCTACGTGACTCAAGCTTATATAGAGCCTGGGTCACATGCTGCTCTGGCCAATCACAGCCATGCAATTAGTAGGCATGGCTGTGATGGCCTCTTGGGGCAAGTAGTATGATGCTTGTTGATTGGCTGCTGTGCAGCCTTTCAAAAACCGCCAAGAAAGCGGCGAACACTGAATCCGAACCCAAACTTTTATGGAAATGTTCGGGTTCAGGTCCTTGGTCCCAAAATCCTAAAGTTTGCTTAACCCTACTTCTAAGCCTTCTAAAGTCCCAAAAAAATAAAACATAATTTTCAAAATGATCCAAACATGAAGTAGACATATTGGAAATGTAAAGTAATAACTATTTCTGGAGGTATTACTATCTATTTTAAATGTTGAGAAATTGAAATTTGCTAATTAAAACTAAAAATGAAATATTTTGACTCAAGTTTACCAGTGTCATGAAGTACAATATGTGACGAGAAAACAATCTCAGAATGGCCTGGATAAGTAAAAGCTTTTTAAAGTTATCACCACAGGAAGTGACACATGTTAGATTTGCTAAAAATGGCCTGGTCCTTAAAGGGAACCTGTCACCAGTTTTATGGTGTCCTAACTAAGGGCAACACAAATAAGTGACTGATTCTCTTAGCAAAATGCTGGGTCACTTTCTTTAATTGACCCAGTCAATCTGCCAACATCTTGTATTGAAAAGCTCCAGCTGATAATGATGAGTCATGAATATTCATGAGCTCCTGACTCTGCCCGCCTACCTGCTGCTGATTGACAGTTATTTTCCATATGAATCAGCAGCAGGTGGGCAGGGGAGTGGCTATAGCTGTCAATTAAATAAACGCTGAACTCAATGACATCACGCTGGACTCAAATCAGCTCATTAGCATGTGGCATCTTTGTGTGTATATTATGAGATAACCATCTGTCACACCAGTAAGTGAATACATCTAAGGTACTTTTTAGTAGTTAATGATTGTATATAATTAGTTAGATTATATAATCAAATAGCCACATGACAGGTTCCCTTTAAGGTGAAAAATGGCAGGGTCCTGAAGGGGTTAAAGAGACCATGTGTTTATGGAGATTTTTTTTGCAGTGTATTTTCATTTTTGATATATACAAGTCTTGTTTGCTTCTCTTATATTTCTTATTTTGAACACAATGCAAAGCAGAATCCTGAGAAGAAAAGCACCAAGGGATAAAGATCACCTCCCGTAAGGTGTTTGATTGTGAGTAGAGTTGAGCGAACACCTGGATGTTCGGGTTCGACGAGTTCGGCCGAACTTTCGAAAAATGTTCGGGTTCGGGATCCGAACTCGACCCGAACTTCATCCCGAACCCGAACCCCATAGAAGTCAATGGGGACACGAACTTTTGGGGACTAAAAAGGCTGTAAAACACACCCGGAAAGGGCTAGAGGGCTGCAAAAGGTAGCAAAATGTAGTTAAATCCCCTTCAAACAAATGTAGATAGGGAAATGATGAGTTAACATAAATAAATAAAAATTAAACAATATTAATTGGAGTGAGGTCCCATAGCACAGAATCAGGCTTCAAGTCACCCACCAATGGAGAAGGTCACTTACTATTATTTTGACCACAGCACCCAGACAAAGGAGAGAGGTCCCACAGCAGAGAACCAGGCATCATATCACCCACCACAGGAGTAGGCCACCATTTAGTTACTTTGACCCCTACACCCAGACGGAGGAGAGAGGTTACACAGCAGAGAATCAGGCATTTAGATCACCCACCACAGGAGTAGGCCACCATTGAATCAGACCCCGGCAACCATGTCAGATGGCACAAGCATAAGCTTTATATCAATCAGCACAGGAGAAGGCGACTTTGACAGACTTTGACCCCTACACCCGGACGGAGGAGAGAGGTTTCAAAGCAGAGAATCAGGCATTTAGATCACCCACCACAGGAGTAGGCCCCAATTTAATGGGACCCCGGTAACCATGTCAGATGGCACAACCATCAGCTTCATATCAATCAGCACAGGAGAAGGCGACTTTGAAAGACTTTGACCCCTACACCCAGACGGAGGAGAGAGGTTTCACAGCAGAGAATCAGGCATTTAGATCACCCACCACAGGAGTAGGCCCCCATTGAATCAGACCCTGGCAACCATGTCAGATGGCACAACCATCAGCTTTATATCAATCAGCACAGGAGAAGGCGACTTTGAAAGACTTTGACCCCTACACCCAGATGGAGGAGAGAGGTTTCACAGCAGAGAATCAGGCATCATATCAGCCACCACAGGAGAAGCCACCATTGAGTTACTTTGACCCCCGCACCCAGGAAGAGGAGAGAGGCACCACAGCACATATTCTGGCATCATATCAGCCACCACAGGAGAAGCCACCATTGAGTTACTTTGACCCCTGCACCCAGGAAGAGGAGAGAGGCCCCACAGCACATATTCTGGCATCATATCAGCCACCACAGGAGAAGCCACCATTGAGTTACTTTGACCCCTTCACCCAAACAGAGGAGAGAGGTTCCACATCAGAGAATCAGGCATCATATCAACCACCACAGGAGTAGGCCACAATTTAATGGGACCCCGGCAACCATGTCAGATGGCACAACCATCAGCTTCATATCAATCAGCACAGGAGAAGGCGACTTTGAAAGACTTTGACCCCTACACCCAGACGGAGGAGAGAGGTTTCACAGCAGAGAATCAGGCATTTAGATCACCCACCACAGGAGTAGGCCCCCATTGAATCAGACCCTGGCAACCATGTCAGATGGCACAACCATCAGCTTTATATCAATCAGCACAGGAGAAGCCACCATTGAGTTACTTTGACCCCCGCACCCAGGAAGAGGAGAGAGGCACCACAGCACATATTCTGGCATCATATCAGCCACCACAGGAGAAGCCACCATTTAGTTAATTTGACCCCTTCACCCAAACAGAGGAGAGAGGTTCCACATCAGAGAATCAGGCATCATATCAACCACCACAGGAGTAGGCCACAATTTAATGGGACCCCGGCAACCATGTCAGATGGCACAACCATCAGCTTCATATCAATCAGCACAGGAGAAGGCGACTTTGAAAGACTTTGACCCCTACACCCAGACGGAGGAGAGAGGTTTCACAGCAGAGAATCAGGCATTTAGATCACCCACCACAGGAGTAGGCCCCCATTGAATCAGACCCTGGCAACCATGTCAGATGGCACAACCATCAGCTTTATATCAATCAGCACAGGAGAAGCACCATTGAGTTACTTTGACCCCCGCACCCAGGAAGAGGAGAGAGGCACCACAGCACATATTCTGGCATCATATCAGCCACCACAGGAGAAGCCACCATTGAGTTACTTTGACCCCTGCACCCAGGAAGAGGAGAGAGGTTCCACATCAGAGAATCAGGCATCATATCAACCACCACAGGAGTAGGCCACAATTTAATGGGACCCCGGCAACCATGTCAGATGGCACAACTATCAGCTTCATATCAATCAGCACAGGAGAAGGCGACTTTGAAAGACTTTGACCCCTACACCCAGACGGAGGAGAGAGGTTTCACAGCAGAGAATCAGGCATTTAGATCACCCACCACAGGAGTAGGCCCCCATTGAATCAGACCCTGGCAACCATGTCAGATGGCACAACCATCAGCTTTATATCAATCAGCACAGGAGAAGGCGACTTTGAAAGACTTTGACCCCTACACCCAGATGGAGGAGAGAGGTTTCACAGCAGAGAATCAGGCATCATATCAGCCACCACAGGAGAAGCCACCATTGAGTTACTTTGACCCCCGCACCCAGGAAGAGGAGAGAGGCACCACAGCACATATTCTGGCATCATATCAGCCACCACAGGAGAAGCCACCATTGAGTTACTTTGACCCCTGCACCCAGGAAGAGGAGAGAGGCCCCACAGCACATATTCTGGCATCATATCAGCCACCACAGGAGAAGCCACCATTTAGTTACTTTGACCCCTTCACCCAAACAGAGGAGAGAGGTTCCACATCAGAGAATCAGGCATCATATCAACCACCACAGGAGTAGGCCACAATTTAATGGGACCCCGGCAACCATGTCAGATGGCACAACCATCAGCTTCATATCAATCAGCACAGGAGAAGGCGACTTTGAAAGACTTTGACCCCTACACCCAGACGGAGGAGAGAGGTTTCACAGCAGAGAATCAGGCATTTAGATCACCCACCACAGGAGTAGGCCCCCATTGAATCAGACCCTGGCAACCATGTCAGATGGCACAACCATCAGCTTTATATCAATCAGCACAGGAGAAGCCACCATTGAGTTACTTTGACCCCCGCACCCAGGAAGAGGAGAGAGGCACCACAGCACATATTCTGGCATCATATCAGCCACCACAGGAGAAGCCACCATTTAGTTACTTTGACCCCTTCACCCAAACAGAGGAGAGAGGTTCCACATCAGAGAATCAGGCATCATATCAACCACCACAGGAGTAGGCCACAATTTAATGGGACCCCGGCAACCATGTCAGATGGCACAACCATCAGCTTCATATCAATCAGCACAGGAGAAGGCGACTTTGAAAGATTTTGACCCTACACCCAGACGGAGGAGAGAGGTTTCACAGCAGAGAATCAGGCATTTAGATCACCCACCACAGGAGTAGGCCCCCATTGAATCAGACCCTGGCAACCATGTCAGATGGCACAACCATCAGCTTTATATCAATCAGCACAGGAGAAGCCACCATTGAGTTACTTTGACCCTCGCACCCAGGAAGAGGAGAGAGGCACCACAGCACATATTCTGGCATCATATCAGCCACCACAGGAGAAGACACCATTGAGTTACTTTGACCCCTGCACCCAGGAAGAGGAGAGAGGTTCCACATCAGAGAATCAGGCATCATATCAACCACCACAGGAGTAGGCCACAATTTAATGGGACCCCGGCAACCATGTCAGATGGCACAACCATCAGCTTCATATCAATCAGCACAGGAGAAGGCGACTTTGAAAGACTTTGACCCACGTGGACAATTTCGAAACCCAGTAGTTGAATGGGGCCGAACCATCCGTCAGGATGTGGAGGGGTGTGCAGACATACTGTTCAACCATGTTAGTGAAATGCTGCCTCCTGCTAACACGTTCCGTATCAGGTGTCGGTGCAGATAGCTGTGGCGTGGAGACAAAACTTTTCCACATTTCTGCCATGCTAACCCTGCCCTCAGATGAGCTGGCCGTGACACAGCTGCGTTGGCGACCTCTTGCCACTCCTCTGCCTTCACCTTCCACCTGTTCCCATGTGACATGTGGGAATGCTCTCAAGAGCGCCTCTATCAGCGTGCGCTTGTACTCGCGCATCTTACGGTCGCGCTCCAGTTCAGGAATTAAAGTGGGCACATTGTCTTTATACCGGGGATCCAGCAGGGTGGCCACCCAGTAGTCTGCACACGTTAAAACGTGGGCAACTCTGCTGTCGTTGCGCAGGCATTGGAGCATATATTCGCTCATGTGGGCCAGGCTACCCATGGGTAAGGACAAGCTGTCCTCTGTGGGAGGCGTATCGTCATCGTCCACCGTATCCCCCCAGCCACGCACCAGTGATGGGCCTGGGCTGCCACCCCGCTGTGAACTTGCGTCATCCTCGTCCCCCTCCACCTCCTCCTCCTCATCCTCCTCGTCCTCCAGTACAGTGCCTTGGCTGGCGACTTGTGAACCTGTCCTCTGCTGCTTAAACAAACCTCCCTCTGAGCCACTTCGAACAGACTGGCCCGAAAGTGTTAGAAACGAGCCCTCATCCTCCTCCTCCTCCTCCACCTGGGCCACCTCCTCTAACATCATTGCCCTAAGTGTTTTCTCAAGGAGACATAGAAGTGGTATTGTAACGCTGATAACAGTGTCATCGCCACTGGCCATGTTGGTGGAGTACTCGAAACAGCGCAGCAGGGCACACAGGTCTCGCATGGAGGCCCAATCATTGGTGGTGAAGTGGTGCTGTTCGGCAGTACGACTGACGCGAGCGTGCTGCAGCTGAAACTCCACTATGGCCTGCTGCTGCTCGCACAGTCTCTCCAGCATGTGCAAGGTGGAGTTCCACCGGGTGGGCACGTCGCATATGAGGCGGTGAGCGGGAAGGCCGAAGTTCCGCTGTAGCGCAGACAGGCGAGCAGCGGCAGGATGTGAACGGCGGAAAGCGCGCACAGACGGCCCGCACTTTATGCAGCAGCTCTGACATGTTGGGGTAGTGGTGAATGAACCTCTGCACCACCAAGTTCAGCACATGCGCCAGGCAAGGGATGTGCGTCAAACCGGCTAGTCCCAGAGCTGCCACGAGATTTCGCCCATTATCGCATACCACCAGGCCTGGCTTGAGGCCCACCGGCAGAAACCACTCGTCGGTCTGTTGTTCAATACCCCGCCACAACTCCTTTGCGCTGTGGGGCCTGTCCCCAAACATATGAGTTTCAGAATGGCCTGCTGACGTTTACCCCGGGCTGTGCTGAAGTTGGTGGTGAAGGTGTGTGGCTGACCGGATGAGCTGGTGGAAGCAGTGGAGGAGGAAGCCGAGTAGGAGGAGGAGGCTACAGGAGGCAGAGAATGATGCCCTGCGATCCTAGGGGGCGGAAGGACGTGCGCCAAGGAACTGTCCGCCGGGGGCCCAGCCGCCACTACATTCATCCAGTGTGCAGTTAGTGAGATATAGCGTCCCTGGCCGTGCTTACTGGTCCACGTATCTGTGGTTAGGTGGACCTTGCCACAAATGGCGTTGCGCAGTGCACACTTGATTTTATCGGACACTTGCATGTGCAGGGTAGGCACGGCTGTCTTGGAGAAGTAGTGGCGGCTGGGAACCACATACTGCGGGACAGCCATGGCCATCAGCTGTTTTAAGCTGTCTGTGTTCACCAGCCGGAATGACAGCATTTCAAAGGCCAGCAGTTTAGAAATGCTGGCGTTCAGGCCAAGGGCTCGAGGGTGACTCGGGGGGAATTTGCGCTTCCTCTCTAAGGTTTGAGATATTGAGAGCTGAACGCTGCTGTGTGATATAGTGGAGACGCTAGTTGACGGTGGTGGTGGTGGTGGTGTCGGTGGCACATCCTCTGTTTGCTGCTCGGCAGGTGGCAACATTCCTCTCGAGGCGGAAGCCGAGGCAGCAGCGGTAGAGGGAGCAGGGGGAGCCTCAGCGAGTGCCTGGTTTTTTAAGGTGTGTACCCCACTGCAGTTCATGCTTTGCATGTAGATGCCTGGTCATGCAGGTTGTGCTGAGGTTCAGAACGTTAATGCCTCGCCTCAGGCTCTGATGGCAGAGCGTGCAAGTCACTCGGGTCTTGTCGGTAGGACATTGTTTAAAGAAGTGCCATGCCAGGGAACTCTTTGAAGCTGCCTTTGTGGGGCTGGGTCCCTGTTGGCGATGTCCAGTAGCAGGCGAACTCTGGGGGCGGCGGCTCGTCTGCTTTGGCCCCCTGCTCCCTCTTTGGCTTCGCTGTTGTCTCGGTCTCACCACTACCTCTTCCTCTGAACTGTGAAAGTCATCGCCACGACCTTCAGTCCATGTGGGGTCTAAGACCTCATCGTCCTCTGCATCGTCTTCCACCCAGTCTCCCTCCCTGACCTCCTCCTGTTCAGTCTGCACACTGCAAAAAGACGCGGCAGTGGGCACCTGTGTTTCGTCATCATCAGAGAGTCGGTGACTCTGCTGTGGTGGTATTCCCATGTCCTCTTCATCTGGAGACATAAGTGGTTGTGCGTCAGTGCATGGTATGTCTTCCTCCACTGGGAAGGGCTAGGTGGGACGCCCCTGGGAACCCTGGAAGCAGAGTCTTCAAACAGAAGAAGAGACTGCTGCATAACTTGTGGCTCAGACCGTTTCCCTGATATGCTTGGGGGTGATGTGACAGACTGATGGGCTTGGTTTTCAGGTGCCACCTGTGCGCTTTCCACAGAAGACTGGGTGGAAGACCATGTGGTGAACGTGCTGGAAGCACTGTCGGCCACCCAATCGATTAATGCCTGTACCTGCTCAGGCCTTACCATCCTAAGAGCGGCATTGGGCCCCACGAGATATTGCGGTACATTCTGCCGGCTAGTTGAGGGAGTTCGTTCCCTACTGTGTGCGCCTGGGGCCGAACGGCCACGTCCTCTACCAGCAACAGAGGCTCCACGGACACCACCACGACCGCGTCCTCGTCCCTTAATAGTATTTTTCTTCATTGTTGCGATTCAACTCGCACCACAATGAAATATATTATTTTTTATAAGCAAAATCCCCTCACTGGAATACTTTCAGTCTTTTGACTGTATGGATTACAGATGGAATGACTGTTATATGAGAGTACCGCTTTCTTTGACAGATTCTAGTATGGGTACATATATGTTTTCCCAACCCCAGCACATTAGTTTGCTAATTCCAGATGTATGAAACGCAGGCCTAACTGTATCTAGTATATTGAACGCCAGATAAACTAACTTGGCCTTTTTTAAATAAAAAAAATCCCCTCACTGGAATACTTTCAGTCTTTTGACTGTATGGATTACAGATGGAATGACTGTTATATGTGAGTACCGCTTTCTTTGACAGATTCTAGTATGGGTACATATATGTTTTCCCAACCCAGCACATTAGTTTGCTAATTCCAGATGTATGAAACGCAGGCCTAACTGTATCTAGTATATTGAACGCCAGATAAACTAACTTGGCCTTTTTTAAATAAAAAAAAAATTCCCTCACTGGAATACTTTATGGCTTTTCACTGTATGGATTACAGGTGGACTGGTATTAGTAGGGGTGACACAAGCACACCCAAGTCCCTGATGTAGGATTTCTATGGCACAGACCACTATTACAAGTGATTAATGGACGTTGGGAGAGATTGTGCTGCAGCACTAGTCCCAAGATGGCCGCCGCCTATCAGCCCAGTAACATGTGCCACAAAATGGTCTGCACAACCTTTAAAAAAAATAGCCTTGGACTGTGCTGCTAAATCGCTATTGGTCTGAATCCCAGGTGTAGATGTCTGACTTGTTGTGAGCTTTGGAATGCACACTGTGGCAGCTTCTGCTGCAGCACTACAAGTCGCAAAATGGCGGCCGGCGGTCAGCCCAGGTACATGTGGATGGAAAAATCACTCTGGCCACTCTAAAAATAGCCAATCCCTATCAAAAAAGCAGCTCAGCTCAGATGAATCACAGGTGGAGGAGAGAAATTTGCTTCCAGTTATTCAATTATCCCTGCCTATTCTCGCCCTAGCATCAGCTGCGTCTATCCCTGTTCTATTCACATCGGGAGTGAGCACGTCCCGACGTGCGCACAAGCTTATAAAGAGGCTGAGTCACATGCTGCACTTGGCCAATCACAGCCTGCCAATAGTAGGCATGGCTGCGATGGCATCTTAGGGCAAGTAGTATGATGCATGTTGATTGGCTGCTTTGCAGCCTTTCAAAATGCGCCAAAATACATGCCGAACGACGAACCCGAACCCGAACTTTTACGAAAAAGTTCGGGTTCGGGTCCGTGTCACGAACACCCCAAAATTCGGTACGGACCCGAACTATGCTCGAACTGTTCGCTCAACACTAATTGTGAGCTCTACAGAGTGTGTCTATTTGTTCTTGCTTTAATATATCCACATTAATAATTTGATCCTGCAAAAACCATTATCTTTTTACAAGAGTTATTTCAGTCGTTCTGCATATCATCAGCAGTTTGTTTATCCAGTGAAAGTGCTTGCTGCAAAATTATTTTGTGCTAAATGGGAGATAATTGAATATTTATGTTTGAGGCATGTTTTATCTGCCACAAATAGCTACCAGCACAATAATGCCCTTGACATAAAATCCACACATTAAATGGCTTTTAGACAAAATGTATAGGCGGCTTGATTGCTATTCAAGTACCGCATGAATACATATTTTTCATTTAATGACCACTGTAGATTTGAGCATTTTTTTTGCCATCTCTGCTGCACAATAGATTTGTTGGCATCAAGTTAATTGCCTGTGTTTACCACTGTGTATAAAAGTATACATTGACATTAGTGATGAGCGGCAGACGCAATATTCGATTTTGCGATATTTTGCGAATATATGCCGGCATCATCAATAATCGGCAGTCTTCTCTTCCGGGTGTAGTGTAACGTAATCGGCGCAGGCGCACTGAGGAAGGGGCTGGCAAGCGCGCGACCTTCACTCAGTACACCTGCGCGATCGAGGAACGTTAATCCAGCAGCAGACAGGGCCAACGAGAGGCGGACAGCGCTCGCCGGCCCTGTCTATCAAGAGGAGATGGGGCGTGTCTACAAGCGGCAGATGCGGCGGCTACCAGCAAGTACACGCCCAACTTGCTGGTAGTGAAGAAATTTGCATATGATAAAAGTTTGATTTTTTACAAGAAATAAGCCACAGACAAAGGTAGGACATTTATGATTGCACTCAGCTGACATTAGCAAATAGCTAATGTCGGCTAATGAAAATTGCACAATGGGGGGGGGGGGGGTGACAGAAGCCCTTTAAGGGCAATCACCCTAGGATGGCCATATTTAAAAAAAATGGTCAGATTTGAAGAGGAGGAATTCAGAGCGGATCAGAGAGATCAGTGACAGAATATACCCAGGTACAATGCTTACATTACTTTTGTATCTCTTGCCAACACTCTGTAGTGTGTGTGTGTGTGTATACAGTGGGGGAAATAATTATTTGACCCCTCACTGATTTTGTAAGTTTGTCCAATGACAAAGAAATGAAAAGTCTCAGAACAGTATCATTTCAATGGTAGGTTTATTGTAACAGTGGCAGATAGCACATCAAAAGGAAAATCGAAAAAATAACTTTAAATAAAAGATAGCAACTGATTTGCATTTCATTGAGTGAAATAAGTATTTGAACCCCTACCAACCATTAAGAGTTCTGGCTCCCACAGAGTGGTTAGACACTTCTACTCAATTAGTCACCCTCATTAAGGACACCTGTCTTAACTAGTCACCTGTATAAAGACACCTGTCCACAGAATCAATCAATCAAGCAGACTCCAAACTCTCCAACATGGGAAAGACCAAAGAGCTGTCCAAGGATGTCAGAGACAAAATTGTAGACCTGCACAAGGCTGAATGAGCTACAAAACCAATAGCAAGAAGCTGGGAAAAAAGGTGACAACTGTTGGTGCGATTGTTCGAAAATGGAAGGAGCACAAAATGACCATCAATCGACCTCGCTCTGGGGCTCCACGCAAGATCTCACCTCGTGGGGTGTCAATGGTTCTGAGAAAGGTGAAAAAGCATCCTAGAACTACACGGGAGGAGTTAGTTAATGACCTCAAATTAGCAGGGACCACAGTCACCAAGAAAACCATTAGAAACACATTACACCGCAATGGATTAAAATCCTGCAGGGCTCGCAAGGTCCCCCTGCTCAGGAAGGCACATGTGCAGGCCCGTCTGAAGTTTGCCAATGAACACCTGAATGATTCAGAGAGTGACTGGGAGAAGGTGCTGTGGTCTGATGAGACCGAAATAGAGCTCTTTGGCATTAACTCAACTCGCTGTGTTTGGAGGAAGAAAAATGCTGCCTATGACCCCTAAAACACCGTCCCCACCGTCAAGCATGGGGGTGGAAACATTTTGCTTTGGGGGTGTTTTTCTGCTAAGGGCACAGGACAACTTATTCGCATAAACGGGAAAATGGACGGAGCCATGTATCGTGAAATCCTGAGCGACAACCTCCTTCCCTCTGCCAGGAAACTGAAAATGGGTCGTGGATGGGTGTTCCAGCACGACAATGACCCAAAACATACAGCAAAGGCAACAAAGGAGTGGCTCAAGAAGAAGAACATTAAGGTCATGGAGTGGCCTAGTCAGTCTCCGGACCTTAATCCAATCGAAAACCTATGGAGGGAGCTCAAGCTCAGAGTTGCACAGAGACAGCCTCGAAACCTTAGGGATTTAGAGATGATCTGCAAAGAGGAGTGGACCAACATTCCTCCTAAAATGTGCGCAAACTTGGTCATCAATTACAAGAAACGTTTGACCTCTGTGCTTGCAAACCAGGGTTTTTCCACCAAGTATTAAGTCTTTTTTTTGTTAGAGGGTTCAAATACTTATTTCACTCAATGAAATGCAAATCAGTTGCTATCTTTTATTTAAAGTTATTTTTTCGATTTTCCTTTTGATGTGCTATCTGCCACTGTTACAATAAACCTACCATTGAAATGATACTGTTCTGAGACTTTTCATTTCTTTGTCATTGGACAAACTTACAAAATCAGTGAGGGGTCAAATAATTATTTCCCCCACTGTATATATAGTTATGAAAATAAGTATTTCATCCCTTTACAAATGATTACTTAACTGGTGTGACATGTAGCAAATCAGCCGGTTACATCGTACAACCGTTCATCCCTACCTCGCGATGTGTGTGTGTGTATATATATATATATTTATACACACAGCGAGGTACAGATGTATGATGTAACCGGCTAATTTTGTGCGTTTTACACACACAGAAATATATATGTGTATGTGTGTGTGTATACATAAACTGCAATCATCATTCTGTATTCCAGTAAAAGACCCCGTACATCATTACATTAGATACATCCCCCACTTAACTAACATGTACGTCATATCTGGACGTGACTTAAAGCCCAGTGACGTAAATGTACTGCATGGTGATCGGGCGGGTGCAGGAGTGCTGACTGCGGCACGTGTGAGCTTCAGACATGTGCGGGGTGTCCATCAGCTCCCCGCGCTGCTGTGACGGAGACCCGATGGCAGGGAAGGTAGCCCGATGCCTTCCTTAGATATCATGGCTGTCCGAGGGCTTGTGAGATCTAGCCCCCTGTATTACACTGGTAATACACGTACAGCCAATGCATTACAATACAGAAGTATTGTAAAACTTTTTATAGGGGATCAAACCCCCAAAAGTTGAAGTCACAGAGTGGGACAAAAAATTTACTGAAAAAAGTTTAAAAAAAGAAAGGTTCCAAAAAAAAAAAAATTCTAGTAAAAAAAAGTGTCCTTTTCCAAAATAAAGTATATAAAAATAAAAAAAAATAGGGGAAAAAAAGAAACATAGACATATTATGTATCATCGTGTCATATTTGACCGGCTCTATAAAATTATCACATTACCTAACCCATTGGTGAACACCGTTTAAAAAAATAATAATAATAAACTGTGCTAAATAAACCTTTTTTTGGCACATTACAACACTAAAAGTGCAACACCAAGCGATCAAAAAGGCATATGACCAACAAAATAGTACCAGTCTAGCCGTCACCTCATCCCGCAAAAAATTAGCCCCTACCTAAGACAATCACCCAAAAAATAAAACAAATATGGCTTTCAGAATATGGAGACACTAAAACAAGATTTTTTTCGGTTCAAAAATGCTATTATTGTGTAATACTAAAATAAATAAAAAGTATACATATTAGGTATTGCCACGTCCATAATAACCAGCTGTATAAAAATATCACATGACTTCAGTTGAGTGGACACCTGGATGTTTAGGTTCGGCCGAACTTCACAAAAAAGTTTGAGTTCGGGACCCGAACTTTACCCGAACTTGAACCCGAACCCTATTGAAGTCAATGGGGACCCGAACTTTTGAGCACTAAAATGGCTCTAAAAATGTCATGGAAAGGGCTAGAGGGGCTGCAAAGAGCATCAAAATGTGGTTAAAAGCATGGCAAGTGCTCTGCAAAAAAAAGTGGATAGGGAAATGACTTTAAATAACATAAAATATGTTAAAAAAAATACTAATCTTGATCTAGGAGGAAGAGGTCCATATGGAGTAGGAGGTTAAGGAGGCAGTGGATGTGGCGGTGTAGGTGGAAGCGGCGGTGGAGGAGGAGTAGGTAGTCTACACTGCTTTTTGGTTTTAAATTTATTTTTATTTTTTTAGATTAGGGTACACCCCAAAACATTGGGAAATATAACCTGAGATAACCCCCTCCAGTCGTGCTAAATACACGTTCAGACAATACACTGGCTGCAGGGCAGGCCAGCACCTCCAAGGGGTAAAGGGCAAGCTCAAGCCATGAGCCCAATTTGGAGAGGAATCAGTCAGTTCGTGTAGGCGTGTGCACACATACTGCCCCACCATGTCACACGTCACTGTGACGTCCACGATCCATTTGGATATCTAATCTATCAACTTTCGATGTTGTTTTCTGAGCCTAACATGTTGATCACGGTTATTGGCGAATCAGGGTTCCACGCCGGAGAGGGAGCGTGATAGAGAGACCACATCCAAGGGATGTTAATTTTTTTTTATTAAATATGATCGAGCGGAAAAGTGGGACAAATTATTGAAGCGCAAATGTGGGACAAGTTATTAAAGTTTAAGCATTGAATGAAAGGAGGGGGCGGGCATCAATTAAAGAAGAATTTTTGAAATTTAATTCCCTATCACCTATGCAGAGCAGGGGTTTAATTACGGCAAAAATGGTCAAATGTCACCCAAGAATGTAACAGACAAATTAGTGAATTTTTTTTACCTGGCTACTAGGTTTAGCAGTGAGATAAACAAAAATGACCCAGGGTATCCCCGGGACGGGTAAGGAACAGTGCCCACCCAATATAACCACAGGGGATACACCTAAAGTATAACTCGGTAGAAGCTCCCGAGTGAGACAGCAGAAACAAATAGAAAGAGAGCTCATAGTACCAAAAATATGTATAAATTTTATTGAAGCATGTTGAAAATGACAGAAAATGGGTAAAATTAGTACATAAGATGCCGTAAAGCAAGGTGATGAGAGCGGAGAACAAAAAAGAGCGCCACCCTGGGAAGAAAAACACACGGATATACAGATGGAAAGATATGGTATATAATGATGTATAACATGGGAACAGAAAGTACTGGGTACAGTGCCCAACCCATGAAATGAGTAGATAAATGATCAAACCATAAAGTGCCAGGTAAAGCCAGGTCAACTCATGCACCCCCAATGGCAAAAAATGCAAGCACATAAGAGATGGAAGTATGTTGCATGAGGAAAGCCAAGTGCAAGTGAACAAAAGGATCACACAGCCAGAGGGGGGCAGCAGGAGACCGGAGCTCACCTGAACAGACCGTGTGCAGAAAGACCCAGGGTGGCGCTACCCCAACGCGCGTTTCGGCGTGCCTTAGTCAGGGGGTAGCGCCATCACTGTGAACCAAGTATAAATAGGCTCTCTTAGCCAATGAGATTGAGTACTTACTCGTCCCCAGGTGTGCATGTTGGAGAGGCGCGCAGAAATCCAGGTGACCCGCATCCAGCCGCCCCACGGCCGCCGTCCCGCCGGCACGCCCACACCATGTGACGAAGTCACATGATCGGGCGGCTCTGGCGTAAGGACGCACGGGCGTGAGGCGCCGGAGGCGGCACCTGGATGACGCGCGCACACATCACAGAGGGGGAGGAGAGTCAGGAGACCAGCGAATAGCCCAATCATTCAAAAAAGAAAAAAAGAGACAAGCTACCTCTCAAATCAGAAACAGTAACCATGCCATATTAATACATAATAATACAGCCATGCCATATCAATGCATCGATACGGCAGTGTAACTCTATGACAATATATGTATAAATAAACAGTTCAAAGGATAATATAAGGTTTAGCAGTGGTATATCACACCCAAAAATTGGTGAATTTCACCCGAATATGTAACCGACAAATTAGTGAAATTACATAAAATAAATTACATACAAATAAAAATAAATAAACTTGATTTATGAGGTGGAGGTCCATATGGAGTAGGAGTTTGAGGAGGCGGTGGACATAGCGGTGTATGTGGAAGAGGCGGTGGAGGAGGACGAGATAGCCAACACTGGTTGTTGGTTTTAAATTTTTTATATAATTTTTTTTAATTAGAGTACACTCCAAAATAGTGTGAAATATCCAAAATACATCATTGAGCAATTGCGCTGCAGTATAACAATGGCTGGTAGGCCGGTATACATGTCTATTCTGCACAAGGTACGGACAAGTCCTGTGGGATCCATGCCTGGTTCATTTTAATGAACGAGAGTTTGTCCACATTGGCTGTGGACAGGTGGCTGCGCTTGTCTGTGATAATGCCCCCTTCTGTGCTAAATGTTCAGACAATACCTGGCTACAGGGCAGACCAGCACCTCCAAGGCGTAAAGGGCAAGCTCAGGCCAAGTGCCCAATTTGGAGACCCAGAAGTTGAAGGGGGCAGACCCATCATTCAGTACGTGTAGGCGTGTGCACACACTGCTCCACCATGTTGCTGAAATACTGCCTCCTGCTAAGACATTCCATATCAGCTGGTGGTGCTGGTTGTTGTGGCGTGCTGACAAAGCTTTTCCACATTTCGGCCGTGCTAACCCTGCCTTCTGACGTGCTAGCGGTGCCCCAGCTGCGTTAGAGACCTCTTCCTCCTCCTTTGCCTTTGCCTTGTGCTTCCACTGTGCCCCAGCTGTCAGGTGGGAATGGCACCAGCAGCGCGTCTACCAGCGTAAGCTTGTATTTGCAGATCTTACGATCAGGCTCCAGTGACAGAATTAGGGATGGTACGTTGTTCTTTTAACGGAGATCCAGCAGGGTGGCCACCCAGTAATCAGCACAAGTTAGAATTTGGGCAACTCGGCGGTCGTTGCGGAGACACTGCAGCATATAATCGCTCATGTGTGCCAGGCTGCCCAGAGGCAACGAAAAGCTGTCCTCTGTGGGAGGTGTATCATCTGTGTCCTCTGTTTTCCCCCAGACATGCACCAGTGATGGCCATGAGCTGGTTTGGGTGCCACCCTGCTGTGAAAACGGTTGCTTCTTCTCCATCTCCTCATCCTCCACCTCGTCATCCTCCAGAACTGTGCCCTGGCTGGACAATTGTGTACCTGGCGTTTGTGGGTGAAGGAACCCACCCTCAGAGCCACTTGTGAATGACTGGCCTGAAACCCTATGAAATGATCCCTCCTCCTCCTGTGCCACATCCTCTTCCATCATCGCCCGAAGCGTTTTTTTCAAGGAGGCATAAAAGTGGGATAGTAATGCTGAGAACTGCGTCATCGGCACTTGCCATGTTGGTGGAGTACTCAAAACAGCGCAACAAGGCACACAGGTCTCGCATAGAGGCCAGGTCATTGGTGGTGAAGTGGTGCTGTTCTGCAGATCAACTCACCCGTGCGTGCTGCAGCTGAAACTCCACTATGGCCTGCTGCTGCTTGCACAGTCTGGCCAGCATGTGAAAGGTGGAGTTCGACCTTGTGGGCACGTCGCATATGAGGCAGTGAGTGGGAAGGACGAAGTTACGCTGCAGCGCTGACAGGCGAGCAGCAACAGGGTGAGAACGCCGAAAGTGCGCACATATGGCCTGCACTTTCTGCAGCAGCTCTGACATATCGGGGTAATTTTTAAGGAATCTCTGCACCACCAAATTCAACAAATGCTCCAGGCAAGGGATGTGAGTCAATCGACTAGTCCCAGAGCTGCTACGAGATTTCGCCCATTATCGCACACTACCAGGCAGGGCTTGTGGCTCACTGTCACCAACCAGTCATTGGTCTGTTGTTCCATGCTCGTCCACAGCTCCTGCGCGGTGTGGGGTTTGTCCCCCAAACAGATAAGTTTTAAAACTGCCTGCTGTCGTTTACCCCTGGCTGTGCTGAAGTTGGTGGTGAAGGTGTTACGCTGACCTGATAAGGAGGCGGTAGAGGATTATGAAGCTGAGTAGGAGGAGGATGCAAAAAGAGGCAAACTGAAGCGCCCTGCAATCCTTGGTGGTGAAAGGACATGCGCCAACTGCAATCCGCCTGGGGGGGCGGAGCTAGCGCCAGAGCCGGATGGCTGTGTGATGTGAAGCTCTGAGGTGACGATTCTCTTCATAAGCACGGATTTTCAGCTAAACAAGCCTAAAATGGTCAAAATTGGAGGCCCAAGGTCAGCTGACACTCAGGAGCCAACCGATCATCATCTCAAGCCGGCGACATGGAGAAATTCATTAAGAAAGCGGCACAGACGTATGCCACCAGAGAATCCAAAATGGCGCCTGAACCACCTCGCACACCGAAGAGCAAACAGCAAGCTGGAAGCGCTGCTGAGAAGGTAAGAGAGGAATCCCCAGGGCCGATGCACTCCCGCTGTCTAGATCCTTTCTAAAGGAGGCTCTATCGGAAGCCCTGGAGCCTATTAAAACTGACCTCAATTCCATCAAGGAGGACATGAGACACATAGAGAGAAGGGTAAGAAGCGCTGGAGGAAGCGCATACCGCCCTCACTGCTCATCAAAATGCGATCACCTCCAATCTGAGCGTACACCAAAAACACCTGAACTCTCTAACATGCAATTAGAAGATCAGGAGATTAGAGGCAGGCGTTAATAACCTGCGTTTCAGGGGTATTCCTGAATCGGTGGCTCTGATGAGATTCCAGAAACAGTGATGCAAATATGCTTGAAACTCTTGGGCCCAGACTCCACACATGAGGTTATTATTGAGCGTGCCACTAGAGCACTGCGTCCCAAGCTCAGCCCCACAGATCCTCCTAGAGACATAATCTGTAAATTTTTTGCATTTTCGGCCAAAGAGGCAAGCCTAAATAGCGCAAGAAATACCCTCCAGCTGTCATGGGATGATAACCCAATTTCAATATATCAGGACTTCTACATTATAACAGCCCAATCTACATAAAAAAAACATCAATCTATCAAACCACTCACTGATTTGCTGAGGAACAGAAAGGTCTTATATAGGTGGTTATTTCCGTTCGGGCTTTCCTTTTTTCATAACGGACGCAGGATCTCCATCCAACCCTATGGTGACCTGGATAAAGCTTATGACACCCTGCAAATTCCACCGTTTCCTATTGAAAACTGGGAAATAGTTCAGGACTTATCGATATACCTACCCTGTCTTCAGAAGAACCGTGGGAGACTCCTCGCACTCAAAAGTCTCAAAGAAGCAGAAGAAACCGCCAAGCCTCCTCCTCCAAGCGCCTGTCACTTACAGGCAACTGACCAAAATCACAATAGTCCTTCTAATCTCTCACTGGATGAGGACACTCTATTCAAGAGACCCCTGGAGAAAGAAAAGGGTGGACACGCCTTCCTTATACGGAAGTCGATTTAGTGAGAGTGCCTACTCAGAAACCTTAAAGTCCTAACATCTTAATGTTTTGTAGTAAAGTATTGATATATGTTTTGCTATGCAGATCTACTTTTCATATGTTTCACCAGATAAATCTCACCACCCCATCCTACTCTTAGGTATGTTTAAGTTGGGGTCTCAACCTAAAAATGTTCTCTTTTTTGAGGGTTCGTCATGGTTGCCCTTTAGTAAGAGAACCCCTTTACCCCCCTATGCTCGTAGAGCTACATTGCTCTTACTTCTTTGTGCCAACTTGGCGCTGTTTATGTCTATGTTAATGTTTTTGTTACAAATTTTCTTTTGTTCTCAGACAGGATCCAAGGACACACTAAAATATGTAGTTTATTACATGCTATGCATTTCCGGGTTTCATGAAAAATACATCTGTCCAGCTTCACTAATTTGCTTTCTGTTCAACATTAGGAATATGGAGATCAAGAACAGTGAGATACGCATCCTTCCCAGAACTCTTTGGAAACAGCACTTACCTCGAGGCGCCACCCTCCCCCTACTCCAGTCGGTGGGTGATATGTATTTGCCACACAAATTATTAGCCTGGCCTACACCCACATATTCCTTCAGATATGTCTGACCTTAAACTTGTATCATACAATGTCAAGGGGCTGAGATCTCCTTCGAAAAGTTGCCAGATACTATCTCTCTTGAATAAGGAGAAATGTTCTATAGTTTTCCTGCAGGAAACCCACTTTAAACAGGACAACTACCCCAACCTCTCCTTCTCCAAATTTCCTATTAGGTGACACTGCGGAGCTGGGGATGCCGCTTCGAGGGGTGTCAGTATTGGTTTCCATAGAGGCCTACCTTCCATAACAACTCCATATCCAAGACTCAGAAGGCAGATTTCTCATTCTTAAAGGCCTTGTGGGTAGATCACTATATACTTTTGTGAATATATATGCTCCTAATACGGATCAGATCAGTTGGCTCACCACAATAATATCACTAATAGAAACCCACAGAGAAGGCATATTAATTATGGCCAGAGATTTTAATCTAGCCTTTAATCCCCTGATAGATACCACATCCAAGAGATCTTCTGTTTCCTTAAAAGCTCTCAATTTCCTGCAGTCTAAACTCCATAACCTAGGAGTCGTAGACGTATGGCGTTGTCACAATCCTCAGGGACTAGATTATTCCTTCTATTCCCCAGCAAACAAGTCTTATAGCAGGATAGACTATATTCTAATCTCAAAAGAACATCTGCAATTATGCTCATCCTCCCGGATAGGTGATATAACCTTGTCATATCTCTCTCCTATTTTTGTGACATCTACCCACCCAATAGATCGAATAAAAACTCAATCTGGAGATTCAATGAATCTCTACTAGGAAATGACAAGTACAAAACCCAAATATCCTCCTTCCTTGAGGAGTATTTTTCAATCAATTATACCCCAGATATATCCCCCCAGATACTTTGGGACGCTCACAAAGCCTTTATCAGAGGTAGATTAATTAGTCTCTGCTCTTTTCTTAAAAAAGAATCTGAGAAAAAACTCTCCACCCTACTTTCCAAAATCCATGTCTTGGAAAAAGCCCATAAACAATCGCTTCTTGCCCTACATCATTCAGAACTTTCCTCTCTCAGAACAGAATTGAAAAATTTTCTCAATGCGAAATCAGCCTAATACTATCTTTCTGCTCAGCAAAAAGTCTTTGTCCATGGAAACAAGGCCTCTAAATTCGCAATACAGAGAATTAAACAGAGACGAATTTCCCGCTATATTCAGAGCATTAAATCCCCACAAAATACTCACCTGTTTAAAGCTAAAGAAATAGCTGAACAGTTTAGGAAATTTTACGAGACTCTTTACAATCTTTCCCCCACTACACTCCCAGACCCCCTACAAGATAGAGAATCCAATATCAACTCCTTTTTATCCTCTTTAAAATTACCTTCTCTTTCTACTACCCAAAGTATATCTCTATCCAAGCAATTCACCATCACTGAGATTTTAGCCGCCATTAAATCAACCCCTAAAGGAAAATGCCCGGGTCCAGATGGGTTGCCCATAACTTACTATTCGACGTTTAAAGACCTACTTCTCCCCTTTTTGCTCCCAATATACAATCTCGCCCTAGACAAGCATCCACTTACTTCAGCTATAACAAAAGCTATCATTATAGTCATCCCTAAACAGGACAAAGATCCCACTTCATGCTCCAATTACCGCCCCATCTCCCTATTAAATGTGGACCTAAAATTATTATCTAAAATGTTAGCTACTATATTATAAAGCCTCTTACCACACCTAATCCACCCTGACCAGGTTGGCTTTGTCAAAGGCCGGGAAGGGAAGGATAATGCCACTAAAGTACTAAACGCTTTATATTATGCCTCCCACAGATCCACCCCTCTAGTATTGGTTGGCACGGATGCCGAGAAAGCATTTGACAGAGTAGACTGAACCTTTATCTCCTTGACTTTGTAAAAATTTCAAATACCTGAACCATTTATTAATGCTGTCTTTTCCATGTACTCCCGCTCTTCGGCATCCGTGTCAACCAATGACACTTTGTCCTCCTGTTTCCCCATTAAGAACGGAACAAGACAGGGTTGCCTGCTTTCCCCGCTTTTATTTGTCCTAGTGATGGAGACCCTACTACAAACCCTTAGACAAGACTTAGATATCAGTGGTTTACAAGTCAGTGGATGTGAATTTAAATTGGCTGCATTCGCTGATGACTTACTGATTCTCACGACCAACCCACTTAAGTCTATACCTGTAATACTGTCTAAACTTAGCCACTTTGGTTCCTTATCCAACTTTAAAGTCAATGCCTCCAAATCTCAAATAATCCACATGGGCCTCTCCCCTTCTACTCTCATGTCCCTCCAGACTAACTCCCCCTTTAATTGGCATACCCAACAACTGACATACCTGGGTGTGAGATTGTCCCCACATCCTGCGGACCTATTTAAACTTAATTATAAACCCCTTTTAGCATCCCTGATTACCCAATTAGAAACTTTAGCTTTCCCCTACCTGTCCTGGTTTGGGAGAAAAAATATTATCATGTCCTTAGTAATACCTAGACTTACATACCTGATGCAAGTGCTCCCTATTGAGATTCCCAAATCTTACTTCTCCTCCCCTTAACAAGCCACATCCGTAAATATATATTTGGCAGGGGAAAAAGTCCCGTATCTCTTTTGAGACTCTCACCAAGCCTAGATCCAAGGGAGTTATAGGACTTCCTGAACGTGAGATTTACATGAAGGCTATTCAGCTTTCAAGAGTTCTAGACTGGATTAGAAACCCCCCTCACAAATCTTGGCTAGTCTTAGAAAACGCCTTCTTACCTTCTCCCATCCGGGCCCTGATTCTGGCAGACAAATCTCCTCCAGCTCCCAACACTATACCGAACCCCCTGATTTGTAATACTTTGAAGGTTTGGAGGTGGTTCTCGGCCAGCTTGGGGGCTTTAACACTCCCCTCTCCCTTCGCCATTATAAAAGACGTGATCGCCTTAGCTCCTAAAGAACTGAACGATAGCTGTCCCTTACCGCTTAGAAATTCGGAGTTGGCTGTTCCGAAATTGTTCAATCAAGATGGAGGTATCCTTTCTGATCATGACATTTGTGAACTACTTAAGACTAATATTCAGAACCACTATCTCTTAAGCTTCGTTAGAAAGGAATCGCTTCTTATTGCTAAAAAAAAAAAAATCCTTCCCGGGAACTTCTCTGGTTTGATAGGTTGATTGGTAACTTATTGTACTCCCTTAAGCCCATATCGACAGTTTACAAGCAGCTTAAATCCCCTTCTTCTCTAATTAAACCCGCTGTCATTGGTCTTTGGGAAAAGGACTTACAATGTAAACTGACGCCCTCTGAAATCTCGAGTGTACTGATTACTCCACACAAGATTTCTAGATGTATTCTAATTCAAGAAAACAGCTATAAAATCTTGATGCGCTGGTTATAAAACCCAGATAAAACTTGCTTTTATAGTCCCGCCTCTACAGATGTTTGTTGGAGATGTTGTAAGGAAAGGGGCTCATTTATCCATATATGGTGGTCCTGCGATTTGATCAAGCCCTGGTGGTCTATCATTTTCAAACTTGGCAACCAGATTTGTCAGTCCTCCTTCCCTTGTACTCCTGAGATTTCACTTCTCTCCTTGGGAATTAGGAGTGCGAACTTCCACAAGTCAATACTTTTTTCCTTTATGATAGCAGCTGCCAGACTATT
The DNA here is from genome assembly GCF_905171765.1 of Bufo bufo. Taxonomy (NCBI): domain Eukaryota; kingdom Metazoa; phylum Chordata; class Amphibia; order Anura; family Bufonidae; genus Bufo; species Bufo bufo. The sequence goes on along the minus strand of NC_053389.1, from coordinate 91,613,520 downwards.
AATACCAAAACACTGGCTTTCACCTGATCTCCCTAGTCTAGAGCACTGGACTAGCCGCCTTGATCAAATCTATAGATTAGAAGAAATTTCCCACTGGGAATTATGTACCAGACACGTTTTCCTCCAGATCTGGACCCCATGGAAGGAGTATAGGAAATTCTCTTAGACCCCGACTTCTCTCTTAATCAGTGAACTAATCAGATTTCTGCTCAAAACCCATAGAGATCCTGTCTATTGTCTATTGTATATCAGTATTAATATATATATATATATATATATATATATATACACTGCTCAAAAAAATAAAGGGAACACAAAAATAACACATCCTAGATCAGAATTAATTAAATATTCTTCTGAAATACTTTGTTCTTTACATAGTTGAATGTGCTGACAACAAAATTACACAAAAATAAAAAATGGAAATCAAATTTTTTACCCATGGAGGTCTGGATTTGGAGTCACACTCAAAATTAAAGTGGAAAACACACACTACAGGCTGATCCAACTTTGATGTAATGTCCTTAAAACAAGTCAAAATGGGCTCAGTAGTGTGTGTGGCCTCCACGTGCCTGTATGACCTCCCTACAACGCCTGTGCATGCTCCTGATGAGGTGGCGGACGGTCTCCTGAGGGATCTCCTCCCAGACCTGGACTAAAGCATCTGCCAACTCCTGGACAGTCTGTGGTGCAACGTGACGTTGGTGGATAGAGCGAGAACATGATGTCCCAGATGTGCTCAATTGGATTCAGGTCTGGGGAACGGGCGGGCCAGTCTCCATAGCATTCATATGCCTTAGTCTTGCAGGAACTGCTGACACACTCCAGCCACATGAGATCTTACAATTGTCTTGCATTAGGAGGAACCCAGGGCAAACCGCACAGCATATGGTCTCACAAGGGTCTGAGGATCTCATCTCGGTTACCTAATGGCAGTCAGGCTACCTCTGGCGAAGCACATGGAGGGCTGTGCGGCCCTCCAAAGAAATGCCACCCCACACACCATTACTGACCAATGCCAAACCGGTCATGCTGGAAGATGTTGCAGGCAGCAGAACGTTCTCCACGGCGTCTCCAGACTCTGTCACATCTGTCACGTGCTCATTGTGAACCTGCTTTCATCTGTGAAAAGCACAGGGCGCCAGTGGCGAATTTGCCAATTTTGGTGTTCTCTGGCAAATGCAAACGTCCTGCACGGTGTTGGGCTGTAAGCACAACCCCCACCTGTGGATGTCGGGCCCTCATATCACCCTCATGGAGTCTGTTTCTGACCGTTTGAGCAGACACATGCACATTTGTGGCCTGCTGGAGGTCATTTTGCAGGGCTCTGGCAGTGCTCCTCCTGTTCCTCCTTGCACAAAGGCGGAGGTAGCGATCCTGCTGCTGGGTTGTTGCCCTCCTACGGCCTCCTCAACGTCTCCTGATGTACTGGCCTGTCTCCTGGTAGCGCCTCCATGCTCTGGACACTACGCTGACAGACACAGCAAACCTTCTTGCCACAGCTCGCATTGATGTGCCATCCTGGATAAGCTGCACTACCTGAGCCACTTGTGTGAGTTGTAGACTCCGTCTCATGCTACCACTAGAGTGAAAGCACCGCCAGCATTCAAAAGTGACCAAAACATCAGCCAGGAAGCATAGGAACTGAGAAGTGGTCTGTGGTTACCACTGCAGAACCACTCCTTTATTGGGGGTGTCTTGCTAATTGCCTATAATTTCCACCTGTTGTCTATCCCATTTGCACAACAGCATGTGAAATTGATTGTCACTCAGTGTTGCTTCCTAAGTGGACAGTTTGATTTCACAGAAGTGTGATTGACTTGGAGTTACATTGTGTTGTTTAAGTGTTCCCTTTATTTTTTTGAGCAGTGTGTATATATATATATATATATATATATATATATATATATATATATATATATATATTACAGTACAGACAAAATTTGGACACACCTTCTCATTCAAAGAGTTTTCTTTATTTTCATGACTATGAAGGCATCAAAACTATGAATTAACACATGTGTGATTATATACATAACAAACAAATGTGAAACAACAGAAAATATGTCATATTCTAGGTTCTTCAAAGTAGCCACCTTTTGCTTTGATTTACTGCTTTGCACACTCTTGGCATTCTCTTAATGAGCTTCAAGAGGTAGTCCCCTGAAATGGTTTTCACTTCACAGGTGTGCCCTGTCAGGTTAATAAGTTGGATTTCTTGCCTTATAAATGTGGTTTGGACCATCAGTTGCGTTGAGGAGAAGTCAGGTGGATACACAGCTGATAGTCCTACTGAATAGACTGTTAGCAATTTGTATTATGGCAAGAAAAAAGCAGCTAAGTAAAGAAAAACGAATGGTCATCATTACTTAGAAATGAAGGTCAGTCAGTCAGCCGAAAAATTGGGAAAACCTTTGAAAGTAGGGCTATTTGACCATGAAGGAGAGTGATGGGGTGCTGCGCCCAGATGACCTGGCCTCCACAGTCACGGACCTGACCCAATCGAGATGGTTTGGGGTGAGCTGGACCGCAGAGTGAAGGCAAAAGGGCCAACAAGTGCTAAGCAATCTCTGGGAACTCCTTCAAGACTGTTGGAAGACCATTTCAGGGACAACCTCTTGAAGCTTATCAAGAGAATGCCAAGAGTGTGCAAAAGCAGTAATCAAAGCAAAAGGTGGCTATTTTGAAGAACCTAGAATATGACATATTTCAGTAGTTTCACACTTGTTAGTTATGTATATAATTCCACATGTGTTAATCATAGTTTTTATGCCTTCATTAGTCATGAAAATAAAGAAAACTCTTTGAATGAGAAGGTGTGTCCAAACTTTTGGTCTGTACTGTATATTAGGTCATTCAATAATCAATTTTATTGCAGGCCAATTTAGTACAGGCCGCAAACATTAGGCATTCACCGTATAGAAAAGAACAATTGATATGTGGCTGGAGGTACATTAGGCGGTCACCGTATAACAATTTTACTGTTGGCCAGTTAGATTAAAGGCCCCAAAAATATGCATTCAACGTACATAAATGATCAAGTGATTTCTGTCAAGTGAATGCCTAATTTTTAGGGCTGTACTCCCATGGCCTAAAATAAAAAATGTCTAAGCTCCAAAAGGCCATATTTTTGACAGTTTCCCTTTATGATGCATAAAAATGGCCCCTGGTTAAAATTAAAAAAAAATTGTGGGAATTTTTGCCATTGATCCCCCTCTGGTATGTCACTGTCCATGTTGTGGGACAATTTGTGCACTTCTTGTGTAAGTATTTGGTGGCTGCAATAATGAGCTGCCATTAAAGTGAATAGGGCCGGCCACAAACTTGCGGTTCGCAAACATTTGATCGCAAATGCACGATCGCATTCGCGAATCATCCCAGCCGATGTTCATCCATCACTAGTAATGTATTTCGGTGGAAAAACTAATTGTAATCAGCGTTCATTGCTGCAGTTATATGTGGTAAAATCTTTTGTGACGTATTTTGGTTGAAAAACTAAATTTATTCAGCATTCAGCGCTGCAGATATATGTGGTAAAATCTTTATTGACGTATTGCGGTTGAAAATAGAATTTTGTTCAGCGCTGAATTTATATGCGGTAAAATCTCCATGATGTCTCCATGATAAATCTGCAGTGTGGGGGCCCGTTGTGGCTTCTACAAACTTTCAAAATCATCCTTAAGCGGAGCGAATAGATGCCGGATGACCGGGTCACTCCCAGACCTTCCCAGGAGCTGCTGTTGGGACTCGGGAGCAGCGGTTCATTTCTGAGACGTCCATGTTATATGCGGTAAAATCTTTTGTGACTTATTTCAGTGTAAAACAAATTTTATTCAGCGTTCATGCTGCAGTTCTATGCTGGTAAAATCTTTAGTGACGTATTTTGGTGGAAAAACTAATCTTATTCAGCGTTCAGCGCTGTAGTAATATGCGGTTAAAATCTTTTTTGAAGTATTTTGGTCGAAAAACAAAATGTAGTCTGCGTAAGTGCTGCGGTTATATGCGGTAAAATCTTTAGTGACGTATCTTGATGAACTTCGCAACTCTTCCGGGCTCAAAGCTATCTTGACGCTTTGCCTTGTCATTATCTGTAGCTACCACAGTCCTGTTTATGCCAGGCAGGTTCCCCCAGAACCTGCCATTCTGTAGCTTCCTCATGCTGCTGCCACCTCCAGACTCAGTCATTGTGCCACTCTGTGGCCTCCTAATTCTGCTGCTGCCACCTCCAGACTCTGCAGTTGTGCCACTCTGTGGCCTACTCATGTTGCGGCCACCTGTAGACTCGGTCGTTGTGTCACTCTGTGGCCTACTCATGCTGCTGCAACCTCCAGACTTGGTCATTGTGCCACATGGTGGCCTCCTCTTATAGCTGCCAACTCCAGACTCGGTCATTGTGCCACTCGGTGGCCTCTTCATACTGATTCAACCTCCATACCCTGTCATTGAGCCACTCTGTGGTCTCCTCATGCTGCTTCCACCTCACCACTATGTCATAGGTCCACTCTGTGGACCTCTAATGCTGTTGCCACCCCCCCCCCCCCCCCCATTTCATGACTGGTCCACTATTTTGGCTTTCGGCCTGGCTGACATCATCATTTATTTGACACTTCTGATCTGTCAGAAGGAAGGAAAAATGAGACGCACAATGGATCCTGTCTGTGTAGCAGCTGTAAAGCCTGTATGTCCCATCAGAATTGACTTATGAATTGGTAGCCAAAAGCAGGAGTGGGTAGAAAACACAGAAGACATGCAAATATTCAGTTCATGTGTCATCTCTGTTTTAAATCTACTCCTGTTTTTTTTGGGCATTAGCAATACTGATGTTTACTGACCAAATGCTGACCGAGTGAAGGCAAATGCTCAACAGACAGGATCCGTTTTTTTGAGGGGTTATTGTTGTGACTGATTAGAGGAAGGGCCAAATAATCAGTGACGTCAACACAAACTTACTGCTGACACCCTCTCCACTCTGTCGGGGGGCTCTACTTGTATGAGCGTTTAATAGGACAGGTTCTGTAGACATCTATGTGGAATTAGCTGATGACGGTGTGAAAGGAGTGCGCTTCTTCTTGACGCTAACATCTACCTGTAAGGCTGAGTTGATACTTGAGTTATTTGGTCAGTTTATGCCCCGTGACTGCCCAAATAAGTGAAGTATGCAGTGATTCTAAGAGCAAAACCTGTCATGTGCTTGTCATACTGACTCACAGTATTGTTTCACTACCACATCAGACTCTCTTTGTGTGTTACTGCAAGGCCCAGTGTTCTGCACCCCTATAAAGGCTCTCTGCAGCCCGGAAATAGCCATTTTTTAACGTGATTTATTGTGAATAAATTAGGATTGAAGCAAATTTTTCCTAAAAATTCGGCGAACCGGCCAAATCTAATTTTTGAAAAATTCGCTCATCTCTAGTTGTTACCACAAAAATAGTACCTTCTTTTATTTAGGATTTTTCTGTTGTATTCTCTTAAAGTGGAGACCAGGAGTTACCTCCACATCGGGAGTATGATTGCCCCGTCAACCTTATTCCCGGATCTAGGTTGCCCTAGTCTCGGTTGTATAATCTTTCTGAACCCGAAAGAGTAGCCTTGTGAGAATATATCACAGAGAGTTTGGCTAAAGGTCATATTAGACCATCCAAATCACCAGTGGCTGCAGGGTTCTTCATTGTTAAAAAAAGGATGGAACTCTTAGGCCATGTTTTGGACTTCCGTGAGCTTAATTTCATTACTGTCCGTGATCCCTATCCCCTTCCTTTGATCCCAGATAGGTTCAATCAGATTTTCGTGCCAAGGTGTTCTCTAAGTTGGATTTGAGGGGGCATATAATCTGGTAAGGATCAAAGAGGGGGACAAATGGAAGACTGCCTTTAATACCCCTGAAGGTCCTTTTGAGAATTTGGCATGCCTTTTGGGTTGACCAATGCTCCTGCTGTTTTTCAACATTTCATCAATTACATCTTTCATCATATGGTGGGCAGGTTTGTGGTGGTGTATCTAGATGATATTTTAATTTTTTCCCCTGACATGGAGACGCATCAGGATCACGTGAGACAGGTCTTACAGAACCTAAGGGAGAATAAATTGTATGCTATGATGGAGAAGTGTGTATTTGCTGTTCCGGAAGTGCAATTCCTGGGTTACCTACTCTTATCTTCTGAAGTACGTGCTGTGAAAAGTCTGTGCTGTGTTGGAGTGGTATTGACCCAAATATCTGAAAGCGCTCATGTGATTTTTGGGGTTTACCAACTACTACGGTAAATTTATCTTAAATTACTGAACTGTTGTTAAACCATTAACAGATATGACTAAGAAAGGTGCTGATTTCTTAGTCTGGTCTGAAGAAGCATTGCATGGTTTTTGAGCAATAAAGGAATGTTGTGCTTCTGCTCCTATTCTGGTGCAACCGGATGTGTCACAACCATTTATTGTGGAAGTTGACACATCAGAGATAGGGGTTGGAGCAGTCTTGTCACAGGGTCCTTCTTCTAGCAAATGGCCCCCATGTGCTTTTTTTTCTCTAGAAAACTCTCTACTAGAAAAAATATGATGTAGGTAATAGAGAGTTGCTGGCCATTAAATTGGCTTTTGAGTAATGCGTCATTGGTTGGAAGGAGCGATTCATCCCATTACGGTAATTACTGATCACAAAAAATTTGGCTTATCTGGAGTCGGCTAAATGTCTGAACCCAAGGCAGGCCAGATGGTCATTGTTTTTTGCAAGATTTATTTTTGTTGTCACCTATTGCCCTGGAGTTAAGAACGTCAAAGCGGTTCAGGATCTCTACTTCCCTTGTCTATTCTGTCCCGACCGTGGACTCATTTGTCCATGGACCTTATCACAGATTTGCCTAATTCCTCAGGGAAAACTGTGATTCTGGTGGTTGTTGATCGCTTCAGCAAGATGTTGCACTTTATAGCATTATCAGGTCTACCTAATGCTAAAACTCTCGCACAAGTTTTTGTTGATAACATATTGAAACTACACAGTATCCCCCCTGATGTGGTGTCTGATAGGGGGACTCAGTTTGTTTCCAGATTTTGGAAGGCATTCTGTACTCACCTGGGGGTCCAATTGTCCTTCTCTCTGGCTTTTCATCCTCAGTCGAACGGACAGACTTGAACGCACTAACCAGAATCTGGAGACTTATTTGAGATGTTTTGTCTCGGAGAATTAGGAGATGTGGTCTTCATTTTTGTCGTTGCCCGAGTTTGCCATAAATAACCATAGACAGGAGTCCACTGATAAGTTGCCGTTTTTTGAAGCATATGGTTCCATCCGCAGTTTGGCACATTTTCTGCTACTGAGACTTCTGGTATACCGGAGGAGGAAAGATTTTCCTCTTCGTTGTCATCTATTTGGCGGAAAATTCAAAACAATAAAAAAAAAATGGGCAAAAAGTATAAATGTATGGTTGACAAGAGACGTATGAGTTGTCTGGACCTGAGAGTGGGTGATTCTGTGTGGCTGTCCACAACAAACATTAAGTTGAAGGTACCTTCTTGGAAGTTGGGGCCAAGGTTTATTGGGGCATATAAGATCTCTGTCATTATTAACCCGGTAGCATTTCGTCTTGAACTTCTGCAGGATTAAAAATTCATAATGTTTTTCACAAATCATTGCTGAAAAGATATGTCAAACCTGCTGAACCGTACTCCTTACCTCCTGCTACTGTCCTTGGTGGACGGTAATCTTGAATTTCTGATTGCCAGGATATTAAACTCACAAACTCTCCGTAAATCTCTTCAGTATCTTGTGCACTGGAAAGGTTACGTTCCAGAGGAAAGAAAGGGGGTTCCTGCGACTGACGTTAATGCCAGTAGCCTTGTGAAGGCCTTTCACAGGGAGCATCCTGATAAAGTCGTCCCTGGGTGTCCGGAAGTCACTCAGAGTGGGGAGGTACTGTCACGGTCCCTCCCATGACAGAAGTGAGAAGATCTGAGAGACTGGTGGCACGTGAGGGTATCTGACAGTCTCTCTGTTTTCATCTTGCAATGTTGTTGTTTGGTAATGACAACACCTCTTGTCAGGTGTAGCTTGTGGTCATTACTGAGGATCTATTTAGTTCTGACTCACACTGCTTACCATGCGGTTGATATTTCCTGCTGGAGTTGGTTGAGCTGGTGTGTTGTTCCTTTGGCTCTCCTGCTCCTCTATTCTTCAAGCTAAGTGTATTTTGTTTTGCATTTTTTGTTGTTCGCTTGTGTGTGTATTGTTATCTAGGCCTCAGGGAGACGCTGGTTCCTTCATCTGGGGAGAAACCAGTAGTCTCATTCCCTGCCACCACTCCTTGTGCCTTCCAGGGTCTCCAGGGCTAAGGTTACCGGTGTGTGAGTATTTCCACCTTCAGGGTCTACTCATGCTGACAGGAGTCAGGGAGAGGTCTAGGGATTCCTAGGAGGTCACCATCGCTCTCACTTAGCTTTGAGGCCTAGACTCTGGTCTATTCCTTCTGTGTGTTATCTGGTGTTATCCCCTCTCCATTACCAGTGACACGTATGCTGGGCTATGATAACTAGGCTTACTGCCGGATGCTGCACTTGATTTATGACAAGACATACGCCTAGTCATAAATTAGGCACAGCATCCCGCAATCCGTGCAACTGAATGGATATCCCTTGATTGGCATAGATTTCAATGTTCTTCTACTGCATAGAAGATGATAAATGTGGAGGGGTTGATGGCCCCGTCCCTCCCTGCCCTCTTCACACCTCCTTTTCCGGAAAGTGGCAAGGCCAGCTGAGTAACAGCACTTGGGTAGAATTTTTTGGCCAAATACCGTTGAAAAATTGCAAACGTGCAGTTTGCGACTTTTCATGCACCTAAAGTAGCGTAATTTTTTAATTATAAATTTGGCCTTATATTAATAGCCATTCTGACTCACATGGAACAGTGTGCTATCAGAAACTGAAAACTGAAGATAAATACAGTTATGTGCATGAGGCCAAGTGGAATATATGGACATTTGTTCTGTTGGTCTCTTTGTTACCAATCAGCCATTTATGAATTTAGGGTGCAATTTTCTTTTTAATATAGTGTGCATTTGATCTTAAAAACTTACAGAGTTGGTGAGAGTGTGTTAGCACCCTAAGATGAGAGGAGAAGGAGACAGACAGGCCTGGAAAAAGAGGCCTCTGTATCACTGCTCTGGCAGCTGTGCCCGACAGAAATATCTAGGAGGACACAGGCAGATATAGACCATATTATCTGGATCAAGAACCATGGAACCACCTAGTGAGCATTCCCACAAGAGCAGATAAGTGCCGGCAGGCACAAACCCTAGCATTACAGTACCTCCACCTTCCCACCCTCTTTCTTTTGCCCAGGCAGTTAGCAAAACCTTTTAGGAAGAGCAGATTCCTTAAAGCTCCTATGATCTCTCCTGAGGACCAAATCTCTTCCAGTCCACCAAATAGAGTTTTCCCTCCAACCCTTTTTAACATCCATAATACCGTTGATGTTGTACTTATACCTTCTTGATCATGTACCTTCTCCCCAGTGAGCAGTCTGTCTTTGCCGTCCCTCTGCAAAGAGCAAAGGTATGGAGAAACAGGCTGCACTAGACTTAGAGGTAAATGTAGTAGTACACAGGCAGCCATGGACTGTCGGAGCCAGATCAAAAAACAATTGAGCCTCTGGATGGTAGTGTCTGCAGGAAGCAGAAGGACACTGGAGTAACACTGAGATAATAATCTGGTACTGATTAACAGTTCTGGGCTAAAACCCCTATTATACAGGGTGGCCATTTATATGGATACACCTTAATAAAATGGGAATGGTTGGTGATATTAACTTCCTGTTTGTGGCACATTAGTATATGTGAGGGGGGAAACTTTCAAGATGGGTGGTGACCATGGCGGCCATTTTGAAGTTTGCCATTTTGAATCCAACCTTTTGTTTTTCAATAGGAAGAGGGTCATGTGACACATCAAACTTATTGGGAATTTCACAAGAAAAACAATGGTGTGCTTGGTTTTAACGTAACTTTATTCTTTCAGGAGTTATTTACAAGTTTATGACCACTTATAAAATGTGTTCAATGTGCTGCCCATTGTGTTGGATTGTCAATGCAACCCTCTTCTCCTACTCTTTACACACTGATAGCAACACCGCAGGAGAAATGCTAGCACAGGCTTCCAATATCCGTAGTTTTCAGGTGCTGCACATCTCGTATCTTACAGCAAGACAATTGCCTTCAGATGACCCCCAAAATTAAATGTCTAAAGGGGGTCAGATCGGGAGACCTTGGGGGCCATTCAACTGGCCCACGACGACCAATCCACTTTCCAGGAAACTGTTCATCTAGGAATGCTCGAACCTGACACCCATAATGTGGTGGTGCACCACCTTGCTGGAAAAACTCAGGGAACGTGCCAGCTTCAGTGCATAAAGAGGGAAACACATCATCATGTAGCAATTTCGCATATCCAGTGGCCTTGAGGTTTCCATTGATGAAGAATGGCCCCACTATCTTTGTACCCCATATACCACACCATACCATTAATTTTTTTGTTCCAACAGTCTTGGAGGGATCTATTCCAATGTGGGTTAGTGTCAGACCAATAGCGGTGGTTTTGATTGTTAACTTCACCATTCACATAAAAGTTTGCCTCATCACTGAACAAAATCTTCTGCGTAAACTGAGGGCCCTGTTCCAATTTTTGTTCTGCCCATTCTGCAAATTCAGTGCACCGATCTGGGTCATCCTCGTTGAGATGCTGCAGTAGCTGGAGTTTGTAAGGGTGCCATTTGTGAGTAGCTAATATCCGCCAAAGGGATGTTTGACTAATGCCACTCTCCAGTGACATGCGGTGAGTGCTACGCTGTGGGCTATTGCTGAATGAAGCTAGGACAGCCACTGATGTTTCTTCATTAGAGACAGATTTCATGCGTCCACATTTTGGCAAATCCAACATTGAACCAGTTTCACGAAACTTAGCAAGCAGTTTGCTAACTGTAGCATGGGAGATGGGTGGTCTCGTAGGGTGTATTGCATTGAAATCTGCTGCAATGACCCGGTTACTGCATTCACCAGACATCAACACAATTTCTATCCGCTCCTCACATGTTAACCTCGGCGACATGTCAATGGCTGTAAACAAAGAGAAACTTGTAAATAACTCATGAAAGAATAAAGTTATGTTAAAACCAAGCACACCATTGTTTTTCGTGTGAAATTCCCAATAAGTTTGATGTGTCACTTGACCCTCTTCCTATTGAAAAAACAAAAGTTGGATTCAAAATGGCCGACTTCAAAATGGCCGCCATGGTCACCACCCATCTTGAAAAGTTTCCCCCCTCTCATATACTAATGTGCCACAAACAGCAAGTTAATATCACCAACCATTCCCATTTTATTAGGTGTATCCATATAAATGGCACACCCTGTACAGTGGGATAATTGGTCAAATTATCAAAAAAAGCTTTTTTAGGAATGCTTGTCCCTGATAATTGGCTTGTATAATCAAGCTGTCGATCAGTTGATGAATGAGCAAACTTTTCTCAGCTGATGGAAACTTTCAGCAGAATATACCTGTCTAATCACCGATTTGCTGCCGATAATGAACAGAACAGACGTTCAGTTAGCATTGGTCTGTGTAATCAGGCCAGTAAATGTGGCACACATTGGCACTTTAAGTTAGAAGAATTTATGGGAGATTTATCAAAACTGGTGTAAAGTAAAACTGGCTTAGTTGACCATAGCAACAAATCAGCTTTCCAAAGGAGCTCTGAAAAAATGAATGAATGTGAAGTCTGAGCGGCTGCTATGGGCACCTAAAACAGTTTTCCTTTACACTAGTTTTGGTAAATCTCTCCCTTTGTGTGAAATAATAAATGCATAGTATAATGCATATTATGCATAGGGTAAGGATTTTTTAGATTAGGAAAATTGTCATGAAAATAGACTGTAAGTTTACCTTGCAAACAATTGCACATTCTTTTCATTCTTTTCATACACTTCAATCAATATAAACAGACATTAGGGATACATATAGTCAGAACAAGTCAACTTTCAACAAGTCAACTTTCATCGAAATTTCAGTAAAACACTAATGATCCGAAATCTGACACATTCTCTGACCTTGAGCTCAAGAAGCTAAGGAAATGTTCTTTTATAGCAGAAGAACCTAGCACATAGCATAACCCCTTCCCCTGAGACAGAAGCAGAGGCTATTAATTTCGATTTCTTTGTTTTTCTTGATAATTGCATTGGACCAGATTCAACTGCCATAGAGGCCAAGGATAGCAAGTGACCTCAGCTGAATCACCGCCTTCTAGAGCATTATACATAAAATGTTCCTTTACTCAGGGGTCAAGCCTTGCATATTGTACGACTTACTCCATTCTAGATTGAATGCCTTGCAGTGAAAGCAAATAGAAATCTATTATAAAACTTAAATTTTACAAAACGGGAGTTTATGGTTATAGGAGCTATTTGAGACTATAAAACATACAATTAATTAAAAAAGCAAACCAACCGTTACTCACCTATGCAATCTAGTGCTGCTCCTGCTTCCCACTAGTCTTTTTCATTCTTCCAACCATGATGACATTTTGCACATACATGTGACCACTGCATCCAGTCACTAACTTCAGCAGCATGTGTGATACTAATTACTGTAGGCGTCACTATCTGTGTAGTACTAGGATTTTCAGGAGTACCGATGTAAGATGGTTAGCACTTTTCTGAGATTTCTGAGTTTGGTTATCTAATCTAAGCAAACACCTTCGATTGCTTTTCATTGGCTTTTGTCTCAAGATAATGAAATGAGTTAAGAAATTTGAGTTAACAACGGGTGTGCTAACCATGGTACATCTGTATATGAATTGCACTAAAATTTCTGCAATACACAAGTATTCTCCTGTACTAGTGATGAACGATCATGCTCGGCCGAGTACCGGTTCTGCTCGAGCATCGCTATGCTTGGCAGATCCGAGCGCTTGGCCAAGTACCACATGTGCTGGAGTGCCATGCTCGAGTCTCCTCCCCACACATTTGGTGCCTTCTAAGCAGCCAATAAACATGCCTGGTAAGTATTGCCATCACTGTAATGCATTTAGCCATGTTTTCTACTGGCATTACAGTGATTGGCTGGTGGGAACACGTATATAGCACCCGGTCCACGCGGGTTCGGATCATTGCAAGTCAGGGAGAGCTGTGCTTAGGAAGGCACAGACAGACTTGTAGTGAGATAGTGTTCACAAATTACTCTTTCTAAAGATGTTTCAAAGACCCAAAAGTCCTTTCAATGACTACTGTGTGTGTTGGCAGCAATTTAAAGTGCAGATTTGCACTATGATTTTTTTAAGTACAAAAAAAATCGCTTCATTGGCTATCCTTATAGAAGGTGTCTGCTGTGACTTCTGAAATCTGTGCAACACCTTCTGTGTATCAGGTGCATAGATAGGAAGATTATCATTGAAAAACAATATTTTTTGTTCCCAGAATCTGACCACATTTTTGCTGTCGAGCTGTTTAACCATTAATCTCAGTGCTCTGCATTAGAATTCCATCTGTGCACTTCAGGGCCAGATGAAGATACGAGATGTGCAGCACCTGAAACTACGGATACTTGGAAGCCTGTGCTAGCATTTCTCCTGCGGTGTTGCTATCAGTGTGTGAAGAGTGGAGAAGAAGGGTTGCATGGACAATCCCAACACAATGGGCAGCACTTTGAACACATTTATATAAGGTGATCAGAAACTTGTAAATAACTCATGAAAGAATAAAGTTACATCAAAATGGCCGTCATGGTCACCACTCATCTTGAAAAGTTTCCCCCCTCACATATACTATTGTGCCACAAAGGGAAGTTAATATCCCAACCATTCCCATTTTATTAGGTGTATCATATGAATGGCCCACCCTGTATATACAAATTTCACTGAATCAGCAGTTTTCTTGTCAGTGGTTGAACCATCTATCGCAGCGCATTGCATTTCCATACCATCTGAGTGCTTCAATCCCCTTATATTGGGAAAAGTGAAAATCAATATATATACAAATTTCACTGAATCTGCACACAGTTTTGTTCTCTACGCTAGAAACGTTTATCGCAGCGCATTGCATTTCTTTCAAATTTATTTTTATTGAAAGTAAAAAGAAGGTCAATACAGTCCTGTATGGATAATAGCCAATGACAATCGGTTTTACAGTCGAGTTACATAATTAAAGCAGAATTGTTAGCTAATACAAATGAGTAACTAACTATGGCAACTGTCATCAGCATCACAGTACATAATTATACGGGAGTGTACTGATTATAATGAGAATAAAGAACATACAGAGAACATGTACCGAATGAAAAGAAAGGAAGGGAAGGGAAGGGAAGAGGTTGTGTCACAACCAGACAGCTGAGAAGCTCTGACAGGAGCCGTCCAGATCCTCCTCCTTGAGTTTCTTTGTTTTGGTTTCTGTTCCTCACCTCGTTAGTCTATCTCAGCTGTCATGCAGTCGGACTGATTACTTCCCTTTAAATTCCTACCCATAAGCAGTAGTGTGCGGCGATACAACTTCCTGGAGTGTGTGTGCATGCTGTCCCAGTTCCCTGTCCACAGTCGTCTGCAAGATAAGTTCTGTTTATGTATTTATGATTTTCGGTTTTCTGGATCCAGGTGACACCTGACTCCCTCCGTGTCTGTGTAGGGAGCCGGTGGTCGTGTCCCCTCACTATTGTAGGGCCTTCAGGTCTAAGATAGCCGAGGTACGTGGATATGCGCCCATCCACCTTTGGGGTGGTCGCATAGGCTGAGCAATAATGGAGAGCGGCAGGTCGTTTGCAGGGGTCTCCCTTTTGTTCCTTAGTTGTGGGTCCAGTGAGTCATTGTTTGTATTGTATTATCTTGTTTCCTGTACACCATCCATGACATTATCAGCCGCCAAAACCGTCTCAAGCATGGATCCGGTTACACTTTTGGCTGAACGCTTTCAGGGTCATGCTTTGGAGGTAGCTGATCTCCGTAAGACTTTTTCTCAGTTTCAAGTGACCGGTTCAGCTTGCGTTCATGGAGTTTGTGCTGAGCCTAAGATTTCGCTCCCGGATACGTTTTCCGGGGGTAGTGAGAATTTTGTACGTTTTAGAGAGGCTTGCAAACTCCATTTTCGCCTTCTTCCCCATTCTTCTGGTGATGAAGAACGAAGAGTGGGTATCATTATATCGCTGCTCAGGGGTAACGCTCAGTCCTGGGCCTTTTCGCTGCCGGAGGGGGCACGGCCCCTCCGTTCAGTGGATGAATTCTTTTTAGCCCTGGGTCAGATATATGATGATCCGGATCGTATTGCTCTGGCTGAGTCTAAACTACGTCTGTTATGCCAGGGTAAACAATCCGCAGAGATTTACTGCTCAGAATTTCGGAGATGGGCAGCAGATACGGGTTGGAATGATGCTGCACTCCGAAGTCAATTTTGCTATGGTCTTTCAGAGGGATTGAGAGATGCATTTGCCTTTCATGAAAGACCTACCTCCTTAAATTCTGCTATGTCTCAGGCTGTTTGTATTGACAGGCGTCTTAGAGAGAGAGGAGAGATCTCTCCTTCCTGTCATACTCAGTCCCGGGACAGTGCAGCGGTCTCATTCTGTGCACAGGGGTCTCAGTCGCTGTCAGCCCCTTCTGAGCAGGAGCGAATGCAGCTGGGGTTGATTGCCTCTGACAATAGAAGATTCAGCCCGCAGGGGAGGGTTTGCTTTTGTTGTGGAGGTATAAATCATCTGGCAAATGTTTGTCCCTCTAGGAGATTCAGGCAGTTTTCTGGGAGTAATAAAGAGACAAAAAGGAAGAAATCTTTTAGAGAATGTTCCGTCTGTTACTATTGGCAGGGTGAGGCGGAAATTGAAGGTTTTCCTTTTGCTTGTAGTTTCCCGTTTTGTCCTGCCTGCTAGGGTGGCGCTAGAGAGCAAGAACAATTTTTTGTGAGATTTTTGTGGATAGTGGAGCAGCTGTCAACCTCATTGATAATCAATTTGCAATAACTCATGGTTTCCAGGTATGCACTTTGGGAAGAGATATTCTGTTTTTGCTATTGATTTCAGCTCCCACTTTCTCAGAAAATCATTTAAAGGGCATAGTTCACAATATCCGTTTAATTGTGAATGATGCTCATGTTGAGGATGTCATGTTTCGTCCTTAGCGTTTGCCTACTCCTCTTAGTGTTGGGGCTACCCTGGCTCACTAAACATAACCCCACCATTGATTGGCAAGCGAGGCAATAAATGGTTGGAGTAACTTTTGCAGAGAGAATTGCCTCATAACATCTATTTCTGAGGTTTCTACTAAAACTGTACCACCTTTCCTCTCTGAATTTTGGATGTCTTCTCTGAGAGTGGAGTTCAGGTTTTACCTCCGCACAGGGAGTATGATTGCCCTATTGATCTCATCCCAGGCGCCAAGCTGCCTAAAATCTCGTTTATACAATCTTTCCAACCTGAGAGGGTCGCTATGCGTGCTTATATCTCTGAGAGTCTGAGAAAAGGACACATACGACCCGCGAAGTCACCTGTTGCCGCTGGTTTTTTCTTTGTTAAGAAAAAAGATGGTTCTTTAAGACCTTGTCTGGATTTCAGGGAGCTGAACAGTATCACTATTCGTGATCCTTATCCGCTTCCTCTGATCCGGACTTGTTTAACCAGGTTGTTGGGGCGAAAGTCTTTTCCAAATTAGACCTAAGAGGGGCATACAACCTGGTTAGGGTTCAGAGAAGGAGATGAATGGAAGACAGCTTTCAATACCCTGAGGGCCATTTGAGAATTTAGTTATGCCTTTTGGTTGATGAATGCCCCAGCCGTTTTTCAGCATTTCGTCAACCAGCATTTTTTATCATTTAATGGGAAAATTTGTATTAGTGTATTTGGATGACATTTTGATTTTTTCTCCTGATTTCAAGACTCATAAGGAACACTTATGTCAGGTCTTACTCATCCTGCGGGAGAATAAATTATACGCGAAACTGGAAAAATGTGTGTTTGCGGTTCAGAGATCCAAGTTTCTGGGTGTTTCTTGTCTCCGCTTCTGGTTTTCGCATGGACCCCGAGAAGGTTCGCGCTGTGCTTGAGTGGGAGCTTCCTGAGAATCAGAAGGCGCTGATGCGTTTTTTGGGCTTTGCTAATTAGTACAGGAAATTTATTTTGAATTATTCCTCTGTTGTTAAACCACTCACTGATATGACCAGAAAGGGGGTAGATTTTTCTTCCTGGTCGGTAGAGGCGCGTAAGGCCTTTTCTAATATCAAGGAGTGTTTTGCTTCCACTCCTATCCTAGTACAACCTGATTTTTCGTTACCCTTCATAGTTGAGGTTGATGCTTCTGAGGTAGGGGTGGGTGCGGTCTTGTCTCAGGGTTCCTCTCCTGCCAAATGGCAACCGTGTGCCTTTTTCTCAAAGAAGCTCTCCTCCGCAGAAGAGGAATTATGATGTGGGAGATAGGGGAATTGTTGGCCATCAAGTTGGCTTTTGAGGAATGGCGCCATTGGCTTAGAGGGAGCCAGACACCCTATTAACGTGTTTACTGACCATAAAAATCTGGCCTACTTGGAGTCAGCCAAGCGTCTGAACCAGATGGTCTTTGTTCTTTTCAAGGTTTAATTTTGTTGTTACGTTCCGCCCTGGGGTTAAGAATGTGAAGGCAGATGCCCTATCACGTTGTTTCCCGGGAGGTGGGAATTTTGAAGACCCGGGTCCCATTTTGGCTGAAGGTGTGGTGGTCTCTGCTCTTTTTCCTGAATTGGAGGCAGAGGTGCAGGCAGCTCAGTCAGAAGCTCCTGATCTTTGTCCTCCTGGGAGGTTGTTTGTGCCTCTCGCTTTGAGACACAAGATTTTTAAAGAACACCACGATACGGTCCTTGCGGGCACCCGGGGACAAGAGCCACACTGGATCTCATTGCCCGGAGATTCTGGTGGCCTGCGCTGCGTAAAGTCGGTTGAGGGTTTTGTGGCAGCTTGCGATGACTGCGGCTCGTGCCAAGGTCCCTCATTCACGGCCATCAGGTCCTCTCCTTCCTTTGCCCATTCCTTCCCGTCCTTGGACACATCTGTCCATGGACTTCATAACGGACTTGCCTCGTTCCTCGGGGAAGTCTGTGATTCTGGTGGTGGTGGACCGTTTTAGCAAAATGGTGCATTTTATCCCTTTTCCTGGTTTGCCCAATGCTAAGACGCTGGCGCAGGCATTTGTTGACCACATTGTCAAATTGCATGGGATTCCTTCAGACATAGTCTCTGATAGGGGCACGCAGTTTGTTTCCAGATTCTGGAAGGCCTTCTGTTCTCGCTTGGGGGTTCGCTTGTCATTCTCTTCTGCTTTCCATCCGCAGTCGAATGGCCAGACAGAGCGTGTCAATCAGAATCTGGAGACATATCTGCGCTGTTTTGTGGCGGAGAATCAGGAGGATTGGTGTTCTTTTTTGTCCCTTGCTGAGTTTGCTTTAAATAACCGTCGTCAGGAGTCCTCTGATAAGTCACCATTTTTTGGTGCATATGGGTTTCATCCGCAGTTTGGGACTTTCTCTGGAGAGGGCTCTTCTGGTTTGCCTGATGAGGACAGATTCTCCTCGTCTTTGTCATCTATTTGGCAAAAGATTCAGGATAATCTAAAGAACATGAGTGAGAGATATAAGCGTGTGGCGGATAGGAGACGTGTGCCTGGTCCGGACCTGAATGTTGGTGATTTGGTGTGGCTGTCTACCAAGAATATCAAATTGAAGGTTCCCTCCTGGAAGTTGGGTCCTAGGTTTATTGGGCCTTACAAGATCCTGTCTGTCATCAATCCTGTTGCCTACCGTCTTGATCTTCCTCAGACTTGGAAGATCCATAATGTTTTCCATAAGTCCTTATTGAAACCTTATGTTCAACCTATTGTACCCTCGCCTTTGCCTCCTCCTCCGATTATTGTTGATTAAAATCTTGAATTTCAGGTCTCTAGGATTGTGGATTCTCGTCTTGTCCGCGGTTCCCTCCAGTACCTCGTTCATTGGGAGGGTTATGGTCCTGAGGAGAGGATGTGGGTCCCAGTGACGGACATTAAGGCCTCTCGTCTCATCAGGGCTTTCCATAGGTCCCATCCTGAGAAGGTGGGCCCTGAGTGTCCGGAGTCCACTCCTAGAGGGAGGGGTACTGTCACAACCAGACAGCTGAGAAGCTCTGACAGGAGCCGTCCAGATCCTCCTCCTTGAGTTTCTTTGTTTTGGTTTCTGTTCCTCACCTCGTTAGTCTATCTCAGCTGTCATGCAGTCGGACTGATTACTTCCCTTTAAATTCCTACCCATAAGGCAGTAGTGTGCGGCTGATACAACTTCCTGGAGTGTGTGTGCATGCTGTCCCAGTTCCCTGTCCACAGTCGTCTGCAAGATAAGTTCTGTTTATGTATTTATGATTTTCTGTTTTCTGGATCCAGGTGACCCTGACTCCCTCCGTGTCTGTGTAGGGAGCCGGTGGTCATGTCCCCTCACTATTGTAGGGCCTTCAGGTCTAAGATAGCCGAGGTACGTGGATATGCGCCCATCCACCTTTGGGGTGGTCGCATAGGCTGAGCAATAAGGGAGAGCGGCAGGTCGTTTGCAGGGGTCTCCCTTTTGTTCCTTAGTTGTGGGTCCAGTGAGTCATTGTTTGTATTGTATTATCTTGTTTCCTGTACACCATCCGTGACAGGTTGTGAGGGGAAGGCCAGGGAAGAAGGAAGGGGATGCCATGTACAGCCGAGAAAAATGTATAATCATCTGTTGTGGGGTGTAGCACCCTCCATGCATCCGTCAGACCTACTCTTTTCAGCATGCCATAAACACCTCCCAGAGAGCGCTGAGAATGAGTTGAGGAGCCGGATGAGGTGTCCATTATTGGGGACAGAGTTAAAATAATGTCTCCTCCTGCAATTCTAATACCCTCGGCAAAGGTGTCTAGTTTGGAAAGTGTCTTTTTAAGCCAAAGTCTCTGACCTTTATTAGGGGTATACAAGTTCACCAGGGTGACAGTGTCTGTTCCTAGTTTCTCTTTAACAAACAAGAATCGCCCTTCCGGGTCTGCTTGTGTCATTAGGTGAGAGAAAGGTACATTTTTAGCAATAGCAATGCTAACTCCCCTTGAAGCTTGCACATGAGTAGAGTTGAGCGAACACCTGGATGTTCGGCTTCGAGAAGTTCGGCCGAACTTCCCGGAAATGTTCGGGTTCAGGATCTGAACTCGACCCGAACGTCGCCCCGAACCTGAACCCCATTGAAGTCAATGGTGACCCGAACTTTTCGGCACTAAAAAGGCTGTAAAATAGCCCAGGAAAGGGCTAGAGGGCTGCAAAAGGCAGCAAAATGTAGGTAAATCCCCTGCAAGCAAATGTGGATAGGGAAATGAATTAAAATAAAAATAAAATAAATAAAAATTAACCACGCCCCGGCACCCAGACAGAGGAGAGAGGTCCCATAGCAGGGATTCAGGCTTCATGTCATAGCAGAGAATTAGGCTTCATGTCACCCACCACTGGAACAGGCCATTGTCAGATATTTTTAGGCCCCGGCACCCAGACAAAGGAGAGAGGTCCCATCGCAGAGATTCAGGCTTCATGTCATAGCAGAGAATCAGGCTTCATGTCATAGCAGAGAATCATGCTTTATGTCACCCAACACTGGAACAGGCCACTGTCAGTTATTTTTAGGCCCCGACACCCAGACAGAGGAGAGAGGTCCCATAGCAGAGAATCAGGCTTCATGTCATAGCAGAGAATCAGGCTTCATGTCACCCAACACTGGAACAGGCCACTGTCAGATATTTTTAGGCCCCGGCACCCAGACAGAGGAGAGAGGTCCCATAGCAGAGAATCAGACTTCATGTCATAGCAGAGAATCATGCTTCATGTCACCCAACACTGGAACAGGCCACTGTAAGATATGTTTAGGCCCTGGCACCCAGACAGAGGAGAGAGGTCCCATAGCAAAGAATCAGGCTTCATGTCATAGCAGAGAATCATACTTCATGTCACCCAACACTGGAACAGGCCACTGTCAGATATGTTTAGGCCCCGGCACCCATACAGAGGAGAGAGGTCCCATAGCAGAGAATCAGGCTTCATGTCATAGCAGAGAATAAGGCTTCATGTCACCCACCACTGGAACAGGCCATTGTCAGATATTTTTAGGCCCCGGCACCCAGACAGAGGAGAGAGGTTTCATAGCAGAGATTCAGGCTTCATGTCAGCAGAGAATCATGCTTCATGTCACCCAACACTGGAACAGGCCACTGTCAGATATTTTTAGGCCCCGGCACCCAGACAGAGGAGAGAGGTCCCATAGCAGAGAATCAGGCTTCATGTCATAGCAGAGAATCAGGCTTCATGTCACTCACCACTGGAAAAGGCCACTGTCAGATATTTTTATTCAACTTTGGGTTGCCCCGCAATATAATGGTAAAATGAAAATAAAAAGAGGATTGAATGAGGAAGTGCCCTGGAGTACAGTAATATATTGTTAAGGGGAGGTAGTTATAAATGTCTAATCTGCACAAGCAATGGACAGGTGCTGTGGGATCCATGCCTGGTTCATTTTTATGAACGTCAGCTTGTCCACATTGGCTGTAGACAGGCGGCTGCGTTTGTCTTTAATGACGCACCCTGCCGTGCCGAATACACGTTCAGAAAAAACGCTGGCCGCCGGACAGGCCAGCACCTCCAAGGCATAAAAGGCTAGCTCTGGCCACATGAACAATTTGGAGACCCAGAAGTTGAATGGGGCCGAACCATCAGTCAGTACGTGGAGGGGTGTGCACACGTACTGTTCCACCATGTTAGTGAAATGTTGCCTCCTGCTAACACGTTCCGTATCAGGTGGTGGTGCACTTAGCTGTGGCGTGTTGACACTTTTCCACATCTCTGCCATGTTAACCCTGCCCTCAGAGGAGCTGGCCGTGACACAGCTGTGTTGGCGACCTCTTGCTCCTCCTCTGCCTTCGCCTTGGGCTTCCACTGGTTCCCCTGTGACATTTGGGAATGCTCTCAGTAGCGCGTCTACCAACGTGCGCTTGTACTCGCGCATCTTCCTATCACGCTCCAGTGCAGGAAGTAAGGTGGGCACATTGTCTTTGTACCGGGGATCCAGCAGGGTGGCAACCCAGTAGTCCGCACACGTTAAAATGTGGGCAACTCTGCAGTCGTTGCGCAGGCACTGCAGCATGTAGTCGCTCATGTGTGCCAGGCTGCCCAGAGGTAAGGACAAGCTGTCCTCTGTGGGAGGCGTATCCTCATCGTCCTGCGTTTCCCCCCAGCCACGCACCAGTGATGGGCCCGAGCTGCGTTGGGTGCCACCCCGCTGTGAACATGCTTCATCCTCATCCTCCTCTACGTCCTCCTCATCCTCGTCATCCTCGTCCTCCAGTAGTGGGCCCTGTCTGGCCACATTTGTACCTGGCCTCTGCTGTTGCAAAAAACCTTCCTCTGAGTCACTTCGAAGAGACTGGCCTGAAAGTGCTAAAAATGACCCCTCTTCCTCCTCCTCCTGGGCCACCTCCTCTTCCATAATCGCCCTAAGTGTTTTCTCAAGGAGACATAGAAGTAGTATTGTAACGCTGATAACGGCGTCATCGCCACTGGCCATGTTGGTGGAGTACTCGAAACAGCGCAACAGCGCACACAGGTCTCGCATGGAGGCCCAGTCATTGGTGGTGAAGTGGTGCTGTTCCGCAGTGCGACTGACCCGTGCGTGCTGCAGCTGGCACTCCACTATGGAGTTCCACCTGGTGGGCACGTCTCATATGAGGCGGTGAGCGGGAAGGCTGAAGTTACGCTGTAGCGCAGACAGGCGAGCAGCGGCAGGATGTGAACGCCGGAAGCGCGAACACTCGGACCGCACTTTATGCAGCAGCTCTGACATGTCGGAGTAGTTGTGAATGAACTTCTGCACCACCAAATTCAGCACATGCGCCAGGCAAGGGATGTGCGTCAAACCGGCTAGTCCCAGAGCTGCGACGAGATTTCGCCCATTATCGCGAACCACCAGGCCGGACTTGAGGCTCACCGGCAGCAACCACTCGTCGGTCTGTTGTTCAATACCCCGCCACAACTCCTGTGCGGTGTGGGGCCTGTCCCCCAAACATATGAGTTTCAGAATGGCCTGCTGACGTTTACCCCGGGCTGTGCTGAAGTTGGTGGTAAAGGTGTGTGGCTGACTGGATGAGCATGTGGAAGAAGAGGAGGAGGAAGCCGAGTAGGAGGAGGAGGCTACAGGAGGCAAAGAATGTTGCCCTGTGATCCTTGGCGGCGGAAGGACGTGCGCCAAACAGCTCTCCGTCTGGGGTCCAGCCACCACTACATTTACCCAGTGTGCAGTTAGGGAGATATAGCATCCCTGGCCGTGCTTACTGGTCCACGTATCTGTGGTTAGGCGGACCTTGCCACAGATGGCGTTCCGCAGTGCACACTTGATTTTATCGGATACTTGGTTGTGCAGGGAAGGCACGGCTCTCTTGGAGAAGTAGTGGCGTCTGGGAACAACATACTGTGGGACAGCAAGCGACATGAGCTGTTTGAAGCTGTCTGTGTCCACCAGCCTGAATGACAGCATTTCATAGGCCAGTAGTTTAGAAATGCTGGCATTCAGGGCCAGGGATCGAGGGTGGCTAGGTGGGAATTTACGCTTTCTCTCAAATGTTTGTGAGATGGAGAGCTGAACGCTGCGGTGTGACATGGTTGAGATGCTTGGTGACAGAGGTGGTGGTGTTTGTGGTACATCCTCTGTTTGCTGGGCGGCAGGTGCCAACGTTCCTCCAGAGGCGGAGGAAGAGGCCGAGGCAGCAGCAGAAGAGGTAGCAGGGGGAGCCTGAGTGAGTTCCTTGTTTTTAAGGTGTTTACTCCACTGCAGTTCATGCTTTGCATGCAGGTGCCTGGTCATGCAGGTTGTGCTAAGGTTCAGAACGTTAATGCCTCGCTTCAGGCTCTGATGGCACAGCGTCAGGGGCGTAACTAGAAGTGACTGGGCCCCAGCAGCAAAATATTTGTAAGGGCCCCACCAGTGCGCTTCGCACCTCCCTCCTCCTGTGTAAACCCCACTCCTTTGGCACAGTGTAACGGTATACTGTATATTGTGTGGCACAGTGGATGCTATATGTGTATAACATAAACATATTTCATATGGAAACTTACAGTTACTTGACCCTTGGGGATCTCGGACACCACTTCAACACTTGGCCGGGGGCTCGGCTGAGCTGATGTTGTGCTTTATCCTAATGAGAAAGATTTCATAATAAGGATTTGGAGAAGGGGCAGAGGGATAGCAGAGCAGGGAGAGGCTGGAGCTGCTACTAGGGGGTCATACCATGGGGGAGTAATAAAGCCCACTATAATGCCCCCCCCCAGTAGTAATAATTCTCCTTATAATGTGACAGTGCAAAAATACCCCCTTGTAATGCCCCCAGTTGAGCTAATGTCCCCATAGTGCTCCCATAATGTCCCAGTATAAAATACCCCTATATAGTCCCCCCAGTAAATTCCCCCATAGTGCCTCTCTCCCCCCTTCCTGCTAGTGCCCCCCATAATGTACCAGTATAAAATGCCCCATATATAGTGCCCCAGTAGATGCCCCTCAGTGTCCGGCCTCTGATATGCTGCCGGCCTAGTGTCCCCCATAATGCCCCCCAATAATGTGCCAGTAAGTGTCCCCATAGATGCCCCCCCATCATGTGCCAGTATCAAGTGCCTCTCTCCTCCCCGCCACATGTCCCAGTATCATAATGCCATCTCCCCCCCAATGTTCCAGGATCAAGTGCCTCTCTCTCCCCCCCCTCATGTGCCAGTATCATAGTGCCAAACCCCCCCCATGTGCCAGTATCAAGTGCCTCTCCCCCCATGTCCCAGTATCATAGTGCCATCTCCCTCCCCCCCACAAAAAAAGTGCCGTATCAAGTGCCTCTCTCCCTCCTCCCTCCCTCCCATGTGCCAGTATCAGGTGTCGGTGCCTCTTTCCCCCCATGTGCCAGTATCAGGGGCCAACTCCCCTCCCCCCATGTGCCAGTATCAGGTGCCTCCCCCCCCATGTGCCAGTATCAGGTGCCAACCCCCCCTCCCCCCCCCCCTAGGTGTCAGTATCAAGTGCCTCTCTCCCTCCCCCACCATGTGCCAGTATCAGGTGCCTCTCTCCCCCCCATGTGCCAGTATCAGGTACCAACCCCCCCTCCCCCCAGGTGCCAGTATCAGGTGCCAACCCCCCATGTGCCAGTATCAGGTACCAACCCCCCTCCCCCCAGGTGCCAGTATCAGGTGCCAACCCCCCCCCCCATGTGCCAGTATCAGGTGCCAACCCCCCCAAGTGCCAGTATCAGATGCCAACCCCCCCTCCCCCCCCAGGTGCCAATATCAGGTGCCAACTCCCCCTCCCCCCATGTGCCAGTATCAAATGCCTCCCGCTCCCCCCATGGCAGTAACAGTCGGGTATTAAAAAAAATAATAAACACTTCTTCTTACCTCCATGTCAGCCTCTTCCTGTGTCCCGCCCTGTATGTCCATATATGGAGTCAGTGCTTGTATTTCAGAAAAGTTTCTGCTGGGATTCGAACCCACGACCTTCTGTATCAGAGGCAAAGCACTTAACCACAAGACCATAAGAGCTACCTTGCTGCTGACTGAAAAAATATGAGACTTCTACTGTTATAGCTGGCTAAGTGTACATCTATACACAACAGCTGCTCATATATAGAGATATAGCAGAGCTGAGTGTGCTGGGACAGCTGTCATATAGAGATATAGCAGTGCTGGGTGTGTTGGGGCAGCTGTCATGTGTATAGATGTACACTTAGCCAGCTATAACAGTAGAAGTCTCATATTTTCTCAATCAGTTGCAATGCAGCCTTTATGGCTGTGTGGGTAAATGCTTTGCCTCTGATATGATACATTGCAGGTTGTGGGTTCGAATCCCAGACACATCAGGAGACTTTAGGAGACAGTAAGATTAGATCACATTAGCGAGGGGGTTAGCCGCTGCTGCTGTGAAGGGGCCCTGAACATTAAGACAAGAATCGATATTTTTTTTTTTTTATATATTCTTTATTTTTAAATTTTCAATAAGAAGAACAATGTAACATGACATACATGCATGGCCATGAAGAATCAACATCTGTTATTACAGCTGAGTATCAGACAATGGTCTGAATATTAACAATTCTGGATTCTTTATCTTGTACAGTCATGAATACGTCTCATAGCAAGGGAGGCTGAGTACCGAAAAAGCGTTGGATAGTTTAATACAATCCCTTAATCACTTTTGTTGGTGCTATTAAAGAGAAACGTATATAATAGGCCAGATCATTAAAATATATTAGACAATAAAGAAAGAAGAAAAACCACAGAGAAGAGAGACAGGGAAGACAGGGAGGGAAAGAGGAGGGGGGGGGGGTGACCTTGATCCATTGATCCATTGTGTTTTTTCCTAAGTTATGAGTTGCTATCGCCAGGAGTTGCCTCTTTCAGAGATATCCATGGGCCCCACATTTCCAGATACCTATCATGAGTCCTGTTGATCCAACTGCTCATCTCTTCAAACCTACAAATTTGATTAACCTTGGCCTTCCATTCAGATACGGAGGGGGGGTCCGCGTCTAGCCAGTGTAGAGGAATTATTATTTTTGCAGCTGCAAGAAGATGGGATACTAGGTTCCTCTTGGATGGTTTATATTCAGATGTGGGGAGAGACAAAACTATTGTTTCTAGTTTAAGCTTGAAATTTGGTGTTGTAAATTTTTGGATTATTACTTCTATTTCTTCCCAATACTTTTTTATGCGGGGACATTCCCACCAAATATGTGATAATGTGCCAACTCCTCCTCCGCATCTCCAGCACTCCCTCGCTTCCGTTAATCCCCTCTTGAAGAGAAAGTCAGGGGTTCTATACTATCTTGATAGCATTTTGAAATGATTCTCCTGTAGGCGAATACATGTTGAGAATCCATGCGAGTGTGCTAGCACTCTTTTGACCTCAGCATCATTAAGAACCTTGTTCAATTCTTTTTCCCACTCCCTAAGATATAGTGGTTTCAGTGATTCGCCCAGGCCTACCACCAAAGGATAGAGCTTTGCAATTTTCCTTGTGCCAGTAATTGGTGAGCATATCAATTTCTCAAATTCAGTCAAATGCCCACGGACAGAGTACTGCTCTTTCAGTTCCCCGCACACAGCTCTGATATGTGACTTCATGAGGAAAAACCCAGATGAGTCTACGACTGCGCTTGGGAGCACTTCAAGAATGGAAGATTCCACTTCAGGTGTGACATCCCTAAACCTGATTGATGTTAGGTGCGACCATATCTGTGGCTTGTCCCTACTACTTTTATCTAGAAGGTCTGGGATAAGGCATACTGGCATCAGGGGAGATGGGTTGGGTGCAAGTATTTTGCTCAATTCTCTCCAGACATCTCCTATCCCTCTGAGCATGGGATCTACCTTCATGTCTCTGTATGAATGTTTATCTGGTAGCCATAAGTGTTTCTGGAAGTTTTGACCTGTACTATGTCTACAAATAGCTTGTACCTCAGGTTGTCTTGCAGGATCTATTAGCTCTAGCCATCTATTAAGCTGTATTGCTTTATAATAACTAGCAACATCAGGTAGTCCTAGTCCGCCCTGTTTCTTGCTTCTGATCAGGATTTTGTGCGAAATACGAGATTTCTTCCCGTTCCATAGGAATTTAGAGAACATACTCCTTACACTCGTAAAGAAGTATTTAGGGAGCCATATTGGGACTAGTTGCATAACATATAGGATTTTGGGCATAACATAAGCTTTTAATATGTTTTTCCGGCCCATCCAAGAAAGGTAAGGTAGGTTATAGGTCTGAAGTAAGCTTTGTATTTCTTTTAAGAGAGGGGTATAATTATGTAGATATAGATCTTTGGTGTCTTTGGGGATTTGGATCCCCAAATACTTAATCGGCCCTTTAGTCCACTTGATTGGAGTCTGGCTACTTAGAGTGGAGGCTTTAGCTGTCGGTAGGGATATATTAAGAAGTTCGGATTTGGCATGGTTGACTTTAAAGTCTGAAAGTGAGCTATAGGTGTCTATTCTGTCCATCAAGGGACCAAACCCTTTTTCCGGATCTTTTACTAAGAATAATAAGTCGTCTGCGAAAGCAGTACATTTCAGTTCTTTTTGATCATAGCTAACTCCCGATATATCTGGTGATTGTCTAACTAGTTGCAGAAGTGTCTCCACCACCAAGACAAACAGTGAGGGAGACAGGGGGCATCCCTGCCTAGTCCCATTAGTAATGTTGAAAGTTTGTGACAGCGTGCCGTTAACCTTCAGCCTAGCATATGGGTTCTTGTAAAGAGTCATGATTGCCTGAATAAACATGTCTGGAAGGGCAAATTGTTGCAGAGTCAATCTCATAAAAATCCAACTGACTCTGTCAAAGGCCTTTTCGGCGTCAATGCTCAGTAGAGCTAGGGGGAATTTCCTATTATGAGCTATGTGTATGGCATGAAAAATCCTGTGTGTATTGTCCCTTCCCTCCCGACCCCTGACAAATCCTGATTGCTCAGGTCCAATAATCTTTGGTAAAAACTTGCTCAATCTGCTTGCCAAGATCTTGGCCCAGATCTTCAAGTCAAGGTTTAAGTCAAGAATCGATATTTAACTAACTTGAAAATAAACTGTCACACACGCTGCCGGGGCGCCGGGCCCCGAAGCAGCTGCTTCCCCTGTAGTTACGCCACTGCACAGCGTGCAAACCACTCGGGTCTTGTCGTCAGCACATTGTTTGAAGAACTGCCACGCCAGGGAACTCCTTGAAGCTGCCTTTGGGGTGCTCGGTCCCAGATGGCGGTGGCCAGTAGCAGGCGGACTCTCTTGGCGGTGGGTGTTCTGCTTTTACCAACTGCTCCCACTTTTGCTACGCTGTTGGCTCGGTCTCACCACTGCTTCTTCCTCTGAACTCTGAAAGTCAGTGGCACGACCTTCATTCCATCTGGGGTCTAGGAACTCATCGTCCCCTGCATCGTCTTCCTCCCAGTCTTCCTCCCTGACCTCCTGTTCAGTCTGCACACTGCAGAAAGACGCAGCAGTTGGCACCTGTGTTTCATCATCAGAGACGTGCTGAGGTGGTATTCCCATGTCCTCATCATCAGGAAACATAAGTGGTTGTGCGTCAGTGCATTCTATGTCTTCCACCGCTGGGGAAGGGCTAGGTGGATGCCCTTGGGAAACCCTGCCAGCAGAGTCTTCAAACAGCATAAAGACTGCTGCATAAGTTTGAGGCGCAGACAGTTTCCCCTGATATGCATGGGAGGTGATGGTGACAGACTGATGGGCTTGGTTTTCGGCGCCATCTGTGCGCTTTCTGCAGAAGACTGGTGGGAGATAATGTGAACGTGCTGGATCCACTGTCGGCCACCCAATGTGCTACTAAGCCATACCTGCTCAGGGCCTTACCATCCTTAGAACGGCATTGGCCCACCAAATATCGCTGTAAATTCTGCTGGCTACTGGGACCTGAGGTAGTTGGTTCACTAGGAACGTGTGGCTGTGGCAGAACGGCCACGTCCTCTCCCAGCACCAGAGGGTCCACTAACACCACCCACGACCATGTCCGCGTCCACGTCCCTTACTAGATGTTTTCCTCATTGTTACCCGTTCACCACAATAAGAAAAAAATTATTTGGCCCAATGTACTTGAATTCAAATTCAGGCCTTTTTTTACAGGCACCTAACACTATCTGGCTATCTACTTAGGTACCGTATTACACTAATACAGGCACAGCAGTAACCACAGATTTAGCTGAATATAAATTGTAGGCCTAGTATTTAGGCGGTGGATGACGGGTATACGTTTACGGACAGAATTAGACTTGGAGATGCACGGTAGCGTTTGAAGTTATTGAGAATGACCCTATCAGCACCTTCAATGTAATATACCCTTTTATGGATAGATTTAAACTTGGCCTGCTACAGCAGAAACCACAGATTTAGGGAATTGCTAATTTGGGAATTGTATTTCAACCCAGAAAAAAATATATCCTTTGCCAGACAGCAGACAGTATTACAATTGGCTAGCCACAGCTGAAACACCAGATTTAGGGTACTGCTATTTTGGCAATTGTATTTCACCCCTCAATAAAATAGCAAGCACAGCCAAGCCCCTGATGTAGGATATAGAAAAAAAACAACAACACACTATAGATGGTTAAATGTACTTGGTTGGCAGCTTGTGCTGGCACACCCCAAGACACAAAATGGCCGCCGATTGCCCCAGAAAAAAGTGACAGAAAAACGCTCTGGGCAGCCTTAAAACAGTGAGCAATTAAATAGCAGAGGTTGAATGATACACAGCTGTACATCGATCACTTCAGTAAGTAAATCACTGCATAATCTGGCCCTAACAGCAGCAGCTGCATCCTATCCCTACACTGATCAGAGCAGAGTGACGTGCAGCGATACGTGACTCCAGCTTAATTAGAGGCTGGGTCACATGCTGCACTGGCCAATCACAGTCATGCCAATAGTAGGCATGGCTGTGATGGCCTCTTGGGGCAAGTAGTATGACGCTTGTTGATTGGCTGCTTTGCAGCCTTTCAAAAAGCGTCAAGAAAGCGCCGAACACCAAACCTGACCACACCGGACTTTTACGAAAATGTTCGGGTTCAGGTCCGTGTCACGAACACCCCAAAGTTCGGGTTCGCTCATCCCTACACGAGTGCTGTGGAACCACATTTTAAAGTGAAGGCGCAACATACATGGCACACGCCCTAACTTAAAATGCGTTTCCTGTAAGAATCCTATGTCAGTTTTAGACTGATGTAACAATCTACAAATTTGGGAGCGTTTCTGCGGCTTATTTAGGCCTCTAACGATAAATGTAGTGCAATTAACCTGTGTCATTATGATATACACTCAGTAGGTATCGCATTGATACACAACACTTATACTGCAAAGGGGGGAGGGGGAAGGAGAGGGAAGGAAAAGGCCAGGGAAGAGTGGGGGGGAGAGGATTAGGGTTACTGAAAAACATATGGCTATCATTTTTGATCCACAGTGGGATTTAGCAACAACTGGAGTGGATATACAATAACATAAGGCATTAGAAACCTAACCAGATGTCAAGATCAACACCGTTATTATACAATGGGCATCGTCTAGAAGCAGGGGTGTCCAGACGAAGCAGATAGTGTAACAACATGCGAGCCTGGCAGAGGTCCATCAGGCCCGTGACATCCAAGGTGTTATAGTAAAAGTGAACAAAACAATCTAAACTACTAACAGTCAAACATGAGGAGGGTGCAGTGTAGAGTATGCGCTTCTCCGGAAACAATAATATGGATTAATGGGATAAGTCTCCTGATCGCCTTGCTATAGTAAAACAGTGTACAGTGAACGGATTCAGGGACACCGCGGATCCTTACATTTCTCCTTCGGCTGCGATTCTCTTGATCTTCCAAGAGGGTGAATGCAGTGTAGATGGACTCCGCCTGTGAAGTAGTTCGTTTCTCCAGGAGGGTGCTAAACACAGTCATTGCAGTTTGGTTATTCTCCAAGGTCTCGACCCTGTGTCCTATCTGTTTCAGGTCGCCTTTAACCTCCCTGGCGGTATGATTATGTCAGGAATTTTGTACCAAAAGTGGTACAATTTTTTGCATAAATATTTTATGGGCACAAATGACAGTAAAATGGCAGGCAAGGGGCACTGTACAGTCATCAAATGTCAGATCTGAGGTTATACAGTGTAATCATCTCAGATTACAATGTATAACGTATGTATAACCTCTTTTATGTGTGTTTGTCACTTTTAATGTTTATATTTATTTGAATTTCCCGCCCAGTTCCGCTCCCATGCGCAGCTGCTGTTCGCAGGGAACGGAACCAGGAAGTCAAATGCCGGCTGGTATTCTGCCAGATCTCTATACCTTGCGAAAAGTCTATACCGGAAGTGACGCGGCCGCACAGGAAGTGACGCGGCCGGACAGGAATCAGCTGGAGGATGGTGTGCGCATTGCTGCACAAGCGCACATCCACTGGTGGCTGATTCCTGTGCGGCCGCGTCACTTCCGGTATAGACTTTTTCTCAAGCTATAGAGATCTGGCACAACACAAGCGGAGGACATCGCCGGATCGCCGGCAGAAGGTGAAGAGACTTTGCAATGTTACCCCGAACGTGACTCGGGGTTACCGCTCCTGGCAGCGAAAATTAACCCCGAGTCACGCTCGGGAATACCGTCAGGGAGGTTAATATTGGCTAGTTCTTTCATCACAGGGGTGATGGCGTGGGACAGTGCTTGCTTCAGAAACCGTTTGGTGATACGGTCCTGGGTCCCAGTGCCACTAGCGACAGTCGAGTCAGAGACGCTGCCTGCGTCTGATTCCACAGACTGGTCTCGCCTTCTTTCGGGCGCCATCTTGCGCGCGCGGTCTCCCGGTGTGGCTGCTGCTTTGCTGAGGAATTTCTCCATGTCAGCACCTCGTAAGTCGGGTTTTGTGAGGTCTCTCGTATCTCTGGCTTTCTCTTTGCTTGTTTTGACCATTCTGGCAGGAATATTAGCAATGGTATGAGCTGTGCACGGGCCTTGTGTAGCGGAGCGAGCTAACACACGTCCACCATGTTTTCAGTCCAGGCTCCGCCCCCCGTGCATTGCATTTCTATACCATCTGAGTGTTCAATCCCATATATTGGGAAAAAGTGAAAATCAATATACACTGCCTGTCCAAAAAAAGTCATCACAAAAAAAAAGTCACACTCTCTAATATTTTGTTGGACTGCCTTTAGCATTGATTACGGCACGCATTCGCTGTGGCATTGTTTCGATAAGCTTTCTATCCAGTGTTGCATTAATTTTTAACCAAGATCTTGCATTGATGATGGTAGCGTCTGACCGCTGCGCAAAGCCTTCTCCAGCACATCCCAAAGATTCTCAATGGGGTTAAGGTCTGGACTCTGTCGTGGCCAATCCATGTGTGAAAATGATGTCTCATGCTCCCTGAACCACTCTTTCCAAATTTCAGCCGAATGAATCTCGGCATTGTCATCTTGGAATATGCCCGTCCCATCAGGGAAGAACAAATCCATTGATGGAATAACCTGGTCATTCAGTATGTTCAGGTAGTTAACTGACCTCATTCTTGGAGCACATACTGTTGCTGAACCTAGACCTGACCAACTGCAGCAATCCCAGATCATAGCACTGCCTCACAGGCTTGTACAGTAGGCACTAGGCATGATGGGTGCATCACTTCATCTGCCTCTCTTCTTACCCTGATGCGCCCATCACTGTGGAACAGGGTAAATCTGGACTCATCAGACCACATGACCTTCTTCCATTGCTCCAGAGTCCAATCTTTATGCTCCCTAGCAAATTTAAGCCTTTTTTTCTGGTTTGCCTCACTGATTAGTGGTTTTCTTACGGCTACACAGCTGTTCAGTCCCAACCCCTTGAGTTCCCTTCGCATTGTGTGTGTGGAAATGCTCTTACTTTCACTATTAAACATAGCCCTGAGTTCTACTGTTGTTTTTCTTCAATTTAATTTCACCAAACGTTTAAGTGATCGCCGATCACGATCATTCAGGATTTTTTTCCCGCCACATTTCTTCCTCGAATACGATGGGTCCCCACTATCCTTCCAGTTTTTAATAATGCGTTGGACAGTTCTTAACCCAATTTTAGTAGTTTCTGCTATCTCCTTAAATGTTTTCTCTGCTTCATGCATGCCAATGATTTGACCCTTCTCAAACAGACTAACATCTTTTCCACGACCACGAGATGTGTCGACATGGTTGTTTAAGAAATGAGAAGCAACTCATTGCACCAGTTGAAGTTAAATGACTTATTGCCAGCTTAAAGATAATCGCCCATGCAGTAATTATCCAATAGGCTCATAACTATTTGCTTAGTTAAATCCAGGTGGCGACTTTTTTTTTTGGACAGGCAGTGTATATACAAATTTCACTGATTCTGCACACAGTTTTGTTGTCTGCGGTAGAAACCGTTTATTGCAGCGCATTGCATTTCTATACCGTCTGAGTGCTTCTGGCCCATATATTTGGAGAAATTGAAAATCAGTATACCGTATTTTTCGACCTATAAGACGCACCCCCCCCCCCCGATTTTTTATGATACACCCACTATTTTTCACGTTGTGCTGTGCCCGCCTTACACCAGCATGTGGCCCAGAACATCACCCGTGCCCTGACCAACGCAGTTACTGGGAACGTCAACTTAACCACGGACACATGGTCAAGTGCTGGTGGCCAGGGACTCTACATTTCCCTGATTGCACACTGGGTGAATGTGGTGGAAGCTGAGAGTGAGTCGTACCCTGGGATGGCACAGGTGCTACCCACAACCAAGATTGCGGCCCCTACGTCCATCAGGGTCTCCGCAACCAGCCATGTTACTGGCTCCAACCCCCACTTCTCCTCCTCTTCTGCCTCATCCACCTCCACTTCCACCTCCAGCAGCCATCAGTCGCTAGCTGGAAGTCTAACATCCTGGAGTATGTCACTAAACTCTTTATCCCTGCTACAACATGTCAGGTGCATATGTATTGTCATCTTGTGTAGTCTAACATTGTCTTTTACATTATATGTATTTTCTATGCCAGCAGGTGGCAGCAATGTATTTAGCAGAACCATAGCCAGTTTAGTATAGCTAGCCTGGAATAGTTCATTCCAGTGTTTAGCTCCCCCTCTTCTAGGAGCAGAAGTGGGCTGCCCCACGCCCTGCAGCAAGGGAGGGAAGAAACCAGTTAGATCCAGTGTGTACCAGCCACCCCGGCTAGGGGAAGGCTGTGTTAGCTGGAGCTCCCAGAAACAGGGATCCCAACCAAAGATACTCTTCCCAGCCTGAGTCATCTAACTCAGTGCTGGTTGACAAGCAAGCAGCCATCTCCAGAACTAAACATCTCCAGGAAGAAGCCATCATACCCTGCGAGCAGTCCTGTGAGTACAGATCCAAAGACCAGGAGAAGCCAAATACCTCCTTCAGCTAGTCAGGCCCAAACCAAGCAGATTACAGACAGAGCAGAAGATAGATACCTGCCAGATTCTACTAGGCGTATGTATAAGAAGCAGAATAGATATAAATTTCTGCCACATATTGCCAATACCTGCTGGGATCCTAGACTATTGCTGTACCTGTATGGATCAAAGCTGCAAACCACTAAGTAAACACAAGTTGGACCCTATTATCTGTGTGGATTTCAATTATTCCTCAAGTACTCCTGCTAACCACACTCAATTTATTGCATGTGAGCCAGGATACAGGAGTCCAGCCGTACCAAGGTAGGAGACACCGTTGACACTACACAGAGACATTATTCCCCCTCTGCCATTCCTCACCTGGTACGTGAGTTATAACATCTTAAAGGGCCCTGTTACAGTACCTGCGCAAGCTGCAATTGGCGTCACGAATTAAAAACTATTAATATTGCGCCAGTGTGCATCTGTCCCAATCCGGCTTACTGCAGAAGCAGTGTAGCACTGCTGTCGGTAAGCGTCAACAGGCCGTGCTGAAGCTGATCTGCTTAGGGGACAAACAGCACACTGCCACAGAGCTTTGGCAGGGTATAAGGGACCTGACCGAACTGTGGCTCTCTCCACTCAACCTACAACCAGGCATGGTTGTGTCTGACAATGGCCGTAACTTGGTGGCGGCAATGGAGCTCGGCAACCTGACACACATCCCATGCCTAGCCCACGTCTTAAACTTAGTGGTTCAGCGGTTTATCAAAACATACCCCAATTCGCCAGAGCTACTAGTGAAGGCGTGCTGCAAGTCGTCCACAGCTTCAGCCAGCCTGTCATTGCTGCAGCAGCGCTTGCGGCTTCCAGCTTACCGACTGTTGTGCGACATGAGCACGCACCGGAACTTTACGTTCTATATGTTAGCCAGGCTTTGTGAGCAGCAGAGGGCAGTTGTGGAATACCAGCTGCAACATGGTTGTCGCCTTTCAAGTCAACTGCCACTATTCACAAGTGAGGAGTAGGCATTGATATCAGACCTATGTGAGATTTTAAAAAAAACTTTGAAGAATCCACAAAGATTAGTGGCGATAACGCTATTATCAGCGTAACCATCCCACTGCTGTGTCTACTCAAACGATCGCTGTTCACAATTAAGGACAACGCTCTGAATGTGGCAGATGAGGAACTAGGGGAGGACATCTTACAGGGTGATACCCAGACCACCCACAGTTCGTCTTCTCAGGAAAAATTGGACCGTGAATAGGAGGAGGAGGAGGAAGAAGAGGAGATGTAGAGTCATCCTGATGTCGACATGTTGCCTGTTGGTACTCTGGCACAGATGGCTGAATTCATGTTAGGCTGCCTTATCCGGGACCCTCGCGTTATACGCATTTTAGATAACACGGATTACTGGGTGTTCACCATTCTCGACCCCCGCAACAAAGAAAACTTCTCATCTCTCATTCCTGAGGTGGAGAGGACGAGTAAAATGGTGCAATGCCAGAAGGTACTTGTTGAGAGATTGCTCCGGAATTTTCCATCTGACAACGCTGGCAGCAGAGTCCGTACTTCCTTAGGCAACCGGGGAAGGGAGACAATGGAAACACACAGCATTTCCAACAAAGGCAGGGCAACACTCTCCAGGGCATGGGACACTTTCATGACACCCCGCCAGCAACCTCACCCTGAAGCGCGGCCTAGTGGTACAAGGAGGGAAAAGTTTTGGAAAATGGTGAAGGAATACATAGCAGACCGTGTCAGCGTCCTAAATGATCCCTCAGGGCCTTACAACTACTGGGTGTCCAAGCTGGACACGTGGCACGAACTTGCGCTCTACGCCTTGGAGGTGTTGGCCTTCCCTGCCACCAGCATTTTGTCTGAGCGTGTATTTAGTGCTGCTGGTGGCATCATAACAGATAAGCGTATCCGCTTGTCCACTGGCAATGCTGACAGGTTGACTCAGATAAAAATGAACAAGGCCTGGATTGCCCCTGACTTCTCCACTCCACCAGAGGAACGCTGAGCTAATGAGGAACAAACACGCAATTGAAATGTATGCTTTACAATGTACTCAATCCACAAAATTCAGATGCACCCTTTTCACCTCCAAAAAAGGGTATATGTTTGAATATTGTTTACTCATCCTCCTCCTCCTCCATACAGTATATATGCCCTCAGTACAATGTTTTATACAGTCTGCTCACCTGTAGGCCCTCACCTTCAATGTTTCATACGGTCTGCTCACCTGTAGGCCCTCACTACAATGTTTAATGGGGTTTGCTTACCTTCAATGTTTCGTACGGTCTGCTCAGCTGTAGGCCCTTACCTTCAATGTTTCATACGGTCTGCTTACCTGTAGGCCCTCAATACAATGTTTTATGGGGTTCGCTCACCTGTAGGCCCTCACTCCAATGTTTCATACGGTCTGCTCACCTGTAGGCCCTCACTACAATGTTTTATGGGTTTGCTTACCTTCAGGCCCTCACCTCCAATGTTTCATACGGTCTGCTCACCTGTAGGCCCTCACTACAATTTTTATGGGGTTCGCTCACCTTCAGGAACCTCACGTCCACTGTTTCATATGGTCTGCTCAGCTGTAGGCCCTCACTACAATGTTTTATGGGGTTTGTTTACGTTCAGGCCCTCACCTCCAATATTTCATACGGTCTGCTTACCTGTAGGCCCTCACTACAATGTTTTATGGGGTTTGTTTACGTTCAGGCCCTCACCTCCAATATTTCATACGGTCTGCTTACCTGTAGGCCCTCACTACAATGTTTTATAGGGTTTGCTTACCTTCAGGCCCTCACCTCCAATGTTTCATATGGTCTTCTCAGCTGTAGGCCCTCACCTCCAATGTTTCATACGGTTTGCTCACCTGTAGGCCCTCACTACAATTTTAATGGGGTTCGCTCACCTTCAGGAACCTCACGTCCACTGTTTCATACAGTCTGCTCAGCTGTAGGTCCTCACTACAATGTTTTATGGGGTTTGCTTACCTGCAGGCCCTCACCTCCAATGTTTCATACGGTCTGTTCACCTGTAGGCCCTCACTACAATGTTTTATGGGGTTTGTTTACCTTCAAGCCCCGTTACCTCCAATGTTTCATACGGTCTGCTCACCTGTAGGCCCTCACTACAATGTTTTATGAGAAAGAGAAAAGAATCCGGCTCTCTCCGTTTTCTTACAATGTTTTATGGGGTTTGCTTACCATTAGGCCCTCACCTCCAATGTTTCATACGGTGTGTTCAGCTGTAGGCCCTCACTACAATGTTTTATGGGGTTCGCTCACCTGTAGGCCCTCACCTCCAATGTTTCATATAGTCTGCTCACCTGTAGGCCCTCACTACAATGTTTTATGGGGTTTGCTTACCTTCAGGCCCTCACCTCCAATGTTTCATACATCTGCTCAGCTGTAGGCCCTCAATACAATGTTTTATGGGTTTCAGGCCCTCACCTCAGATCAGCTCACCTCATATCAGATCATCAGTTGGGTTAATGTAGAAAGAAGGGGTAGAAGGTAAAGTGCCAGGGAGGCTGGCCCTAGTAAATATGCCTGTTTGGCTGGTATTAGGGATGAAAGCCCAGGGCCAGCAACACTGCAGCAGGTCGTTTCTCCTAGCAACCTGGAGGATGACCGCTGCAGAAAGGATGGGAAAAGGAGTGCAGCAAAGGTCAGACAGATGCTGGTGGTAGGGGACTCTATTATTAGGTGGACAGACAGGGTCATCTGTCGCCGAGACCGTGAATGCCGAACAGTGTGTTGTCTGCCGGGTGCTTGGGTTCAGCATATTGCGGATCGGATTGACAGATTTCTGGGTGGGGCTGGGGAAGACCCAGCGGTAATGGTACACATTGGCACCAATGACAAAATCAGTGGGAGATGGAAGGTCCTTAAAAATGATTTTAGGGAGCTAGGTTAGAAACTCAAGTCCAGGACCTCCAAGGTAGTATTTTCAGAGCTTAGGGAGTTAAATAAGTGGCTCAGAAGCTGGTGCAGGAAGGAAGGGTTTGGGTTCATGGAGAACTGGGCTGACTTCGTGGTCGGTTACAGGCTCTACAGTAGGGACAGGCTGCACCTCAATGAGGAAGGTGCAACTGCCCTGGGTCTAAAAAATGGTTAGACGGCTGGAGGAGCTTTTAAACTACGATCTGGGGGGGGGGGAGGTGTCATACTAATAAGGGGGTAGATAGTGTACATAAAGAGTGGGTTATAGAAGGGGACAGTGGGGATTTAGTGGGGGACGGGGACAGCAAGGAAAGTAGGGAGAAGACTGGGAATAA
Source organism: Bufo bufo (assembly GCF_905171765.1). Lineage (NCBI taxonomy): Eukaryota > Metazoa > Chordata > Amphibia > Anura > Bufonidae > Bufo > Bufo bufo. The sequence continues at coordinate 91,574,334 of NC_053389.1, read as the reverse complement.
CTATACATTTATAAAAAATAGAACTGCTGGTAACAAGAACCTGTTACATACATACAAAAATTAACCAAGGTAACCAAAAAATCCTGGATAATCACTTTACAGGTAATAGTAATTTAAAATGTATTTTCACAAATGCCAGAAGTCTAGCTAGCAAAATGGGGGAGCTGGAGGCTATGGTACTAGAAGAACACATGATGTAGTTGGTGTGGCTGAGACATGGTTGGACTCTTCGCATGACTGGGCTGTTAATATTGAGGGTTTTACACTATTTAGGAAAGACCGGGTCAATAGAAAAGGTGGTGGCGTGTGCCTGTATGTGAGGAGTGATCTGAAGACAAGTGTGAAAGAGGCAATTGTGCGTGAGGATGGTGAGGATGTGGAAACCTTATGGGTGGAAGTTCAAAGGGATATAAACACTCAAAAAAGAATACTTGGTGTAATGTATAAACCCCCTAACATCACAGAAGAGATAGAAACGAAACGCAACTGTATAACCAAATAGAGCGGGCGGCACAGGCTGGTACAGTAGTCAAAATGGGAGATTTTAACTTCTCAAACATTAACTGGGGTCATGGTTCTGCCTCAACTGCAAAGGGGAGAAAATTTCTCAACTTGCTGCAGGACCACTTTATGGGCCAGTTTGTAGAAGCTCCCACTAGGGGCGATGCTCTGTTGGATCTGGTAATTTCTAATGATGCAGAGCTTGTTGGTAATGTTACTGTTCGAGAAACACTAGGTAATAGTGACAACAATATAGTTCTATTCCCCCTAAACTATAAAAAGCAAACTCTGTCAGGCAGAGCAAAGACACTGAATTTCAAAAAGGCTAATTCCCCTGGGTTGAGGGCAGCATTTCAGGGCATAGACTGGGAGCAGCTACTGTCACATAATAATACAGAGCTTAAATGGGAGAGCTTTAAATCCACATTTAGTAATTGCACTAAAAAATTTATCCCTTTAGGTAACAAGTATAAACGGCTAAAATTAAACCCCTAATGGCTTACAGCTACTGTAAAAAGAGCAATAAAAGAGAAAAAGAGGGCATTTAAAAAATACAAATCTGAGGGGTCAGCTGTAGCATTTGAAGATTACAAAGGGCTTAATAAAATCTCCAAAGGGGCGATAAAATTAGCAAAGATACAAAACGAACAGCAGGTAGTGAAAGAAAGCAAAACAAATCCCAAAAAGTTTTTAAATATATAACTGCTAAAAAACCTAGGTCTGAGCAGGTAGGATCCCTAAATAATGGTAAAGTCACTGAAGATAAGGAAAAGGCAGAGTTCCTAAATAGTTTTTTTAGCTCTGTATATACAAAAGAAGATAAAGGAGCTGATATATGTGGTGCCGGGGTTATTAGTACATCCAGTGATATACTCAATTGGCTAACTGTAGATATGGTCCAAGAGAAGTTAAATAGGGTAAATGTGAACAAAACTCTGGGTCCTGATGGATTACACCCAAGAGTACTTAAAGAGCTCTGTTCAGTCATTGCTGTGCCCCTGTTTATAATTTTTAAGGATTCTCTAGAAACTGCTACAGTGCCAAGTGATTGGCGCAAGGCAAACGTGGTGCTCATATTCAAAAAAGGATCAAGGTCCTCCACAGGTAATTATAGACCAGTTAGTTTAACTTCTGTTGTGGGAAAAATGTTTGAAGGAATCTTAAGGGACTATATACAGGAGTATGTGACTAAAAATAATATTGAAAGTGATAACCAGCATGGGTTTACCAAGGACAAAAGTTATCATACTAACCTGATTTGTTTTAGTAGTAGCCTGGCTAGAGGGGCGGCTGTGGATGTAGTGTTTCTGGATTTTGCAAAGGCTTTTGATACTGTCCTTCATAGACGCTTAATAAGTAAAGTAAGGTCTATTGGCTTGGAAAGTATAGTTTGTAATTGCAAAGAAAAAATTTGGGGGGTTGAGTCAGCACATTTATAGTTTGTAATTGGATTGAAAACTGTCTGAAGTACCGTGTCCAGAGAGTTGTGGTCAATGATTCCTATTCAGAATGGTCCCAGGTTATAAATGGTGTACCCCAAGGTTCAGTGCTGGGCCCTTTATTATTTAATTTATTTATTAATGATATTGAGGAGGGAATTAATAGCACCATATCTATTTTTGCAGATGACGCTAAGCTGTACGGTCTATGGAAGATGTACACAAACTACAAGCTGACTTGAACACTCTGAGTGATTGGGCATCAACTTGGCAAATGAGGTTCAATGTGGACAAATGTAAAGTTATGCATCTTGGTAGTAATAATCTCTGTGCTTTATATGTCCTAGGTGATCTAGCACTGGGAGAGTCACTTATAGAGAAGGATTTGGGTGTCCTTGTGGATGGTAGATTAAATTATAGTATACAATCAGCTGCTTCTAAGGCTACCAGGATATTGTCATGCATTAAATGAGGCATGGACACGCGGGGCAGGGATGTAATACTACCACTTTACAACGTGCTGGTGCGGCCTCATCTGGAATACGCGGTCCAGTTCTGGGCACCAGTACATAGAAAGGATGCACTGCAGCTGGAAAAAGTACAGAGGAGAGGGCCTAAAATGATAAGGGGCATGGAGGGTCTTAGTTATGAATAAAGATTAAAAGAATTGAATTTATTTAGTCTTGAGAAGAGATGTCTAAGGGGGGGACATGATTAACCTGTACAAGTATATAAATGGGCCATACAATAAATACGGCGAAAAGCTGTTTCATGTAAATTGTGCTCAAAAGACTAGGGGGTACTGCCTCCGACTGAAGAAGAAAAAATTCAGTCTCCAGAAGCGTCAAAGATTCTTTACTGTAAGATCTGTGAATCTGTGGAATAGACTTCCTCAGGACGTTGTCACAGCAGGAACAGTGGACAGTTTCCAAAAGGGTTTAGACGAATTCCTAAAAGTAAAAAACATAAATGCTTATGAAAACGTGTAGAAATCTGAGTCTCACTTCCTTCTGCTATTCGCGTCCCCACCTATCCTTTGGTTGAACTTGATGGACGTTTGTCTTTTTTCAACCATATTAACTATGTAACTATGTAACTGGTTACCAAGGCGTGATGTTACGCCCTCCTGGAGGAGCTGGTAAGGTCAGTCTTGGTACAGTTTTCACAGACTCCTCCTGTCCACACGGGCACAGAGAGGCTACAAGCTGAGAGAGCCTTTTCACTGCCCCAGTGAAACAGCGTGTTCTCAGCCTGGGAAGACTGCCACCAGTTCCTTGTTTGATATAAGCCCGGTCCGCTAACGGGATTATATAGGGTAAGAAACCAACCTGCGGTAGCGTATTACTAGGCCAAAACACGGACGTGGGGATTCGTGATCGAGATACCAGACAGCACAAGATTAAGTTATATATTTAATCTCCTTAAGGGCTCACTAGACAATACACTATACACACAAGTATATATACAGTGGTCTGAGTTTATAAATACAGGTGGTACGGTATAAACAGGGTTAAGCAGGACAAAAATCAGTTTACCAGATGGATGAGTCCTTTTGGGTGGTAATAAGTTCTTAGCTGTATTCACATGGAGGGCAGTGGTGTCAGCAGGTTGCAGGTCCCTCTAAACACATGGCACGATGTGACCCTCCTTCAGAGAAAAGACACGCCCACTTGCTAACACAAGCTTTTAAAACTGTAGCCGGCCCCTCTATTCCCTTCTCTGGGAAGGGTATCCCCCCTCCCTGCTGATCCTGTCAGCTCAATGACCCACAAAACCCTTTAGGGTTCATAGCTCCAGACCAGAAGGTCACAGCGAGATGGTTCTGGGACCAACAAACTTGCCTGGGTTCCGGCTACAAGTAGAGTCCAAGCATGGTACCGTTATTTAGTTTCTGTGGGGAGATATGTATATCTCCCTTCCCTGGCATCCCACCACAAAACCATGACCACAGGCCTGTTCACCGTGGCCACAGGGACACAAATATGTATCCGGTTTGTGCCTGTGATGTCCGGCCGGGCGATTCATAATTCCTTATGAACTGCCGGCCCCAGAAAGTCTGATAATTTCCATTAAACTGACGAATGTACTAGACCTCCTGCAGAGAGGTCTTTCCTGTTCCATTAGCTGGGTTCCTGGCTGGCTGAATGCAAGTGTGAAAAGTTGTAAACACTGGTGGACTGCTAGAGGTCCTCGGCCATCTGTTGGCTTTGAAGCAGGGCCCCCCTGTGGAGCTCACTACCTCTGCTTCTTTTCAGTAAATGGTGGGTGTGGGAACATGGCTGACAGTAAATAATAATCCATATTCCTCACAAGCCCCTTCTCTGACGATGGATCCGCATAAGTTATGAAGAGGTGTCATCCACCGCAGGTCTAAATTTACTCCAGCTTCCTTGCTGGCTTACATTTAGACCATTTTCTATGTCTAAACCAGGCATAGAAAATGATGAATGAGATGGGCCTGCCTGTCCATCCCCTTACCCGTCCACTCCACACCCACTGTTTTAGACTTGGCATGAGCGGAGAAAAGCCGCAGATTGTGGTGCAAATAACCTTTGTGCTGCAATCTGCATCAGTAATACGGCTAATATAGGCGTATTTCTGGATAATAAATGACCCCCAAGATGATTCAAAAATACTGAACCTCAATAACAGAGTCGCTGGGAAAGAGATTTAGAATACGAAGTCTTAGAATTATTGGGAATGTGCACAGGATAATAGTATGGATGAACTATCACATATCCCAATAAATTACATTTAAGTTTGTGGGTGCAAAATTATTGAAAACTTCAAGGGGTATGAATACTTTTTCAAGGCACTATAGATAGATAGATAGATAGATAGATAGATAGATAGATAGATAGATAGATAGGTAAATATTTAGGTAAATAGATAGATATATTCACAAATTCAGAATATTTCATCAGTATTTGGAAGTCAAAACCAGGAGTGGGTACAAAACATAGAAGAGACACAAATTTTTCTATTATAAGGGCTCATGCACACGACCATATGTATTTTGTGGTCCACAAAAAATGTATCCGCAAAAAATACAGATGACATCCGTTTGCATTCCGTATTTTGTGGAAAGGAACAGCTGGCCCCTAATAGAGAAGTACTATTCTTGTCCGTAATGTGGAACGGAAATACGGACATATGGAAATGGAATGCACACGGAGTAACTTCCGTTTTTTTTTCGGACCCATTGAAGTGAATGGTTCCACATATGGTCCGCAAAAAAATAAAAAACGGACACCGAAAGAAAATACGTTCGTGTGCATGAGCCCTAATACTGATGCAAAGTACTGACCAAATACTGGCCATCTGAAAGTGGCCTTCCGTCATAATACAATAATCTGTCCATACAGAAACAAAACAAAAATGTGATAGGTTCACTTTATGAAAATCACTTTTCAAATGGAAATGTCGTCTTTGTTGTGATAATAGAATTGTTCATGTTTTACAAAATACATTTTCTGTATTTACAGCACTTAGTGAATAAGAATATAATGTTTCAGAAAATGAGTATTTCTATTTATGAAAAGTTTCCATATTGGAGTGTGCTAGATTATGTCAAATATAGGATTTTAGGACTGGGTTTGTAAATAAATCTTTAGAAACTTGTTAAATGCAAATTCAGAAGGAACATCATTCTTCAAGCATAACTACTTGCTGTACTCTACATTATTGTTAAACTGCTTGAAAGAGAATATGAATGTCACGCTCTTGTTTTTTTTTTTTTTACATAGTAACTCATGTTTTTTTTTTTCCCGTTATATGATGAAATTTTGAGGCCAGACAGTGGCGTACATATAGAAGTAAGGGCCCCATTGCAAGGATCATACCAGTCCCCCCACACAGGACAGAAGGGTTTCAGCCTAAACCCTTTTTAATCTAATTTTTCCACTGCCTCATTTGCTAAAAGTTGTTCCTTTAGAGCAGGGGTGCACAACCTGTGGCCCTCAATACCATTCTGTGCGGCCCCTAACCATCTGATAACAGACATGCATGTCTATATCTTGTGACTGTTCACATGTATCTTTCATGTATTCTCCCATTAGAAGGGAGTCCTGAAAATGTAACTAGACATTTATGGTATATACTGTATGTTAAATATGCCAAAAATATTGTATTTCAGTTGGTAATACCCCTTTAAATGTTATTTTCGGCCCTTGAAATTTATTCAGTCTGACAATGTGGCCCCCAACCAGAAAAGGTTGTGCACCCCTGCTTTAGAGGGAAGAGTCCTGACAAAGTTTTCACCTCCAGTAGAAGAGGAGATAATTCCTACTAAGACTCCTCTCTTGTTCTGGGCCCTATAGCAGTCGCATGGTCTTCCGCTATGGTAGTTATGCCCCCTGAGGCCAAATATTATGGGCGCTTTATGTTTATTTTATGTTTTGTATTTTTCTACTTTGAAGTGGCTAAAGGTAATAGAAATGTTTAGTCTTGTAGATGCTTTTTTTTTAAAATGCAGCAGTAGATTTACTAATTAAGTGTAGAGGAGACATATGGATACTATCCGTGTACCATCTGCATTTTTTTTTTACTTTTTGAAGTCAATGGGTCTGTGGTCTGCATTTTTCAGACCAGACTAGAATATGTTCTATAATTTGTGGAGCAGACAAATCGATGAGGACAGAATACTGATATCATCTGTGTGCTGTCCACATCTGCATGTCTGTTCCGCAAATTAAAGAACATGTCTTTTTCTCTCTGCAAAATGCGGACCCTTTGAAGTCAATGGGTCCGTAAATAAATACAGATGGCACACAGACGGTATCTATATTTTGTGGATCAGCAAAACACAAAATACACAAAATACATATGGCCATATGCCTAATTGTCAGGTTTTGTCATCAGATTGTGGAGTTTACAGAAATTTTGGAGGGGTATTTATTAACCACCTCCGGACCGCCTAACGCAGATTCGTGTTCCGGAGGTGGCAGCGCTGCGCACAGTCACGCATATACGCGTCATCTCGCGAGACGCGAGATTTCGCTGAAAGCCGGCCCGCGCATGCGCATCGCGGGCCGGCAAAAGTTAAAGAACAAGTTCGTCACCAGCCTGCCAGCAACGATTATTGGCTGGCAGGCTGGCGATTTTCAAAAAATCCAATCACAAGTCATATAACAGATCATATTAGTAAATATGATCTGTTATATGGCTTCTCTGCTCCTCTGCTGGTCCTTTTCGTCGGTTGGATCCAGCAGAGGAGCAGACTGAACTGTGAGTACACCAAACACTTCACTGTAGCCCCAGATCACCCCCCTGCACCCCAATTAACCCTTTGATCACCCCTTTGATCACTAGTGAAAGAAAAAAAAGTGATCAGTGTAAACTGTCACTTTTTTTTTTTCACTAGTATTGGCTGTTAGGTTTTAGGGATAGTTTAGGCCCCTTGGTTAGGTAGTTTAGCGTGAGTTAGCGCCCAGCCCACCGAACCGCAGTCACTTATTCGCTGTCTAGCGTATCGCTAATCAGCATTTGTACTTTTATAGTATCTGTAAGTGATCAAAACTGATCACGGTCAGATCTATAATAGTATGTGTCACCTTAGCTCGCCCTCCACCCAAAACGCAGTGTTTGCCCGATCAGGCCTGATCGGTCGCCCACACGTGCGTTCACCCACGCCCGCCCCACCGCAGTGAAAAAAAATATTTTTTTTTTGATCACTGCACATTCATTTTACACGCACTGCGGCGATAAAAAAATCAGTTTTGATATTTTTTATCAACCGCAGCGGCCTCCGGTACTTCGCTAGCCTCCCCTTTGTAAAAAAGGCTTGCTTTTTTTCTTGGGTAGTCTCAGGGAATACCCCTAAATTTAGTAGTCCAAAATGTCAAACAGGGGGTATTCTTCTGAAGAGGCCTACAGGATTCTGACCCAGTCGGATGAGGAGTGGGAACCCTCATCTGACGAATCTAGCGGGTCAGAATATGAACCTGTAGAAAGCAGTGGCTCTCTGACCCAAAGTTCGGACGTGGAGGTCCCTGATAGCACCAGGCATACCAGGCCCCGTGTCGCTAGACCACAGGTTATGCAGGATCCGCTTCAAGAGCAGCAGAGTGGGGCTGTCGCTGCCGGATCACGTGGTGAGGCATACACCAGCAGAGCAGCCCTCCCTGGACCTAGTACCAGCACTGCTGTACAACATGGTGACGTGGCGAGCACCAAAAGGGCCGTTGAAGCTGGTACGGTGGCACGTGCAGTAGTTACCCCGTCGCAGCCACCGCACAGACAGGCCCGTAGAGCCCCTAGAATCCCTGAGGTGCTGGCAAACCCTGATTGGCAGTCACCAACTTCAGCCGCACCATTAGTTCCCCCTTTCACAGCCCAGTCTGAAGTTTGGGTTGAGACGGCTCAAATCGGTTCGGCCCTGGGATTTTTTGAGCTGTTCTTGACTGCGGAGCTCTTGGACTTAGTCGTGGCAGAGACAAACCGGTATGCCACACAATTTATATCCGCCAACCCGAGAAGCTTTTATGCCCAGCCTTTCCGGTGGAAACCAGTCCAAGTTTCCGAAATTAAATTTTTTTTGGGCCTTCTCCTCAACATGGGTCTAACTAAAAAGCATGAATTGCGGTCATATTGGTCCACGAACCCGATTCATCACATGCCCATGTTCTCTGCTGCTATGTCCAGGGCACGATTTAAGGCCATCCTCCGTTTCCTGCATTTTAGCGACAACACCACCTCCCGTCCCAGAGGCCACCCAGCTTTTGACCGGCTCCACAAATTTCGGCCCCTCATAGACCATTTCAACCAGAAATTTGCAGATTTGTATACCCCCGAGCAAAACATCTGCGTAGACGAGTCCCTAATACATTTTACCGGGCGCCTTGGCTTCAAACAATACATCCCAAGCAAGCGTGCCCGGTATGGGGTCAAATTGTATAAGCTCTGTGAAAGGGCCACAGGCTATACCCACAAATTTCGGATCTATGAGGGAAAAGATCAGACCCTGGAGCCGGTCGGTTGCCCTGACTACCTGGGGAGCAGTGGGAAGACAGTCTGGGACTTGGTGTCACCCTTATTCGGCAAGGGGTACCATCTTTATGTGGACAATTTTTACACAAGTGTGGCCCTCTTTAGGCATTTGTTTCTAGAACGGATTTGCGCCTGTGTCACCGCGCGAACTAGTCGCGTGGGCTTCCCCCAACGGCTCGTTACCATCCGTCTTGCAAGGGGGGAGAGGGCTGCCTTGTGTAACGAAGAACTGCTCACGGTGAAATGGAGAGACAAGCGTGACGTTTACATGCTCTCCTCCATTCACGCAGACACGACAATCCAAATTGAGCGAGCAACCCGTGTCATTGAAAAGCCCCTCTGTGTCCAAGACTATAATGCGCTCATGGGAGGGGTGGACTTCAATGACCAGATGTTGTCTCCGTATTTAGTTTCCCGCAGAACCAGACGCTGGTATAAGAAGGTGTCTGTATATTTAATTCAATTGGCGCTGTATAATAGTTTTGTTCTCTACAGTAAGGCTGGGAGAACACGATCCTTCCTCAAATTCCAGGAAGAGATCATCGAGAACCTCCTGTATCCAGGAGGTTCCGTGGCCCCATCCACCAGTGTAGTTAGCCGTCTACACGAGCGACATTTCCCCAGTGTCGTTCCTGGTACCTCAACCCAACCGTCACCCCGAAAAAGATGTCGTGTCTGTAGCAGGAGTGGAATAAGGCGTGACACTCGCTATTTCTGTCCTGACTGTCCTGACCACCCTGCCCTATGCTTTGGTGAGTGTTTCCGGAAGTACCACACACAGGTACACCTAGCATATGGATTGCATCTCACAGGACAGGCACACAGGGCTATTAGGGCCCTTTTACTCACAGCTGCTGCAAACCTCTCCTTTCACCTGGGATAAAGTGCATAACGTACTTCGCCACATCTTTGGGCGATTTGCGCTTTGCACATTGTCCCATGGGGAAGGAGAGGTTTGTTCTATAAAGGTAAAAAAAACTAAACAAAAAAAAAAATACCGGTAAGTAAAAAAGTTAACGTTCAGTTAAAAAAGTTAAAAAAAAGTTTAATATGTTCTGTTCAAAAGTTAATAAATTTATTGCGTTGCGGCCTGGTTTTTTCTTTTTTGTTTTGTTTTTTTTTACCTTCCAGGTGGACCAACCGATCGACTAGCTGCAGCACTGATGTGCATTCGGACAGAAGCATTGCGCTGCTGTCAGATTACACGCAAGTCGGTGTATGCGGCGCTGCAAGACGAGATTTCTCCTCTGCAGTAAAAGATACGTTTGCCGAGGCATATGAGCTGAGGAGGTGGCGGTGTTCATATACTTTGGCAAACACTTTGTATATATAAAAAAAAAAATCCCGGCAATGATTTATTCATCCACATCGATTGATGTGAATGGAGAAATCTGGTTTGCCAGGGCATAAGAGCTAAGTGGGTATGGATGTTGGGTGGAGCTCCTATGTCCTGGCAGACGCCTTTCCCCTCCTTTTTCTTTTTTTGGCAGAGATTTTTTCATCCACATTGATCGATGCGAATGAAGAAATCTGTGCCGTTCATTTTTTTCTTTCAGCCCAGAGGCTGAACGGAAAAAAATAATCTCATTACCTGTATGCTCAATATAAGGAGAATAGCAGAAACTCCTAATGCTGGGCATACATGTAATGATTGCGGAGACCCTCAAATGCCAGGGCAGTACAAACACCCCACAAATAACACCATTTTGGAAAGAAGACACCCCAAAGTATTCGCTGAGGGGCATATTGAGTCCATGAAAGATTGAAATTTTTGTCCCAAGTTAGCGGAAAGGGAGACTTTGTGAGAATAAAATCAAAAAAATCAATTTCCGCTAACTCGTGCCAAAAAATTTTTTTCTATGAACTCGCCATGCCCCTCATTGAATACCTTGGGGTGTCTTCTTTCCAAAATGGGGTCACATGTGGGGTATTTATACTGCCCTGGCATTTTAGGGGCCCCAAAGCGTGAGAAGAAGTCTGGGATCCAAAAGTCTAAAAATGCCCTCCTAAAAGGAATTTGGGCACCTTTGCCCACCTAGGCTGCAAAAAAGTGTCACACATGTGGTATCTCCGTATTCAGGAGAAGTTGGGGAATGTGTTTTGGGATGTCATTTTACATATACCCATGCTGGGTGAGATAAATATCTTGGTCAAATGCCAACTTTGTATAAAAAAATGGGAAAAGTTGTCTTTTGCCAAGATATTTCTCTCACCCAGCATGGGTATATGAAAAATGACACCCCAAAACACATTCCCCAACTTCTCCTGAATACGGAGATACCACATGTGTGACACTTTTTTGAAGCCTAAGTGGGCAAAGGGGCCCACATTCCAAAGAGCACCTTTCGGATTTCACAGGTCATTTACCTACTTACCACACATTAGGGCCCCTGGAAAATGCCAGGGCAGTATAACTACCCCACAAGTGACCCCATTTTGGAAAGAAGACACCCCAAGGTATTCCGTGAGGGGCATGGCAAGTTCCTCGAATTTTTTATTTTTTTGTCACAAGTTAGTGGAAAATGATGATTTTTTATTTTATTTTTTTTCATACAAAGTCTCATATTCCACTAACTTGTGACAAAAAAAAAAAACTTCTATGAACTCACTATGCCCATCAGCGAATACCTTGGGGTCTCTTCTTTCCAAAATGGGTCACTTGTGGGGTAGTTATACTGCCCTGGCATTCTAGGGGCCCAAATGTGTGGTAAGGAGTTTGAAATCAAATTCTGTAAAAAATGACCAGTGAAATCCGAAAGATGCTCTTTGGAATATGGGCCCCTTTGCCCACCTAGGCTGCAAAAAAGTGTCACACATCTGGTATCTCCGTATTCAGGAGAAGTTGGGGAATGTGTTTTCGGGTGTCATTTTACATATACCCATGCTGGGTGAGAGAAATATCTTGGCAAAAGACAACTTTTCCCATTTTTTTATACAAAGTTGGCATTTGACCAAGATATTTATCTCACCCAGCATGGGTATATGTAAAATGACACCCCAAAACACATTCCCCAACTTCTCCTGAATACGGAGATACCGCATGTGTGACTCTTTTTTGCAGCCTAGGTGGGCAAAGGGGCCCACATTCCAAAGAGCACCTTTCGGATTTCACTGGCCATTTATTACAGAATTTGATTTCAAACTCCTTACCACACATTTGGGCCCCTAGAATGCCAGGGCAGTATAACTACCCCACAAGTGACCCCATTTTGGAAAGAAGAGACCCAAAGGTATTCGCTGATGGGCATAGTGAGTTCATGGAAGTTTTTATTTTTTGTCACAAGTTAGTGGAATATGAGACTTTGTATGAAAAAAAAATAAAAAATAAAAAACATCATTTTCCACTAACTTGTGACAAAAAAAAAAAAATTCTAGGAACTTGCCATGCCCCTCACGGAATACCTTAGGGTGTCTTCTTTCCAAAATGGGGTCACTTGTGGGGTAGTTATACTGCCCTGGCATTCTAGGGGCCCAAATGTGTAGTAAGGAGTTTGAAATCAAATTCTGTAAAAAATGACCAGTGAAATCCGAAAGGTGCTCTTTGGAATATGGGCCCCTTTGCCCATCTAGGCCGCAAAAAAGTGTCACACATGTGGTATCTCCGTATTCAGGAGAAGTTGGGAAAAAATCATAATTTTCCGCTAACTTGTGACAAGAAATAAAAAGTTCTATGAACTCACTATGCCCATCAGCGAATACCTTAGGGTGTCTACTTTCCGAAATGGGGTCATTTGTGGGGTGTTTGTACTGTCTGGCCATTGTAGAACCTCAGGAAACATGACAGGTGCTCAGAAAGTCAGAGCTGCTTCAAAAAGCGGAAATTCACATTTTTGTACCATAGTTTGTAAACGCTATAACTTTTACCCAAACCATTTTTTTTTTTTACCCAAACATTTTTTTTTTATCAAAGACATGTAGAACAATAAATTTAGAGCAAAATTTATATATGGATCTCGTTTTTTTTGCAAAATTTTACAACTGAAAGGGAAAAATGTCATTTTTTTGCAAAAAAATCGTTAAATTTCGATTAATAACAAAAAAAGTAAAAATGTCAGCAGCAATGAAATACCACCAAATGAAAGCTCTATTAGTGAGAAGAAAAGGAGGTAAAATTCATTTGGGTGGTAAGTTGCATGACCGAGCAATAAATGGTGAAAGTAGTGTAGTGCAGAAGTGTAAAAAGTGGCCTGGTCTTTCAGGGTGTTTAAGCCCTAGGGGCTGAGGTGGTTAAATAGAAATATGCCTATATAAGACGTATTTCTAGCGCAAATTGTGGTGCAAAGGTCCTTTGCGGCACAATCTGTGACTTTTACCGCTCACGGCAGGTCTAAAAAAAAGTGGACGTGGCTTGGCGCGGGTATCAAAGGGGACAGCCTATCTCATTTACCAATTTATATGCCTGTTTTAGGTGTAGTATATGATCTAAATGTAAGACAGATAGAAAGCTGAAAGACGAAGTAAGTCTTGCAATATTTGCTGAAACTTCGTAAAGATCTTTGTGGAGGCAATACATTTTACAGTAGGATGGAGCCAATATTCATAACATATTTTTTTTTTTTAAATAGGGTCTGGTACAGCAATTCCCAATTCGCTCTGACATAATTGTAAGCCTTTTATTATAGGTTAAATGAGGGACAAAAAAAATTACTAAAGAAAAAGAAAATAGAAAGTCTCTGCTGGGACTTAAATCTGGGATCTCTACATGCAAGGCTGGCCACTTGCCACCAAGCTATAGTGTTACCATATAAAGAATAAAAGTTTTTTTTTATGCTTGGAAAGCTAATATTACTGGTTTCTTTATTATCCTATATTGTGCTTATACGTAGTAATATGTATATTAGCTTACTAAGCATAGAAATCCCCTCTTCTCATTATGATAAGGCTATAGTTAGTAGAGTATATGATATATACTGTACATGTTAGGACACAGCTCTAGGACATAGCTCGGCCCTCAACATGCTGATGTCTATCCCTGTAAATCAAGGGGAGGGGAGAGTGTGCAGAGCATAGGAGTGTTACAAAAGCAGCGCTCCAAAGATTCAACCCACCCCCTGGTGCTCCAAAGTGCTAATTTGCATATGAATAAAACACCTATATCTCTGTAGGTGTTTAGCATATAGACAAAAGAAAGATATCATTTTAATCAGTATGATCAAACCTAGCAGGCAGCATGCCTGATTTAATAGAGTTGATCATGCTGACAGAGGTAGAAGCCGCAGCGCCATGCTGGATCTGTCTTACCATGTATGTCATTAGTGCCCCATTGACTTACATTGCTACCTGTTAGTGTTTCATCACAGTGAACAAAGTTCTGACTGGAAGAATAGCATTGCATGCAGCACCATTCCTCAAATCTGACAGTTTGCGACAAAAGCCCCAGTGCGAATGTGAAAATTGTTTTACTGGTGTGTCAATGAAAAATTTATATTAAAGTGTACAATATCAATACTACTATTATGATTATTAATTATAAGTCAGAGATTGTGACATCCCACTTGCAGAGGATGATTGTAAATGACAGATATCACCTCACAAACATTGCTAGGATCAAAGAAAACTCTGATTCTAGCCATATATAGTAACTACTGAGTTGCCCTGATTAATCGTGATTGCAGCATCAACAAAAGGAGGAGGTTCCCTTTGGGTCCTTGTAGATCAGGGGTGCACAACCCGCGGAAATGAGGCCCCCAGAGCCAAGGTTTGCGTCACCTGTCCTCCTGGACAGAAACACAGATGATTGTGTGATCAGCTGTGTTTCTGCCATGAGCGCCACACGACAGAGCATTATAGCTCCTGTTCCCGCACTGTAGAAGAAGCAGGTCTGCTCCCGGCTGTCAGTGACAGCGGGGGAGCTGAGGAGAAGGCAGAAGCAGTGTATCTCCTATTGTCTCCCAAAGGTCTTTCAGTGACCTCTTGGGGACAAATTATGTGGAAAACATATATTAAAAAGTATATTTTTTTTTAAAGAAAATAAAAACAAAAAAATAACAAAACACAAATGAAAGAAAAAAGAAATAAAAAGGAAAAATTGCAAATTATGAGAGTGTTCTCTGTCCCCCAACATGCTTTTTATGATCCCTTGGGAGACATTTTGTGTTGCAAAAATATATATATATAAAAAAATAATAGAAAATCATTTAAAAAAAAATAAATATACAAAAAAAAGAAAAAAAGATGAAAAAGTACAAGATAATAGAGTGTTCATTGTCCCCCAACAGTCTTTTTATGACCTTTTGGGGGACATATTATTTGGCAAAATATATTTAAAAAATAAGTAATAAACCAATTATAAAGAAAAAAACAATAAAATATTAATAAAATACAAATAAAAGGAAAAAAATAAGGAAAAAGTGAAAAATTTACAAAAAAGTGTCCGTGTCCCCCAAATTAATTTTTATTACCTCTTGGGGGATATATTTTGTAGCAGAAATATATTAAAAATCAAGTCAAAAAATAATAATTATAAAATAAATAAAGGAAAAAACACCCATACCAACTAAAACCATCACCATTATCGCCCCATTTACATGAAACCATACATATTATATAACAAAATGGTGTCAGTTTGCATATTAAAAAAATAAGGAGCTATAGTTTTGAAAAAAAATAATAATAATGTTTTGTACAGTTCTTCACCCAAATAAAACAAAAAAAGAAATTATAAGACCCTATGTGTCAAGTAAAAAATTGTTGCAAAAATTATTTTGGCAGTCCCAACACATAAAACAAAAAAGTTCCAAACGTTTGAACCACCACGTGCGTTAAATCACAAAAAAAGGAGGTGGTAATAACCAATGAGCGCCAGCCTCTGCAGTGAAGGAAAGCGCTGATTTATGAATAGGAGGCAGGATGGAAGGAAATGTTGCCACTTTACCGTGTTTTTCCTGTCAAAATGATTTTTTAACAAGATCCTGCAGCATTGCCCCTGAAATAGAAGATTCATACTTACGTGCTCCATGCCGCCCTGGTCCTTTGCGCTGCCCCCTCTGCCTCCATCTTCCGGTACCTGTGCTGTTTACACCTGGCAGTGTATGGGCATGGTCACATGCACCTCTCTCAGCCAATGACTGGCTTCAGTCGTGACATGCTGCTTGTGGCCACATAACTGCTGAAGTCAGTCATTGGCTTGAGAGGTGCATGTGACCATAGCCATGCATTGCCAGGTGAAAACAGCATGGGGACCGGAAGATGGAGGCAGTGCGGAGGACCGAATCGGCGGAGCGAAGGTAAGTTTAACTCTTCAGTTTCAGGGGCCATGCTGCAAGAATGTGTTAGAAATTCATTTTTACGGTGGAATCCCTTTAAGCCCCTAATACACTGTGAGATATTCAGGTCAATTACTGGGAACAATAGTAATATGTGAATTGCAGCACACAGAGTCTTTTAGTTGCAATTTAAGACATTTATTGGTGTGATATCATACAAAGTCCATTGACAGTATTGTTTTATGCTGTATAATCTATGTGTTTGCAGTATTTTTTCTTGTCACCTTATTTTTTATTGCTACCTTATTCATCATGTCTGGCTTCACTACTTATGGGGCCTATATTACTATTGTAGATAATTAGACCGCTGAAGAAGGTCCGTTTGGACCGAAACGTCTGGTCATCATTGTCAAGAGTGGTCATCTACTTTGACTTTAAATGTAAACTTTGTATGATATCACACCAATAAATGTCTTAAATTGCAACTAAAAGAATCTGTGTGCCGCAATTCACATATTACTATTTACGACTACACAGTCCTTGCGGGCACCAGTAACTATAGTGTGCGGTGCTCCACCTCCAATATAAACAGGTCTTCATAGGAACGCTCATTCCTGATAACTGGCCAGTAAAATTGTGCGGCACATCTCTCTGTGTAATAAGGGATGTGCTCCCGATAATCAATACTACTAAATGAAAGAGGAATGACTGTGATAGTGATCATTCCGCACCAGTCACTTTGCATTGGCCTGTGTAATAGGCCGATGCAAATGAGCGCCAATCAACTTTTTTATTTTTATTTGCGGCCCCTTGAAATAGAACGATGTGACAATGCGGCCCTCAGACTAAAAAAGGTTACGCACCCCTGTTGTAGATTGTAAGCTCTAGCGGGCCCCCTCATGCACATTGTGTTGTTTTATATTATGTACAACATGTAGAATTTGATGGAATTAATGGTGCTTTCAAATAAATAATGCAGATAGTAGACTTATATATCCCTATGGCAAATCTTAGTATGGGCCCCTTCCCCTATTAGCTGTATAGATTTTCTTAATTAGAGAAAAATGTTAACAACAAAAGTAGAACTCTGCCTTACACATGTTTCCTGCAAGATGGTGCTCTTTCTGACCATCATATTTCTCAATGTATCAAAGAGGTCAGCTGCACTGAATAGGGATGTAAAGGAGCAAGCCTTACCGTACCAGATCCATAGTTCACGACATTAGACAAATAGAAAGTGAGGTAGGCCTATAATATACACCTTTATTCACCCATGTAATGTTTCAGCTCCAATGGGCTTTCATATTTCATATTTTCATATATTTTATATCTATAAACTAGTTTTGTGGCATAGAAAATCTTTTGTCTCAAGTGCAGGTTTGCAAAAAAAATTGCAACTTTTTAGCTTTCTTTTTTTTTTTTCATAAAAAAGTGTGTGTGTGTGTGTGTGTGTGGGGGGGGGGGGGAATTGGAAAGGGTAGGTGGTCCACAGGCAGAAAAACTGGCACACATTGCAAAGGAAATCTAGTCCAGCTTCTGGCTGGAGTAGTTTACTCAAAATTTATTGATGCAATTTAATACAATACTCAATGAAAAACATAGTAAAAATTTAGCAGCAATACATGAAGTGCCATGACAAAAGTGTTCTCCACATAAATACACCCGGTCACATGTTAACTATATCTCACCAGGGTGTATAATAGAATCAATATGCAGTGATTACATTGATCGGTAATCTACCACACTAACATACTCCACCCTAATCCTGCCCATGGTATTGAAAAACACAATAAGAAAACAACCCAAACTTATACAAGAGACAAAGTCACAATGATATATCCCAATTGGGCAAAAGGTTACTACTACATATGTAATACAATCCCATAAAGGTAATACAAAATAGTTATAAAGGCACAGATATCACACACAGACTGAAGACCCAGAGAGAGAGCACCGAACCCCGATGCGCGCTTCGCTGATGCTTCCTCTTGGGGGCGTACCCAACCGTCGTCACCACCTCCTATTTATACCCCATCTAATAGGTATGTATTCCCCAAACCTCCATATAGTCAATCGCACCTGAAAATCCACAGGTGATTGTTAGGGGTACTACCGCATCCAGCCTACACACATCTCGCTGCCAGATCGCGCGATAGGCGGCAGTTACGTGATCCATCTGGCCACGTGATTAGCCCTATCACATCGCCCGGCAGTATCCTAAAGATTGCGGCGTTTCAGAGTATATCTCGATCATGTGACCATATCGGTCCTGTGGAACGCGATATCCATGAACGCAGAATGTCACATGTTTTAGCCAAAGGCGCCATCTTAGAACGGGGCAACCTACCCTACACCTGATTTCAAGAATATATCAATTTAATGTAAACCTACTAAGTTAGAATTCAGCATAATAAAAGAATGTTCATTAGTAGTCGTCGTGATCCTCTAAGTTTGTTCCCTATAACCCTTAATAAGGACATACTGCACATATATAATACATGGTGGTCTTACCCCATCACTATACTAGTTAAAAGCATAGAATATAGTAAAACACACAAAAAGTGCCCAGTGCAAGTGCTGTGTGTAAATGTGCCATGCAGTGAAATATCAAAAACAAATTGCTTCTAACTAGAGAACAAATAGGACTTTACACCCCATATCATCTCATGCTCCGTCCTTTATGGGGGTTGTGGTCCCAATTAGTGTTGAGCGCGAATATTCAAATCACAAAATTTAATTGCGAATATTGCCACATCGCGAATATTTAGAATATAGTGCTATATATTCGTATTTGCGAACATACTGTATATACCAGCAGTTCCCCATCGGTCCTCTTGGTTTTTAATATGTATTGTGACCTGTGTTAAATGTCTTTGTGTGACTTGTGTCAATCATGTGTGTTTTTTGTGATTTTCTAATAAAATTATGCTATTTTTAGATTACTTTGGTACCATTAGTGTTTTTTGTACTATATTGACCCACTCCTTCTGGTCGGTTTTCTTGGAGAGTGTTGCCCTGCCTCTGTTGGAACTGCTGCGTGTTCCCCTCGTCTTCCCTCCTTGGTTGCCTAAGGAACTACGGACTCTGCTGCCAGCGTTGTCAGCTGGAGATTTTTGGAGCAATTTTTCCACAAGGACCTTCTGGTATAGCACCATTTTGCTCGTCCTCTCCACCACAGGAATGAAAGATGAAAAGTTCTCTTTGTAGTGGGGGTCGAGAAGGGTGAACACCCAGTAATCCGTGCTGTCTAAAAGACGTATAACGTGCGGGTCGCGGGAAAGGCAGCCTAACATGAAGTCAGCCATGTGTGCCAGAGTATCAACAGGCAAGACTTCGCTGTCGTCATCAGGAGGATCACTCTCAATTAGTAATGTGCGCGAAAATTCGAATAGCAATTTTTTATCTCGAATATCGCAATTTCGAGAATTTGCGAATATTTTGAATATAGGGCTATATATTCATTATAGCGAATATTCGTCACTTTTTCCCATCTGTACACATGATTTCTCCCTGCTTCTTGCTTGTGGGCCAATGAGTCATTGGCCCACACGCAACTTAAGCAGGGAGGAATCATGACTTTAGATGGGAAAATTTACGAATATAAAAAAAAATATATATATATAGCACTATATCGAATATATTAGTTTTTTTATAATATTCGTCTTATTTTTTTTTTCAATCTGAGTGAGATCGTGAAAACTCGGATCCGATGGTATATTCTAACCCCCAGGCGTTCCCATGGTGACGGGGACGCTTGTCGGGGAGGAGTATGCCGAAGTGGACAAACTGTATGAATTGAAAATATTTATAATATTCTAAAACAAGAATATATAGCAAAATAGCGAATATTCGAAAAAACTAATGTAGAGCAATTTAGGTAATATAGTGCTTTAATCTTCTTTGTCTAATAGTTGTAATTTTTTTCTCATCTGAAATTCAGATTGGAAAAAAATGACGACTATTAACCACCTCAGCCCCCAGTGCTTAAACACCCTGAAAGACCAGGCCACTTTTTACACTTCTGACCTACACTACTTTCACCGTTTATTGCTCGGTCATGCAACTTACCACCCAAATGAGTTTTACCTCCTTTTCTTCTCACTAATAGAGCTTTCATTTGGTGGTATTTCATTGCTGCTGACATTTTTACTTTTTTTGTTATTAATCGAAATTTAACGATTTTTTTGCAAAAAAATGACATTTTTCCCTTTCAGTTGTAAAATTTTGCAAAAAAAAACGAGATCCATATATAAATTTTGCTCTAAATTTATTGTTCTACATGTCTTTGATAAAAAAAAATGTTTAGGTAAAAAAAAAATGGTTTGGGTAAAAGTTATAGCATTTACAAACTATGGTACAAAAATGTGAATTTCCGCTTTTTGAAGCAGCTCTGACTTTCTGAGCACCTGTCATGTTTCCTGAGGTTCTACAATGCCCAGACAGTACAAACACCCCACAAATGACCCCATTTCGGAAAGTACACACCCTAAGGTATTCGCTGATGGGCATAGTGAGTTCATAGAACTTTTTATTTTTTGTCACAAGTTAGCGGAAAATAATGATTTTTTTTTAGATTTTTTTTTTCATACAAAGTCTCATATTCCACTAACTTGTGACAAAAAATAAAAAGTTCTATGAACTCACTATGCCCATCACGAAATACCTTGGGGTCTCTTCTTTCCAAAATGGGGTCACTTGTGGGGTAGTTATACTGCCCTGGCATTCTAGGTGCCCAAATGTGTGGTAAGGAGTTTGAAATCAAATTCTGTAAAAAATGACCAGTGAAATCCGAAAGGTGCTCTTTGGAATATGGGCCCCTTTGCCCACCTAGGCTGCAAAAAAGTGTCACACATCTGGTATCTCTGTATTCAGGAGAAGTTGAGGAATGTGTTTTGGGGTGTCTTTTTACATATACCCATGCTGGGTGAGAGAAATATCTTAGTCAAATGCCAACTTTGTATAAAAAAATGGGAAAAGTTGTCTTTTGCCAAGATATTTCTCTCACCCAGCATGGGTATATGTAAAATGACACCCCAAAACACATTCCCCAACTTCTCCTGAGTACGGAGATACCAGATGCGTGACACTTTTTTGCAGCCTAGGTGGGCAAAGGGGCCCATATTCCAAAGAGCACCTTTCGGATTTCACTGGTCATTTTTTACAGAATTTGATTTCAAACTCCTTACCACACATTTGGGCCCCTAGAATGCCAGGGCAGTATAACCACCTTACAAGTGACCCCATTTTGGAAAGAAGAGACCCCAAGGTATTCGCTGATGGGCATAGTGAGTTCATGGAAGTTTTTATTTTTTGTCACAAGTTAGTGGAATATGAGACTTTGTATGGAAAAAAAAAAAAAATCATCATTTTCCACTAACTTGTGACAAAAAATAAAAAATTCTAGGAACTCGCCATGCCCCTCACGGAATACCTTGGGGTGTCTTCTTTCCAAAATGGGGTCACTTGTGGGGTAGTTATACTGCCCTGGCATTCTAGGGGCCCAAATGTGTGGTAAGGAGTTTGAAATCAAATTCTGTAAAAAATGACCAGTGAAATCCGAAAGGTGCTCTTTGGAATATGGGCCCCTTTGCCCACCTAGGCTGCAAAAAAGTGTCACACATCTGGTATCTCCGTACTCAGGAGAAGTTGGGGAATGTGTTTTAGGGTGTCATTTTACATATACCCATGCTGGGTGAGAGAAATATCTTGGCAAAAGACAACTTTTCCCATTTTTTTATACAAAGTTGGCATTTGACCAAGATATTTATCTCACCCAGCATGGGTATATGTAAAAAGACACCCCAAAACACATTCCTCAACTTCTCCTGAATACAGAGATACCAGATGTGTGACACTTTTTTGCAGCCTAGGTGGGCAAAGGGGCCCATATTCCAAAGAGCACCTTTCGGATTTCACTGGTCATTTTTTACAGAATTTGATTTCAAACTCCTTACCACACATTTGCGCCCCTAGAATGCCAGGGCAGTATAACTACCCCACAAGTGACCCCATTTTGGAAAGAAGAGACACCAAGGTATTCGCTGATGGGCATAGTGAGTTCATGGAAGTTTTTATTTTTTGTCACAAGTTAGTGGAATATGAGACTTTGTATGAAAAAAAAAAATCATCATTTTCCACTAACTTGTGACAAAAAATAAAAAATTCTAGGAACTTGCCATGCCCCTCACGGAATACCTTGGGGTGTCTTCTTTCCAAAATGGGGTCACTTGTGGGGTAGTTATACTGCCCTGGCATTTTCCAGGGGCCCTAATGTGTGGTAAGTAGGTAAATGACCTGTGAAATCCGAAAGGTGCTCTTTGGAATGTGGGCCCCTTTGCCCACCTAGGCTGCAAAAAAGTGTCACACATGTGGTATCGCCGTATTCAGGAGAAGTTGGGGAATGTGTTTTGTGGTGTCATTTTACATATACCCATGCTGGGTGAGAAAAATATTATGGCAAAAGACAACTTTTCCCATTTTTTTATACAAAGTTGGCATTTGACCAAGATATTTATCTCACCCAGCATGGGTATATGTAAAATGACACCCCAAAACACATTCCCCAACTTCTCCTGAATACGGAGATACCACATGTGTGACACTTTTTTGCAGCCTAGGTGGGCAAAGGTGCCCAAATTCCTTTTAGGAGGGCATTTTTAGACATTTGGATACCAGACTTCTTCTCACGCTTTGGGGCCCCTAAAATGCCAGGGCAGTATAAATACTTCACATGTGACCCAATTTTGGAAAGAAGACACCCCAAGGTATTCAATGAGGGGCATGGCGAGTTCATATAAAAAAAAAAATTTTGGCACAAGTTAGCGGAAATTGATTTTTTGGATTTTGTTCTCACAAAGTCTCCCTTTCCGCTAACTTGGGACAAAAATTTCAATCTTTCATGGACTCAATATGCCCCTCAGCGAATACCTTTGGGTGTCTTCTTTCCAAAATGGTGTTATTTGTGGGGTGTTTGTACTGCCCTGGCATTTGAGGGTCTCCGCAATCATTACATGTATGCCCAGCATTAGGAGTTTCTGCTATTCTCCTTATATTGAGCATACAGGTAATGAGATTTTTTTTTTCCGTTCAGCCTCTGGGCTGAAAGAAAAAAATGAACGGCACAGATTTCTTCATTCGCATCGATCAATGTGGATGAAAAAATCTCTGCCAAAAAAAGAAAAAGGAGGGGAAAGGCGCCCAAAATCCATACCCACTTAGCTCGTATGCCCTG
The DNA here is from genome assembly GCF_905171765.1 of Bufo bufo. Taxonomy (NCBI): domain Eukaryota; kingdom Metazoa; phylum Chordata; class Amphibia; order Anura; family Bufonidae; genus Bufo; species Bufo bufo. The sequence goes on along the minus strand of NC_053389.1, from coordinate 91,550,971 downwards.
GCAAACCAGATTTCTCCATTCACATCAATCGATGTGGATGAATAAATCATTGCCGGGATTTTTTTTTTTATATATATATACAAAGTGTTTGCCAAAGTATATGAACACCGCCACCTCCTCAGCTCATATGCCTCGGCAAACGTATCTTTTACTGCAGCCAATTGAATTAAATATACAGACACCTTCTTATACCAGCGTCTGGTTCTGCGGGAAACTAAATACGGAGACAACATCTGGTCATTGAAGTCCAGCCCTCCCATGAGCGCATTATAGTCGTGGACACAGAGGGGCTTTTCAATGACACGGGTTGCTCACTCAATTTGGATTGTCGTGTCTGCGTGAATGGAGGAGAGCATGTAAACGTCACGCTTGTCTCTCCATTTCACCGCGAGCAGTTCTTCGTTACACAAGGCAGCCCTCTCCCCCCTTGCAAGACGGGTGGTTACAAGCCGTTGGGGGAAGCCCACGTGACTAGTTCGCGCGGTGCCACAGGCGCAAATCCGTTCTAGAAACAAATGCCTAAAGAGTGCCACACTTGTGTAAAAATTGTCCACATAAAGATGGTACCCCTTGCCGAATAAGGGTGACACCAAGTCCCAGACTGTCTTCCCACTGCTCCCCAGGTAGTCAGGGCAACCGACCGGCTCCAGGGTCTGATCTTTTCCCTCATAAATCCGAAATTTGTGGGTATAGCCTGTGGCCCTTTCACAGAGCTTATACAATTTGACCCCATACCGTGCACGCTTGCTTGGGATGTATTGTTTGAAGCCAAGGCGCCCGGTAAAATGTATTAGGGACTCGTCTACGCAGATGTTTTGCTCGGGGGTATACAAATCTGCAAATTTCTGGTTGAAATGGTCTATGAGGGGCCGAATTTTGTGGAGCCGGTCAAAAGCTGGGTGGCCTCTGGGACGGGAGGTGGTGTTGTCGCTAAAATGCAGGAAACGGAGGATGGCCTCAAATCGTGCCCTGGACATAGCAGCAGAGAACATGGGCATGTGATGAATCGGGTTCGTGGACCAATATGACCGCAATTTATGCTTTTTTGTCAGGCCCATGTTGAGGAGAAGGCCCAAAAAAAATTTAAGTTCGGAAACTTGGACTGGTTTCCACCGGAAAGGCTGGGCATAAAAGCTTCCCGGGTTGGCGGATATAAATTGTGTGGCATACCGGTTTGTCTCTGCCACGACTAAGTCCAAGAGCTCCGCAGTCAAGAACAGCTCAAAAAATCCCAGGGCCGAACCGATTTGAGCCGTCTCAACCCGAACTCCAGACTGGGCGGTGAAAGGGGGAACTAATGGTGCGGCTGAAGTTGGTGACTGCCAATCAGGGTTTGCCAGCACCTCAGGGATTCTAGGGGCTCTACGGGCCTGTCTGTGCGGTGGCTGCGACGGGGTAACTACTGCACGTGCCACCGTACCAGCTTCAACTGCCCTTCTGGTGCTCGCCACGTCACCATGTTGTACGGCAGTGCTGGTACTAAGTCCAGGGAGGGCTGCGCTGCTGGTGTATGCCTCACCACGTGATCCGGCAGCGACAGCCCCACTCTGCTGCTCTTGAAGCGGATCCTGCATAACCTGTGGTCTAGCGACACGGGGCCGGGTACGCTGGTGCTGCCAGGGACCTCAACCTCCTCGTCCGAACTTTGGGTCAGAGAGCCACTGCTTTCTACAGGTTCATATTCTGACCTGCTAGATTCGTCAGATGAGGGTTCCCACTCCTCATCCGACTGGGTCAGAATCCTGTAGGCCTCTTCAGAAGAATACCCCCTGTTTGACATTTTGGACTACTAAATTTAGGGGTATTCCCTGAGACTACCCAAGAAAAAAAGCAAGCCTGTCTTACAAAGGGGAGGCTAGCGAAGTACCGGAGGCCGCTGCGGTTGATAAAAAATATCAAAACTGATTTTTTTATCGCCGCAGTGCGTGTAAAATGAATGTGCAGTGATCAAAAAAATATATATTTTTTGTCACTGCGGTGGGGCGGGCGTGGGTGAACGCACGTGTGGGCGACCGATCAGGCCTGATCGGGCAAACACTGCGTTTTGGGTGGAGGGCGAGCTAAGGTGACACTAATACTATTATAGATCTGACCGTGATCAGTTTTGATCACTTACAGATACTATAAAAGTACAAATGCTGATTAGCGATACGCTAAACAGCGAATAAGTGACTGCGGTGCGGTGGGCTGGGCGCTAACTGACGCTAACTACCTAACCAAGGGGCCTAAACTATCCCTAAAACCTAACAGCCAATACTAGTGAAAAAAAAAAAGTGACAGTTTACACTGATCACTTTTTTTCCTTTCACTAGTGATTGACAGGGGCGATCAAAAGGGTGATCAAAGGGTTAATTGGGGTGCAGGGGGGTGATCTGGGGCTAAGGTGTAGTGTTTGGTGTACTCACAGTTCAGTCTGCTCCTCTGCTGGATCCAACCGACGAAAAGGACCAGCAGAGGAGCAGACAAGCCATATAACAGATCATATTTACTAATATGATCTGTTATATGACTTGTGATTGGATTTTTTGAAAATCGCCAGCCTGCCAGCCAATGATCGTTGCTGGCAGGCTGGTGACGAACTTGTTCTTTTAATTTTGCCGGCCCGCGATGCGCATGCGCGGGCCGGCTTTGAGCGAAATCTCGCGTCTTGCGAGATGACGCGTATATGCGTGATTGTGCGCAGCGGTGCCACCTTCGGAACGCGAATCTGCGTTAGGCGGTCCGGAGGTGGTTAAAAAAAAATGATTATAGCACTCAATTAGCTAAATTGCTCTATATTTGCTTTTTTTTCGAATATTCGCTATATTGCTATATGTTCTTGTTTTAGAATATTACGAATATTCTGAATAATAAATATAGCACTAAATTACGCGATCATTACCTTGCTGATTTTTCGAGTAAAAAATGTAGAATATAATGAATATTCGAAGAAAATTCTACAAAATATTTGCGAAATATCGCAAATTCGAATATGACCCCTGCTGCTCATCACTACTCTCAATCTCCTCATCCTCTTCCTCTTCTTCTGCCCACCCACGCTGAACAGATGGAATTAAACTTCCATGGGTACTACCTATCTCCTCCTCCTCTTCATCGTCCAATTTGCGCTGAGAATACGGGCGGAGGGTGGTCTGGCTATCTTCCTGTGTAATGTCTTCTTCCCCCATTTCCACCTCTTCCACATGCAAAGCGTTGTCCTTTGAGTAGACACAGAAGTGGGATGGTTACGCTGATAATAGCATTATCGCCGCTCACCATCTGTGTTGATTCTTCAAAGTTTCTTAAAATGGCACAGAGGTCAGACATTCATGCCCACTCCTCGCTTATGATTAGCAGAAGCTGACTGGAAAGGAGACGACCATGTTGCAGCTGGTATTCCACTACTGCCCTCTGCCGCTCACAAAGCCTGGCTAACATGTGGAACGTCGAGTTCCAGAGCGTGCTCACGTCACATAACAGCCGGTGAGCTGGCAAGTCAAAGCGCTGCTGCAGCAATGCCATACGGGCTGAAGCTGTCGATGACTTGCGGAAATGTGCACACACAGGGCGTACCTTCACCAGTAGCTCAGGCAAATTGGGTTAGGTTTTGAGAAACCGTTGAACCACTAAGTTTAAGACATGGGCCAGGCATGGGATGTGTCTGAGCTTGCCGAGCTTCAAAGCCACCACCAAGTTACGGCCATTATCACACACAACAATGCCTGGTTGTAGGTTGAGTGGCGAGAGCCACAGCTCAGTCTGGTCTCTTATCCCCTGCAACAGCTCTGTGGCGGTGTGCTGTTTGTCATCTAAGCATATTAGCTTCAGCACGGCCTGTTGACACTTCCTCACTGCAGTGCTACACTGCTTCCAGCTACTGACTGATGGCTGACTGGTGCTATAGAGGATAATTAGGAGGTGGAAGTATAGGAGGAGGCGGAGGAGGAGAAGTGGGGGTTGGAGCCACTAACGTAGGTGCTGGCGGAAACCATGATGGAATTAGGGCCCGCAATCCTCGGCGTCGGTAGCACCTGTGCCATCCCAGGGTACGACTCGCTCCCGGCCTACACATTGTTCACCCAGTGTGCCGTCAGGGAAATGTAGTGTCCCTGACCAAAAGCACTTGTCCACGTGTCCCTGGTTGAGTTGACCTTCCCAGTAACTGCGTTAGTCAGGGCACATGTGACGTTTCGGGACACATGTTGCTGTAAGGCGGGCATGGCACACCTTGAAAAATAGTGGCGGCTGGGGATGCATTGTAATGCATTGCCTGTTAGTTTATGACACTTAGGCTACTTTCACACTAGCGTTCGGGGATCCGCTTGTGAGCTCCGTTTGAAGGCTCTCACAAGCGGCCCCGAACGAATGCATCAGAATGCATCAGTCTGGCACCGTTTGTCCTCCGCTCCGCTCAGCAGGCGGACACCTGAACGCTGCTTGAAGCGTTCGGGTGTCCGCCTGGCCGTGCGGAGGCAAACGGATCCGTCCAGACTTACAATGTAAGTCAATGGGGACGGATCCGTTTGAAGTTGACACAATATGGCTCAATTTTCAAACGGATCCGTCCCCCATTGACTTTCAATGTAAAGTCAAAACGGATCCGTTTGCATTATCATGAACCAAAAAAAAAATAAAAAAAGTTTTTTTTTTTTTGTTCATGGTAATGCAAACGGATCCGTTCTGAACGGATCTAAGCGTTTGCATTATAGGAGCGGATCCATCTGTGCAGATACCAGACGGACCCGCTCTGAACACAAGTGTGAAAGTAGCCTTAAGTCATACTCTAACAGGTTGCCTAGGAGACCCAGCCTGAGGCTGGATCTCCTCGGCTCCCGTAGAAGGCAGTTCCCGATGCCATGCAAGGCATTGGGCAGCCTCTGCACGGCATCGGGCTGCCTTGTGTCGCATCGGGTCCCCGCCACAGCAGCGCGGGGACTTGATGCGATCGTTCACCTGACACAAACCTCTTCTATGTCGCGGTCAGCGCAGACCGCGGCATAGAAAGGGTTAATCCGCCGGCATCGGCTTTTACATAGATGCCGGCGGATACAGCAGGGGCAAGGCTACCACGGACTGCTGGGCCCCTGTAGTGATCACTATCACTATGACGTACTATTACGTCAAATTGCGGGAACTCAGTGGTTCCCATGACGTAACAGTACGTCAAAGGTCGGGAAGGGGTTAAAAGGACTTTTGGGTCTTTGAAACGTTTTTCAACTAAATAGATTGCGATCACACTCCCTACACTATCTGTCCCTTCCTAAGTGCAGCTCTCCCTGACTACAAATGAGCCGAACATGTGTTCCGGCTAGCCAATCACTGTAATGTCAGTAGCCAACATGGCTACTGGCATTACATTGAGGGCAGTACTTACCTGCACGTTTATTGGCTGCATAGCATCCGCGAAACGTGCAGGGAGGAGACTCTCGGCCGAGTACCGCCATGTGCCGAGCATAGCGATGCTCGAGCCGAACAGCATTTCGGCCGAGCATGCTCGCTCAACACTAGTGCCAATCTCTTTAAGCGGTTTTATTTTATCTGGTCACTGTATGGAAGTATCCAGTCACTGTATGGCTATAACTGTATCCCATTCCCTGCCCACGCTACATTTTATAGACCTGGCATGAGCGTGGAAAAGTTGCAGATTGCCGGCCACTAGGATAAAGCTGTGCTCTCTCAGTACATGGCGACCTCACCTCTCTGCTCCGCTTTATAGTATTGCTTATTCTGGCACTAAGGCTGGGTTCACATCACATTTTTGCCATCCGTTTAATGTATACCAAAAACGTATACATTAAAATATGTCTCAGACTGATTATATACAGTGGCAGCCGTTCATCATACAGTCCCATAGTAAAAAAAATGTGATGTGAACCCACTGGGGGGTGGGGTTCGTACAAAAATATACTGCGGAACCCAGTCAGTTTTAGCTAGTGAGGGACCCTTACACAGTATAATGACCCCCAGTGCCCCCTCCATACAGTATAACCTCCAGTGTGGGGGCCACTAGGGGTCATTATTCTGAATGGGGGGCCACTGGGGGTCGTTATTCTGAATGAAGAGCCACTGTGGGGTCATTATACTGTGTGGGGGCCCACTGAGATTTATCGCCCAAGGGCCCACATGGACCCGGAGCCAGCCCTGCTCATTTCCATGGTTACAGCCACCATTGCAATGCAGATACTAGGAGGTCGGTATGGGAGTTACTGCGCATGCGTGCATATGCACGCTTTCACGGCCCTGGTCAACAAGCTGCTTCCCTTTTATAGGATAAGAATAAACTGGCTGTTTGTAGCTACCCCTAGGGGGAACTCCATTGGTAAAAATGTATACAGTCACCAATGAACTTAAAAGGAATCTGTAAATATCTCTATGCAGTGAGCTGCCCCAAGTAGTCTGGATTTTTGTTACAAACAGAAGAAGAAATTAAAATCCCTTCCACATCCTTTAGCAGTCCCGCGATGTGCCTCCATGCTAGCTAAGCCACAAGGACCCTCAGTGCCGTCCTGAGATATTAGCTGTAATGTTGAGCAAATTGAAGTTGATGAAGTAGAATTCGATCCGAATTTAAGGAAAAATTTGATTTGTCACGAATCTGAATTTCCTCTCAAATCATATTAACAAATCTGATTTTTTTTTTCCAAAATGGCCACTGCACATGTTACAAAGTAAATGTAAGAAGCCCTGGAGGGATCACTCATAATGTCATGCAGACAGCCAATCAGCAGATAGTCAGCCCCTGTGATGTCACAGCCCTATAAAAAGCCTCATCCTGCCCGGTCTCTGCCATTTTCAAGTGCTATGGAAAGTGATTAGGAAAGATATTTGAAAAATATAACTTTTCAGTTCAAGGACAGCACTGAGATAGTGTAGAGAGATACTAGGGAGGCTTTATCCACACTATAGGGAGAGTGCAGGGGTCAATAGAACAGTGTAAAGCTTGGCTAATAGAGAAACCACTCTATTACACCTAGTGGTGTTCACATTGTTTTTGTACATAAGAAATTCCATTCATCCGTGATTCTGTAATTGGGATGAAACTGCTGTCTGATACTACAGATTTTGGGGTGTTCACATAGTTTTTTGCATAAGTAATTCCACTAGAATCCGTTTTTTTGGGGTTGTTTTTGTGACGGATCAGAGAAGAGAAAAATAAACAGTGACGTCAACACAAACATACTGCCGACTCTCCACTCTTTCATGGGCCCACTACTTACATTAGCTTGTAACAGAACTGGTTCTGTAGAAATCTATGTGGAATCAGTAGACAGTGTAAAAGGAGAGCGCTCTTTCACAACGGACTAGTTATGCATTTTCTGCAATGCACAGTGATGTACACAGAGATACATGCCCCCTGCAGCTGGGAAATAGCAGATTCTTCTATTTTTTTTTATATTTTTTTTTGGGGGGGGGGGAATCAGCGAAGCGTCCAAATCAAATTTTTTAAAACTTTGCTCATCTCTAATTGTCTGTTAGGGAATACTGTACCTTGCAATTTTTATGCAAATATAATCATAATCAGATACAAATTTCAATGCCTTAAAATTAGAGATGAGCGAATTTCATATTTTGAAATTTGTTCACGCTTTGTTTGGTGGTAAAAGCAGAATAGCGTGGATTCAGTTTCCACGGATCATAACCTAATTCTATGACGGAATGCATAACGGAATGCCTTTAAAGGAATTCCGTTATTTATTCCGTCATAATATAAGTCTATGGTCTGCAAAATGGATCCGTCCCGTTTCCGTTATGCAGGGGAGTCCTCTCCTGCATAACGGATACGGGACGGATCTGTTATGCAGGCCATAGACTTCTATTATAATGGAATGAATAACGGAATGCCTTTAAAGGCATTCTGTCAAAGATTTGCATTATGGTCCGTGGTAACGGAATCCATAACGCAATTCTGCTTTTACCACAAAACAAAGCGTGAACAAATTTCATAACATGAAATTTGCTCATCTCTACTTATAATAATATAAAAAATCATAAAAGTGACCTAAAGAGCAAAATAATTTATATATATTTCATATCCTCCTAATTAGTGTTGAGTAAATTGAAGCATTAAAAGCGAAATTCAATCCGAAGTTTAGTAAAAAAAAAATTTCCTAAAATCATGGCTAGAGTAGTCTTGGAAAGAACAGGAAAAAAAAAATACCTCATCTACTTGCTCGCTCAGAAGAAGTCCGCTCCTCTCTTTAGTGGAAAAGACCTGCCAAAGGCCCTGTGCTCAGCATGACAATGTCACCATCACCACGTGATCATGCCGGGAGAGTGCGGTTTTGTCAGCACGCTCAGCACAGGTCCTTCGGCAGGTCTTTTTCAATCAAGAGAGGAGCAAGTGGATGAGTAATTTTTTTTTTAAACCCAAAAGGCCATATTGAACTAGCGTATTTTTGTTTTTAATGGCCGTGCACTTCTGTTTAAAGGTACTTTCACACTAGCGTTATTCTTTTCCGATATTGAAATCCGGTAAAGGGTCTCAATACCGGAAAAAAATGCTTCCGTTTTTGTTCTGTCTTCATACACATTCACACAGTGTGCAGTCTAACATTCAGCATAAACTATTCCTATCTTCCAAATAAGAGGACTGTTCTTAGTAGTCTAACTTGTTTATTTGAAAAACAGCAGTATTTGATTGATTGATTGATTGGTAAAACTATAGGAATACAAATAACATGAATAAGTATATAGCATAGCATGTACTATAACATTTGCATAACACTGAAGCACATGGTAAAATGGTTGCCTAACATAGGACTACATGTCTAACATCTAACAGTTATAACAACTTCCCTGAGTAACAATGATAACTAGCTGAACAGCTCTGCATAACATAATGTCCCTGAAACAAAGATAGATCTCTCACCAGATATGTATTATAAGGATGGTGGAGTTTGAGAAGGAGATATGCAGAAGGACAGCTCTGTACTGTGTCCTGGAGACTTCTCTTTCCCAGGATGCTTTGCACTCCCATAATGCTTTGCAATACCCACAATGCAGCAGTCTTTCTAACAAGAAAAACAAAGTGTAATACAATTTAACTCAGCTAGATGGTGCTATAACCACACTAATCACTACAGAAATAGCAAAACTGAGAAAAATGTGATCTGTAATGATTTTTCCTAACACTGCTGGGCAGAACAGTTTTGTCCCAATGCATTCTGAATAGAAAGCAATCCGTTTAGTATGCATCCGGATGTCTTCCGTACCGTCCCTTGTACGTTATTTGACCGGACAAAATACCGCAGCTTGCTGCAGTATTTTTCCCAGCCCAAATTCTGCAACACTACTGCACTTGCCGGATCCGGCATTAATTTCCATTGAAATGTATTAATGCCAGGACCAAGTGTTCCGGATATTGCCGCATCGCCGAATCAAGCTTTCCGCTCTGTGCATGTGAAGTTCTTTCTAGCTTTGAAAAAATTGAATACCGTATCCGTTATTCCGGATGATACCGGAAAGACGGATCCGGTATTTCAATGAATAAGTCTAATGGATCCGGAAAAAAAAGATATCCGTTTGCATACGGATTTCCGGATCCAGCAGGCAGTTCCGGCAACGGAACTGCCTGCCAGATTCTAACAACCCTAGTGTGAAAGTACCCTAAGCTGCCGCTAAAAACGGTCCCAATGATTGATAGCCTGAATGGTGCTTTAATATAGTGATTTGTGACAAATTAATTGGTAACAAATTGTATTTCTTGGCAAACTTTGGCGAAGCTGCCGAATCAAATTTTTCGGAACTTCGCTCATCTTTACTCCTAATCATTACAAGTGGAATAAACACTTGTTATTTAAAGGGATGATTGAAAGAAGTTTAAAAAAATAGCAAAGTTGATTTTTCTTTTCTTTATAAATATATATATGAATATATCTGGAAATACAAAAAACAATACTCCACGCAGAAGCAGGAAAAAAAATGTAAGAGGTTAAGGCTCTTGCAATGTGGTAAGGTAAAAATGTGAAAATATGTTGCATCCTGAAGGCCAAAATCTTCCCGTCAGTGAGGAGGTGTTCTGACCGGATGAAGTTATCCAGCATGTGCACTGCAGCTCCATTCATCCCCATGTGAATACCTGGAACACCTAAGTGCTGTATCCAGCTATGTGCGGTAGTCCTATAGAGAATGAATGGATAGGGGCTAACTTCATCGAGTTGGTATACCTGTTTCAAGGGGATATCAAAATGACTATTTTTCCATAGATAGAAAGTTGTCTAGTAGTGAACTGGTAATGACATACCTGTAGCTATTCCTGAAGCATGTCCCCGCTAGAAATATTTGCTGGGGGAATGTAAGAAATGTGGAGGAAATTATAAACCAACATTCGTTTAAATATAGCATTTATTATTCAATGAGTTGCCTTCAGCAAAGGCCACTGTCCTAGAAAGAAAATTACCATCTTAAATATTTCTTCATGGAAATGTATAACTTTAGTAACCATAGAGCATTAAAAATCTTACTTAGCCTGAATCTTAAAATTGTGATTTCTTCATCTGACTTTGATCTTTTGTAAATGAATCTATGTTTCTTAATCAAAGTAGTTTATAAAAACAATCCATTGCATGTTAGTCCCTGAGGGACCACAAAATATAGTAAAACATGTTTTTAAAATAATTTATAAAATATAATCATTAAAAATATCACATATAAAAATAAAAAGTAAACATAATTGGTATCACTGTATATGAAAATGTCTGAGCTGTATATGAAAATATAAAAGTTATTTATCCTGCACGACACTAACACCATGATGAAAAAAATAAACTTTGTAGCTATTGTTCAGCAAATTGAAATATACGAAGCAGATTTCGATCAGAATTTCAGGAAAATTGGATTTGCCACAAAGCCGAATTTACTCACGCTTCGTGATAACGAATCAACTTTCCTAAATTTTTTTCTAAAAGTACAAAAAAATTACAATACGCTCGATCGCAGAGAGCTTACCCGCTCCTGTCTTGATTAAAGAAAACCCACCAAAGGACCTGAGGTGAGCATGCAGACATCACCACGTGATCACACTGGCTGCATTCGGTGACATCACTGTGATATCGCTGTGTGCCACCAGCAGGATCACGTGGTGAAATCATGCTGCACACAGCCAATGTGATCACGTGGCGATGTCTTCCCCCTCACTGCAGGTCCTCTGGTGGGTTTTCTTCAATCAAGACAGGAGCAGACGGCCTCTTCGCAATGAAGCGGATGAGGTGAGTATATTTTTTATCTTTTTTTAACCCTGGATTAATTCATGAGCACAGCACCTAAATGTGAGTTAAATGATGGGGCAATCGCTGCTCCCTGTCATTCCGCCCGCTCCACACAATGGAAGGCGATTCATGATGAAGTAATTTGTAAGTAATCTAATTTCTTGACTAAGTTCAGCAAAGCTGCCAAATCACATTTTTCAAAACTTCTCTACTTGTACCTAAAAAAAATCTATAAAAATTTCATCAAAAATGCATATGTTCCTCAAAATTGTACAAAGCGAAACTACAGCTCTCAGGCTGTCAATTTTTTTTAAACCTAGTCACACATACTTAAAGCTACCTGTATATAAATTTGATATTGCTGTATTGACCCACATGATAAAGTCGTCATTTAATTTTGAATTCACAGGAAATGCCGTAAAAAAACAAAACCCAAAAAGCATTGTTTATGTTCATACATTAGGACTAGTTAAACAGAAAAGTAAAAAGTTATGGCTCTTGAAAATCAAGAAAGAAAAATCAAACATCCAAATGACCCTTCTTTTAAATGAAATAAAAAAAAGCTTCAGCTAAAAGCATTTATCATGTAGACAATAATAATACAAGGCACTTAATGTATTGTGATTCTCCGTATTGCCTCTGTTGCTGACTTTATTAGATTCCACTTACTAATGTATTGTTATTATCCATATTACCTCCTTTGCTGGCTAGATAGATTTTTCTATCACATTATACACTTCTCATTTCCATGGTTACTACCACCCTGTTATCCATCAGTGGTGCTCCTGCTTGCACACTATAAGAAAAAATGCCAGCCTCTCTGGTGGCTGGGACCGTGGGAGCTCACGTAAGCTGGTACTTTTTTCTATAGTGTACAAGCACAGCAATGCTGCTGGACTGCAGGGTGGTCGAAACTAGAGATGAGCGAATTTCACATTTTGCGTTATGGATTCCGTTACCACAGACCATAATGAAATTCTATGACAGAATGTATAATGGAATGCCTTTAGTGGCATTCTGTTATACATTCCGTCATAATAGAAGTATATGGCCTGCATAACGGTTCCGTCCCGTTTCTGTTAGGCAGGGGAGTCCTCTCCTACATAACAGAATTTGCGTTATGGTCCGTGGTAATGGAATCCATAACGCTATTCTGCTTTGACCACCAAACAAAGCGCAAACAAATTTCATAACATAAAATTTGCTCATCCCTAGTCGTAACCATGAAAACTTTTTCTGCATAATAAATGCTATTTGATGAAGTGGCGAAACCCCTTTAAAGAGGACCTTTCACCAATTATTACACTATGAACTAACTATACAGACATGGAGAGCGGCGCCCAGGGATCTCCCTGCACTTACTATTATCCCCGGGCGCCGCTCCGTTCTCCCGTTATGCCCTCCGGTCAGGTATCTCCGCTCACTAAGTTATAGTAGGCGGAGATTCCAGTCACTAAGTTATAGTAGGCAGAGATCCCAGTCACTAAGTTATGGTAGGCGGAGTCTGCGCTTGTTCTGCTCTAGCGCTGGCCAATCGCAGCGCAGAGCTCACAGCCTGGGAGGTTATTTTCTCCCAGGCAGTGAGCTCTGCAATGCGATTGGCCAGCGCTACAGAAGAACAAGGGCAGACTCCGCCTACCATAACTTAGTGAGCGGAGATACCGGAGGACATAGCAGGAGAACAGAGCGGCGCCCGGGGATAATAGTAAGTGCAGTGAGATCCCTGGGCGCCGCTCTACATGTCTGTATAGTTAGTTCATAGTGTAATAATCGGTGAAAGGTCCTCTTTAAGCACATATTTCTATTGTACTCTTGATCTTGGTGTTGGGCTGTTATAGAACTCTTCTAGCAACCATCAAAGAGTTTGTCACATGGTTTCTGATCCCGCTGGCTTGCTTTTTGGGAGCCATGATACCAGATCTTTCAGGATTCATGGCTGGCCAGGCAAACACCAGGGCACATAATAGAAAGCTTCAATAAGCTTTGGCATAGAGATAGATTGGCAATGTTGTTTCTGGACCTTCATAGGCCCATTTGTCTCAAAGTGTCAGAGAATAGTCATTTCTACTTCTGGGGAGGGTTTACAAGATCCTGACACATAGTTTGTTCTCAAAAGGAAGGTAGAACTATAGTGGACATTCAAAGGAAAAATAATGCAGTAACATACTATATATACTGTGACATAGCAAGAAGTTTTGTTTAGGAAGGCAGGTATTTTGCTCCCAACATGGATGGCTGGGTTGATTTCCAGCCAGGTGAGATCAAATACCGGACCAGAGTTTAAGTGCCGGTACAGGTTTTGGCAGCACTTGGCTGTCCTTTAAATTGGCAGATAGTCTCTGTTTTGGGATCTGAAGCATGGTGCTGTGCAGGAAGATTGAGAGCCGCATGAGGGCTTCATGCTGGGAAAAAGGCCCCCTAAAGCTTGCTGTGGACTGCCTATTAAGGTGACGTGTCTGTTCTATGGACTTTTCATTGTGTGAATTAACACCAAGACTGTAATGAGTCGTTTTTATTTTGCCTTTTGTGTGAATAAACACTGACATTTTAAATTACGAACTTGTTTTGCCTCTGTACTGCGTCTGCTTACCCTGCCTACCAGAGCAAATCCTCACAATACCAACAAGTGTCTGTTTTTTATTTAAATGGTTGCTAGTATGAAGACTCTTTGGATGAACTTCTGTCTTACATCAACTTTTATAGCTCCCTCCATCCATATATGTTGCTTTAAAAAGATCAAAAAGCTGTTTTTGTACAGTTTTGTTTTGGTATCATAGATATAAACATGTTGGTTAGTGTTGGTCGAGCACCAAAGTGCTTGGGTGCTCGAGTAGAACACCTCGGGATGCTCGGGTGCTCTACAGAGCACCCGAGCATTATGGAAGTCAATAGGAGAGCCAGAGCATTAAACCAGGCACGCCCTGTTCTGAAGAGGGGAGGGTGTCTGGTTCACAGGAAAAGGTCAGAAATTGATGGAAACACCACCGAAATAGTTCTGGAACAGCATGGGGAGGATGTCTGGATGCATCTTGGACTCCCAGGTCGCTGCTGGGAATGAGTAGTACGCCACTTTTACAGACTGACAATAATACGCAGAAGGCCGAAGTTAAAATCAATTTTAGAGGAAAAATTGTTAGATAACATTCTTTCCTGTATATTTACTTGTATATAAAGTGCAAGTTCTGCCAAAAATTACAAGGAAGAGGCACTTCGATACAACCTGTATATCACATAAAGAAGGGCCTCATTCACATTGTGGTACAATTGTTCAGGTAGTGGTACTCCTACACTCATAAAGCCTATGCACTAAGTGAAAGGGATGCCAAAAATGACAAGGAATCGGCACTACAATACACACTTTATTACACATAAAGGAGGACATCCTACACACCCTTGAAAAATTATGATTGATGGCCTGCTGGTGAACCTCGAAAACTATTGGAGCAAGGACCTGCAGATCTGACCATCTGAAACATTAGGGGCGAGGGCCTGCCGCTGATGTGGCCATCTAAAATATTAGGGGCGAGGGCCTACTACTGAGCTGACCCTCTAAAACATTAGGGGCGAGTGCCTGCTGCTCATCTGACCATCTAAAACATTAGGGGCGAGGGCCTGCTGCTGATCTGACCATCTAAAACATTAGGGGTGAGGATCTGCTGCTGATCTGACCCTCTAAAATATTAGGGATGAGGACCTGCTGGTGACCCTCAAAAACAATATGAGCAAGGGCCTGCTGGTGACCCTCTAAAACATGATGGGTGAGGGCCTGCTGGTGACCCTCAAAAACATTATGGGCGAGGGCCTGCTGGTGACCTTCTAAAACATTATGGGTGAGGGCCTGCTGCTGAACTGACCCTCTAAACCATTAGGAGCGAGGGCAGCTTAATAAGCATGTTGATATGATGGAGGAGGAGGAGGACGACGACGAGAAAAGGGAGATTGAACCATATACAATTTTTAGTGGTGGAAGAGGAGCATGGGAATACAGTGTATTCGATACACCATAAAAGCCACATTTAGAGTTCCTTTATGTTCAACCGCTTTCATCTGGAGGAGTAGAGAAGTCAGGGGCAATCCAGGCCTTGCAATTTTTATGAGAGTCAACCGGTCAGCATTTTCAGTTGACAGGCGGATGCGCTTATCAGTTATTATGTCCCCAGCAGCACTAAATACATGCTCTGACAAAACGCTGGTGGCGGGGCAGGCCAGCACCTCCAAGGCGTAGAGCTTGTCTCCAGCTTGGACACCCAATAGTTGTAAGGCACAGAGGGATCACTGAGGACGCTGACACGGTCTGCTACGCACTCCTTCACCATCTTCCAAACTTTTTCCCTCCTTATGAGACTAGGCCACGCATCAGGTTGAGGTGCTGGTGGGGTGTCATAAAACTGTCCCAGGCCTTGGAGAATGTTGCTCTGCCTCTGTTATAACTGCTATGTGTTCCCCTCATCTCCCCTCCTTGGTTGGCCAAGGAACTACGTACTCTGCAGCCAGAGTTGTTAGCTGAAAATTTTTGGAGCAATTTTTCCACAAGGACTTTCTGGTATTGCACTATTTTGCTCGTCCTCTCCACCACAGGAATGAGAGATGAGAAGTTATCTTTGTACGGGGGTCGAGAAGGGTGAATAACCAGTAATCGGTGTTGGCCAAAATGGGTACAACGCGAGGGTCACAGGAAAAGCAGCCTAACATAAAGTCAGACATATGTTCCAGAGTCCCAACAAACAAGACTTCACTGTCCTCATCAGGAGGATGACTCTCAATCTCCTCATTCTCTTCCTCCTCTTCTATCCATCCACGCTAAACAGATGGAATAAAACTTCCATGGGTTCTACCCTCTGTAGCGGAGGCAACCATCTCCAGCTCCTCCTTCTTCTCCTCATCATCATCTAATTCGCACTAATAAGACGAACTGAGGGTGGTCTGGCTATCACCCTGTGTACTGTCTTCCCCCATTTCTATCTCTTCCACATGCAAAGCATCTGCCTTAATTGTGAGCAGCGAGTGTTTGAGTAGACACAGAAGTGGGATGGTTACACTGATAATAACGTTATCGCTGCTAACCATCTGTGTTGATTTCTCAAAGTTTCTTAAAACCTCACAGAGGTAAGACATCCATGCCCTCTCGTCGTTTGTGAAGAGCGGAAGCTGACTGGAAAGGCGATGACTATGTTGCAGCTGGTATTCCTCTACTGCCTTCTGCTGCTCACAAAGCCTGGCCAACATATGGAACGTTGAGCTTCAGTGCGTGCTCACGTCGCACAACAGTCGGTGAGCTGGCAATTGCAAGTGCTGCTTCAGCATTGCCATATGGGTTGAAGCTGTTGATGACTTGCGGAATTAGGCACACACGCGGCACACCTTCACCAGTAGCTCAGGCAAATTGGGGTAGGTTTTGAGAAACCGCTGAACCACTAGGTTGAACATGTGGGCTAGGCATGGTATGTGTGTGAGCTTGCTGAGCTCCAAAGCCGCCACCAAGTTGTAGCCATTATCACACACAACCATGCCTGGTTCTAGGTTTAGTGGCGAGAGCCACAGCAAAGTCTGTTCCCTTATCCCCTGCCAAAGCTCTGTGGTGGTGTGCTGTTTGTCACCTATGGAGATCAGTTTAAGCACGGCCTGTTGAAGCTTCCCCACTGCAGTGCTACACTGCTTCCCGCTACTGACTGGTGCTGCAAGATGATAATTCAGAGGTGGAAGTGGAGGAGAAGGGGGGTTGCAGCCACTAACGTAGGTGGTGGCAGTAACCCTGATGGAAGTAGGTCCCACAATCCTTGGGGTCGGTAGCACCTGTGCCATCCCAGGTTAAGACACACTCCTTGCCTCCACAATGTTCACCCAGTGTGCCGTCAGGGAAATGTAGCGTCCCTGGCCAAAAGCACTTGTCCATGTGTCAGTCGTTAAGTGGACCTTCCCAATAACTGCTTTGGTCAGGGCACGGGTGATGTTACGGGACTGGGACTGCACACCGTGAAAAATATTGGCAGCTGGGGACAGAGTAATGTTGGACGGCCACCGCCATCAGGCTGCGGAAAGCCTCAGTGTCTCACAAGCCAAAATTGCAACATTTCCAGGGCCAGCCATTTGAAAAGGTGCGCATTTAGTGCTATGGCCTGTGGGTGGGTGGCTGGGTATTTGCCCTTTCATTCAAAGTCCTGGGGTATAGACATTTTTATGCTGCACTGGGAAACAGAAGTGGATGTGCTAGCTGATGGTGCTTGCGAAGGTCCAGGTGCATCCGGGCCTGCGTCTTGGACAGGGAATTGGCCAGCAAGTAACACAGAGGAAGAGGAGGTAGTGGTGTGACCAGCAGACTGATTGTGGACCTAGGCGTTCGGCCCACCTATTAGGGTGATTTGATGGCATTTGGCGGATCATGCTGGTGGTGGTGAGGTTGCTAGTGTTGATGCCCCTGCTCATTTTGGTACGGCACAGGTTGCAAATGACAATTCTTTTATCGTCTGCACTGTCCTCAAAAAAACGCCAGACTGCGGAACACCTACCCCTTGGCAAGGGAGATTGCCACAAGGTGGTGCTCAGGGGAACAGTTGCGGGCCTGTTTGGTGTGGCCCACCTCCTCCCTTTTGCCACCCCACTGCCTCTTCCAGCCTGTTGCGGTGCTGAAGATCCCTCCCCCTTTGTACTGCCGTCCTCGCTCGGCTTGCCACCTTCCCAGATTGGGGCAGTGACTTCATCATCCACCCCCTCCTCTTCCACTTCCTCACTCTGCTCATCCTCCTGACTTGTTGACCTAACAACAACCTCAGTTATTGACAACTGTGTCTCATACTCATCATGAACCTCTTGAGAGACTAATTGCGCTTGACTTATTGGCAACTGTGTCTCATCATCATCATCATCCATCTCGTGAAACACTAATTGCCGTTCCCCACCGTCATCTTCTTCTGACTGTGGATGCTCCAGAGTTTGGTAATCAGGGCACAAGATCTCCTCATGTCCCTCTTCAAGCGGGCTTGGCGAGAGGCCCAAATCATAGAATGGTGATGAAAACGGCTCCTTGGAATATCCGATTGTGGGATCACTTGTTTGCCAAGACTCTCCATGGTGGAAGGAAGGAGTATCAGAGTGAGGATTCTGTTGACCAGACTCTTGGCTACTGAGCCTGGACTTGGTGGAAGACAGGGTGGTGCTTAACCGACTGGAAGCATTATCTGCTGCAATCCAACCGACCACCTGGTCACACTGGTCTGAGTTTGAGATTGGTGCCAAACTGAGACATAAAAGTTGGTATTGTGGATGAGTGTGTTCCTTGTGCTGTGGCAGCAGGTACAGTTTTACCATGCCCAGGGCCACAGCCTCTGCGTGCACCATCAGCAGCCCGGCCACTTCCCTGTCCCTTAATGCTCGCCTTGCACATATTAAATGGTATATATGCTTGCACGTATGTCACACATACAGTAGCACAGGTTTTGTATGTGTATGCGCGAATAAAGTACACAGAATATCACAGATATTTTTAGGATGCGCACACGTTAAACAGGAGATGTAGCACAAATAGTGTCGCTGTCTGTAGCATCTATGAAAAAAGTACACTGAATGTCACAGATAATTTTATGATGCACAAACGTTATACAGGAGGTATATCGCAAGTAATGTCGCTGTCAACAGCGGCTAATAAAAAATTACACTGAATTGTCATTGATATTTAGGATGCACAAACGATATACAGGAGGTATAGCACAAGTAATGTTGCTGTCACCAGCGGCTAATAAAAAATTGCACTGAATTAATGTCACAGATATTTAGGATGCACAAACATTATACAGGAGGTATAGCGCAAGTACCGTAATGTCGCTGTCGCCAGTGGTTAATAAAGAATTTGGCTTAATTAATGTCACTGATATTCAGGATGTGCAAACGTTAAACAGGAGGTATAGCACAAGTAATGTCGCTGTTACTAGCGCCTAATAAAAAATTACACTGAATTAATGTCACTGATATTTAGGATGCACAAACGTTATACAAGAGATGTAGCGCTGGTAATGTCACTGTCACCAGCGGCCAAACAATTGCGCTGAATGTCACAGATATTTAGGCTGCGCAAATGTAAAATAAAAGATGTAGCAGAGGTTGTGTCACTATCAGATGCGACACTAACAATTGCACGCAATTTAGCGCAGGTTGCGCTAATAATATATATTGCAGCCAGATACAACTATAGTCCTTAAAAGGACTTTTGGGTCACTAACAATTGCACACAATTTAGCACAGGTTGAGTTAATAATTATATTGCTGCCAGATACAACAATAGTCCTTAAAAGGACTTTTGGGTCTCTAACAAGTTTTTTCATTAAAATATTACTATTTCACTCCCTACACTATCTGTCCCTTTTTCAGCACAGCTCTCCCTGACTAAGACTGATCCAAGTAATCAATAGAATGGAGTGGCTCACTGCTGATTGTGGGTGGTAAGGTGCTGCAAACTCAAATTGAGGACACCCAACCTCAATTGATGAAGTTAAATAAAAAGCAAATTGGAAGAGCGAGCACTCACACTATGGCATCTACTAATATTTATTGGAATGAAATAAGATAAAATAGATCTGTCTATTGGCTAAAATAGACTAGCACATGAAAACATATAATAGCATAGAATAAAATGTATAAGATTTGATCAAATCAAGGCTAAAATATAAGCAATAGTAATATATAATAGACCGCAACAATATAAGCAATGGGAATATGCAATGGACCGCAACAGATTAGCAGCAAGTAGCAACAAAGTAACTACTGGTGAATGGAAACAATTGATGGTATAATAGTAGCCAGTGGTGTGCGCCACCAATAGAGACTGTATCTATTATGGTGCAATGTGCTATTGAATAAAGATATAAATATAAAGATAAAAATAAAAATATAAAGTGTCCAAAGTGCAAAAATAGTGATGATGTCACTCAATCCTAGGAATCCAAATCAGATGAAAGTGTCTAGATAATAGTAAAAAAATAATGAAAAAATAATGAAAAAAGTTTTTTTCTCTGTGAAGCTTTGTGTCACTGTGATTTAACCAGTGATAAAATCCACATAAATAGGTGTAAAAACAGCCTCTTTTGCGGCTATAAAGGATTATCACACCACTTGAATTGTCCCGTTTTATCAGCTCATCCACACAGGATGATGAATATGCGCTGCTTGAAGGACTCGTGGTTTTTTTAGACAAGATCCCAATCAGCAGTCCATATCGGACAGTCGAGCTGAATGCGTGGATTATATAGAGTCCTTGAATAGGAGAAAATTCTTACCTCCTTCCACGTTTGGTTCAGGGTAAAGCTTCTGGCTATATGCCGATAGTGCTCTGGAGACGCCAATACGGCCTCGTTGTTCGTGTTGTACACTGCTCTCACCTGGATCTCGCGGTGATACAAGCAGGATTTCCGTCCGGTAAGCCGAATCACTTGGCTCAATTTAATCAGTTGATTATATCCAGAATGTTCCGATTTAGTATATACCCAATGTGGAGTCTAGCATGGCCATGCAAAAACTGGTTGTAGTGGAGGTTTTACCAGAGAGTCCAATGTCCCAGACGCGTTTCGGGATGATTCCACATCCCTTCCTCAGTGGTCATATCCGGCACTCCCCACCTCCTCCCTTTTATATCATTTCAAGATCAAATCCAAAATGTGGTGACAAAATCCAGAATTCTAAGATTTTTCAATTTTTCACCTCTTGCGGTTCTGATGCGGTTTTGTTGCGGTTTTACCGCCATCAGTGCGTTTTTTCTCTTTTTCAATAGTACACATTGCGATTTCATACTATGTCTAATATGAGCTATACCTCACATTATAGTATAGTTTTTATTGCATTTCTCCATTAATAATGCGTTTTTTCATTTACAGTTGCTTCCATTGTGCTCATATACTGAATATAATATAAAAAATAATAATAAACCACAAATATAATTTAATTTATCTATCTAAAATGATAAAAATTGGAAGTTAGTCATAACTAGCAGCAGAAATTCCTCTAAAAATAGCAGCACAAATTTATATGGATAAAATAACGATGCCAACAAATCACAGCCAGCATGATAGAATACAATCGATATGTTGACATTATGTCAACATATCGATTGTATTCTATCATGCTGGCTGTGATTTGTTGGCATCGTTATTTTATCCATATAAATTTGTGCTGCTATTTTTAGAGGAATTTCTGCTGCTAGTTATGACTAACTTCCAATTTTTATCATTTTAGATAGATAAATTAAATTATATTTGTGGTTTATTATTATTTTTTATATTATATTCAGTATATGAGCACAATGGAAGCAACTGTAAATGAAAAAACGCATTATTAATGGAGAAATGCAATAAAAACTATACTATAATGTGAGGTATAGCTCATATTAGACATAGTATGAAATCGCAATGTGTACTATTGAAAAAGAGAAAAAACGCACTGATGGCGGTAAAACCGCAACAAAACCGCATCAGAACCGCAAGAGGTGAAAAATTGAAAAATCTTAGAATTCTGGATTTTGTCACCACATTTTGGATTTGATCTTGAAATGATATAAAAGGGAGGAGGTGGGGAGTGCCGGATATGACCACTGAGGAAGGGATGTGGAATCATCCCGAAACGCGTCTGGGACATTGGACTCTCTGGTAAAACCTCCACTACAACCAGTTTTTGCATGGCCATGCTAGACTCCACATTGGGTATATACTAAATCGGAACATTCTGGATATAATCAACTGATTAAATTGAGCCAAGTGATTCGGCTTACCGGACGGAAATCCTGCTTGTATCACCGCGAGATCCAGGTGAGAGCAGTGTACAACACGAACAACGAGGCCGTATTGGCGTCTCCAGAGCACTATCGGCATATAGCCAGAAGCTTTACCCTGAACCAAACGTGGAAGGAGGTAAGAATTTTCTCCTATTCAAGGACTCTATATAATCCACGCATTCAGCTCGACTGTCCGATATGGACTGCTGATTGGGATCTTGTCTAAAAAAACCACGAGTCCTTCAAGCAGCGCATATTCATCATCCTGTGTGGATGAGCTGATAAAACGGGACAATTCAAGTGGTGTGATAATCCTTTATAGCCGCAAAAGAGGCTGTTTTTACACCTATTTATGTGGATTTTATCACTGGTTAAATCACAGTGACACAAAGCTTCACAGAGAAAAAAACTTTTTTCATTATTTTTTCATTATTTTTTTACTATTATCTAGACACTTTCATCTGATTTGGATTCCTAGGATTGAGTGACATCATCACTATTTTTGCACTTTGGACACTTTATATTTTTATTTTTATCTTTATATTTATATCTTTATTCAATAGCACATTGCACCATAATAGATACAGTCTCTATTGGTGGCGCACACCACTGGCTACTATTATACCATCAATTGTTTCCATTCACCAGTAGTTACTTTGTTGCTACTTGCTGCTAATCTGTTGCGGTCCATTGCATATTCCCATTGCTTATATTGTTGCGGTCTATTATATATTACTATTGCTTATATTTTAGCCTTGATTTGATCAAATCTTATACATTTTATTCTATGCTATTATATGTTTTCATGTGCTAGTCTATTTTAGCCAATAGACAGATCTATTTTATCTTATTTCATTCCAATAAATATTAGTAGATGCCATAGTGTGAGTGCTCGCTCTTCCAATTTGCTTTTTAAGACTGATCCAAACTCGTGTCATCGGGTGCAATATAGCACCCGATGACGTGTTACGGCCAGCCAATCACTGTAATGCCAGTAGCCACCATGGCTACAGCATTACAGTGAGTGCCAATACCTCCACGCACGTTTATTGGCTGCGTATTGACTGCAGAGCATGCTCGCCCAACACTAATGTTGGTGCTTATTCATCATTGACAAAGTTTTTCATGAGTGTTATTACTGTCATAATGCAACATCAAAGCAAATAGCTCAGATTTCCTAAAAAGACCAAAGTTTGGATTTATTCACATAAATGAGAGATATACAGTCCATTAATCCTAACTTATTTTCCTTAACCATTTGCAGACCAGCAATAGACTACAAAAACAGAACTAAATAAAAAAAGATTCTTAAAGTGCATTTACTATTTTCCAGTTTAGTTACGCCCTAGGTGCTTAACAACCTAGCTCTACATGTGAAGCTTATTTTAGCACTCACAATGAACTGCATTGTAATAACAGAAAATCAGCAGTATAATTAAATGAAAGTATTTTTTGAGGGGAGGTGGGAGAGAGAGAATACATTTGGAAAGTCTTTAGACCTTTTCACTTTTTCACATTTTGCTATGTTGCAGATTTGTGCTAAAATAAAAAAAAAGCTAATTTTTCCCTCATTATTCTGCACGCAGTACCTCATAAGAAATGAGAATTTTTGCTAATTTATAAAAAAATGAAAAACTAAAATCTTGCATTGACATAAGTATTCCAACCCTAGTTGAAGCACCTTTGGCAGCTATTACAGCCTCCAGTCTTCTTGGGTATGATGCCAGAAGGTTTGCACACCTGGATTTGGGTATTTTCTGCCATTCTTCCCTGCAGATCCTTGCAGTTCTGTCAGGTTAAATCGGGACCTTTGATGGACAGCCATGTTCAGGTCTTAGAGATGTTTTGTTGGGTTCAATCAAGACTCTGGCTGGGCCACTCAAATACGTTCACAGAGTTGTCTCTAAACCATTGTGTTGTTTTGACAACGTGCGTAGTGTCTTTTACTAAAGAAAGGTTTCTTTCTGGCCACTCTGCCATAACGCCCATATTAGTGGAGTGCTGATGGTTGATTTTCTGGAAGTTTCTCCCATTTGGACACAGGATCTTTGGAGCTTAGCCAGAGTGACAAATGAGTTCTTGGTCCCCTCTCTTACCAAGGCTTTTCTCCCCTAACATCCCCTAATGGCCAGTTCTAGGTAGAGTCCTAAATGTTACAAACTTCTTACATTAATGTAAGAATTATGGAAGCCACTCTGGACTTGGGAGGATTCAGTACAGCAGAATTTTTTGTACTCTTCTCCAGATCTGTGCCTCCATACAATCATTTGTGGTCAGGACCTGGCGAATGGAGGACGCCCAACCACCACCCCCCCTACCTAACTGGCCTGAGGTGTGCTTTGGCCTCACTAGGTCGGTATGCCTGGAAAAGGGGGCATACCCTGGATGTGAAAGTTGGATGACTGCCTGAAGAAATGGGCATGGGTGGGCAGGGGATGTCCGAATGTCGACGTGCTGCCTGGGAGAAGTGGACCGCTTAAAACAGGTACAGGTCCCTCCCACAAATCCAGGCTAACCTGCGGCCAGCCTTATCACTTGTGGTCAGGACCTGGCGAATGGAGGACGCCCAACCACCACCCCCCCTACCTAACTGGCCTGAGGTGTGCCTTGGCCTCACTAGGTCGGTATGCCTGGAAAAGGGGGCAAAAACCCACCAGTGAGGGAAGGATGGCCCCCGTGCTACTCTGCCAACGTACTAAATGCCTGGACCAGTTCTGCCAGAGGCTCCGGGATATACCGGACAAAGCACCCTGAGCGCCAGCGCCCCAAGTGCTTGATGATGTGCGCAGGAACTCCATGTTTGGACGCTGCGGATGCCGCACCAATGCGGAAAGAATGCCCCGAGAACTGCGCCGGATTCACTCCAATACTGGCCAACAGGGTACGGATATGCTTGGTGAACTGGCTGGTCGTGAGTGGCTCAACAGGGAATGGTAGCAACGGGTCGGTGGGGCCGTGGAAACTAAGGGCCAGCGCGAGGTTGTCCAAGACTGCTACTGGACACCAGGTGTTTGAGGTCTGGAAGAATTTAACTACATGGCCAAGACCTACCTGCCTGGTTTTATTGTGAGGCAACTGCAAATGGAAGA
This sequence comes from Bufo bufo, assembly GCF_905171765.1. Lineage (NCBI taxonomy): Eukaryota > Metazoa > Chordata > Amphibia > Anura > Bufonidae > Bufo > Bufo bufo. Next base: position 91,525,943 of record NC_053389.1, on the reverse strand, counting down.
TACTGCCCATCCTGACTAAGTCTCCCTTGCGGAGAGCCACCGCCCCTCGTCTGGCCTGTGTCACCTCACCTGGTCTGAGAAACCCATAAAAGGCCAGGTACATCGCTGCTTTGATCACCAGGCTGGGCAGGGCCCCGAACGGTGACAACGAGAGGACGTCCGACAGACTACGAAATGTGACCCCCGTAATAGGTTGACGGCTCGGCTTGCCCGTGACCTGGCTTTTCTGGATGCCTCTGAGGATGGCCTTAATCGGGTGAGCTGAAAAAATGGAGGGTCTATCTGGCTCTTGAAGTGCCAAAAAATGTTGCACCCCTGCCAAATATAGCCTGACGGTGTTGTAGGATAACGCTAGTACTGAGTGACAGTAAGATATGAAAGCCACCATGTACTTGACCTGACCAGCGTCACCCCTAGGGTATACCGACTGGAAGTCTAAGAAAACTACCCATGCTCGGCGGTATGACTTCAAAGTACTGGTGGACAAAGATTTCGTAATGAGAGAACTGGCAACCACCAACAGAGAGTCTAGTCCAAGACCAGCCGCCGCCAGTCCGGTACCGGGGTGCCCACCTCGTCTGCTTCTGGGTTCTGTAAGAAAAAGCGTGTAAAGTCAAAACGGGACAAAGCATCAGCCGCCACATTGCTGACCCCGTCCAGAAACTGGGCATGGAAATGAAACCCCTGATCCAGAGCTATCCAGGTCAACCTACGCATGAAAGACATGATGAGTAGCGATTTGGACCTACCCTTGTTAATGATCTCTGCGGTCGCCATGTTGTCAGTGTGGAAAACCACCGTGTGACCCGACCACCTACGCCCCCAAACTATGGCGGCTGCCACAATAGGATAGATCTCGAACAATGCCGACGTCTGAGAAAACCCCGGCATCTGTAGCACGTGTGTGGGCCATGAGCTGGCGAACCAGTGAGGGCCGAATATGGCCGCGAAACCAATCGAGGCAGCCGCGTCTGAAAATACGTGTGGAGAATCAGAAGTGGCCCTCGGAATAAACATGGAAATGCCATTCCACCCACCAAGAAATCCGTCCCACATGAACAGATCTGCCCGGGCGTTAGTATCAAGATGCACTGATGCGTCCAAATCACTGGTCTGTTGCAGTAAGACTAACAACCTTGAAATGAATGACCTGCCCTGAGGAATGATCCTCATGGCAAAGTTCAACATGCCCAACAGAGACTGCAATTCTCTCTTGGTGCAAACCTGAGACCTGAGCAAGGAACGGACCCCTGATTTGATCCTATCGAGTTTGTCTAAAGGTAAACTTGCCGACATGGTGCGTGAATCCAGAGAGATCCCCAAGAATGTGACAACCTGCGCAGGCCCTTCCGTTTTGTGGGCAGCCACCGGAATGTTTAACTCCTCGAACACCTGCAAGAGAACCTGCAAGTCAGCAGGCGCCCGTGAGGGTTCCTCTATCAACAGAAAATCATCCAGGTAGTGGATGACATTCTGGCAACCCTGAATTTCCAACAAAATCCATTCCAGAGCCTGCGCTAACTTGTCAAACAGACTGGGGCTGCTCTTGGAACCAAACGTCAACTTTGTGGCGAAATAGTACGCATCTCTCCATCTGATGCCATGCCACTGCCAAAGAGATGGGCTAATGGGCAGCAGTTTGAACGCATCAGAGATATCTGCCTTGGACAGCCAAGCGCCCCTGCCTGACTGTAGAATGACCTGGATAGCCTGATCCACGGAAGTATACTTCAATGAAAACTCTTCAGACGGAATCAGAGAGTTGAGACTAGGAACGTGGGAAGAATGTGGAGCAGACAAGTCATAAATCAAACGGAATTTATTTGAGTATTTACCCTGCACCACCCCTACCGGGCTCACCCTCCACGTGCCAAATGGAGAAGACTGGAAAGGACCGATGATAAAGCCCTTCTCCAGCTCACTTGCCAGCAGCAGATCCACCAGATCAGCATGGTTGGAAGCCGACTGCAGATTGGGGCATTCATGTGTCTGCTGAGGCAAGGCTATGAGCCCAGTGTGGAATCCCCGTAAGAAACCTTCCACCAGAAAAGCGCGGAACGGCTGAACGGGATGAAGCCGCAGCAGGTTGTCAAGGACCTCGACATTCACCCGGCTCAGTCATGCCGGCTTCACGGTGCAGACCGTGACCGGATGTGCCCTGAAGCATGTAGCACAAATATGCAGGAGCCTGCACTGGCTGAAGTTGCATACCGCATAGTTGAAATTGTTGCAAAGCTGTGCTTTGCCCAAGTAATGAATGGGTCTCCCCAGCTTATCAAACTGGGAAGCCTGCAGGCTAGGACCCGGGTTGATCCCACCTCTGGAGGTACTGGGGGCAGCAGTGAGGTCGGCCAAAGGGCACCAGGCGGTAGTGTGAGCAGGAGACTGACACGTTGCGCACACCGGGGACTTCAGGCTGGCGAAGTGCCTGCAAAAAAGCTCCATGTCAATGTCGCTCCAGTCCGTGACTACCTGGAACTGGGACCAGATGGCTGCCGCTTTGGCCGAGAAGGACCTATGGTAGTCATAAAATGCTGCGCCCCCGTACTTATGAGCCAAGTCTACCACCCTGTAGAGGTAAATGTCCAACTCCTCTCTCCTATTGGGGCTGGCAGAGCACAACACGTCTCTGAAAAGACTGAAAGCCAGGACGAATTCAGCCAGGGTCAGCTTGCGGCTGAGCCTGGGGTCTTTGGCCTTGAGTACTACCGACATCTCGCTGCAACCGAAGGACTTATTCTCCGTTACATCGTGGGATGTAATCAACAAGGATGCCAGATTGACATCCTTGCGCTCTAATATGTCCTTTCTGATGCTGGGCCTAACGAAATATACCGGTGCCACTGAAGGCGTTCTCCCGCCCTGGGACAGGTTAGGTGCTGGAAGTAGGGACGGCACGGTACCTGTGACCACAGCTGAAGATGCCGCGCCGCCAGCCGGCCCAACTGGGGGGGGAATGCGATGCTGTTCCATTACTTCCATCCGGGCTTGCAAATCCTGAATGGAACTAGTGAGCGAGTTCAAGACCGAGTGGATCTGCACCAGTGAATTGGTGATGGTGGTATTGTCACCGGAAGAAGCCGGGCCGGCCTGTGGTGTAGCGGGAAACAGCAACTTGAAAAGTTCCGCCTTTCTGGCAGTAGCCGCGAACGGAATCCCTCTCCTGAGTAACTCTGCCGTTAACTTAGGCACAGTCCAAGCCCTGATGGATAGAGTGCTGCCGTGTTCGGACCCTCTTGGAGACGGAGGCAAAGACACAAACTCCTCGATGTCTGATGGCTGAGACATGATGACTAAAGAAAACAAAAAAAGAAAGAAAACACCAAACAAAACAAACAAAAAAAAAACGTGGAAAGAAAGAAGAGGGAGAAAAAACAAAACAAAAAACAACCTGTTAACCCTACGACCTGCAGCCCGTAAGCCGACAGATAAGTGACTGAACCTGACCCCCCTCCCCCGACAGAATGAACGTATGAGGAGCAGTCGACGAGGCTCACGTGAAGTATGATAGTCGTTTCCACTGACGGAAGAAGCGAGCCCGAGTTTGTCTGAATCTGTGGCGTGGCAGACTGATTAAAAACGAATACTGCGGGCTATCGAACCTACAGACGTGGTAGGTAAAATGTATGTAAGTATAGGAGTCGTGGAAAACAGACCGTATGACGTATGACACTATTCTACGAGATGATACGAAGTGTTTCTGACTGTCGTGCGAGAGTGTGGCTGTGGTTGGTGAATATACCTATGCTAGTGGTGTCTGCAAGAGGCTAGCGGAATGATTTCCACCAGGCAACATGAAAATCTTTCCTTTAGAAAACCCTTTTTTTTTTTTTTTTTTTTTTTCTTTTTTCATTTATTTATAACCACGCCCCCTAAAGGAAAAATTTTCATTTTTTTTTTTTTTTTTTTTTTTTTTTTTTCTAATCGCCACTGTCACATGTGCGGACTACCTGTATGGGGTAAGTAGGTGGAATATGTATGTGAGGTCAACGTGTGCACAGACAGAATCGCTGCTGGAAATGCACAGAAATGACACAGGGACCCAGCCACTGGCCTAGGCAGCTGTGCCCCGGTAACTTGCAGCCCCAGAGTGTTATGGCTCGAATGGGCAGCGGAGCTGAGCCGGCAAAGGTGCGTGTAGCAATGCTGCCCCCCGGTGTCAAACCTGAAAACCGCACGTGCCTGATCGCAAGGGAAAGCGATCCTGCCGCACACTACCCCCTACCCTCCCAACCTCCTGCCCTGCTTCGCTTACCCCACCTTACTGACCAAAGACCAACGCTGGAAAAAGCTTGTAGCAAACGAAAAGCACCACCCGGCGTCTAGGAGCTCCAACACTAGCGGACGCTTGGTGATGACGTCACACCCGGAAGTAGCGATGTCCGAATGTCGACGTGCTGCCTGGGAGAAGTGGACCGCTTAAAACAGGTACAGGTCCCTCCCACAAATCCAGGCTAACCTGCGGCCAGCCTTATCACATATCTAAGCTCTACAGGGAATTGTTTCCTCCTCATGGCTTAGATTTTGCTCTGATATGAATTATGTCCATGCACAATGTTGGCTTTTCCATTTTTAAAAAAAATAAGAGATTTTGTTTTCAATTTTCCATTTTGGAGTGCAGAATGATGGAGGAAAATGCGATATTTTTTTATTTTTATTATAGCACAAGGCTGCAATATAACAAAGTGTAAAAAAGTGAAAGGGTCTGAAGGTATTCTGAATGCTTTGTAAATGCAAACATTTTAAAAAACCTGGAAAAAAAAAACTGTTAGGAGTTTCATGTTACATGCTGCCTGAATTAGAGATGAGCAAATTTTTTAAAAGTTTTATTCGCTGGTTCGCCGAACTTTTTTGGAAAAATTTGGTTTAATCTGAATAAACTTGCGGCAAATTTCATAAAAAACTGCTATTTCCTTGCTGTAGAGAGCATTTATAATGGTATAGAATACTGTGCCTTGCAGTAACACACATAGGGAGTCTGCTTTGGTTGTGAAAGAATACTGTGAGTACGTATGACCTGCAGATGACAGGCGTCGCACTTAGAATCACTGCACACTTCAGTTACTTGGGCGGTCACAGGGCCAAAACTGACCAAATAACTCACGTACGTACAGTATGAACTTAGCCTTACAGGTCAATGTTAACGCCAAGAAGAAGCGCACTCCTTTTACACCCTCATCAGCTGATTCCACATAGATGTCTACAGAACCTGTTTTATTAAACATTTATAGTCCCCTGACAGAGTGGAGATGGTATCAGCAGTAAGTTTGTGTCGACTTCACTGATTATTTTGCCCATCCTCTCATCCATCAGAACAATAACTCACAAAAATTGTGTCCTGTCTGTGGAGCATCCGCCTTCATTCAGTCAACATTTGGTCAGTAATCCATCAGTATTGCTAATGCCAAAAAAACAGGAGTGGATCCAAAACAGAGATGACACGTGAACAAAATAGTTGCATGTCTTCTGTGTTTTGTACAGATCAGAAGAAGGGTAAAATAAATGATGATGTCAGCCTAGCCAAAAGGGCAAAATAGTGGCCCAGTCATGAAGTGGGGAGGGTGGGAACAGCATGAGAAGTCCATAGAGTGGCCCTATGACAAAGTAGTGAGGTGGGATCAGCATGAGGAGACCACAGAGTGGCCCAATGACAGAGTCTGTAGGTGGCGGCAGTATAAAGAGGCCACAGAGTGGCTAGATGACATAGTGTGGTGATGGTGGCAGCATGAGTAGACCACAGAGTCTCACAATGACAGAGTCTGGAGGTGGTGGCATCATCAGGAGACCAGAGTGGCATGGTGACAGTGTTGAGATGGGTGGCAATACCAGTACCCGATGAAGATGGTGGGTGAAAGAAGGAGAACTTGGCATCAGATGTGTGGCATCAGGTGGGTGGCAGCATCAGAATAGTAGCTGAGGCAGGTAGCCAGAAGAAATCGGTCTCTTTTGTCAAAGAATTGGTGTGGCACCATTGATGATCTAGTCTGATGCATCAGGCATTGGTGGGTAGAAATCCTGGCTGATCCACGCCTGATTCATCTTGACAAAGGTCAGTCTCTTCACATTTTGGGTGGACAGGTGAGTTTTTCTTGCGGTAACTATGCCCACGCCTCACTAAACACCCGCTCTGATGCCACACTACTGGCCGGGCAGGACAGCTTTTCGAGGGAAAACTCTGCTAGTTGCGGCCACAAATCTAGTTTGGCTGCCAAGTAGTCCATCAGATCTTCAATGTGAGGTGGCAGAATGCTGTCCAAGTATGCCACCACCTGCTGGTTCAGGTCCTGCTCTATGTCTAGCTGCTGGTGAGTAGTTTCTTCACTATGCGGGTGAAGGTAGCTGCTCATCAGCGACTCTAGACTCAGGCTGATGCTGATGGAGCTGGTACTGTTGCTGCCTCCCCACCCCTCCCCAGCAGTCATGGCAGTGGATCGTGAGCACAGAGGGCACCCCTGGTCATACCTGCGAGAGGATGGACGATCGCGCAGATAGGCAGCGGCCAACTGACTACAAAGGATGTCTCTTTAGTAGTTCAGTTTGTCCTCCCTCTCAGCGGGTGTAAATAAGGCAGCCATTTTGGACTGGTAGTGAGGGTCCAACAAGGTGGAGAGCCAGAAGTCATTTCTCTGCCGAATGGTGACAATTCGGCTGTCACTACTGTAGGAAGGTGCAAGGATCCGTCGTTAAGGGAAGGTATGTGTCACCGAGGTTCGTGGCCTCGGTGAAGTAAGAGCCGGTATTTTAAAGTGTCAGTGGCAGCTAGTGCTGGTTGACACGTTGCTATTTTAGTATAGCTGTAAGCTGATCCGGGCCGGCTCTTATTGGGAGTAGCCAAAGTGCTGGGTGGGTGGCTTCTCCCCACGCTCCAGGCAGGGTCTTTACTGGCCTATATCAAACCCAGCTAGCAGTCTCAGCTGTGTGTGGATTACTCCTCTCTGACAGTGGAGCACTGTCAGTCCCTGTGTGTTTTGGGATCTGAAAACTTGTGCCATGCAAAAGGGCTGGGAGCCGCATGGTGAGAAACAGGCCCCTAAAGCCTGCTGTGAACCACAGGTGGAGAAACTGCAAACCAGGTGAAGGTTTTTGTTCTGTGGACTTTTCATGCTTTGAACAAACACCTAGACTGTAAAATGTCACTTTTTGTTTTTCCTTATGTGTGAATAAAACATTGAAGATTAAAAATTTAAGTTAAAACAGCATGGGTTTACTTCAGGGAGATCATGTCAAACTAATCTTATTGATTTTTTTTGATTGGGTGACTAAAATAATAGATGGCGGAGGTGCAGTAGACATCGCTTATCTAGACTTTAGTAAGGCTTTTAATACTGTCCCACATAGAAGGCTTATCAATAAACTGCAGTCTTTGAGCTTGGACTCCCATATTGTTGAATGGGTTAGGCAGTGGCTGAGGGACAGACAACAGAGGGTTGTAGTCAATGGAGTATATTCAGACTATGGTCTTGTTACCAGAGGGGTACCGCAGGGATCTGTTCTGGGAACCATATTGTTTAATATCTTTATCAGCGAAATTGCAGAAGGCCTCGATGCTAAGGTGTGTCTTTTTGCTAATCAGTTATTACATAGGTGTATACCCAGCGTACGTAGAGGCACTTATTATTGTATTTTACATTTAGTCATAAGACTATTGGCTGCCTACTCTTGACGTGCGCATTTTGATTTTGTAATCTTGTTTATAGTAAAAATTAACTTTTATTTATTACATTTAATAATTAGTGAAAAACTTATTGCTAGCCTACTTAAATTATAAGTTTAAAACTTTCACTGGTGGACCTGAGCAGTGCTATACTAAATATATTGATCAACTGGCAGCCGTTTGACAATGGTGACTGTGGCTAGATTCAGCTGGCTGTTTGCCTCTTAGTATGCTGAATTGGATATAAGTATCCACTGTTTTGCCACAGTTATTCACAACATTGTTAGCAGGCTGCTTGGTTTTAGTGCCTATTGGCGCTGTATTGTAGCGTTAATAGTACTGCAGATGCTGCGATAACTGCCTGCTGCCTGTCTTATTTCCTAGATTGATTCAATTGACAGTACAGTCTCTCGCTGTGCTGCCTTGTTGGCGACGCAATCACCTGCTGTACTATAGACTAGCTGTTCTATAACAAGCACTCTCATAAAGGGTCCACTGTGTTCTAAAAACTTAGATGCTGCCCCCCGACATGTTTCGCCATGGATATGGCGTCCTCAGGTGATCGGGCAGTCTATGAGGAGAGTGGAGTTGCCGGGTATATTTAAAAACTCCCACTGGAATGACGCGATATGTTTCAACCAATGGTCTTGCTCCTTAGTGAGTTCGTCCCTGTTGCTTCTAACGTGATCTCTAATAGGCTGTTTGTATCGCCCAGCTCTGACGTATTTGCTCGCGCGATCTCGCTCAGTTCCCGCGCATGTCTCTGTACTTAGAGCTTTGCGGTTTGGATTCACTGGCTGGTCTATCTGTATTGGATTATTCGCCGATCATCTGATGTTAAGATGTATAAATTCGGCTGGAGTGAGGTACTGCGCATGTCGCTGTACTTAGAGATTTTGTTGACCATGTTGATTCTCTGCGCATGTCTCTGTACTTGGATGTTTTTATCTGTTCTCTCTTCCTGCTTGTCTTTCTTTTAGCGCTTCTCTCAGACCTTAGGTAATTTTCTACCTTCTTTTAATCCTTTTATTACGAACATAATGTATAGTACCTTCTTACTATTGATTTTAATATGGTACTTCTCGTGTGCCAAACCCACCTGTCTTGATTTCATTGTTATCTTTCATTTGAACGCTTTTCAACTGTATAGCTGTAGATTACATGATTTTAATACAGTTATATTTTATTACTTATTTTTCTTTTCTTATTTTCCTTACAGGTCCAAACAACATCATCTGGATCCCCAGGAAGGCGACGCACTCACTACCATCTCCATCTCTTCCAGGTATTAATTTGGGCTATTATTAGTTATGATTGTTATTTTTCTACAGATCTGTCAGCTAACAGTGGATTATCCAGTGGGTTTAGCATTATATAGACTCCGTAAGATGTTTACATTATAATTTTTATATGATTTTTAATTATAAATATGCCACTCTCCAAATTATTAAATTCAAGAAGGTCTTTTATTTCATTGTTGTTTTATTCTATTATTTTTATTAGGATAATTTTTACAAAAATGATGCAAAAGTGAACCCTTCATTTAGGCCTAGGGGTGAAAGACTTCTGAGTCTATATATCCAGCGGGTTTCTTCCTGCTGTAATTTTTTATCTATATCCCCTTGTCTCGGGCCTGCTTTGATTTTGGTTATCCCCCATACTTTCAAACTATCACTTTTGCCGTCATGCTCTGCCTGGATGTGTCTAGAGAGCGTGGTGTCTGTTTTCAAATTAATATCACTTAGGTGTTTTGATATTCTTCTCCGGAGTGCTTGTACGGTTTTCCCTATATAGATTTTGGGACAGCCGCATTGTATGGCATAGACTACTCCTGATGTTTTACAATTTATATATTGTATAATTTTATACTTCTTACAGTCCACCGGATTTTCAAACTCTTTACATGCAAGCATTCTGCCGCAGAATTGGCAATCTCCACATGGGTATGACACTTTAGTGGTTAGCCATGTAGTTTTTTGAGTGGATTGCGAATTCCTCTGAAAATGGCTGTGAACTAGTTGTTCTCTCAGATTGGTTCCTCGCCTATATGTAATCGAGGGATGTTCTGTGATGACACTTTTTATGTCTTCATCCAATCTTAGAATATTCCAATATTTTTTTAGGATATTGTTAACTTCTTGGTGTTTTATATCAAATGTGCCTATACAGCGCACTAAATTGTCACTGCTAGTTTTTCCTTTGTTCTTTAATAAATCATCTCTGTCCCTGTCTTTTGCCTTCCGATACGCCTTATGTAGGACTTTTTTAGGGTAACCTCGTTCTAAAAATTTCTGATAAAGGATTTTGCTTTCATGTTCAAAGCTCTCCTCTGTTGAGCAGTTCCTTCTTGCTCTATAATACTGGCCTACTGGGATTCCTCTTTTCAGGGGTATTGGGTGGTAACTGGACCAGTGGAGAAGACTATTGCTCGACGTGGGCTTCCTGTAGATTTCTGTTTCTATATTACCATTCTCTGAAAGGCTTAGAGCTACATCCAGAAAATTGAGTTTGTTTTTATTGATTTCACCCGTGAATTTTAAACCAATAGTGTTAATATTGAGAATTTTAATAAATTCATGAAATTCTTCTTGTGCACCTTCCCACAGTATTAGAACGTCGTCTATATAACGACCCCAAAAAGTGATATATTTAGTGTACTGACTGTGTGCATCAGTGAACACAATTCTGTCCTCCCAGCACCCTAAATAGAGGTTTGCAAAATTTGGTGCCCATTGCGGTGCCGGTGATCTGTAAATAAAAATCGCTATCAAAAACGAAATAATTGTGAGTGAGTAAAAAACTTAAGAGTGACAGAACAAACTCATTATGGTCTTTGTAATGGATGCCTTTTGTGTCTAGATAGTACTTGACTGCATCAATGCCTTTTGAGTGTGGTATGCTGGTATATAACGCCTCAACGTCCAGGCTTGCTAATGAGGTTCCATGTTCTACATGTATGTTGTTCAATTTAATCAACACGTCCTTAGTGTCTCTCAGGTGTGATGTTAGACTGGGGACAAATGGGGATATCACCTCATCGACGTAGCCACTTATTCCCTCACACAAACTCTCATTCCCAGATACTATAGGTCTCTCAGGAATTGGTTGTCGTTTTTTGTGTATCTTGGGGATGGCGTAAAATGTTGCAAGTACTGGATTCGGCTTGTACAGAACTTTGAACTCTTCTTTGGTAATTAAGTTCTTTTCTTTTGCCTGCTGTAATATGTTCTTAAGTTCTTGTACAAATTTGGTAGTAGGATTATTCTGCAATTTTTGATAAGTAGGTCCACCAGTGAAAGTTTTAAACTTATAGTTTAAGTAGGCTAGCAATAAGTTTTTCACTAATTATTAAAGGTAATAAATAAAAGTTAATTTTTACTATAAACAAGATAAAAAAAATCAAAAAGCGCACTTTTTGCTAATGACACAAATATTTGTAACAGGGTTGATGTTCCTGGAGGGATAAACCAAATAGAAAAGGATATAGGAAAACTAAAGGAATGATCAGAAATCTGGCAACTAAAATTTAATGTTGATAAGTGCAAGATAATGCACCTGGGGCGTAAAAACCCAAGAGCAGAATATAAAATCAGTGATACAGTCCTAACCTCAGTATCTGAGGAAAGGGATTTAGGGGGCATTATTTCAGAAGACTTAAAGGTAGGCAGACAATGTCATAGAGAAGCAGGAAATGCTAGTAGAATGCTTGGGTGTATAGGGAGAGGCATTACCAGTAGAAAGAGGGAGGTGCTCATGCCGCTCTACAGAGCACTAGTGAGACTTCATTTGGAGTATTGTGCGCAGTACTGGAGACCATACTACTAAACTAAAGCTACTAAACTAGTACATGGATTGCAGGATAAAACTTACCAGGAAAGGTTAAAGGACCTTAACATGTATAGCTTGGAAGAAAGACGAGACAGAGGGGATATGATAGAAACTTTTAAATACATAAAAGGAATCAACACGGTAAGAGGAGAGAATATTTAAATGAAGAAAAACTGCTACAAGAGGACATCGTTTTAAATTAGAGGGGCAAAGGTTTAAAAGTAATATCAGGAAGTATTACTTTACTGAGAGAGTAGTGGATGCATGGAATAGCCTTCCTGCAGAAGTGGTAGCTGCAAATACAGTGAAGGAGTTTAAGCATGCATGGGATAGGCATAAGGCCATCCTTCATATAAGATAGGGCCAGGGGCTATTCATAGTATTCAGTATATTGGGCAGACTAGATGGGCCAAATGGTTCTTATCTGCCGACACATTCTATGTTTCTATGTTTCTATGTTTGTGGTTGCCTCTATAATGCGTCCGCTAGCCTGTCTACCATAGCAAATCCTTACAATTGGTGTTGTATGCGGGCAAACGCAGTGAGGCAGGCCTGAAGGCTGAAAAGTTTTTGTTTCTCCTGGGCACGAGTGTATGTCCTATATTAAGCCAGCAAGGTTACAGCACGTGTCCCCTGACAAAATGGAGGTGGTCGTGAAAGCCCTTGTGGAGGCTAACTTGCAGCAGCGGGAGGCTAACAAGCAGCAGCAGGAAACTAACCAGCTGCAATTACAACATGTGATGTCGTTGCAAGCAGCAGGAGCGTCCCAGAACATCCACGATGCCCGGAAAGCGGTCCTTGCGGTGATACCTAAGATGACCCCCTCGGATGACGTTGGTGTTCGAAAAGGTGGCCGTGAGGAAGAGGTTACCCAGAGACCAGTGGGCTAAGATCGACGCTCCGTTCCTGGCATATGGACCCCAGCAAGTGTTGTTCGATCAACCCGATGAACAAGCGTCTGATTACCCGACCGTAAAAAGTGAGATCCTGGCAAGACTGGGGGTGAATGTATTGGTCTGGGCCTAGTGGGGGGGAATCAGTGGGAATTTAACCCGGCAGAACCCGCCAGATCACAATATTATGATCTGCTACACCGTTTGCAAAAATGGCTGCAGCCTAACATATTGACTACTATGCTGGACCATCTACTATGCTGGACCATCTGTTGGTTGGATGTGTTCTGGAGGGCTTTGCCGTACCCTCTCCAGCACTGGATCGGCCAGGTGTCTTCTGGTAATGCCTTAGAGATGGTCGACCTGGTGGAGCGCTACGAGGCCACCAGAAAACGACAGGGGGGTTCTTTTGGGAGGGGGGCCTGTGAAACCCCGGAAATCTCCACCCTAGACTCGGCGGGAGGTGCCAGCAAAACCCGCCCGGGATGTACCCCCTGCAGACCCAGCTCTGGTGGTCTGCTGGCGGTGTCAGAAGCCTGGACACATAAGGTCCGTCTGTCCCCATCGGGGTGAACCCATGGATACCAAATATGGCTACCGCCACTCATTGTATGCCAGGAAGCTGTTTGCCACAGGTACCTCCGAGACTATAGACAATAGCCACTTGTCCCAGGTGGAAGTGGAGGACACTCTGGCGGTGGCACTGCTGGATTCAGGGAGCCTGGTGTCCATGGTAAGAGCTGCCCTGGTGCGGCCCGCCGAGTAAACTGGCCGAGAAGTCGGCGTGGTGTGCATTCATGGAGACTTAACGGACTATCCCACTACCCTGGTCTCTCTGTCAATGGTGGCCGGGAAGTGGACTCATGAGGTGGCCGTTGGCACAAAATATCAGTATGAACTAATAATTGGGAGGGACTTCCCCGGTTTCCCGGCACTATGGTCGGATACGGAAGTTACCGATACCTGTGAGACCGATGTAACCCTAGCAGAGTGGCCCGGCTCAGGGGGCAAGACCAGAATCCTAGGAACCTGAGTCCGAAGGGCCAGCAGTAGGGGTGACCGCCACTTTTGTGGAAGAGGGGAGACAACCCCTGCACTTTCCAACGGCTCATGGACATTGAACTTCGTCCACATCGTCGGTACACTTCAGATTACCTGGACAATATTGTCATTCATAGTACCGACTGGGAAAGTCATCTACCAAAAGTGTAGGCTGTAGTGGACTCCCTTAGGAAGGCTGGACCGACTGCTAACCCAAACAATTTGCGATAGGGTTAGAGGAGACTAAGTACCCCAGGTATGTCATTGGACGCAGAGTCATAAAACCCCAAGTCAATAAAATAGAGGTGATTCGGAATTGGCCCTGACCTGTCACCACTAGGCATTGAAGTCGGTCCTGTGCGGGTCACCGGTTTTGGTGACGCCCGACTTCAAGAGGGAGTTTGTGGTACAGAATGATGCCTCTGAAGTAGGCCTCGGAGCTGTACTCTCTCAGTAAACCAATGGGGAGGAGCATCTAATTGTTTTCCTGAGCCGCAAACTTACCTTAGCCGAGACTAGGTACAGTATAGTGGAGAGAGAGTGCCTGGCCGTCAAGTGGGCACTTGAGTCTCTCTGATATTATCTGTTGGGGAGACAGTTCTATCAGGTGACCGACCACTCCCCTCTCAAGTGGATGAGCCAAGCCAAAGAGAGGAATGCTCGGTTCACCAGATGGTTCTTGTTGTTACAGAACTTAAAGTTCTCAGTGGAACACAGGGCAGGCCGCTTACAGCGAAATGCGGATGCCCTGTCCCGGGTACACTGTCTGGCAAGTGTTCACCCCCTCAGGGTTGAACAAAAGAGGGAAGTACGTAGGAAGGTGCAAGGGTCCGTCGTTTACGGAAGGTATGTGTCACCGAGGTTCCTGGCCTCGGTGAAGTAATAGCCGGTATTTTCAAGTGTCAGCGGCAGTTAGTGCTGGTTGACACGTTGCTATTTTAGTATGGCTGTAAGCTGATCTGGGCCGGCTCTTACTGGGAGTAGCCAAAGTGCTGGGTGGGTGGCTTCTCCCCACACTCCAGGCCGGGTCTTTACTGGCCTATATCAAACCCAGCCAGCAGTCTCAGCTGTGTGTGGATTATTCCTCTCTAACAGTGGATCACTGTCAGTCCCTGTGTGTTTTGGGATCTGAAAACTTGTGTCGTGCAAAAGGGCTGGGAGCCGCATGCTGAAAAACAGGCCCCTAAAGCTTTCTGTGGACCACAGGTGGAGAAACTGCAAACCAGGTGAAGGTTTTTGTTCTGTGGACATTTCATGGTGTGAACAAACACCTAGACTGCAAAATGTCACTTTTTGTTTTTCCTTGTGTGAATAAAACACTGAACTGTTTAAGCTTAAGACTTTGTGGTTGCCTCTATACTGCGTCCGCTAGCCTGTCTACCAGAGCAAATCCCCACACTACCCAAGGAAGTGAGCATGCAGCGGGCCATTTGCCCAAGTGATTCGGAGCGACTCCCTGCCTCCATCTCCATTGCATACTGCAACGGTGTGCCTGGGTCATCTGCCTCGTTTTCCTCATCTCCTTCTTACTACTCCGGCTGCTCCTACTCCTCCTCTCCTGTCACGTGTGTAGAAAAACCACCCATTTCGCTACACATTGCTTGTGCTCCAATGTCTTCCTCCTCCTCCTCTTCCAGTTCAGCCCCCACAGGACTCATGTGGCTGTGAGATCTAGGCGCCACATCTGCAGTCCCATGACCAGCCATATTTATCAGCCATGTTCCAGGACATGAAGCAGTGGAATGATGTCGTTGATCCCGTAGTTCTGGTGACTGACAAATAACGTGGCATCCTCAAAGGGCCTGACCACTGGCTGACATCGAAGTTACACAGGGGAGTACTCCTGTCATATTGGATCATTAGGAAATCATTTATGGCCGTCCTCTGTTCGTATAGTCGGTCCAACATATTGAGGGTGGAATTCCAACGGGTGGAAACGTCGCTAATCAGCCTAAGTTAGAGGATGCCGTTCTGCCACTGCAGCTCAATGAGGGTGTGCTTTGTGGTGTACGAGTGGCTGAAATGCATGCAAAGTTTCCTGGCCATTTTTATGATGTCTTGCAGATGGGTGGAAGACTTTAGGAAACGCTTGACAATCAGATTGAACACGTGTGCCATGCAGGTTGCATGGCTCAGCCCTCCTTGACGCAGCACCAACACCATGTTCTTCCCGAACATTGCCACCATGGTTCCGATTTTCAGTTGTCACGGAGAAAGCGAGGATTAAATTTCTTGCTGAAGGACACGGAGCAGTTCCTCCCCTGTGTGACTCCATTTGCCAAGGCAAATGAGGTGCAGAACAGCGTGACACCGCCATGCCCTGCACATGTAGTATACTGGAGGGGCACTGTGAATTGTCCCTGCAGTGAAGGCTGAGGACACGGTGGAGGATGAGGAGGCAGCACAAAAGTCCAAGGCTGCGCTCACCTGATATCACTTGTAGTGGAGGCACAGACTGAGCTGGGAACCAAGAGCGATATAGGAAACTTGAAAAATGAAGAAAAAAGTCCAGCTTCCAAAATAGATTATGTTCTTTATTCCAATACACACGAGAACATAAAAAATCCAACATAGCAAACAGGTCTACGCATTTTGGATCCTCTGATACTGATCCTTACTCATAACAAGTTTATTGCTAACTGGCTAGGATTTTAAATAGCTGAAATCCTGCGGATCACAAGTGACTGCGATCAGCAGGAATGAGCACACAAGCCAATTATACATAAAAAGTTGGACGCACGGAAAATACATATTAAATCTAAAATGCTTAGTAGAAAGGAATCAGTAATGCAGGATTAAATCATGTTTACGATTTAATCCTGTTGGAACACAGAAACCCATGCAAAAAATCCAATAGTATTCCCTGTTCAAAAGTTTCCACTTATAATCCCCTCCTCTAGTGGGAGGATTAACCCTCTCCAAGGCTTGAATCTGGAATCCTGCGGTATTGCCCTGATGTGAAACCGCAAAGTGAAGACTGACCGCTGAGACATTTCTAACTTTTGTATGTGGAATGTCAGAAAGGTGTCCACATATTCTCACTTTTAAACTCTTTGTAGTACAGCCAACATATTGGAGGCTGCATACAGAACAAGTAATGCAGTACACCACATGACTTGGGTTGCAATTGGCATATTGTTTCAGATCAAAGTGGTGTGTGTGGCCGTATAATATATAGAGGAGCCCATTTGTATAAAATTGCAACATGCGCAAATACGATGGCCACATTTAAAAATACCCTTGTGTCTCAAAGACTAGGACTGATCTTTTGCGCTATAGTTGGCGTACGGCTAGCAATGTATTTGACACCACCAGAGGTGATGTCAGACCATTGCTCGTCATAATTAAGGACAGATAAATGCCTTCTGACAATGCGACAAATCTGCGGAAATTCAATACTGTAATTGGTGACAAATGAAGGAATACATTGTGCAGTCTTATCATAACACTTGTTCTGATATATTTTATTGTCGGATCGCGTGGCCTCCAGAAAAACCAGACTTTCTCTAGACTTAGTAAATACATTTGCCTTTGCAATGTTAAGGGTCCAAGGGGGATATTTTCATTCTGCAAGTCTATTGGCAACAACCTCCATCAACTTTTTAAATGTATCATCTTTGGAGCAGTTTCGTTTGGCTCCAATATACTCTCCCTTAGGGACATTATGCTCTACATGTGGGGGGGTGGCAAGATGTAGCCATGAGAGTGGCATTACCAGCCGTATCCTTGCGGAACTTGCTGAAAAAAAACTGCTGTGTGACAAAATCACCCTCGAGGGACAAATCAAGAAAGGCAGTGGTGGAAGTGCCATGTGAAATAGAAAACTTCAAATGGCACTGGTTATTATTGAGAAAACTCCCAAAAGAGGACACGGCCGCACAATCGCCCGACCATACAAACAGCAGGTCGTCGATGTAACGGCTGTACCATCTCAGGGAGCCACTCCAAGGATTATTTGGTGAAAATAATGAATGGCACTCCCACCACGCCATGTAGATATTTGCCATGGATGGCGAAAAAATTTCACCCCCATGGAAACCCCTGTCAATTGCAGAAAATAATGCTAGGCAAACATGAAAACATTGTGTTTTAGCAGAAATCACACGACCCGACAAATATAATCCTGAAAAGCTGGAGAAAAATCAGAATAGATATTCAAAAACCATTTGAGGGAAACAATAGCTAAATCGTGGGGAATCGCAGTGTATAAAGATGTAACATCTGCTGTAATCCAAGAAAAATGCTGTTCCCATTTGAAATAAAGAAAATCGCTTGTAATACCGCTTGAGTATCCTGCAAATAACCAGGTGTAGATTGAACTAAAGGCTGCAGGATGCTGTCTACCCAAGCGGACAGCCTTTCAGAAAAGGAGCCAATGCCTGCGACTATTGGCCTCATGGCTGGTGAAAAACCACCCTTATGAATTTTAGTTAAGGAATGGAAGATTGGAATAACTGGATGTTGAATAAACATAAAATCCAGCTGTTTTTGGTTTATAAAGCCATTTTCCAAGCCATAGGACAACAGACGCAGTAATTCTTGTTGGTACTGGGGGGTGGGGTTGTGGTCAAGTTCCAGATAAGTATTACTATCTTCTAACATAGCAAGGTTTTGTTATATACTTGTGCCACCGGGTGAATAAACCTTTTTTTCACTGGAGATTTAATTGGAGTGCAGTCCGATTTCTTTGTTCCGTATCAGTGGGTAAGCACCAGTTACCATACTTGGAAATTGCACCCTCTCTACTTGTCTTCTGGCTTGGTGGTGCTGCTGGTAATTTTTTTCCATATATATATATATATATATATATATATATATAACTATTCAGAACCACCACAGCCCCACCTTTATCCGCTTGTTTTATAACAATATCATTCAAAAGCATCAGCTCCTTTAAAGCTATTTTTTTCTCCCTTGAGTTAAATTATTGCATTTGTGAATTTTATCACATGAAAATATTTCCTCATTTAGGGCGACTAAGTCCCTCTCAATAAGTTCTTGAAAACGATTAAAGGTGACAAAATTGTGCGCAAAATCACCACTATCTCTTTCATTCTGAAGAGGACGATACTGTTGCATGTGGGAAAGATTTGCAAGTTCTTCAAAAGAAAAAGCCGTAATACTAGAAGCACATAAGGGCTTTTTTCGGGCAATGTAAATGTACCTGCAATCTCAATATTAGCATTTTCAGCATGAGCAAAGTGTTTTTTTAAACGTGAGGTTACGGGCCAGTCTGTTAACATCTATGGTAGTATGGTATAAATTGAAATGATAGGTAGGAGAAAAAGAGAGACCTTTGGCTAAAACATTGATCTGTGATTGACTTAGGGATCGTGAAGAAAATATTCACAACTTGTGATTTACTCACGGTTTCTTTGAGCGCAATGGATAGCAATTGTTTCCCGGCCCTGCGTTTTTTTACCTCTTTTTCATAGAGGCGTCTTGTTAAAAAAAGACGCTTTGTGTGGCCTGTTGTATATTGCCAGCTCGTACAATCAGCGACTCTGGAGCGGAATCAGATGAATCTGGATCTGTTGAGCTGAATGACACTTTTAAAGCTCTAGATTTTTTTCCACAATTGCTTTTTCTCATAATCGAGCGCGGTGTATTTGCTCTTATTTCCGACTAGCTATAAACCGTGTTCCCTTTATAATCTTGCAGATTACAAGCAAATTTGCCCTGCTTAACTGCCATAAGGCTCTCTTCCATTTTGTTTAAATTCTCCTGAAAACTGGTATCCATTTCCTTAAAGGTATCCAGGTTAGCAAAAGGAATGATCGATTCTTGTGTGGCTTTAATTTTCTCTCTCAGGTTACATAAGGCTTCTTCCTCATGTGAAACTATCAGACCCATGAGTTTAAAAGAACAATCAGATAAAATATTATGCCACTGGGTCACAAAAGTATCCGAGTAAAGAGTGGTCGTTTTTTCTTTTTTTAGGTCTAAGTCCACGAGGAATCATGCTTTTTTCAATATAACGTTGAAGTGAAGTTAAATCCCACCAAGTGCGCATTTCTTTTACTAGGATGAGGAGGCAGAGGCGGACATTTTCGCTGGACCAACGGCATGGCAATGTGGTGGTGAAAGATGCGTCACCTGGCCAAGTTGCTGGTGTGACTGTGCAGAAACCACATTCACCCAGTGGGCCATAAAGGACATATACTGTCCCTGACCGTAGTTATAGCTCCACATGTTGGCACTGCCGTGCACTTTGGCAGACACCGACAGGCTCAAGGACTGGCCCACCTTCTGTTCTACATATTTGTGCAAAGCGGGTACTGCCTTTTTGGCAAAGAAATGAGGGCTTGGGACTCTCCACCTCGGCTCAGAACAGGCCATCAGTTTTCTGAAAGATGCAGAGTCCACCACTTGGAAAGGGAGGGACTGCAGAACCAGCAACTTGGACAGGAGCAAATTCAGCTTTTGCACCGTTGGATAGTGCACGCATACTGTTTTCTCTTGGCGATCGCTTTGGTGATCAATTGCTGACGGAATGAGTGACAAGGAGTAGGAGGAGGAGGAGCAGGAGCATCGGAACCAGCAGATGATGTGAATGACAGACAGCTTCCTTCGGCTGAGGTGGTGGAGCCTTGATTTCTGGAAACCGGGTGCATGCCACTGGGTGATGCAACGGTTGCTGCAGCAGGCTGGACCACCATATCGGAGCCATGGTTCTCCCAGGCCACTGTATGGCGACACTGCATATATTGACGCAGGGCCATAGTGCCAACATTTGTACCCTGGCCATGCTTCACCTTCTGCACACAGATTCTTCATATGGCCACATTCACCTCCTCTGACGGCTTAAGAAAAAACTGCCACACCGCAGAGTAGTTGATTTTACCACCAACACTACGCACTGACTGAATGCTACCGCCGCTGCCTCCGTGAACCCCTGCAACGCTACTTCCCGGGCAGGTAGGCTTCCGAGAAGCAGATGGTCTACCCCTGTCACGTTTGGCTCCCGACCTCCCACTGCTGACACCCTGCTGACTCTTGGCCACACCAGAGACTTGCTGGCTCCGCCGTTGGCTCACGGGCAAACTGCCACCCTCTTCTCCCGATGATGATGAAGCCTCTTCATCACCCAGCTCCCAAGTGCGATCAACTACATCATCATCATCGACTATTGTCTGCACGTCACTGATGTCCTCCTCAATGGTCTCTGGGTCAGGAGCCTGACTGCTCATAACACCAGCTCCCACTCCACTCTCCTCATCACTACTTGCCTGCCTAGTGGAGGAAGCGGCGGATGTCTCCTCCATATCTTGGCTGGGAAGTAGAGCTGACTGTCCTATAGTTCCTCGTCCTCACTATATAGTGGAGCTGAGCCCACAGCATAAAATACTTCTGTGGCTCTGGGAACAGAAAAGAACAGAGGCAGGTTGAGGACAGGTGAGGGCATAGGGCCATGCCAACTAAGGGTTGTGTCTGATGAACCCACTGACTCTCGGCTGGGGGTGTCTGATGTCACGTGCGGCGAAGTCGAAAATCGAGTCACCCACTCAAGAACCACTGGGTTGCTGGTCATGACATGACCGCTAGCTGAGATTGGGAGCTCAGGCCTCTCGAAGTGACCCCTGATGCCATGGCACCTTACTCTGCTGCGACCTCTGCCTGCGCCAAAAACATTTAGGCCTCTGCCACTCCAGTTTTCAGGGCCTGGCATTTCTCTGCTTGACATACTGTTAGATCAAATAAATAAAAAGGAAATTAAAACACCCCACAGAAGTCTTTACTACAGATAACTGCACCGCAGAGCGGCAAATGTATTTTTTCTTTTCCCGCTAAAACACCCCAAAAAAAGCCTTTACAACAGATTACTGCACCACATAGCGGCAAATTTTTATTTATTTTTTCCACTAAAACACCCCACAAAAGCCTTTACTACAGATTATTACACCGCTGAGCGGCAAATATATTTTTCTTTTTCTGCTAAACAGCCCACAAAAGCCTTTACTACAGATAAGTGTACCGCACAAGGGCAAATATGTTGTATAAATATTTCCTTGTAATAAACCCTGTTAATGCCTGTATCAAAAAGCAATTGCACCCCAATAAGAACATTTTGCTGGAATTACAGAGCTGTAAAATAACAATTTGGGTGCCCAGTCAGTGCTGCAAGGTCTTTTAGGAATGTTCCTATTACCCAGGCTGTCACCTTCCCGAATGAACCCTGTTTAACATAAATGCTGTGGAATGATTCCTCCCTATCCTTTCCCTACACCTTGAATAATCTTTCCCTGCACTTGTAAATCATTTTTTTTAGCACAATGACGTTTTTTCTATCACTGTCCCTAGCGCCTGCAGACGTCTCTCCCTGCACTGGTGAATGGCAGAATCTAAGATGGCTGCCGTATTTATCGGGCTGTGACATCACAGGGCTTGCTGCTGATTTCAGTATGGGTGATCCTGCCTTCATTGAGTTCCTTTCTCCATGTCCTCACACGTGCAGAAGCCATTTTTGGAAAAATGCAATTCGTTACCATGAATCGCGAGGAAATTCGCATTCAGTTTGAATCAAATTTTTCCTGAAATTCATAACAAATTCCACTACGTCAGCTTCGATTCGCTCATCTCTAGCCTGAACCATTGGCAGCACAAAATATCGACAGGCTTTACGATTGCAACCGGCTATATTTTACACTAAAACACACCAAAATTTCAGAAAAAAAATGAAATAAAAAAATGACCCTGGAGTGGGAAGCATGTTTATGTTTATTATATGAGTAATAATAATAATAATAATAATAATAATAATTAACACCCACAACAAGCCATATTATTTGACAAAAGGATGTGCTGCAATACCCGACAGATCATAGGTGAGAGTAACACTGTTTTTTGTTTCTTTTCTAATTCTGGAGAACCTTTTTAAAGAGGACCTTTCACAACTGTACAAAATAAGAACTAACTAGATCAGTGGGCAGAGCGGCGCCCAGGGGTCCCCCTGCACTTACTAGTATGTCTGGGCGCCGCTCCGTTCGCCCGGTATAGGCTCTGGTGTCTGCGCTCCCTCTGACTGATTTCTTGTATGAGGCGTGTCTTGCTGCAGCGCTGGCCAATCGCAGCGCACAGCCCATAGCCAGGCTATGAGCTGTGCGCTGCGATTGGCCAGCGCTGCAGCAAGACACGCCTCATACAAGAAATCAGTCAGAGGGAGCGCAGACACCAGAGCCTATACCGGGCGAACGGAGCGGCGCCCAGACATACTAGTAAGTGCAGGGGGACCCCTGGGCGCCGCTCTGCCCACTGATCTAGTTAGTTTTAATTTTGTACAGTTGTGAAAGGTCCTCTTTAAATATCAATTTCTGACATTGTGAAGCATTTAGATTTAACGGTAATTGCATTGTCACAGAAACTTTCACTCCATAGCACTATAACAGAAATTTTGACCCTTTTAAGTAAATTATAACACGCTGTAATAAGGAAGGACACATATATTGTAGTTTAAGCATTCTTTATTACAGGGGTGGTTAAACATTCTGTCAGAGTTGCACCTTTAATAAGCTGGAAAACATGCAGGCCACGTGTCCTTGCTTTGCCTTGTCACTCATGCTCTAGAGATATATGAAACTAGTATTATATGCAAAATGACTATTAACAATTTTAGAAACAACACATATACATACACTATATATATTTCCTCTTGCCTTGATTGAACATAGAGATAAGTTTTAAAAAAATTATCAGTTAAATAAAAAAAAAATATATATATATATATGATTTTGAGATGTATTATGGGATGTCTATCCTATATGGGTCTGTGTGGCCATTCAATGGTTATGATATTAAATGCAATGGTTTTCCTAGCATGTCTTTCAAACAGTAGTAAGATATGGTAATTTGCATATACACTCACCTAAAGAATTATTAGGAACACCTGTTCTATTTCTCATTAATGCAATTATCTAGTCAACCAATCACATGGCAGTTGCTTCAATGCATTTAGGGGTGTGGTCCTGGTCAAGACAATTTCCAGAACTCCACCTTTCTTTCCCATTCTGACATTCAGTTTGATTTAAGCAATTTTGAGCGTGGCATGGTTGTTGGTGCCAGACGGGCCGGTCTGAGTATTTCACAATCTGCTCAGTTTCTCTACTGATTCAAGCTGATAGAAGTGCAACGTTGACTGAAATAACCACTCGTTACAACCGAGGTATGCAGCAAAGCATTTGTTAACATGCACAACCTTGAGGCGGATGGGCTACAATAGCAGAAGACCCCACCGGGTACCACTCATCTCCACTACAAATAGGAAAAAGAGGCTACTATTTGCACGAGATCACCAAAATTGGACTGTTGAAGACTGGAAAAATGTTGCCTGGTCTGATGAGTCTCGATTTCTGTTGAGACATTCAAATGGTAGAGTCCGAATTTGGCGTAAACAGAATGAGAACATGTATCCATCCTCTGATGGCTACTTCCAGCAGGATAATGCACCATGTCACAAAGCTCGAATCATTTCAAATTGGTTTCTTGAACATGACAATGAGTTCACTGTACTAAAATGGCCCCCACAGTCATCATATCTCAACCCAATAGAGCATCTTTGGGATGTGGTGGAACGGGAGCTTTGTGCCCTGGATGTGCATCCCTCAAATCTCCATCAACTGCAAGATGCTATCCTATCAATATGGGCCAACATTTCTAAATAATGCTATCAGCACCTTGTTGAATCAATGCCACGTAGAATTAAGGCAGTTCTGAAGGCAAAAGGGGTCCAACACCGTATTAGTATGGTGTTCCTAATAATTCTTTAGATGAGTGTATTTCCCCCAGAAAACAAGGGCAGCATTGTCTGGCCTACAATACATCTCACCCATTCTAAGTGCTCTCCATAAAGAGAAAGAGTACCCGCCAGACAATGCATATATATTACTCTGAAAGTCAGAAAAACATAAATTGCAGTTTATTCATTTAAATTCTTGCCCACTTACAGAGAAAGCTGATATAAAAATTAGATTCCTTATTTTTATATCTTCTATTTACTTGTTAACATGGTACAAAGATATTTTTTACTTCTACAATGATAACTGTCAATAACAGTAAGACCGCCCACTGGACTCTTAAACTCACATTGCGCATTCAAATTAATACAAGTTATTCTGAAGCTATATATTAATCTGCTCACCTCATCCTGCTCTAGAACATGCTGCCCACAGATCACACCCCATGTTCACCCAGACAGGTTCCCATTAACTCAAGTACTGCCTTTCATATCTTCTCTTATATACAGCCATTGTCACCACTTTGGATTATTAAGTGGGGATCATGGAACCCAGCATTCCCAACAGGTGGGTGTCTCAAATGTGAGATCGCTTCGGGCAGCATACCCCTTTAGAGAACCCTTTTTAATAAAATGCGTACATTTTGAACCAACTTTGGGTATACAGCATATGATATTGCATTAGACTGCAGATGTGTATCCAATAATTAAACAATTGCACATATAAGTCTCCAATGCCAAATAAGTGAATATAACATGTATTTATCCTCTGAAAGCAAGATGTTCATTTTTCTTCTTATATTTATAGTAAATATTCCCACTTTTCCACCATATGATTTCTTGGACTATCATTTTATACAGATTTATTTTTTTCACATATTTGCAGCTTTTGGAGCTCAGTTTTTCTGTTATAGAGTTCTAAATTCCTTACATAGACAATTGGTTAAATGTTAAATGTCTGGCTGTTTACGGTTACCACGAGGGGGAGCTTAGAAACTTTCTGCATAGTTTATTTTATTGAGTTTTATGTATAAGTTGTTTTCTCCTGCTCCCCCATCCAGTCATAGTAGGTAGCCAAAATTGATAATTTGACAATGCAGGGATTTGGAGATCTGTAAAAAAAAAAAAAAAAAAAATGGATCCATAAAAACAAAATACAGTACCTTCACAAACAAAACATTTAGAACATTTAGAGTGGGTTCACATCTAGGTTTTGGCTGGCATTTTTTATTTTTTTTTTGTATTATGTGGTATTTGCACTTTTTTTTTTTGTGTGTGTGATTTAATCACCTGCTCCAGATGTTAGCTGAAGGTCTATAGGAAATATGAAATGCAAGGTATGCAAGTGTTTTTTGTGAGTTTTTTTTTGCATGTGGCATTTTTGTTAACTAGGTGGCGTTTTTGTCTTCTGGCTTATTTTTAAAAATGCAGCATGCTGGCTCTCTTGGTATTTTCTAGCCATTTTCTTCTCTATAGGGGAAATAAGTCATGAAGAAAACACTGGAGGGCAAAAACATTGTTTGTAGAAAATGCATGAATAATTGCCAGGAAAAAAAAATTTGCAAAATGGACAGGTGGCCAACTGGCCAACTAAAAAAATCATGTGGTTTTTCAGCAGTTTTTTGAGCTAATGAAAAACTGTGCAAATTGGTGTCTGAAGAGACACACATTACCTTTACTCACTTTTATTCCATCATGTGCTGACCTCCTACCTTAATTCCAAATCCACAAAGAGAAGGTCAATGTATTAATAACACCTTTACTTTTTTTTTTTTTAAGACATTTTTGTAAATTGAATAAAAAATCTTTGCAGGTTATTTACACCTCCAGCGAAAAAAGATTTTTTTATTGCATTTTACTCATTTTGGGCTAAGAAAAATAATTTGGGGTCTTTCAAAAACCAGTTTTTGTGATACATGGGTTTAAAAACCAGTTTGATGAGAGATTAGCTACACTGAAAAGGGAATGTAAATGAGCTCCTAGCAAGCTTTGCTACTAATGCCACGAGATCTAGGGGCAGCTATCCTATAAGACAACGTTCAACCCTTTTAAATAGGTCTTGAGACATGACTTGGATAATAAATATTAATAACACCTCATCTGCAAGCAGTTGCTTCAGGGTGATTGCCCCACATCAGTGCAGAGCAAAGAGTGAACGAAACGTGATAGAAAATAGTCCGAGTGGCACTGCGTTTAACTTCCTCCGCCTGTACTGGCTATGTCACTTTTTGCAAGTGGTGTATTTACTCTAGCAACCTCGTGGTGCTCTGCCCAAAAGTGAATTTGAAAAAATACAAAAAGAAAATGTGTAGGTGGCACTCACCAATTGGCACAAGACTGCTGGTACTAAAATGAGGATGGGGCAAGGGAAACTGGGAAAAGGAAGCCACCGGCCCCTTTTAACTTTGACCAAATAAAACTCGGACAACTTAGTTTATAAACCAATCTTTTACTGGGTGATGATCGGCCACAGCAAATTGTTTCCTTATTACAAAAAACGGTATCAAAACCCCACCTCCTCCACAAACCATTTCTCCGATGCGGTATACCACCCTGGGTCCCCAGGGCGTACGTTCGCCAATAACTGTTTACCACGATCTTTCATTTCCAAATGCCGCCAGCTGTGACTTCTCTTCCTCCTTCAACGAACCTCAAAAGAGAGACATAATGAACCAGACTGGTCTTTCAACCACAACCACCATCAATACTCATTATTACCATTTCTCTTTCTTTTTTTTCTTTGTATAAAATAAACATAATATAAACTTAAATCTGAAACCTAAGGGCGGGAGGCCAACTCGGCTTACCCTGACAAGAGGAAGTGCTAACCACTGTCCTCCTCTATATAATCCTGCCTTACTCCTCCTACCACCGTCTCCTCCTCCATACCCTCTCCACCTACATTTCCTTTAACCCCCTACCTTCCTTTCAACTACCATAAACCCGGGGCCTATTCCTCAACCCCTACCCAGGGAAACTAAGGGAGGGGGAGGGGGGGACCAACAGTCCCTCATCACCCTCCTTACCCTGTCGGGTGCTCTCCAGACTGCTGGTACTAAAATGAGGATGGGGCAAGGGAAACTGGGAAAAGGAAGCCACCGGCCCCTTTTAACTTTGACCAAATAAAACTCGGACAACTTAGTTTATAAACCAATCTTTTACTGGGTTATGATCGGCCACAGCAAATAGTTTCCTTATTACAAAAAACAGTATCAAAACCCCACCTCCTCCACGAACCATTTCTCCGATGCGGTATACCACCCTGGGTCCCCAGGGCGTACGTTCGCCAATAACTGTTTACCACGATCTTTCATTTCCAAATGCCGCCACGGAGGAGGACCGTGTCTCACACGGGATTCCGACCACCACCCAGCAAACTAAAAGCTTGTTCGATGCCATCCTACAAACCAGACAAAAAGATATCCAGACCTATATCTGTGAGATGTACCCCATCTGGCCTCATCAGAGGTCTATTATCGCCCTCTAACTGCCAATGCCGGACCACTAGCCCTCTCTTTGAACGCACAAATCGGGACATTCGGGCATTCAATGTCCTCCTGCATTTCTCCATAGCCTCCCCGTCCCTGGCACCGTGCCAAACTATTCTTGGCACTACTTCTGACCATACTATCACTAACTCCAGGAAGAACGCCGGGAAGCGCTCCAAATCAGACCTTATCAACGCCATTAGCTCCAACATCCTCTGAGAACACAGGTCATTTCCACCCGCATGTAAGATCAGTATAACCGGCCCCACCGTTCTACGCCCAATCTCAACCACTTCTGGTAACACTTGCGCCCATCTCAGCCCCCGAAGACCTCTCCATTGCACATCTACTTCCCTGAATCCCAGGCTGCGACCTCCAGGCCTGCATTCCGCCCTCTGCGCTGCCCAGAATATGTAGGATTGCCCAACCAACCAAATCACTGGACGACCGACTCCTGCGAAGAAAAAGAATTAGTAAAAACACCAATACGTTAAACCACATGTAACTCCTTCCAAAATAACCCCTTATATATATATACAGTGGGGGAAATAATTATTTGACCCCTCACTGATTTTGTAAGTTTGTCCAATGACAAAGAAATGAAAAGTCTCAGAACAGTATCATTTCAATGGTAGGTTTATTGTAACAGTGGCAGATAGCACATCAAAAGGAAAATCGAAAAAATAACTTTAAATAAAAGATAGCAACTGATTTGCATTTCATTGAGTGAAATAAGTATTTGAACCCTCTAACAAAAAAAGACTTAATACTTGGTGGAAAAACCCTTGTTTGCAAGCACAGAGGTCAAACGTTTCTTGTAATTGATGACCAAGTTTGCGCACATTTTAGGAGGAATGTTGGTCCACTCCTCTTTGCAGATCATCTCTAAATCCCTAAGGTTTCGAGGCTGTCTCTGTGCAACTCTGAGCTTGAGCTCCCTCCATAGGTTTTCGATTGGATTAAGGTCCGGAGACTGACTAGGCCACTCCATGACCTTAATGTGCTTCTTCTTGAGCCACTCCTTTGTTGCCTTTGCTGTATGTTTTGGGTCATTGTCGTGCTGGAACACCCATCCACGACCCATTTTCAGTTTCCTGGCAGAGGGAAGGAGGTTGTCGCTCAGGATTTCACGATACATGGCTCCGTCCATTTTCCCGTTTATGCGAATAAGTTGTCCTGTGCCCTTAGCATAAAAACACCCCCAAAGCAAAATGTTTCCACCCCCATGCTTGACGGTGGGGACGGTGTTTTGGGGGTCATAGGCAGCATTTTTCTTCCTCCAAACACAGCGAGTTGAGTTAATGCCAAAGAGCTCTATTTTGGTCTCATCAGACCACAGCACCTTCTCCCAGTCACTCTCTGAATCATTCAGGTGTTCATTGGCAAACTTCAGACGGGCCTGCACATGTGCCTTCCTGAGCAGGGGGACCTTGCGAGCCCTGCAGGATTTTAATCCATTGCGGTGTAATGTGTTTCCAATGGTTTTCTTGGTGACTGTGGTCCCTGCTAATTTGAGGTCATTAACTAACTCCTCCCGTGTAGTTCTAGGATGCTTTTTCACCTTTCTCAGAACCATTGACACCCCACGAGGTGAGATCTTGCGTGGAGCCCCAGAGCGAGGTCGATTGATGGTCATTTTGTGCTCCTTCCATTTTCGAACAATCGCACCAACAGTTTTCACCTTCTCTCCCAGCTTCTTGCT
The DNA here is from genome assembly GCF_905171765.1 of Bufo bufo. Taxonomy (NCBI): domain Eukaryota; kingdom Metazoa; phylum Chordata; class Amphibia; order Anura; family Bufonidae; genus Bufo; species Bufo bufo. The sequence goes on along the minus strand of NC_053389.1, from coordinate 91,496,608 downwards.
AATGGTTTTGTAGCCCATTCCAGCCTTGTGCAGGTCTACAATTTTGTCTCTGACATCCTTGGACAGCTCTTTGGTCTTTCCCATGTTGGAGAGTTTGGAGTCTGCTTGATTGATTGATTCTGTGGACAGGTGTCTTTTATACAGGTGACTAGTTAAGACAGGTGTCCTTAATGAGGGTGACTAATTGAGTAGAAGTGTCTAACCACTCTGTGGGAGCCAGAACTCTTAATGGTTGGTAGGGGTTCAAATACTTATTTCACTCAATGAAATGCAAATCAGTTGCTATCTTTTATTTAAAGTTATTTTTTCAATTTTCCTTTTGATGTGCTATCTGCCACTGTTACAATAAACCTACCATTGAAATGATACTGTTCTGAGACTTTTCATTTCTTTGTCATTGGACAAACTTACAAAATCAGTGAGGGGTCAAATAATTATTTCCCCCACTGTATATATATATATATATATATATATATATATATATATATATTTTTTTTTTTTTAACTAACTCACTCACCAACAAATCTGGCCTTACGTATCGCGCAAAGCAGGCCGACCTCCACCACCCAATCCGCATAACTTCCGATTCTGGCAACCCCGCCCTAGCCGCTTCCGTCGCCGCACCTATTCTAAAGGAGTGAGTACCGAATTCCCCCGGATCCAACCCCAACTGCTCCAAACATCTACGCAACACCGAAGCGAACTGAAATTTCGTCAAGGGTAACCCGTCGGCATGAACGAAAAAATTTCTCCCACTCACCCTTACCGCCATGTACTCCGAAACCAATCTAACAGGGCACGCCCCGCTAGCAACTGGATGGATAGGTAACCATACTCCTTTACCGAACTGATCGGTCTTAGAACGACGAACCCGGACCCGCAGCGCATTATTATTCATAATCACATCCGACAATAACAAACCTCCTTGCCGCGAGCTGGAAGGCGCCACCAGTTCCCCCACCCGTAAAGCCGCAAAAAAGGCAACGCTAAAACACGCCGTCACTAAAGCCCTCTCAAACCCTGAAGAACACACGACTCGACACACCTCTACCAATCTTCCCAGCAAGCTAAACGAAATCGGCCGCCTACTCTCCCGCACTACATATTCCTTCTGCCACCCTTTCAACGCCTGCCTGATCAAGAAATTCTTCGTTACATCAGGCCATCCTCGCAGCTTAAAATAAAAACCCACCCCGGCCAATTTACGCCGCGCAACTGGAGCAGAAACCCCTTGACCCCGCAAACTTAACAACCACTCCATTGTAACCTCCAAACACACTCTATCTCCTGCCGACACTTCCCTATTACCTTTTACCGTCAACCACTCAGCCCAGGCCTTACCATGCGCCTGCCAGGTGGCCGGAGTCACCGAAGAGCTGACCAACGGCATCAATTGTTGAGAACTAGACGCCATAGGAAATCCGGGAACGCTCGTCCATCCATTTCCGCCTCCGGAAGAAGGTCCCGAAAAACCTGCCAACGGAATCGAGAAAGAGCATCAGCGATCCTGTTATCCACCCCCGGAACATGACGTGCCCTAAAATAAATATTGCGCTCCAAGCACCTTAGCACCAAATGCCGAAGCAATGCTAGGACCGGCAATGATGAAGAAGACAACCTATTAATACATTGAACCGTACCCAAATTATCCGACCAAAAACACACATGACGATTCTCTAGTCTGTCACCCCAAATCTCAACTGCAACTACAATAGGGAACAACTCCAGCAATGTTAGGTTACTCACCAACCCCAAATCTCTCCACTCATCCGGCCACGGAGAAACACACCATTCCTTACCCAACACCGTACCAAATCCACAGGAGCCTGCTGCATCCGACCACAGCTCCAGCTCGCAACTAGATATTTCCTGTGAAATATAACACGTATGGCCATTGTAAGAACATAAAAATTCACGCCACACTTTCAAATCAGCCTTGAGCGACTTGGTCAGTCGAATGCGATGCCGAGGGGAAACCACTCCCCGTGTTGCCAAAGATAACCGCCGCGAAAAAACACGCCCGGCAAGCAAAACACAACAAACCTAAAAGCGACTGAAGCTGCTTAAGAGTCACCTTCCTTACCACCAGAAACCCCTCAATCAAAGCCTTCAACCCAACTAACTTGTCCTGCGGTAAACGAAAAACCATAGCCACTGAATCTATTTCAATACCTAAGAAAGACAACCGCGTCACTGGACCTTCCGTCTTTTCAGCAGATATGGGAACCCCAAAACGCTCCATCAACGACAAAAAGGCAGATAACAGAGCCTGACAGACTCCCATACCCCCCGGCGCTACAAACAAGAAGTCATCGAGGTAGTGAATCACCGACGAACAACCGGACTCAAAACGCACCACCCACTCCAAAAATAAACTAAACAACTCGAAATAGTGACACGAAATGGAACAGCCCATAGGCAAACAGGTATCGTAATATAAGAAACCCTCAAAACAACCCCCAAGCAAATGGAAACAATCCGGATGAATAGGCAGGAGCCTAAACGCTGATTCCACATCCGATTTTGCCAACAGAGCCCCTTTCCCAGCTTCCCTTACTAGCGCCACCGCCTGATCAAATGATACATACGACACTGATGACTCCTCCTGAAGTATCGCATCGTTCACTGATGCGCCCTTCGGATGAGACAAATGATGTATTAGTCGAAATTTTCCTGGTTCCTTCTTTGGTACGACCCCCCACGGTGAAACCCGCAAATTAGAAAAAGGGGGTTGAACAAAGGCACCCATAATCCTACCCGCTGCCACTTCCTTCTGCAGCTTATCCCTGAGAACCTCCGGATATTCCCTAGCTGATTTGAGATTTTCTGAAAACAACAGGGATCTATTGAGAATAAACGGTATGAAAAAACCTTCCGAAAAACCCTTCCGCAAAATGTCCGCTGCCCCTTTATTGGGGTACCGGTCTAACCAAGGGGCCATCCTTACCACGCTGACTGGAGTCCTTCTGTTCAAGGGGGATATGGGGTTTAACACCTCTCCCTTGAGATCTAAGGCACCTACCCGCGGGATGGGGGCCCCCGCATGCTGAACATTCATGCTTGTACCTACACAATCCTGCGTATTTACAGTGCCCCTCGTTGTACAACCAACAAGCCCCCGGGCGTCTAACGGCCACTGGCGCCTGGGCGACTGAGGCCCCGACTCCAGTGGCCACCCCTGGAAAGGAAGGCGGCCGAGACGCCGTAATCAAACGTAGCCAGACATCCGTGGCTTTCACACCCCAACCCATTTCTGGCTGCAAAGCAAGACGCCTCCGAAATTCCTCGTCATATTTCCACCAAGCACTACCCCCATGCACCTTATACGCACTATAAATTGTGTCCATATAAATAAACAGTTCAGCGCACCGCTCCGGGTGCCTCTGACCCATCACACATCCCAAAACCGCAAACGCCTGCAACCAATTATTCATAGTTCTAGCAACTTTAAACCGTTTATCATAAGGCTTGTCCACAAAACATTTCTCCTTATCCACTCCATGTTGGTCCACTGACACCAGGGACCATATGTCTACATATTGGTGGGACCAGATCTTCTCCCTCACCGATTCCTCTAAATGAGCCCCCAAAGGACTAACACCACAAAAACATGAATCTTTATGGATCCCAGCCAAAACCACTGAGGGCTTCGTCACCTGACCAGAAGCTGTCATTGGCATCTCCGCCACTCCCATCACCGGAACCGTAGAAGGGACAGGGGGAACAGGCAATCTATCTAACAGTGATTTTAATAATGACTCTAAACCCGCATTAACACCTCCCCTTCCCCATGCCCCCGCATATTGACACTCACCAGAAGCCGGAACCGCCGGCGGAGCTACTGCAGGTACAGGCACCGCATCCCTGTGTACTGCCACCGAAGCCAGGCTAGGTGCCTTGGAACTCTCACCAATCACCAGTCGTCTATGCCCGGACCGCGGTGTACGATCAGACTCTTCCGAGGCTCCCGAGGATCCCTCTGAAGATGACGGGGAACGCCACCTGGAAGATCTGGACCGCCTACTGTACCGGGATGACCTGGATCGCCGACTTGAACGCCGCCGTCTGCGGCTGCGCCTCCCCCGACGCCTATCCTCTCTGGAGGGAGTGGGGGACAAAGATCTCTCCCTGACTCTGCTCAGACCAACAGGAGAAGCCGCTGTAGGAGTGGGATGAGGTTGTAAAAGGGGGGAGAGAGTACTAGTGCTCAAAACTGCGGCACCAACCGCCAAAGAAGCACCCCCATTAGGAGGGGCCGAGCTACCAGCCGCACCACCAATATAAGAGGGAGCTAGGGAGATAATTGGTGCAGATAAGGGGGAAGGAAGGGGGGGGCAGCTTGCGATGGCGGTGGGGTAATGGGGCGGTCATCCGCCGACACAGCGCCAGAATGATTAGACCCCATGAGCGCCAAATTGCTCGCCTGCCACGCCGTTACTCCTATATCCAGAGATGAAGGAGGCGGAAGGGGAGGAGCTAGATTGCGGCCTACTTCCGGCTCCAATCCCCGACCTGAACTACAGCCACCGCGTGAAGCGGCCGCTTCGGAACGGCCAGGAAACACTTGCCGCAACTTAGCAGGGGGGCTGTGACTACGCACCGAGCGCCACAGACCCCGATCCCTCCCAGAGTGACACTCACCCAGCGGCGTCTCCGGAGGAACCGATGGAGCAGAAGCAAGAGGAGCGGAGGCAGAGGAAGGATCAAAGCTGCGCAAAAAGGAGCGCAGCCATCCTTCCCCCTCCGCCTGAAACCGCGCCAAGAGAGAAGCGCGCAGCGCCTCGTCACCCGCGGACATCCTGAAGAGTCAAACCGGAGGTAAGCACTTACCAACTCGGCTTACCCTGACAAGAGGAAGTGCTAACCACTGTCCTCCTCTATATAATCCTGCCTTACTCCTCCTACCACCATCTCCTCCTCCATACCCTCTCCACCTACATTTCCTTTAACCCCCTACCTTCCTTTCAACTACCATAAACCCGGGGCCTATTCCTCAACCCCTACCCAGGGAAACTAAGGGAGGGGGAGGGGGGCACCAACAGTCCCTCATCACCCTCCTTACCCTGTCGGGTGCTCTCCATCTTCTTTTATTTCCTCCAGAGCTGGGTACATCATAGCTGAATAAATCATTGTTGAATGCACACGGCTGAGTACATGATGACTGGATACATAAAAGCTGAGTACATAAGATGACTGGAGGCGAACTTACATACATACAGTGCTGACACAGGTGATAAGGCGACGGTCGTTTCACGCCTAAGCGCTTCTTCAGGCTTAGGCGTAAAACGGCCATCGCCTTTTCACTTATGTCAGCACTGCATGTATGCAAGTCTGCCTCCAGCCATCTTATGTACTCAGCTTTTATGTATCCAGTCATCATGTACTCAGCCGTGTGTATTCAGCAATGATGCAGAGCAGAGAGTACTTGCTTAGCTGGGTGAGAGGACTAGGTCAGGATTTGGAGGGAACTATCTCTCCTTGCAGAGAACACCTTTATCAGCCGTAGAAGGCTTATAGGTGTCTTACACCTGGTGGCTAGAGATGTCGCGTACATAAAATTTTCCGTTCGCGAACGCGAATTTCCGCAAATGTTCGCGAACAGGCGAACCAGGCGAACCGCCATAGACTTCAATAGGCAGGCAAATTTTAAAACCCACAGGGACTCTTTCTGGCCACAATAGTGATGGAAAAGTTGTTTCAAGGGGACTAACACCTGGACTGTGGCATGCCGGTGGGGGATCCATGGCAAAACTCCCATGGAAAATTACGTAGTTGACACAAAGGGCATAAATCACATAACATTCCTAAATTGTTTGGAATAACGTGCTTTAAAACATCCAGTGTGTGTATACGATCAGGTATGATGTTGTATCGATCAGGTAGTGTAAGGGTTACGCCCACTTCACAGTGACAGACCAAACTCTGACAGATCAAACTGCCCGTTTAACGCACCGCAAACAACCGCAAACAGTCCATTTGCACAACCGCAAACTCCCCATTTGCACAAGGTTGGATAACAAGCTAGCCATGTCCTGTTCCTTGTCCTCACTGACGTCACTGAAGGTCTCTTCCTCCACCCAGCCACGTACAACACCAAGGGTCCCCGAAAGGTGACAACAAGTCCCCTGGGACGCCTGCTGTGGTTGGTCTTCCACCTCCTCAAAGCCACCTTCCTCCTCTGACTCCTCTTCTTCAGACTCCTCTCTCTGTGTTGCCGCAGGTCCAGCAATCGACGACAACAAGGCTGCTTCTGGTGGTGATGGTGACCACAACTCTTCCTCTTTATGCTCATCTACGGCCTGATCCAGCACTCTTCGCAGGGCACGCTCCAGAAAAAACGCATATGGGATGAGGTCGATGATGTTGCCTTGGGTTTGACTGACCAGGTTTGTCACCTCCGCAAAAGGACGCATGAGCCTACAGCCATTGTTTATGAGCGTTCAGTAACGCGGCCAAAAAGTACCCAGCTCCGCAGAGGCTGTCCTCTGTTCTTACCAGTTTAATCTCTGATTTGTCCCCTATCAGGGGCCGGTGTATGGAATAGATTTTAGGAACCGGGTGATGGAAAAAGATGGTTGGTCGGTTCTCTTACTTCCAATTTGGGGCACTGCGCGTGCGCCGTGCAATGTACTGTGCTACCCTATATGAGTGGTATGTTAAGGACCCTGGGATGCCTGCTGTGGTTGGTCTTCCTCCTCCTCAAAGCCACATTCCTCCTCTACCTCCTCTTCCTCAGACTCCTCTTCCAGCGTTGCCGCAGGTCCAGCAAGCGATGATGATAAGGCTGTTTCTGGTGGTGATGGTGACCACAACTCCTCCTCTTCCTCTTCACGCTCATCTACGGCCTGATCCAGCACTCTTCGCAGGGCACTCTCCAGGAAGAAAACAAATGGGATGATGTCGCTGATGGTGCCTTCGGTGCGACTGACTAGGTTTGTCACCTCTTCAAAAGGACGCATGAGCCTACAGGCATTGCGCATGAGCGTCCAGTAACATGGCAAAAAACTACCCAGCTTCACAGAGGCTGTCCTAGCACCCCGGTCATACAAAAACTCGTAGACTGCATTTTCTAGTTGGAGCAGGCGGTCGAACATTAGGAGTGTTGAATTCCAATGTGTTGGGCTGTCGCAAATCAATCGCCTCACTGGCATGTTGTTTCACCGCTGAATATCTAAAAAGTGCGCCATGGCCGTGTAGGAACGCCTGAAATGGCCACACACCTTCCTGGCCTGCTTGAGGACGTCCTGTAAGCCTGGGTACTTATGCACAAAGCGTTGTACGATCAGATTCAACACGTGTGCCATGCACGGCACATGTGTCAACTTGCCCAAATTCAATGCCGCCAACAAATTGCTTCCGTTGTCACACACCACTTTGCCGATCTCCAGTTGGTGCGGGGTCAGCCACTGATCCACCTGTGCGTTCATGGCGGACAGGAGTGCTGGTCCGGTGTGACTCTCTGCTTTCAGGCAAGTCAACCCCAAGACGGCGTGACACTGTCATATCGGGATGTGGAATAGCCCCTTGGGAGCTGGGGGGGTGCAGTTGATGTGGAGCAAGACGCAGCAACAGAAGAGGACTCAGCCGAGGAGGTTAGTGAAGAGGATGGAGTAGGAGGAGTAGAGGAGGTGGCAGCAGGCCTGCCTGCAAGTCATGGTGGTGTCACCAACTCCTCTGCAGAACCACGCATTCCATGCATGGCAGCCGTCAGCAGGTTTACCCAATGCGCAGTGTACGTGATATATCTGCACTGACCGTGCTTTGCAGACCAGGTATCAGTGGTCAACACTGTGTGCCAGACATGCTTTGAATAGAGTACAGGTTGGGGATTGCCTTTCGTGAAAAAAAAAATTTGGCCGGGTACCTTCCACTGCGGTGTCCCAATAGCTAAATTTTTTTTGAAGGCCTCAGACTCCATTAGCTTGTATGGTAAAAGCTGGCAGGCTAAGAGTTCCGACAAGCCAGCTGTCAGACGCCGGGCAAGGGGGTGACTCTGTGACATTGGCTTCTTACGCTCAAACATTTCCTTGACAGACACCTGACTGTGGGCAGATGAGCAGGAGCTGCTGAAGGTAAGAGGCGGAGTGGCGAGTGGTTGAGAGGGGGCAAGGAGGACAGCAGTGGTTGACGTGGCTGAAGATGCTGGACCAGGAGGAGGATGGTGGCTTTGAGTTTCTGTGCTGCTTGTACTCATCATGAGTTGATCCCATAGGCATTTGTGATGTCAGATCATGTGCCTTCGCAAAGCAGTTGTACTTAGGTGGGTGTTGGACACACTGCTGAGCTTTGCAATAACGGCATTCTGGTGGTGACTGTGCCACTAGTTCCTTGCGACGACCTCCCCCTGCTTCCAACTCGTCTCCTCCTCCTCTCTGTCTCCCCATCTGAACTTTCCCCCTGTTCTTCTTCTCTTCGAGCGGGCACCCACGTGACATCCACGGACACATCGTCATCATCAACCGCTTCACTTGTATCTGACAACTCAGCAAAGGAAGCAGCAGCAGGTACAACATCATCATCATCACACCGTATGTGCATGTGTGTAATGCTGCCTGACTGAGACATATCCCTGTTATCTACATCCTCTGGCAATAATGGTTGCGCATCACTCATTTCTTCCAACTGATGTGTAAATAACTCCTCTGACACATCAAGTGAAGCGGCTGTGGTGCTAGTGTTGGTGGTGGCGGCAGGCGGGCGAGTGGTAACTTGAGAGGTGCCCGAAGCTGAGCTGGAGGAGGATGGTGCGTCAAGGTTCCGAGCGGAAGCTGTTGAAGATTGGGTGTCCTGTGTTAGCCAGTCAACTATGTCCTCAGAACTTTTCGAGTTCAGGGTACGTGGCCTCTGAACACTGGGCATTATTCTAGGGCCAAAGGAAATCACAGCACCACGACCACGACGGCCCCTGCGGGGTGGCCTGCCTCTGCCTGTCATTAGTGGTACTATGCGTGCAAGGTACTGTGCCACCCAATATGAGTGGTGGGCAGTGGGCACAGTACACTCTGTGGGGATGACACACACTGGCAGGCAACTGCAATTAAATTACAGAGAAAAAATTGTTTTACTGTTTTAAATGCAAGCTACTGTGCCACCAGATATGAGTGGTGGGCACTGGCAGTGGGCACAGTACACTCTGTGGGCCTGACACACACGCTGGCAGGCAACTGCAATTATATTACAGAGAAAAAAGAAAAAAAAAAAACAGACTGATGTACTAGCCCTAAAAATTGCTTTTTGGGGTGCTGTCAGGACGCTGTCCTTACAGCAGATCAGATGAGTCTTTGAGGACTGGAGTGGACACAGAACACTGGCCTAGCTAACGATTTCCCTATTAATTCAGCAGCGCTCTCCCTGCTCTCACTAACACTGCAGCTTCAGAATGAATCTAAGATGGATGCTGCCCTTGCTTTTTGATAGGAGGTGGGAGGGTCTGGGAGGGAGGGTATGCTGCTGATTGGCTGGAATGTGTCTGCTGACTGTGAGGTACAGGGTCAAAGTTTGCTTAATGATGACGTATAGGGGCGGACCGAAAATCGCATATGTTCGCCCGCCGCGGCAAACGCGAACAAGCGATGTTCGCCGGCGAATAGTTCGGGACATCTCTACTGGTGGCATTAGAGCTTATTTGCATCTCTTTCTTCCCAGATTTCCAGAGGAGCATGTATGTAAGTCTCCTCTTGCCAATTAAAGTGTTCTCTGCAAGGAGAGATGGTAGCCCCCCAATCCTAGCTACATTGAGTGTTTATGAGGTCGGAGATATAGCTTCATGTGAGCAGCTGACCGAACTCAGAAGTGATTGTAAACTCTATGTATCACAAAAACAGTTGAAGAAATAGACTAATTGGAAAAAAATGATTTTTAGTGTACAATGAGTAAAATGCAATCATTGAAAAAATGCCTCATATGTGTCAATAGGAGACACCTTAAACCTTAGGACTCAATTTATTTTTGTAACAGCTCTGAAGATTCACTGTTATGGAGTGGAGGCAACACATTTCATGTCTGCTGGTGACAGTTTTACTACAGAATATACTCCAAAACAGATGATTAATTATTTCACATTAGCACAGCATGCTCAGCTGAAATTAACATTCTATCTGCTACATAAAATGCATTACATTAGCTTGTAGACACAAGCAGCAGAATGACATCCATGTCATTCATTTATCAGGTCTTATATTAATCAAGGTACACGCCATAATTGTAGAAAATGATTTAAAGATTACGCTGTGTAATGAAGATAATAGAATTAAGATGCAAATAGTCCAGAATAAATTAAATAAAATATGAGAAATTCAATTGCAAGTATGATTATGAAACTGGTGAGTGAGTTATTATACTGTACAATGAAATGGGCACATCTAAGTACTTAGGGAATTAAAGGGGTATTCCCATCTTAATCACTGTTAAATCTGTTAATGATTTGACAGTGATCATTTTTTCTAAATACATTTTATTACCCAATTTCCACCCTTTTTGAGAAAATAAGTCCTCCCCTCTTACATGATGTTGTCTTTCGTCTCCCCTGGTTACAGACACCTCTCCTGTTGAATCCCGCCGGGCCGCGCTTGTGCAGAAGACTGAAGATTCTCTCCCGGCCGGGCAATGTCCTGAACGCGCACACCGCTGCGCATGCGCCATGATGACTTCTTCCTGGCCAGTATAGTACAGGCCAGGAATAAGTCACCATGGCGCATGTGCGGAGTGCGTGCGCGCTCAGGACATTGCGCAAGCGCGGCATGGCTGGGAGAAGACGTCACTCAAGCCCAGCTGAATCCAGGAAGTGGAAGTCACGCTGGACGAAGGTAAGTATTAAAACTGAAGATGGGAATACCCCTTTAAGTTTAAAAGAAAAATCCTGAAAACATGCCAGTTTGAATTATTTGAACATTAAAGGGGTTGGGGATATTTTCTACAGACCTCACAGCATACCTGAGCCATGGTGATAATCATACATACATGTTTCCTGGATTCTGGCTCCTTCACTGCCCCACCAACTCTGCAGGTCCCGGATTAACAGCTCTTTTGACTTGGGTCATGTGACCACTGCAACCAATGACTGGCTGCAGCAGTGATTTGTAACCCATGTGTCAGGTCACTGGATTCCATGATGCATGCGTGACGCATCATCGCTGCAGTCACTCAGTCACTGGCTGCAGTGGTCACATGACCCACATCAAAGCAATTTTGCTGCAAGGAGACCTAGCTCCTTCAGAACTAGCTGAGCAGTGATGAAGCCAAAACTCAGTGAAGGGAATCAGTGGTGGAAATGTTGGGTCTGGCCACACTGGGTGTTCTTTTGAAAACATTCCCAGTAGTGAGCAACCACTTTAACTACCATTTGCCAATGTTTTTTTTTATTATTATTATTATTATTATTACTACTTTATTATTATTTTTAGTCTATACAAATTAGTTTGAATAATTAATATCACTTCACAATGTTTTTATTTTAAAAATTAAAATTTTTAGCAGATTTTGTCTTTCAGGCAAACTAATTTGAGGGAAGCATCAGATAGAGATGGAAATGCTAAACTCTGTGATTTGATTAAAAGGGTTGTCTGGCATAATTCTAAAACAAATAGCCTAAGGATGAGATAATTGATTCTACCGGTTTAACATCCATTCTGAATTCCCCAAAAAGTTACAATTCTTTTTCAATAGCAAAATTTTTGTGATTCTTTTAGGCAAATTGCGGAGACATGAGAAAGAGATAGCACAGTACACCATTCTGTGTTTCCCAACAATATATGTGTTGTCTTTCTCATTATGGAGAGTGCCTATTATGCAGGGTTTGCACAATATTGTAGACCAGCCGATGCCCCTCTGGGTTTCTGGGAAAGATATTCACATTAGCTTTCCTAAGCTATCTGATGCTAGCATATATTAGATATGATAATTTGCATATAGCTTTCCCAGAAATCAAGAGGTGTCTAGCTTACAATAGTCATCACATATATTAACTGGTCTCCATAATAGAAATAGTGCTCACCAAAAGTTCTCCACAAGGACTTGCAACTAGAAAAGATGTTTCTATTTGCATTGCTCTGATAAAAGGTTTTTCACCTAAAAGAGCTAGTTGCATATGTGAGGCTGGCTTAGCTATTCTCTTCGTTTGGTTACATAATTATATTTGAAAGGCACCCCCGCTGATCAGCTATATGAACAAATGCAGCCCTCCATGAGTGCTGTGTTCTCCTTACTGTTTATCTAGTGAAATTGTAGCTTTGTTGTCCCTATTCATTTTAATAATATAGCGCCTTTCTATTCACCTGAGGATAGGTCATCAGTATAACAAAACAGACAACTCCTTTAAAAATCAACAATTCCACTTGAACATTTTAGAATTAATTTCAGATAAGCCAGAGAGAGACCCTCACTAAATGTGAGCCAAGAGAACTAGAACATCCCACCAAGCTTACACTTCTCTCAATAAACATGCAAGGCAAGTCAGTCCTCTTTCTAGAAGGACAAAAGAACCAGAATGTCTGCTTTGCTTTGTTGACTGGCCTTGTGGGTCCTCTCTCTCTTTCTCTTTCTATCTCTCTCTTATTTAAAAAAAAAACAACAAAAAAAAAACGGTAAACCGAATCTTGAAAGGTCCGCTTATCTCTAAAATAGCCAATAGTAGTGTATTATAAAGAGTAAACCTGATTTAACTTTTAAAGGGAACCTGTCACCATGAAAATACAATATAAGGTACAGACATCTTATTATTGAGCAGGCTGATTTATAGTTTTATGGGAAAAGATACTTGTAATTTATACATTAAATCTATGCTCATTCTGGGCTTTGAGGTAAAAAAAAAGTGGTCCTATCAGTGATTAAAAGCCTTCCATCTATCACCGATTCACCATGCATGCAGAAATAGCTGTCAATCACTGATACGACCACCTCCTTGTCTTCAAAGCCCGGAATGAGCAGAAATATAAATATATAAATTACTTAAAACTATACTTCAATCTGAACAACTTCTTCTGCTCCATAACATGCTGCCTGCAGCTCAAACACCATGTTGAACATGACATGTTCCCTTTGAAGCCCCCTCGCGTCCCAGAATTGGGATCCATTCTTGGTCATGAGACCACTGTAGCCACTCAGCATTATTGCCCTGTTCAAACAATACCAAGACTCATAGAGAACATCTGTGAACCCTGCTTTCCCTACCCCCACAAAGAGTGATTGACTACTCTTTCTGCACACAAACTCATACAACAAAATCTGTCATTCACTCTATGGGCAGGACACAGGCATTTCTATTGCTCCTGGTCATATGATTTTCGGTAAAAGTTACATTTCTGCTACTGTGCAATTTCTTGGACTGCCTAGTATACTTAGATATTTGTCTGTACAACTGATCATATGTTTCCCTATATCTTCTTTTGAACTCATGCATTATTTCTTGGAAAGAGAATATTAAATATTGGAGTATATTCATCAAGACAACTCTATTCTTTACATTCCTTTTAAAAGTTTGCAAGAACAAAATGATATCCATCGACTTCCTATCTTTCTGTATTAGGCAAATCTTAAATGCTCCAAAAGTGCCACTGATTAGCGGAGACATGACTGAGATCAATAGTAATACTGATGACATATGGACTGCAATAAGAGCCATAATATTTCCACAACAGAAGGCGATAGAAACCCAATTTGTATTCTACAGCTCTTAAATACAGTGGAACCAAGTGAGAAGAAAATAAAGATACTGTATAAAGATTTACATGAAGAAATTTCGAAGAGCAAGGTCTGTTCAGTGAAGCTGATTAGATAATACGACATACTATATGGCAAAACAGCAGGGGTTGGGATGGGGCTAGAAGGTAAGGGAGACCACTTCTATCCCATTGTATCCACTGTCTATTAGATTGACTGCAAGGACTGAAATAACTAATTTTCAGGTTTACAATTCCTAGATTGTAATACCCAGGGTGCTTTATAATGAGCTACTGGAGAGCAAGGTGCTGTTCTTACACAGAGGCCCTGGTATGGAAGGTCACACTGTAATTATAAGTGTCTAGATTGGTAGATGAAAGGCAGATCTGAACCAGGTTTAGAGTATTGGCAGAACACAAATGAAAACCATTAATGAGCTTTCATTGATTGATCTTCTATTTTTATATTCTTCTTGGTTTCTATAGTTTCCTAGTACTTTGAGTGCATTCTCAAATGATTTACATAACACAACAGGACAATGCATTGATTAGACCTCACTACTAGAGTGAAATTTAAAGGTTCAAATCTAACACCACTTTTTGATCTAGAGTTTCATCATTGGGGTGGCACAGCTCTGGTGCCTTTCTCCCTAAAGCCACGAGCTCTATTGGAGAAAATAAGCCGACAAGAAACAAAATGATGACTCCAGGATAACTGAAAAATCTTTGAATGGTCCACTTTTTTTTTTTATATACATTTTTATTGAGTATTCATATGAAATAGTATGATATCATGTATAAAAGTTGTACATAGATTTTGTGTACATAATATTGGTAAGTATCGTCCAGAAAGAAGACATAAATCATACATAAGAGTTGTACATAGGTTCTGTGTACATAATAATGGTAAGTATCATCTAGAAAAGACATCAGAATGTTGCATAAATCATGCTACACAACTGATAACACAAATCACTTCTCAATCCCTCCCTCCTCCCCCCACCCCCACAACCTGGTGCCAATCCTCAAGCACAGGAAAGAATTGTAAGCTAATCCACTAGCAATCTCCTCAAAGTACCCACTAATTCCACTTTTTTCATATTACTTCAACTTTGTTTGTACTGGTGTCCACAGAGGCTTCCTTAACTGATGTTTATGCACTTTACTTCTAATCTGTTTATACCATGACCATTTTTATAATATACTAAATAAAAGTGATGTTTTCAACCTTGGCCCTGTTGTCATTGAAATTTGGTAACTTATTTACTTAGTTTTTTATAGAGTTGAGTTTTCGCAATTTAGTGAATTGAAGTTATACAGTTGTAGATGAGCTAAACTTGGCTCTGATAGCACAGTAACAAACTAAACTGAAAATCAATAGCAATTATACTACCGAAGTAAAGACTGTAAATGTGAGATCCCAAATGGGAGTGGCGAAAGGGAGCTAAAATGTAACTTTTACTTCTGATTGATAAAATATGATAGGAACACCAAGACATGCAGATAGTACTGTGGGGATTTGCTCTGGTAGGCAGGGTAAGCGGACACAGTACAGAGGCGAAAACAAGTTTGTAAAGCAAAAAGTTCAGTGTTTATTCACACATAAGGCAAAAGTAAAATGACTCTGTACAGTCTTGGTGTTAGTTCACACAATGCAAAGTCCACAGAACCAAAATATCACCTTGTTGGTCGTTTTATCCCCAATGGTCCACAGCAGGATTTAGGGGGCCTGTTTCCCAGCGTGTGGCTCTCAGCCCTTTAGCACGGCACCATGCCTCAGATCCCAAAACAGAGACCACTTGCTGCTGAGCCCAGCTGTCTTTTAAGGACAGCTAGGTGTTGTCAAAACCAGGATCAGAACTTAAAATCCAGTCTGCTGTTTGACCCCACCTGGCTGCAAATCAGCCCAGCAGCACACACTGGGAGGAAAATACCTGTCCTCACAGACCATACGCTTCACTGTGTCACATACCCCCCCCCCTCCTCTTTGTTCAAACCTGAGGGAGTGAACACTTGCCAGACAATGTACCCGGGACTGGGCATCCGCATTTCCCTGTAACCGGCCTGCCCTGTGTTCCACTGTAAATTTAAAGTTCTGTAGAGACAGGAACCATCGGGTGACCCGGGCATTTCTGTCTTTGGCCTGGCTCATCCACCTGAGAGGGGAGTGGTCTGTCACCAAGCAAAATTTTCTCCCCAACAAATACCAGAGAGACTTGAGTGCCCACTTGATAGCCAGGCACTCTCTCTCTCCACTATACTGTACCTGGTCTTGGCTGGGGTGAGCTTACGGCTGAGGAAGACAATGGGATGCTCTCTCCAGTTGACTTCCAGGTACAGTACAGCACCTCGGCCCACCTCGGAGGCATCCGTCTGTACTATAAATTCCCGCTTGAAGTCGGGCGTCGCCAAAACCGGGGAACCACACAGAGCCGACTTCAAAGCGGAGAACGCCTCTTCTGCCTGATCATGCCAGCGGACTATCACAGACTTATGTCCCTTCAAAAGTCCTGTCAATGGCACGGCTATCATAGCAAAGTAGGGGACGAACCTCATGTAATAGCTCACCATACCCAGGAACGACTTTACTTGCCTAGAGGTGACAGGTCGGGGCCAATTCTGTATGGCCTCTATTTTGTTTACTTGGGGTTTGATGACTCCGCACCCAATGACATACCCAAGGTATTTCGCCTCTTCTAACCCTATCGCGCACTTTTTTGGGTTAGCGGTCAAGCCAGCTTTCCTAAGGGAGTCCACCACAGCCTGTACCTTAGGTAGGTGACTTTACCAGTCGGTACTGTATATAACGATATCATCCAGGTACGCCAAAGCGTACCGATGATGTGGACGGAGTACAATGTCCATTAGCCTTTGAAACATGACAGGAGCGCCATGTGGACCAAAGGGTAATACCTTACATAGTTAATACGGTTGAAAAAAGACAAACGTACATCAAGTTCAACCAAGGGATAGGTGGGGACGCGAATCCTAGAAGGAAGTGAGACTCAGATTTCTACACGTTTTCATAAGCATTTTTTACTTTTAAGAATTCGTCTAAACCCTTTTTGAAACTGTCCACTGTTCCTGCTGTGACCACGTCCTGAGGAAGTCTATTCCACAGATTCACAGTTCTCACAGTAAAGAAGCTTTGACGCTTTTGGAGACTGTGCCACCTTGTCTTTTGAGCACATTTTACATGGAACAGCTTTTCGCCCTATTTTTTGTATGGCCCATTTATATGCTTGTACAGGTTAATCATGTCCCCGCTTAGACGTCTCTTCTCAAGACTAAATAAATTCAATTATTTTAATATTTCTTCATAACTAAGACACTCCATGCCCCTTATCATTTTAGTCGCTCTCCTCTGTACTTTGTTACAGCTGCAGTGCATACTTTCTATGTACTGGTGCCCAGAACTGAACTGCATATTCCAGATGAGGCCGCACCAACTCTTTGTAAAGTGGTAGTATTACATCCCTGCCCCGCGAGTCCATGCCTCGTTTAATGCATGACAAAATCCTGGTGGCCTTAGAAGCAGCTGCTTGACATTGTATACTATAATTTAATCTACCATCCACAAGGACACCCAAATCCTTCTCTATAAGTGACTCTCCCAGTGCTACATCACCTAGGACATATGAAGCACAGAGATTATTACTACCAAGATGCATAACTTTACATTTGTCCACATTGAACCTCATTTGCTAAGTTGATGCCCAATCACTCAGAGTGTTCAGGTCAGCTTGTAGTTTGTGGACATCTTCCATAGACCGTACAGTTCGACACAGCTTAGTGTCATCTGCAAAAATAGATATGGTGCTATTAATCCCGTCCTCAATATCATTAATAAATAAATAAATAAAGGGCCCAGCACTGAACCTTGGGGTACACCACTTATAACCTGGGACCATTCTGAATAGGAATCATTGATCACAACTCTCTGGACACGGTCCTTCAGCCAGTTTTCAATCCAATACTATACTTTCCAAGCCAATAGACCTTACTTTACTTATTAAGCGTCTATGAGGGACAGTATCAAAAGCCTTTGCAAAATCCAGAAACACTACATCCACAGCCGCCCCTCTGTCCAGGTTACTACTCACCCCCTCATAAAAACAAATCAGGTCAGTCTGACAACTTCTGTCCTTGGTAAACCCATGCTGGTTATCACTTAGAATATTATTTATAGTCACATACTCCTGTATATAGTCCCTTAAGATTCCTTCAAACATTTTTCCCACAACAGAAGTTAAACTAAATGGTCTATAATTGCCTGTGGAGGATCTTGATCCTTTTTTGAATATGGGCACCACGTTTGCCTTGCGCCAATCACTTTGGCACTGTACCAGTCCCTACAGAATCCTTAAAAATTATAAACAGGGGCACAGCAATGACTGAACAGAGCTCTTTAAGCACTCTTGGTTATAATCCATCTGGACCCGGAGTTTTGTTCACATTTACCCTATTTAACTTCTCTTGGACCATATCTACAGTTAGCCAATTGAGTATATCACTGGATGTACCAACAACCCCAGCGCCACAGATATCAGCTCTTTTCTCTTCTTTTGTATATACAGAGCTAAAAAACCTATGGTATTTAGGAACTCTGCCTTTTCCTTATCTTCAGTGACTACCCCCCCTTTACCATTATTAAGCGGACCCTACCTGCTCAGACCTAGGTTTTTAGCATTTATATATTTAAAAAAAACTTTTTGGGATTTGTTTTGCTTTCTTTTGCTACCTGCTGTTCGTTTTGTATCTTTGCTAATTTTATATCCTTTTTGCAGATTATATTAAGCCCTTATACGGATACAGCGCCTATGGAGTGATGAAAGCCGTTTTCTCCATGGCAGCCTCCGTCAAGGGTACCTACCAGTACCCTTTGGTGAGGTTCAAAACAGAGAAATACCGAGCTTGACTTAACTTCTCAATAAGCTCATCCACTGGGGGCATGGGGTATGCGTCAAACTTAGAAACCTCATTAAGTTTGCGGAAGTCATTTCAGAATAGAGATGTACTGAACTATTCGCCGGAGAACAGTTCCCTGCGAACATCGCTTGTTCGAATTCGCTGCGGCGGGCGAACATATGCGATGTTCGGTCCGCCCCCTATACGTCATTATTGAGCAAACTTTGACCCTGTACCTCACAGTCAGCAGACACATTCCAGCCAATCAGCAGACCCTCCCTCCCAGACCCTCCCACCTCCTCTAAAAAATCAAGGACGGCAGCCCTCTTAGATTCATTCTGAAGCTGCAGTGTTAGTTAGAGCAGGGAGAGTGCTGCTGCTGAATTAATAGGGAAATCGTTAGTTAGGCCAGTGTTCTGTTTCTACTCCAGTCCTCAAAGACTCATCTGCTGTAAGGACAGCGTCCTGACAGCACCCCAAAAAGCCCTTTTTAGGGCTGGTACATCAGTCAGCTTTTTTTAATTTTTTATATATATATATATATATATATATATATATATATTGTGTGAGAGGCCACAGGCCCACAGACTGTACTGTGTAATATAATTGCAGTTGCCTGCCAGTGAGTGTCAGGCCCACAGACTGTACTGTGCCCACTGCCCACCACTCATATAGGGTGGCACAGTACCTTGCTGTTAAAAAATTCATTTAATTTTTCCTCTGTAATATAATTGCAGTTGCCTGCCAGTGAGTGATAGGCCCACAGACTGTACTGTGCCCACTGCCCACCACTCATATAGGGTGGCACAGTACCTTGCACGCATAGTACCACTAATCTAAAAAAAAATGACAGGCAGAGGCAGGCCACCCCGCAGGGGCCGTCATGGTCTTGGTGCTCTGATTTCCTTTGGCCCTAGAATAATGCCCAGTGTTCAGAAGCCACGTACCCTGAACTCGAAAAATTCTGAGGACATAGTTGACTGGCTTACACAGGACACCCAATCTTCTACAGCTTCCGCTCGGAACCTTGATGCACCATCCTCCTCCAGCTCAGCTTCGGGCACCTTTCAAGTTACCACTAACCCGCCCGCCGCCACCACCACCAACACTAGCACCACAGCCGCTTCACTTGATCTGTCAGAGGAGTTATTTACACATCAGTTGGAAGAAATTAGTGATGCGCAACCATTATTGCCAGAGGATGAAGATAACAGGGATATGTCTCAGTCAGGCAGCATTACACACATGGACGTACGGTGTGATGATGATGATGTTGTACCCGCTGCTGATTCCTTTGCTGAGTTGTCAGATACAAGTGAAGCGGTTGATGATGACGATGTGTCCGTGGATGTCACGTGGGTGCCCGCTCGAAGAGAAGAAGAACAGGGGGAAATTTCAGATGGGGAGACAGAGAGGAGGAGGAGACGAGTTGGAAGCAGGGGGAGGTCATCGCAAGGAGCTAGTGGCACAGTCAGACAGCATGTATCGGCACCCGGGGTCAGCCAGACAGCACGCCAATCAACGCATGCTGTTGCCACCACCAGAATGCCATCATTGCAAAGCTCAGCAGTGTGGCATTTTTTTTGTGTGTCTGCCTCTGATAACAGCGATGCCATTTGCAACCTGTGCCAAAAGAAACTGAGTCGTGGGAAGTCCAACACCCACCTAGGTACAACTGCTTTGCGAAGGCACATGATCTCACATCACAAACGCCTATGGGATCAACACATGATGAGTACAAGCAGCACAGAAACTCAAAGCCACCATCCTCCTTCAGGTCTAGCATCTTCAGCCACGTCAACCACTGCTGTCCTCCTTGCCCCCTCTCAACCACCCGCCACTCCGCCTCTCACCTTCAGCAGTTCCTGCTCATCTGCCCACAGTCAGGTGTCTGTCAAGGAAATGTTTGAGCGTAAGAAGCCAATGTCACAGAGTCAGCCCCTTGCCCGGCGTCTGACAGCTGGCTTGTCGGAACTCTTAGCCCGCCAGCTTTTACCATGCAAGCTGGTGGAGTCTCAGGCCTTCAAAAAATTTGTAGCTATTGGGACACCGCAGTGGAAGGTACCCGGCCAAATTTTTTTCTCAAAAAAAGGCAATCCCCAACCTGTACTCTATTGCGGAAAAGGAAGTCATGGTATGTCTGGCACACAGTGTTGGGGCAAGGGTCCATCTGACCACTGATACCTGGTCTGAAAAGCACGGTCAGGGCAGGTATATCACGTACACTGCGCATTGGGAAAAACCTACTGACGGCTGCCAAGCATGGAATGCGTGGCTCTGCAGCGGAGTTGGTGACACCGCCACGACTTGCAGGCAGGCTTGCTGCCACCTCCTTCTACTCCATCCTCTTCGCTAGCCTCCTCGGCTGAGTCCTCTTCTGCTGCTGAGTCTTGCTCCACATCAACTGCACCCCCCAGCTCCCCAGGGGCTATTCCACATCCTGGATACGACAGTGTCGCGCCATCTTTGGGTTGACTTGCCTGAAAGCAGAGAGTCACACCGGACCAGCACTCCTGTCCGCCCTGAACGCACAGGTGGATCAGTGGCTGACCCCGCACACCAACTGGAGATCCGTCTGTAGGACCCCTGCCACTTGGCCAGAAACTTACTGTCCAGGGTCTATACCAGAACCAAAACCCGATCACTCGGGTTAAAATTCCAAACCCGAGCCTGGCGATTATAGACTCTACTCTGGGTTCGCTGAGCTGCTTCCATATGTTCCTTAACCAGCGGCAACACTGTCTCCATCCGCTCTTGCATCTGAGTGACATACTCAATCACACTTTTATGCGGTGTGGGTTGTTGTTCCCACGCCTCTTTGGCTACGTCCAACAGACCATGCGGATGTCGGCCATGCAGCAGTTGGAAGGGCGAGAAACCAGTAGAGACCTTGGGCACTTCTCGCACTGCAAACATGAGATAGGGCAGTAGAAGATCTCAGCCCCTCCCATCTTTAGACACTACCCGCTTTAACATGTTTTTCAAGGTTTGATTAAACCTCTCTACCAGGCCATCCGTTTGCGGGTGATAGACGGACGTCCGTAACTGCTTTATCTGTAGTAGTTTACCGAGTTCCCTCATGACTTTTGACATAAAAGGGGTCCGAATCTCTTTAGGTAGTGTGACATAGCAAGGGGTTTTGCTTGGGAAGGCAGGTATTTTCCTCCCAACATGGGTGGCTGGGCTGATTTCCAGCCAGATGAGATCAAATTTCGGACCGGAGTTTAAGTGCCGGTCCGGGTTTTGGCAGCACCTGGCTATCCTTAAAATAGGCAGCTGGGCTCAGAATCCTAGTCTCTCTCTTGGGATCTGAAGCATGGTGCTGTGCTGGAAGGTTCAGAGCCACATGAGGGCTTTATGCTGGGAAACAGGCCCCTAAAGCCTGCTGTGGACTGCCGGGGATAAAACGGCTAGCAAGGTTACTTGTCTGTTCTATGGACTTTGATTGTGTGAATTAATACCAAGACTGTTATGTTCTTTTTCCTTTTGTGTGAATAAACACTGACATTTTGATTTACAAACTTGTTTTGCCTCTGTACTGCGTCCGCTTACCCTGCCTACCAGAGCAAATCCTCACAGTAGGTTCACTCCGGAAAACATCTCCATTAACTCTTTAGCTATGAGTTTGGCGTAGGTATTTCACAGCGGCATCACCTCCGGGTACCAGGTGGCATAGTCCAGGACTACCAAGATGTGTTGGTGCCCTCTAGCGGACTTCGGTACTGGGCCTATGAGATTCATATTGATCCGCTCGAATGGAACCTCAATAATCGGGTGAGGGACCAGGGGACTACGAAAATGTGGCTGGGGGCTGGTTATTGCTGACTTGCAATACTCTTCTACCTCTCTGAACACACTGGGCCAGTAAAAGAATCCAGTCCTGCGTTTTCTGCTGGCCCAGGTGTCCCCCAAGAACATATTGGTGGGCTAACTCTAACACTATACGCCTTGGGCATTAATATGTTCAGCCCGTAGTTGATTTACCCGGTACTGCATCTCCTGTTGAACCACAAAAAGGGGGAACATAGACATGGCCCCCGGTTGTTGTGGGTCACCATCTTTTATTAATACATTTTCCCAGGCTTGGGAAAAGGTTGGGTCCCGGTGTTGGGCAGTACCAAAATTAACCCCAGAGACATTGAGGTCTACCAGTTCAGGCCCCGGCTGCTAGTCCTCCATGCCTCCCACCATTTCACTCAGTGGGGTTGTCTCCCCCTCTTCCACCGAAGTGGCGGTCACCCCTACCGCTGGCCCTTCGACCTCGGGTTCTCAGGGTTCTGGCCTCCCTCCGGAGCAAGGCCACTCTGCTGGGGTTACCCCTGTCTCATGGGCACCAGTCACCCTCGTAGCAGGCCACAGTGCCGGGAAAGCAGGGAAGTCTCTCCCGATTATAAGTTTGTAGTGTAAGTTTGTGGCAACTGCCATTTTGTGAGTCCACTTGCCGGCCCCCGTGGTTAGAGACACCAGGGCGGTGGGATAGTCTTTCAAGTCCCCATGAATGCACATGACCCCGACTTTACGGCCAGTATACTTAGCGGACCATACCAGGGGAGCCCTTACTAGGGTCACCAGACTGCCTGAGTCCAGCAGGGCCTCTGCTGGAGTGTTTCCCACTTCCACCTGACACAAGTGATCTAGAGTCCCTGGGGTACCTGTTGCACACAGCTTCCTTCCATATAGCGACTGAAGGTAGCCATAGTTAGTGTCCATGGGCTCAACCTGATGGGGACAGTCAGCCCTTACATGGCCTGGCTCCTGACACCCCAGCAGACTATCAGAGCCAGATCCGCAGTGGGTACATCCTGAGCGGGTTTTATCGGCTCAAATCTGTGGGCCTGGGGTGGAGATTTCCGGGGTTTGACTGGCCCATTCCCAAAAGAACCCCCCTTTAGATTCCTGGTAGCCTCATAGCGTTCCACCAGGTCCACCATCTCAAGGGCATTGCCAGGAGACACCTGGCCGATCCAGTGCGGGAGAGGGGGTGGCAAAGCCATCCAGAACATATCAGCTAACAGACGGTCCAGCATAACAGTGGGGCTCAGCACATCAAGCTGTAGTCACTTTTGAAAGAGGTGAAGCAAGTTATAATACTGGGGTCTCGCGGGCTCAGCCGGGTTGAACCCCCACTGATGCACCCCCTGGGCCCGGACCAACACATTCACCCCCAGTCTTGCCAGAATCTCACCCTTGACTTTCTGGTAGTCGGCCGCTTGATCGTCCGGCAAGTAGAAATATACCCGCTGGGAATCGGATGTCAGGAACGGAGCGACGACCTCAGCCCACTGATCTCGGGGTAGATTCTCCCTTGAGTCCCCCTTCTCGTACATCGCCAGGTAGGTTTCGACATCATTTGATGGTGTCAACCTGGGGATCCCCGCACAGACCGCTTTCCGGACATCATGGACACTCTGGGTCACTCCTGTCGTCTGTAAAGCCATCATGTGTTGTAACAGCAGCTGGTTTGTTTCTTGTTGTTGTTGGTTAGCCTCCACGAGAGCTTTCATTACAGCCTCCATTTTGTCATGTGACACAGGTTGAAATTCAGCTGGTTTAATCCAGGACATCCAGCCGTACCCAAAAACGAAAATATTTTGGCGTTTACGCCAGCCTCACTGCATGTGCCCGCTCCAAGCCACCAATT
Organism: Bufo bufo; assembly: GCF_905171765.1. Classification (NCBI taxonomy): domain Eukaryota; kingdom Metazoa; phylum Chordata; class Amphibia; order Anura; family Bufonidae; genus Bufo; species Bufo bufo. Next base: position 91,472,404 of record NC_053389.1, on the reverse strand, counting down.
GTGGGGATCTGCTCTGGTAGGCAGGGTAAGCGGACACAGTACAGAGGCGAAAACAAGTTTGTAAAGCAAAAGTTCAGTGTTTATTCACACATAAGGCAAAAGTAAAACGACTGTACAGTCTTGGTGTTAGTTCACACAATGTAAAGTCCACAGAACAAAAATATCACCTTGTTGGCCGTTTTATCCCCAATGGTCCACAGCAGGCTTTAGGGGGCTTGTTTCCCAGCGTGCGGCTCTCAGCCCTTTAGCATGGCACCATGATTCAGATCCCAAAACAGAGACCACTTGCTGCTGAGCCCAGGTGTCTTTTAAGGACAGCTAGGTGTTGTCAAAACCCGGACCGGCAATTAAAATCCAGTCCGGTGTTTGACCCCACCTTGCTGCAAATCAGCCCAGCAGCACACACTGGGAGGAAAATGCCTGTCCTCCCAGACTATACCCTTCACTGTGTCACAGTACTCACAAACACAAACTCCCCAGTAAATGGAATTTTCTCAAAATAAAACGGAATATCCTTACCAGTTCAAACGTACCCCAAGCATGACAAGCCAGGCTAAATTCAAGTTCGGAGTGGCCTGTCAGATAACACGATGGTGTGGTTGGGCAACTTTGTGCATAGATGATACCGGGGAAGGCTATCCTTGATGTTGGCATGGGGTATATAGTCTGACCCTGGCTATCTATACAGAGCACTCACCATGATTGGGGTGACCCCGTCCGGATACCTAGCCCTAGGGATGGGCGGTATCCCTATTGTTCCCTACAGGATATTCCCGACGTGTCATGTTTCAATTAGTGTATCATCAGGGGAGATAATCCAATTAGAGAAACATTGGCATCCTTAGGTCAGTGGACCACAAAGACAGTAGATGCGGTGCGCCCCAAAGTGGGGATAGGGGAGCATCTATGGAGCAGCTGAAAGATGTCCGGCAGCTGAACCAGCACAGTATTTTCTTGGTTATGTTGTGACAAAAGCCATTGAAATCTATTGAAAAGTTAGTTATCTTTTTCTTGCCATTCTTTACTTAACACATGAACCATCATTAGAGATGAGCGAATTTCAAAAAAAATTAGATTTGACCAGTTCACCGAATTTTCTGAAAACATTTGGTATGATCCGAATTTATTTGTGGCAAATCACGTAAAAAAAAAAACGGCTATTTCCTGGCTGCAGAGAGCCTTTATAGTGGTGTAGAACACTGTGTCTTGCAGTAACATGCTTAGGTAGTCTGCTGTGGTAGTGAAACAATACTGTGAGTCAGAATGACATGTGGATGAGAGGCGTCACTCTTAGAATGACTGCACACAAGTTATTTGGTCCGTTTTGACCCCGTAACTGCCCAAATAAGTAAAGTGTGAACTCGGCTTTACAGTTACAGGTCAATGTTAGCGCCAGGTATAAAGAACTGCGCAGAGGCCCAAGATCCTACTATAGCGTGAAAGAGCGCACTCCTTTTACACCAATTCACGGATTCCACAAAGATTTCTACAGAACCTGTTCTATTAAATGTTTATACAAGTAGAGCCCCCCCCCCGACAGAGTGGAGTGGGTGTCAGAAGTATGTTTGTGTTGACGCCACTGATTATTTTGCCCTTCCTCTAATCTGTAAGAACAATAACCCCCAAAAAACTGATCCTGTCTGTGGAGCATCCGCCTTCACTCAGTCAGGATTTGGTCAGTAATACATCAGTATTGCTAAAGCCAAAATAAACAGGAGTGGATCCAAAGCAGAGATGACACGTGAATGGAATACTTTCATGTCTTCTATGTTTTTTACCAACTCCTGCTTTTGGCTACCAAATCATAAGCCAATTCTGATGCAAAATAGGGACCATGTCATGCAGGCCTAACAGCTGTTACATAGACAGGATCAATTGTGCATCTAATTTTTCCTTCCTTCTGACAGATCAGAAGAAGGGTCAAATTAATGATGATGTCAGCCAGGCTGAAAAGGCAAAATAGTGACCCAGTCATGAAGTGGAAAGGGAGGGAACAGCATGAGAAGTCCACAGAGTGGCCCTAAGACATAGTGGTGAGGTGGAAGCAGTGGCCCAATAACAGCGTCTAGAGGTGGCAGCAGCATCAGGAGGAGGCCACAGAGTGGCACAATGACAGTGTGGAGGTGGCAGCAGCATAAGGAGGCCACCGAGTGGCACAATGACAGAGTGTGGAGGTGGCGGCAGCAGCATCAGGAGTAGGCTACACATTGGCACAATGACAGTGTGGAGGTGGCAGCAGCATCGGGCCACAGAGTGGCACAATAACAGAATGTGGAGGTGGCGGCAGCAGCTGCATCAGAAGGGGGCCATAGAGTGGCACAATGACAGTGTGGAGGTGGCATAAGTAGCACCAGAAGGAGGCCACAGAGTGGTACAATGATAGTGTGGAGGTGGCAGCAGCATAAGGAGGCCACAGAGTCGCACAATAACAGAGTGTGGAGGTAGCGGCAGCATCAGCAGTAGGCTACAGAGTATCACAATGACAGTGTGGAGGTGGCAGAAGCAGCTTTAAGAGGAGGCCACAGGGTGGCACAATGACAGCGTGGAGGGGGCGGCAGCAGCATCAGGAGGCCACAGAGTGGCACAATGACAGAGTGTGGAGGTGGCGGCAGCAGCATCTTCAGGAGGAGGCCACAGGGTGGCATAATGACAGTGTGGAGGTGGCAGCAGCAGCATCATCAGGAGACCTGAGTGGTGAGGTGGCAGCAGCATTAGGAGACCACAGAGTGACCCATTGACAGAGTGAGAAGTGGGTGGCAATATCAGTACCAACTGAAGATGGTGGGTGAAAGAAGGAGCAATTGACATCATATATGTGGCATCAGGCAGGTGGCAACATCAGAATAGTAGCTGAGGCAGGTGGCCGAAGAAACCGGTCTCTTTTGTCAAAGTAAAAAATATAGGGGGTTGAGTCCGCACAATTGAGTCCACTCAATTGAGACGACCTTGACGCGGTGAGTGGCTTACTATGCTTTGGCCAAAATATAAACCAATGTCTCATCCAGCATGGAGGGCAGAGTGCTGGATGCAGTGTGCGATCACATTTGCATTTTCCTTTTGTCAAAGTGTTGGTGTGGCACCATGGATGATCTAGTCTGATGCATCAGGGATTGGTGGGTGGAAATCCTGGCTTATCCACACCTGATTCACCTTGACAAAGGTCAGTCTCTCCACATTTTGGGTGAACAGGCGAGTTCTTCTTGGTAAATATGGAGCCTGTTGCACTAAACACGCGCTCTGATGCCACACTACTTTCTGAGCAGGACAGTTTTCCAGGGCAAACTCGGTTAGTTGCGGCCTCAAATTCAGTTTGGCTGCCCAGTAGTTCAGCCGATCTTCAATGTGGGGTGACAGGTGCAGTCCAAGTATGCCACCACCTGCTGGTTCAGGTCCTGATCCAGGTCTAGCTGCTGCTGCTACTGGTGAGTAGTTTCTTCACTATGCGGGTGAAGAAAGCTGCTCATCAGCGACTCTAGACTCAAGTTGCTGCTGATGGAGCTGGAACTGCTCCTAACCCCCCACCTTGCCACAGCAGCCATGGAAGAGGAACGTGAGTGTATAGGGCTCCCCCGATCAGACTTGCGAGAGGATGGATGATGACGCAGATAGGCAGCGCCGAACTGACTGCATAGGATGTCTCTATAGAAGTAAGTTCAGTTTGTCCTCCCTCTCAGCGGGTGTAAAACTGGCCCCCATCTTGGATCGGTAGCAAGGGTCCAACAAGGTGAAGAGCCAGAAGTCATCCCTCTGCCATATGGTGACATTTCAGCTGTCACTACGCAAGCAAGTGAGCATGCATCGGGTCATTTGTGACTCGGAGTGACTCCCAGCCTCCATCTCCACTGCATACTGCCACGGTGTGTCTCGGTCCTCTGCCTCATCTTCCTCATAGCCCTGTAGCTCCTCTGGTTGCTCCTGGTCCTCCTCTCCTGTCACTTATGTAGAAAAACTACCCATTTCGCTACACATTGCTTGTGCTCCAATGTCCTCCTCCTCCTTAAGTTCAGCCCCCACAGGGCTCATGTGGCCGTGAGATGTACTGTATATATATATATATATATATATATATATATTTTTTTTTAACTAACTCACTCACCAACAAATCTGGCCTTACGTATCGCGCAAAGCAGGCCGACCTCCACCACCCAATCCGCATAACTTCCGATTCTGGCAACCCCGCCCTAGCCGCTTCCGTCGCCGCACCTATTCTAAAGGAGTGAGTACCGAATTCCCCCGGATCCAACCCCAACTGCTCCAAACATCTACGCAACACCGAAGCGAACTGAAATTTCGTCAAGGGTAACCCGTCGGCATGAACGAAAAATTTTTTCGTTTCTTTGTCATTGGACAAACTTACAAAATCAGCGAGGGGTCAAATAATTATTTCCCCCACTGTAGGTGCCACATCTCCAGTCCCCTGACCTGCCTGATTTACAAACATCTGTTACAGGACATGAATCAGTGGGCACATGAGCTGCCACTGACTGACATCGAAGTTACACAGGGGAGTCCTCCTGTCTGCTTGGATCATCAAGAAATTGTTTATGGCCTTTCTCTGTTTGTATAGTCAGTCCAACATATGGAGGGTGGAATTCCAATGGGTGGAAACATCGCATATCAGCCTATGTTATGGAATGACGCTCTGTCGCTGTAGCTCAAGGAGGGTGTGCTTTGCGGTGTACGAGTAATGCATGCAAAGTTTCCTGGCCATTTTTAGGATGTCTTGCAGATAGGTGGAAGACTTCAGGAACAGCTTAACAACCATATTGAACACGTGTGCCATGCAGGGTGCATGGCTTAGCTCTCCTTGATGCAGCACCGACACCATGTTCTTCCCATTATCGGTCACCATGGTTCCGATTTTTAGTTGTCATGGAGAAAGCCAAGATTCTATTTCTTGATGAAGGACACGGAGCAGTTCCTCCCCTGTGTGACTCCGTTTGCCTAGGCAAACAAGGTGCAGAACAGCATGACACCGCCGTGCCCTGCACATGTGGTATTCTGGAGGGGCACTGTGAATTGTCTCTGCAGTGGAGGCTGAGGACTCGGTGGAGGATGGAGGCAGAGGCGGACATTGTCACAGGACCAACGGCATGAGAACGTGGAGGCAGAAGCGGCGTCACCTGGCCAAGTTTCTGATGTGGCTGTGCAGGAACCAAATTCACCCAGTGGGCCTTAAAGGACATGTATTGTCCCTGACCGTAGTTACAGCTCCACACGTCAGCGCTGCCGTGCACTTTAGCAGACAGGCTCAAGGACTCGCCCACCTTCTGTTCTACATACGCGTGCAGGGCTGGTACTGCCTTTTTGGCAAAGAAATGACGGCTTGGGACTCTCCACCTTGGCTCGGCACAAGCCATCAGTTCTCTGAGAGGTGCAGAGTCCACTACTTGGAAAGGGAGGGACTGCAGCACCAGCAAATGCAATTTGGCCATGAGCACATTCAGCTTCTGCGTAGTTGGACGAGTGTACACATACTGTTGGCTTTTGGCAATCGCTTCGGTGATCAATTGCTGACAGAATGACTGATGAGGAGTAGAAGGAGGAGCAGGAGCATTAGGACCAGCAGATGATGGGAAGGACAGACAGCTCCCTTCGGCTGAGGTGGTAGAGCCTTGACTGCCTGAAATCTGAATGCGTGCCACTGGGTGATGCAGCAGTTGCTACGGCAGGCTGGACCACCACATCAGAGACACGGTTCTCCCAGGCCACTTTATGGTGATGCTGCATATGTTGACGCAGGGCTGTGGTGCCAACATTGTCACCCTGGCCACGCTTCACCATCTGCCCACAGATTCTACAAATGGCCATGTTAACCTCCTCCGGCGGCTTAATAAAAAAACTGACACACCGCAGAGTAGGTGATTTTACCCCCAACACTCTGCACTTACTGACTGCTACCGCCGCTGCTTTCGTGAATCCCTGCTCCACTATTTCCCGTGCAGGTAGGCTCTTGCGAAGTGTGTGGTCTACCCCAGGCACATTTGGCTCCTGACCTCCCACTGCTCCCACCCTGCTGACTCCCTGCCACGTTAGCGACTTGCTGGCTCCTCCGCTGCCTCACGGGCAAGCTGCCAACTTCTTCTCCCGATGATGATGACACCCCTAATTCACCAGGTTCACAAGTGCGATCAGCTACATCATTATCATCGAGTACTATCTGCACGTCACTGATGTCATCCTCAATGGTCTCTGGGTCAGGAGCCTGACTGATCTCAACATCAGCTCCCACGCCACTCTCCTCATCACTACTTGCCCGCCTACCGGAGGAAGCAGCAGATGTCTTCTCCTCCATATCTTGGCTGGCCAGTAGCTGCTGACTGTCCTCTAGTAGCTCGTCCTTGCTGTATAGTGGAGCTGAGCCCACAACATATTCTACTTTTCTGGCTGAGGGAATAGAAAAGGACAGAGGCAGGTTAAGGACATGTGAGGGCACAGGGCCTGCTCCCGAGCCATGCCAACTAAGGGTTGTGTCTGATGAACCCACCGACTCTCGACTGGGGGTGTCTGATGTCACTTGGGACAAAGTGGATGACCGAGTCAACCATTCATGAACAGCTGGATTGCTGGTCAAGACACGACTGCTAGATGACACCGGGATCTTGCTGCGACTCCTGCTGCCACACCCCCTTACTCTGCTGCGACTTGTGCCTGCGCCAGAAACATTTAGGCCTCTGCCAATCCCCTGTGCAGGGCATGGCACTTCTGTCTGACATACTGTTGGATGACATAAATAAATAAAAAGGAAATTAAAACACCCCAAAAAAAGTCTGTAATTTTCTCATTTCACCACACAACGGCTAATAAACCCTTTTTTTTCCACTAATACACACCAAAGAAGGCTTTAGAACATATAACTGCACCGCTGAACAGAAAATTCGCCCTTACTTTTTTCTACTTATACACGCCACAAAATGCTTTAGAACATATAACTGCACTGATGAACGGCAAATAATATATATTTTTTGTCACTTATACATGCCAAAAAGGGCTTTAGAACATATAACTAGTGATGGACTTACATCGGCCGGGACGGTTCGCGAACCGCAAGTTCCAGGCGAACCCCATTCACTTTAATTGCAGGCAAACCTGAAAAACCTTCAGGTCAGATTTGCAGTCACCAAATACTTAGTAGAAGTGCACAAATAGTCCCAAAACATGGACAGTGACATACCAGAGGCGGATCAATGGCAAAAATTCCAACAAAAAATATTTAATTTTAATCATGGGACATTTTTATGTGTCTTAAAGGGAAACTCGCAAAAATTTGCCCTGCTGGAGCCTATAAAAATGTTATTATAGGCGACGGGAGTACAGGCCCCAAAAATTAGGCATTCACCTTACAGAAAATAACTTGCGATTATGTGGCTGGAGGTAACATGTCCGCCATTTTGTGTTTGTTCCAGGGGTCTAAGTACATTGCCACCCAGTACTGGTCCTTGCCCTTTATGCTTTTTATAGGGGGTCCCTGTTCAAACACTGGAACATGAAGGCCCCCATTTGCACTAAATTGGAAGCGGTGGAGCGCCCTGGCTCCTGCTCATCGCCAAGGAGAATGTCGTCCTCTGTCTCCTCCCCCCAGCCACAGACAACTCTAGGAATCCACGAAAACTAAAGACAAAAGGAGGATGAGAGAGCCGCTGCAGTGCTAAACCCAGACAGTCCTGCTGCCATCTGGCTTGGAACAATCAGCACACAGCGCGGCAGGCTGCGTTACCACAGTGTTCTGCTTCAAACTCGATGTGCCCGATACGGAAAATTAGAGCAGACCGCTGCGGGCGGTGTGTGGAGCAAAATTTGTACAAATTTCTGGTGGGCTCTACAAAGTTAAAACACTTTAGGAAAAAAACTATTTCAATGGAAAATATAGCATTTTGTATGCATGAGAGTACATTACCACTCTAGACGAAACACCTGCTTCTCTCAGAGGTGTCTAAGTTTATTTGTGGTGTTTTGCCCCGGTCTAGTGGGGGCCCATTCCTAGGAACACATTCCTGCTGCAAACAAAGAACCTGCTGCTGTCTGTCCTGATCATGCTGAGTTATGTGCAGGCCTTATACTCCACCATTACCATTATCCGCTGATGCTGCTGTCTGTCCTGATCATGGTAATATGAAAATTACTCCCTATTCAGACTAAGCGGCAATTAGTGCATTTTGTGTAGTATTTGTTTAAGCACTGTCGATTTACATCAATTTGTTTGTTAATGATATTTATGCTAATTATATAGTTGGTTAGTTAGTGATAGTTAAGTAGAGTATAATATTATTTATTTAGTTAGTTAATGGTTTTTATGTTGATTACAGAGTTATTTTCCAGTGTTGTTGTTTTCTATTACTGTATTTTGTGTTGTCACCTCATTGTTGGCCGTTTTAACCGCATCCTGACCTGCGCCGTAATAGTACAGGGCATCGGGACGTGACTTGCCGCCCAGCGCCGTACTATTATGGTGCAACGAACACACCGCCACCAGCCATAATCGTTTGGGAACCAGGGTGCAAAGGCTGCTCTGCCGAGCAGGCAGCTATGTTAACTATAGGGCTGCGGGAGGTTTTTCCGGCCCCCTGCAGCCCCGATCGCTGCTATTGGCCGGATTCCTTACACATGCGCATCGCAGCTCCGGAGCTGCAGAGGGTGGGGGCGGTGGGTGTCATGTGGAGGTGACCGATGATGAAAAATAAGTGCAATTTTGAAATGTCATTTCCATTTTCATTTCATTCTCGTGGCCCACCTAAAGGGTTAACAAAGTTTGTAGAATCAGTTTTGATTAGCTTGAGGGTTGTAGTTTATAAAATGGGGGGATTTATGGGTGGTTTCCACTATGTAAGCCTCAGAAAATGACTTCATAACTTAACAGGAGCTGAAAAAATTGGGGTTTGGAACAGTTCTTCAAAATTTTAAGATTTGCTTCTAAACTTCTAAGCCTTCTAACATTAACGTCCCAAAAAAATTAAAAGTAATTTTCAAAATGATCCAAACATAAAGTAGGCATATGGGGAATGTAAAGTAATAACTATTTTTGAAGGTATTACTATCTATTATAAAAGAGGAGAAATGGATAAGTAAAAGCGTTAAAGTTATTACCACATAAAGTGACACAGTCAGATTTGCAAAAAGAAAGGCTTAATGTTTCTGTATATGTTATGGGTACAGAGTTATTTTGCTGCGTACACATATTTACCCTCCTGGCTGGGGGTGGTGACAACCTCCTCTTCATCATCTTGACCTGGGGTGGGGGAAACCGGCGGCTGGAATGGTCCATCCTCTTCAGCTGTGACCTCTACTTCTTGGCCCACATCAGGTGGGGGAGGGGCATTCTGCTGCCCGCAGGGCCCTGCCTGCTCTCCATCCTCCTCCTCCTCCTCCTCTGCGGAGACGTCCACCATCTCCAAATCCTCTGGGAAACTCCTGTGGCGGACTGAAGGAACTAGTACCCCTGTAATCACACAATGTTCGGAATTTGGACAAACAACTCAGAACTCAACAAATGAAAATTAAGTGGGGGATATATCTAATGTAATGATGGACGGGGCCTTTTACTTGAATACAGAAAGATGATTGCAGTTATATATATATATACACAGTACAGACCAAAAGTTTGGACACACCTTCTCATTCAAAGAGTTTTCATGACTATGAAGGCATCAAAACTATGAATTAACACATGTGGAATTATATACATAACAAACAAGTGTGAAACAACTGAAAATATGTAATATTCTAGGTTCTTCAAAGTAGCCACCTTTTGCTTTGATTACTGCTTTGCACACCCTTGGCATTCTCTTGATGAGCTTCAAAAAGGTAGTCCCCTGAAATGGTTTTCACTTCACAGGTGTGCCCTGTCAGGTTTAATAAGTGGGATTTCTTGCCTTATAAATGGGGTTGGGACCATCAGTTGCATTGAGGAGAAGTCAGGTGGATACACAGCTGATAGTCCTACTGAATAGACTGTTAGAATTGGTATTATGGCAAGAAAAAAGCAGCTAACAGTCTATTCATTAGGACTATCAGCTGTGTATCCACCTGACTTCTCCTCAACGCAACTGATGGTCCCAACCCCATTTATAAGGCAAGAAATCCTACTTATTAAACCTGACAGGGCACACCTGTGAAGTGAAAACCATTTCAGGGGACTACCTCTTGAAGCTCATCAAGAGAATGCCAAGAGTGTGCAAAGCAGTAATCAAAGCAAAAGGTGGCTACTTTGAAGAACCTAGAATATGACATATTTTCATCTATTTCACACTTGTTTGTTATGTATATAATTCCACATGTGTTAATTCATAGTTTTGATGCCTTCAGTGTGAATCTACAATTTTCATAGTCATGAAAATAAAGAAAACTCTTTGAATGAGGTGTGTCCAAACTTTTGGTCTGTACTGTATGTATCCTATACACTCTAATGGATTTAAAGAAAACTCAAATGGCAATTTGTTCGATATTTCACTTCACAAAAAATTGAATAAAAAGTAGTCAAAAAGTCTCACACACCCCACAATGGTATCAATAAAACTAAATTGTTACAGAATAAAAAAGAGCTCTTACATAGCTCTGTATGGACGTAATCATAAAAAGTTATGTGGTCAAAATATGATGATGAAAAGAAAAAAAATGTATTTGTTCCAAAGTTTTTTTTATTTAAATTAGAACCCAAGAAAAACAATATAAATTTGGCATCATCAAAATCATGCTGACCTGGAGAATAAAGGTTTTACTGCATAGGGAACGCCATAGAAATAAAACCCATAAAACTGTGGCAGAATTATTTTAATTTTTTTTTACAATTTCACCACATTTGGAATTTTTTCCAGCTTCTCACTACATCGTATGCAATGTTAAGTGGTGCCATTAGACATTACCACTTGTTCCGCAAAAACAAGCCTTCATACAGCTATGTGAATGAAAAAATTAAAAAAGTTATGACTTTGGGAAAGCAAGGAGTGAAAAACGAAAATGCAAAAACAAAAAAATTGCCAGGGTTAGAAGGGGTTAAAGGGGTTGTGCACATTTAAGTGGACATGCAAAGAGAAATATACTTACCTGCTTCCTGACCCGATACTGGCTCCTTCCCTCTCCAGCCTCCACTGCTCCGCTTAAGTCTCTAAATGTAAATATCCGGTTTGACAACGCTGCCGCCAATTGCTGGCCACAGCAGTGACCTGCTCCCTTTGCATCCCATGTCCACTTGGCATGATGCAAGGGGAGCAGTGATTGTCTGCAGTTATATCAAACTGGGGGTTTGGCAAACATGCACAACCCCTTTAACACAATTTGTCGAATCTATCAGCTACCCCAAAGAGACAAATGGTTGGACCTATGACTATATTTATTTATGAAGAGCAAGCATAACTATAGGGGGAGAGCACATGAAAATGGAGATTCAAACCCCAGAAAAACTGTTTAGAAGGTCATCGGAGACATTAAGGGACAAAGATACAGGAGGCTGTTAGAGTTGTCGAGAAGAAGCCAGCTAAACCCAAAAATAGTGGCAGTGATTTCAAAGAGGAGACATTCAAATGCCAACCTGTACTTGTCTGGTGGTATGTCAAAGCATATAGATTACCTCGGAATCATCTGTGGGTTGTGTTGAGTAGGCTTGAGACATACAACTGCTTGTAGGTGATCAAGTCAGCATGGTCAGGACTACCTCACTGTAAGGCTACACACACATGAACGTTGTTTGTTTCCGTGTCCGTTGCAGTGTTTTTGCAGATGGGATGCGGACCTATTCATTTCAATGGGTCCGCAAAAAATGCGGACAGCACACGGTGTGCTGTCCGCATCAGTATGTCTGTTCCGTATCCCAAGGCATTGTTACAATTGATCCGCAAAAAAAACTAACACGGATGGCATACAGATGTCATCAGTTTTTTTTTGTTTTTTTTCGGGCCTCAAAACACATACAGTCATGTGCATGTAGCCTAAAACTTGAGATTTCTCAAGAATCTTTGATTGTGGCAATGTCATAATGAACATTGTTGTACAAAGTTAATTAGAGCAAGTTTTCTTATTATTTTCAGGTATCTTATAAACAGAATGCAAAATATTCTGATAAGATAAAATGATAGCAGTTCAGTTTAATTGCTTCCTTGGGAAGTTTGGGTTTCATTTAAGCTTCTCGACACATGCTAAGTCCATTTTTCATTTGCAAATGTGCAGCCATATTTCAGTCATACACCTCAGGCATTTAACAAGAAGATCATAATTTCTTCTATCACTCAAACCATGTTTCCCACATCCAAAGCCATAAATCTCTGTCACCTTTCGCATCAGTGCGGCATGAGCTGAATATATCTACTAAAGTACTTCTACTTCAACTTTTTGGTACAATGTTGAACCATCTTATTACTTAAATACAAATGGGCAGTCATTGTAAGGGAGTTTTAATCAGGATATACAGTAGCTTATAGTTGAAGATTTTACTTCTTGGGCTTCCTACTATTATCCAGAATAGAGCGATGCTATAGGACAGTGGCCCCCACCCAATACCAGTAACCAGACATGTGGTACTCAGCTGGTTACTGGGCAAGCTTCTTTTAAAAAAAAAAAAGTGTTGTCATGATGAGACAACCTTTTTAAAACAAATGTACCTTTCTGGAAAATACTTCATTATCCTATGAGGGTAATCAGCTATGCACTTCCTTGGCCTAATTTTTCTAATAGTTACATATAAATAGGCTACTTTTACACTGGCTTTTTGGCTTTTCGTTTGTGAGATCCGTTCAGGGCTCTCACAAGCGGTCCAAAACGGATCAGTTTTGCCCTAATACAATCTGAATGGAAAAGGATCCGCTCAGAATGCATCAGTTTGCCTCAGTTTGTCTCCGTTCCGTCTCCATTCCACTTTGGAGGCGGACACCAAAATGCTGTTCGCAGCGTTTTGGTGTCAGTCTGATGAAACTGAGCCAAACGGATCCATTCTGACACACAATGTAAGTCAATGGGGACGGATCCGTTCTCTATGACACAATCTGGCACAGTATAAAACAGATCCGTCCTCCATTGATTTTCAGTGGTGTTCAAGACGGATCCGTCTTGGCTATGTTAAAGATAATACAAACGGATCTGTTCTGAACAGATGCGGACCGTTGTATTATCTGAACGGATCCGTCTGTGCAGATCCATGACGGATCCGCACCAAACGCGAGTGTGAATGTAGCTTAAAGAGAGAGCTTTCACTGATCCTGACATTACCGTATAAATACGTGGAAGTGTAGGGCATATTGATGAGATGTGACATCCCGTTTTTTTTAATGCACTGCTCCATTTCCCCGCTGTGAATCCCGTTCTGATTTTCCACTCTGTATGTAAATCCATATCATTAGTACAAGAAGGAGGAGATGGCCATGTTTTTACATACAGGGTGGGAAACCAGAATGGGGTGCACAGTGGGGGAACGGAGCAGCGCAAAGAAAAAAAGTAAGCAATATCAAATCTCCTCAATATGCCCTACACTGACAGGTATTTATATGGTAATGTCAGGACCGGTAAAATGTCCTCTTTAAAGGGGTTCTACAGGAATTAAGAAAATGAAAATACGTAAATATTAATTTATTTTAAATATATTCCCAAATACCTTTTATAAGTTATAATGGCTCAGTTTGTCTAGGGAGCAATGATTAGGAGAAACAAAATGGCCGCTGTCCTATTAGTGCACAAAAAGCCTGTCCTTATCACACAGGAGAGCAAGTTCTTTCACAACACTGAGGTAAAGAGCTGCCTCACCCTCCTCTCCTACTTGTCAGAGATTATGATCCTGAATACAGATGAGAAGATCTTCAGCTGAATATGTGTAGAAATGGAGTTCATGAGGAGACATGAAGTACAGAGAGGACGGACAAGACAGGCTGTGGTAATGTGGGGCTGTGGTAATGGAGACTTAACTCAGGTGCTGCTCATTCGCCACATCTGCTCTCTCCATTCCTACAGAGATGCAGCTGATGACTAGAGTTGAGCGAACACCTGGATGTTCGGGTTCGAGAAGTTCGGCCGAACTTCCCGGAAATGTTCGGGATCCGAACCCGACCCGAACTTCGTCCCGAACCCGAACCCCATTGAAGTCAATGGGGACCCGAACTTTTGGGCACTAAAAAGGCTGTAAAACAGCCCAGGAAAGAGCTAGGTAGCAACATGTAGGTAAATCCCCTGCAAACAAATGTGTATAGGGAAATGAATTAAAATAAAAATTAAAAAAATAAAAATTAACCAATATCAATTGGACAAAGGTTCCATAGCAGAGAATCTGGCTTCACGTCAGCAGAGAATCAGTCTCTTCATGCCATAGCAAAGAATCTGGCTTCATGTCAGCAGAGAATCAGTCTCTTCATGCCATAGCAGAGAATCTGGCTTCATGTCAGCGCAGAATCAGTCTTCATGTCATAGCAGAGAATCAGGCTTCACGTCACCCACCACTGGAACAGGCCACTGTCACATATTTAGGCCCCGGCACCCAGACAGAGGAGAGAGGTCCCGTAACAGAGAATCTGGCCTTATGTCAGCACAGAATCTGTCTTCATGTCATAGCAGAGAATCAGGCTTCACGTCACCCACCACTGGAACAGGCCACTGTCACATAATTAGGCCCCGGCACCCAGACAGAGGAGAGAGGTCCCGTAACAGAGAATCTGGCCTTATGTCAACGCAGAATCAGTCTTCATGTCATAGCAGAGAATCAGGCTTCACGTCACCCACCCACTGGAACAGGCCACTGTCACATATTTAGGCCCAGGCACCCAGAAGGGGAGAGAGGTCCCGTAACAGAGAATCTGGCCTTATGTCAGCACAGAATCTGTCTTCATGTCATAGCAGAAAATCAGGCTTCACGTCACCCACCACTGGAACAGGCCACTGTCACATATTTAGACCCCGGCACCCAGACAGAGGAGAGAGGTCCCGTAACAGAGAATCTGGCCTTATGTCAGCGCAGAATCTGTCTTCATGTCATAGCAGAGAATCAGGCTTCACGTCAACCACCACTGGAACAGGCCACTGTCACATATTTAGGCCCCGGCACCCAGACAGAGGAGAGAGGTCCCGTAACAGAAAATCTGGCCTTATGTCAGCGCAGAATCAGTCTTCATGTCATAGCAGAGAATCAGGCTTCACGTCACCCACCACTGGAACAGGCCACTGTCACATATTTAGGCCCCGGCACCCAGACAGAGGAGAGAGGTCCCGTAACAGAGAATCTGGCCTTATGTCAGCACAGAATCTGTTTTCATGTCATAGCAGAGAATCAGGCTTCACGTCACCCACCACTGGAACAGTCCACTGTCACACATTTAGGCCCCGGCACCCAGGCAGAGGAGAGGTTCATTCAACTTTGGGTTGCCCCGCAATATAATGGTAAAATGAAAATAAAAATAGTATTGAATGAGGAAGTGCCCTGGAGTAGAATAATATATTGTTAAGGGGAGGTAGTTAATATCTAATCTGCACAAGGGATGGACAGGTCCTGTGGGATCCATGCCTGGTTCATTTTTATGAACGTCAGCTTGTCCACATTGGCTGTAGACAGGCGGCTGCGTTTGTCTGTAATGACGCCCCCTGCCGTGCTGAATACACGTTCAGACAAAACGCTGGCCGCCGGGCAGGCCAGCACCTCCAACGCATAAAAGGCTAGCTCTGGCCACGTGGACGATTTGAAGACCCAGAAGTTGAATGGGGCCGAACCATCAGTCAGTACGTGGAGGGGTGTGCACAGGTACTGTTCCACCATGTTAGTGAAATGTTGCCTCCTGCTAACACGTTCCGTATCAGGTGGTGGTGCAGTTAGCTGTGGCGTGGTGACAAAACTTTTCCACATCTCTGCCATGCTAACCCTGCCCTCAGAGGAGCTGGCCGTGACACAGCTGCGTTGGCGACCTCTTGCTCCTCCTCTGCCTTCGCCTTGGGCTTCCACTGGTTCCCCTGTGACATTTGGGAATGCTCTCAGTAGCGCGTCTACCAACGTGCGCTTGTACTCGCGCATCTTCCTATCACGCTCCAGTGTAGGAAGTAAGGTGGGCACATTGTCTTTGTACCGGGGATCCAGCAGGGTGGCAACCCAGTAGTCCGCACACGTTAAAATGTGGGCAACTCTGCTGTCGTTGTGCAGGCACTGCAGCATGTAGTCGCTTATGTGTGCCAGGCTGCCCAGAGGTAAGGACAAGCTGTCCTCTGTGGGAGGCGTATCGTCATCGTCCTGTGTTTCCCCCCAGCCACGCACCAGTGATGGGCCCGAGCTGCTTTGGGTGCCACCCCGCTGTGAACATGCTTCATCCTCATCCTCCTCCACCTCCTCCTCATCCTCGTCCTCCTCGTCCTCCAGTAGTGGGCCCTGTCTGGCCACATTTGTACCTGGCCTCTGGTGTTGCAAAAAACCTCCCTCTGAGTCACTTCGAAGAGACTGGCCTGAAAGTGCTAAAAATGACCCCTCTTCCTCCTCTTCCTCCTGGGCCACCTCCTCTTCCATCATCGCCCTAAGTGTTTTCTCAAGGAGACATAAAAGTGGTATTGTAACGCCTCATCGCCACTGGCCATGTTGGTGGAGTACTCGAAACAGCGCAACAGGGCACACAGGTCTCGCATGGAGGCCCAGTCATTGGTGGTGAAGTGGGTCTGATCCGCAGTGCGACTGACCCGTGCGTGCTGCAGCTGAAACTCCACTATGGCCTGCTGCTGCTCGCACAGTCTGTCCAGCATATGCAAGGTGGAGTTCCACCTGGTGGGCACGTCGCATATGAGGCGGTGAGCGGGAAGGCCGAACTTCTAGCGCAGACAGGCGAGCAGCGGCAGGGTGTGAACGCCGGAAGCGCGAACAGACGGCCCGCACTTTATGCAGCAGCTCTGACATGTCGGGGTAGTTGCGAAAGAACTTCTGCACCACCAAATTCAGCACATGCGCCAGGCAAGGGATGTGCGTCAAACCGGCTAGTCCCAGAGCTGCAACGAGATTTCGCCCATTATCGCACACCACCAGGCCGGGCTTGAGGCTCACCGGCAGCAACCACTCATCGGTCTGTTGTTCTATACCCCGCCACAACTCCTGTGCGGTGTGGGGCCTGTCCCCCAAACATATGAGTTTCAGAACGGCCTGCTGACGTTTACCTCGGGCTGTGCTGAAGTTGGTGGTGAAGGTGTGTGGCTGACTGGATGAGCAGGTGGAAGAAGAGGAGGAGGAAGCTGAGTAGGAGGAGGAGACAGGAGGCAAAGAATGTTGCCCTGCGATCCTTGGCGGCGGAAGGACGTGCGCCAAACAGCTCTCCGCCTGGGGCCCAGCCGCCACTACATTTACCCAGTGTGCAGTTAAGGAGATATAGCGTCCATGGCCGTGCTTACTGGTCCACGTATCTGTGGTTAGGTGGACCTTGCCACAGATGGCGTTGCGCAGTGCACACTTGATTTTATCCGACACTTGGTTGTGCAGGGAAGGCACGGCTCTCTTGGAGAAGTAGTGGCGGCTGGGAACAACATACTGTGGGACAGCAAGCGACATGAGCTGTTTGAAGCTGTGTGTGTCCACCAGCCTAAATGACAGCATTTCATAGGCCAGTAGTTTAGAAATGCTGGCATTCAGGGCCAGGGATCGAGGGTGGCTAGGTGGGAATTTACGCTTTCTCTCAAATGTTTGTGAGATGGAGAGCTGAACGCTGCCGTGTGACATGGTTGAGATGCTTGGTGACGCAGGTTTTGGTGTTGGTGGTACATCCCATGTTTGCTGGGCGGAAGGTGCCAACGTATCTCCAGAGGCGGAGGAAGAGGCCGAGGCAGCGGCAGCAGCAGAAGAGGCCGAAGGCGGCGGCAGCAGCAGAAGAGGTAGCAGGGGGAGCCTGAGTGAGTTCCTTGTTTTTAAGGTGTTTACTCCACTGCAGTTCATGCTTTGCATGCAGGTGCCTGGTCATGCAGGTTGTGCTAAGGTTCAGAATATTAATGCCTCGCTTCAGGCTCTGATGGCACAGCGTGCAAACCACTCGGGTCTTGTCGTCAGCACATTGTTTGAAGAAGTGCCATGCCAGGGAACTCCTTGAAGCTGCCTTTGGGGTGCTCGGTCCCAGATGGCGGCGGTCAGTAGCAGGCGGAGTCTCTTGGCGGCGGGTGTTCTGATTTTGCCCACTGCTCCCTCTTTTGCTACGCTGTTGGCTCGGTCTCACCACTGCCTCTTCCTCCGAACTGTGAAAGTCAGTGGCACGACCTTCATTCCATGTGGGGTCTAGGACCTCATCGTCCCCTGCATCGTCTTCCACCCAGTCTTGACCCCTGACCTCCTGTTCAGTCTGCACACTGCAGAAAGACGCAGCAGTTGGCACCTGTGTTTCGTCATCATCAGAGACGTGCTGAGGTGGTATTCCCATGTCCTCATCATCAGGAAAAATAAGTGGTTGTGCGTTAGTGCATTCTATCTCTTCCACCCCTGGGGAAGGGCTAGGTGGATGCCCTTGGGAAACCCTGGCAGCAGAGTCTTCAAACAGCATAAGAGACTGCTGCATAACTTGAGGCTCAGACAGTTTCCCTGATATGCATGGGGGTGATGTGACAGACCGATGGGCTTGGTTTTCATGCGCCATCTGTGCGCTTTCTGCAGAAGACTGGGTGGGAGATAATGTGAACGTGCTGGATCCACTGTCGGCCACCCAATTGACTAATGCCTGTACCTGCTCAGGCCTTACCATCCTTAGAACGACATTGGGCCCCACCAAATATCGCTGTAATTTCTGCTGGCTACTGGGACCTGAGGTAGTTGGTTCACTAGGACGTGTGGCTGTGGCAGAACGGCCACGTCCTCTCCCAGCACCAGAGGGTCCACTAACACCACCACGACCATGTCCACGTCCGCGTCCCTTATTAGATGTTTTCCTCATTGTTCCCGTTCACCACAATTTTGAGAATGGCAAATTTGGGAATAGTTTTTCAACCCAGAACAAAAAATGTGCTTTTACGGTCACTTCAAATAACTTGACCAGCTAAAACAGTACAGAATTGGTTGAATAGAAATGTGAGGCCTGTTTTTTTTTTTGCGCTGTTTGACAGGTATAGGTTTAATCACAGAATTAGACTTGTATCTGCACGGTAGCATGTGTGTTAAGTTTTTCTGAATGACACTCAGCACCTTGAATGTAAGATAACCTTTTTGGGATAGATCTCAAGTAGGCCTCATATAGCAGAAACTAGTTATTTTGAGAATGGCAAATTTGGGAATAGTTTTTCAACCAAGAACAAAAAGTGTGCTTTTACGGTCACTACAAATAACTTGATTAGCTAAAACAGTACAGATTTGGTTGAATAGAAATGTGAGGCCTGTTTTTTTTTTGCGCTGTGTGACAGGTATAGGTTTAATCACAGAATTAGACTTCTATCTGCACGGTAGCGTGTGTGTTAAGTTTTTCTGAATGACACTCAGCACCTTCAATGTAAGATATCCTTTTTGGGATAGATTTCAAGTAGGCCTCATATAGCAGAAACTAGTTATTTTGAGAATGGCAAATTTGGGAATAGTTTTTCAACCCAGAACAAAAAGTGTGCTTTTACGGTCACTACAAATAACTTGACCAGCTAAAACAGTACAAATTTGGTTGAATAGAAATGTCAGGTCTATTTTTTGGCCATATACTACATCAGGGGCAAGTTGAGCCTGTCACCCAGCGCCTAAAAAATAGACCTGACATTTCTATTCAACCAAATATGGCCAAAAAATAACCACACTATTGATGGTTAAATGCACTTGGGTGACACAGGCTCAGCCTGCAGCTGATGTAGTATATGGCCAAAAAATAACCAGACTGTTGATGGTTAAATGCACTTCGGTGACACAGGCTCAGCCTGCAGCTGATGTAGTATATGGCCAAAAAATAACCAGACTGTTGATGGTTAAATGCACTTCGGTGACACAGGCTCAGCCTGCAGCTGATGTAGGATATAGCAAAAAATAACCACACTATTGATGGTTAAATACACTTGGTGATAGCTTGTGCTGGCGCACCAGAAGCCACAAAATGGCCGCCGATCACCCCAGAAAAAAGTGATCTAAAAACGCTCTGGGCAGCCTCAAAAAAGTGAGCAAGTCGATATTAGCACTTCAATGATCCACAGCTGCAGATCAATCACAGAATGAAGTCTTTTGGAGGAGTTAATCTGCCTAATCTCGCCCTAACGTCGCAGCAGCAACCTCTCCCTATGCTTGAATCAGCAGAGTGACGTGCAGCGCTACGTGACCCAAGCTTATATAGAGGCTGGGTCACATGCTGCACTGGCCAATCACAGCCATGCCAATAGTAGGCAAGGCTGTGATGGCCTCTTGGGGCAAGTAGTATGACGCTATTTGATTGGCTGCTTTGCAGCCTTTCAAAAAGCGGCAAGAAAGCGCCGAACACCGAACACAGACTTTTACGAAAATGTTCGGGTTCGGGTCCGTGTCACGGACACCCCAAAATTCGGTACGAACCCCAACTATACAGTTCGGGTTCGCTCATCTCTACTGATGACCATATTAAACTGTATTCAGGATGATAATTCTTGACAAGCAGAGCAGAGAAGAGGATGAGGCAGTTCTTTACCTCAGTGTTGTGAAGAAACTTGTCCTGCTATGTGATTAGGACAGGTTTTATGTGTACTGGTAGTACAGCGGCCATTTTACTTCTCCTAATCATTGCTCCCAAGACAAAACGAGCCATTATAACTTATGTAAGGTATTTGGGATTATATTTATAATAAAGCAATATTTAAGTTTTTTAATTTTCTTAATTCCCAGAGAACCCCTTTATGTAATTTTACATACTTTGTGGTGCTAAATAGAGATGAGCAAATCGAATTTGATGAAGTAGAATTCAAACCGAATTTCAGGAAAAATTCGATTTGCACCGAATCCGAATTTTCTCATGCTTCGTGGTAATCAAATTTTTTCCTAAATTCTCTGCTGCACGTGTGAAGACATGGAGCAAGAGACTCTGAAAAGGTGGGATCACCCATAATGCAGGCAGCCAATCAGCAGCCAGCCCTGTGATGTCACAACCCTATAAATAGCCTCAGCTATATTGCATTCTGGCATTTTCCAGTATACTTAGTGCAGGGAGAGATGTCAGCAGGCGCTAGGGACAGTGCTATAAAAAAAACTTAATTGTGCTAAAAAAAAAAATCGATTTAAAAGTGCATGGAAAGATTATTCAAAGTGTAGGGAAAGGATAGGGAGGAATCATTCCACGGCATTTAGGTTGAACAGGGTTCAGTAAGGGGGGTTACAACCTGGGTAATAGGAACAATCCGAATACACCTTGCTGCACTGACTGCGGATCCAAATTGCCATTATACAGCTCTGTAATTCCAGCAAACCATTCTTGTTATTGAGGTGTTACAGCCATTAACAGAGTTTATTACAAGGAAATATTTTTACGTCTTATTTGACCTTGTGCGGTGCAGTTATATGTTCTAAAGCCTCCTTTTGTGGTGGGTATTAGTAGCAAAAATATATATATTTGCAGTTCAGCGGTGCAGTTATATTTAATAAAGCCCTTTTTGTCGTGTAATAGTGGCAAAATAAAAATATATTTGCCATTCAGCATTGCAGTTATATGTTCTAAAGGCTTTTGTGGCATGTATTAGTGGTAAAAGAAAAATATATTTGCCGTTCTGCAGTGCAGTTATATGTTATAAAGCCCTACTACACTTTGTTGTGTAATAGTGGCAAAAAATATATACAGTACAGACCAAAAGTTTGGACACACCTTCACATTCAAAGAGTTTTCTTTTTTTTCATGGCTATGAAGGCATCAAAACTATGAATTAACACATGAGGAATTATATACATAACAAACAAGTGTGAAACAACTGATAATATTTCATATTCTAGGTTCTTCAAAGTAGCCACCTTTTGCTTTGATTACTGCTTTGCACACTCTTGGCATTCTCTTGATGAGCTTCAAGAGGTAGTCCCCTGAAATGGTCTTCCAACAGTCTTGAAGGAGTTCCCAGAGATGCTTAGCACTTGTTGGCCCTTTTGCCTTCACTCTGCGGTCCAGCTCACCCCAAACCATCTCGATTGGGTTCAGGTCCGGTGACTGTGGAGGTCAGGTCATCTGGCGCAGCACCCCATCACTCTCCTTCATAGTCAAATAGCCCTTACTTTCAAAGTTTTCCCAATTTTTGGGCTGACTGACTGACCTTCATTTCTTAAAGTAATGATGGCCACTCGTTTTTCTTTACTTAGCTGCTTTTTTCTTGCCATAATACAAATTCTAACAGTCTATTCAGTAGGACTATCAGCTGTGTATCCACCTGACTTCTCCTCAACGCCACTGATGGTCCCAACCCCATTTATAAGGCAAGAAATCCCACTTATTAAACCTGACAGGGCACACCTGTGAAGTGAAAACCATTTCAGAGGACTACCTCTTGAAGCTCATCAAGAGAATGCCAAGAGTGTGCAAAGTAGTAATTAAAGAAAAAGGTGGCTACTTTGAAGAACCTAGAATATGACATATTTTCAGTTGTATCAGACTTGTTTGTTATGTATATAATTCGACATGTGTTAATTCATAGTTTTGATGCCTTCAATGTGAATCTACAATTTTCATAGTCATGAAAATAAAGAAAACTCTTTGAATGAGAATGTGTGTCCAAACTTTTGGTCTGTACTGTATATATATTTGCCGTTCAGCAGTGCAGTTATATGTTCTAGAGCCTTTTGTGGCGTGTACAAGTGGAAAAAGAAAAATATATTTGCCGTGCAGAGGTGCGGTTATATCTTCTAAAGCATTTTGTGGCGTGTATTAGTGGCAAAAGAAAAATATATTTGCCGTTCAGCGGTGCAGTTATATGTTCTAAAGCCCTTTTTGTTGTCTAATAGTGGCAAAATAAAAAATTTCCTAACTCATTGCGTTATCTTGAAACAAAAGCCATTAAATAGAAATTGCTTAACACATTTTGTTCAGATAACATATCTCATAAAGCATGTGTGTTAACCCTGCTACATCCGTATAAGTGGAAAAAGAAAAACATATTTTCCGTTCAGTGGTGCAGTTATAGGTCCTATTTTTTTGGGCGTTCTAAGGGATCATCTCTCTTCTAGGGGGTCACACTCACAGATAGCTTCACAGACACCAGGATTTAAGGGCCAAAACTGTGTTTAATTGCGGCACTTCAGTGTAAACATAAACAGTTAAACAAAATAAACTCCTGCCCGTCTAGGCACTACCTAAACAAAATACGTCCCTACCTCACTTCTAGAGCACAGTTCACACATGGACATTATATGCGGCTTTCCTCAGCCAACGACAATACAGCAGCCTCCAGGCTGTGGCAATTCCAGTACCTTTTGGGGGAGTGTGGCCCAGTAGTCTTCCAGATGCTGGCCGTGCAACCCTTGTTCTCTAGGCATCGCTAGGTCCCCAAAACTTCAGGCTATTCAAAGCCTTGTGGCCCCTCAGTCCTCCTGACTGAGACCACACACACTTAAAATATTTTTGCCGTTCAGTGGTGCAGTTATATGTTCTAAAGCCCTTTTTTGTGTGTATTAGTGTGAAAAAAAGGGCTTATTAGACGTTGTGTGGTGAAGTGAGAAAATAGCAGATTTTTGGGGGGATTTTTCATTTCATTTTTATTTATTTATTTGATATAACAGTATGTAAGACAGAGAAATGCCAGGCCCTGCACAGGGGAGTGTCAGAGGCCTAAATGTTTCTTTCACAGGCAGAGGTCGCAGCAGAGTAAGGGGCCTTGGCAGCAGGGGTCACTTCAAGAGGCCTGAGCTCCAAGTGTCAGCAAGCAGTCGTGTCTTGACCAGCAACCCAGCGGTTCTTAGATGGTTGACTCAATCTTCGACTCCATCGCAAGTGACATCAGACACCCCCAGCCATTTCTGACAGTCCAATAAAACCATTAAATACTGCTGTTACATTGTTGGTTGACAAATTCACATTTTTTCTGCTAGATAGTACATTTGCGGCCTGCGGTGCATTTCTGGCTGTCCAATAAAGCCAGTAAATACTGCTGTTACCTTGCTGTTTGACAAATCCACATTTTTTTCTGCTAGATTTGCGGCCTGTGCATCATTTCTGGCAGTCCAATAAAAGCATCAAATACTGCTGTTACATTGTTGGTTGAAAAAAGCACACTTTTTATGCTAGATAGTTCATTTGCGGCCTGCGCTGCATTTCTGACAGTCCAATAAAACCGTTAAATACTGCTGTTACATTGTTGGTTGAAAAAAGCACACTTTTTATGCTAGATAGCACATTTGCAGCCTGCGCTGTATTTCTGACAGTCCAATAAAAATAGTCAATACTGCTGCTACATTGTTGGTTGACAAATTCACATTTTTTGCGACAGTGAAGTAATAGTATTAAATTTGCCTGTCACACTGTTGTGTGACCTCAAGAAATGCTTTCTCTTTTTGACACTGGCACAGCCTTACTGTCAGTGAACTTAATTGTTGACTATTGGCGGTTACATTGTAGCCTGACATAAACCATCTGTTAGTTTGGTGGGTGAACGCAAAGAATGAGGAGAGCGTCAAATAAGGGACGTGGCCCTGGTCGTGGTGCTGCTGGTGTTGGTGGAGCTCCTGTTGCAGTGAGAGGACGTGGTCGACCTGTGCCAGCTACACGCACAAGTGAAACACCTTCCTCCGGTGCGAGTAGGCAACAGAACCTTCAGCGTTATTTGGTAGGCCCGAATGCCACTCTACAAATGGTGAGGCCAGAACAAGTACAGGCGATAGTAGATTGGGTGGCTGACAGTGCCTCCAGTTCCTTCACATTGTCTCCCACCCGGTCCCCTGCTTAAAGCTCAGAGTTGGCACCTGCAGCCCATGGCCATCTGTCTTTCACTTCACCCCCTTGCAAATCAGCCAAGCAATATAATCCCCAAGTCATGCAGCAGTCTCTTATTCTTTTTGATGACTCTGCTAGAAGAGTTTCCGTGGGCCATCCACATAGCCCTGTCCCAGAAGTGTAAGAGATTGAGTGCACCAATGCCCAATAACTTATGTTTCAGGATGAGGACATGAAAAGACCGCCGCAGAACGTCTCTGATGATAATGAAACACAGGTGCCAACTACTGCGGCTTTCTGGACCGACAAGGAGGGCAGGGGTGAAGAGTGGGTGGAAGATGATGTGGAGGATGATAAGGTCCTAGACCCCACATGGAATCAAGGTCATGTGAGTGACGTGTGCAGTTCGGAGGAAGAGGCGGTGGTCACACAGAGGCACCAGCACAGCAAAAGAGGGAGCAGGGTGCAAAAGCGGAGCGGCCGTCCCCTAGACAGTACCCCTGCTACTGCCCACAGCACCCAGGGACCGAGCACACCAAAACCAGCTCCAAATAGTTCCCTGGCATGGCAGTTCTTCAGACAATATGCTGACGACAAGACACGAGTGGTTTGCATGCTGTGCAATCAGAGCCTGAAGCGAGGCATAAACGTTCTAAACCAGAGCACAACCTGCATGACCAGGCATTTATATGCAAAGCACGAGATGCAGTGGAGTAAGCACCTCAAAAACCAAGAAAGGTCTCAGGCTTCTCCTGATTTCTCTTTCGCTGCTTTCTCGGTCTCTTCCTCCACCTCTGGAGTGACAGTTGCACCTGGCACCCCGCAAACAGAGGATATAACAGCAACGCCACCAAGTCTGTCACCATCCCCAAGCATCTCCACACTGTCCCATGGAAGCGTTCAGCTGTCCATATCCAAAACACTGGAGAGAAAGAGGAAGTACCCTCCTACCCACCCGCGATCCCTGGCCTTGAATGCCATCATTTCAAAATTCCTGGCCTTTAAAATGCTGTCATTCCGTCTGGTGGAGACTGATAGTTTTAAAAACCTGATGGCGGTGGCTGTCCCACAGTATTTGGTACCCAGCCACCACTACTTTTCCAGGCGAGCCATCCCTCCCCTGCACAATCAAGTGGCGGACAAAATCAGGTGTGCACTGCGCAACGGCATTTGTGGCAAGGTCCACATAACCACTAATACGTGGACCAGTAAGCACGGGCATGGACACTATATCTCCCTAACTGCACACTGGGCAAATGCAGTGGCGGCTGGGCCTGAGGAAGATAGCAGTTTGGTGCATGTTCTTCAGCCACCGAGGATTGCAGGGCATTTCTCTTTGCCTCCTGTTGCCTCCTCCTCCTACTCCGCTTCCTCCTCCTTTACCACCTACTCATCCGGTCAGCATAACACCTTCACCACCAACTTCAGCACAGTAGGGGTAAACCACAGTAGGCTGTTTTGAAACTTATGTGTTTGGGGGGAAAAAACCCACAACGCGCAGGAGCTGTGGACGGGCATGGAACAACAGACCGATGAGTGGTTGGTGCCAGTGAGCCTCAAACCCGGCCTGGTGGTGTGCGATAATGGGCGAAATCTCGTAGCAGCTCCGGGACTAGCCGGTTTGAAGCACATCCCTTGCCTGGTGCATGTGCTGAATTTGGTGGTGCACAAATTCCTGAAAAACTTCCCACATATGTCAGCGCTGCTGCAGAAAGGAAGGAAAGACAACCAAAGGGAACCAAAACTAAAAAACAACAGACTAGGCCCCAAACCTAGGGAATAAAGAGGTCACCTCCTAGCATTCCCTGATACTCTCCCTAAGCTGCTGACTGAAAACTGCTGAAACACTGCACCAAACCCTCAGTTTAGGGAACAGGGAAAGAGGCAACTGGCTTCTTCCAAACTGAAGGAGCTAGTGTCTCCCTGAGGCCTATTCAGGACAGACGCACCAAGAAAAAGGAAAGGACTTAGCTTGAGATGTAACTGGAACTGGACAACCACCACACAAACAGAGCACTCCACAGAAGAGCTATCAGCCGCAGGGAAACAAGTGAGAGGGGGAACATACAGTATAAAGAGCCACCTGACTGATAATGAGCAGCATCTGTGAAGGGGTAGAAACCTGTCAGCAACCATGAAAACAAGAGAGATTTGTCAGATAGACTCCTGAGTCTTCCGTCTATTTGAACTTCTAAGATCTCTCCCAGGGCCGGCAGTGACAGTACCCCCCCTTGTACGGGTGACCTCCGGGCACCCAGGACCAACTTTATCAGGATGGGCTCTGTGAAAGGCCTTCAGAAACCGACTGGCATTCCCATAATTTGCCGGGACCCACATTCTATCCTCTGGACCGTAACCCTTCCAATGAATGAGGTATTGAAGGGAACCCCGAAGGACACGAGAGTCGACTACTCTGGAAATATAAAACTCCAGATTCCCGTCAACCAATACAGGTGGAGGTGACAAGGAAGATGGTACAGCAGGTTCCACATAACTCTTTAACAAAGATTTATGGAAGACATTATGGATCTTCCAAGCTTGCAGGAGGTTCAAGGCGAAAATAAACTGGATTAATAATTGCAGAGATCTTGTATGGACCAATAAATCTTGGACCTTACTTCCAGGATGGTGCTGCGGCCAGGAACAGGTGGTTAAATGTTCAGTATTTGTCGTGACGCCAATTGAAGCGTGCGCAGGGTACTATGACAGGGCCCTCCAAAGGTGTTATTGCCTATAGTGTCTCTGTATGGTGATGATAATGGTGTCAACGGTGTCTCCTACCTGGGTACGGCCGGACTCCTGGCTCCTGGCTCACTTGCAATAAATTGATTGTAGTGATAGTAGGATTTTGCAGCAGAAATTAATATCCAGACCTTTGGTACAGTTCAAACTCGTCTTTACTGAGGGTAACTTGTATCCAAGCAAGGTACAGCTTTGGTCTTAGGTCCCAGCAGGCTTTGGCAATGGTTGGCAGAAATTAATCTTCTGCTCTATAACTCTGGAGCTTGCAGGAAAGGACGTCTGCTTAGTAGCTCTAAAACGGTGGCAGGAATTTGGCTTCTGCACTTCTTTATATCTTCTGCTTTATAGGGACAGACTAGCTGAGGAGGAATAAGGCTTCTCCTAGGTCTCTGGACTTTACTCACTGTTATATTCTCAGGGAATGCTTTCTTCCTGGAACTGGATGTTGTCTGCTTTTTCTGTCATCCAGCTGAGGCTGCAGAGCTCAGGCTGGGGATTTGATCAATGTCTCAGCCGAGACAAGATCCTGGTTTGGTTCCCTTAATCGGGGAGCTCCTAACACACACACCCTACCCCTAGCAGGGGGTGGGCTACACTCCTCACTAACTTCCTTCTCCACCCAGGGTGTAGGCTGTGGGAATAGTCCACACCTCCACAGAGGGGGAGCTAAGCTGGAATGAACCAATCCAGCTTAGAAATACTAAACTGTAGCTAACTCCTTACCAACGCATTGCTGCCATGGTGAACATGGAAAATTACAACAATAATTTACATTTAACATGGTTTATGCACATTTGTAAATTACACAATGTAAAATCATATCAGATGACAAGATAAAGGCTCTTAGATGATA
Source organism: Bufo bufo (assembly GCF_905171765.1). Taxonomy (NCBI): domain Eukaryota; kingdom Metazoa; phylum Chordata; class Amphibia; order Anura; family Bufonidae; genus Bufo; species Bufo bufo. The sequence continues at coordinate 91,444,069 of NC_053389.1, read as the reverse complement.
GTAGCGGGGTAGAGGAGTGTAGTAACACAACTCTGGGGTGTTACAATGACAACTTCAACTTAATGTTCTTAGTGGACAACCACACCAAATCACCCACATTCAGATCCAGACCAGACACACGTTTCTTGTCAGCCATACGTTTCGCCCATCTTTTTTAAATTGATTCGAATTTTTTGCCAGATAGATGATAAGGAAGAAGCAAATCTCTCCTCATCAGGTATACCAGAGGAACTATTCCCAGAGAATGTACCAAACTGGGGGTGAAACCCATATGCACCAAAAAATGGTGACTTATCAGTGGACTCCTGACGATGGTTATTCAAAGCAAATTCAGCAAAAGACAAAAATGAGGACCACTCCTCCTGATTCTCAACAACAAAACACCTCAAATATGTCTCCAGATTCTGTTTATTGCGTTCAGTTTGTCCGTTCAACTGAGGGTGAAAAGCCGAAGAGAAGGACAAACAAATCCCCAGGCGAGTACGAAAGCCTTCCAGAATCTGGACACAAATTGAGTCCCTCTATCAGACACCACATCAGAGGGAATGCCATGTAATGTCACAATGTTATCAACAAATGTCCGAGCCAGAGTTTTGGCACCAGAAAATGGAATGAAGTGTGCCATCTTACTGAATCGGTAGACCACCAACAAAATCACTGTCATCCCCGAAGAGTTGGGAAAATCGGTGATAAAGTCCATGGACAAGTGCGTCCAGGGACGGGATGGGATGGACAAAGGAAGAAGAGATCCTGAGGGCCGAGTATGAGTCACGTTGGCACGTGCACAGGTCTCACAAGCTGCCACATAGCCCTTAACACTCTTACGTAAACCCGGCCACCAGAATCTCTGAGAAATAAGATCAACAGTGGATCTGCTCCCAGGGTGTCCAGCAAGGATAGTATCTTGATTTTCCTTGAACACCTTGTGACAAAGCTCAGAAGGAACAAACAACCTCCCTGGGGGACAGGAATCAGGTGCCTCTCCCTGAACTTCCAACACCTCCGCCTCCCGTTCAGGATAGAGGGCGGATACAACCACCCCATCAGCCAAAATTCTTGCCTTGATATTTTACATAGGGACAAACATTAACAAAATTACCCTCTTTACCACAAAAAAAACAGAGTCTCTTTTTAGCCCTGAAGTTCTTATCACCAGGGTCTGGAGAGACCCATCCCAATTGCATAGGCTCATCTCCAAATATGGGCTCAGGTGTCTCAGTACCCCGAGTGTCAGAGGGGAAGCACTTACCTTCAGGTAATAAGTCCCGAGAGAACGGATTCTTGCACCTTTCCCTCAGACGTATATTAATTCGTACCACAAGAGACATGGCAGCTTCTAATGAAACAGGATTTTCATGGAGTGCAAGGGCATTTTTTAGTCTCTCAGATAGCCCCTGACAGAACTGACTCCGGAGAACAGGGTCATTCCACTCAAAATCAGTTGTCCACCTCCTGAATTCAGAGCAATAGGACTCAGCAGAATGATTTCCCTGTTGCAAGCCACGCAACATAAATTCAGCCAGAGAAACTCAGTCTGGGTCGTCATGAATAAGTCCCAAGGCTCTGAAAAAAATCATCCACCGACCGGAGGGATTGGGATCCGGTCGGCAAAGAAAAGGCCCAGGATTGAGCGTCACCTTTCAATAAAGAAATAACTATCCCCACCTTTTGACTCTCGTCACCAGAGGAGTGAGGGTGTAAGCAAAAATAAAGTTTGCAAGACTCCCTGAAATGAATGAAGTTGTCACTTCCTCCGGCAAATCGGTCCAGGAGGGCGATCTTAAACAAAACATGCAATGCAACAGCTCACTGCAAACCAAATAAAGTACAAAACTGCATCATAATTGCAAATGTTATACTAATAAGTTAGAGATGCTTGGCAAATCGTTTTGTACAAAATTATTTGAGCCCGTCTGCCGCACGTCAAGGCGATCTCTAGTTAGACGGGTTCCTAACACTAATTTTTACCTGTTATGTGCCATGACGGCTATCATATAATTCAGAAAGTGCAGGTTCCACATGCATGCTGGATCCGCCTGAATTTCTGTCATATTTGGTGCCAAAATGGCCTCCATTATATCCACGGAAAGCAGTTACCAGCATGCATGCTGGGCCCACTCCACACCACCCCTGGCGCCAAAAGGTCACCAAGGACTGCAATGAGAGTCCACACTTCCTAACACAAATTTTTACCTGTTATGTGCCATGACGGCTATCATATAATTCAGAAAGTGCAGGTTCCACATGCATGCTGGATCCGCCTGAATTTCTGTAATTTTTGGTGCCAAAATGGCCTCCATTATATCCACGGAAAGCAGTTACCAGCATGCATGCTGGGCCCACTTCACACCACCCCTGGTGCCAAAAGGTCACCAAGGACTGCAATGAGAGTCCACACACTATCTCTCTCTTGGTGCCAGATGGCTTCAGTGAGTGAGGGGGGGCAGGCCAAGCTATATACTAACACTAATTAAAATCAGCCAATGGGGCAGACGAGCTGGTCAGGAGTGCACGACTAAGGAGGCAGCCACACCTTCAGCACAAGCTGAAAAGGAGGGCGATCTTAGGTTCAGAGCAGATCTGGACCCCACTGGCGGAGAAAGACGCCTGACACCTTGCAACAGATTCACGGAGGTCTGCTACGGTCTGTATTAGGCGGCTGATAATGTCACGAAAAGTACGGGGAAGGAAAGATAACCAAAGGGAACCAAAACTAAACAACAGACTAGGCCCCAAACCTAGGAAATAAAGAGGTCGCCTCCTAGTATTCCCTGATACTCTCCCTAAGCTGCTAACAACATGTGCAAATCTTAATGGTAGAAATGCACATGCACAGGAACCTGAGACTGCTGAAACACTGCACCAAACCCTCAGCTTAGGGAACAGGGAAAGAGGCAACCGGCTCCTTCCAAAACTGAAGGAGCTAGTGTCTCCCTGAGGCCTAGTTAGGACAGACACACCAAGAAAAGGGAAAGGACTTAGCTTGAGATGTAACTGGAACAGGAGAACCACCACACAAGCAGAGCACTCCACAGAAGAGCTATCAGCCGCAGGGAAACAAGTGAGAGGCGGAACATATAAAGAGCCACCTGACTGATAATGAGCAGCATTTGCGAAGGGGCGGAAACCTGTCAGCAACAATGAAAACAAGATAGATCTATCAGATAGACTCCTGAGTCTTTTTGAACTTCTAAGGTCTCTACCAGGGTCGGCGGTGACATCGCCTGTCTGCGCTGCAGTGTAACTTCGACTTTCCCGCTCACTGCCTCATATGCGACATGCCCACAAGGTGGAACTCCACCTTGCACATGCTGGAGAGACAATATCGGAGTTTCAGCTGCAGCACGCATGGGTCAGTCGTTCTGCAGAACAGCACCACTTCACCACCAATGAGTGGGCCTTCATGCGAGACCTGTGTGCCATGTTGCGCTGTTTTGAGTAGTCCACCAACATGGCCAGTGCCAATGACGCCGTTATTAGTGTTACTATACCACTTCTATGTCTCCTTGAAAAAACGCATCAGGAGATGATGGAAGAGGATGTGGCACAGGAGGAGGAGGAAGAGGGGTCATTTCCACGGTTATCAGGCCAGTCATTCACAAGTAGCTTGGAGGGTGGGTTCCTGCACCCGCATAGGCCAAGTACACAATTGTACAGCCAGGGCACGGTTCTGGAGGATGAGTAGGATGTGGAGGAGGAACCGTGTTCACAGCAGGGTTTCAACCAACGCAGCTCGTTGGCATCACTGGAGCGTGGCTGGGGGGATACGGAGGACACAGATGACACCTCCCACAGAGTACAGCTTGTCCTTGCCTCTGGGCAGCCTGGCACACTTGAGTGACTACATGCTGCCGAGTTGTCCACATTCTAACTTGTGCTGATTACTGGGTGGCCACCCTGCTGGATCCCCGTTACAAGGACAACGTGCCGTCCTTAATTTACTCACTGGAGCGTGATCGGAAGATGCAGGACTACAAGCGCACGCTGATAGACGCACTGCTGACGGCATTCCCAACTGACACCGGGGGCTCAGTGAAAGCACTAAGCAAAGGCAGAGAAGGAGGAAGAGGTCGCCAACACAGATGGGTCACCACCAGCACCTCAGAAGGCAGGGTTAGTATGGCCGAAATGTGCAAAAGCTTTGTCACCATGCCACAACAACCAGCGCCACCAGCTGATATGGAACATCTTAGCAGGAGGCAGCATTTCAGCAACATGGTGGAATAGTATGTGTGCACACGCCTACACGTACTGACTGATGGGTCTGCCCTATTCAACTTCTGGGTCTCCAAATTGGGCACATGGCCTGAGCTTACCTTTATGCCTTGGAGGTGCTAGCCCGCCCTGCAGCCAGTGTATTGTCTGAACGTGTATTTAGCACATTAGGGGGCGTTATCACAGACAAGCGCAGCCGCCTGTCCACAGCCAATGTGGACAAGCTCACATTTATATATACGTCTCAATATTTTGGGGGCTACCCCAATAAAAAACAAAACAAAAAAACAAATAAACAAAAAAACAGTGTTGGCTAACTCCTCTTCCTCCACCGCCGCTTCCACCTACACCGCAACGGTCACCACTTCCTCAACCTCCTACTCCACATCCACCTCCTCCTCCAAGTTCAAGATTATTATTTTTAATTTTTATGTATTTTATGTTATTTTAAGTTGTTTCCCTATCCACATTTGTTTGCAGGGAACGTGTCCTACTCGTACCCCCATTTTGCTTCCTTTTGCAGCCCTCTAGCCCTTTCCAGGACATTTTTAGAGTCATTTTAGTGTCCAAAAGTTTGGGTCCCCATTGACTTCAATGGGGTTCGGGTTCGGGGTCAAGTTCGGGTCCCGAACTCGAACTTTTTTGCGAAGTTCAGCCGAACTCGGCAAACCCGAACATCCAGGTGTCCACTCAACTCTAGTCCCAAGCCATCATTTATTTGCCAAAATGGCAGTACCAGCCCTGCACACACATGTAGAACAGAAGGTGGGCCAGTCCTTGAGCCTATCGATGTCTGCCAAAGTGCACAGCATCGCCAACGTGTGGAGTTATAACTACGGTCAGGGACAATACATGTTCATTACGACCCACTGGGTGAATGTGGTTCCTGCACAGCCACACCTGTAACTTGGCCAGGTAATGCCTCTTCTGCCTCCATGTTTTCACTCCATTGGTCCTGCGACAATGTCCGCCTCTGCCTCCTCTTCCTCCACCGTTTCCTCAACGTCCACTGCAGGGACAATTCACAGTGCCTCTCCAGCATACCACATGTGCAGGGCACGGCAGTCACACAGGGGAGGAACTGATCCGTGTTCTTCATCAATAAATCGAGTCCTGGCTTTCTCCACGACAACTTAAAATCTGAACCACGGTGACCGACAACGGGTAAAACATGGTGTCGGTGAGGGCTGAGCCATGCACCCTGCATGGCCCACGTGTTCAATCTGGTTGTCAAGCGGTTCCTGAAGTCTTCCATCCATCTGCAAGACATCCTAAAAATGGCCAAGAAACTTTGCATGCACTTCAGCCACTCGTACACTGCAAAGCATACCCTCCTTCAGCTGCAGCTGCAGAACGGCATCCCCCGACATATGCTGATATGCGACATTTCCACCAGTTGGAATTCCACCATCCATATGTTGGACCGACTGTACGAACAGAGAAAGGCCATAAACAATTTCTTGATGATCCAAGCCGACAGGAGTACTCCCCTGTGTAACTTAGATGTCAGCCAGTGGCAGCTCATGCATTTGGTCAGGTTCTTTGAGGAGGCCACTTTATTTGTCAGTCACCAGGACTACGGGCTGAACAATGTCATTCCACTGTTTCATGACCTGGAACAGATGCTGGTAAATCTGGCTGGTCAGGAGACTGGAGACTAGTGTTGGGTGTGAATATTCGAATAGCGAATATTAATTGCGAATATCGGCACTTTGAAAATTTGCGAATATTTAGAATATAGTGATATATTCGTAATTTTGAATATTCTAGATTTTTTTTTCATCAGTAACCTCCTTTCTTGCTTGTGGACCAATGAGAAGGCTGCAATGTCTTTGTCTGAGCTTAGCAACATCCCTAGCAACCAATAGGAAAGTTGCCTACATGTTACTATATAAGAACCTCCCCAGCAGCCCTTGTATGCAGTATTTTGCAGATCTGAGAGAGACAGCAGTGTTATTGCTGTGCTCTCTGCGTTCCTGTGCGGCCTTTGCTGCATTTCTGACAGTCCAATACAAGTGTTAGATACTGCTGTAATATTCTGGTTTGAAAAAAAACACCCATTTTGTGCAAGATACTACATTTGCAGCCTTTGCTGCATTTCTAAAAAATCCAATACAAGCGTTAAATACTGCTGTTATAGTGTGGTTTAAAAAAACACCCATTTTATGCAAGATACTACATTTGCGGCCTTTGCTGCAATTCTGAAAGTCCAATACAAGTGTTAGATGCTGCTGTTATATTCTGGTTTTAAAAAAAAACACCCATTTTGTGCAAGATACTACATTTGCGGCCTTTGCTGCATTTCTGAGAGTTCAATACAAGCGTTAAATACTGCTGTTATATTCTGTTTTAAAAAAACACCCATTTTGTGCAAGACACTACATTTGCGGCCTTTGCTGCATTTGTGACAGTCTAATACAAGCTTGAATTATTCTTGTTATATTCTGGTTTTTGTTAAAAACACCCATTTTGTGCAAGACACTACATTTAGGGCCTTTGCTGCATTTGTGACAGTCCAATACAAGCTTTAAATACTGCAGTTATATCCTGGTATTAAAAAAACACCTATTTTGTGCAAGACACTACATTTGTGGCCTTTGCTGCATTTGAGACAGTCCAATACAGGCGTTAGATACTGCTGTTATATTCTGGTTTTAAAAAAAACAACTATTTTGTGCAAGACACTAGATTTGTGGCCTTTGCTGCATTTTTGACAGTCCAATACAAGCCTTTGATACTGCAGTTATATTCTGGTTTAAAAAAAAACACCCATTTTGTGCAAGACACTAGATTTGCGGCCTTTGCTGCATTTTTGACAGTCCAATACAAGCTTTAAATACTGCAGTTATATTCTGGTTTAAAAAAAACACCCATTTTGTGCAAGATACTACATTTGGGGCCATTGCTGCATTTGTGACAGTCCAATACAACCAGTCAATACTGCTGTTACATTGTTGGCTGAAAAATAAAAAAAAATTGTGACCGTGAAGTAATTGTATAAAATTCGCCTGTCACACTGTTGTGTGACCTCACAAAAATTTTCCTCTTTATGACATCGGCACTGCCTTACTGTCAGTGAACTTAATTGTTGACTATTGGTGGTTACATTGTCGCCTGACATAAACCATCTGTTAGTTTGGTTGGTGAACGCAAAGAATGAGGAGAGCGTCAAATAAGGGACGTGGCCCCGAACGTGGTGCTGCTGGTGGAGCTTCTGTTGCAGGGAGAGGACGTGGTCGATCTGTGCCAGCTACACGCACAAGTTAAACACCTTCCTCAGGTGCGAGTAGGCGACAGAATCTTCACCGTTATTTGGTAGAGCCGAATACGACTCTTCAAATGGTGAGGCCAGAACAAGTACAGGCGATAGTAGATTGGGTGGCTGACAGTGCCTCCAGTTCCTACACATTGTCTCCCACCCAGTCTCCTGCTGAAAGATCTGAGTTGGCACTTGCAGCCGATGTCCATCAGTCTTTCACCTCACCCACTTGCAAATCAGGCAAGCAGTCTGAGCCCCAAGTCATGCAGCAGTCTCTTATGCTTTTTGATGACTCTGCTGGCAGGGTTTCCGTGGGCCATCCACATAGCCCTGCACCAGAAGTAGAAGAGATTAAGTGCACTGATGCCCAACCACTTACGTTTCAGGATGAGGACATGGGAAGACCACCGCAGCACGTCTCTGATGACAAAACACAGGTGTCAACTGCTGCGGCTTTCTGCAGTCTGCAGACTGACAAGGAGGGCAGGGGTAAAGAGTGGGTGGAAGATGATGTGGAGGATGATGAGGTACTAGAGCCCACATGGAATCAAACCCCTGCTCTGCATAGTTGATAGGGACCGAAATCTTTAAAAATCGTCTGTTCCATTGGTGGGTGACATTAACCCATTTTTGCTGCATAGGTGACAGGGACTTAAATTTCTAAAATTAATCTTTACTTGACGCGCGCCCCCTCCTTTCATTTGATTCTTCCGCTTTAATAACTTGTTCTACATTTCCGCTCGATCACATTTCAGCCATTGACCTCCCTTGGATGAGGTCTCCCTTTCTCACGCTACCTCTCCGGCGTGGAACCCTGATTCCCCGCTACCCATGAACACCATGGTAGGCGTAGAAAAGAACATAGAAAGATGATAGAGAAGATATCCAATTGGATCGTGGATGTCACAGGGACGTGCGATCAGGCAGAATTTATCTAGAGTCAACAAAGCGGCAGCAGGGCCTCTCTTGTCTAACGTTTCCAAATCAAAAATACCTCAGTGGCATTCCCTGTAATTTTTTATTAATCATTCCAATAACAGGGCATCTTAAGAGTCCTGTATTGTTATTTATCGTTACTACCTCCTCGAGTCGGGAGTGGGTAATTGACGCGCGCCCCCTCCTTTCATTTGATTCTTCCGCTTTAACAACTTGTCCCACATTTCCGCTGGATCACATTGCAGCCATTGACCTGCCTTGGGTGTGGTATCCCTTTCTCACGCTCCCTCTCCGGCATTAAACCCTGATTCCCCGTTACCCGTGATCACCGTGGTAGGCCCATAACATCGAAAGTTGATAGAGAAGATATCCAATTGGATCGTGGACATCACGGGTATGTGCGACATGGTGGAGCAGTATGTGTGCACATGCCTACACGTACTGAATGACGGGTCTGCCCCCTTCAACTTTTGGGTCTCCAAATTGGGCATATGGCCTGAGCTTGCCCTTCACGCCTTGGAGGTGCTGGCCTGCCCTGCAGCCAGTGTATTGTCTGAACGTTTGTTTAGCACGGCAGGAGGGGGTTATCACAGACAAGTGCAGCCGCCTGTCCAGAGACAATGTAGACAAGCTCACATTCATTAAAATAAACCAGGCAGGGATCCCACAGGACTTGTCGGTACCTTGTGCAGAATATACATGTATACTGGCCTCACCCAGCCATTGTTGTACTTCAGCGCACTTTATCTTTGTTTTGTTTTTTATATTTCCCAATGTTTTACCCAATTAAAAATAAAAAATATAATAATAAAATAAAATAAAAAACAAAAAGCAAAGACCAGTGTAGGCTACCTCCTCCTCCTCCACTGCCGTTTCCACCTACACTGCCACATCCACCACCTCTTTAACTTCCTACTCCATATGGATCTCCTCCTCCTAGATCAAGATTATTATTTTTTATTTTTACGTATTTTATGTTATTTAAAGTCATTTCCCTATTTGTTTGCAGAGCACTTGCCATGCTCTTAACCACATTTTGCTGCCATTTGCAGCCCTCTAGCCCTTTCCATGACTTTTTTAGAGCCATTTTAGTGCTCCAAAGTTCGGGTCCCCATTGAATTCAATGGGGTTCGGGTTCGGGGTCAAGTTCGGGTCAAGTTCGGGTCCCGAAATCAAACTTTTTTGTGAAGTTCGGCAGAACCTGTTGAACCTGAACATCCAGGTGTCCGCTCAACTCTATTGAAAATGTTAGATTGGTTCTTGTTTGGAAGTTACAGAGGGAAAAAAGCTTCTAACGACAAACTGCTGAAAGTCCCTGAAGCTGCAGATCCTCTATTCCCATTCAAATGTCTTCCCCGTTAACCACTTCCCAACTGCCCTTAAACTTTAAAGGGAACCTGTCACCGGGATTTTGTGTATAGAGCTGAGGACATGGGTTGCTAGATGGCCGCTAGCACATCCGCAATACCCAGTCCCCATAGCTCTGTGTGCTTTTATTGTGTAAAAAAAACGATTTGATACATATGCAAATTAACCTGAGATGAGTCCTGTACTTGAGATGAGTCAGGGACAGGACTCATCTCAGGTTAATTTGCATATGTATCAAATCGTTTTTTTTATGCAATGATATATATAAATTCATATGCAGTGGGTTCTCTCTGCTGGTTGCTACAGGCAGTCTGTTTGTAACATCTAAATATGGAATATGGGGACATTTATCAGAGCATTCATCCACCTAAATGAGTTTTCTCATCTCAACATTTGTGGCATATCGCTAGGATATGCTCCAGATGTCAAATACAGTAGGTGTGGGACTCACCTCTGGGACCTGGTTCTGTCTCCAGAATGGGGTCCCCGTAGTGAAGGATAGCATGCCACGCCAGTGCTACATCTTCTCCATTGACCTTCTCTATATTATATGAGACTCCAGAAAACAGGCAAACGAGTGCATTTACTTATTTTTGGAAGTTCCATAGCAGTGAATAGAGAGAAAGCTGCACCATTGTGGCCAATTGTCCATACAACGCTATAGGACTGACGGGAATAGGCAAGCCATAAGTCGGCTATTTTCAGAGCATCCATAGATGTGAATGAAGGGTGGCTGCTTTCCCTTCATTTCTGCGGCCCTGTTCTAGAGATAGGATGGGGTCCTAGGGCTGGGATCCCTGCTTATTTGAAATTTGTGGCATATACTAGCAAAATTCCAAAAATCTTGAAATGAGAAAACCCTTTTAACACTAAAAAAAAAGTTGCAAATTTATCAGAAATCTCAATGGTAGGTATACAAAGTTTAACTATGGAACCTTATGAGATCTTTGTACTCCTTCTGTAGGTCTACGCCGCTCCGAGCTCTGAATGAGAAAAATAAAAAACATTTTAAACATGTATTAAACTATTTATTGGTATTTATTGGCACATAATTTACAGCCTATTTAGGTGGAAAAAAATTATATTATAGGGTGGATAGTCACTTTAAGGTTAAATAGTAAGTGAAATAATTTCCTATCCCTTAAAACAATATACACACTGGCTTATACAGTTACAGATTAAATACAGCAGCATCCATTCTGCACTCCCTTAAAGCCCAGTGAACGGAGATAGCGGATGATTTTTAACAGGATTGCTACGAGCTGTTTTCTATGGTGAATGCAAATGAGCACAGAGATATGCAGTAGTATTGCCAATAACGGGGAAAGGTTATGCAATAGAGTCTAAGAAATTATACCGCTAACCTCTTACTCTGTAGTAGTGACTTCATTTCACCGCCTGACCAGAGGGACTTTAAAATCTATTAGATGTGACACCGTCTAGGTTACGTGCCTTGGCTGCTGTCTGGTGGAAAGGAGGGGTGAGAAAAGGGCGATACTTATGTATCACCATTAAAAATACTCTGGATGTGTGACCTTCAATGAAGACAGACCCCGAGGCTGCTAAGCATTCACGGCACCTCTTGTTTTGGCATGAGCTAGCTGTGTGGATGTGATAAGTCTAAACAGGCGCAGACAAAGGCGAGGGCATGAATGTTTGGCCAGGCTATGAGTATCCTATTCTTTCTCAGCTCTCCAGCTGTGAGGGGATCAGAGGAAACCAGAATCTATCTTTAGTTATAAGCTTTATCGAGAAGCATTTGAAACACCATAGTAAAATGGATAGGAAATTTTGCTATATTGTGCCCAGTATTAAAGGGGTTGTTTAGGATTAGAAAAAACGTAGCTGCTTTCTCCTGAAAACAGTACCACCCCTGCCCATGGGTTGTGTCTGATATTGAATCAGGAAGAGCAGCTCCAGGAGTGCACCACCTCAGGCAGCAGCAGGTAGGGGCAAGAGGGGGACAACAAATGGGCCATGGGCAATGAGCGATTTTATTGTGGAAACGCTCATCTCTACATATTCAACTGCATTGCTGTACTCAGGACAGCAATACAGTTGAATGCTGCGACGGCAGTGATGTCTCCCTGGCCCACTGTTTCCTCTACTGGGCTTTAGTCCTAGTTCCTGTAGCCTATAAGAGGCCAGTGTCATCATTATCGCTCTGCATGAGTCGGGCGTTTCAGTTTTCGCCTCAGGCAGCAGAAAGGCTAGGTGCACCCCTGAGCAGCACTACCGCACACATCCTGCGGAAAGGGGTGGTGCTGTTTCTGGAAGTAAGCAGCCATGTTTTTGCTAATCCTGGACAACCCCATTAATGTGTTGTTGCCTTTAGTCTAATGTGATCCCAGAATGATGCTTAGAGGTTTTTTTTTTTCTAAAGAAATCATTCAATAATCGTGTCAACAAGTGAAGAAAAGGCATAAAACATGTATTTATTAAAGGGGTATTCCCATTTTATAAGGTTGCAATGATATGCCATCATTTTATGATCAGTGCAGGTCTGACCTTTGAGGCCTCGTGATTCCAAGAAGAATGGGACAAGGTGCCCTTCATAATATTGTGTTTTCAAGTGAATAAAGCTTGCTAATATTTCCTGTACAGTTAGATTGCGTTGAGCGCTGCTGTCCAGCGAAACCCTCAGAAGGAACACATAACTAAGCTAGCACTGCCACCTCATAGTTCTTAACATTAGTGGGGATCCCAGAAGTCAAGGGTCTGTCAATCATAAAGTGATGGCAACTTTTATCAATAAACCATCAATTTATGAGAAAGAAAAACCCCTTTAACGAGGACAATGTGTTGAATTTGCCACCCCTGGGTACATATTATGGACTATTTTACACCCTGTACAGAATTATTAGGCAAATGAGTATTTTGACCACATCATCCTCTTTATGCATGTTGTCTTACTCCAAGCTGTATAGGCTCGAAAGCCTACTACCAATTAAGCATATTAGGTGATGTGCATCTCTGTAATGAGAAGGGGTGTGGTCTAATGACATCAACACCCTATATCAGGTGTGCATAATTATTAGGCAACTTCCTTTCCTTTGGCAAAATGGGTCAAAAGAAGGACTTGACAGGCTCAGAAAAGTCAAAAATAGTGAGATATCTTGCAGAGGGATGCAGCACTCTTAAAATTGCAAAGCTTCTGAAGCGTGATCATCGAACAATCAAGCATTTCATTCAAAATAGTCAACAGGGTCGCAAGAAGCGTGTGGAAAAACCAAGGCGCAAAATAACTGCCCATGAACTGAGAAAAGTCAAGCGTGCAGCTGCCAAGATGCCACTTGCCACCAGTTTGGCCATATTTCAGAGCTGCAACATCACTGGAGTGCCCAAAAGCACAAGGTGTGCAATACTCAGAGACATGGCCAAGGTAAGAAAGGCTGAAAGACGACCACCACTGAACAAGACACACAAGCTGAAACGTCAAGACGGGGCCAAGAAATATCTCAAGACTGATTTTTCTAAGGTTTTATGGACTGATGAAATGAGAGTGAGTCTTGATGGGCCAGATGGATGGGCCCGTGGCTGGATTGGTAAAGGGCAGAGAGCTCTAGTCCGACTCAGACGCCAGCAAGGTGGAGGTGGAGTACTGGTTTGGGCTGGTATCATCAAAGATGAGCTTGTGGGGCCTTTTCGGGTTGAGGATGGAGTCAAGCTCAACTCCCAGTCCTACTGCCAGTTTCTGGAAGACACCTTCTTCAAGCAGTGGTACAGGAAGAAGTCTGCATCCTTCAAGTAAAACATGATTTTCATGCAGGACAATGCTCCATCAGACGCGTCCAAGTACTCCACAGCGTGGCTGGCAAGAAAGGGTATAAAAGAAGAAAATCTAATGACATGGCCTCCTTGTTCACCTGATCTGAACCCCATTGAGAACCTGTGGTCCATCATCAAATGTGAGATTTACAAGGAGGGAAAACAGTACACCTCTCTGAACAGTGTCTGGGAGGCTGTGGTTGCTGCTGCACGCAATGTTGATGGTGAACAGATCAAAACACTGACAGAATCCATGGATAGCAGGCTTTTGAGTGTCCTTGCAAAGAAAGGTGGCTATATTGGTCACTGATTTGTTTTTGTTTTGTTTTTGAATGTCAGAAATGTATATTTGTGAATGTTGAGATGTTATATTGGTTTCACTGGTAAAAATAAATAATTGAAATGGGTATATATTTGTTTTTTGTTAAGTTTCCTAATAATTATGCACAGTAATGGTCACCTGCACACACAGATATCCCCCTAAAATAGCTAAAACTAAAAACAAACTAAAAACTACTTCCAAAAATATTCAGCTTTGATATTAATGAGTTTTTTGGGTTCATTGAGAACATTGTTGTTGTTCAATAATAAAATTAATCCTCAAAAATACAACTTGCCTAAAATTTCTGCACTCCCTGTATGTGTTTTCCCTACATCACGGGTTTCACGTGGTAAACATGGTCACTTTATAATGTACCTATAGCAGCAGCATAAAAGCCAAGCAGCATAAAAGTAATTACACCTGGCCCTGACTTCTCCTAAAGTCAAAGTGCAGGGGGTGCGACAGTGGCAGAGAGAGTTGAAACTCTAGAAGTAACAGCAACACCCACGTTGCTCCTAGAGGCTTATTAGCATATATTAAAACTTAAAATCTGGTGATGAAGAAGATGAAGAAGATCAGTATTAGTATGTTCTTTATTATGTTGTGTTACATCGGAAGAGGACCTGTAGTCACATGAGCATGTGTGTGCAGGTCCTCAAGTTTGTAATGCTGCTGTGACTGCATAATTTGATGTCCTCTATCTTGTAAGAGAGATAAGGCTGTGCCCAACCCCAAACAGCATGTTTGACGGGGAGGGAATTGGTGAGTCTGATACAACATGAGAAAACATAGGGAAGGGATTTGTGAAATTCACATAGAACTGGTGATTGAGGTTCCTCAAGGGATGTACTGTCTGCCAGAGGAGAAGCTAGGCACATGGTACTGTGTGGTAGGGTGTGTGGTGCTGCTGCTTTGTGATTCTTAGGCTGGAGCCTCTGTTTCCGAAGCCATGTGTTGTAACGGAGCCGTGACCAGAAGTGAGAACACTCAACCAGGATGGCGGGATTTCCATGATACTGCAAGCTCTGAGGAAAATGCCAACATTGCTAAGGAGGCCTTAAAGGAGTATTCCAGTTAAATAAATAAAAATTAAACTCCTGTAGCTCTGGTGTGATATGTGGTGCACTTATACTAACCTGATACATATCAACCTCTAAAGTGCACCCTACTTCTTCCAGGTCTGCTTCTGTTTCTTGAAACACATAGTGGAGAGTGCATCCTCTGTTTTGTGATATTTGTGAGAAAGATAGAACAATACATACAGAGACAGGTGTGGAAAATTGTGAGAGATACAGAAACACTTTATGATTTGCAGACTGGCTCAGACAGATTGACATACACACAGAAATACAGAAACAGACTGCTATGTAAAAGGAAGATGCAGACACAGAAAGCAGTTTGAAACAGCAATCAACATATGAAGCAGGTAGGGAAAGACCAAATGACACTGAGTTAGATGTACTCAGGCAATCTGAATTAGAAACAGAAAAAGCTACAACAAAACCTCAGCTTACTGCTACAAGTCAGGATTATTCAGCAAGCCAGCTTCAGGTGATGTAGAGCACAGCTCCCTTACATGCCCTGTGGAATCAGCAGACAGGAAGTTCAGAGCAGAGAAGCTCTGACCAGAGCTGGGACTAGACACAGAGCAGAAAAACTGAGCGTGATCGACCAGCAGCAGGAGAGAACAGTCAGGGGGTAACTAAGGGATGCAGCAGTGTAAACAAGGCAGAGGGAGAAAAAGAATTAAGTAGATATTATTAGAGAAAAGTGCAAAAATGTTTATTACAGTATATTAGACATTTTGTAAAACAACCAATCAACCAGAATACACCTTTAAGGAAGTGCTGTAGAACAGTCACCAACACCCCATCATCAGGGAGGTAAATTTCATGCTTCAGTGGAGAATCATCCCTGACTCTACCATTTGTATTAACGAAACACTCTTGGAAATATTTATACACTGTGTTATGCCTAGGAAAGGCCATAGGCCTCTCTCCTCACCAAACCCTTAGACCCTGCACTAGACAAATATATTGCAATGTTTTGACCAGGACTTTTCCTCATTTAAAGAAGAGCTAGATACTTATCTAATGACAATGTCATGACGATTCTGAAATTATTTTAATAATGTAAAATTGATCTGTAAAAGGTGGAACATGAGGACTATTTTTACCTTTATAACTATGTACTGTATGTGAACAAATTAGCTTTGGGATTTTAACATTGAATTTCTGGGGCATGGCTGTACTAAAGCCAAATGGAGAAATTTCTCATGAGGGGAATATTTGAAGTCAGTTTCCCTGAATCTGTGTTGGGACATTTGGTAAATGTTTGCACATCTTTAAACCTAAGGGTGCAACCACATGGTCAGGTTTCCCTGAAGCAGTTTTGGAAGTCAAAACCAGGAGTGAATTCAAAAACAAAGAGAAGTCATATCTGTCTTTTATACTTTCTCTCCTTTTATGATTCACTCCTGATTTTGGTTTCCCAAACTGCATCGGAAAACCTGACCGCGTGGCCGTCTACAAATGCTACTACAATATTATAACACCACCCCAGTAACTGCAGTTCATTTGTCCCTATTTTTGAAAACTTTGTAAGTTGTGTAAAAAAAAAAAAAAAAAATAAGTTTTAAAAAGTTATATTTTCTGACTTTTTGAAGTGAGAATTCTGGATGCAGGATTTGATAAATCCCCCTGAGTTTAAAATGTAATTACATATACAGCTTTGTTGATTTTGCTCCTTTTGTGCACTAAATGGCACAGCATAAAATTCCCTTTTATAGAAAAATTCAAGGGTGGTTTCACACAGCATTAAATAAATAAAAAACTACAGTTTTTGAGCCCAAGTGGAAGTGTATTCAAAAGGAATGGTAAATATAATGGTAGGACATCAAGTTTTTCTTCTTGCTGGATCCATTTCTGATTTTGATTACAAAAACTGCATCAAAACTGCAGCAGACTTAAAAAAAAATGCTGCGTGTGACGCTGAGAAAAAAACAGCTATTGTCGATAAATATCTATGTCTAAAAAAAATGCCCCAGTCATTAAGGGGTTAATAACTGAAATCACAGAAGTCACATCTGCTTTGCTTACCATTGTCCTTCTATACTGCTCTCCGGAAAAGCTTGATCCAAGCGAGGGATACAGAAGGTCAATGTTATAGGTGATAAATTGCAATGTTCCAATAAATGTGAAATGAGAGAATAAATCCTAACAACATGTTCTGAGCGGTTCTAGCACTTGGCCAGCGATAAATAATTTAATCCCTGGTTTAACCTCTCATATGCAGTGGTACAGGTTAACTGACAAGTGATGGGTGTACACGATATAGAAATGATCTCGTTGGAGACGAGTGTCTGAATCAGCAGGAACCGCTGAGGTACAAACGATATGAATTCTAGGGTGTAAGCACGAGAATTGCAAAATCATGTTTTTTAAGCTGGTTGTCTCGCAGCACACATCTCAGGATAATATATGGAATGGAACAGAAGGAATCACTAAGTGAAGCATAACTGTTGAGAAAAGTGTCATTGTGTTACCCTAATAGTTGCCATCGGTAGTATCTGAGCCTGGGCCCATAATGGTCACAGCCCTTGGTCTCTTTGCTATTTCTCCCATTCTATGTACTATTTGTGGCATATGAGTTGGTGACATAAACCTTTTCTAGCATAAAGATTAACTTGCTTCCTATACATAGTGGCTCATGGAACTTTGTAACATTTTTGGCCCATATAACATATTTCCTATATACTTTCTATGGCTTCATGCTCTACATCCAGGAAAAGCATGGCAGTGCTGTTTCAAGTCAAAGGAACAAAGCACTCTGATGAATAAAGCTGAACCTGCCATGCTCTCAGTAAAGATTTTAGTCCTGTATAATTGAGCCTCATTCTCAATGGGATTTTACTGGAGTAAAATATTGAAGACCTATCCAAGTGTGTAACTCCACTGATCAGCTTTTTGAAAAGGCCATGGCACTCCATGAAGCACTGATGCCTTTTCCTAGGCTAGTAACGTCCTGTTCATAAGTCACATGGCCTATGTGCAGGGGCTGCAAATGTAGCCGCTATACAATGTACACCACTGTGCTTGTTCATGTACCATAGTCTTGGGAACATGGACAAGATGGGTCTCTAGATGTGTTAGAGGACACAAAAGCAGAGAACTTCATGGACTGTGTGCAAAAGGTGGTTGGCATTAGAGATGTCCCGGCGAACATCGTTTGTTCGCGTTCGCCGCGGCGGGCGAACATATGCGATGTTCGGTCCGCCCCCTATACGTCATCATTGAGCAAACTTTGACCCTGTACCTCACAGTCAGCAGACACATTCCAGCCAATCAGCAGCAGACCCTCCCTCCCAGACCCTCCCACCTCCAATCAAAAAGCAAGGACAGCATCCATCTTAGATTCTTTCGGAAGCTGCAGTGTTAGTGAGAGGAGGGACAGTGCAGCTGCTGCTGATTTAATAGGGAAATCGATAGCTAGGCCAGTGTTCTGTGTCCACTACAGTCCTGAAAGACTCATCTGATCTGCTGTAAGGACAGCGTCCTGGCAGCACCCCAAAAAGCCCTTTTTAGGGCTAGTACATCAGTCTGCTATTGTAATCTAATCGCAGTTGCCTGAAAGCGTGTGTGTCAGGCCTACAGCGTGTACTGTGCCCACTACTGCCAGTGCCCAGTGCCACCACTCATATCTTGTGTCACAGTAGCTTGTATTTAAAAATAAAAAAATATTTTTTCACTGTAATATAATTGCAGTAGCCTGCAAGCGTGTGTGTCAGGCCCACAGCGTGTACTGTGCCCACTACTGCCAGTGCCCAGTTGCACCACTCATATCTGGTGTCACAGTATCGTGCATTTAAAGGGAACCTGTCTCCAGTATTTTGGGTATAGAGCTGGGGACATGGGTTGCTAGATGGCCGCTAGCACATCCGCAATATCCAGTCCCCATAGCTCTGTGTGCTTTTATTGATACATATGCAAATTAACCTGAGATGAGTCAGAGCTTGAAAATATGACTCTTTTCTGGTCACACAAGTAAGATATGACTCTTTTATGTTAATTTGCATATGTATCAAATCGTTTTTATTACACAATAAAAGCACACAGAGCTATTTGGGACTGGGTATTGCGGACGTGCTAGCGGCCATCTAGCAACCCATGTCCCCAGCTCTATACCCAAAATCCCGGTGACAGGTTCCCTTTAAAAATAAAAAACTATTTTTTCAATGTAATATGATTGCAGTTGCCTGCAAGCGTGTGTGTCAGGCCTACAGCGTGTACTGTGCCCACTACTGCCAGTGCTCAGTTGCACCACTCATATCTGGTGTAACAGTAGCTTGCACGCATAGTATAACTAATAGAAAAAAAAATGACAGGCAGAGGCAGGCCACCCCGCAGGGGCCGTCGTGGTCGTGGTGCTGTGATTCCCTTTGGCCCTAGACTAATGCCCAGTGTTCAGAGGCCACGTACCCTGAACTCGAAAAGTTCTGAGGACATAGTTAACTGGCTAACACAGGACACCCAATCTTCTACAGCTTCCGCTCGGAACCTTGACGCACCATCCTCCTCCAGCTCAGCTTCAGGCACCTCTCAAGTTACCACTCGCCCGCCTGCCGCCACCACCAACACTAGCACCACAGCTGCTTCACTTCATATGTCAGAGGAGTTATTTACACATCAGTTGGAAGAAATGAGTGATGCACAACCATTATTGCCAGAGGATGTAGATAACAGGGATATGTCTCAGTCAGGCAGCATTACACCCATGGACGTATGGTGTGATGATGATGTTGTACCCACTGCTTTTTCCTTTGTTGAGTTGTCAGATACAAGGGAAGCGGTTGATGATGGCGATGTGTCCGTGGATGTCACGTGGGTGCCCGCTCGAAGAGAAGAAGAACAGGGTGAAAGTTCAGATGGGGAGACAGAGAGGAGGAGGAGACGAGTTGGAAGCAGGGGGAGGTCATCGCAAGGAGCTAGTGGCACAGTCAGACAGCATGTATCGGCACCCGGGGTCAGCCAGAAAGCACGCCAATCAACGCATGCTGTTGCCACCACCAGAATGCCATCATTGCAAAGCTCAGCAGTGTGGCATTTTTTTGTGTGTCTGCCTCTGATAACAGCGATGCCATTTGCAACCTGTGCCAAAAGAAACTGAGTCGTGGGAAGTCCAACACCCACCTAGGTACAACTGCTTTGCGAAGGAACATGATCTCACATCACAAACGCCTATGGGATCAACACATGAGTACAAGCAGCACACAAACTCAAAGCTGCCATCCTCCTCCTGGTCCAGCATCTTCAGCCACGTCAACCACTGCTGTCCTCCTTGCCTCTCAACCATCCGCCACTCCGCCTCTCACCTTCAGCAGTTCCTGCTCATCTGCCCACAGTCAGGTGTCTGTCAAGGAAATGTTTGAGCGTAAGAAGCCAATGTCACAGAGTCACCCCCTTGCCCGGCGTCTGACAGCTGGCTTGTCAGAACTCTTAGCCCGCCAGCTTTTACCATACAAGCTGGTGGAGTCTGAGGCCTTTAATAAATTTGTAGCAATTGTGACACCACAGTGGAAGGTACCCGGCCGAAATTTTTTTTCACAAAAGGCAATCCCCAACATGTACTCTATTGTGGAAAAGGAAGTCATGGCATGTCTGGCACACAGTGTTGGGGCAAGGGTCCATCTGACCACTGATACCTGGTCTGCAATGCACCGTCAGGGCAGGTATATCACGTACACTGCGCATTGGGTAAACCTGCTGATGGCTGCCAAGCATGGAATGCGTGGCTCTGCAGAGGAGTTGGTGACACCGCCACGACTTGTAGGCAGGCCTGCTGCCACCTCCTCTACTCCTCCTACTCCATCCTCTTCGCTAACCTCCTCGGCTGAGTCCTCTTCTGCTGCTGCATCTTGCTCCACATCAACTGCACCCCCACAGCTCCCCAGGGGCTATTCCACATCCCGAATACGACAGTGTCACGCTGTCTTGGGGTTGACTTGCCTGAAAGCAGAGAGTCACACCGGACCAGCACTCCTGTCCGCCCTGAACGCACAGGTGGATCAGTGGCTGACTCCGCACCAACTGGAGATTGGCAAAGTGGTGTGTGACAACGGAAGCAATTTGTTGGCGGCATTAAATTTGGGCAAGTTGACACATGTGCCGTGCATGGCACATGTGTTGAATCTGATCATACAACGCTTTGTGCATAAGTACCCAGGATTACAGGACGTCCTCAAGCAGGCCAGGAAGGTGTGTGGCCATTTCAGGCATTCCTACACGTCCATGGCGCACTTTTCAGATATTCAGCGGCGAAACAACATGCCAGTGAGGCGCTTGATTTGCGACAGCCCGACACGTTGGAATTCAACACTCCTAATGTTCGACCACCTGCTCCAACAAGAAAAAGTCGTCAACGAGTATTTGTATGACCGGGGTGCTAGGACAGCCTCTGCGGAGCTGGGTATTTTTTGCCACGGCACTGGACGCTCATGCGCAATGCCTGTAGGCTCATGCGTCCTTTTAAGGAGGTGACAAACCTAGTCAGTCGCACTGAAGGCACCATCAGCGACATCATCCCATTTGTTTTCTTCCTGGAGCGTGCCCTGCGAAGAGGGCTGGATCAGGCCTGTAGATGAGCGTGAAGAGGAAGAGGAAGAGTTGTGGTCACCATCACCACCAGAAAAAGCCTTATCAGCATCGCTTGCTGGACCTGCGGCAACGCTGGAAGAGGAGTCTGAGGAAGAGGAGTCAGAGGAGGAATGTGGCTTTGAGGAGGAGGAAGAACAACCACAGCAGGCATCCCAGGGTGCTCGTTGTCACCTATCTGGTACCCGTGGTGTTGTACGTGGCTGGGGGGAAGAACAGACCTTCAATGAGATCAGTGAGGACGAGGAACGGGACATGAGTAGCTCGGCATCCAACCTTGTGCAAATGGGGTCTTTCATGCTGTCATGCCTGTTGAGGGACCCTCGAATAATAAGGCTGAAGGAGAACGACCTGTACTGGGTGGCCACGCTACTAGAACCCCGGTATAAGCAGAAAGTGGCTGAACTGTTACCGAATTACCGGAAGTCGGAAAGGATGCAGCAGTTCCAAAACAAGTTAAAAAGTATGCTTTACACAGCGTATAAGGGTGATGTCACAGCACAACGGGAATCTAACAGGGGAAGAGGTGAAAGTAATCCTCCTCCTACCATGACCACGCCGGCAAGGACAGGACGCTTTACAGACGTGTTGTTGATGGAGGACATGCAGAGCATTTTAAGTCCTACGCATCGCCACAGCCCTTCAGTGTCCACCCTCAGAGAACGACTCGACCGACAGGTAGCAGACTACCTCGCCTTAACTGCAGATATCAACACACTGAGGAGCGATGAACCCCTTGACTACTGGGTGTGCAGGCTTGACCTGTGGCCTGAGCTATCCCAATTTGCGATAGAACTTCTGGCCTGCCCCGCTTCAAGTGTCCTGTTAGAAAGGACCTTCAGCGCAGCAGGAGGTATTGTCACTGAGAAGAGAAGTCGCCTAGGTAAAAAAAAAGTCTAGATTACCTCACCTTTATTAAGATGAATGAGGCATGGATCCCGAAGGGACTGACAGTGGGGGATGCATTTGACTAAAAAAGGCCTGATAAGATGCCTTGGGCTATAAAATGGTCCACACGCTGCTGTATTTAATCTCTGCATGCCGGATGACTTGCGTGACTTCTCCGCCACCAACTGGTTCAAGCCGCAATGTTTTAGTGCACTTTCTGCCTGGAAAACATCAATTTTTACAGCCGCTGCTACAGCAGTGGCTGCAACAATACCTAATTTTTCAGGCATGTGTACATGCCTAATTTTTCTAGACTCTGGTGCTGCACTGTGGCTGCAAAAACAAAACAAAAAAGGCACATACATGTGTCAATTCCCCTTCGTGATCGTTACCTTGTTGTGGTGAAGGGGCTTGCGTATCACAATGAAGCGATCACCTCTATGAGTGTGTTGGCAATGGCAATGTTGGCACACCCCAGATGAGATAAGGTTGTTGCTTCATTGTGAACAGACCAAAAGCGATCGGCTGGATAATTTTGCATATAAAAAACATTAATTTTCTTTGTGATCATCTAAGGTGATCATTAAAGCCTACTAGGCCAACAATGGCCCACACTGCAGAATCATTGTTTTCTGGGTCACTTAACTGTCATTGAACTACCTCAGCACGACCATAGGCTTTGAAAAACTGCCATCAACTGCAATCTCCCGAACGTGCGCACGAGCACAGTCATCACTACACCAAGATTGACGCATAGAGGCATAAAATTTATGCCATGAGTGTGTTTCAACTATTGACAACTCTTTGCGGTTGTCTAAACTCTATTCCATACACGTCCCCTGATAGGGGACGTAACAGGGATTAAACTGATAAGAATAGTACTACTTAACATACCACTCATATCTGGTAGCACAGTAAATTGCACGGCGCACGCTCAGTACCCCAAATTGGAAGTAAGAGGACCGACCACGCATCTTTTTCCATCTCCCGATTCCTAAAATCGATTCCATAGACCGGCCCCTGATAGGGGACGTAACAGAGATTAAACTGATAGGAATAGTACTACTTAACATACCACTCATATCGGGTAGCACAGTACAAATTGTAAGTAAGAGGACCGACCAAGCATCTTTCTCCATCTCCCGGTTCCTAAAATCTATTCCATACACCACACCGGCCCCTGATAGGGGACAAAACAGAGATTAAACTGGTAAGAACAGATTTTTTTTATTTAAAAAAAAGAGGACAGCCTCTGCGGAGCTGGGTATTTTTTGGCCGCGTTACTGAACGCTCATGCACAATGGCTGTAGGCTCATGCGTCCTTTTGCGGAGGTGACAAACCTGGTCAGTCAAACCCAAGGCAACATCATCGACCTCATCTGTGATGCCCATTGTGGGCATGGCATCGCTTCAACTAGTGCGCATGCATCGGCGAAGCAGTACACAGGTGCGGGATCTCGGCCGGACCGAAGGGTGACGCAAGGAAATAGAAGGGTGGGCATAAGCAGAACCTGGCACAGAGTAACAATGAAATAAGGCAGAGGAGCCTGGGCTCCTACACAGTGAACACCGCCCCTGGGCACTTGTGAGTGCTTCTTTGCATTCTCCCGCTTAGACTCCTCCTCCTCCGCTCCATCTTCAGCCATCGATAACAGAATGTGTGGCCAGGAAACAACTGTACGCACCCAGCATACTGACGGTGGGCAAGCTTAATTCCTACCTGGTCAATTTGCTGGCATTGCAGTTGCTGCCGTACAATTTAGTGAAGACTGCCACATTTAGGGAGCTTAAGTCATGCGCTCAACCTTGCTGAAAGGTTCGTATCTGGCATTATTTTTCCGAAAAAGCCATCCCTGCCTTGTACTCTCACATGGCAGACAAAACGGCCGCTCTCAGTGTGTGCGGTAAGGTTCACGCCACGGTGGACACCTGGAGCAGCTGTTACAAGCAGGGACAGTACATATCTTTTATGGCCCACTGGGTCATTGTTTTTTTCATGCAGCAGAGAGACGGCAATGAGACCAGGTCCTTTTGACCCCTCCTACGATTGCGTCTGTCGCTCAAGCTACCCCTCCTTCCTATAACATGTCAGGTGAAGCGTTGCCACTCTGTGTTTGAGCTGATCGGCCTGGAAGAGAGTAGCCACACTGGCAAGCAGTTGCTTAAGTACATCAAGCAGCAAACATCCCACTGGCTGACTCCACCTGGGCAAGGTGGCTCAACACCCATGGGCACAACACCCATGAACCTGGGAAAAATAACACATGCTCCCTGAATGGTGCACATCATCAACCTAGTGGTGCAGCGCTTTCTAAATAAGTTCAATGGCTTGCTCAAGGTGCTGGAAAAATCCAGGAGACTGTTCAAGAACTTCAGCCACTCTTACGTGATGAGGAACGCCCTCCTGGACCTGCAGCAACAGAAGGATCTGCAGCTACACCACTGAATCTGCAAGGTGCCAACTCGCTGGAATTCAATATTAAACATTGCTTGAGTGTCATTACAAACAACAGAAAGCCGTTAATGATTTTGTCATGCACCAGACAGCCTTAGTAGCAGAGACCATGTGTTGCTTCGAGGTCAAGCAGTGGCTGCTGACACACCTGCCGGGGGCTGAAGCTCTTCAAAGAGCCCACAAAGTTTGTCAGCAGGGACAACTACAGCATGAACGATGTCATTCCTCTAATATTTGTCTTAGAAAAGATGCTGATGCTCATGCAACAGGGGACCACAGTGAAAGAAGAGCAGCTGACACATCTTGCTATCCGCCCTAAAGCTGTTGAGGACATACAAAGGGAATCTGTCATGGAGGAGGAGGAATACAAAGATAAAGATGAGGAAAATGAGGATGAGGAGCTGCCAAAGCAAGAGGAGGAGTCGGAGGTGGAGGAGCAAGAGGACGATGATGAAGATGGTACTGGCCAAGACACCCAATTGTCTCAGTGGGAGGCAGAGCCAGAAAGAAGTGGCTCATCAGGCACGCTAGTCAGAATTGCCACCTGTATGCTCGCTTGCTTAAACAGTGACAGGTGTATCATTGACATCAAGCAGTCTGATGATTACTGAATAGCCATGGTTTTATACCCTAACTACCAAGGCAAAATGGGGTAATGTTTTCCTCTGGCAGAAAGGGAGGATAGATTATGTTACTACTAGAGATTATGAAAACTTTGATTACCAAAATGCCTCCAGTGGCAGATATTTATTTTCTGGATATATTCATTAACTTAACTGTTAAAGATTCATAACTCTTTAATCATTTGAAATGTAATTCTAATTGCTCCAGGGTAGAGGTGGAAGTCATTTCCAATCTTGATAAAGATCCCACATTTGTTATTAAACCCTCTGACTAGTCAGGTAACATTGTGAATAGTAGGTAGTCTAACTTGCTACTCCTTGCAAAGGTAGACTATATTCTATTCTGACTTCCTATGCTCAACCTCTGCCTGTTTACCAAATTTGACCTTCTGCCGCCTGACCTGACCTAACATAGTAACATAGTACATAAGGCCAAAAAAAGACATTTGTCCATCCAGTTCGGCCTGTCATCCTGCAAATTGATCCAGAGGAAGGCAAAAAAAACCTCTTCTTGGTTCTCATGTTGACCCCATACTTCCTTCCCTGACTTTGAAATTGATAACTGGGTTGAATGTACTGTACCTGCCCTGACCTTGGCTCGACTTCTGACTACAGGTTTAGTCTGTCCCCTCACTGATACAAAACAGTGCCTCTTCACCCCCAATGGTCAGATAGCAAAGACTACTTCAAGAACTAGTGGCCTGCAGCAGAATCAAGATCCCTGTAAAGCGGTTAAGGGCCACTTAGATAATGTCCTTAGAAGTAGCCCCAAGTCAAATCTGTTCAGAGACATAGCTGGTCCACACCTGCTAAACACTTATGATAAAACGTATGGTGTTACATCATCCCTGCATATTTTTCCTATTACACTTAAATAATCTAATATAAACCATTTCTCATTTTGCAGGAATTCAATTTACCAAGAGGTTACAGAGATAATTACAAGAGATAAGCTGAAAATATAAATCAATATTGTATATATAAATTAAACATTTTTTAGAGACATAAACAGATGACTAATGGTCTATTACTATGTAATGTGAAACTGATGAAGAAATACAAAATATTGCATTTGATCAGGTTATTGTTTTGCCTTGTGTGTGTGTACATCTCTATATTACTAATTTTGGATTGCTTTATGATATTGACTCATTAGAGATGATTTATCCTTTTTGTTAATGTTATGCTGCCTATATTCCCATATTGATTATAATTGGGCTATTGCCCATTCAAGATGCATACAATGAAATATACTGTATTAGCAACAATGGAAGATGTATCCTGAAGCTTCTGGGTCTTAATTCAAAATCTGTAACTGGCCCCTTGAACTTTTGCTCATCATTTACAGTACTGATCTACATGTGGAACAGTGGAGTCTTACAAGTCCCCTCAGGCTTCAAGGTCCATGTACAACTGTCTTTGTACCCTTTACAACAATATATAGTTTTTGGCTAAATATTTATTCTCACCATTCAGCCTCTAATATTAGATAAGATTTGGATAAATAAGTGGATAAACCTTGATTTTAAAAGGTGAGCTTTATATGAAACATATTGGTAACTTTTTACTATCAGCTGCTGAGCTTCTGAATTTCGCCCTCCTTACCGTCACAGGGGATAACGGTATAGCTAGGAAGGCTGGTGTATTCTGGAAGTAGGAAGAATAAGGGTGTCTTTATAAGTGGCAAAAACTAGCTCCATTTATTTGGATGGAGTTGTTTTGGTGGCAAGCACATAGATTCATGAATGGAATCTGAATGGATTTCTGGAGCCAAATCTGCTTCATCTGAAGGCACCTGAAGGCTACATCTGAAGGCATCTTAAGTCACATTTACAGTGGGCCTGTCACCTCTCCTGACATATTTGCTTTAATAATGCTAAATATACAGTCATCAAATAGGAGACAAAGTGTACTCAAACAATGGAGTCAGTAGCAAGGTAACTCTGAAAGCTTATAAAAATGTTCTATATCTACAGGGAGTGCAGAATTATTAGGCAAGTTGTATTTTTGAGGATTAATTTTATTATTGAACAACAACCATGTTCTCAATGAACCCAAAAAACTCATTAATATCAAAGCTGAATATTTTTGGAAGTAGTTTTTAGTTTGTTTTTAGTTTTAGCTATTTTAGGGGGATATCTGTGTGTGCAGGTGACTATTACTGTGCATAATTATTAGGCAACTTAACAAAAAACAAATATATACCCATTTCAATTATTTATTTTTACCAGTGAAA
The DNA here is from genome assembly GCF_905171765.1 of Bufo bufo. Classification (NCBI taxonomy): domain Eukaryota; kingdom Metazoa; phylum Chordata; class Amphibia; order Anura; family Bufonidae; genus Bufo; species Bufo bufo. The sequence continues at coordinate 91,416,350 of NC_053389.1, read as the reverse complement.
CCAATATAACATCTCAACATTCACAAATATACATTTCTGACATTCAAAAACAAAACAAAAACAAATCAGTGACCAATATAGCCACCTTTCTTTGCAAGGACACTCAAAAGCCTGCCATCCATGGATTCTGTCAGTGTTTTGATCTGTTCACCATCAACATTGCGTGCAGCAGCAACCACAGCCTCCTAGACACTGTTCAGAGAGGTGTACTGTTTTCCCTCCTTGTAAATCTCACATTTGATGATGGACCACAGGTTCTCAATGGGGTTCAGATCAGGTGAACAAGGAGGCCATGTCATTAGATTTTCTTCTTTTATACCCTTTCTTGCCAGCCACGCTGTGGAGTACTTGGACGCGTGTGATGGAGCATTGTCCTGCATGAAAATCATGTTTTTCTTGAAGGATGCAGACTTCTTCCTGTACCACTGCTTGAAGAAGGTGTCTTCCAGAAACTGGCAGTAGGACTGGGAGTTGAGCTTGACTCCATCCTCAACCCGAAAAGGCCCCACAAGCTCATCTTTGATGATACCAGCCCAAACCAGTACTCCACCTCCACCTTGTTGGCGTCTGAGTCGGACTGGAGCTCTCTGCCCTTTACCAATCCAGCCACGGGCCCATCCATCTGGCCCATCAAGACTCACTCTCATTTCATCAGTCCATAAAACCTTAGAAAAATCAGTCTTGAGATATTTCTTGGCTCAGTCTTGACGTTTCAGCTTGTGTGTCTTGTTCAGTGGTGGTCGTCTTTCAGCCTTTCTTACCTTGGCCATGTCTCTGAGTATTGCACACCTTGTGCTTTTGGGCACTCCAGTGATGTTGCAGCTCTGAAATATGGCCAAACTGGTGGCAAGTGGCATCTTGGCAGCTGCACGCTTGACTTTTCTCAGTTCATGGGCAGTTATTTTGCTCCTTGGTTTTTCCACACGCTTCTTGCGACCCTGTTGACTATTTTGAATGAAACGCTTGATTGTTCGATGATCACGCTTCAGAAGCTTTGCAATTTTAAGAGTGCTGCATCCCTCTGCAAGATATCTCACTATTTTTGACTTTTCTGAGCCTGTCAAGTCCTTCTTTTGACCCATTTTGCCAAAGGAAAGGAAGTTGCCTAATAATTATGCACACCTAATATAGGGTGTTGATGTCATTAGACCACACCCCTTCTCATTACAGAGATGCACATCACCTAATATGCTTAATTGGTAGTAGGCTTTCGAGCCTATACAGCTTGGAGTAAGACAACATGCATAAAGAGGATGATGTGGTCAAAATACTCATTTGCCTAATAATTCTGCACGCAGTGTATGTTCTATGTCTGTTTTAGTAACTTCTTTCATCTTGTAGAAAGCTGAAATAAAGCACTTGTAGATGTTCGTGGGGCTGAATCTGTACCTCCATAGGAAATTGGAGGCATGCTGAGGTATTTTCCCAAAGATATTTAGCCTCTAGTGGATAATATATCTTATAGCTCCCATTTATAACACTCAAGAAAGCTTAAGATGGTAGCACACAAAGTCCCCGCTGCTCCATAGTATTCAGCCACAGAGGGGCTTTACGTTTGAATTATATACATCTTGTAACTTTATATATTTTAGATAATTTGCTGATTAATTTGATGCATGTAATTAAAGCTTTACACTGGAGTCTCATATATTCTTACAGGGCAACTATCAGCAGATTTGTGCCTAGGAAACTGGCTGACCTGTTGCATGTGCACTTGACAGCTGAAGGCATCTGTGTTGGTCCCATGTTCATATGTGCCCGCATTGTTGATAATACTGAAGTTTTAATATATGTATATGAGCATCTAGGAGCAACGGGGGCGTTGTCATTAACCTAGAGGTACTGCTGTCTATGCAACTGCCGCGCCCTCTGCACTTTATTTGATAGGGCCAAGCAGTGTAAATGTGATCATGCGTAGCCCTGACCTCTCCTAAAGTCTTGCGCTGCACCGTGAGCTTCATTATGTGGCATAGACACAGTACAAGAAAGAGTAAAATACAGAAGAGAACTTACAACAAGACTATTTACTGTGCTACATCTGTGCCAGATACTGAAGCTTAAGGTGCAGCACAAGACTTAACGAGAAGTCAGGGCCAGGCATTATCATGCTTACACTGTCTGGTCCTTTCAGTGAAAGTGCAGAGGGCACAGCAGATGCAGCGAGAGCTTAGACTCTAGGTGTAACAATAGTGTCGGACTGGGGTGCCTTGGGCCCACCAGTACAATTCATTTAGGGGGCCCACTATAAAGCTACATGTGAATACTAACCACCCATACAGTGGCAGCAGCAGCAAGGCACTACAATATGATTATGTGGGCCAATGCAGTGACTTCGAGGGGGCCGGACACTAGGGAAAGAGGACATGGCTAGCCTGACTCTCTACCTAAAAGTCATCTCAGCCACCCAATTTATAATAATAAAATGGGTACTTTGTTAAATAATGTGCCCAGGTTTTCATATAAACATAGGCTGGTTTAGATGCTCTCTGCTGCTTATCTATATCTAGTGCAGTCAGTCTACTATTGGCATGTGCCACTTATAAAAGGGGTGAGGGACTAGGGGCCCATCTTGCTCAGGGGCCAACCAGGAGATTCACCTGCACCCCTGTGGGCCAGTCCGAGCCTGTGTAATGGCAACGCCGCTGTTGCTCTTTTAGGCTCATTTGTATATATTAAAACTTCATTTTTCTCAGCAATGCGGACACATATGGAATCAACACATATGCCATCAGCTGCCAAGCGCACATGCCGCAGGTCAGCTAGTTTCATAGCTATAAAGCTGCTGACAGATGTCCTTTAAGCGTGCTTCTTTTCGGATTTATACCTGAGTGACTTGACTGTTGATTCTTTTGCCTTCATCTTTTCAGTTCTTAGAAATTTCCCTCCTTCTTGGCACCGTTCAGATAAAATAAGTAAAGACCTCTGACGGCAAAACTTTCATTACTTTTTAATATGAGTTACTTTAATAGAAAGACTTAAACGCTTCTTTCCATTGCTGCGTCTCAGCACTTCTGGGGTCATAAATTCCTATGCTTCTAGTATGCTATTACCTAGATATCAATCCTTTCTAGTTCTCTGAACACTAAAATTGAAAGAAAACAAGGTTGTAGCTTTATGCATTTTTAATTTAATGAAATTCAGTTTTTGAAGTTATGGGCAGAGGCAAAACAATCATGCTTCATGCTATGTGAGCTTTTCAGAATCCTTCAATAAGTCACATCAGGCCGGGTATATTTTGTATTAAAGTTTCTTATCAAGCAAATGGAAAAGGAATTGTTTGAGTTTATATCATTTCCATATTCCCATCCCTTCACATGTTGAGATCTATAAAGACCCAATCTCAACGCAGGTTTAATAAACTTATAGTCATTTTTGCTATTTAGAGGTAAAGGGATCACGAAGAATAAGATAGAATCAGCATCACAATGTTGGCTGAGTCTTATTTCCTGTAGGCAGGAGGCTGGTACTGTTATGTAAAGTTACCTTATCATAAGAACATGAATTACCCGGATGGATTTCTTACTCTTTAAGATTTTTATACTGAATTTTATATGGTTTAACAATCTGAATTTTTAGCAGCTTTATTGGCAAATGTGTGTGTATTGTCTAATTTTTATAAAATGGTTTTGCAGTAAAAACATAAAGTCCTCAGCCAAAATTAATGTATATTGACTATATTAAATACAGTGTATATGGTCCACAAAAATATAACCATTGTATAAAATTGTATTAAAAACGATGGTACAATTTGTTATGAAAAGAAATGGTTACCCAGAGTAAAAAAAAAAAAAAAACACTACATAAGTTTTAGTCTGCAGACTTCATTGATTCATCCATTTTTCAGGCCCAAAATGTTTATTTTGCAACCTGCTCCTCCTGCGCCTGCCTTCCTTGGACTTTTTCCCCTTCTCCACACTCTGATCTGCCAGGTACTTCATCCTTCCCCACCCTGCTCCTCCTGCTCCCCCCTTCCTTGGACTTTTTCCCCTTCTCCACACTTTGATCTACGGTACCATATACAACATCTTTTCAAACTCTGCTCCTTCTGCTCCTATCTCGAACACCTCCGAAAAAGATTACTGATGGATTTATGTCAGATTTAGTAGCACCACTAGCTATGCAAAGGACTTACACACACTCTGCAGAAGCAAAATGGAAGGAAATTTTTAATTTAAGAAACAAATGAACAATTAATAAAATCAATGCATGTCAATAGCCTTTAAAGAGAACCCGTCATCAGGATGAACCCTATTTAACCAGTTAGACTCCATCATAGGGTTTATCCTGCTGTTGAAAACAATATCTGTCTTGTGAAAATTTGTGGCGGTGGCCCGCCCTAACCCCTAGGTGCACCTCAGCTCTCCAGTGCTGTATATGCCCCTCAGTACACTAAAGTCCTCACAAACACCTAAACTGATTTTCACATGATAGCAACATTTTAATTAGAGATGAGCAAATCAAATCAGACGAAGTGGAATTTGATCCGAATTTCAGGAAAAATACAATTCGCAACGAATGCGAATTTCCTCGCGCTTCGTGGTAATGAATCACAATTTTTCCTAAAATGGCGGCTACAATGGCAGCTACACATGTGAGGACATGGGGCAAGGAACTCTGGGAAGGTGGGCTGACCCATAATGCCATGCATGCAGCCAATCAGCAGCCAGCCAGCCCTGTGATGTCACAGCCCTATAAATACGGTGGCCATCTTAGAGTCAGACATTTTCCAGCACTCAGAGTGCATGGACAGATGTGAGAAGGCGCTAGGGACAGCAATAGGAAAAACTTCATTGTGAAAAAAATATATAAAAAACGATTTACAAGTGCAGGGAAAGGATAGGGAGGAATCATTTCACAGCATCTTAGTGCAGGGAGAGATGTCTGAAGTTGTTTAGGACGGTGCTAGAAAAACCTCATTGTGAAAAAAAAAAAGCGATTTACAAGTGCAGGGAAACATTAGCCTTTAGTGGCTTATATCTGTGGAAAAAGAAAAATATAAGCATTTCACATCTGCAGTTATTAGTGTAGAAAGAGTTTAATGGCCTATTTCAGTACAAAAAGGAAACATATATACACACTTCACTGTTGCATTTATTTGTGAAAGAGTTTAATGGCATATTTCATTATAGAAAGAAAAATATATACGCACTTCACTGGTGCATTTATTTTTGCTAAAAGCGTTTACTGGCCTATTTCAGTACAAAAAGAAAAATATATTCTCAGTTCACTTCTACAGTTAGAGTGCCTTGCAAAAGTATTCACCCCCCTTTGACTTGTTTTTGTATTTTGGTGCCTCAGAACCTGGAATTAACATGGATTGTTTGAAGATTTGCATCATTTAATTTGCAGAACAGCTCCTTCAAGTTGGAGGGTTTGCGCTTGTGAACAGCAATCTTTAAGTCTGACCACAGATTTTCTATTGGATTGAGATCTGGGCTTTGACTAGGCCATTCCAACACATTTACACGTTTCCCCTTAAACCACTCAAGTGTTGCTTTAGCAGTCTGTTTGGGGTCATTCTCCTGCAGGAAGGTGAACCACCCTCCTTGCCTCAAATCACGCACAGAATGGTGCAGGTTTTGCTTAAGAAAATCAATGTATTTAGCACTATCCATCTTTCCCTCAACTCTGACCAGTTTCCCAGTCCCGGCTGCTGAAAAACATCCCCACAGCATGATGCTGCCACCACCATGTTCCACTGTGGGGATGGTGTTCTTTGGGTGATGTGATGTGTTGGGTTTGTGCCATACATAGCATTTTCTTTGATGGCCGAAAAGTTAAATTTTAGTCTCATCAGACCAGATCACCTTCCTCCATACATTTTGGGAGTCTCCCACATGCCTTTTTGTTTTTAGCTGAAAGTAATGGCTTTCTTCTGGCCACTCTGCCATAAAGACCAACTCTTTGGAGAGTACGGCTTATTGTCATCCTATGTACAGATACTCCAGTCTCTGCTGTGGAATTCTGCAGCTCCTCCAGGGTTACCTTAGGTCTCTGTGCTGCCTCTCTGATTAATGCCCTCCTTGCCTGTTCCGTGAGTTTTGGTGGGCGGCCGTCTCTTGGCAGGTTTGCTGTTGTGCCATGTTCTTTCCATTTGGTTATGATAGATTTAATAGTGCTCCTGGAGATCATCAAAGATTTGGATATTTTTTTTATAACCTAACCCTGACTTGTACTTCTCAACAACATTGACCCTTACTTGTTTGGAGAGTTCCTTGGTCTTCATGGCAGTGTTTGGTTAGTGATGCCTCTTGCTTAGGTGTTGCAGCCTCTGAGGCCTTTCAAAAAAAGGTGTGTATATGTCAGATGATGTGACACTTAGATTGCACACAGGTGGACATCATTTTACTAATTATGTGACTTCTGAAGGTAATTGGTTGCACCAGAGCATTTTATGGGCTTCCTAATAAAAGGGGTGAATACATACGCACATGTCAATTTTCTGTTTTCTATTTCTAAACAATAGTTTTATTTATAAATTTTTCTTATTTCACTTCACCAACTTAGGCTACTTTCACACCTGCGTTAGGTGTGGATCCGTCTGGTATCTGCACAGACGGATCCGTACCTATAATGCAAACGCTTGTATCCGTTCAAAACGGATCCGTTTGCATTATTTTTTTTTAAAAAAGTCTAAGTCAAAACAGATCCGTCCTGACTTACATTGAAAGTCAATGGGGGACGGATCCGTTTTCAACTGCACCATATTGTGTCATATTGTAAGTCAGAACGGATCCGTTAGGCTCCGCATCGCCAGGCGGACACCAAAATGTCTGCATCCAGAGTGGAATGGTGGCGAAACTGAGCCAAACTAATGCATTCTGAACGTATCCTTATCCATTCAGAATGCATAGGGGCTGAACTGATCCGTTTTAAACCGTTTGCGAGATCCCTGAAACGGATCTCACAAACGGAATTCAAAACGCCAGTGTGAAAGTAGCCTAAGACTATTGTGTTCTAAACCATCACATAAAATTCTGATTAACAAAACATTGAACTTAAGGCTGTAATGTAAAAAAACATTAAAAAAAGTCAAGGGGGGTGAATACATTAGCAGGGCACTGTATATGTGTTGAAAGCGTTTACTGGCCTAATTCAGTATAGAAAGAAAAAAAGATATGCACTTCACTGGTGCACTTTTTATTGGCAAAAGCGTTTAGTGGCCTATTTCATTATAGAAATAAAAAAAATATACGCACTTCCCTGGTGCACTTACTTGTGGCAAAAGTGTTTAGTGGTCTATTTCAGTACAGAAAAAAATATATATACGCACTTCACTGGTGCATTTATTTCTGCTAAAAGCGTTTACTGGCCAATTTTAGTACAAAAAGAAAAATATACTGTATTCTCAGTTCACTTCTGCAGTTATATGTGTTGAAAGCGTTTACTGCCCTATTTCAGTACAGAAAGAAAAACATATACACACTTTACTGGTGCACTTATTTGTGGCAAAAGCGTTTAGTGGCCTATTTCATTATAGAAAGAAAAAATATATATGCACTTCACTGGTGCATTTATTTCTGCTAAAAGCGTTTACTGGCCTATTTCAGTACAAAAATAAAAATATTTTTGTCTTTTTTAGGAGTGTTTTAATTAGCTTTTAATTTATTTAGTTCAGCTAAAAGTATGTCAGACAGAGAAGTGCCAGGCCATGCACAGAGGAGTGACAGAGGCATAAATGTTTCTGGCGCAGGCAGAGGTCGCAGCAAAGTACTGGGGTGTAGGAATTGCAGCAAGAGGCCTGAGCTCCCGGTGTCATCTAGTGGTCGTGTCTTGACCAGCAACCCATCAGTTCTTGATTGGTTAACACGGTCATCCACTTCATTCAGGTGGGTTCGTCAGACACAACCCTTAGTTGGCATGGCCTGGGAGCAGGCCCTGTGCCCTCACCTGTCCTCAACCTGCCTCTGTATTTTTCTGTTCCCTCACCACGTGAAGTATTATATGCTGTAGGCTCAGCTCCACTTTTCAGCGAGGAAGAGCTAATAGAAGACAGTCAGCAGCTACTGCCCAGCCAAGATCTGGAGGTCACATCCGCCACTTCCTCCCCTAGGCGGGCAAGTAGTAATGAGGAGAGTAGCGTGGGAGGTAGTGTTGTGAGCGATCAGGCTCCTGACCCAGAGATGGTTGAGGAGGACATTAGTGACGTGCAGACACTACTTGATGATGATGAAGCCGAACGCATTTGGGAGCCGGGTGCAGAAGGGGCTTCATCATCATCAGGAGAAGATAGTGGCAGCGGCTGAGCCAGCAAGGTGATAGCATGGCTGGGAGTCAGCAGGGTGGCAGCAAATGCAGTTTGGGAGCCAAACGTGCCCGGGGTAGACCACCTGCTTAGCAGCAGCCTACCTGTCTGGGAAGTAGTGGTGCCGGGGTTCACGGAGGCAGCGACGGTAGTAGTCAGTCAGTGTGGAATGTTTGTGGGAAAATCACCTACTCGGCGGTGTGGCAGTTTTTTGTTAAGCTGCCAGAGAAGGTTAACATGGCCATATGTAGAATATGTGGGCAGAAGGTGAAGCGTGGCCATGGTGGCAATGTTGGCACCACGGCCCTGAGTCAACATATGCAGCGTCACCATAAAGTGGCCTTTGAGAACCGTGACTCTGATGTGGTGGTCCAGCCTGATGCAATCGCTGCATCACCCAGTGGCATGCACTCGGTTTCAGGCAGTCAAGGCTCCACCACCTCAGCCGAAGGGAGTTGTTTGTCATTCCCATCTTCTGCTGGTCCAGATGCTCCTGCTCCTCCTCCTCCTACTCCTTTCATTCCATCAGCAATCAATCACCTCCTGATGCTGTTGCTACTGCCATCTCCACACTATGTCACCTTGCCACTCTGTGGTATCCTGATGTTGCTGCTGCTGCCATCTCCACAATATATCACCTTGCCATTCTGAAGTATCCTGTTGCGGATGCTGCCATCTCCACACTATGTCACCTTGCCACTCTGTGGTATCGTGATGCTGCTGCTGCTACTCCCATCTCCACACTATATCACCTTGCCACTCTGTGGTATCCTGATGCTGCTGCTACTGCCATCTTCACACTATGTCACCTTGCCACTCTGTGGTATCCTGATGCTGCTGCTGCTGCTACTGCCATCTCCACACTATGTCACCTTGCCACTCTGTGGTATCCTGCTGCTGCCATCTCCACACTATGTCACCTTGCCACTCTGTGGTATCCTCTTGATGCTGCTGCTGTCACCACCTCCAGACTTTGTCATTGTGCCACTCTGTGGTCTACTGATGCTGCTTCCACCTCATCAATATGTTATAGGTCACTCTGTGGACTTCTCATGCTGTTCCCACCCTCCCCACTTCATGACTGGTCCAATATTTTGGCTTTCGGCCTGGCTGACATCATCATTTATTTGACCTTTCTTCTGATTGGCTTGTGATTTGGTAGCAAAAGCAGGAGTGGTTACAAAACACAGAATACATGCACTTATTCCATTCACGTGTCATCTCTGTTTTAGATCCACTCCTATTTTTTGGGCATTAGCAATACTGATGGATTATTGAGCAAATGCTGACCGTGTGAAAGCGGATGCTCCGCAGACAGGATCCTTTTTTTGTGGGTTATTGTTCTGACAGATCAGAGGAAGGGCAAAATAATCAGTGACGTAAACACAAACTTACTGCTGACACCCTCTCCACTCTGTCAGGGGCTCTACTTCTATAAGCGTTTAATAGAACAGGTTCTGTAGAAATCTATGTGGAATCAACTGACGAGGGTGTAAAAGGAGTGCCCTTCTTGGCGCTAACATCGACCTGTAAGACTGAGTTCATATGTGAGTTATTTGGTCAGTTTTGGCCCCGTGGCTGCCCAAATAAGTGAAGTGTGCAGTGATTCTAAGAACGACACCTGTCATCTGCATGTCATACAGACTCACAGTATTATTTCCCTACCAAAGCAGACTTCCTATGTGTGTTACTGCAAGGCACAGTGTTCTACACTGCAGTCAGAAAATAGCCTTTTTTTTAACATAATTCGGCGCAAATATATTCGGATCGAACCAAATTTTTCTCAAAAAACTTGGCGAAATCAGCAGGATCAACCCTACCAGGTTGCCTGGTTAAGTAGTGCTGACAGTTGCTATTTATGGTGAATAGAACATTACATTTTGGTATCGTGCACATGGAAGAGCTGTTTGCTGTCCTCATGAGAAAACATACTCTGTTTACCATCTCAGTCAATGGAAAATGCCACAGTTTTTTTTTTTCTTTTTATTCATCCAGTTAGAATCAAAGGCAAATGGAGGTTCCTTACAGTTCAGTACTTACACAGAGCCATAATACAGTCATGTGCATGAGCCCCAATACAATAATGTTCTTATTTAGTTCTTATTTATTTAAAGGGGTGCTCCAGCTTATATATATATACAGTACAGACCAAAAGTTTGGACACACCTTCTCATTCAAAGAGTTTTCTTTATTTTCATGACTATGAAGGCATCAAAACTATGAATTAACACATGTGGAATTATATACATAACAAACAAGTGTGAAACAACTGAATATATGCCATATTCTAGGTTCTTCAAAGTAGCCACCTTTTGCTTTGATTACTGCTTTGCACACTCTTGGCATTCTCTTGATGAGCTTCAAGAGGTAGTCCCCTGAAATGGTCTTCCAACAGTCTTGAAGGAGTTCCCAGAGATGCTTAGCACTTGTTGGCCCTTTTGCCTTCACTCTGCGGTCCAACTCACCCCAAACCATCTCGATTGGGTTCAGGTCCGGTGACTGTGGAGGCCAGGTCATCTGGCGCAGCACCCCATCACTCTCCTTCATGGTCAAATTGCCCTTACTTTCAAAGTTTTCCCAATTTTTCGGCTGACTGACTGACCTTAATTTCTTAAAGTAATGATGGCCACTCGTTTTTCTTTACTTAGCTGCTTTTTTCTTGCTATAATACAAATTCTAACAGTCTATTCAGTAGGACTATCAGCTGTGTATCCACCTGACTTCTCCTCAACACAACTGATGGTCCCAACCCCATTTATAAGGCAAGAAATCCCACTTATTAAACCTGACAGGGCACACCTGTGAAGTGAAAAATATTTCAGGGGACTACCTCTTGAAGCTCATCAAGAGAATGCCAAGAGCAGTAATCAAAGCAAAAGGTGGCTACTTTGAAGAACCTAGAATATGACATATTTTCTGTTGTTTCACACTTGTTTGTTATGTATATAATTCCACATGTGTTAATTCATAGTTTTGATGCCTTCAGTGTTAATCTACAATTTTCATAGTCATGAAAATAAAGAAAACTCTTTGAATGAGAAGGCGTGTCCAAACTTTTGGTCCGTACTGTATATGTATATAAATATATATATATATATATATATATATATATACACAGATGCAAGAAAAAGTATGTGAACCCTTTGGAATAATATGGATTTCTGCACAAATTGGTCATAAAATGTGATCTGATATTCATCTAAGTCACAACAATAGACAATCACAGTCTGCTTAAACTAATAACACACAAAAAATTTAATGTTACCATGTTTTTATTGAACACACAATGTAAACATTCAGAGTGCAGGTGGAAAAAGTATGTGAACCCTTGGATTTAATAACTGGTTGAACCTCTTTTGGCAGCAATAACTTTAACCAAACGTTTCCTGTAGTTGCAGATCAGACATGCACATCGGTCAGGAGTAATTCTTGACCATTCCTCTTTACAGAACTGTTTCAGTTCAGCAATATTCTTGGGATATCTGGTGTGAATCGCTTTCTTAAGGTCATGCCACAGCATCTCAATCGGGTTGAGGTCAGGACTCTGACTGGGCCACTCCAGAAGGCGTATTTTCTTTTGTTTAAGCCATTCTGTTGTTGATTTACTTCTATGCTTTGGGTCGTTGTCCTGTTGCAACACCCATCTTCTGTTGAGCTTCAGCTGGTGGACAGATGGCCTTAAGTTCTCCTGCAAAATGTCTTGATAAACTTGGGAATTCATTTTTCATTTGATGATAGCAATCCGTCCAGGCTCTGATGCAGCAAAGCAGCCTCAAACCATGATGCCGCCACCACCATACTTCACAGTTGGGATGAGGTTTTGATGTTGGTGTGCTGTGCCTCTTTTTCTCCACACATAGTGTTGTGTGTTTCTTCCAAACAACTCAACTTTGGTTTCATCTGTCCACAGAATATTTTGCCAGTACTGCTGTGGAACATCCAGGTGTTCTTGTGCAAACTGTAAATGTGCAGCAATGTTTTGTTTGAACAGCAGTGGCTTCCTCTGTGGTATCCTCCCATGAAATCTATTCTTGTTTAGTGTTTTACATATCGTAGATTCTCTAACAGGGATGTTTGCATATGCCAGAGACTTTTGTAAGTCTGTGGCTGACACTCTAGGATTCTTCTTCACCTCATTGAGCAGTCTACGCTGTGCTCTTGCAGTCATCTTTATAGGACGGCCACTCCTAGGGAGAGTAGCAGCAGTGCTGAACTTTCTCCATTTATAGACAATTCGTGGACTGATGAACAGCAAGGCTTTTGGAGATACTTTTATAACTCTCTCCAGCTTTATGCAAGTCAACAATTCTTAATCGTTGTTCTTCTGAGAGCTCTTTTGTGCGAGGCATCATTCACATCAGGCAATGCTTCTTGTGAAAAGCAAACCCAGAACTGGTGTGTTTTTTTTTATAGGGCAGGACAGCTGTAACCAACACCTCCATTCTTATCTCATTGATTGGACTCCAGTTGGCTGACACCTCACTCCAATTAGCTCTTGGAGATGTCATTAGTCTAGGGGCTCACATACTTTTTCCACCTGCACTGTGAATGTTTACATGGTGTGTTCAATAAAAGCATGGCAACATTTAATTCTTTGTGTGTTATTAGTTTAAGCAGACTGTGATTGTCTATTGTTGTGACTTAGATGAAGATCAGATCACATTTTATGACCAATTTGTGCAGAAATCCATATCATTTCAAAGGGTTCACATACTTTTTCTTGCAACTGTATATATATAGTGGGCCCATCTTGATTTTGTCTCCTATGGTGAGGATAGAGAGTTTTCTATGTGATAAGTGGGGGTCTCCTCAGTGCTCCTACTCCCACCGATCAAAAGTTTTTCCACAGTACAGTAACACTTTAAGAATAGTCAGAACTCCATTATTCTAGCACAGAGCTCCAAAGCTCTGCATAGACATGGTTTACACCTCCTATCCTGACCGACCCAATAGCCCCCAATAATAATGAAAGAGTATTAACATATATTATGTAACAAATCTTTATTAATAGTACAAAATTGTATATAGACAAGGTGAAGACAAAAAGGGGGGAGAAGGCCAAAAGAACTCCTCACCCCAAATAGCCCCTGACAAGGAGACCACACAAATGCACACAGAAGCAACACGGGTAATCAGCTCAATATAATAATGGTATAAATACCCATGGGTAAAAGATGTACATGTAGCCGGAGTAATACACAGTAAACAATAACCAAACTATTGTTGTGTATGAAGATCTAAATGAAGCTGCATACATACAATGTGTGGGGACCAATAACAGGCCGGAACATAATCCAGTCAAGAAAAAACACGCAAAAGCATGTCATGGGTCCACACACCAAAACATGTATGCTGGGGCTGCAAGCAGCAGCAATTGGAAGCTGTTAATAACAGTAATCAATGATACATAATATACATGAAACCCATAATAAAACAAATATTATCCCTACTGCAAAGGTAAAGCCACATACATGAGGTGTGTGGAAACCTATAACTTATCAGGAAAATATCCAGTCACCAATTACCACACTGTAGCGTAGTAATGGGTCCACACACCAGAGTATGTATGCTGAGGCTGCAAGAGACAAACCCATAAAGCTGCAAATAACAAAAATCAGTTACCCATGATGAGCGAGATACCCGAAGCTATGAGGTGCCAATGCCCCAACGCACGTTTTGCCACCCTACTGGCTTCGTCAGGAGGCTAATGTAAATTAAATAAAAGCGGGTATTTATATTAAAAACACACCTGAGGTAAATCCATGACGCATACCCAGCATGATGAATAGGGCCACGTCATCACAGCAACTAATGCTCTATTACATGCTAACTCCTCCCACTATCCGCAGACGATTAAAGCCATACCTACTGGCCAATTTTTAAGAATACGCCGGATCTGCTCCAGTGACGAACGCTTCGAGACCCAGTCTAAAGATCTGTCCACCAGATTCCTCAATAGGGGCTATAACCAACAAGATATCAGGAAAGGTTATGTACTGTAAGAGCCAAATGTTCCTCTAGAGACTCCCTGTTGGTGAGTACAAAGAAGAACAATGACACTAAATTACGATTTATCACAGCTTTCAATGTACATTGGGGGAAGATTCGGGACATTCTGTCCCACTATTGGCCCATTCTATTATCGGACAGTGATCTCAGGGGATCACTCTCCGATTATCCTCTAATTACATGGAAAAGGTAAAAAAAACATGGGAGATCTGCTGACAAGAAGTCATTATGTTCCACCTTGCATGGGTAATCTTTTTGGCAGTAAGGGCCCCAGATGGGGGTCATTCCCATGTGGTAACTGTCAGGCCTGTGGACACATGTCAAGGATAACTACTTTTAGAGACTCCAGTGGGAGTAAGGATTATCAGATAGTACATCATATTAATTGTAGATCCACAGCAGTCATCTACCTTTTAGAATGTCCTTGTGAGAATTTTGGAACATGCGAGTAAAATCCAAAGGGCGGAAACAATTAGTTTGGAGGAGTTGAATAAGTCGCAACCCATTGTTCTGCACTTTAAGGGAAAAAAAAATTGTGACCCAAGGGGTTTGCGAGCGAGGGGTATCGATAAGGTGTCCTTGGGCTGTCGCGGAGGTGACTATAAAAAAGCATTATTACAGAGGGAAACCAAATGGATAGTTATGCTCAAAACTGAAATCCCCTGGGAATTGAATGAAACAGTTAGTTTCAGGCCTTATCTTTGAATTGCACTCTTTTATCTCTTTCTCTGGAGAGAGATCGAGTGTGGGTATTTTTTTGTATTTTTTATCTTACATGTTTTTGTGTGTTTTTTTACTTCTAGCACCTTTGATGTTATGTACCTTTCCAGCAAGATATTACACGCCCCTTGAAGATGGGACTGGATGTAGAAAATCTGTCCTTTCACATGCACTTGGCACTTTCATCTTATGAATTATTGGGTCTTCTGACCTCTTAAGACATTTACTGTTGCACTTTATGCCAATCAAATTTTATATTTGTTATATGTATCTTGATATAATCATGAGATATGTATTTATGTCCTTAAGCACTTGACACTTTATTTTGTGTTTGTTTGTTGGGGGTTATCACATGGGTTATAATATTTGTATTTGAGTATTTATTAATTGCTCAATCATGCACTTAATTGATGGATACACTTAGTAATAGAATTTTTTATCATGAGTTGTGGCTTTCTCGCTTTATAACTTTTTGCACGTTAGTGACAAATGAATTGAATATTATTACATTTTGTTTCCACACCATCGCATTCGCATTCCAGCATCTGGGGTGTACGCATCCCATGCATGCACTGATGCGGGCGTGTGATCTGGTGCTCCGTATGACTCTTCTCCCCGGCAGCCGAGGTGAGCGGTGTCTTGCGTCTCGCGTCACCCAGGTTGGGATGAAGCGGGTAATCACGTGAGCGAGTGCCGTGTCGGCTACGGTGGGAGGGGTGGCGCGCTGTTATGACGTGGCCCTATTCATCATGCTGGGTATGCATCATGGATTTACCTCAGGTGTGTTTTTTATATAAATACCCGCTTTTATTTTATTCACATTAGCCTCCTGACGAAGCCAGTAGGGTGGCGAAACGCGAGTTGGGGCATTGGCACCTCATAGCCTCGCGTATCTCGCTCATCAAGGGTAACTGATTTTTGTTATTTGCAGCTTTATTGGTTTGTCTCTTGCAGCCTGAGCATACATACTCTGGTGTGTGGACCCATTACTACGCTACAGTGCGGTAATTGGTGACTGGATATTTTCCTCATAAGTTATAGGTTTCCACACACCTCATGTATGTGGCTTTACCTTTGCAGTAGGCATAATATTTGTTTCGACTGTGGGTGAAAAGCAGAAGAGAACGACAACCGAACCCCCAAGTGAGAACAGAAGGCCTTCCAGAATCTGGAAACAAATTGCGTGCCCCTATCTGAAACGATGTTTGAAGGAATGCCATGCAATTTAACAATGTGATCAACAAACGCTTGCCCCAGCGTCTTAGCATTGGGTAAGCCAGGAAAGGGAATGAAATGCGCCATTTTGCTAAAACGGTCCACTACTACCAGAATCACAGTCTTCCCCGAGGAACGAGGCAGGTCCGTAATGAAGTCCATGGACAGATGCGTCCAAGGACGGGAAGGAATGGGTAACGGGAGGAGAGAACCCAATGGCCGTGAATGAGGGACCTTGGCACGAGCGCAGGTCTCGCAGGCTGCCACAAAACCCTCAACCGTCTTTTTTAAGAGCCGGCCACCAGAATCTCCGAGCAATGAGATCCACTGTGGCAATACTCCCCGGGTGCTCCTTAAAAAACTTGTGTCGTAAAGCGAGAGGCACAAACAACCTCCCAGGGGGACAAATATCAGGAGCATCTGCCTGGGCTGCCTGAACCTCTGCCTCTAAATCAGGATAAAGAGCAGAGACGACCATCCTTTCAGCCAAAATGGGACCCGGGTCTTCAAAGTTTCCCCCTCCCGGAAAACAACGTGACAGGCCATCCGCCTTCACATTTTTAACCCCAGGGCGGAACGTAACAACAAAATTAAACCTAGAAAAGAACAAAGACCATCTGGCCTGTCTCGGGTTAAGACGCTTGGCCGATTCCAAGTAGGCCAGATTCTTATGGTCTGTAAACACGGTAATAGGGTGTCTGGCTCCCTCTAACCAATGGTGCCATTCCTCAAAAGCTAATTTGATGGCCAACAACTCCCTATCTCCCACATCGTAATTTCTCTCTGCAGAGGAGAGTTTCCTTGAGAAAAAGGCACACAGTCGCCATTTGGCAGGAGAGGGACCCTGAGATAAGACCGCACCCACACCCACCTCAGAAGTGTCCACCTCAACAATAAACGGTAGAGAGACATCAGGTTGTACCAAAATGGGAGTGGAAGTAAAACTCTCTTTGATAGTAGAAAAGACTTTAAGGCTTTAACCGACCACGTAGAAAAATCTACCCCCTTTTTAGTCATATCAGTGAGTGGCTTAACAACAGAGGAATAATTAAAAATGAACTTTCTGTAATAATTGGCAAAACCCAAAAACCATTTAAAAACCAGAAGCAGAGAGAAGAAAACCAATAAATTGAATTTCCGGAACCGCAAACACACATTTTTCCAGTTTAGCGTACAATTTATTATCCCGCAGAATCAGCAAGACCTGATGTAGGTGGTCTCGATGAGTCTTGAAATCAGGAGAAAAAATCTAAATGTCATCTAGATACACCAGTACAAATTTCCCCATTAAATGATAAAAAATGCTGTTCCCAAATTGTTGGAAGAAGGCCGTAGCATTCATCAAACCAAAGGTCATAACCAAATTCTCAAAATGACCCTCAGGGGTATTGAAGGCCGTCTTCCATTCGTCCCCTTCCCTGACCCTGACCAGGTTGTATGTCCCTCTTAAATCCAACTTAGAAAAAACCTTAGCCCCAACAATCTGGTTAAACAGGTCCGGGATCAGAGGAAGCGGATATGGGTTACGAATCGTGATATGGTTCAGCTCCCTGAAATCCAGACAAGGTCTTAAATAGGGATGAGCGAACCCGAACTGTATAGTTCAGGTTCGTACCGAATTTTGGGGTGTCCGTGACACGGACCCGAACCCGAACAGTCCGGGTTCGGGTTCGGTGTTCGGCGCATTCTTGGCGCTTTTGAAAGGCTGCAAAGCAGCCAATCAACAAGCGTCATACTACTTGCCCCAAGAGGCCATCACAGCCTTGCCTACTATTGGCATGGCTGTGATTGGCCAGTGCAGCATGTGACCCAGCCTCTATATAAGCTTGGGTCACGTTGCGCTGCACGTCACTCTGCTGATTCAAGCATAGGGAGAGGTTGCAGCTGCGACGTTAGGGCGAGATTAGGCAGATTAACTCCTCCAAAAGACTTCATTCTGTGATCGATCTACAGCTGTGGATCATTGAAGTGCTAATATTGACTTGCTCACTTTTTTGAGGCTGCCCAGAGCGTTTTTAGATCACTTTTTTTCTGGGGTGATCGGCGGCCATTTTGTGACTTGTGGTGCGCCAGCACAAGCTATCACCAAGTGTATTTAACCATCAATAGTGTGGTTATTTTGTGCTATATCCTACATCAGCTGCAGGCTGAGCCTGTGTCACCGAAGTGCATTTAACCATCAACAGTCTGGTTATTTTTTGGCCATATACTACATCAGCTGCAGGCTGAGCCTGTGTCACCGAAGTGCATTTAACCATCAACAGTCTGGTTATTTTTTGGCCATATACTACATCTGGTGCAGGCTGAGCCTGTGTCACCCAAGTGCATTTAACCATCAACAGTGTGGTTATTTTTTGGCCATATACTACATCAGGGGCAAGAAGAGCCTGTCACCCAGCGCCTAAAAAATAGACCTGACATTT
The DNA here is from genome assembly GCF_905171765.1 of Bufo bufo. Taxonomy (NCBI): domain Eukaryota; kingdom Metazoa; phylum Chordata; class Amphibia; order Anura; family Bufonidae; genus Bufo; species Bufo bufo. The sequence goes on along the minus strand of NC_053389.1, from coordinate 91,397,738 downwards.
CTATTCAACCAAATCTGTACTGTTTTAGCTGGTCAAGTTATTTGTAGTGACCGTAAAAGCAGACTTTTTGTTCTGGGTTGAAAAACTATTCCCAAATTTGCCATTCTCAAAATAACTAGTTTCTGGTATATGAGGCCTACTTGAAATCTATCCCAAAAAGGATATCTTACATTGAAGGTGCTGATAGTGTCATTCAGAAAAACCTAAGACACACGCTACCGTGCAGATAGAAGTCTAATTCTGTGATTAAACCTATACCTGTCACACAGCGCAAAAAAAAAAAACAGGCCTCACATTTCTATTCAACCAAATCTGTACTGTTTTAGCTGGTCAAGTTATTTGTAGTGACCGTAAAAGCAGACTTTTTGTTCTGGATTGAAAAACTATTCCCAAATTTGCCATTCTCAAAATAACTAGTTTCTGGTATATGAGGCCTACTTGAAATCTATCCCAAAAAGGATATCTTACATTGAAGGTGCTGATAGTGTCATTCAGAAAAACCTAAGACACACGCTACCGTGCAGATAGAAGTCTGATTCTGTGATCAAACCTATACCTGTCACACAGCGCAAAAAAAAAACAGGCCTCACATTTCTATTCAACCAAATCTGTACTGTTTTAGCTGGTCAAGTTATTTGTAGTGACCGTAAAAGCAGACTTTTTGTTCTGGGTTGAAAAACTATTCCCAAATTTGCCATTCTCAAAATTACTAGTTTCTGGTATATGAGGCCTACTTGAAATCTATCCCAAAAAGGATATCTTACATTGAAGGTGCTGATAGTGTCATTCAGAAAAACCTAAGACACACGCTACCGTGCAGATAGAAGTCTAATTCTGTGATTAAACCTATACCTGTCACACAGCGCAAAAAAAAAAACAGGCCTCAGATTTCTATTCAACCAAATCTGTACTTTTTTAGCTGGTCAAGTTATTTGTAGTGACCGTAAAAGCAGACTTTTTGTTCTGGGTTGAAAAACTATTCCCAAATTTGCCATTCTCAAAATAACTAGTTTCTGGTATATGAGGCCTACTTGAAATCTATCCCAAAAAGGATATCTTACATTGAAGGTGCTGATAGTGTCATTCAGAAAAACCTAAGACACACGCTACCATGCAGATAGAAGTCTGATTCTGTGATTAAACCTATATCTGTCACACAGCGCAAAAAAAAAAACAGGCCTCACATTTGTATTCAACCAAATCTGTACTGTTTTAGCTGGTCAAGTTATTTGTAGTGACCTTAAAAGCAGACTTTTTGTTCTGGGTTGAAAAACTATTCCCAAATTTGCCATTCTCAAAACAACTAGTTTCTGGTATATGAGGCCTACTTGAAATCTATCCCAAAAAGGATATCTTACATTGAAGGTGCTGATAGTGTCATTCAGAAAAACCTAAGACACACGCTACCGTGCAGTTAGAAGTCTGATTCTGTGATTAAACCTATACCTGTCACACAGCGCAAAAAAAAAAACAGGCCTCACATTTCTATTCAACCAAATCTGTACTGTTTTAGCTGGTCAAGTTATTTGTAGTGACCGTAAAAGCAGACTTTTTGTTCTGGGTTGAAAAACTATTCCCAAATTTGCCATTCTCAAAATTACTAGTTTCTGGTATATGAGGCCTACTTGAAATCTATCCCAAAAAGGATATCTTACATTGAAGGTGCTGATAGTGTCATTCAGAAAAACCTAAGACACACGCTACCGTGCAGATAGAAGTCTAATTCTGTGATTAAACCTATACCTGTCACACAGCGCAAAAAAAAAAACAGGCCTCAGATTTCTATTCAACCAAATCTGTACTTTTTTAGCTGGTCAAGTTATTTGTAGTGACCGTAAAAGCAGACTTTTTGTTCTGGGTTGAAAAACTATTCCCAAATTTGCCATTCTCAAAATAACTAGTTTCTGGTATATGAGGCCTACTTGAAATCTATCCCAAAAAGGATATCTTACATTGAAGGTGCTGATAGTGTCATTCAGAAAAACCTAAGACACACGCTACCGTGCAGATAGAAGTCTGATTCTGTGATTAAACCTATACCTGTCACACAGCGCAAAAAAAAAAACAGGCCTCACATTTCTATTCAACCAAATCTGTACTGTTTTAGCTGGTCAAGTTATTTGTAGTGACCGTAAAAGCAGACTTTTTGTTCTGGGTTGAAAAACTATTCCCAAATTTGCCATTCTCAAAATAACTAGTTTCTGGTATATGAGGCCTACTTGAAATCTATCCCAAAAAGGATATCTTACATTGAAGGTGCTGATAGTGTCATTCAGAAAAACCTAAGACACACGCTACCATGCAGATAGAAGTCTGATTCTGTGATTAAACCTATATCTGTCACACAGCGCAAAAAAAAAAACAGGCCTCACATTTGTATTCAACCAAATCTGTACTGTTTTAGCTGGTCAAGTTATTTGTAGTGACCTTAAAAGCAGACTTTTTGTTCTGGGTTGAAAAACTATTCCCAAATTTGCCATTCTCAAAACAACTAGTTTCTGGTATATGAGGCCTACTTGAAATCTATCCCAAAAAGGATATCTTACATTGAAGGTGCTGATAGTGTCATTCAGAAAAACCTAAGACACACGCTACCGTGCAGTTAGAAGTCTGATTCTGTGATTAAACCTATACCTGTCACACAGCGCAAAAAAAAAAACAGGCCTCACATTTCTATTCAACCAAATCTGTACTGTTTTAGCTGGTCAAGTTATTTGTAGCGACCGTAAAAGCAGACTTTTTATTCTGGTTTAAAAAACTATTTCCAAATTTGCCATTCTCAAAATAACTAGTTTCTGGTATATGAGGCCTACTTGAAATCTATCCCAAAAAGGATATCTTACATTGATGGTGCTGATAGTGTCATTCAGAAAAACCTAAGACAAGCTACGGTGCAGATAGAAGTCTGATTCTGTGATTAAACCTATACCTGTCACACAGCGCAAAAAAAAAACAGGCGTCACATTTCTATTCAACCAAATCTGTACTGTTTTAGCTGGTCAAGTTATTTGTAGTGACCGTAAAAGCAGACTTTTTGTTCTGGGTTGAAAAACTATTCCCAAATTTGCCATTCTCAAAATAACTAGTTTCTGGTATATGAGGCCTACTTGAAATCTATCCCAAAAAGGATATCTTACATTGAAGGTGCTGATAGTGTCATTCAGAAAAACCTAAGACACTCGCTACCGTGCAGATAGAAGTCTAATTCTGTGATTAAACCTATACCTGTCACACAGCGCAAAAAAAAAACAGGCCTCACATTTCTATTCAACCAAATCTGTACTGTTTTAGCTGGTCAAGTTATTTGTAGTGACCGTAAAAGCAGACTTTTTGTTCTGGGTTGAAAAACTATTCCCAAATTTGCCATTCTCAAAATTGTGGTGAACGGGAACAATGAGGAAAACATCTAATAAGGGACGCGGACGTGGACATGGTCGTGGTGGTGTTAGTGGACCCTCTGGTGCTGGGAGAGGACGTGGCCGTTCTGCCACAGCCACACGTCCGAGTGTACCAACTACATCAGGTCCCAGTAGCCGCCAGAATTTACAGGGATATTTGGTGGGGCCCAATGCCGTTCTAAGGATGGTAAGGCCTGAGCAGATACAGGCATTAGTCAATTAGGTGGCCGACAGTGCATCCAGCACGTTCACATTATCTCCCACCCAGTCTTCTGCAGAAAGCGCACAGATGGCGCATGAAAACCAAGCCCATCAGTCTGTCACATCACCCCCATGCATATCAGGGAAACTGTCTGAGCCTCAAGTTATGCAGCAGTCTCTTATGTTGTTTGAAGACTCTGCTGCCAGGGTTTCCCAAGGCCATTCACCTAGCTCTTCACCAGGGGTGGAAGAGATAGAATGCACTAACGCACAACCACTTATGTTTCCTGATGATGAGGACATGGGAATACCACCTCAGCACGTCTCTGATGATGACGAAACACAGGTGCCAACTGCTGCGTCTTTCTGCAGTGTGCAGACTGAACAGGAGGTCAGGGATCAAGACTGGGTGGAAGACGATGCAGGGGACGATGAGGTCCTAGACCCCACATGGAATGAAGGTCGTGCCACTGACTTTCAGAGTTCGGAGGAAGAGGCAGTGGTGAGACCGAGCCAACAGCGTAGCAAAAGAGGGAGCAGTGGGCAAAATCAGAACACCCGCCGCCAAGAGACTCCGCCTGCTACTGACCGCCGCCATCTGGGACCGAGCACCCCAAAGGCAGCTTCAAGGAGTTCCCTGGCATGGCACTTATTCAAACAATGTGCTGACGACAAGACCCGAGTGGTTTGCACGCTGTGCCATCAGAGCCTGAAGCGAGGCATTAACGTTCTGAACCTTAGCACAACCTGCATGACCAGGCACCTGCATGCAAAGCATGAACTGCAGTGGAGTAAACACCTTAAAAACAAGGAAGTCACTCAGGCTCCCCCTGCTGCCTCTTCTGCTGCTGCCGTCTCGGCCTCTTCTACTGCTGCCGCCGCCTCGGCCTCTTCTGCTGCTGCTGCCGCCTCGGCCTCTTCCTCTGCCTCTGGAGGAACGTTGGCACCCTCCGCCCAGCAAACATGGGATGTACCACCAACACCACCACCTGCGTCACCAAGCATCTCAACCATGTCACACGGCAGCGTTCAGCTCTCCATCTCACAAACATTTGAGAGAAAGCGTAAATTTCCACCTAACCATCCTCGTTCCCTGGCCCTGAATGCCAGCATTTCTAAACTACTGGCCTATGAAATGCTGTCATTTAGGCTGGTGGACACACACAGCTTCAAACAGCTCATGTCACTTGCTGTCCCACAGTATGTTGTTCCCAGCCGCCACTACTTCTCCAAGAGAGCCGTGCCTTCCCTGCACAAACAAGTGTCCGATAAAATCAAGTGTGCACTGCGCAACGCCATCTGTGGCAAGGTCCACCTAACCACAGATACGTGGACCAGTAAGCACGGCCAGGGACGCTATATCTCCCTAGCTGCACACTGGGTAAATGTAGTGGCGGCTGGGCCCCAGGCGGAGAGCTGTTTGGCACACGTCCTTCCGCCGCCAAGGATCGCAGGGCAACATTCTTTGCCTCCTGTCTCCTCCTCCTCCTACTCAGCTTCCTCCTCCTCTTCTTCCACCTGCTCATCCAGTCAGCCACACACCTTCACCACCAACTTCAGCACAGCCCAGGGTAAACGTCAGCAGGCCATTCTGAAACTCATATGTTTGGGGGACAGGCCCCACACCGCACAGGAGTTGTGGCGGGGTATAGAACAACAGACCGACGAGTGGTTGCTGCCGGTGAGCCTCAAGCCCGGCCTGGTGGTGTGCGATAATGGGCGAAATCTCGTTGCAGCTCTGGGACTATCCGGTTTGACGCACATCCCTTGCCTGGCGCATGTGCTGAATTTGGTGGTGCAGAAGTTCATTCGCAACTACCCCGACATGTCAGAGCTGCTGCATAAAGTGCAGGCCGTCTGTTCGCGCTTCCGGCGTTCACACCCTGCCGCTGCTCGCCTGTCTGCGCTACAGCGTAACTTCGGCCTTCCCGCTCACCGCCTCATATGCGACGTACCCACCAGGTGGAACTCCACCTTGCATATGCTGGACAGACTGTGCGAGCAGCAGCAGGCCATAGTGGAGTTTCAGCTGCAGCACGCACGGGTCAGTCGCACTGCGGATCAGCCCAACTTCACCACCAATGACTGGGCCTCCATGCGAGACCTGTGTGCCCTGTTGCGTTTTTTAGAGTACTCCACCAACATGGCCAGTGGCGATGACGCCTTTATCAGCGTTACAATACCACTTCTATGTCTCCTTGAGAAAACACTTAGGGCGATGATGGAAGAGGAGGTGGCCCAGGAGGAAGAGGAGGAAGAGGGGTCATTTTTAGCACTTTCAGGCCAGTCTCTTCGAAGTGACTCAGAGGGAGGATTTATGCAACACCAGAGGCCAGGTACAAATGTGGCCAGACAGGGCCCACTACTGGAGGACGAGGAGGACGAGGATGAGGAGGAGGTGGAGGAGGATGACGATACGCCTCCCACAGAGGACAGCTTGTCCTTACCTCTGGGGAGCCTGGCACACATGAGCGACTACATGCTGCAGTGCCTGCGCAACGACAGCAGAGTTGCCCACATTTTAACGTGTGCGGACTACTGGGTTGCCACCCTGCTGGATCCCCGGTACAAAGACAATGTGCCCACCTTACTTCGGCCCCATTCAACTTCTGGGTCTCCAAATTGTCCACGTGGCCAGAGCTAGCCTTTTATGCCTTGGAGGTGCTGGCCTGCACGGCGGCCAGCGTTTTGTCTGAACGTGTATTCAGCACGGCAGGGGGCGTCATTACAGACAAACGCAGCCGCCTGTCTACAGCCAATGTGGACAAGCTGACGTTCATAAAAATGAACCAGGCATGGATCCCACAGGACCTGTCCATCCCTTGTGCAGATTAGATATTAACTACCTCCCCTTAACAATATATTATTCTACTCCAGGGCACTTCTTCATTCAATACTATTTTTAATTTCATTTTACCATTATATTGCGGGGCAACCCAAAGTTGAATGAACCTCTCCTCTGTCTGGGTGCCGGGGCCTAAATGTGTGACAGTGGCCTGTTCCAGTGGTGGGTGACGTGAAGCCTGATTCTCTGCTATGACATGAAAATTTATTCTGTGCTGACATGAAGCCAGATTCTCTGTTACGCGACCTCTCTCCTCTGCCTGGGTGCCTGGGCCTAAATATGTGACAGTGGCCTGTTCCAGTGGTGGGTGACGTGAAGCCTGATTCTCTGCTATGACATGAAGACAGATTCTGCGCTGACATAAGGCCAGATTCTCTGTTACGGGACCTCTCTCCTCTGCCTGGGTGCCTGGGCCTAAATGTGTGACAGTGGCCTGTTCCAGTGGTGGGTGACGTGAAGCCTGATTCTCTGCTATGACATGAAGACAGATTCTGCGCTGACATAAGGCCAGATTCTCTGTTACGGGACCTCTCTCCTCTGCCTGGGTGCCGGGGCCTAAATGTGTGACAGTGGCCTGTTCCAGTGGTGGGTGACGTGAAGCCTGATTCTCTGCTATGACATGAAGACAGATTCTGCGCTGACATAAGGCCAGATTCTCTGTTACGGGACCTCTCTCCTCTGCCTGGGTGCCTGGGCCTAAATGTGTGACAGTGGCCTGTTCCAGTGGTGGGTGACGTGAAGCCTGATTCTCTGCTATGACATGAAGACAGATTCTGCGCTGACATAAGGCCAGATTCTCTGTTACGGGACCTCTCTCCTCTGCCTGGGTGCCTGGGCCTAAATGTGTGACAGTGGCCTGTTCCAGTGGTGGGTGACGTGAAGCCTGATTCTCTGCTATGACATGAAGACAGATTCTGCGCTGACATAAGGCCAGATTCTCTGTTACGCGACCTCTCTCCTCTGCCTGGGCCTAAATGTGTGACAGTGGCCTGTTCCAGTGGTGGGTGACGTGAAGCCTGATTCTCTGCTATGACATGAAGACAGATTCTGCGCTGACATAAGGCCAGATTCTCTGTTACGGGACCTCTCTCCTCTGCCTGGGTGCCTGGGCCTAAATGTGTGACAGTGGCCTGTTCCAGTGGTGGGTGACGTGAAGCCTGATTCTCTGCTATGACATGAAGACAGATTCTGCGCTGACATAAGGCCAGATTCTCTGTTACGGGACCTCTCTCCTCTGCCTGTGTGCCTGGGCCTAAATATGTGACAGTGGCCTGTTCCAGTGGTGGGTGACATGAAGCCTGATTCTCTGCTATGACATGAAGACAGATTCTGCGCTGACATAAGGCCAGATTCTCTGTTACGGGACCGCTCTCCTCTGTCTGGGTGCCGGGGCCTAAATATGTGACAGTGGCCTCTTCCAGTGGTGGGTGACATGAAGCCAGATTCTCTGCTATGGCATGAAGAGACTGATTCTCTGCTGACATGAAGCCAGATTCTTTGCTATGGCATGAAGAGACTGATTCTCTGCTGACGTGAAGCCAGATTCTCTGCTATGGGACCTCTGTCCAATTGATATTGGGTCATTTTTATTTTTTATTTTTTATTTTAATTCATTTCCCTAACCACATTTGTTTGCAGGTGATTTACCTACATGTTGCTGCCTTTTGCAGCCCTCTAGCTCTTTCCTGGGCTGTTTTACAGCCTTTTTAGTGCCCAAAAGTTCGGGTCCCCATTGACTTCAATGGGGTTCGGGTTCGGGACGAAGTTCGGTTCGGGTTCGGATCCCGAACCCGAACATTTCCGGGAAGTTCGACCGAACTTCTCGAACCCGAACATCCAGGTGTTCGCTCAACTCTAGTCTTAAAGAACCATCTTTTTTCTTGACAAAAAAAAAAAAAACAGCTGCAACAGGTGACTTCGGGGGTCGGATGTGTCCCTTTCTCAGGCTCTCAGAGATATAAGTACGCATAGCGACTCTTTCAGGTTGGGAGAGATTGTATAAACGTGATTTTGGCAGTTTGGTGCCTGAGATGAGATTAATAGGGCAATTGTACTCCGGGTGTGGGGGCAACTCCTGGACACCACTCTCAGAAAACACATCCGAAAATTCAGAGAGAAAAGATGGCACAGTCTTGGTAGAAACCTCTGAAAGAGACGCCGTGAGGCAATTCTCTCTGCAAAACTCACTCCAACCATTTATTTGCCTTGCTTGCCAATCAATGGTGGGGTTATGTTTAGTGAGCCAGGGTAGCCCCAACACTAGAGGAGTAGGTAATCCGCTTAAGACGAAACATGATATATCCTCAACATGAGCGTCACCCACAGTCAAATGGATATTGTGAACTATGCCCTTTAACGATCTTTGAGAAAGTGGAGCGGAATCGATAGCAAAAACAGGTATATCTTTTTCCAAAGTGCATACCTGGAAACCATGCGTTATTGAAAATTGATTATCAATGAGATTGACAGCTGCTCCACTATCTACAAAAATCTCACAAACAATGTTCTTGCTGTATAGCGCCACCCTGGCAGGCAGGAGAAAACGGGAACTACAAGTAAACGGCAAACCTTCAATTTCCGCATCAACCTTGCCAATAGTAACAAATGGAAAGTTTTTAGAGGGTTTTTTTCTTTTTGTTTTTGTTTTATTACCCTCAGAAAACTCCATGAATCTCCTAGAGGGGCAAACATTAGCCAAATGATTTATACCCCCACAACAGAAACAAACCCTCCTCTGAGAGCTGAATCCTCTATTTTCAGAGGCAAGCAAACCCAGCTGCATGGCCTCCTCCTCAGAGGGGATTCAGAGAGACTGAGACCCCTGCGCACTGAATGAAACAGCCCCACTGTCCTTGGACTGAATATGACAGGAAGGAGTAGTCTCCTCTCTCTCTCTAAGACGCCTGTCAATACGAACAGCTAGAGACATGACAGATTCTAACGAGGCTGGTCTCTCATGAAAAGCAAATGCATCTTTCAATCTTTCTGAAAGACCATGGCAAAATTGACTTCGGAGTGCAGCATCATTCCAACAAGTATCAGCTGCCCATCTCCGAAATTCTGAACAATATATCTCTGCGGACTGTTTACCCTGGCATAAAAGACGCAGTTTAGATTCAGCCAGAGCAATACGATCCGGGTCATCATATATCTGCGCCAGGGCTGCAAAAAATTCATCCACCGATCGGAGGGGCCGTCCCCCCACCGGCAGTAAAAAGGCCCAAGACTGAGCGTTATCCCTGAGCAGTGAGATGATGATCCCCACCCTCTGCTCCTCATCACCAGAGGAATGGGGAAGTAGGCGAAAATGGAGTTTGCAAGCCTCTCTAAAGCGAACAAAATTCTCACTACCACCGGAGAACGTATCCGGAAGCGAGATCTTAGGCTCAGAACAAACTCCATGAATGGCAGCAGAACTGGTCACCTGAAACTGAGACACAGTTTTACGGAGATCTGCTACCTCCAGCGAAAGACCTTGCATGTGGTCAATCAAGGCTGAAACCGGATCCATGCTTAAGACGGTTATGGTGGTTTATATTGTCCCGGATGGTGTTGCAGAAAGCTGGAACTTATAAATAATCATCCGACTGGCTTGATCACAAACTAAGGAGCATAGGGGTGAGCCCTATAAAACCCCTAGAGTTCTCCCTGACTGCTATGCCCATGCAAAGGTCTTTATGGTAGACGATTGCATGCCCACATACCTTATACTGTGTGACACCTGAAAACCCTATAATAGTGAGGGGACACGACCACCGGCTCCCTGCACTTAATACGGACGGAGTCAGTGTCACCTAGAATCAAGCCAGCAAGGAAACACAAATAAAGGTAAAGGACTTATCTGAGGAATCAGCAGTAGCTGCCTGCAGCAGTGAACAACTCGTCCAGGAAGAAATATAAACCGCAAAATGAAGCAGTATGGGAGGGAATATAAAGGGAGACAATTAGTGTAAATAGGTGACAGCTGGGAGAAGGAAAGGAGATGACAAAGTGAAACCAAAACAAAGAACCTCATGCAAGAGGTAGAGAAGAACGTCTAACAGACCTTCTCACAGAACTGGCGGTGACAGTATTTTACCTGTATATACTATTATTACCTGCAAAAATAAAAAATAAATAAAGAAATGAGAACACCTTCATATATTGGGATTAACGGATGAAATAGAAAAGTTTTATTTGTAAACTTGTACAGTAGATGAAAGCAGTGCTAGTGCGATATTATGAAGTAAAAATACCATAGATGAACACTCTATCTTCTGTCATGCAGATGATGTCTTCTACATTACATTCTGGAGATACATTAATGTTCTACACTTGATTTGAAACAGCTATATTAGCAAACTGCCTTCTGAGAGCGTAAACATAATTAATGATAATTATCAAAATACTTGCTTGAATGAATATGTGAATATTGGATGTGCAGTCAGTTTCTTTTAATATTATGATGTCAAATAAAAAAATTATGTTTAACTCATGCTTGACGATTCCCAATATTGTTTCTTTATTGAAAAGTCAGAATTTCTATAGCTATATATCTGTTCCTGCTGTATACTGTATGGCCAGCCACACAACACAAAACTGTTAACCCTACACTGAAAGTAACATCAAAAATTTGATTTGGTCAAATGTTTATTAAAACAATTATTATGAAAATTAACTGTTATTTTAACACAGATTTTTATAGTTCATTTTGGAACAGCATTTAAAAGGGGTTTTACAATATTGTAAAGAAAGATGTTTTTTCTAGCTTCATCCAACTCCTTTAAATTTCCAATTCAGGAAACCAACACTTAAGGCTCATGCACATGAACGTGTGCCGGACATTCCGTGCATTGGGGACAGCAATTAGCAATTTTTAAAATTAAAACTGGCAGTGTCCTGAAGGGGTTAAAGATGCAACAACAAACAAAGTGCAACATGCAATTAATTTGATTCAAAGTACTCCAAAGAAGACTCAGGCAAAACTGACTTCAGTATTAGGGTTCATGCACACAGCCGTCCCCAATGCATGGGCAACATCCGTGCGGTTTCCGCAAAATGGATTCAGACCGATTCAACTTGAATGGGTCCATGATCCATCCACGCCGCACGTGTAGTACTTCCATGGGTTTCAGTGCAAGCGTTCCGCACCACACCTTCCGGATTGCCGATCCATTCAAGTGAATGGGTCCAAATCTGTGATGTGGTGCACAAACGGCCGGGGCCCGTGTATCGCGGACCTGCTGTTGTCTGGCCACAATACTAGCCCAGCCGGCCCTTAAAGGGACTCTAAACCCTGAAAAAACATGCATAACTCAAATACAGTTTATCTATAGTGCATACACAGCTATATGGTGTTCCCAAAACTGCTGCTATATCTTGGAGACAAAGGACTTCCAAAGTGCTCTCCATCTTTAGAACAGCTAGGTGCACAGACATGAGGTCACACAAATACCCACTCAACAGGAAGTCCAGGAGAGAGGCAGAGCTTATATCTTCAACATATTGAAATGCCAGCACTGCTTTAGGAGTACCTGCTCTGACACCATTTATAGTTTAGGAGTCCCTGCTCTGTGGCTGACTCCATATATGGAGTCATAACAATGAGGGGGTATCCCAAATTTTTGGCGACATCCCTGTATATTTAACTTTTAGTCTGTCTCTGTCTTAAGCCCAGGACCTTCTGTATTGGAAGCAAATGCTACAGAGCCTCCTGTTATTAATGTTAGGATTTTCTCTGACTAAAAACATAAAATATGTTTCCCCTGTATAATGTATTCCTAAGCTTAATGTATTGGTATGTATAGTTGCATCCCTAGATATACCAGTAGATTGTATATTTTTATTTATATTTTTGTTTAAGAGGATAAAAGCAGAAGTAGAATTTTATATGTTTATTAATAATGTCAAAAAAATTTATGGCACAAAATAAATTGCAATGATCACAAACCTATCACTGTTGGGTCTTAAACCCAATACTTTCTGTATTGGAGGCAAATGCTCAGACTAGTAGGCTACAGAGCCCACTTTTATCCATGGGAAGATTTTGTCTATACATGGTACTTTTAACATGTATAATGAATTTCCATTGGAAGCAAATGCTCGGACTAGTAGGCTACAGAGCCCACTTTTATTAATGGGAAGATTTTGTCTATATATGGTATCTTTCCCATGTATAATGTATTTCCATGCATGAAGTGATATCTAAAGATGCATCTCTCTATATATACTATACCAGTGCATTGTATGGGTGTTTTTTTTTTTTTTTTTTAAGAAAAGGAAAATGAAAATTATAATTTTGTAATTTGTTTTAGTAATTGTAAAAAATTTTATGGCGCAAAATAAATTTCAAAAATCTCAAAACCGTCCAGTATAGATGAACATTTAAAATAATGGAAGAGACAATTCCAACAAGTAACATAAATGAACGCCACCTGATGGACCACGCTGACTATAAAATGACATGCCACCTGAAGGACTTTACTGACTATAAAATGAATGCCACCTGATGGACCACACTGACTATAAAATTAATAATTCTTGATGGACCACACTGACTGCTAAAATGTATGCCCCAGACAAACAGCACTGACTGTAATGGGATCTGTATTGTATTACTCAACTTCAAGTCTGCACTTGCCTCTCCTAAACAGGACTACTTCACTACTGTGATATCATCTCGTTCCCACAACCAGAAAAAATTGTTTACTACCTTTAACCACTTAAGGACCACAGGTTTATACCCCCCTAGTGACCAGGCCCTTTTTTACAAATCGGCACATGACAACTTTAACGGTTTATTGCTCGGTCATGCAACTTGGCAACCAAATGAATTTTACCTCCTTTTCTTCTCACAAATACAGCTTTCTTTTGGTGGTATTTGATTGCTGCTGACATTTTTCGTTTTTCTGATATTAATCAAAATAGACCGCAATTTTCTCAAAGAAAGTGTATTTTTAATTTTTTCTAGTAAAATTGTTCACATATAATTACATTTCTATACAAGTTTGTGTCAGAACTTATTGTGCTACATGTCTTTGATAAAAAAAAAATCCAATAAGTGTATATTTATTGGTTTGCGCAAAAGTTATAGCGTTTACAAACTATGGTACAAAAATGTGAATTTCCGCATTTTGAAGCAGCTCTGACTTTCTGAGCACCTGTCATGTTTCTTGAGGTGTTAGAATGCCAGGATAGTATAAATACCCCCCAAATGACCCCATTTGAGAAAGAAGACACCCCAAAGTATTTGCGGAGAAGCATGGTGAGTTCATGTATGATTTAATTTTTTTTTCACAAGTTAGCGGAAAATGACACTTTCTGAGGAAATAAAAATAATAATAATAAAGTTTCCATTTCTGCTAACTTCTGGCAAAAAAAATAAAAAATCTCCCACAGACTCACTATGCCCCTCAGTGAATACCTTGGGGTGTCTACTTTCCGAAATGGGGTCATTTGTGGGGTGTGTTTACTGTTCTGGCATTTTGGGCGGGGCTAAATTTTGAGCAACCCTGTAAAGCCTAAAGGTACTCATTGGAATTTGGGCCCCTTTGCGCATCTTGGCTGCAAAAAAGTGTCACACATGTGGTATCGCCGTACTCAGAAAAAGTAGGGCAATGTGTTTTGGGGTGTATTTTTACATATACCCATGCTTGGTGAGAGATATATCTCTGTAAGTTGACAACTTTGTATAAAAAAATGGAAAAAGTTGTCATTTACAGAGATATTTCTCACACACAGTATGGGTATATGTAAAAATACACCCCAAAACACATTACCCTACTTCTCCTGAGTACGGAGATACCACAAGTGTGATACGGACGTCTGAATGGAGCCTTACAGGTAGAGATGGCCCAAATAGTTCCCGGCGAACATAGCTTGTTCGCGTTCGCCGCGGCGGGCGAACATATGCGATGTTCGGTCCGCCCCCTATACATCATCATTGAGTAAACTTTGACCCTGTACCCTGTCAACAGACACATTCCAGCCAATCAGCAGCAGACACTCCCTCCCAGACCCTCCCACCTCCTGGACAGCATCCATTTTAGATTCATTCCTCAGTGAGAGGAGGGATAGTGCTGCTGCTGCTGATTCAATAGGGAAAGCGTTAGCTAGGGCCGTGTTCTGTGTCCACAGACTCCTTTGCTGTAAGGACAGCGTCCTGACAGCACCCCAAAAAGCCCTTTTCAGGGCTGGTACATCAGTCTGCTTTTTAAAAAAAAAAAAAAAATATATATATATATATATATATATATATATTGCAGTTGCCTGCCCGTGTGTGGGAGGCTGCAGGCTCAGTCACAGACAGTACTGTGTGCACACCATTCATACAGGGTGTGACAGAAAATACTTTGCAGATAAAAAAAAATTCTATTTTAGATTTTTCTGTGATATAATCACAGTTGCAAGCCAGTGTATGTCAGGCCCACACAGACTGTATTGTGGCCACTGGCTAGTGGCTACACCTCCACTTATACCGTTACAGGGTGTCACTCACTAAAATACCTTTCAGATAAAAAAATTATGTTTAATATTTTTCTGTGATATAATCCCATTTGCAAGCCCGTGTGTGTCAGGCCCACACAGACTGTACTGTGGCCACTGGCTAGTGGCTAGGCCTCCACTCATACCGTTACAGGGTGTCACTCACTCACAAATACCTCGCAGATAAAAAAAAAAATCTATTTAATATTTTTCTGTGATATAATCACATTTGCAAGCCCGTGTGTGTCAGGCCCACACAGACTGTATTGTGGCCACTGGCTAGTGGCTAGGCCTCCACTCATACCGTTACAGGGTGTCACTCACTCACAAATACCTTGCAGATAAAAAAAAATTATATTTAATCTTTTTCTGTGATATAATCACAGTTGCAAGCCAGTGTGTGTCAGGCCCACACAGACTGTACTGTGCCCACTGCCCACCACTTATATAGGGTGGCACAGTACCTTGCACGCATAGTAACACTTATCGAATAAAAAATGACAGGCAGAGGCAGGCCACTCCGCAGGGGCCGTCGTGGTCGTGGTGCTGTGATTTCCACTGGCCCTGGAATAATGCCCAGTGTTCAGAGGCCACGTACCCTGAACCCCAAAAATTTGAAGAAAATAGTTGACTGGCTTACACAGGACACCCAATCTTCAACAGCTTCCGCTAAGAACCTTGACGCACCATCCTCCTCCAGCTCAGCTTTGGTCACCTGCTCTCAAGTTACCACTCTCCCGCCCGCCGCCACCACCACCACTACCACCACAGCCACCACAACTGCTTTACTTGATCCCTCAGAGGAGTTATTTACACATCAGTTGGATGAAATTAGTGATGCACAACCATTATTGCCAGAGGATGGAGATAACAGGGATATGTCTCAGTCAGGCAGCATTACACACATGGACGTACAGTGTGATGATGATGATTATGTTGTACCCACTGCTGCTTCCTTTGCTGAGGTGTCAGATACAAGTGAAGTGGTTGATGATGACGATGTGTCCGTGGATGCCACGTGGGTGCCTGCTCGAAGAGAAGAAGAAGAGGGGGAAAGTTCAGAAGGGGAGACAGAGAGAAGGAGGAGACGAGTTGGAAGCAGGGGGAGGTCGTCGCAAGGAGCTAGTGGCACAGTCAGACAGCATGTACTGGCACCCGGGGTCAGCCAGACAGCACGCCAATCAACACATGCTGTTGCCACCACCAGAATGCCATCATTGCAAAGCTCAGCAGTGTGGCATTTTTTTTGTGTGTCTGCCTCTGACAACAACGATGCCATTTTCAATCTGTGCCAAAAGAAACGGAGTCGGGGGAAATCCAACACCCACCTAGGTACAACTGCTTTGCGAAGGCACATGATCGCACATAACAAACGCCTATGGGATCAACACATGATGACGAGTAGAAGCAGCACACAAGCTCAAAGCCGCCACCATCCTCCTCCTGGTCCAGCATCTACAGCCACATCAATCACTACTGTCCTCCTTGCCCTCTCTCAACCACTCGCCACTCCGCCTCTCACCTTCAGCAGTTCCATCTCATCTGCCCACAGTCAGGTGTCTGTAAAGGAAATGTTTGAGCGTAGGAAGCCAATGTCACAGACTCACCCCCTTGCCCGGCGTCTGACAGCTGGCTTAACGGAACTCTTTGCCCGCCAGATTTTACCATACCAGCTGTAGGAGTCTGAGGCCTTCAAAAAATTTGTCGCTATTGGGACACCACAGTGTATGGTACCCGATCAATTTTTTTTTTCCAAAAAGGCAATCCCAAACCTCTACTCAGTGATTGAAAAGGAAGTCATGGCATCTCTGGCATACAGTGTTGGGGCAAGGGTCCACCTGACCACTGATACCTGGTCTGCAAAGCACGGTCAGGGCAGGTATATCACCTACACTGCGCATTGGGTCAACCTGCTGACGACTGCCAAGCATGAAATGCGTGGCTCTGCAGCGGAGTCGGTGACACCGCCACGACTTGCAGGCAGGCCTACTGCCACCTCCTCTACTCCTCCTACTCCATCCTCTTCCCTAACCTCCTCGACTGAGTCCTCTTCTGCTGCGGCGTCTGGCTGCACATCAACTGAATCCCTCCAGCTCCCCAGGGGCTATTCCACATCCCGGATACGACAGTGTCACGCTGTCTTGGGGTTGACTTGCCTGAAAGCAGAGAGCCACACCGGACCAGCACTCCTGTCCACCCTGAACGCACAGGTGGATCAGTGGCTGACCCCGCACCAACTGGAGATCGGCAAAGTGGTGTGTGACAATGGAAGCAATTTGTTGGCGGCATTGAAATTGGGCAAGTTGTCACATGTGTCGTGCATGGCACATGTGTTGAATCTCATCGTACAACGCTTTGTGTCTAAGTACCCAGGCTTACAGGACGTCATCAAGCAGGCCAGGAAGGTGTGTGGCCATTTCAGGCGTTCCTACACGGCCATGGCGCACATTTCAGACATTCAGCGCCGAAACAACATGCCAGTGAGGCGCTTGATTTGCGACAGCCCGACACATTGGAATTCAACACTCCTAATGTTTGACAGCCTGCTCCAACAAGAAAAAGCCGTCAACGAGTATTTGTATGACCAGGGTGCTAGGACAGCCTCTGCGGAGCTGGGAATTTTTTTTCCATGTTACTGGACGCTCATGTGCAATGCCTGTAGGCTCATGCGTCCTTTTGAGGGCGTGAAGAGGAAGAGGAAGAGTTGTGGTCACCATCACCACCAGAAACAGCCTCATCATCGCTTGCCGGACCTGCGGCAATGCTGCAAGAGGAGTATGAGGAAGAGGAGTCAGAGGAGTAATGTGGCTTTGAGGAGGAGGAGGAAGACCAGGCATCCCAGGGTGCTCGTTGTTGTCACCTATCTGGGACCCGAGGTGTTGTACGTGGCTGGGGTGAAGAACAGACCGTCAATGACATCAGTGAGGACGAGGAACGGGAAATGAGTAGCTCGGCATCCAACTTTGTGCAAATGGGGTCTTTCATGCTGTCATGTCTGTTGAGGGACCCTCGTATAAAAAGGATGAAGGAGAATGACCTGTACTGGGTGGCCACGCTACTAGACCCCCGGTATAAGCAGAAAGTGGCGGAAATGTTACCAAATTACCGAAAGTCAGAAAGGATGCAGCAGTTCAAAACAAAACTAAAAAATATACTTTACACAGCTTATAAGGGGGATGTCACAGCACAACGGGAATCTAACAGGGGAAGAGGTCAAAGTAATCCTCCTCCTACCACGACCACGGCAGCAAGGACAGGACGCTTTACAGATGTGTTGTTGATGGAGGACATGCAGAGCTTTTTCAGTCCTATACATCGCCACAGCCCTTCGGGATCCAGCCTTAGAGAACGACTCGACCGACAGGTAGCAGACTACCTCGCCTTAACTGCAGATATCGACACTCTGAGGAGCGATGAACCCCTTGACTACTGGGTGTGCAGGCTTGACCTGTGGCCTGAGCTATCCCAGTTTGCGATAGAACTTCTGGCCTGCCCCGCTTCAAGTGTCCTGTCAGAAAGGACCTTCAGTGCAGCAGGAGGCATTGTCACTGACAAAAGAAGTCGCCTCGGTCAAAAAAGTGTTGATTACCTCACCTTCAAGATGAATGAGGCATGAATCCTGAAGGGACTGACAGTGGGGGATACGTTTGACTAACAAAAGGCCTGATGACATGCCTTGGCCTCAAAATGGTCCCCACGCTGCTGTATTTAATGTCTGCATACCGGATGACTTTCGTGAATTCTCCGCCACCAACTAGGGTTCAAGCCGCAATGTTTTAGTCACCTTTCTGCCTTGAAAACATCAATTTTTCCGGCTGCTGCTACAACAGCGGCTGCAACAATAGCATTATTTTTCAGGCATGTGTACATGCCTAATTTTTCTGGCCTCTGGTGCTGCACTGTGGCTGCAAAAACAAAACAAAAAAAAAGGCACATACAAGTGTCAATTCCCCTTCGTGATCGTTACCTTGTTGTGGTGAAGGGGCTTGCCACACCCCAGATGATAAGGTCGTTGCTTCATTATGATCAGACCAAAAGCGATCGGCTGGATAATTTTTCATAGAAAAAACATACTTTTTTTTTAAAGTTGTATGGGTGGGTTTTTAATACATAAAAAAATAAATCATAATAAAGTCTCTTAATAGTTTATTAGAAATAATGCAGACAATTTAAAAAATCCCCATCAATTCCAATACAAAGCAAGTACAAAGCTCAGAACTAAATTATTCCAGGATGTCGTAATGGTTCGTTAATTTGACAATGGTTAATCAATTTGACACACGTCCCCGGATAGGGGACGTACCAGGGATTAAACTGATAGGAATAGTACTAGTTAAGACGCCACTCATATAGGGTGTCACAGCACATTGCTCCGTGCACACGCAGTGCCCCAACTTGGGAGTAAGAGGACCGACCAAGCTGCTTTTTCCATCTCCCGGTTCTTAAAATCAATTCAGTTTGGTGTATCAGAGTTTGGTCTGTTACTGTGAAGGCAGTCGAAGGTACCCGGCCTAAATTTTTTTTCACAAAAGGCAATCCCACCCTGATATGGGACGTAACAGGGATTAAACTGATGAGAATAGTACTACAGAAAATACCACTCACGTGTGTGACAGTAAATTGCACGGCGCAGACGCAATGACCGTGGCGTGGATTCAAACAAAGGGGAGGGAGCCAGCGTTTTTTTTAACCATCTCCCCGTTCGAAAAATCAATTTAATAAATGGATCCCAGATTGGGGACCATACAGGGATTAAACTGATGAGAATAGTAATACAGAAAATACAACTCACGGGTGTGACAGTAAATTGCACGGCGCAGACGCAATGACCGTGGCGTGGATTCAAACAAAGGGGGAGGGAGCCAGCGTTTTTTTAACCATCTCCCCGTTCGAAAAATCAATTTAATAAATGGACCCCAGATTGGGGACGTAACAGGGATTAAACTGATGAGAAGAGAGAACTACAGAAAATACCACTCATATCGGGTGTGAGAGGAAATTGCACGGGGCAGACGCAGTGACCGTGGCGTGGATTCAAACAAAGGGGAGGGAGCCAGCGTTTTTTTAACCATCTCCCCGTTCGAAAAATCAATTTAATAAATGGACCCCAGATTGGGGACCATACAGGGATTAAACTGATGAGAAGTACTACAGAAAATACCACTCACGGGTGTGACAGTAAATTGCACGGCGCAGACGCAGTGACCGTGGCGTGGATTCAAACAAAGGGGAGGTAGCCAGCGTTTTTTTAACCATCTCCCCGTTCGAAAAATCCATTTAATAAATGGATCCCAGATTGGGGACCATACAGGGATTAAACTGATGAGAATAGTACTACAGAAAATACCACTCATATCGGGTGTGACAGTAAATTGCACGGCGCAGAGGCAGTGACCGTGGCGTGGATTCAAACAAAGGGTAGGGAGCCAGCGTTTTTTTAACCATCTCCCCGTTCGAAAAATCAATTCAATTCACCTTTCGGGGACCCTTTGTTTTGTACATGGCTGGGTGGAGGAAGAAACCTTCAATGACTTTAACGGGACATGGCTAGCTTGGTATCCAACCTTGTGCAAATGGGAAGTTTGCGGTTGGGCATTAAAAGGGGAGTTTGGTCTGTCAATGTCTGTGAAGCGGGCGTAACCCTTACACTACCTGATCGATACAACATCATACCTGATCGTATACACACACTGGATGTTTTTAAACCACATTGTTCAAAAAAAAATTGGATTGTTAGGTGATTTATGCACTTTATGGATTAAAATCCAACTCTGCGTCAACTATGTAATTTTCCATGGGAGTTTTGCCATGGATCCCCCTCCGGCATGCCACAGTCCAGGTGTTAGTCCCCTTGAAATTTTTTTCCATCACTACTGTGGCTAGAAAGAGTCCCTGTGGGTTTTAAAATTCGCCTGCCTATTGAAGTCTATGGCGGTTCGCCCTGTTCGCCCGTTCGCGAACATTTGCAGAAATTTGCGTTTGTCGTTCGCGAACGGAAAATTTTATGTTCGCGACATCTCTACCTATCACTAACCACTGGTATCTTCCCTTCCCCTTTTAAACATGCCAACATCATATCCATACTCAAGAAGCCTTATCCAGCTATCATCCCGTCTTGTTACTTATAATAACATAAAAACTTTAGAACAAAATGTTCATTTCAAACTGTCCTCCCAACTTTCATTCCACTAACTTTTTGATCCACTACAATCCGACTTCCATTTTAATCACTCCACTGAAACCGCCCTAACCAAATTCAACAATGATCTGCTAGCTGCCAATGCTAAACACCATTACTCTGTACTCATCCTTTTTGACCTGTTCTCTGACTTTGGCACAGTCTACCACTCACTCCTGGTGCAAACCCTCTCATCCCTCGGCATCAGAGATTTCTTTTCAATCTCCTAATACCTCACAATCAGAACCTTCAGCATTTCCCATTCATATACCACTGTATTGTAATGCATTGTACAGGGGATCAGACCCCAAAAGTTGAAGTCCCACAGTGGGACAAAAAAAAAATAAGTTCCAAATAAAAAAAGTGCCTTTTTTCCATAATTAACTTATATAAAATAGGAAAAAAAAAATGGAAAAATAAAGAAAAGTAGACATATTAGATATTACTGCATCCAGATTAACTGGCTCTATAAAAATATGACATGATCAGGTGAACGCCGTGAAAAAAAGTGTCAAAAAAGCAATTTTTTGGTCATCATGCCTCACAAAAAGTCTAATACCAAGCAATCAAAAAGTCGTATGTACCCCAAAATGGTACCAATAAAAATTTAATCTCATCCCAAAAATGAGACCCTACCTAAGACTAATGATGGACGAATATCGGCCGGGACGATTCGCAAACGCGATCGCGATCAAATGTTCGCAAACCGCAAGTTCGCGGCGGGTCCCCTTCACTTTAATGGCAAGCGAACCTGAAAAACCTTCAGGACATATTTGCAGCCACCAAATACTTACAAGAAGTGCACAAATCGTCCCACAACAGGGACAGTGACATACCAGAGAGGGATCAATGGCAAACATTCTCCCCCCAAAAAATTATTTTAATCAGGGGCCATTTTTATGTGTCTTAAAGGGAAATTCTCAGAAATGTGCCCTGCTGTAGCCTAGAAAATTTATATTTTAGGCCACAGGAGTATGGTCCATAAAAATTAGGAATTCACCTGACATAAAATAAATTGTGACTGTGTGGCTTGAGGTACATTATGCGGTCAATGGATAAAAATTTTATTGTAGGCCACTGGAGAACAGGCACCAAACATTAGGCATTCACCGGACAGAAAAGAACAAGTATTTATGTGGCTGGCGGTATATTAGACAGTCATTGGATATTTATTTTACTGCAGGCCAGTGGACTACAGGCCCCAAATACTATTCATTCATCGTACATAAAAGCACAATTGAAATGTGGCTCGAGGTAAATTAGGCAGTCAGCGTATAGCAATTTTACTGTTGGCCAGTTAGATTACAGAATCCAAAAATTATGCATTTCACCTTACATAAAAGATCAAGTGATTATTTGGTCGGACGTATATTAGACAGTCAATGGATATCAAATTTACTGCAGGCCAGTGTAGTACAGGCCCCAAACATTAGGCACTCACCGGACAGAAAGAGCAAGTAATTATGTGGCTGGAGGTATATTAGACAGTTATTGGATATTAATTTTACTGCAGGCAAGTACAAATAGATGTCAAATACATAGGTTTAAAAGAACAAAAAATATAAAATTGAATTAAAAACATGGCTAACGAAATCCCCCCTGCGGTGTTGAATTCCCCTGCGGTCCCAAACATTAGGAATTCACCGGACAGAAAAGGCCTTTTATGCCGCTGTATTTACTTAAGACAAGGACCATTATTTGTTCTGGAGGGTGGCGGATATTTGTGGGCTGGCATGAGGAAATTTAATTAAACGTGGTCATCACAGGTGTTGAATTCCTCCAAGATCCATGCCTCATTTATTTTTAGAAATGTGAGGTAGTCCACACTGTCGTGAGCTAGGCGAGTGCGCTTATCGGTCACGATCCCCTCTGCTGCGCTAAACGTCCTTTCGGACAGGACACTCGATGAGGGGCATGCCAAGAGTTCCATGGCAAATTGTGCCAGCTCTGGCCACATGTCAAGCCTGCACACCCAGTAGTCAAGGGGTTCCTCGCTTCTCAGAGCGTTCACATCGGCCGTTAACCCGATGTAGTTGGACACCTGTCGCTCTAGGCGTTCCCTTAGGCTGGATACAGAGTGCGGATGTCGATGGGTTGGCTGCAAGAATGATCTCATGTCTGAAGTGACCAACACATCTTCAAATCGCCCTCTTCTTGCATGTGCTGTAGGATTGGTACTCGCAACTGTTTCTCTGTGGGTGGAAAGTCCTCTGCCAGCGCCCGCAAAAGCAGAAAGCAGCATCTCTCGCTGCAAGGCCTGGAAATGCTGCATTCTGACAGCCCTCTGTGAAGTTCCATTTTGTGTTTGTACCGGGGGTCTAAGTAAGTTGCCACCCAGTACTGGTCCTTGCCCTTTATGCTTTTTATACGGGGGTCCCTCTTCAAAAACTGGAGCATGAAGGCACCCATTTGCACTAAATTGGAAGCGGTGGAGCAGCCTAACTCCTGCTTATCGCCCAGGAGAATGTTGTCCTCGGTCTCCTCCCCCCATCCACGGACAACACCAGGGATCCCAGAAAAATTTAAAGCTGACTGTCAGCAAGGTGAGCCATGGCAGTGTAAGATCTTCTAAAATGCCCAGAGATTTTCCTGGCCTGCCGCAAGATGTTCTGGACCCCGGGGAATTTGAAAGCAAATCGCTGCACGACTAAGTTCAGGACATGTGCCATGAGCGGCGCGTGCGTCATTTTGACCTGTTTAAGCGCACTCACCAGATTGGCACCGTTGTCGCACACCACTTTGCCAACTGTTAAATTGAGCAGGGTTAGCCACTGATCGGCCTGTGACCACAAAGCTGAAAGGAGCGCAAGACCGGTGTGGATCTTGGCTTTCAAGCACAACAGCCGCAGCACAGCATGGCAACGTCTCACCTAGCAAGTCGAATAGGTTCTGGGAGCTTGGGGGTGCAGCGGAAGAGATGGTAGCAGTGGAAAATGAGGAGTCAGCCAAGGAGGAGACAGAGGCTGGAGTAGTAGTAGTAGGAGGAGGAGAAGAAGAGCCAGGCCTGCATGCAATCCATGGCGGAAACACCAAATCCACACGGGTGCCACGGGATACATGCTTGTTGGTCGTCAGAAGGTTCACCCAGTTGGCAATAGAAGTTATGTACCTTCCCTGCACGTGTTTGCTAGACCATGTGTCTGTGGTCATATGTATCTTGGCACCGACAATGTGTGCCAGAGATATATTAACTTGCCGCTGAACGTGGCGATATAGCTCTGGGATGCCCTTCTGGGAGAAATATTTCCTTCCAGGAATTTTCAATTTTCTAAAGGCCTTGGAGTCCACCAATTTATATGGCAGTAGTTGGCGGGCTAGCAGTTCCGACAAGCCAGCGGTCAGCCATTGGGCAAGAGGATTATCCGGCGTCATCATTTTTTTTTAAGCTCAAACATTTGGGCTACGGAAGCCTGCCTTTTGCCAGATAAACGCGACAACAGCACGGTGGAAGGTGGAGTGGAGGACAAATGGGTGGAGAGAGGAGAAGGAGAGAGGCAGGACGTGGCGCGCCGGGAGTGTGGCTTTGTGGGTTCTGACGGCGTTGCTCCCACTGGGCTCGGTGATGGGAGACCAGGTGCCTTCTTAAGGCGGTCGTCCCTAGGTGAGTGTTGGGTTTACCGCGACTTATGCGTTGACAGCACAGGCTGTAGATGGCAACAATATTATCAGCAGCGGAAAAAGTGTTGGGGCGGGGATACGACTGCACCCGGTCCCAAGCCGAGAAGCAGCGGATTGAGCAGGAGCTGGCATTTGAGATCTGGCGCAAAACGGGTCTCAAACACTGACGTCTGGCCATCATTAAAAAATGGTCAGACATGAAGCGCAGACACCCCCAGTTTATAAAAAGAATCCGGGATGAAAAATGCCCAAGTAGATGCGTAAATAACTTTTGTATGTTTTGCCAGCACTCTGTAATGTATACAGTGCTAAGCAAAAGTATTCACCCCCTTGACTTTGTTCTTTTTTTTGTTGCCATACATCCTGGAATTAACATGGATTGTTTGAGGATTTGCATCATTTAATTTGTAGAACATGCCTACAACTTTTTTTTTTTAATTGGTTAATTGTAAAGCATACAACAAATAGGACAAAATAACAGAAAAGGTCAATGTGCATAACTATTCACCCCCTAAAGTCAATACTTTGTAGAGCCACCTTTTGCGGCAATCACAGCTCCAAGTCGCTTTGGATAAGTCTCTATAAGCAGTTGTCACATCCTACCACTGGGATTTTTTTCCCATTCCTCCTTGCAAAACTGAAAGAGCTCCTTCAAGTTGGATGTTTTGCGCTTGTGAACAGCAATCTTTAAGTCTGACCACAGATTTTTTATTGGATTGAGATCTGGGCTGTGACTAGGCCATTCCAACACATTTACATGTTTCCCCTTAAACCACTCAAATGTTGCTTTAGCAGTGTGTTTGGGGGCATTGTCCTGCTGGAAGGTTAACCTCCGTCCTAGCCTCAAATCACGCACAGAGTGGTACAGGTTTTGCTCAAGAATATCCCTGTCCATCTTTCCCTCAACTCTGACTAGTTTCCCAGTCCTGGCTGCTAAAAAACATCCCCACAGCATGATGCTGCCACCACCATGTTTCATTGTGGGGATGGTGTTCTTTGGGTGATGTGATGCGTTGGCTTTGTGCCAGACATAGCGTTTACTTTGAGTGTCGAAAAAGTGCAATTTTAGTCTCATCAGACCAGAGCACCTTCCTCCATACATTTTGGGAGTCTCCCACAGGCCTTTTCGCAAACTTACAATGTGCCTTTTTGTTTTTAGCTGAAAGCAATTGCTTTCTTCTGGCCACTCTGCCATAAAGCCCAACTCTGTTTTGGTGGGCAGCCGTCTCTTGGCAGGTTTGCTGTTGTTCCATGTTCTTTCCATTTGGTTATGATAGATTTGATGGTGCTCCTGGGGATCATCAAAGATTTGGGTATTTTTTATAACCTAACACTGAGTTGTACTTCTCAACAACATTGTCCCTTACTTGTTTGGAGAGTTCCTTGGTCTTCATGGCAGTGTTTGGTAAGTGATGCCTCTTGCTTACGTGTTGCAGCCTTTGGGGCCTTTCAAAATAGGTGTGTATATATAATGACAGATCATGTGACACTTAGATTGCACACAAGTGGACATCATTTTACTAATTATGTGACTTCTGAAAGTACTAGGTATGCTCGCACCAGAGCTTTTTATGGGCTTCTGAACAAAGAGGTTGAAAACATACGCACATGGCAATTTTCGGTTTTCTATTTCCAAACAATAATTTTATTTAGATATTTTTCTCATTTCACTTCACCGACTTAGACTATTGTGTTTTGATCCATCACATAAAATTCAGATTAACAAAACCTTTAACAGAAGGCTGTAATGTACCAAAATAAGCAAAAAGTCAAGGGGGGTGAATACATTTGGAAGGTACTGTATATACAGTAATGCAATAAGTATTTCATCCCTTTACTGATTAATTAGTAACTGGTGGGACACGCCCCAAATTAACCAAATTGCATCCAACATCTAAACCTAGCTGTGGTTGTATTGTATATATATATATATATATATATATATATATTTAAACACACAGCGCGATAGAGATTTCGGATGTAACCAGCTGATTTTGTACAAGTGACGGACTGAACCATCACTGGGTCTGCAGTAGAAGCCTGAGGGCTAGCCTCATTCCTACGCGCTATGGACCCAGGACTATGGAGACCCCCACTCTGACCTATTTGGGTTAGAGTGAACTATAAACCATGATTTATTGGTTGAGTTTATAGGCAACATCTTTCCTATTCCCCATTAAAGTTGCATGGTGTGAATCCATAAACGTAATAAGGGTTAACTCTGCACTGAGACTCCCAATGAATGTGTTAGTTTATTTTTTCCTTTGTTCTATTGTGTTGGGATTAAGAAGTAGCCGACTCTGGTGTAGAGAAGTAGATCATCCTATGATACACTGAGGAGATAATCCCATCCCATGGGTCTCCTCTCTCCCTATTGTTTCATCAAGACACTGTGGAGGGGATGTCTTTTTGCATGCTGTTAATTTTTTATTGAGTTATGCGGCATAAAGCTGTCAGCCACTGCAATTATATTTAGATCCCTCCATATTGGAATTTCTTTATATCTAATGTTGTTAAGATTTCTGAGTTGTTGCTCTAAAATCTGAACATTCTGTGATTACAGAAGTTCCTATTCCCTCCATTTGGAGAAGGCGATCGGCAGAGGCCATAGAGGTGGTGGAGGTTGTGGAGGTTGAGGAGGAAGAGGAGGAAGAGGAGGAGGAGGCTGGACCCTCCCAGCCTATTGAGCCACCCCCACCAGATGTGGGAGAAGTGAAAGAGGTGGAGGTGGAAAGTGCTGGACACTCCAGCACCGCCCTATCTCAGGACTCGGAGGAAGAGGAGGCGATCACCAGCCCCCGCCAGGAGGGTAAATATGTGCACATAGCAATGATTATGTATCCATAACATGTACATAAACATTAAAAGGGCCAACAATGAGGGGACAACATACACTATAGTAATACAAAAAAAGAACACTTGACAATAACTCTTTAATCTACTATACATTAAAACCATTAACTTAAATAAGTAATATTAAACTTTATTGAACTATCACTAACTAACAAACAAAATAAAATTATACTGTACTGAAATATCACAAACGAATAAACTATATAATCATCATAAATATCACTAACGTATTGAGATTTAAAAAGACTTTAAATAAAAAATAAAGGTAAAAAATAGACAAACAGACATATTTAGTACCGCCGTGTATATATCGACCGTCTCTATAAAAATATCCTATGACCTAACCCCTCCGGTGAACACTTTAAAAATAAATAAAAATAAACAATTAAAAGAAAATATTAATTTATTCAACCTAACATCACTAAAAGTGCAACACCAAGCTATAAAAAAGGCATATGCCCCCCAAAATAGTACCTTACCATTAGACAGTCGCCGAATAAAAATAATAATATGTCTCTCAAACTATGGAGACACTAAAAGATTTATGGTTTTTGGTTCAACAATGCTTTTATTGTGTAAAACAGAAATAACTAAAAAATAAGGAAACATATTAGGTCTGTAACAACCAGCTGTATAAAAATATAATACAAAGTAACCCCTCAGGTGGACACCTTTCAAAACAAAAAATAAAAACTCTCCAAAAAGGCATTTTTTGGACAACTTTTATCACAAAAAAATTTAAAGGTTTAATAAGAATTGCAAATAATGTTCATATATTTTTTTTCCCAACAGTACTGAAGACATTGAAGGCAAAAGTGGCAAAAATGCAGAAGGAGCACAGGCAGGATAAATGCGGCCATTCAGGAGCGGATGAAGGCCATGGAGGAGAGGCACTGCAGGCCATGAAGGGGGTGCAGGAGATGCTCCTGCTATTGGAAAAGTTGCCTTAAATTATTTTTTTTTCCTTCTAATAAGTTATATAAATCGTTTATATAGTTATAACGTGTATTTTGGTTTTTATAATATTGCTCTGTTTTAGTGTAATAGCTCGGCCACAATCAGCCAGAACTGACAGCAGCCGGTAAATACATGTCAAATACATATAGGGTTTATTCACACGTCTGTAAAATGGGTCCGCATCCGTTCCACAATTTAGCGGAACGGTTACAGACCCATTGATTTTCAATTCCAGTCTGAAAA
The DNA here is from genome assembly GCF_905171765.1 of Bufo bufo. NCBI lineage: Eukaryota > Metazoa > Chordata > Amphibia > Anura > Bufonidae > Bufo > Bufo bufo. The sequence goes on along the minus strand of NC_053389.1, from coordinate 91,368,982 downwards.
ATTTGGCATTCACAGGATAAATAAGTAAGTGTCGGCCAGTACAGGCCCCAAAAATTAGCCAACAGTCGTTCACCTGACAACAAAGAACTTTGTATTCTGTGGCTGGTGGTACATTAGGCATTCACAGGATAAATAAGTAAGTGTCGGCCACTCGTACAGGCCCCAAAAATTAGGCATTCAACGGACATAAAAGGCCTTTTATGCCGCTGTATTTACCTAAGACAGGGACCATAAATTGTTATGGGAGGTGGCGGATATTTGTGGGCTGTCATGAGGAATTTGAATCAAACATGGTCTACTGGTCACATGTGTTGAATTCCTCCGAGATCCATGTGCAGTGTCTCACTCACGTGACTGTGGGCCCCGCAAACGTATTTTAATTATGAATTAATGTCATGTGATATGCCTGTATTTTGTATTTTATCTCCTGTCATAATCTCCATGTCACAATGTGATTTTATATGCAAATATCCTTTACACAGGCCTAGTCAGGGTGCACTACACTTGTTTCTCCACAAGATGGAGCAGTGTCAGTGTGTATAAATAGCTTAGCACAGACCTAAGTTAGGCAGTTTAGTTGTTGGCTGGTTGAGGTCAATCCAAACCAGTTCAGATGAGCTCAGGTCAATCCAAGTGAGAGTTCAGTTCAATGCAGTTCTCTCATGAGCCTACAAGAAAGCAACAGCCATGTAGCTGAATATCAGGAGGGAGGCCCCTTCCTAGCATTTCTACTCTGTCCCTGTTGGCTCCGCAGCCCAGGGTTAAGGCCTGCAATCATTCTACCTAGAGGTGAGCAATCCACTCCTATAGATCGCTCTTCCAGGGTGACCAATGTCTAAACTGCATGCAGCCGAGTATATAAGGAATTATCACGTTTATGCAAGACAAAGGATTAGCAAGATAGTCATTACCTGAGGACTTATTAGGCATCTTTGTAGTAGGTGTAGGAGATAGCTTGAAGCATCTACATCTCCAGTTTAAATCCTGAGGACAGTTAGGCCAACTGTCAAAACAACATTGGAATAGAAGTTTCAGGATTCAGAAAAGCACCTTCAAACAAGGATTAGGATCAGGCCAGAGTTTTAACCAGTGTAAGACTTTCATTATTACAAGCCTAGTCTGAGCAGTAGTCTTCTTATGTATTACAAGAGCCTGTATTCATTGAGGATTTGCATTTCCTTTTCCCAATATGTATGGGAGATTGTGCTTAATGCCGGATTGTATCAAGAGACTGTTTTAATGCATTGGATGTGTTATTATTAAGTCATCTTCAGTAAAGTGCCATTTTGAGTTTCATCCTGCTTGCCTCCGACTCAAGTTCCTCTATTAATACAACAGTAAATGGTTGCACCTCCATACAAAAGGTACTGGCGTCATGACTACAAGGGACCTTTCCACTGGCACATTAATACAGACCACCAAGGGCACCTCAAACCATCATCTGGCCAGTGTCCCTTACACCAGAGTGTGCCCCAGAGAATCCTTGTGCCGTTCTCCTTTTCACTTATGCGAGCCTGCCCAGGGACGACATAACCATGAATAACCAGAACTTTATTTACCTCGGCCCACCTATTGCTCACACCGTTACCTAACACATAATTCCCCTGCAAGGTCTGGCATACCGCACATGCCTCATTCATTTTTAGAAATGTAAGGTAGTCCACACTGTCGTGAGCTAGGCGAGTGCGCTTATCGGTCACGATCCCCTCTGCCACGCTGAACGTCCTTTCGGACAGGACACTGGGCGATGGGCAAGCCAACAGTTCCATGGCAAATTGTGCCAGCTCTGGCCACAGGTCAAGCCTGCCCACCCAGTAGTCCAGGGGTTCATCGCTTCTCAGAGCGTTCACAACGGCTGTTAATCCGATGTAGTTGGACACCTGTCGGTCTAGGCGTTCCCTGAGGCTGGATCCGGAGGACAGCTGTTGATGGGTCGGCTAAAAGAATGATCTCATATCAGAAGTGACCAACACATCTTCAAACCACCCTCTTCTTGCAGGCGCTGTTGGATTGGTACCCGCAACTGTTTCTCTGTGAGTTGAAATTCCTCTGCCAGTGTCCGCAAAAGCAGAATGCAGCATTTCTCAAAGCAAGGCCTTGAAGTGCTGCATTCTGACAGCCCTCTGTGATGGTGGTAACATTTCTGCCATTTTTTGTTTGTACTGGGGGTCTAAGTACGTTGCCACCCAGTACTAGTCCTTGCCCTTTATGCTTTTTATATGGGGGTCCCTCTTAAAACACTAGAGCATGAAGGCCCCCATTTTCATTAAACTGGAAGCGGTATAGTGGCCTGGCTCCTGCTCATCATCCAGGATAATGTCGTCCTCGTTCTCCTCCCCCATCCACGGACAACACCAGGGATCCTAGAAAGGTTTAAAGCATGCTCTTCTTGCTCCTCTTTATCCGCCCCGGCACCATCCTCCTCTGACTCCTCTTCAGACTCCTGTTGTTGACTTGTCTCAGATGGAGTAGCCCCCCCTGGGAATTCATTCGGCATTGCGACTTCCTCATCTTCCTGCTCCTGCTCCTCGACGGCTTGATCAATAACACAGCGCAATGCACGCTCCAGAAAGAAGGCGTAAGGTACGATGTCACTGATGGCGCCCTGGCTGCAACTGACCAGTTTGATGATCTCATCAAATGGCCGCAGAAGTCTGCATGCGTCGCACATGAGCAGCCACTGGCGCGGTGGAAAAAAAACAAGCTCCCCAGAACCTGTCCTGCCGCAGAGTTCGTAAAGGTAGTCATTAACTGCACGTTTCTACTGGAGCAGACTATCAAGCATATACAAGGTGGAGTTCCATCGCGTCGGGCAGTCACAAATCAGACGTCTGACGGGCAGGTTGTGTTGCCGCTGAATGTCAGGAAGGCGAGCTATGGCCGTGTAAGATCTTCTAAAATGGCCAGAGATTTTCCTGACCTGCCACAAGACGTCCTGGACCCCGGGGTATTTGGCAACTAATCGCTGCACGACTAAGTTCAGGATGTGTGCCATGCATGGCACGTGTGTCATTTTGCCCTGTTTCAGCGCACTCAGAAGATTGGCATCATTGTCGCACACCACTTTACCAACTGTCAAATTAAGCGGAGTTAGCCACTGATCTGCCTGTGAACGCAAAGCTGAAAGGAGTACAGGACCGGTGTGGCTCTTGGCTTCCAGGCACAACAGACGCAGCACAGCATGGCAACGTCTTACCTGGCATGTCAAATAGGTTCTGGGGATCTTGGGGGATGCAGCGGAAGAGACGGTAGCAGCGGAAAAGGAGGAGTCAGCCGAGGAGGAGAGGGAGGATGGAGTAGGAGGAGAAGAAGAAGAGGCAGGCCTGCATGCAATCCGTGGTGCTAACACCAAATCTACACGGGTGCAACGGGTTGCATGCTTGACGGCCGTCAGAAGGTTCACCCAGTGGGCAGTAAAAGTTATGCACCTTCCCTGCCCCGTGTTTGCTAGACCACATGTTTGTGGTCAGATGTATCTTGGCACTGACACTGTGTGCCAGAGATACATTCACTTGCCGCTCAACGTGGCCATATAGCTCTGGGATGCCCTTCTGAATGAAATATTTCCTTCCTGGGACCTTCCATTGCGGTGTTCCAATGGCCACAAATTTTCTAGAGGCCTCCGAGTCCACCAGTTTATATGGCAGTAGTTGGCGGGCTAGCAGTTCTGACAAGCCATCGGTCAACCATTGGGCAAGAGGGTTATCCGGCGTCATCATCTTTTTACGGTCGAACATTTGGGTCACAAAAGCCTTTTGCCAGATTAACGTGAGGACGGCACGATGGAAGGTGGAGTGGAGGAAAATTGGGAGGAGAGAGGAGAAGGAGGAGAGGCTGGACGGTGAGAGCCTGGAGTGTGGCTTTGTGGGTTCTGACGGCGTTGCTCCCACTGGGCTCGATGATGGGAGGCCAGGTGCCTTCTTAAGGCGGTCGTTCCTAGGTGAGTGTTTGGCTTACCGCGACTTATGCGTTGACAGCAAAGGCTGCAGATGGCAACACTATTGTCAGCAGCAGACACGTTAAAAAAAGCCCACACTGCGGAGCCATGTGCCGGTGTCCTGGGAGCGCCAGAAGTGACCGTGCATGGTGGATGGCTCGCTCCAGATACATTAGCATTCTGCTTTTTGCCTCCTGTGCAATGTAAGTTCTGCCTGCTTCTCCTCCCTATCTGCTGGTCCATCTCTCCCTTTGAACTCCCCTCCTCTTCCTCTCTTGTGGGCACCCACGTGACGTCCATAGACACGTCATCATCGATGTCACCTTCCCCACCACTAACATTAGAGATCTCGGAGTAGGCAGCAACAGCGGGGACAAACCTCCTTGGGCTGATCTAAGTACTGTCGTCAGACTGCTGAGTGGCGGCTGTTGCTACCTCCTCTTCCTGATCAGATGCCAAGAATGGCTGCGCATCAGAAATGTCTTGTGATGGATCGGAAAATAATTCCTGTGACTCAAGCGGAGGGTATATGGTGGTGGTGGTGTTGGTGGTGGTGTCTTTAGGGGTGCACACAGCGGAGAGTGAAGAGGGTGCAGATAGAGAGGATGAGGAGGGTGCAGAAGCGGAAGGCTGAGTGAGCCACTTAACCAAGTCTGGTGCGTCCTTTGACGTAATTGCACGCACCTTCTGCAACTTCCCACTTTGGCTCTGGCCTGGTGCTCCTGCCCGACCCCTACCACCCCTGTGGAATGGCCTGCCTCTTCCTCTGCCTGTCATTTTTTTAATGACCCTGTGACAAAAGTCTCTAGAGAAGCGCAGTGTTTGTCGAAGAAGGTATATAACGCCCCGCTTCAATCTGTCGTTTTGGGGGGCCACTCGTCTATCATTCCAGTTCTAATAATTTTTTCCAGTACTGTTTGTCACTGTGTGTAGCAGAGGGAATGCAGCAACACAGCAAACAAATGCTGCAACACCCAAATATACTATTATGAAAGTAAATTGGTATATAACACCCCGCTTCAATCAGTTTTTTTGGGGGGCGACTGGTATATCACACCAGTTATAATAATTTTTTCCAGTACTGTTTGTCACTGTGTGTAGCAGAGGGAACGCAGCAAAACAGCAAACAAATTCTGCAGGACCCAAATACACTATAAAGAAAGTAAATTGGTATATAACACCCCGCTTCAATCTGTAGTTTTGGGGGGCGACTGGTTTATCACACCAGTTATAATAAAAAAATTTCCAGTACCGTTTGTCACTGTGTGTAGCAGAAGGAACGTAGCAAAACAGCAAACAAATGCTGCAGTACCCAAATACACTATTATGAAAGTATATTGGTATTTAACACCCCGCTTCTATCAGCTGTTTTGGGGGGCGACTGGTATATCACACCGGTTATAATAATTTTTTTCCAATACCGTTTGTCACTGTGTGTAGCAGAGGGAACGCAGCAAAACAGCAAACAAATGCTGCAGTACCCAAATACACTATAAAGAAAGTATATTGGTATATAACACCGCACTTCAATCGGTCGTTTTGGGGGGTGACTGGTATATCACACTAGTTATAATTATTTTTTCAAATTGCGTTTGGCACTCTGTGTACCTGCAGTATCGCAGCAGAACCGCACACATGCTGCACAATACAAATCCACTATAATATGCTTTCTATGTTAGAAAGTATATTACAAGTGTATTACACCCTATGTACTGCACACCTATCGATAGCACACCTATACCAGTCCTTAAAAGGACTTTTGTGGACCTATTAGTTAGTGATTTTTCTCCCTAATAGTCTGTCCCTGCTCCACACAGCAACCTCTCTCTACACTGACAAAAGACAGAATGTAAAATGGTGGCCAGATCAGGTCTATTTATAAGGTAGGGGGTATGTCCATATGATGAAATTGCTCAATTGGCTGTCCTGTACCACCTGATGGATGTGTCACGGGTCAAAGTTCTTTACAATGTAAAAGAATATGGCGTGCGCGATTGTCGCCATATGTTCGCATGTTCGGCGAATCGCGAACACGCAAAGTTCTCCGCGAACCAACTGCAAGGTCATCTCTACTGGTAAATGCGATCTTCTCTCTATTGTACTATAGACTACAGAAGTATACTTAAATTTGTGAACTAGCGGTTCACTCGCTGATTCAGGCAGATCAGGTGCTCTGTCTATAGGACTTAACCCTGTCGCACACTTCATCTGAAATAACCCAGAGACCATTACGTATACAAGCTATTTATTAATACATATAATTGTAAAATATAAAAATGAAGTAAAATATAGAACGAGTATATAATAAAATTATATAACAAAAACTTAAATAGTAAAAATATAAAAATATATCTCATTCACTGGTACAATATTAGTTGATGACTTTATGAGTAATCATTTTTATTGATTTTGTAAGGCGTAAAATAACATGCATTATTCAATTAACAACATAAATGAATTAAGGAGAAGAGGACTGGTATAACACTATTGACAGTGTTGACAGTGTAAGTGAGGGTGAGGCACAAAACCCTCAATAACCCTCAGAGAGATGACAGCTGTTTAGTATACAAAGGAATAATCCAAATAACATTGAACTTAAGTTCCATTAATAGGAACTAAACTATAAGTATGAACTTAAAAATAAAGGGGTTCGACATCCAAGGGGACCAAGTCTTATCCCTTAGGGTCGGATTTAACACTGAATCTGGGAGGAGTCTCTGCATGTGGTATTCAAAGTATGAATCACCTCCGGAAGAGCCGGTGGGTTCACGTCTTTCCAATGTCTAGTGATTACTAATTTAGCGCTAAGTAAAATATGTCCTATAATGCGCCTATATTCATAGGGAAAATCATCTATGTTAAGGAATAGAAGTGCTAAGGCGGGAGATGGGGACACCCAGACTCCAGTAGTGTGTGTTATCAATTCAAAAATCGATCGCCAATATGAAATGAGTTTTGGACATGACCAGAGAATATGAAGAAGAGATCCAGTGTTACCACACTCCCGCCGACAGCAAGCAGAAGCTCCTGGGTATATGAGGCTTAGGCGTTGAGGGGTAAAGTACCACCTAAGTAAGGTTTTAATCCCTGCTTTATAGTGTGTGACACATTTAAATGTAGCCCCAATAAAGTGGACTGCCTCAGCCCATCTTTCCTCTGAAAACGATAATTGCAGTTCGCTTTCCCATTTTAGTAAATGGGGAGATTTGAAGAATTTGGATTTGTCGTTCAAAATGTTGTATAGATGGTGAGTAATATGATGTCTGAATAAGGATGGAGTGTGGAAAATCCTAACAACATCCGGCTGGGATTTAGGAGGGGTGAGGAGGAGATTGCTGAGGCAGTGGCGTATTCTCATGTGAGAAAGAAATTGAGATGTAGGTAAGTGGTGGACTTGGCAAAGTCAATCAATAGAAATCATTTCTGAGTTTTCCACTAGTTGAGCGGATGATAAAAAACCGGCCGCTGTCCAAGTGGAAAGATCAATATCACTTATAAACATACCTAGGTTAGTCATCGATATATGTGGTAAGATGTTAAGGTTGGCTATACCCTGTGTTGAGTGCCATACCATAGTTTGATGGCATGTTTCACTATAGTCAAAGGATGGTCGACACATCCAGGTTTTAATAGAGATAAGCAGAGGAGATCCTTCAGTGAACCCTCTGGGGTTAATTGGGATTCCACATATACCCACGGTTTTAATGAAGAAGGGTTCCACCACTCTCTAGTAAAAAAAAGGCTGATAGCATGAAAGTAATCTTTGATGGAAGGAAGGCCAAGACCACCGACCTGTTTCCTTCAAAACATTATGGACTGGGCTACTCTGGGGCGTCTGGATTTCCAAATGTAGTTATTGAGAATCTTCTGAGATTCTTTGAAAAATAAATCAGGTACCGGGATTGGTAGTGCCCGGAACAGATAACTCAACTTAGGCAAAGTCATCATTTGGAATGACGCTATTCTACTGACCCATGAAATCTCTTGCATATTATAGTTTGCAAAATCCTTCGACATTGTTGAGAGAAGGGGCACATAGTTGAGTTGGTATGCGAGTGAACAAGAATAGGTTAGCTTAATTCCCAAATATGGGAGGTGTGAGGTTTGCCAGTCAAATGGAAACATATTTTTTAAGGCTCTTAGTTCTGTCATTGGAATATTAATAGGAAGGGCTTGGGATTTGGAGTTGTTGATTTTGTAGTATGAAAGACAACCATAGTGAAATATGATTGAAAATCTGTGATGTAGTGAGTGACTTGGTTTAGTCACTGTTAAAATAATATCATCAGCATATAGAGATATTACATGCAATACTGTTCCTATTTGAAAACCTTGTATGTTGGGAGAAAGGCGGATGTGTTGAGCTAAAGATTCTAAGGCTAGAAAAAAATATTAGAGGAGAAAGGGGGAAACCTTGACGGGAACCTTTAGTAATATGAAAGCTTTTTGATAGTACGCCATTGACAAACATTTTTGCTATAGGATCCGAGTAAAGACCACGGATTGCATGAATAATGGGGCCAAAAAAAAACATTGATTCAAGAACATAAAAGGCGTAATGCCAATGAAGGCGATCAAACGCCTTTTCCGCGTCGAGGGTAACCGCAACCATAGGCGTATTACGTAACTCGGCAACGTTAAGGATGTTGAACAAGCGTCTTGTATTGTCAGATGCCTGCCTGCCTTTCACGAAGCCAGATTGATCATCCCCTATTAAGTGGGGAAGGATTGAGGTTAAATACAAATGTGATAGCACTCTGCAACCAGCATTCTGCCCTGCCTCTATGCTGGATGAGGCATTGGTGTACATTTTGGCCAAAGCGTAATAAGCCACTCACCACGTCAAGGTCGCCTCTATGGAGTGGTCCCTAACACTAGTTCCTACCTGTTTATGGGCCATGACAGCCACACAAAGTCCAGGGAATGCAGGTGCAGCATGCACGCCAAGCACACTCTGCTTTTAACCCCGTCCGGTGCCATTACAGCTTTCATCGGATCCAGGGATGCAAGTACCAACATGGGGAAGAAGTGGATGCGTGCCAGCGGGTCTCTAGGAATATCTGGTCCTAAGTGTTTTGGTTTCGGAACCCTGTGGGCACGATCAATGATTAGTTCTTGAGGTGATAGCTTAGGAAGGAGGGTCAAAAAAGCTTTTGAATGTAGGAAGGTAGTTTAAGGTTAGTTATATCTTCTGGAATACCGCAAAATTTTATGTTGTTCCTTCACGAGCGATCCTCCAGATCTGCCATCTTTAACTTAATACTTTCCAATTCGTCTGCCATTCCGTTATGCGCATCAATAACTTCATTTTGGGATGCTGCGAAATCTGACATCTTAGATTCAATGAGTGTCACCCTCTGATCTACATTTTTAAGTTTATCAGACAGTGGAGCGATAATGGCAGCTAAATCATGTTGCATAGATGATTTTAATTCTAGTAGCCTTTGTTTTAATGTGTCTTCTGACGCTAATTTGTTTGAGACCGGGTAGTTAATGAAGAAATCTTCCTCTTGGGTTATCATATTTTGAGGAGAGGGGACTAACCTGGTTGTATTCAGGCAGCTCTATTCTCGGTCTCCTCTTCTGTGGACTGGAGGAAGGAGTGTTGGATGTGTTTGCAGCGCCATCTTTGTGGTAAGGTGGCCAGATCCTGCTGCTCTGATGTCCTCTGGAGTAATGGGGAACGGAGGTGTGTTGAGGTGAGAGGAATCCAGAGGAGTTGGAGGAGAGGTGGAGGAGAAATGTCCTGTGGCAGGCGCTGGTGATAGTGCGCTCAGCGAGGGTGAAGAGGGAGCTGTAGCAGTATCTGGGCTCCGGGCACCATCTTGGATTCTCCCTCTGTCAAAATATTTGTCTAGATTTTCGCTATTAACTCTCGGTCCGGAGGCTAGGTAGGCGTTTGCCAATCTGATCCAGGTAGAATTAGGGGTAAAATGCTTGGTAGAAGTCGCTGCTGTGCAGGAGCTGCTGAATCAGGCATCCATTACACTCGGCAGCCAAGCCACGCCCCCTTATTGGTGACTTTAATTTACAAAAGTATACTATTGGACTCTATTGAACTTTTGGGCACAGCTTTTCAGGCAGCTCATTTCATAATGACAGGTTCACAAGTCTTTACAAGGCCCCACGCTGTCATAGCAACCTATTGGAGTGTCGCAATTTTGCTACGATTGCAGAACAGAAGGAGCCACCTTTCCTTTTTGTAGCCCCTCCGATAAATGACCAGGATCCGCTTTATCTCCATTCCTGGCTATTATGGCGGCGTGCCAGCTGCATTACACAGCCGCCACCTGCCACATATGGTACAAAGTTAATTGGGGTGAACCATATGTGCTACCTGTGCATATGTAGCCTATTAAATTGTATTAAAAGGCAATTAGTGATAGATTAGGGGCGTGCTCGGTGATGATCTATTAGACAAGATAAGTGTGAAAACGACAGCGCTCACCTGCAAGAGAATCTTATATTGTTCTTGCATAGGGGCCCTCTGCAACCTGTGTGGTATTAAAGGGCATCTGTCAGCAGATTTGTACCTATGACACTGGCTGACCTGTTACATGTGCACTTGGCAGCAGAAGACATCTGTGTTGGTCCCATGTTCAGATGAGCCCTCACTGCTGAGAAACATTATGTTTTAATATAAGCAAATAAGCCTCTAGGAGGACCTGGACAACCGCACAGATCATCCCCCCACCGCCCTTGTACTTGTTCCGCTGATCCGCTACTTGCGGGCTGTGAGCATGAGTTCAGTCACTTCGGTGCGCAATACCGTCCTGCGGCGCGTGATCCCGCCAGACCCGCCATGGGAGGTCAAGGGTCTAGCGGGATCGCACGCCGCAGGACGGGATTGCGCACCTAAGTGACTAAACTCATGCCTGCGCAGCCCGCAAGTAGCAGATCAGCGGAACAAGTACAATCAATACTCCAATCAATATTAAAGGGCCCTTTCAAACTGTTAATATTCTGTAAGGAAGAATAAAATCTGTTATTTAAGTACCTTGGCTTGTATGTTAATTCCTATTATGCAAATTTAAACACAGTGGGCTTGTGCCCCGTATGTTTTCAGACCCTAGCAACGCCCCTGATGCCATGCTAATATAATGGGGAGGACTCGCAGCAGTCCTGATAGCGTGTTTCCACACAGCTTTAAATGCCGGCAGTGGGGGAATGGATGGGGGGGTCTTGCTCAGTACGAAAATAAAAAACAGATCTGGACTCCTTATCTGCTGTAGTACTCAGAGCATAGTCCACGATTGTGATTGTGATCCCCTTATTAATGATATTTGGATATGTTATGCTATATTTCTGCTTCTTTATTGAATTGGCCTTTTAATATGTAACACAGCTCTAGAATGTAAAGCTCCATCTAATGTATTGATTGATGGCCACATACGCTCTGTAACCAGGATTCCAACAGGTGGCCAGTAATGTTAATTCTGTTAATCAGCTCAATAACTAAATATTTCTGAGAGACAGAAGCTCACGTTATTAAATAGCGCCAATAAATAGACAAAACATTTTGACATCTCAGCCTCGTCAGATGAAATGAGCTGCGGAGCAGCACTGCATTCCAGCTACATTTTAAGACAAGCTCTGCAGTCTCTAGTGACCTTTTTTCTAATGGTCTAGTTTTCTGCCACTGCCTATTTGCATGTCATTATCCAAAATCCCCTGCTGCTATGGAAGTGGTGTATGGTATGTGATTAAGTAGGAATTCAGAATGTTGGATTTGTCTGAAAAATGCAAATGTGCTCATAATTATTCTCTTTTGATGACATTCGGAAAAGCCTAGGACTATCCACAAGGTGGCATCACTATTTACATAACACAGTTCAGGCAAACATTGATGCGTAGTTTCATAGGTTGCTTAAAACTGTAATGTGTCCCAATGAATACATGCAGATAAATCAGTCTAAAGTTCGCAATTATAGGGTAATAATGATGCAATCACAACTAAATTGTACGGGTTTATGAATTATACTGCCTATACACACATAGACTGAAAAAATATGAAGGACTATCAAGTTCAACTGCTCTCAGATCATTTCAACATAAGCTTAAAGGGGTCTTCTGGATTATTATGGTTTTTAACAGATCTGCTCATGTAGTTGCTTACCTCATGTACATCTCTCCCATTTGGACCCTCCTGACCTGGTTTGTTTCCATCATGAATGTAGCACTTCCTGTTGCTGTATCCAACCAAACACATGATGCACTTCTTCTTTCTCTGCCTCAGCTCCAGCACCGCCCCTAACAATTCCCAGACAGTTTATAGCTCCTCCCACCAGCTAGTTACATAGACACTCCCCTATCACTGCCCCTGAAAACTCCCAGATAGTTTATAGCTCCTCCCACCCAGCTAGTTACATAGACATTCCCCTGTCACTGCCCCTAACAACTCCCAGACAGTTTATTGCTCCTCCCACCCAGCTAGTTACATAGACACTCCCCTATCACTGCCCCTGAAAACTCCCAGCTAGTTTATAGCTCCTCCCACCCAGCTAGTTACATAGACACTCCCCTATCACTGCCCCTGAAAACTCCCAGATAGTTTATAGCTCCTCCCACCCAGCTAGTTACATAGACATTCCCCTATCACTGCCCCTGAAAACTCCCAGATAGTTTATAGCTCCTCCCACCTAGCTGGTTACATAGACACTCCCCTATCACTGCCCCTGAAAACTCCCAGCTAGTTTATAGCTCCTCCCAACCAGCTAGTTATATAGACACTCCCCTATCACTGCCCCTGAAAACTCCCAGCTAGTTTATAGCTCCTCCCACTCAGCTAGTTACATAGACACTCCCCTGTCACTGCCCCTAAAAACTCCCAGCTAGTTTATAGCTCCTCCCACTCACCTAGTTACATAGACACTCCCCTGTCACTGCCCCTGAAAACTCCCAGCTAGTTTATAGCTCCTCCCACTCAGCTAGTTACATAGACACTCCCCTGTCACTGCCCCTGAAAACTCCCAGCTAGTTTATAGCTCCTCCCACCCAGCTAGTTACATAGACACTCCCCTATCACTGCCCCTGAAAACTCCCACATAGTTTATAGCTCCTCCCAATCACCTAGTTGCAGCACCGCCCCTAACAATTCCCAGACAGTTTATAGCTCCTCCCACCAGCTAGCTACATAGACACTCCCCTATCACTGCCCCTGAAAACTCCCAGATAGTTTATAGCTCCTCCCACCCAGCTAGTTACATAGACATTCCCCTGTCACTGCCCCTAACAACTCCCAGACAGTTTATAGCTCCTCCCACCCAGCTAGTTACATAGACATTCCCCTATCACTGCCCCTGAAAACTCCCAGATAGTTTATAGCTCCTCCCACCTAGCTGGTTACATAGACACTCCCCTATCACTGCCCCTGAAAACTCCCAGCTAGTTTATAGCTCCTCCCACCCAGCTAGTTATATAGACACTCCCCTATCACTGCCCCTGAAAACTCCCAGCTAGTTTATAGCTCCTCCCACTCAGCTAGTTACATAGACACTCCCCTGTCACTGCCCCTAAAAACTCCCAGCTAGTTTATAGCTCCTCCCACTCACCTAGTTACATAGACACTCCCCTGTCACTGCCCCTGAAAACTCCCAGCTAGTTTATAGCTCCTCCCACTCAGCTAGTTACATAGACACTCCCCTGTCACTGCCCCTGAAAACTCCCAGCTAGTTTATAGCTCCTCCCACCCAGCTAGTTACATAGACACTCCCCTGTCACTGCCCCTGAAAACTCCCAGCTAGTTTATAGCTCCTCCCACCCAGCTAGTTACATAGACACTCCCCTATCACTGCCCCTGAAAACTCCCAGCTAGTTTATAGCTCCTCCCACCCAGCTAGTTATATAGACACTCCCCTATCACTGCCCCTGAAAACTCCCAGCTAGTTTATAGCTCCTCCCACTCAGCTAGTTACATAGACACTCCCCTGTCACTGCCCCTAAAAACTCCCAGCTAGTTTATAGCTCCTCCCACTCAGCTAGTTACATAGACACTCCCCTGTCACTGCCCCTGAAAACTCCCAGCTAGTTTATAGCTCCTCCCACTCAGCTAGTTACATAGACACTCCCCTGTCACTGCCCCTGAAAACTCCCAGCTAGTTTATAGCTCCTCCCACCCAGCTAGTTACATAGACACTCCCCTGTCACTGCCCCTGAAAACTCCCAGCTAGTTTATAGCTCCTCCCACCCAGCTAGTTACATAGACACTCCCCTGTCACTGCCCCTGAAAACTTTCAGATAGTTTATAGCTCCTCCCACCAGCTAGTTACATAGACATTCCCCTGTCACTGCCCCTAACAACTCCCAGACAGTTTATTGCTCCTCCCACCCAGCTAGTTACATAGACACTCCCCTATCACTGCCTCTGAAAACTCCCAGCTAGTTTATAGCTCCTCCCACCAAGCTAGTTACATAGACACTCCCCTATCACTGCCCCTGAAAACTCCAAGCTAGTTTATAGCTCCTCCCACCCAGCTAGTTACATAGACAATCCCCTATCACTGCCCCTGAAAACTCCCAGCTAGTTTATAGCTCCTCCCACCCAGCTAGCTACATAGACATTCCCCTTTCACTGCCCCTGAAAACTCCCAGATAGTTTATAGCTCCTCCCACTAGCTAGTTACATAGACACTCCCTTATCACTGCCCCTGAAAACTCCCAGATAGTTTATAGCTCCTCCCACCCAGCTAGTTACATAGACAATCCCCTATCACTGCCCCTCAAAACTCCCAGCTAGTTTATAGCTCCTCCCACCCAGCTAGTTACATAGACACTCCCCTGTCACTGCCCCTGAAAACTCCCAGCTAGTTTATAGCTCCTCCCACCCAGCTAGTTACATAGACACTCCCCTGTCACTGCCCCTGAAAACTTTCAGATAGTTTATAGCTCCTCCCACCAGCTAGTTACATAGACATTCTCCTGTCACTGCCCCTAACAACTTCCAGACAGTTTATTGCTCCTCCCACCCAGCTAGTTACATAGACACTCCCCTATCACTGCCCCTGAAAACTCCCGACTAGTTTATAGCTCCTCCCACCAAGCTAGTTACATAGACACTCCCCTATCACTGCCCCTCAAAACTCCAAGCTAGTTTATAGCTCCTCCCACCAGCTAGTTACATAGACACTCCCTTATCACTGCCCCTGAAAACTCCCAGATAGTTTATAGCTCCTCCCACCCAGCTAGTTACATAGACAATCCCCTATCACTGCCCCTGAAAACTCCCAGCTAGTTTATAGCTCCTCCCACCCAGCTAGCTACATAGACATTCCCCTGTCACTGCCCCTGAAAACTCCCAGATAGTTTATAGCTCCTCCCACCCAGCTAGTTACATAGACACTCCCCTATCACTGCCCCTGAAAACTCCCAGCTAGTTTATAGCTCCTCCCACCCAGCTAGTTATATAGACACTCCCCTATCACTGCCCCTGAAAACTCCCAGCTAGTTTATAGCTCCTCCCACTCAGCTAGTTACATAGACAATCCCCTATCACTGCCCCTGAAAACTCCCAGCTAGTTTATAGCTCCTCCCACTCAGCTAGTTACATAGACACTCCCCTGTCACTGCCCCTGAAAACTCCCAGCTAGTTTATAGCTCCTCCCACCCAGCTAGTTACATAGACATTCCCCTGTCACTGCCCCTAACAACTCCCAGACAGTTTATTGCTCCTCCCACCCAGCTAGTTACATAGACACTCCCCTATCACTGCCCCTGAAAACTCCCAGCTAGTTTATAGCTCCTCCCACTCAGCTAGTTACATAGACACTCCCCTATCACTGCCCCTGAAAACTCCCAGCTAGTTTATAGCTCCTCCCACCAAGCTAGTTACATAGACACTCCCCTATCACTGCCCCTGAAAACTCCAAGCTAGTTTATAGCTCCTCCCACCAGCTAGTTACATAGACACTCCCTTATCACTGCCCCTGAAAACTCCCAGATAGTTTATAGCTCCTCCCACCCAGCTAGTTACATAGACACTCCCCTATCACTGCCCCTGAAAACTCCCAGCTAGTTTATAGCTCCTCCCACCCAGCTAGTTATATAGACACTCCCCTATCACTGCCCCTGAAAACTCCCAGCTAGTTTATAGCTCCTCCCACTCAGCTAGTTACATAGACAATCCCCTATCACTGCCCCTGAAAACTCCCAGCTAGTTTATAGCTCCTCCCACTCAGCTAGTTACATAGACACTCCCCTGTCACTGCCCCTGAAAACTCCCAGCTAGTTTATAGCTCCTCCCACTCAGCTAGTTACATAGACACTCCCCTATCACTGCCTCTGAAAACTCCCAACTAGTTTATAGCTCCTCCCACCCAGCTAGTTACATAGACACTCCCCTATCACTGCCCCTGAAAACTCCCAGCTAGTTTATAGCTCCTCCCACTCAGCTAGTTACATAGACACTCCCCTATCACTGCCCCTGAAAACTCCCAGCTAGTTTATAGCTCCTCCCACCCAGCTAGTTACATAGACACTCCCCTATCACTGCCCCTGAAAACTCCCAGCTAGTTTATAGCTCCTCCCACCAGCTAGTTACATAGACACTCCCTTATCACTGCCCCTGAAAACTCCCAGATAGTTTATAGCTCCTCCCACCCAGCTAGTTACATAGACAATCCCCTATCACTGCCCCTGAAAACTCCCAGCTAGTTTATAGCTCTTCCCACCCAGCTAGCTACATAGACATTCCCCTGTCACTGCCCCTGAAAACTCCCAGATAGTTTATAGCTCCTCCCACCCAGCTAGTTACATAGACACTCCCCTATCACTGCCCCTGAAAACTCCCAGCTAGTTTATAGCTCCTCCCACCCAGCTAGTTATATAGACACTCCCCTATCACTGCCCCTGAAAACTCCCAGCTAGTTTATAGCTCCTCCCACTCAGCTAGTTACATAGACAATCCCCTATCACTGCCCCTGAAAACTCCCAGCTAGTTTATAGCTCCTCCCACTCAGCTAGTTACATAGACACTCCCCTGTCACTGCCCCTGAAAACTCCCAGATAGTTTATAGCTCCTCCCACTCAGCTAGTTACATAGACAATCCCCTATCACTGCCCCTGAAAACTCCCAACTAGTTTATAGCTCCTCCCACCCAGCTAGTTACATAGACACTCCCCTATCACTGCCCCTGAAAACTCCCAGCTAGTTTATAGCTCCTCTCTCTCAGCTAGTTACATAGACACTCCCCTATCACTGCCCCTAAAAACTCCCAGCTAGTTTATAGCTCCTCCCACCCAGCTAGTTATATAGACACTCCCCTATCACTGCCCCTGAAAGCTCTCAGCTAGTTTGTAGCTCCTCCCACTCAGCTAGTTACATAGACAATCCCCTATCACTGCCCCTGAAAACTCCCAGCTAGTTTATAGCTCCTCCCACTCAGCTAGTTACATAGACACTCCCCTGTCACTGCCCCTGAAAACTCCCAGCTAGTTTATAGCTCCTCCCACTCAGCTAGTTACATATACACTCCCCTATCACTGCCCCTGAAAACTCCCAACTAGTTTATAGCTCCTCCCACCCAGCTAGTTACATAGACACTCCCCTATCACTGCCCCTGAAAACTCCCAGCTAGTTTATAGCTCCTCCCACCCAGCTAGTTACATAGACACTCCCCTATCACTGCCCCTGAAAACTCCCAGATAGTTTATAGCTCCTCCCACCAGCTAGTTACATAGACACTCCCCTGTCACTGCCATACCCATTGAAATAACATCACAGATAAGATAAGGTTGCATAATGTGCCATTGTAACATTTTTAATCACAACTATAAGATACTTTTCCACCAACCTCACCTGTTCCTGAGTAAGAGGCATGACAAGGGTGGGGTATAAGCAGGGCCATCGGCCCCACAACATTCATCATTATCTACTCCAATGGTGTAAATCAGAGATGCCCAATCTGCGGCCCTCCAGCTTTTGAAAAACTACAACTCCCAGCATGCCTGGACAGCCTACAGCTATTAGCCTACAGCAGGATATTGTGGGTTGTAGTTTTACAGTAGCTGGAGGGCTGCAGGTTGGATATTCCTGGGGTAAATAATCACAAATCTACAGCAGCTTCAAGCTGCAGTAGATTTCAGACTGGCACACGGACTGCGCCTCATCATAAATTACATGCCTCCACCAGCAGCGCAGGTCTGGTGTGGCACATGCCATTTTTGATAAATCAAGTCTGAGTCTTTGCCTTTTTTTTGAAGCCATTGAATTATGGAAACTTAAATGTGGAAATATAGCCTAAGGTTACTCCACATTTTATGCACAGACTTGTCCACCTTTACTTTGTTAAAGAAGATAATTGCTTCAGCTACAATTTAGTTTTGGGCAGACACTTACAGCATAAGCAACACCCAATAGAGGGACATCATTTTTTTCCATCCGATCTTCTCGCACCACTGTTTTTAGGGGTTCTTAAGCCAAGGGGAAAGATAAAGAAGGACATACCTGTAACCCAAACCTATGCTATAGCATGGAAGCGTTTAGCTTTATGTTATCTACAAAGAAATCTCCTGCTAATCCAGAAGTACTAATCATCCACAATTTGGCAAACATTTAGGCCCCTTTCACACGAGCGAGTATTCCACATGGGTGCAATGCATGATGCGAACGCAGAGCACCCGCACTGAATCCGGACCCATTTATTTCAATGGGTCTGTGTACATGAGCGTTGTTTTTCACGCATCACTTGTGCGTTGCGTGAAAATCGCAGCATGTTCTATATTCAGCGTTTTTCACGCAACACTGGCCCCATAGAAGTGAATGGGGCTGTGTGAAAAACGCATTGCATTCGGATTGCATCCAAGTTACTTAGCAGCAGTAAAGGTATTTTAGACAAGAAGTTGAGTTTCTCAGCGTCTGGTTCCAGGCAGCACATGAGACAGGAGTTTGCTTGTGAAGTCTCCAGCCCTTGCAGACCTTTTCCTTTTGCCACTATCGGGGAAAAAAACAAAGGGGAAAGTCGCCAGAGTTTGGGTAAGCAGCCAATGTATACATTACATGTGTGATCCTTGCTGTCCTCCCTAGCATAGCACATGTGATAAGTTGTCCTCCCTAGCATAGCACATGTAATAAGTTGTCCTCCCTAGCATAGCACATGTGATAAGTTGTCCTCCCTAGCATAGCACATGTAATAAGTTGTTCTCCCTAGCATAGCACATGTAATAAGTTGTCCTCCCTAGCATAGCACATGTCATAGGTAATCCTCCCTAGCATAGCACATGTGATAAGTTGTCCTCCGTAGCATAGCACATATGATAAGTTGTCCTCCCTAGCATAGCACATGTCATAGGTAGGGCGGCAGGGCAATATTTGATTTTGCGATATTTCGTGAATATATGGCTGAATATTCGCGAATTCGCTATCTTCGTTCACATTTTTTTCATTAATAAAATCACAATTTAAAATTTGCTTAATACTCATGCGCAAAAAGCGGTGTTGCCTAGCAACTGTTTTCGAACTACCCAAAGTTTAAGGCGATTGGAAAAGATGGTCAGAAGCAATTTTCGAGACTGTGAGGAAGAACTCCTGATCTCTGTAAGTAATTTCACATTACACCAGTGTATTTGATTACATTTCACATGCATGTCAGACCAATTGCTTTATATGCAGATAAAGTGTTATAAGATATTCGTAATAGCGAAAATCGCCACTTATAATCTGAATATTTTTGTTGCGATACATAAAACTTCACTTTTTATCAGGTCTGAGTAGATATAACTGATTGGTGCACTAAGTATTGTTGCAACATCACAGAACTATGTCTGTAGAATGTATTTATGGACAACATAGAAATATCTCTCGCATGCACATTGCACACCCATTTTCCTGCCGCACACTATATACCCCTCACACACACACAGTCTATAGATTAGAGTTTGTGTCCTGTTGCTCAGGACTCAGGAGAAGCTTTCTTTGTGTTACCGACAGTATTTGCTGGTTCATTTAGAGTTACCCAGGGTGCACCACGGGAAGGCGAACCAGCTGTACACCCCATACCGTACTGTCACTTCACTAGACAGGTACATCTCTGCTCAGCTGGCCAATATCCGATTGCTCAGACCCCACACACATGCAATCTCAATACAATCCCATCTTATAACGGTAACATTAAATCTAATATTTCCCCTTCGAAGACAAAATTCTTTTTGATGTTTTGCTGAGGACATTATTTACAATATTTGTATTTAAAAAAAATGGGATTATATGCTTGCATCTTTATCCAGCAGCGCATGTTGGAGTGGGGCTTACACAATGCTTACATTACGTTTGTATCTCTAGCCAACACTTTGTAATGTATATATACAATTATGAAAATAAGTATTTCATCCCTTTACAAATGATTACTCATTAATAGAGTTGAGCGGACACCTGGATGTTCGGGTTCGATGGGTTCGGCCGAACTTCACAAAAAAGTTCGAGTTCGGGACCCGAACTTGACCCTGAACCTGAACCCCATTGAAGTCAATGGGGACTTGAAATTTTGAGCACTAAAATGGCTGTATTAAAATCATGGAAAGGGAAAAAGGGCTGCAAATGGCATCAAAATGTAGTTTAGAGCATGGCTCTGCAAACAAATGTGGATAGGGAAATGACTTTAAATAACATAAAATATGTAAAAATAAAAATTAATAATCTTGATCTAGGAGGACGAGGTCCATATGGAGTAGGAGGGTGAGGAGGTGGTGGATATAGTAGTGTAGGTGGAAGCGGCTGTGGAGAAGGTAGCCTACACTGCTTTTTGATTTTAAATGTATTTTTATTTTTTAACCCCTTAAGGACTCTGCCCTATTTCACCTTAAGGACTGACTGATTTTCAAATCTGACCAGTGTAACTTTAAGTGCTGATAACTTTAAAACGCTTTGACTTATCCAGGCCATTCTGAGATTGTTTTTTCGTCACATATTGTACTTCATGACACTAATAAAATGAAGTAAAAAAAAATTCATTTTTATTTATAAAAAAAATACCAAATTTACCAAAGATTTGTAAAAAATTGCAAATTTCCAAGTTTCAATTTCTCTACTTCTATAATACTGTATATCTTCCCTTGGAATCAATGCATTAATCTAGCAATTGGAATTGGACTTTCGATTGGAAACCTATACTAACTCCTCTGGAGTTTGATGAGTGGGAACAGCTATGATACCATTGTGAAAAATATGAGCATGTGAGATTAGGATAGTGGTTTGTTTTCAGGAGTGTTTCCTGCAGAAATACTACTGTTGTTCTGTCTCTCCTCAACATCCAAAACACCTGTCTTCTTTTAGAAGGGGAGTTAAAACCTCTTACATTATAAGAGGCAATACGTATGTCAGCCATCTGGGACATCAGGAGAGGCCGAGCAAGCTATGGATAATGTGCGTGAAGAGAAAACCTCTGCATTTTGAGTAACATAAACCACCTTCATTATTATGGGTAGATCTGACCTTAGGACTTCACTGCGATCCGATGCCCGCCTCTTAAGACATGTGACATGATTTCACAATGAACATTGTAACTAAAATGAAAAAACAAATAATGTAAGCAGAATAACTGCAACCTCATCAATGGGTGAAAAATTGGGCTAAAAACCCTAAAACGATTGTATCTTTACAGTAATGTGTAAACAGCAAAAGATAGTAAAGGGACGGACTAAAATAGCCCCCTCACAACTCTGGAACTTCCGGCATTCTAAAAGGACGAGTGTGCATCAGAAGGAGTAGTCAGGTGTTACTAGGTCAAGAACTGGCACAAAAGGCAAGCTGAACCTTAAACCACTCCTCTCCTGTGCACACACGTAAGAATATCCCTGAGAAGGAAGGGGAGGGGGGAAAGGGTGGGGAGGGGGGAGGAAGGGGGGGGACAACTGGGAAAGAGGTGTGTGGGGGGGAAAGATGGAAGGGGGAGAAGAACTAAAGTCCTTCAAGGAGAATACTCAGGGGAGCAGAGTATGGATCCATAACTTCTCCCTCTTCATGGGGATAGCTTCAGCAGTTTAGCGGCTGCGAGTGGAGGGGAATTTTCAGAAAGTGTCCGTGGAGAGACGTCTTGGTGTTAAGGATTTGGCCTTCTTCTTCTGGCGTTGGGCTTTCGGGGTACGTCTATTCTCAAATGGGTTAGGCTTGGGAACCTCTGGAAGGGAGGCGACGTCTTGAATAAAGTCCCACTTCTCGATTTCCATACTGGGAATCTCTAGGTGTTGGAAAGCTTGCTCGAGGTCGGCATGATTACGTATGGTAATCCGAATTCCCTTGAAAAGGAATGAGAGACCAAATGGGAAAACCCAGTGGTATATGACTTTGTGGTGTATGAGCCACTCCGTTAGGGGCTTGAGGGCTTTACGCTTTTTAAGGGTGATGGGTGCCAAGTCTTGAAAGATGAAGATTCTTTCATCTCTGAACATCACTTCTTGTGTTTCCCTGGAGCATTCCAATACAGCTTCTTTATCTTGGAAGTTTAAGAAGCGACATATTATATCTCTGGGAGGCTCTGTCGGCTTGAGTTTTGGACGTAGGGCTCTATGGGCTCTTTCTATGACTGGGGCCGGGTGATCTGGGCCCAGTAGCATCTCACATAAGGCAAGTATTGCATCAGGGATTTCAGAGGTTAAAATGGATTCTGAGGGGCCACGGAATCTTAAGTTATTCCTCCTACTCCGGTTTTCCTGATCCTCCAGTGCGGTGTGCATTGAGTTGAGATGGCTTTGGATGGAGTGTAGGCTGTTTGAAGCAGCCGATTGGAACTCCAGCATGGCGGTATGGGCTGTCTCTAGGTCTTCCACCCTACCCCCCACATGCCTGATGTCTTGATGGAGGGACGACAGTTCGCTCACCAGTGGTTCCAGGGCTCTTGTCAGGGCCGACTTCAAGTATCTCCTCGATATCGGGAGGTTCTGGCGGCTTCCTGTCTGTGTCTTCAGAGTCACTTTCTCTCTCTGCAGCGTCATGGCCGCCCTCATCAGGTTCGGTCTGTGTGACCAGTGCCATCTTGGTTTCTTTAGCAGCGTGTATGGACGCCGCTTTTTTGATGAATTTATCCATCTAGCCGCTGGACGCAGAGGTCTTCTGGTGTTGGGAGGATTCACCTGATCTCGGGTGACCTATTTTCACAATTTCTTAGCCGGAAAGGCTAAAGTGAGCTGCTGTAATGATAAATCTGAAAGACGGAGCTCAGGCGCACACAGCCATTCACGTCCCGCGCTAGCTCCGCCCCCCGGTTTGCATACATTTTGATGGATCCGGCAGGCAGCTCCGGCGACGGAACTTCCTGCTGGAATCATTTGCCGCGAGTGTGAAAGTACCCTTACAGAGCTGTATAATGGAAATTTGGATCCACAGTCAGTGCAGCAAGGTTTAATAGGATTGTTCCTATTACCCAGGCAGTAAACTCCCCTACTGGACCCTATTTGCCTTCAATACTGGGGAATGATCCCTCCATATCCTTTCCCTAAACTTCTATACAGCAAAATAAAAGTTTTCAAGTCTTTCCTAGCACTGTCCCTAGTGCCTGCTGACGTCTCACCCTGCACTAAGCACGCTGGGAAATGGCTGAATCCAAGATGGCTGAGGCTATTTATAGGGCTGGCTGGCTGCTGATTGGCTGCATGCATGGCATTGTGCGTGATCCCTCATTCCCAGAGTTCCTTGCTCCTTTTCCTGACACGTGCAGCAGTCATTTTAAGAAAAAATGCTATTTGTTAGTACGAAGCATGAGGAAATTCGGATTCCGTGCGAATCAAATTTTTCCTTCGATTCGCTCATTGCTAGTGGTGGTCCGAGAACTGGGATCCCCACCAGTCCTGAGAATGAGGGTCCCATTCCTCTGATCTGATATAGCAGCAGGTAGGGCATGTGCCCTGATCCAGTCATTCTCAATGGGACTGCCAGAGAAAGCAGAGTACAGTGCTTGGCTATTTCAGTGGTCCCATAGAGAGTGAATGGAGCGGTGAGGCACATATTTGACCTGCAGCTTCACCATATCTGGGAACCAGGACCCCTGTTCTCAAAATCGGTGGAGATCCCAGGGGATAGAGCAAATTGATCCATTAGTTACCTGCCAGCCACAGAATAGGGGATAACCTCTAAACTTGGCAAAATCATTTTAAGAAAACACAACATCCTCTGATAATGTATCTTGTATTTATTATTGAATGAATATTCATTTCAATTCTGTCTTCTGAAATAATTTCACATGGGGGAGGGCATTAATACTTACTAATGTATTCATGGATTCATTTTATTTATTGCCATGACCCCTTCATTACAATGTGACTTTGATCAGGAAAGGGGTTAAAATAAGTCAAGAAGCAGAATCATAAGCCTTGAATTTCAATGGGATCACAAGAACTTCTTACTACACAACCCTTCAGCATTATTTCTGGCTAATTGAAGCTGGAGCTAGTTGCTCTTATCACCATAATTGTATTGTATGCGGGAGAGAAACGGCAGCATCCGTCTTACCCAACTGACATTTATCTGTACTTCTCTGCTTTTTAACTAGTGTGTTTTCATTTTCTGCATCACCGAGTATAAATATTTAATACAGATGATAATGGGGAGGAAAGAACTCAATTTAATTTGTCTAAACGTCATAAAATGAAATGTGTGTAGACACAGAGTAACAAGGTAAATCACACAGATTAGCAGTTGTGCGTGACGAAATTGGTTGGATGCATAAGAATTGTCTCATTTCAGATTGCCCATAGGACATATTAGCAATTATCTAAGTTGCTAACTTTCACGCTAGGGCAGTGGTATGGAGGGTTAAGTGAGCCAGAGCTGTGATTTTATTTCTGTTGAAGATTCCCAATCTGGATACATCAATTCCCAATAAAAAGGAGGATAAGGAGAGTTTTTAGGAACAGAGCTGATTCACCCACCTGATACCTTTTAGGGTGTAGAGAGTAGTGTTAATCGAGCATGCTCAGCCGAACACCAGTTCGGCTCGAGCACCTCGATGCTCGGTGTAGTGTCCCACTACGTAAAGGTGGGCACTACTAAGGGTTATGTTGCTCCCACCTCCTGTGGGAGAATGGTATTTTGTATTGCATTGTAATGCCATGTTAATTCCTGTGTACCAGGCCTGTCAGGGGTGTAGTTTCTCCTCCCAAGCTGTAGAGGGAGCTAGGGAACCCCCTAGTATATATAGTTAGGCCCAGACAGGAAGGAGTTAGTGCAGTATATTCCAGGAGGTTAGTGAGTACAGTCTAGCCTGCCTGAGAAGTTCCTATAAAAGTACAGTGCAGAGCCAAGTTTATTTCAGCCAAGCAGAGAGCTGAAGGGCAGAAGGATATATTTAAAGCAAGGAGACATATACGAGAGGAAGTTTCCCCTAACCAAGGATAAAGCCAGCAATAAGGCATACGGGCCTTGGAGAAAGGCAGACAGGATCCTGAGGAAAAGTGCAGCCTGATCTGTAAGTGTTTAACCCTCTGAGTATCTTGCAAAGAACATTGCCTGCCATTTGATGTAAAGCCTGCCTGTCACTACCTTTTACATGTGGAACTGACCAAAGACTGTAAATAGTTAAATTGTTCAGTAAAAGGAAGTTTTGGTTCACTGCAACGTGTGTTCCTCAATTATTACTACAAGAAATCGGTGTGCCACCGTTACCAGATCTGGTGTCACGAACTTTAAGGGATCTTACCACAGGCACACTAAACCTACAACACCTAGGGCACCTCACCTATCACCTGGCCTGGTCCCTATACACAGAGAGTGCCCCAGAGGATCCATGTGCCAACCTCTCCATCACTGCTGTACGCCTGCCCAGGGTATATAAAAACTGGGAGTACCAAGAGCAACCCTCATTCTGCCTATTAAACGTGACCTCACATTCGCTCACCCTGCAGGGCTGCGTACTGCATTGGCACATTACGGTACCGCATGTGCTCGAGTGAAATGCTCGATTCTCCTCCCCGCACGTTTCTTGGCTGCTACGAAGTCAATAAACGTGCAGGGGGGTACTGGAACCCACTGTAATGCCGTAGCCATGTTGACTACTGGCATTAAAGTGATTTGCTGGCCGGAACGCGTCATCGGGTGCTATATAGAAAAACTTTTTATTAGAAAAACTTTTCAGAGACCCAAAAGTTATTTTAACCCCTTAGGGACCCATGACGTATCGGTACGGCATGGCTCCCGAGTCCTTAATGACCCTTGACTACTGGTACGTCATGTGTTGTTCTGATCACCGCCGCCCGGCGGGCGGTGATCGGAACAAGGTGCCTGCTCAGATCATTGAGCAGGCACCTCAGATAATTGCTCGTGGGGGACTCGTGACCCCCCCGTGTCGGCGATCGCCGCAAACCGCAGGTCAATTCAGACCTGCAGTTTGCGGCTTTTACCTGGTGCGGCGGCGGTGGTCGGCGGTGCCATCGGGTCCCCATGCGGCTGTAGGGGGGACCCGATGGCATGGAAGGCAGCCTTCCGGTGAAGAGCCTGTGAGATCAAACCCCATGGATCTCACAGGCCGGAAGCTGTATGAGTAATACACACTGTATTACTCATACAGCCAATGCATTCCAATACAGAAGTATTGGAATGCATTGTAAAGGATTAAACCCCCAAAAGTTCAAGTCCCAAAGTGGGACAAAAAATAAAGTAAAAAAAAACAAGTTTAAAAAATAAAGTTTTCCCCCCCAAAAAATAAAAGTTTCAAGTAAAAATAAACAAAAACGTCATTTTCCCCAAATAAAGTAAAAAAAAATTGGTAAAAAATAGGGGGGGAAGTATACATATTTGGTATCGCCACGTTCGTATCGACAGGCACTATAAAAATATCATCCCGCAAAAAATAAGACCCTACCTAAGATAATCACCCAAAAACTGAAAAAAACTATGGCTCTCAGAATATGGAGACACTAAAACATGATTTTTTTTTGTTTCAGAAATGATATTATTGTGTAAAACTTACATAAATAAAAAAAGTATATATATTAGGTATCACCGCGTCCGTATCGACATGCTCTATAAAAATATCACATGACCTAACCCCTCAGATGAACACCGTAAAAAAAATTAAATAAAAACTGTGACAAATAAACCATTTTTTGTCACCTTACATCACAAAAAGTGTAATAGCAAGCAATCAAAAAGTCACACGCACCCCAAATTAGTGCCAATAAAACCGTCATCTCATCCCGCAAAAATCATACCCTACCCAAGGTAATTGCCCAAAAACTGAAAAAATTATGGCTCTCAGACTATGGAAACACTAAAACATGATTTTTTTTTCTTCAAAAAAGAAATCATTGTGTAAAACTTACATAAATAAAAAAATGTATACATATTAGGTATCGCCGCATCTGTGACAACCTGGTCTATAAAAATATCACATGATCTAACCTGTCAGATGAATGTTGTAAATAACAAAAAATAAAAACGGTGCCAAAACAGCTATTTCTTGTTATCTTGCCTCACAAGTGTAATATAGAGCAACCAAAAATCATATGTACCCTAAACTAGTACCAACAAAACTGCCACCCTATACCGTAGTTTCTAAAATAGGGTCACTTTTTTGGAGTTTCTACTCTAGGGGTGCATCAGGGGGGCTTCAAATGGGATATGGTGTAAAAAAAACAGTCCAGCAAAACCTGCCTTCCAAAAACCGTATGGCATTCCTTTCCTTCTGCGCCCTGCCGTGTGCTCATACAGTGGTTTCCGACCACATATGGGGTATTTCTGTAAACTACTGAATCAGGGCCATAAATATAGAGTTTTGTTTGGCTGTTAACCCTTGCTTTGTTACTGGGAAAAATGGATTAAAAAGGAAAATTTGCCAAAAAATTGAAATTCTGAAATGTCATCTCCATTTGCCAATAACTCTTGTGGAACACGTAAAGGGTTGACGATGTTTGTAAAATCTGTTTTGAATACCTTGAGGGGTGTAGTTTCTTAGACGGGGTCACTTTTATGGAGTTTCTACTCTAGGGGTGCATCAGGGGGTGGCTTCAAATGGGACATGGTGTAAAAAAAAACAGTTCAGCAAAACCTGCCTTCCAAAAACTGTATGGCATTCCTTTCCTTCTGCGCCCTGTCGTCTGCCGGTACAGCGGTTTACGACCAAATATGGGGTGTTTCTGTAAACTACAGAATCAGGGCCATAAATATTGAGTTTGGTTTGGCTGTTAACCCTTGCTTTGTAACTGGAAAAAAATTATTAAAATGGAAAATCTGCCAAAAAAGTGAAATTTTGAAATTGTATCTCAATTTTCCATTAATTCTTGTGGAACACCTAAAGGGTTAACGATGTTTGTAAAATCAGTTTTGAATACCTTGAGGGGTGTCGTTTCTTAGATGGGGTCACTTTTATGGAGTTTCTACTCTAGGGGTGCATCAGGGGGGGCTTCAAATGGGACATGGTGTCAAAAAAACCAGTCCAGCAAAACCTGCATTCCAAAAATCGTATGGCATTCCTTTCCTTCTGCGCCCTGCCGTGTGTCCGTACAGCGGTTTACGACCACATATGGGGTGTTTCTGTAAACTACAGAATCAGGGCCATAAATATTGAGTTTGGTTTGGCTGTTAACCCTTGCTTTGTAACTGTAAAAAAAAAAATATTAAAATGGAAAATCTGCCAAAAAAGTGAAATTTTTTAATTGTATCTCTATTTTCCATTAATTCTTGTGGAACACCTAAAGAGTTAACGATGTTTGTAAAATCAGTTTTGAATACCTTGAGGGGTGTAGTTTCTTAGATGGGGTCACTTTTATGGAGTTTCTACTCTAGGGGTGCATCAGGGGGCTTCAAATGGGACATGGTGTCAAAAAAAACAGTCCAGCAAAACCTGCCTTCCAAAAACTGTATGGCATTCCTTTCCTTCTGCGCCCTGCCGTGTGCGCCCGTACAGCGGTTTACGACCACATATGGGGTGTTTCTGTAAACTACAGAATCAGGGCCATAAATATTGAGTTTGGTTTGGCTGTTAACCCTTGCTTTGTAACTGGAAAAAAAATTATTAAAATAGAAAATCTGCCAAAAAAGTGAAATTTTTAAATTGTATCTCTATTTTCCATTAATTCTTGTGGAACACCTAAAGGGTTAACGACGTTTTTAAAATCAGTTTTGAATACCTTGAGGGGTGTAGTTTTTTAGATGGTGTCACTTTTATAGAGTTTCTACTCTAGGGGTGCATCAGGGGGGCTTGAAATGGGACATGGTGTCAAAAAAACCAGTCCAGCAAAACCTGCCTTCCAAAAACCGTATGGCATTCCTTTCCTTCTGCGCCCTGACGTGTGCCCGTACAGTGGTTTACGACCACATATGGGGTGTTTCTGTAAACTACAGAATCAGGGCCATAAATATTGAGTTTGGTTTGGCTGTTAACCCTTGCTTTGTAACTGGAAAAAAATTATTAAAATGGAAAATCTGCCAAAAAAGTGAAATTTTGAAATTGTATCTCTCTTTTCCATTAATTCTTGTGGAACACCTAAAGGGTTAACGACGTTTGTAAACTCAGTTTTGAATACCTTGAAGGTGTAGTTTCTAGAATGGGGTCATTTTTGGGTGGTTTCTATTATGTAAGCCTCGCAAAGTGACTTCAGACCTGAACTGGTCCCTAAAAATTGGGTTTTTGAAAATTTCTGAAAAATTTCAAGATTTGCTTCTAAACTTCTAACCCCTGTAACATCCGCAAAAAATAAAATATCATTCCCAAAATGATCCAAACATGAAGTAGACATATGGGGAATGTAAAGTAATAACTATTTTTGGAGGCATTACTATGTATTATAGAAGTAGAGAAATTGGAACTTGGAAATTTGCAATTTTTTAAAAATGTTTGGTAAATTTGGTATTTTTTTATAAATACAAATGAATATTTTTTTACTTCATTTTACCAGTGTCATGAAGTACAATATGTGACGAAAAAACTATCTCAGAATTGCCTGGATAAGTCAAAGCGTTTTAAAGTTATCAACACTTAAAGTTACACTGGTCAGATTTGCAAAAAATGGCCAAGTCCTTAAGGTGAAATAGGGCTGAGTCCTTAAGGGGTTAATAATGTTACTATGAGGATCCATTCACATGTCCGTAAGTGTTTTGCGGATCCACAAAACACGGACACCGGCAATGTGCATTCTGCAATTTGCGGACCGCACATCTCTGGCACTATAATAGAAAATGCCTATCTTGTCTGCAATTGCGGACAAGAATAGGACATGTTCTATTTTTTTGCAGAAACAGAAGCACGGATGCGGAAGTGTGGATCCGCAAATGTGGATGTGGATCTGTAAATGCGGACAGCACATTCCGGCCCCATTGAAAATTAATGGGTCTGCACCCGTTCCGCAAAAATGCGGAATGGATGCGAACCCATTTTGCGGACGTGTGAATGGAAAAGATATCCCTCAAAATGAAAATAAATTAAATTATTAAAGTTAAGCAAAAAGCATAGATGTGGTAGGCAATAAAAAGTGCTCGGCGGCACCAAATCAGAAACCATATGTTCTACCACAATCCGAGGGGTTCCAGTGCACATTCATGAATTCCGGAGGGAAAGCAAAAAAAATCTATTTCTGGGCTACATGATGATGTGGTATTGAAGGACAGAGTGGGCAAAGAACTGTCCCTGAAATTGCCCCACAGGGGGGTGCTATTTTGGCTCTGATAGCCTAACCAAATACCACCCACCCTGATAAGAGTGACCCCATCCGGAACCTTACCCTATATAAAAATGGCCCTAGTAAGCCCCTAGCCCCTAGGCCCCTGACTTCCAGGTTATCACTATATAGATCTATGTGTTTTTGACTCATTATAAAAGTATATTATAAGTATATCGCACCCCTCTGTGTATCACACATATCGATAGCACACCTATACCAGTCCTTAAAAAGACTTTTGTAGCCCTATTAGCTAGCGTTTGGTGTCCCTAACAGCCTGTCCCTGCTCCACACAGGAACCTTTCCCTACACTGGCAAAACACTGAATTTAAAATAGCAGCCAGATAAGGTTTATTTATAAGGTAGGGGGTATGTCCATGTGCTGAAACGTCTAAATTGGCTGTCCTGTACCACCTGATGGATGTGTCATGGGTCAAAGTTCTTCACAATGTAAAAGAATATGGTGGGCGAAAATATCTCCATATGTCCGCATATTCGGCGAATCGCGAACACGCAAAGTTCACCGCAAAACGACCGCCGGGTGAACCGCAAGGCCATATCTAGAAGCAGGTATATACCACCCCTCAATCACTCTTTTGTGGAAGCAGGTATATTGCAACCCTCAATCACTATTTTGTGGAAGCAGGTATATATAGAACCCCTTAATCAATATTTGGTGGAAGCAGGTATATCACACCCCTCAATCAGTTTTTTTGTGGAAGCAGGAGTATCGCAGGCCTCAAACAATATTTGGTGGAAGCAGGTATATCACTCCCCTTAATCAGTATTTGGTGGAAGCAGGTATATCAAACCGCTAAATCAGTTTTTTGTGGAAGCAGGAGTATCACAGGCCTCAATCAATATTTGGTGGAAGCAGATATATCGCACCCCTCAATTAGTATTTTCTGGAAGCAGGTATATAGAACCCCTTCAAGGGGTATTCCCATTTTGATGATCATGTTTCAAAAGTTTACACTGGTGCCATACGTCATTTTTCTAAATAGCTTCTTGTAACGGACCGTTTCCGCAGACAAGGGGTTAAAATCCGTTTAGGCGATAAGCCCCTTTCTGAGAGACAGGCACAGCTACTGCAGAACACCAAATTCCCGAACTGGATACAAAATAGCACTCCCAACTGGAACCTCACGAATAGCTGCTAGCAGACGAACAGGAATCAGCTTACACTCTGGCAATCGGTCTTCTAACAGCATACAGTGAATCCCCTCAATAACGAGACAAGGCTCCGTGTTGAGGGTCAAACAGTGGACCAGAATGAAGACTGTGACATAGGAGAACATATCCCCACAATGCATCATGGTTTCCTCCTCTCTGTCCAGACAACCTGAAGAGCAATCCAATTATCTTTGAGGACAAAGGGAGATCGCCAATACACATGTGAGGACAACAGAACAGACATCACCATTTTAAACACACAATGGGACAATGGCACAATAGAAACACACCCGCATATTCCTCCCAAGCTGACAAGTTACACTTATTATAAATTGTTACAACTTTGTGAGTTTACATTGGCCATACATATAACTTACATTAATTCAAACAGTATAACTTTGTGACAAACCTATCCAAAATTCACTTGAATAGGTTCAGGGGTTTAAAAGTTAGTATATGGCCCATAATCCAGGGGCAAGAGGCCAGCAGCCAGTCCTCTCCAAAACCCAGTGGCGAGGTCGGTTTCGCCACACTTCTATTATTTATAATGCACCCATTTAGATAAATTGCCTTCCCTCCTACCCCATTGTTTACACTTGGCAACCCATAGATACGGCCACCGCTCCACGACCGCATCTATGTGCCGCACTTGCGCAGACCGCACTTACTTTTCACCCAGGCAGCCGGTCATTCGCACGAGAGCGCGCACGCTGCGGGCATGCACGTTTCTTCTTTCTTCACAGCCGACTGATCCGCACATGATCTGTATGCAGCGCGGCCGTAAGGGGAGAGAATGGTGGAAAATCAGAGGAGGGGAGCTGTCCAGGCTTTGTGATCGATGTGATTGGTCACTCAGATATGAGTGACCAATCGCAGTGTTCAGCAGAGCAGCCTGGATCTCCTTAGTGAGTGGTGAGGAGATCGGAGCTGTGCTGCTGTGTATAACTGTGCCAACCCCCCCACTTTCAATTTCAGGATGGCCAAGCGGAACCCCATGCCCCATGCTGGCACTGATGTCGGCCGTTAACCCCTTCCATCCCACGGTCCGTAGGGACCGCTGTATGGAAGGTGTTAACAGGGAGGGAGCTCCATCCCTCATTAGGCGCTGCGTTGCTGAGTCAGCCCCGATGGTTACCATGGCAATTGGACGCCTTCACAGGCATCTGGCTTGCCATGGTATATCTAAGCCTGATCAGGTTCCTGCTAAAGTCAGGAGCCTGACTAGGCTAAGTGTAATAGAAAATACACTGCAGTACACTATAAAGTGTACTGCAGTGTATTAGAGGCATCAGACCCAATGGATCTTCAAGAACCAAGTGGGTCTGAGTTAAAAAAGTTATTATTTTTTTTTAAAAAGTAAAAAAATTAACGTTTTCCCATATACGCACTTTTAGAATTCAGTAAAAATTAAGAAAATAAAATACCCTAAACATGTTTGGCCACGTCTGTAATAACCAGCTCTTTAAAAATATCACATGACCTAACCTCTCAGGTGAACACCGTAAAAAAAAAAAAAAAATGAAAACAGTGGCAAAAAAGAATTTTTTTTGTCACTACTATCACAAAAAGTGCAACACCAAGCGATCAAAAGGGTGTAAGCCGGGGGGCGGAGCTAGCGCCTGAAGTGGATGGCTGCCTGAAGGTGCTGCTCCGTACTTAACATCACCCTAACAGCTCCTATAATGCTCCTGGAGATCCAGACATGGTGAAAATCGGTAGCTCCAAGTCCGGTGACACCTCAGAACAACCCAAGCCATCGGCGAGCAAAGGCAACATGGATAAATTAGTTAAAAAAGCCACCGCAGCTTATGTAGCTCGAGACAACAAGATGGCGCCGGTCTCACCACGCGCCTCCAGCCGCACACAGAGAGAGACAGAATCAACAGGGTGAGGATGAAACAGATAGCCTCCCGATCTCCAGATCTTACCTCAAAGATGCTCTGACCTCTTCTCTGGCCGCTGCACTAGAACCCTTGAGCACCGATATATCAGCGATCAAGCAGGATGTCCGGCAAATCGGAAGAAGAGTCGAGACCCTAGAAGATTCGCAAGCGGTGCTGGTGAAACACCAACTGGGAGTCGCAAGCCACCTAGCTTCCATTCAAAGCAATCTAAACTCCCTATATTGTGCTGTTGAAGATCAGGAAAATCGCGGGAGGCGTAACAACCTACGCTTCCGTGGCATACCAGAAACAGTAGCCGCAAGCGACATCCCGCATACCATTACTCAAATTTGCCTTTCTATACTGGGCCCTGACTCTGCTCACAAAGTAATACTGGAAAGGGCACATAGAGCTCTTAGGCCTAAACCAGCAGTATCATATTAGGTATCGCCACGTCCATAACGACTGGCTCTATAGAAATGTCATGAATAAGGGTACGTTCACACAGAGATTTTTGGAGGAGGTTTTGAGGCAAATTTTCCTGCAGGTTTTTAATTCAAAACCAGAAGTGGGTTCGAAAAGAATCGGAAATGTAAAAGAAGGACTCAACGTCGCCTTCCTTCTGGATTCACTTCTGGCGTTAGCTGAAAAATCTGAAGGGAAATCTGCCTCAAAACCTGCTTCAAAAAACCTCAGTGTGAAACTACCCTTAGGGCTTATGCACAAGAAAGTATTTTTTGTCAGTGTCCGTTCCATTTTTTTCCCCGCCCGTATATGGAACTATATATAAATATATACAGTGTGTGTATATATATATATATATATATATATATATAGCAGAGATGTATCTGAAGCCGTTCTGCCACAGTGCTAGTGGGGGAGGGGAAGACAGATGTAGCAGAGCTGTATCTGAAGCTGTTCTGCAACAGTGCTAGAGGGTACTGGCGAAGACAGATGTAGCAGGGCTGTATAGGAAGCGGTTCTGCCACAGTGCTAAAGGGTACTGGCGAAGATAGATGTAGCAGAGCTGTATTTGCATCTATACAAATACATTGTCTAAGGCTACTTTCACACTTGAGGCAGAGTGATCCGACAAGCAGTTCCGTCGCCGATCAGTCAGAAAAATGTATTGAAATGCCGGATACGTCTTTCAGGTGTCATCCGGCAAAACGGATCCGGCATTTATTTTTTTCACCTTTTTTTCGATCTGCGCATGAGCAGACCGGAAGGACTGATCCGGCATTGTGGTATTTTGAATGCTGTAGCCGGCACTAATATATTCTGATGGGAAAAAATGTTTGGGTGTTTGTTGTGCACGAGGTTTCTGTATGTGTGCACTTTCCCTTTAAATGGCTTCACTACCCTGTCTGGTCTTGGAAGGGTTAATTTCCCTTTCCAGTGTGTGTCTGTGTGGGTGTGGCCACTTGGGCTATTTAGCCTCTGCTGGAAGCCTGTAGCTGAGGGGTACTCCAGGCATGTTGCTGGAGTCATCCTCCTGGTATCCTTATCCATCAGGTAGGTGTGGAAGTGCTTTCACTCACCTGCCATATCCATAGGCTGTTTATGTTTCCCCTTCCTTGCAGCTAGGCCAGTTTAGACTCCTGTTCGTATGTGTCTAGGAGGAACAGGTTGTCTTACCCAGCTTCTAGTTCAGGGATCCCTTGAGGGTTAGTAGGGACCTGAGGTTCCTGAGTATGAGCCTTCCTACCATCAGGGTTGGCTCATACGGGTAGGAGTCAGGGTCAGATTTAGGGATGTGTTAGGAGGTGACCTGCTCCCTATTCTGTTGTCCTGGCCGAGCAGCTTCCATACGTTTAACATCGCACGGTTGAGGGTTTCCCCCACTCTCAGCTGTGACAAGCACTTAAGGACTGAGTTCTCAGTGTGATGTCATAAAGAGGTGTGGCAGGCCTTCACTCAAACTGCCTAAGCCCGCCCAGCCTTAGGGTCCAGTCACACATCCGTGTGTGTTTTGCGGATCCGCAAAACACGGAAACCGGCAATGTGCTTTTCTCATTTTGCGGACCGCACATCGCCGGTACTAATAGAATATGCCTATTCTTGTCCGCAATTACGGACAAGAATAGGACATGTTCTATTTTTTTCGGGATCGGAATTGTGGACCCGGAAGTGCGGAACCGCAATTCCGGATCTGGGCAGCACATAGAAATGAATGGGTCCGCAATTCCGTTCCGCAAAATGTGGAACGAAATTGCGGACGTGTGAATGGACCCTTAGCAGCAGGAAACCAGGAAGTGAACAGCAGAGCTGGCTGCAGGTGAGGATGAATTAGCAAGATGGGAAAACCCCTTTAATCAATATTTGGTGGAAGCAGGTATATTGCACCCCTCAATCTATATTTTATGGAAGTAGGAATATCAAACCCCTGAAGGCTCCATTCACACGTCCGCAATTTCGATGTGCTGCCCGGACACGGAATTGCGGATCCGCACTTCCGGGTCCGCACTTCCGTTCCGCAAAAAAATATAACATGTCCTATTCAATATGTCCTATTGCGGACAAGAACAGGCATATCCTAATAGTGCCGGCAATGTGCGGTCCGCAAAATGCGGAACGCACATTGCCGTTTTCCGTGTTTTGCGGATCCGCGGCTTCGTGTATCCGCAAAACACGTTGCGGACGTGTGAATGGAGCCTAATCAGTATTTTGCGGAAGCAGGTATATCACAACCCTCAATCAATATTTTGCGGAAACAGGTGTATCCTAGGCCTCAATCAATATTTGGTGGAAGCAGGTATATCACACCACTCAATCAGTATTTTCTGGAAGCAGGTATATCGCACCCCTCAATTAGAATTTTAGGGAAGCAGGTATATTAAACCCCTTAATCAGTATTTTGTTGAAGCAGGTATATTGCACCTCTCAATCTGTTTTTTGGGGGGGCAACAGGTATAATGCTCCAATAATGCTTGTCCCTCTATATAGCTGCGGTATGGCAACAGAATAGGACACAACTGCTGCACAATAGTGTTGATCACGAATATTCGAATTGTGAATTTCAATCGCGAATATCGGCACTTCGAGGATTCGCAAATAATTAGAATATCGCAAAATATATTCGTATCGATTTTTTTTAAAATACCAGTTCATGCGAATATTTTATGCAAATTTTTTATGCAAATTTTCGCAATAAAAAAAATAATGCCTGGAGATCATGAATTCGTGAATTCTCGAATATATGGCGAATATTCTCCCAAATATTCGTGAAATATTGCGAATTCGAATATTGCCCCTGCCGCTCATCACTACTGCACAATACAAATGCACTATAATATACTTTCTATGTTAGAAAGTATATTATAGTTATATCACACCCCTCAATCAGTTTTTTGGGAGCAACAGATATTTCACAACATTTGCAAATAGTTATTCCAATAGCGTTTGTCCCTCTGTATAGCTGTGGTATCGCAGCAGAACCGCACACAACTGCTGCACAATACAAATGCACTATAATAATGAATATACTTTATATGTTAGAAAGTATATTATAAATATATCACACCCCTCAGAATGTCACACCTATCGATAGCACACCTATACCAGTCCTTTAAAGGACTTTTGTGACCCTATTTGCTAGCGTTTGGTGTTCCTAATAGTATGTCCCTGCTCCACAAAGCAACCTCTCCCTACACTGGCAAAACAAAGAATGTAAAATGGCTGCCAGATCGGGTTCTGTTATAGGGTGGGGGTGTGTCAATGTGCTGAAACGTCTCAATTGGCTATCCTGTCCCACCTGATAGATGTGTCATGGGTCAAAGTTCGGCGCAATGCAAAAAAATATGGCGCATGCGAACATCACCATATGTTCGCATGTTCAGCGAATCGGGAACACATAAATTTCGCCGCGAAACGACCGCCAGGCGAATCGCAGGGCCATCTCTAATTACTACTGATAATGTGGTAGTGTCACCTGCAGTCCTATGTAAAATCATAGATAACACTAGTGCTGATAATGTGGCAGTGTTACCTATGTCCTTAGTGTGCCTCCCTTTGCCTCTCCCACGGGACTCCATGCTGGCGGCGCTGCCTACTCTTCCTTCTTCTTTATGCCCCGCACAGAACGTCCTGATTAGTGTTGAGTACGAATATTCTGGAACAGGTTACTGTCAAACATTTAGGCCCTGGCACCCAGACAGAGGAGAGCGGTCCCGTAACAGAGAATCTGGCCTTATGTCAGCGCAGAATCTGTCTTCATGTCATAGCAGAGAATCAGGCTTCACGTCACCCACCACTGGAACAGGCCACTGTCACACATTTAGGCCCAGGCACCCAGGCAGAGGAGAGAGGTCCCGTAACAGAGAATCTGGCCTTATGTCAGCGCAGAATCTGTCTTCATGTCATAGCAGAGAATCAGGCTTCACGTCACCCACCACTGGAACAGGCCACTGTCACACATTTAGGCCCAGGCACCCAGGCAGAGGAGAGAGGTCCCGTAACAGAGAATCTGGCCTTATGTCAGCGCAGAATCGGTATTCATGTCATAGCAGAGAATCAGGCTTCACGTCACCCACCACTGGAACAGGCCACTGTCACACATTTAGGCCCAGGCGCCCAGGCAGAGGAGAGAGGTCCCGTAACAGAGAATCTGGCCTTATGTCAGCGCAGAATCTGTATTCATGTCATAGCAGAGAATCAGGCTTCATGTCACCCACCACTGGAACAGGCCACTGTCACACATTTAGGCCCAGGCACCCAGGCAGAGGAGAGAGGTCCCGTAACAGAGAATCTGGCCTTATGTCAGCGCAGAATCTGTCTTCATGTCATAGCAGAGAATCAGGCTTCACGTCACCCACCACTGGAACAGGCCACTGTCACACATTTAGGCCCAGGCACCCAGGAAGAGGAGAGAGGTCCCGTAACAGAGAATCTGGCCTCATGTCAGCGCAGAATCTGTATTCATGTCATAGCAGAGAATCAGGCTTCACGTCACCCACCACTGGAACAGGTTACTGTCACACATTTAGGCCCTGGCACCCAGACAGAGGAGAGCGGTCCCGTAACAGAGAATCTGGCCTTATGTCAGCGCAGAATCTGTCTTCATGTCATAGCAGAGAATCAGGCTTCACGTCACCCACCACTGGAACAGGCCACTGTCACACATTTAGGCCCAGGCACCCAGGCAGAGGAGAGAGGTCCCGTAACAGAGAATCTGGCCTTATGTCAGCGCAGAATCTGTATTCATGTCATAGCAGAGAATCAGGCTTCACGTCTCCCACCACTGGAACAAGCCACTGTCACATATTTAGGCCCAGGCACCCAGGCAGAGGAGAGAGGTTGCGTAACAGAGAATCTGGCTTCATGTCAGCACAGAATAAGTCTTCATGTCATAGCAGAGAATCAGGCTTCACGTCACCCACCACTGGAACAGGCCACTGTCACACATTTAGGCCCCGGCACCCAGACAGAGGAGAGGTTCATTCAACTTTGGGTTGCCCCGCAATATAATGGTAAAATGAAATAAAAAATAGTATTGAATGAGGAAGTGCCCTGGAGTAGAATAATATATTGTTAAGGGGAGGTAGTTAATATCTAATCTGCACAAGGGATGGACAGGTCCTGTGGGATCCATGCCTGGTTCATTTTTATGAATGTCAGCTTGTCCACATTGGCTGTAGACAGGCGGCTGCGTTTGTCTGTAATGACGCCCCCTGCCGTGCTGAATACACGTTCAGACAAAAAGCTGGCCGCCGGGCAGGCCAGCACCTCCAAGGCATAAAAGGCTAGCTCTGGCCACGTGGACAATTTGGAGACCCAGAAGTTGAATGGGGCCGAACCATCAGTCAGTACGTGGAGGGGTGTGCACAGGTACTGTTCCACCATGTTAGTGAAATGTTGCCTCCTGCTAACACGTTCCGTATCAGGTGGTGGTGCAGTTAGCTGTGGCGTGGTGACAAAACTTTTCCACATCTTTGCCATGCTAACCCTGCCCTCAGAGGAGCTGGCCGTGACACAGTTGCGTTGGCGACCTCTTGCTCCTCCTCTGCCTTCGCCTTGGGCTTCCACTGGTTCCCCTGTGACATTTGGGAATGCTCTCAGTAGCGCTTCTACCAACGTGCACTTGTACTCGCGCATCTTCCTATCACGCTCCAGTGTAGGAAGTAAGGTGGGCACATTGTCTTTGTACCGGGGATCCAGCAGGGTGGCAACCCAGTATTCCGCACACGTTAAAATGTGGGCAACTCTGCTGTCATTGCGCAGGCACTGCAGCATGTAGTCGCTCATGTGTGCCAGGCTGCCCAGAGGTAAGGACAAGCTGTCCTCTGTGGGAGGCGTATTGTCATCGTCCTGTGTTTCCCCCCAGCCACGCACCAGTGATGGGCCCGAGCTGCTTTGGGTGCAACCCCGCTGTGAACATGCTTCATCCTCATCCTCCTCCACCTCCTCCTCATCCTCGTCCTCCTCGTCCTCCAGTAGTGGGCCCTGTCTGGCCACATTTGTACCTGGCCTCTTGTTTTGCAAAAAAAACTCCCTCTGAGTCACTTTGAAGAGACTGGCCTGAAAGTGCTAAAAATGACCCCTCTTCCTCCTCTTCCTCCTGGGCCACCTCCTCTTCCATCATCGACCTAAGTGTTTTCTCAAGGAGACATAGAAGTGGTATTGTAACGCTGATAACGGCGTCATCGCCACTGGCCATGTTGGTGGAGTACTCGAAACAGCGCAACAGGGCACACAGGTCTCGCATGGAGGCCCAGTCATTGGTGGTGAAGTGTGTCTGATCCGCAGTGCGACTGACCCGTGCGTGCTGCAGCTGAAACTCCACTATGGCCTGCTGCTGCTTGCACAGTCTGTCCAGCATATGCAAGGTGGAGTTCCACCTGGTGGGTACGTCGCATATGAGGCGGTGAGCGGGAAGGCCGAAGTTACGCTGTAGCGCAGACAGGCGAGCAGCGGCAGGGTGTGAACGCCGGAAGCGCGAACAGACGGCCCGCACTTCATGCAGCAGCTCTGACATGTCGGGGTAGTTGCGAATGAACTTCTGCACCACCAAATTCAGCACATGCGCCAGGCAAGGGATGTGAGTCAAACCGGCTAGTCCCAGAGCTGCAATGAGATTTCGCCCATTATCGCACACCACCAGGCCGGGCTTGAGGCTCACCGGCAGCAACCACTCGTCGGTCTGTTGTTCTATACCCCGCCACAACTCCTGTGCGGTGTGGGGCCTGTCCCCCAAACATATGAGTTTCAGAATGGCCTGCTGACGTTTACCCGTGCTGTGCTGAAGTTGGTGGTGAAGGTGTGTGGCTGACTGGATGAGCAGGTGGAAGAAGAGGAGGAGGAAGCTGAGTAGGAGGAGGAGGAGACAGGAGGCAAAGAATGTTGCCCTGCGATCCTTGGCGGCGGAAGGACGTGCACCAAAC
Source organism: Bufo bufo (assembly GCF_905171765.1). Classification (NCBI taxonomy): domain Eukaryota; kingdom Metazoa; phylum Chordata; class Amphibia; order Anura; family Bufonidae; genus Bufo; species Bufo bufo. The sequence goes on along the minus strand of NC_053389.1, from coordinate 91,328,036 downwards.
AGCTCTCCGCCTGGGGCCCAGCCGCCACTACATTTACCCAGTGTGCAGTTAGGGAGATATAGCGTCCCTGGCCGTGCTTACTGGTCCACGTATCTGTGGTTAGGTGGACCTTGCCACAGATGGCGTTGCGCAGTGCACACTTGATTTTATCGGACACTTGTTTGTGCAGGGAAGGCACAGCTCTCTTGGAGAAGTAGTGGCGGCTGGGAACAACATACTGTGGGACAGCAAGTGACATGAGCTGTTTGAAGCTGTGTGTGTCCACCAGCCTAAATGACAGCATTTCATAGGCCAGTAGTTTAGAAATGCTGGCATTGAGGGCCAGGGATCGAGGGTGGCTAGGTGGGAATTTAAGCTTTCTCTCAAATGTTTGTGAGATGGAGAGCTGAACGCTGCCGTGTGACATGGTTGAGATGCTTGGTGATGCAGGTGGTGGTGTTGGTGGTACATCCCATGTTTGCTGGGCGGCAGGTGCCAACGTTCCTCCAGAGGCAGAGGAAGAGGCGGCGGCAGCAGCAGCAGAAGAGGCCGAGGCGGCGGCAGCAGCAGAAGAGGCCGAGGCAGCAGCAGCAGAAGAGGCAGCAGGGGGAGCCTGAGTGACTTCCTTGTTTTTAAGGTGTTTACTCCACTGCAGTTCATGCTTTGCATGCAGGTGCCTGGTCATGCAGGTTGTGCTAAGGTTCAGAACGTTAATGCCTCGCTTCAGGCTCTGATGGCATAGCGTGCAAACCACTCGGGTCTTGTCGTCAGCACATTGTTTGAAGAAGTGCCATGCCAGGGAACTCCTTGAAGCTGCCTTTGGGGTGCTCGGTCCCAGATGGCGGCGGTCAGTAGCAGGCGGAGTCTCTTGGCGGCGAGTGTTCTGATTTTGCCCACTGCTCCCTCTTTTGCTACGCTGTTGGCTCGGTCTCACCACTGCCTCTTCCTCCGAACTGTGAAAGTCAGTGGCACGACCTTCATTCCATGTGGGGTCTAGGACCTCATCGTCCCCTGCATCGTCGTCCACCCAGTCTTGACCACTGACCTCCTGTTCAGTCTGCACACTGCAGAAAGACGCAGCAGTTGGCACCTGTGTTTCGTCATCATCAGAGACGTGCTGAGGTGGTATTCCCATGTCCTCATCATCAGGAAACATAAGTGGTTGTGCGTTAGTGCATTCTATCTCTTCCACCCCTGGTGAAGAGCTAGGTGGATGCCCTTGGGAAACCCTGGCAGCAGAGTCTTCAAACAGCATAAGAGACTGCTGCATAACTTGAGACTCAGACAGTTTCCCTGATATGCATGGGGGTGATGTGAAAGACTGATGGGCTTGGTTTTCATGCGCCATCTGTGCGCTTTCTGCAGAACACTGGGTGGGAGATAATGTGAACGTGCTGGATGCACTGTCGGCCACCCAATTGACTAATGCCTGTACCTGCTCGGCCTTACCATCCTTAGAACGGCATTGGGCCCCACCAAATATCCCTGTAAATTCTGGCGGCTACTGGGACCTGAGGTAGTTGGTACACTAGGACGTGTGGCTGTGGCAGAACGGCCACGTCCTCTCCCAGCACCAGAGGGTCCACTAACACCACCACGACCATGTCCACGTCCGCGTCCGCGTCCCTTATTAGATGTTTTCCTCATTGTTCCCGTTCACCACAATTTTGAGAATGGCAAATTTGGGAATAGTTTTTCAACCCAGAAAAAAAAGTGTGCTTTTACGGTCACTACAAATAACTTGAGCAGCTAAAACAGTACAGATTTGCTTGAATTGAAATGAGAGACCTGTTTTTTTTTGCACTGTGTGACAGGTTAAGGTTTAATCTCAGAATCAGACTTCTATCTGCACGGTAGCGTGTGTCTTAGGTTTTTCTGAATGACACTATTGATACCTTCAATGTAAGATATCCTTTTTGGGATAGATTTCAAGTAGGCCTCAAATACCAGAAACTAGTTATTTTGAGAATGGCAAATTTGGGAATAGTTTTTCAACCCAGAAAAAAAAGTGTGCTTTTACGGTCACTACAAATAACTTGACCAGCTAAAACAGTACAGATTTGCTTGAATAGAAATGTGAGACCTGTTTTTTTTTGCACTGTGTGACAGGTTAAGGTTTAATCTCAGAATCAGACTTCTATCTGCACGGTAGCGTGTGTCTTAGGTTTTTCTGAATGACACTATCAATACCTTCAATGTAAGATATCCTTTTTGGGATAGATTTCAAGTAGGCCTCAAATACCAGAAACTAGTTATTTGGAGAATGGCAAATTTGGGAATAGTTTTTCAACCCAAAAAAATAGTGTGCTTTTACGGTCACTACAAATAACTTGAGCAGCTAAAACAGTACAGATTTGGTTAAATAGAGATGTGAGGCCTGTTTTTTTTTGCGCTGTGTGACAGGTATAGGTTTAATCACAGAATCAGATTTCTATCAGCACGCTAGCGTGTGTATTAGGTTTTTCTGAATGACACTATCACTAGCTTCAATGTAAGATATTCTTTTTGGGATAGATTTCAAGTAGGCCTCAAATACCAGAAACTAGTTATTTTGAGAATGGCAAATTTGGGAATGGTTTTTCAACCCAGAAAAAAAAAGTGTGCTTTTACGGTCACTACAAATAACTTGACCAGCTAAAACAGTACAGATTTGGTTAAATAGAGATGTGAGGCCTGTTTTTTTTTGCGCTGTGTGACAGGTATAGGTTTAATCACAGAATCAGATTTCTATCAGCACGCTAGCGTGTGTCTTAGGTTTTTCTGAATGACACTATCAGTACCTTCAATGTAAGATATTATTTTTGGGATAGATTTCAAGTAGGCCTCAAATACCAGAAACTAGTTATTTTGAGAATGGCAAATTTGGGAATGGTTTTTCAACCCAGAAAAAAAAGTGTGCTTTTACGGTCACTACAAATAACTTGACCAGCTAAAACAGTACAGATTTGGTTAAATAGAGATGTGAGGCCTGTTTTTTTTTGCGCTGTGTGACAGGTATAGGTTTAATCACAGAATCAGACTTCTATCTGCACGCTAGCGTGTGTCTTAGGTTTTTCTGAATGACACTATCACTAGCTTCAATGTAAGATATTCTTTTTGGGATAGATTTCAAGTAGGCCTCAAATACCAGAAACTAGTTATTTTGAGAATGGCAAATTTGGGAATGGTTTTTCAACCCAGAAAAAAAAGTGTGCTTTTACGGTCACTACAAATAACTTGACCAGCTAAAACAGTACAGATTTGGTTGAATAGAAATGTCAGGTCTATTTTTTAGGCGCTGGGTGACAGGCTCAACTTGCCCCTGATGTAATATATGGCCAAAAAATTAACCCACTGTTGTTGGTTAAATGCACTTGGGTGACACAGGCTCAGCCTGCACCAGATGTAGTATATGGCCAAAAAATAATCAGACTGTCGATGGTTAAATGCACTTCGGTGACACAGGCTCAGCCTGCAGCTGATGTAGTATATGGCCAAAAAATAACCAGACTGTTGATGGTTAAATGCACTTCGGTGACACAGGCTCAGCCTGCAGCTGATGTAGGATATAGCACAAAATAACCACACTATCGATGGTTAAATACACTTGGTGATAGCTTGTGCTGGCGCACCACAAGTCACAAAATGGCCGCCGATCACCCCAAAAAAAAGTGATCTAAAAACGCTCTGGGCAGCCTCAAAAAAGTGAACAAGTCAATAATAGCACTTCAATGATCCACAGCTGCAGATCGATCACAGAATGAAGTCTTTTGGAGGAGTTAATCTGCCTAATCTCGCCCTAACGTCGCAGCTGCAACCTCTCCCTATACTGATCATAGCAGAGCGACGTGCGGCGCTACGTGACTCCAGCTTAAATAGAGGCTGGGTCACATGCTGCACTGGCCAATCACAGCCATGCCAATAGTAGGCATGGCTGTGATGGCCTCTTGGGGCAAGTAGTATGACGCTTGTTGATTGGCTGCTTTGCAGCCTTTCAAAAAGCGCCAAGAAAGCGCCGAACACCGAACCCGAACCCAGACTTTTACGAAAATGTTCGGGTTCGGGTCCGTGTCACGGACACCCCAAAATTCGGTACGAACCCGAACTATACAGTTCGGGTTCGCTCATCCCTAGTCAGGAGTAATTCTTGACCTTTCCTCTTTACAGAACTGTTTCAGTTCAGCAATATTCTTGGGATGTCTGGTATGAATCGCTTTCTTGAGGTCATGCCACAGCATCTCAATCGGGTTGAGGTCAGCACTCTGACTGGCCACTCCAGAAGGCGTATTTTCTTCTGTTTAAGCTCTTCTGTTATTGATTTACTTCTATGCTTTGGGTCGTTGTCCTGTTGCAACACCCATCTTCTGTTGAGCTTCAGCTGGTGGACAGATGGCCTTAAGTTCTCCTGCAAAATGTATTGATAAACTTGGGAATTCATATTGCCTTCGATGATAGCAATCTGTCCAGGCCCTGACACAGCAAAGCAGCCCCAAACCATGATGCCCCCACCACTATACTTCACAGTTGGGATGAGGTTTTGATGTTGGTGTGCTGTGCCTCTTTTTCTCCACACATAGTGTTGTGTATTTCTTCCAAACAACTCAACTTTGGTTTCATCTGTCCACAGAATATTTTGCCAGTACTGCTGTGGAACCTCCAGGTGCTCTTGTGCAAACTGTAAACTTGCAGCAATGTTTTTTTCCTCTGTGGCTTCCTCTGTGGTATCCTCCCATGAAATCCATTCTTGTTTAATGTTTTACGTATCGTAGATTCGCTAACAGGGATGTTAGCATATGCCAGAGACATTTGTAAGTCGTTAGCTGACACTCTAGGATTCTTCTTCACCTCATTGAGCAGTCTGCGCTGTGCTCTTGCAGTCATCTTTACAGGACAGCCATTCCTAGGGAGAGTAGCAGCAGTGCTGAACTTTCTCCATTTATAGACAATTTGTCTTACCGTGGACTGATAAACAGCAAGGCTTTTGGAGATACTTTTATAACCCTTTCCAGCTTTATGCAAGTCAACAATTCTTAATAGTAGGTCTTCTGAGAGCTCTTTTGTGTGAGGCATCATTCACATCAGTCAATGCTTCTTGTGAAAAGCAAACCCAGAACTGGTGTGTGTTTTTTATAGGGCAGGGCAGCTGTAACCAACACCTCCAATCTCATCTCATTGATTGGACTCCAGTTGGCTGACACCTCACTCCAATTAGCTCTTGGAGATGTCATTAGTCTAGGGGTTCTTTTTCCACCTGCACTGTGAATATTTACATGGTGTGTTCAATAAAAACATGGTAACATTAAATTATTTGTGTGTTATTAGTTTAAGCAGACTGTGATTGTCTATTGTTGTGACTTAGATGAAGATCAGATCACATTTTATGACCAATTTGTGCAGAAATCGTTAATATTCCAAAGGGTTCACATACTTTTTCTTGCAACCGTATTAGTTTTTTAGAATATTCAGCATTTTTTTCCATCTGAAGTCATGATTCCTCCCTGCTTAAGTTGCTTGTGGGCCAATGACTCATTGGCCCAAAAGCAAGAAGTAGGGAGGAATCATGAGTTCAGATGGAAAAAATTAAGAATTTTCTAAAAACGAATATATAGCACTATATTGTATAGTGCTATATATTCGTTTTTAACACACGTCTGTATTTATCGCGTAATATCCGCATATTACGCGATCATTACCTTGCCGATTTTTGAGGGGAAAAAATGTAGAATATAACGAATATTCGAATTCGCAAATATTCGATGAATATTCTACAAAAATTCGCAAAATATCACAAATTTGAATATGACCCCTGCCACTCATCACTAGTCCTGATGCAGCTGCGTCAAGACATAGGAACACTCTGGGCATGGTGATGGTGACACACACACAGGGACAGAAACACACAACGGGACAGACACATCTGTGCCCCTTTCACAGTGGTAATAACCTCTTTGTGCCCCCTCACAGTAGTCATGCCCTCTTTGTGCCCCCTTCAGAGTAGTAATGCACTCTGTGGCCCCTTCACAGTAGTAATGTCCATTGTGCCACCTTCACAGTAGTAATGCCCATTGTGCCCCCTTCACAGTAGTAATGCCCACTTTGTGCCCCAATAATATGTATGCCCCCTCACAGTAGGTATGCACTCATTGTGCCCCCTTCACATTAGTAATGCACTCTGGACCCCTTTCACAGTAGTAATGCCCATTGTGCCCCCTTAACAGTACTAATGCCCTCTGTGCCCCTTCACAGTAGTAATGGCCATTGTACCCTTTCACAGTAGTAATGCCCATTGTGCCCTATTCATAGTAATAATGCCTATTGTGCCCCCTTTACAGTAGTAAAAGAGTAATAGCCTCTGTGCCCCCTATATAGTAGTAATGCCCTCTGTGCACTTTTATAGTAGTAATACCCTCTGTGCCCTGCAAGAAGGTACAAGGAATCATTGTTGATGATAGGTATGTGTCACAGAGTTTCCTGGCCTCGGTGGAGGAAGAGCCAGTTTTCATGTGTCACCAGCAGCTGCTGTTTGACACTTTGCTATTCAATATGGCTGTAAATTAGTTTAGTGTACAGTACACATCAACAGGGATGGCTTTGCGGTTCGCCCGGCGGTCGTTTCGCGTGAACTTTGCGTGTTTGCGATTCGCCGAACATGCGAACATATGGAGAAGTTTGCGCCCGCCATATTCTTTTACATTCTGAAGAACTTTGACCCATGACACATTCATCAGGTGGTACAGGACAGCCAATTGAGACATTTCAGCACATGGACATACCCCCTACCTTATAAATAAACCTGATCTGGCCGCCATTTTATATTCAGTGTTTTGCCAGTGTAGGGAGAGGTTGCTGTGTGGAGCAGGAACAGACTGTTAGGGACATCAAACGCTAGCTAATAGGGCCACAAAAGTTATTTTAAGCACTAGTATAGGTGTGTTATCGATAGGTGTGATACACAGAGGGGTGCGATATACTTATAATATACTTTTATAATGAGTCAAAGAAACATAGATCTATATAGTTATCACCTGGAAGTCAGGGGCCTAGGGGCCTAGGGGCTAGGGGCTTACTAGGTAGAGATGTCGCGAACATACATTTTTCCGTTAGCGGACGGCGAATGCGAATTTCCGCAAATGTTTGCGAATGGGCGAACAGCCATAGACTTCAATAGACAGGCGAATTTTAAAACCCACAGGGACTCTTTCTGGCCACAATAGTGATGGAAAAGTTGTTTCAAGGGGACTAACACCTGGACTGTGGCATGCCGGAGGGGGATCCATGGCAAAACTCTCATGGAAAATTACGTAGTTGACGCAGAGTGTGGTAAGTTAAATTCGCAATGCGATTAATATAACCTGTATTAATCGCATTGCGATTACAACTTAGATCTGAGTTCCTAATGGTTGTATTGCTAGAATATAACGAAGATTGAGAATATAGTGCTATATTCGACAATTCTAGCAATACAACCATTAGGAACTCAGATCTAAGTTGTAATCGCGATGCGATTAATATAACCTGTATTAAGCGCATTGCGATTACAACTTAGATCCAGTGGCGTTGCGAGGGGGGTGCGGTGGGTACGGCCCGCCGGCGCAGGAGTTCTCACTCACAAGTTCAACTTCTAAACTTCGCAAGCAAGCAAGCACGTCGCGCCGTCACGTGGTAAAGGGGGACGGGGGTGTGACTCACTGCAGCCTGGTGAGTGGTGGGGCGCCGCAGCAGCTGCCCTGCAGGAGTCTCTGGTGCCGGGAGGAGGAGGTAGGTAGGTAGAGCGGCTCTGACTTTATAGACCAAATTATTTTAATAATACCCCAATAATAATAATAAGTTAATAACCTAACCCCATTCATAAATTACTGGTGGATTATTATAGAGACGGCCCCAGGCCAGGAGACATAAGGGGTTGGGTTGAACTGTGGGCTGGGGCCACCCGGCCACATTTAGTAATGTTTTTTAGGGGGCCCTCATAAATATAGACCCACATGGTGTGGACTGGTCATTTTTACTAAGGAATATAGTTTAAACGTTTATGTGCAAAAGAGAAAATAAGAAGTCAGCTCCAATCAGATATCTGAACATAGACCAAGACTCTGGGTCTATGCAGATATCTGATTGGAGCTGAATTAGTGACTTCTTTTTTTTTCTCTTTATCTCTTTATTATGGCTTCGGGGGGGGGGGCAGGGGTGACACCATTTTCTACTGCACCGGGTGACACCAGCCATAGCAACGCCAACCATTAGGAACCCAGCTCTAAGTTGAATTCGCAATGCGATTAGTATTACCTGTATTAATCGCATTGCGATTACAACTTACATCTGAGTTCCTAATGGTTGTAGTGCTAGAATTGACGAATATAACGAATATAGCACTATATTCTCAATCTTCGTTATATTCTAGCAATACAACCATTAGGAACCCAGCTCTAAGTTGAATTTGCAATGCGATTAATATAACCTGTATTAATCGCATTGCGATTACAACCTAGAGCTAAGTTCCTAATGGTTGTATTGCTAGAATTGACGAATATAACGAATAAAGCACTATATTCTCAATCTTCGTTATATTCTAGCAATACAACAACCATTAGGAACCCAGCTCTAAGTTGAATTCGAAATGCGATTAATATAACCTGTATTAATCGCATTGCGATTACAACTTAGTAAAATTTGTGACACTGCAGCTTCAGAATGAATCTAAAATGTATGCTGTCCAGGAGGTGGGAGGGTCTGGGAGGGAGGGTATGATGCTGATTGGCTGGAATGTGTCTGCTGACTGTGAGGTACAGGGTCAAAGTTTACACAATGATGACGAATAGGGGGCGGACCGAACATCTCTATTACTAGGGCCATTTTTATATAGGGTAAGGTTCCGGACAGGGTCGCTCTAATCAGAGCGGGTGGTCTGTGGTTAGGCTATCAGGGCCAGAATAGCACCCCCCTGTAAGGCAATATCAGGGACAGTTCTTTGACCACCCTGTCCTTCAATACCACATCATCATCTAGCCCAGGGATGGATGTTTTTTTGCTTTTCCTCCTGGATTTATTGGAGTGCACTGGAACCCCCCGGATTGTGGTAGGACATATGGTTTCTGATTTGGTGCCACCGAGCACCTGATTTAGTGCCGCCGAGCACTTGTTATTGCCTACCATCAATGTTTTTTGCTTAACTTTAATAATTTAAATTATTTTCATTTTGAGGGATATCTTTTCCAATTCACACGTCCGCAAAATGGGTCTGTATCCGTTCAGCAATTTTGCGGAACGGGTGCAGACCCATTCATTTTCAATGGGGCCGGAATGTGCTGTCCGCATTTGCGGATCCACATCCGCATTTGCGGATCCGCACTTCCGCATCTGTGCTTCCGTTTCCGCCAAAAAAATAGAACATGTCCTATTCTTGTCCGCAATTGCATACAAGATTAGGCATTTTCTATTACAGTGCCGGCGATGTGCGGTCCACAAATTGCGGAATGCATATTGCCGGTGTCCGTGTTTTGCGGATCCGCAAAACACTTACGGGCGTGTGAATGGACCCTCAGGAAGGATGCATCTCCCTCCCCAGCATTAATCAGGTGGTGAATGTCCTCATCAGTGTACATATAAGCATGCTTGATAGAAGTCTGATTGTTCTTACCCGGACCTGCGGGGGTCTCCATCCTGTGTAGTCAGACGTATGCCACCGCGGTGCATGCTCCCTGGATCAGGTAGTAGAGACAAATGTGCAGGAGCAGCACTCAATGGTCCGTCCTTTTTGTAGGGAGTTGCAACAGCCCCGCACCAGCCGCGGATCCAATCAGCCAGAGAATACGTGAAAATCATATAGCGGTGGCAGCATCTCCCATCATTACATCTTTATTAGGACTTCACAGCATACAAAAAATCAGCAACGTTTCGGCTGTGCAACAGCCTTTGTCAAGCATAAAAAACATATGACAGAATTGCATATAAATACCCACACCCAAGACCACCCACAGTCGTCAGTACCAATTACCAATTCCTCTTCAGGGACACCTTCTACCAACAGAAGCGGGGTGTGGCCATGGGTTCCAATGTGGCCCCCACCTACGCTAACATCTTCATGGCGGAGGTCGAGGACAGATTGGTATATCGCTCCCATTTTTCTGGGAGGGTCCTATTCTGGTGACGCTACATCGACGACATCTTTATGATTTGGGGTGGGACCAAAGATGATCTTAAACAGTTCCATCTTCATTTAAACAGTGGTGTTACAGGTTTGAATTTACATTGACGGCATCAATGGAAGAGTTACAATTCCTGGATGTACGCGTATACATTGAGAATGGAGAAATCAGGACTGATCTCTTCCAAAAGGTGACCGACAAAAACACATTATTGGTTTATGACAGTAATCACCCTCGACGTATGGTAGAATCTCTACCATGGAGCCAATTGTTACGTGTACGAAGAATAGTATCCAATAATGACAGATTTCTTACTAGAACAGATGAGATGTGTAGGAAGTTTATGAGAAGGGGTTATCCACGCACCTTACTACAGAAGACTAGGAGTAAAGTTTTAGCAGTCAATCGTGAAGCGGTTTTCAGTGGATCTACACAGACAGGGACTGAGAACAGAATTCCTTTTGTGTCCATCTTCGGTGGTGATAGTGGTGCAATATCCAATATCCTCAGGAAGGATTGGCATATCCTCCATCGAGGAATGCCGGACACGAGGGAGTTTGCATCACCCCCGATGATGGCATACAGGAGAAGTGTCTGTATACGGGACAGGTTAGTCAAGTCCGATGTGGGTGGAGCCAGGGCAGAAAAACAGACCCTATTGGCACCTAGGAAAACAGGTAATTTTCCATGTCTATCATGCTGCAACTGCAGTTGGATCATGAAGGGTGATGTGTTCACCCATCCATATAGTGGGAAAACCTTCAAGATTAGGGAATACTATACCTGTAGATCTAGAGACGTAGTCTACATGATACAGTGCCCCTGTAGCTACTTTTATGTGGGAGAAACCACTATGGAGCTCAGGGAGCGAATAAATAAACACAAGAGCACCATTAGGAAGGCCATGATAGAAAAACCGGTAGCGAAACATTTTATTGACTGTGGGCACTCCATTAATCAGCTCAGTTTTCGTGCAATAGACTCTGTGGGGCCACTGAGGAGGGGTGGTGATAAAAATAAACTACTCAGGAGAAAGGAATTAAAATGGATCCATACTTTGAGATCGTTACAGCCCTATGGGCTGAATTTTGAGTTCAATGTAGCCAGTATAGACTAGAGTGGTGGATGATCCACATCAGTGTTCTATATAGTAATTGTTTTTTATGATATTCTATAAGAGGCTGAGGTCCTACCCATGCTATGAACTATAAATGGTCAGATTTGAGTATATCATACATCACCATTCAACATCTCTATATGTATATGTGATACACCTGTTCATGTGGTTCCCTGGTGCAGTGCAATATGTTTTATATGATGCATAATCTGAATGATGATAGGATAAGACGCCAGCTACCTGTACTGTATTTATGATTTGATCAATATCCACTGTGTTACGCTATAGATATGGATCATATACGTTATCCCAATGTTTTTCAGTTGTGGCCTAGAATTATGGCTTGATCCATACGCGGTCCCAACTTACTGACGCTTCTGTATCCCCTAGGTAACGCGACGACTAGCTCTGTGACTGCGCGGACGGGCGGGGCGGAGTTTCTGTGATGCTGTGGTCAGCTGGTTGCTGACGTCGGCTATCACGGGATTTCGCTTCGGGCACGCGTGTGTGACGTGGAGCGGGGCCAGTCGATACATGGACATGCGCAGTATGGTATTGAGGACGCAGACCACAATGGAAAACATTGTTGATAAGGAGAGGGTAACTACAGGTGATGACTGATTAGGATATGTTAAGTGATCAGTATGGAAGTCTGTGCAAAGATAGGTAATGGGATATTTGGGTTGGTGTATGGTTACTTCTAATTGGTACTGACGACTGTGGGTGGTCTTGGTTGTGGGTATTTATATGCAATTCTGCCATATGTTTTTTATGCTTGACAAAGGCTATTGCACAGCCTGGAAAGTCACTGGTATTAAAAGTATTCAAAACTGATTTTACAAACTTTGTTACATTTCCGAAATTTACTTTTTTGGCAGATTTTCCATTTTAATCAATTTTTTCAGGCTCCGTATAGCCACATCCACTAAAAGGTGGACAAGCGGAGATACGACCACATCCTGGCAGATATGTCAAGAATTTGCTGGAAGAAAACTGCTCTGCCAGATCTCTGACTCTAGTTTGTAACTAGCCCAAAATTGGTTGTCTGGGCTACTGATACTGATGACCTACCTTCAGGATAGGTAAAAATTAAACAGCGGTGGCAGCATCATTACATCTTTATTAGGACTTCACAGCATACAAAAAATCAGCAACTTTCCAGGATGTGCAACAGCCTTTGTCAATCAGGTCTCACTTGTCCCTAAAACGTTGCTGATTTTTTTTCTATGCTGTGAAGTCCTAATAAAGATGTAATGATGGGAGATGCTGCCACCGTTGTTTGATTTTCACCTATCCTGAGGGTAGGTCATCAGTATCAGTAGCCCAGACAACCAATTTAGGGCTAGTTAAAAAGCAATGGTTAACAGCCAAACAAAACTCAATATTTATTATCCTGATTCTGTAGTTTACAGAAACACCCCATTTGTAATTGCAAATCTCTGTACGGGCACACGGCAGGGCGCAGAAGGAAAGGAGCGCCATGTGGTTTTTGGGCGGCAGATAATTTTAAGCTGCCATATCACATTTGAAGATCCCCTGATTCACCCCTAGAGTAGAAACTCCAAAAAGTGACCCCATTTTGGTAACTACAGGATAAGGTGGCAGTTTTGTTGGTACTTTTACGGTACATATGATTTTTGGTTGCTCTATATTACACTTTTTGTGAGGCAAGGTAACAAAAAATAGCTGTTTTGGCACCATTTTTATTTTTTGTTATTTACAATTTACATTTGACAGGTTAGATAATGGGCTATTTTTAGGCTGGTTTCACACAGGCGTTGCGGAAAAAGATGTGGGTGCATTGCGGGAACATGCGCGATTTTTCCGCGCGAGTGCAAAACATTGTAATGCGTTTTGCACGCGCGTGAGAAAAATCTGCATTTTTGGAGACCCGATCATTATTATTTTCCCTTATAACATGGTTATAAGGGGAAATAATAGCATTCTTAATACAGAATGCATAGTACAATAGGGATGGAGGTGTTAAAGTAATAAATAAAATAATTTAACTCACCTTAATCCACTTGCTCGCGCAGCCCGGCTTCTCTTCTGTCTTGTTCTTTGAGGAATAGAACCTTTGATGACGTCACTGCGCCCATCACATGGTTCATCACTTGATCCATCACCACGGTGATGGATTATGTGATGGACCATGTGGTGAGCGCAGTGACGTCATCAAAGGTCCTTTTCCTGTGCACAGCAAAGATGAAGACAGAAGAGAAGCCGGGCTGCGCAAGCAAGTGGGTTAAGGTGAGTTTAATTTTTTTATTTTTTTTTTAACCCCTCCAACCCTATTGTACTATGCATTCTGTATTAATAATGCTATTATTTTCCCTTATAACTATGTTATAAGGGAAAATAATAATGATCGGGTCTCAATCCCGATCGTCTCCTAGCAACGGTACGTGAAAATCGCACCGCTTCCGCACTTGCTTGCGGTTGCTTGCGATTTTCACGCAGCCCCATTCACTTCTATGGGGCCTTTGTTGCGTGAAAAACGCAGAATATAGAACATGCTGCGATTTTCATGCAACGCACAAGTGATGCGTGAAAACCAACGCTCATGTGCACAGCCCCATAGAATTGAATGGGTCCGGATTCAGTGCGGGTGCAATGCGTTCACCTCACGCATTGCACCCGCGCGGAAATCTCGCCCGTGTGAAAGGGGCCTTATAGAGCAAGTTGTTACAGACGTGACAATACCAAATATGACTAATTTTTTTAGGTTGTTTGTTTCAGTTTTACATAAAGCATTTTAGAAAAAATGATTTGTTTTTTGTTTTTCCATATTCTGAAAGCCATAATTTATTTTTATTTTTTGGGGCGACTGTCTTATGTAGGGGCAAATTTTTTTTGGGATGGGATGATGGTTGATTGGTACTATTTTAGGGTTTGTATGACTTTTTGATCATTCGCATTTACACTTTTTTGTTATGTAAGGTTAAAAAATATATATTTTTGACATCGTTTCTATTTAATTTTTTTATGGCGTTCTCTTGAGGGGGTATATCATGTGGTATTTTAATAGACCTGGTTGTTAAAGACAATACCAAATATGAAACAAAAAAAAATTATGTTTTAGGGTTTTAGTCTGAGAGATTTTTTTATTTTTTTTTGCCCGATTGTTTTATGTAGGGGCTTATTTTTAGTGTAATGAGCTCACAGTTTGATTTGTACTATTTTGGGGTGCATATGCCTTTTGTATCGCTTGGTGTTGCACTTTTTGTGATGTAAGTATTTTTTTTTTTTTTTTTTTGTTACGGTGTTCACCTGAGTGGTTAGGTCATGTGATATTTTTATACAGCAGGTTGTTACGGACACAACAATACCTAATATGTATACTTTTTATTTATTTAAGTTTTCACAGTAAAAGCATTTTTGAAACAAAAAGAGACATTTATTTTTCATTTTTTGAGCGATTGTCTTAGGTAGAGTCTAATTTTTTGCGGTTTGATTGGTAGTATTTTGGGGTGCATATGACTTTTTGATAGCTTGGTATTACACTTTTTGCAATGCAAGGGGACAAAAAATAATTTTTTTTACACAGTTTTTATTATTATTATTTTTTTACGGTGTTCACCTGAGGGGTTAGGTCATGCGATATTATAATTGAACTGGTAGTTACAGACGTGCCAAAATCTAATATGTCAATTTTTTTTTATTTTTTTTTTACTTTTAAGGCCTCATGCACACAAATGTATATTCTTTCAGTGTCCGTTCCGTTTTTAAGCAGACTGTATACGGAACCATTTATTTTAATGGGTCCGCAAAACAAACTGAAGTTACTCTGTGTGCATTCTGTTCCATGTGTCCTTATTTCTATTCCGCCAAAAAAATAGAACATGTCCTATTGTCCGAATTACGGACAAGAATAGTACTGTTCTATCAGGGGCCAGCTGGTCCGTTCCGCAAAATACGGAATGCACACGGACGATATCCATATTTTTTGTGAATACATTTTTTGATGACCCCAAAATACATACGGTCATGTGCATGAGGCCTAACACATTGAAAGCATTTTTGAAACAAAAAAAATAATCATGTTTTAGTGTCTCTATATTCTGAGAGCCATATTTTATTTTTATTTTTTGCCCCATTGTTTTATGTAGGGGTTCGATTTTTTTTGTGATGAGGTCACAGTTTGATTAATACTATTTTGGGGGGCATAAACCTTTTTGATCACTTGGTGTTGCACTATTTTTGATGTAAGGGGAAAAAAAAATTGTTGTTTTAGCACAGTTTTTATTTTTTATTTTATGTTTTATTTTGGGAAAGGGGCTTTTTGTTTTTACTTGAAACTTTTTTATCTTTATTATGAAAAACACTTTTTTTAAACTTTTTATTTTTGTCCCACTCTGGGACTTCAACTTTTTGGGTCTGATCCCCTCTGCAATGCATCACAATACATCCTGTATTGTTCTGCATTGCCTGTCATCTTTTATACAGGGAGTGCAGAATTATTAGGCAAGTTGTATTTTTGAGGATTAATTTTATTATTGAACAACAACCATGTTCTCAATGAACCCAAAATACTCATTAATATCAAAGCTGAATATTTTTGGAAGTAGTTTTTAGTTTGTTTTTAGTTTTAGCTATTTTAGGGGGATATCTGTGTGTGCAGGTGACTATTACTGTGCATAATTATTAGGCAACGTAACAAAAAACAAATATATACCCATTTCAATTATTTATTTTTACCAGTGAAACCAATATAACATCTCAACATTCACAAATATACATTTCTGACATTCAAAAACAAAACAAAAACAAATCAGTGACCAATATAGCCACCTTTCTTTGCAAGGACACTCAAAAGCCTGCCATCCATGGATTCTGTCAGTGTTTTGATCTGTTCACCATCAACATTGCGTGCAGCAGCAACCACAGCCTCCCAGACACTGTTCAGAGAGGTGTACTGTTTTCCCTCCTTGTAAATCTCACATTTGATGATGCACCACAGGTTCTCAATGGGGTTCAGATCAGGTGAACAAGGAGGCCATGTCATTAGATTTTCTTCTTTTATACCCTTTCTTGCCAGCCACGCTGTGGAGTACTTGGACGCGTGTGATGGAGCATTGTCCTGCATGAAAATCATGTTTTTCTTGAAGGATGCAGACTTCTTCCTGTACCACTGCTTGAAGAAGGTGTCTTCCAGAAACTGACAGTAGGACTGGGAGTTGAGCTTGACTCCATCCTCAACCCGAAAAGGCCCCACAAGCTCATCTTTGATGATACCAGCCCAAACCAGTACTCCACCTCCACCTTGCTGGCGTCTGAGTCGGACTGGAGCTCTCTGCCCTTTACCAATCCAGCCACGGGCCCATCCATCTGGCCCATCAAGACTCACTCTCATTTCATCAGTCCATAAAACCTTAGAAAAATCAGTCTTGAGATATTTCTTGGCCCAGTCTTGACGTTTCAGCTTGTGTGCCTTGTTCAGTGGTGGTCGTCTTTCAGCCTTTCTTACCTTGGCCATGTCTCTGAGTATGGCACACCTTGTGCTTTTGGGCACTCCAGTGATGTTGCAGCTCTGAAATATGGCCAAACTGGTGGCAAGTGGCATCTTGGCAGCTGCACGCTTGACTTTTCTCAGTTCATGGACAGTTATTTTGCGCCTTGGTTTTTCCACACGCTTCTTGCGACCCTGTTGACTATTTTGAATGAAACGCTTGATTGTTCGATGATCACGCTTCAGAAGCTTTGCAATTTTAAGAGTGCTGCATCCCTCTGCAAGATATCTCACTATTTTTGACTTTTCTGAGCCTGTCAAGTCCTTCTTTTGACCCATTTTGCCAAAGGAAAGGAAGTTGCCTAATAATTATGCACACCTAATATAGGGTGTTGATGTCATTAGACCACACCCCTTCTCATTACAGAGATGCACATCACCTAATATGCTTAATTGGTAGTAGGCTTAAACATGCATAAAGAGGATGATGTGGTCAAAATACTCATTTGCCTAATAATTCTGCACGCAGTGTACTGACAGCCTGCCTGTGAGACCCAGCCTAAGGCCTCGTGCACACGACCGTTTTTTTTTGCGGTCCGCAAAAACGGGTTCCGTAGTTCCGTGATCCGTGTCCGTTTTTTCTTCCGTGGGTCTTCCTTGATTTTTGGAAGATCCACGGACATGAAGGAAAAAGTCGTTTTGGTGTCCGCCTGGCCGTGCAGACCTAAACGGATCTGTCCTGACTTACAATGCAAATCAATGGGGACGGATCCGTTTGACGTTGAAACAATATGGTGCAATTGCAAACGGATCCGTCCCCCATTGACTTTCAATGTAAAGTCAGGAGTCCCTATTATACCATCGGATCAGAGTTTTCTCCAATCCGATGGTATATTTTAACTTGAGGCGTCCCCATCACCATGGGAACGCCTCTATGTTAGAATATACCATCGGATTTGAGTTAGATCGTGAAACTCAGATCCGACAGTATATTCTAACACAGAGGCGTTTCCATAGTGATGCTGCACCTGAGGGGTTAATTGTGCGTATCATAGCCCCCTGATCGGGTGCTGCCAGGCAGCAGGGGCCAGACCCCCCTCCCTCCCCAGTATTATATTCATTGGTGGCCAGTGTGGCCCCCCTCCCTCTCTCCCCAGTATTATATTCATTGGTGGCCAGTGCGGCCTCCCCCCTAATTAAAATCACCCCCCCATCATTGGTGGCCAGTGCGGCCTCCCCTCTTCCCCCCCTCCTAATTAAAATTACCTTTCCCCATCATTGGTGGCAGCGGAGAGTTCCAATCGGAGTCCCAGTTTAATCGCTGGGGCTCCGATCGGTTACCATGGCAGCCAAGATGCTACTGCAGTCCTGGCTGCCATGGTTACTTACCAATAGAAGCATTATACTTACCTGCAATGTCTGTGACCGGCCGGGCGTTCTTCCTACCGATAAGTGACAGGTCTGTGTGGCGCATTGCTTATAGCACAGACCTGTCACTTACCAGTAGGAGGAGCGGTCACAGACATCGCAAGTAAGTATAATGCTTCTAAAATTGCTAAGTAACCATGGCAGCCAGGACTGCAGTAGCGTCTTGGCTGCCATGGTAACCGATCGGAGCCCCAGCGATTAAACTGGGACTCCGATCGTAACTCTCCGCTGCCACCAATGATGGGGGAAGGTGATTTTAATTAGGGGGGGGAGAGGGGAGGCCGCACTGGCCACCAATGATGGGGGGGTGATTTTAATTAGGGGGGAAGAGGGGAGGCCGCACTGGCCACCAATGATGGGGGAAGGTGATTTTAATTATGGGGGGGAGAGGGGAGGCCGCACTGGCCACCAATGATGGGGGAAGGTGATTTAAATTAGGGGGGGAGAGGGGAGGCCGCCAATGATGGGGGAAGGTGATTTTAATTAGGGGGGGAGAGGAAAGGCCGCACTGGTCACCAATAAATATAATACTGGGGAGGTGAAAACTCAGCTCTGAAAAAGCTTTTATGCAGACGGATCTGCGGATCCGTCTGTGTGAAAGAAGCCTACGGCCACGGATCACGGACGCGGATGTCAATCTTGCGTGCATCCGTGTTTTTTCACGGACCCATTGACTTGAATGGGTCCGTGAACCGTTGTCCGTCAAAAAAATAGGACAGGTCCTATTTTTTTGACGGACAGGAAACACGGCTCACTGACGCGGATTAACAACAGTGCATTTTCCGAGTTTTCAACGGACCCATTGAAAGTCAATGGGTCCGCAGAAAATCACGGAAAACGGAAAAACGGACATGGATGCACACAACGGTCGTGAGCATGAGGCCTAAGGGGTTGAATCTCACAGGCTTCCATAGAAGGCAAGCCCCGATGCCTATGGAAGGCATCGGGATGCCTTTTTTGCCATCAGGTCCCCATCACTGCAGTGCAGGGACCCGATGGGGAAGAGGATGGAACCCGTACCCTCCGCAAACCCTCTGCATGCCACGGTCAGCTTTGACAGCGGTATACAAGGGGTTAATACGCCACATAATTTTTTTTATCGATCTCGGCGTATGCAGCAGGGGCCCGGCTGTCAGTGACTGCCGGGTCCATGCCACTGATCGGGTGGGTGCAGCTCCTCCACCCGCCTTACATTTATGGCGCTGGTCCTCAAGTCATGTCCACCAGCGCCGTATATGTACGGCAAGGGTCCACTACGGGTTAATGAAGCTCTCTTGTTCTTACTCTTTGGATGATGAAACCAGCTGTGCATGGTAAATTAACAGCTATTTTCTTATGAATTGACAGTATTAGTGTGATTTCTTTTCTACCTTGCACTGGAATATTATTCCAAAGCTATGTAATCCAGTTTAAGAAGATTGGTTTCCATGGCAACACATTAGCCTTTCAATAACAGTGGAAACACTCTAGTTTAGTGCTCACCTGAACACAATCAGGTCTCACTTGTCCCTTAAACATTTCCATGGGAAATGTTGAATAATTACATATGACAATGAAATGTTCTTACCTATGCTATTTAAAACAGTAAGCAGGTTGCCAGGATGAAGGTTTTTAGCTTCGGGTTCTAGAAAGGAAGATATGCAAATCCATGGGGGTTACATTCTGCAAAATATGGTAATATTATTTGTGTGCACGCTGCTCATTAATTCTAGCTATGATACATTGGAAAACCAATATAAATCAATTAGTATTTTCTTAATGCCCTTATCTAGTTTCCGATATATTACAATATGGTGAGCCAGAATCAGAAAGATGAAGACCAGGGACAGCCTTACCATTCAGCTATTAGTATGGATCCCTGGGTCCATGGTCAGAAAGGGGCCATAGCTTCTATCAGATAGAACAGTCTGTAAAATTGAAGCCTGAAAAAATTTAATACAAATGATAACAGTTACAATGCAGATAGTTCATTGACTGAAATCAAGTGTATCATGGCTATATTGGTTGGTTAAGAGACTTTGACCTTTAAAGGGGTTATCCAATTTCTCAAAAAAAAGAAACACGTGCTGGGCCCCTCACAGGTAATATATACTTACCTAGCTCCCCGCGCCGCTCCTGGTCCCAGCTGCTGCTTCTCCCTGTACACAGATGAAAACATCCGGTGTCGGGGGGGAGTGGCCAATGGCAGGCGGGGACGAGCCTCCCTAGTGTCACCCGCGATGCTAGGTCCATCGCTGATCAGCTGTTTGAGAATACAGCGGCACTCACAGTAGTGCTGTGGCCTTCTCCAGCTTCACCTAAGCCATGTAACATCTCGCTCATCGGTCACATGGCCTTTGAAGTGTATGCGGCTGAGCTGCAATATCAAGTATAGCCACTACACAATGAAGAGCACTGTGCTTGGTGAGCAGAGGCAAGCCACGACACTCACTGAAGCTCGACTTCCCTCTCAAACAGCTAATTGGCTGGGGTCCTGGGCTTCGGACCCTAACCGATTAGATACTGTTGACCTATCCAGATAGCTCCTCAATAAAAAAAAATAATAAAAAAAAACCTCTGGGAAAACACCTTTAACCCCTTAGTGTTCACCCATACATGTTTTTACGGCGGTCACTAAGGAGCCTTAGGCTGGGCCGCCGATTTTTTGCGTGGAGCGGGGACCAGGCTCTTACATGAGAGCCAAGGCCCTGCTCTAACAGCTCGGACCGGATCCGGGCTGTTTAACACTTTAGATGCCGCAGGCTGGCAGGGGTCTAAAGTAGGCCCCAGACCAGCCTTCAGTAATTTCCAGCCTGCTGGTCAATGCCAGAATAACATTGCCATTAAAATGCAATGCACTATAGGGATAGTGCCAGAGGCCTAGCTAGAACTGACTGGGCCCCACAGCAAATTTTTGTACGGGGCCCTCCACACACACACTTACACACTTATTTACAAACCCCCTCCTCCTGTGCAAACCCCTCTCATATGGCTATTTTGTGACTTTTTATTTACTGTATTTATTTATTTATTTATTTACCTGTCATTTTTAGCACAACTTTATTGTTTTTTAACATTTACAGTTGCTGAAGGAGTTTATATTCAACTCAAACCCTTTAAATCCCGCGCTATAATTGTAATAGACATGTCTGATTTACCTCTACATATCCACAAGTATTTTAGCCTCTGTACCTTTCATACTGCAGCCATGGACGCAGTCATACACACACTCTCCACATACATTGACGCAGTCATACACGCACTCTCCACATACATGGACGCAGTCTTCACATACATAGATGCACTCTCCACATACATGGACGCAGTCATACACGCACTCTCCACATACATTGACGCAGTCATACACGCACTCTCCACATACATGGACGCAGTCTTCACATACATAGATGCACTCTCCACATACATGGACGCAATGATACACGCACTCTCCACATACATGGACGCACTCTCCACATACATGGACGCAGTCATACACACAGTCTCCACATACAGTACAGACCAAAAGTTTGGACACACCTTCTCATTCAAAGAATTTTCTTTATTTTCATGACTATGAAGGCATCAAAATTATGAATTAACACATGTGGAATTATATACATAACAAACAAGTGTGAAACAACTGAAAATATGTCATATTCTAGGTTCTTCAAAGTAGCCACCTTTTGCTTTGATTACTGCTTTGCACACTCTTGGCATTCTCTTGAAGAGCTTCAAGAGGTAGTCCCCTGAAATGGTCTTCCAACAGTCTTGAAGGAGTTCCCAGAGATGCTTAGCACTTGTTGGCCCTTTTGCCTTCACTCTGCGGTCCAGCCCACTCATATACACACTCTCCACATACATGGGCGCACTCATACACACACACACTCTCCATATACATGGGCGCACTCATACACACACTCTCCACATACATGGGCGCACTCATACACACACACTCCACATACATGGACACACTCATATACACTGGACACACTCATACATGTGCTCACCATATACATGGGCGCACTCATACACGCACTCTCCACATACATGGACGCACTCATACATGTGCTCACCATATACATAAATGCACTCATACACACACTCTCCTCATACAGGGGTGCACTCATACACACACTCTCCACATACATAGACGCACTCTCCACATATATGGATGCACTCATACACACACTCTCCACATACATGGATGCACTCATGCACACAGTCACCACATACATGGACGCACACATACACTGCGTGCAGAATTATTAGGCAAATGAGTATTTTGACCACATCATCCTCTTTATGCATGTTGTCTTACTCCAAGCTGTATAGGCTCGAAAGCCTACTACCAATTAAGCATATTAGGTGATGTGTATCTCTGTAATGAGAAGGGGTGTGGTCTAATGACATCAACACCCTATATTAGGTGTGCATAATTATTAGGCAACTTCCTTTCCTTTGGCAAAATGGGTCAAAAGAAGGACTTGACAGGCTCAGAAAAGTCAAAAATAGTGAGATATCTTGCAGAGGGATGCAGCACTCTTAAAATTGCAAAGCTTCTGAAGCGTGATCATCGAACAATCAAGCGTTTCATTCAAAATAGTCAACAGGGTCGCAAGAAGCGTGTGGAAAAACCAAGGCGCAAAATAACTGCCCATGAACTGAGAAAAGTCAAGCGTGCAGCTGCCAAGATGCCACTTGCCACCAGTTTGGCCATATTTCAGAGCTGCAACATCACTGGAGTGCCCAAAAGCACAAGGTGTGCAATACTCAGAGACATGGCCAAGGTAAGGAAGGCTGAAAGACGACCACCACTGAACAAGACACACAAGCTGAAACGTCAAGACTGGGCCAAGAAATATCTCAAGACTGTGGCCGGCCGGCGCTCCTCCTACTGGTAAGTGAAAGGTCTGTGCGGCGCATTGCTTATAGCACAGACCTGTCACTTACCAGTAGGAGAAGCACCCGGCCGGCCACAGACAACGCACGTAACTATAATGCTGCTAAAAGTGCTAAGTAACCATGGCAGCCAGGACTGCAGTAGCGCCTGGCTGCCATGGTAACCGATCGGAGCCCCAGCGATTAAACTGGGACTTCGATCGGAACTGCCGCTCCACTGCCACCAATGATGGGAGGGGGAGGGGGGTTGTTAACCTGTGGACACTGCCACCAATGATTTTAATTAGGGGTGGCAGGGGGAGAGGGGAGGCCGCACTGGACACCAATGATTTTAATAGGGGGGGGGGGCCGCACTAACCTCCAATGATTTTAATAGGGGGGGTGGGAGGGTGCCGCACTGGCCAACAATGATTTTAATACTGGGGAGGGAAGGGGGTCTGGCCCCTGCTGCCTGGCAGCACCCGATCTCTTACAGAAGGCTGAGATCCGCACAATTAACCCCTTAGGTGCGGCACCTGAGGGGTTAATTGTGCGGATCAAAGCCCCCTGTAAGAGATAGGGTGCTGCCAGGCAGCAGGGGGCAGTTATGTACACAGTTCTTAGTATATTCTAACTTGAAGCGTCACCATCACCATGGGAATGCCTCTGTGTTAGAATATAATGTCGGATCTGAATTTTCAGATCTGAAAAAGCTAATACTATTATTTTCCGTTATAACCATGTTATAACGGAAAATAATAAAGTGAAGTTTGGGCCCCCATTGACTTCGATGGGGTTCGGGTTCGGGTCCAAGTTCGGATCAAGTTCGGGTCCCGAACCTGAACTTTTTTTTAAAGTTTGGCCGAACTCCCCGAACCCGAACATCTAGGTGTTCGCTCAACTCTACTATTAAACCAATAAATGGTGATGTTAATCTTGTTGTGGTTCTAGTAAGTGGGGCACACTGCTCAACAGAGTCCACACACCGTGTAGCACTCAGCCTATAATAGCATGCCCTAACACTGAGGAGTATATCGGACTGCTGCTATCATTCACACATCTTCTAGCACTTTGTCTGCGGTAATATAAGCTTGCTAGGGTGTTTCTGAGGACTATTGCCTTGCTTGTAATGACTCATGAACAGCGCCATCTATTGGTTTCATAGTCTTATGACAAGACTATGAATCCAATAGATGGTGCTGTTCATGAGTAGTGTAGATCACGAATATTCTAATCACAAATTTTTATCGCAAATTTTCCATGCAAAAGGCTACACTAATAATCTTGTCATAAGACAATGAAACCAATAGATGGCGCTTTTTGTTACTCATGAACAGCGCCATCTATTGGTGTCATAGACTTATGACAAGAGTAATCGTCTTGTCATAAGACTATGAAACCAATAGATGGCGTTGTTCATGACTCATTAACAGCGCCATCTATTGGTTTTTAAAGTCTAATGACAAGTGTAATCGTCTTGTCATAAGACTATGAAGCCAATAGATGGCGCTGTTTATGAGTAGTGTAGATCGCAAATTTTCCATGCAAATGGTTTTTCAGCTGAAAAACAAGGCAGATTCTGCTCATTTGCATGTCTTTCCTATATGCCCATGTTTATGCAAATTAGTTTTAGGTTATTGGATATTAAGTTAGGACAATCATAAAACTTTTGTCTCCCTAATTATATTGATCTAGGTGTGCAGGTCCACCCAAGCCATCCAACAGATCTGAAGTAACTTTGAGGCTTACTGGCTCTCAGTCAGATGAGAGCTGGTTTGGAATGTCTCATAGTGCACAAGGCTGCCATTGTAAGGTATAAAAAACTAAGCCTGTCATCTGTCTCATGGATAGATTGATGGCTTGCATATACCTGGCTTTTGGCATATAGCCTTTATGTGGTTGTCTATTGTATGTCATAGATAGGGTTGAGCGAACCCAAACTGTAAAGATTGGGTTCATACCGAACTTTAGGATTTTTGGACCCCGGACCTGAACCCAAACTTTTCAGTAAAAGTTCGGGTTCGGTGTTTGGCGAGTTAGTGGCGCTTTTTGAAAGGCTGCAGAGCAGCCAATTTAAGAAGTGTTTAACTCTTGTGCCCTCAGAAGCCATCACAGCCATGCTTACTAATGGCATTGCTGTGATTGGCTAGTGCAGCATATGACCCAGCCTCTATATAAGCTGGAGTCATGTAGCGCTGCACGTCACACTGCTCTTACTAGTGTAGGGATAGGATGCTGCTGCTGTGAGGGAGAGAATAGGAAAAAATGTGTTATCAGAACTTGTTAACTCTGCGATCTACAGCGATTTTGTTTTGTGGGTGCAGTGCACCATTTTTTTACCCTGCCCTAAGCCCAGTGACACAGAAAAATAAATTTTATCCGTATGTTAGTTAGGTGGGCGTCGGCGGCCATTTTGTGCAAGTTCAGTGCACCAGCACGGCATATGTGCCAGGGGAAGGCAAAATAATATAGGGAATCGTTCCGTGAGTTCAGGGACCCAGGGGGTGACATATTCACATTTTTCTCTGTAGAGTACAATCCAAGTAAATCCATCTGTTAGATTTAGTGGGGACAATTTTTTATTTTTTTTGCTAAAAAGTACATTTGCGCCCTGCACTGCATTTGTGACAGTCCAATACAAGCTTTAAATACTGCAGTTATATTCTGGGTTTAAAAAAACACCCATTTTGTGCAAGACAGTACATTTGGGGCCTTTGCTGCATTTGTGACAGTCAAATACAAGCGTTAGATACTGCTGTTATATTCTGGTATTAAAGAAACACCCATTTTGTGGCAAAATAATACATTTGCGGCCTTTGCTGCATTTCTGACAGCCCAATACAAGCGTTAGATATTGCTGTTATATTCTGGTATAAAAAAAAACACCCATTTTGTGACAAAATAATACATTTGCGGCCTTTTCTGCATTTCTGACAGTCCAATACAAGCGTTAGATATTGCTCTTACATTGTTGGTTGACAAAGTAAAAAAATTTGGTGACCGTGAAGTAATTGTATAAAATTCGCCTGTCACACTATTGTGTGACCTCAATAAATTTTTCCTCTTTTTGACACCGGCACAGCCTTACTGTCAGTGAACTTAATTGTTGACTATTGGCGGTTACATTGTCGCCTGACATAAACCATCTGTTAGTTTGGTTGGTGAACGCAAAGAATGAGGAGAGCGTCAAATAAGGGACGTGGCCCCGAGCGTGTTGCTGCTGGTGGAGCGCCTGTTGTAGGGAGAGGACGTGGTCAATCTGTGCCAGCTACACGCAGAAGTGAAATACCTTCCTCAGGTGCGAGTAGACGACAGAACCTTCAGCGTTTTTTGGTAGGGCCGAATGCGGCTCTACGAATGGTGAGGCCAGAACAAGTACAGGCGATAGTAGATTGGGTGGCTGACAGTGCCTCCAGTTCATTCACATTGTCTCCCACATAGTCTCCTGCTGAAATATCAGAGTTGGCACCTGCAGCCCATGTCCATCAGTCTTTCACCTCACCCCCTTGCAAATCAGCCAAGCAATCTGAGCCCCAAGTCATGCAGCAGTCTCTTCTGCTTTTTGATGACTCTGCTAGCAGGGTTTCCGTGGGCCATCCACATAGCCCTGCCCCAGAAGTGGAAGAGATTGAGTGCACCGATGCCCAACCACTTATGCTTCAGGATGAGGACATGGGAAGACCACCGCAGCACGTCTCTGATGATGACAAAACACAGGTTCCAACTGCTGCAGCTTTCTGCAGTCTGCAGACCGACAAGGAGGGTAGGGGTAAAGAGTGGATGGAATTTGATGTGGAGGATGATGAGGTACTAGACCCAACATGGAATCAAGGTCATGCGAGTGACCTGTCTAGTTTGAGGAAGAGGCGGTGGTCGCACAGAGGCAACAGCACAGCAAAAGAGGGAGCAGGGTGCAAAAGCGTCTGTTACATTCTTGGGTGACATTTTACCATTTTTGCCGTGAATAAACCCGTGTTCTGCATAGTTGACAGGGACTGAAATATTTTCAAATCGTCTGTTCCATTGGTGGGTGACATTAACCATTTTTTCTGATGAAAAACCCCTGCTCTGCATAGCTGACAGGGACTTAAATTTATAAAATTTGTCTTTAATTGACGCGCGCCCCCTCCTTTCATTAGATCCTTCCACTTTGATAACTTGTCCCACAGTTCCGCTCGATCACATTTCAGCCATTGACCTCCCTTGGATGTGGTATCCCTTTCTCACGCTACCTCTCCGGCTTGGAACCCTGAATCCCCGCTACCCGTGATCACCATGGTAGGCGCAGAAAAGAACATCGAAAGTTGATAGAGAAGATATCCAATTGGATCGTGGATGTCACGGGGACGTGCGATCAGGCACAAGTTATCTAGAGTCAACAAAGCGGCAGCAGGGCCTCTCCTGTATAACGTTTCCTAATCCAAAATACTGCAGTGACACTCCCTGTAATTTTTTATTACTCATTCCAATAACAGGGCATCTTAAGAGTCCTGTATTATTTATCATCACTACCTCCCCGAGTTGGGAGTGGGTAATTGCTGTGTGCCCCCTCCTTTCCTTTGATTCTTCCGCATTAATAACTTGCCCCACATTTCCACCCGATCAGATTTCAGCCATTGACCTCCCTTGGATGTGGTATTCCTTTCTCACCCTCCCTCTCCGGCCTGGAACCCTGATTCCCCATTACCCGTGATCACCATGGTAAGCGCATAAAAGAACATCGAAAGTTGATAGAGAAGATATCCAATTTGATCGTAGACATCACGGGGACGTGCAACATGGTGGAGCAGTATGTGTGCACATGCCTACACGTACTGACTGATGGGTCTGCCCCCTTCAACTTCTGGCTCTCCAAATTGAGCACATGGCCTGAGCTTGCCCTTTACGCCTTGGAGGTGCTGGCCTGCCCTGCAGCCATTGTATTGTCAGAATATTTGTTTAGCAAGGCAGGAGGGGGTTATCAAAGAGAAGCGCAGCCGCCTGTCCACAGCCAATTTAGACAAGCTCACGTTCATTAAAATGAACCAGGCACGGATCCCACAGGCACGGATTACCCAGCCATTGTTGTACTACAGCGCACTTTCTCTTTGTTTTATTTTTTATATTTCCCAATGTTTTGGGGTCTACCCAAATTTGAACAAAAAATAAAATTAAAATTAAAACCAAAAACCAGTGTTGGCTACCTCTTCCTCCTCCACCACAGCTTCCACCTACACCGCCACATCCACTGCCTCCACATCCACATCCACTGCCTAGATCAAGATTATATATATATATATTTTTAATGTATTTTATGTTATTTGAAGTAATTTCCCTATCCACATTTGTTTGCAGATCACTTGCCATGCTCCTAACCACATTTTGCTGCCATTTGTAGCCCTCTAGCCCTTTCCATGACTTTTTTAGAGCCATTTTAGTGCTCCAAACTTTTTTGTGAAGTTCGGCCGAACCAGAACATCCAAGTGCCCGCTCAACTCTAGTCGTAGATAATAGGAGTCCAATACGCATCCAGCCATCCTCTTAATGCTGTTTCCAAACCATTTTGATGGGGTTTCCATCAATTTCTACCTTTTTTTTGAACCAGACTCCCTCTATTCTTTTCCGAGCAGGGGGTGCCTGGGGTTCTCCCATTGACTTCCATTGTGCTTGGTAGAGCACATGAGCATACCGATGTGTTCGGCCATAGCACCGAGCACACAACCACTTTGGTGCTTGATCAACACTAATATATATATATATATATATATATATATATAAATATATATACAGTTAGGTCCATAAATATTGGAACATTGACACATTTGTAACATTTTTGGCTCTATACACCACCACAATGGATTTGAAATGAAACGAAGTGATGAAACCCAGCGTCTGGTGATGTCTATGCGTTCCAGACTTCAGGCTGTATTGGACTGCAAAGGATTTGCAACCAAGTATTAAAAAGTGAAAGTTTGATTTATGATTATTATTCTGTCCCATTACTTTTGGTTCCTTAACAAGTAGGAGGCACATATGCAAACTGTTGTAATTCCTACACCGTTCACCTCATTTGGATGTAAATTCCCTCAAATTAAAGCTGACAGTCTGCAGTTAAAGCACATCTTGTTTGTTTCATTTCAAATCCATTGTGGTGGTGTATAGAGCCAAAAATGTTAGAATTGTGTCGATGTCCCAATATTTATGGACCTGACTGTGTATATATATATATTTATTTATTTATTTTAATTTTAATTTTAGTATTTTTGCTATTACTTTTTTATACCTGGGAAATGTAAAAAAAAAGGAAAGAAAATCAGTTTTTCTCATTTATTTTATTTAATACTGTACAATTTTAGATTATTTCTATTACAGTTATTTTTATATAGTGAATATATTGTTTATGGTCACCAGGGGAGGGGGTTGAAGCTGCAATGTGAATTTGTGGTGATGTTCTTTCTTTACAATTATGTAATAATATACATTACCCACATAACCATGGCCACCAATCCCGTAGCTCAGAAACTGAGGCCACTGACTGGCTGTAGGGGGGATGTGGGTTTACAGGAACATCATTACTACAATATAGATTATTATCATTATTATTATCATTATTATTATTATTATTATTTTATGGCATTTCCTGCATTTTCTTAATTTCCTTCATATTTCAGAAAACCTCTTTAAGGGTTTGAGAAGGTTTTAAATTCTGTAACCAATATTATGCAATTCTCTTGTGACCTGAGAAAATGTACAAAATAAAACGATGCTAAATTCACAAATGTAACATTTTAATAAGTAACATTTTGTAATCACATATATTCAGCTGCATCCTAAATCCAAGCAGCTTTTTGACATTTATGAACCAATTTCACTTTATAAGTTTAAATTTCAAAGGGTTATTTAGTTTAGCTCCAAATGGGAGTCCAAAGTTCATGTCCTTGTTTAGTCAATAATGAAATAATCTTAAAAGATCAATACAGCACAGAAGACTCTAATAATAAAATGCAAGCCGGCAGAGGAAGACATAAGATCAAATGTAATGAGGAGAGAAGTTAATCATTAAAAAAAAAACATCAATCATACCCGAGATTTCACTTCACACATCCAGAATTTAGTATGCTGAAATATAGATTGTATTATTGGTATATCATGTCAAGTAAATAGGTTCAGCTAAGTATTTCACATCAGTGCTCTAAAGGTTATATTGCCATTAAAAGGGGTTGTCTGGTTTTCCCATATTGATAACCTATCCTCAAGATAAGTCATCAATAGCAGATTGGCAGTGATCCGTCTCCCAGCACCCCCGTCTATCAGCTGTTTGAAGACAACACAGTATTGGTGGGAGCAGTGCATTCTTTGCACTGTTTACTTACTCACTTTCGACATTACAGTGGTAGAGCAGTGCCAGTGCAAGTGCAGCTTCCTCTCCTGTTCACTTGAATGGGTCGGTGCTCTGCTGCTGCAATGGTGTCGGCGAGCATTGTGCACTTTCCACACACAAGCACTGTGTTTTCTTCCAACAGCTGATTGGCGAGACGGACCCTTGCTGATCTGTTATTAATGACCTATACTGAGGATAGGTCATCAGTGTGAGACCGGACAACCCCTATAAGAATTAGTAACTTGGACACTATCAAAGGGAATATACAATGCATTCCAAAAGTCTTCAGACCTTTTCACTTTTCTCACATTTTGTTAAGTTTTGTTGTTCTAAAATAAAAAAAAACTAGTTTTCTTCCATCAATCTGCAGTCAGTCCCCTATAATGAGAAATTAATAACAGGATTATTGACATTTTTTATTATATATATACACTCACCTAAAGAATTATTAGGAACACCTGTTCTATTTCTCATTAATGCAATTATCTAGTCAACCAATCACATGGCAGTTGCTTCAATGCATTTAGGGGTGTGGTCCTGGTCAAGACAATCTCCTGAACTCCAAACTGAATGTCAGAATGGGAAAGAAAGGTGATTTAAGGAATTTTGAGCATGGAATGGTTGTTGGTGCCAGACGGGCCGGTCTGAGTATTTCACAATCTGCCCAGTTACTGGGATTTTCACGCACAACCATTTCTAGGGTTTACAAAGAATGGTGTGAAAAGGGAAAAACATCCAGTATGCGGCAGTCCTGTGGGCAAAAATGCCTTGTGGATGCTAGAGGTCAGAGGAGAATGGGCCGACTGATTCAAGCTGATAGAAGAGCAACGTTGACTGAAATAACAACCGAGGTATGCAGCAAAGCATTTGTGAAGCCACAGCACGCACAACATTGAGGCGGATGGGCTACAACAGCAGAAGACCCCACCGGGTACCACTCATCTCCACTACAAATAGGAAAAAGAGGCTACAATTTGCACAAGCTCACCAAAATTGGACTGTTGAAGACTGGAAAAATGTTGCCTGGTCTGATGAGTCTCGATTTCTGTTGAGACATTCAAATGGTAGAGTCTGAATTTGGCGTAAACAGAATGAGAACATGTATCCATCCTCTGATGGCTACTTCCAGCAGGATAATGCACCATGTCACAAAGCTCGAATCATTTCAAATTGGTTTCTTGAACATGACAATGAGTTCACTGTACTAAAATGGCCCCCACACTCACCAGATCTCAACCCAATAGAGCATCTTTGGGATTTGGTGGAACAGGAGCTTCGTGCCCTGGATGTGCATCCCTCAAATCTCCATCAACTGCAAGATGCTATCCTATCAATATGGGCCAACATTTCTAAAGAATGCTATCAGCACCTTGTTGAATCAATGCCACGTAGAATTAAGGCAGTTCTGAAGGCAAAAGTGGGTCCAACACCGTATTAGTATGGTGTTCCTAATAATTCTTTAGGTGAGTGTGTATATATATATATATATATATATACATATATATGTTATAGGCAAATGGCTATTTGCCGCATTTGTGTGAGGGGAGGCGGGGCTATACTGCTTATAAGCCGCAGCCTCCTCCTCACCTTACTTGCGGCTCGTTTCGGCATCACTTCCGGGTGCCTGTACGCACGTGAGTATACGGTCTCTGTCTCTCATCGGCATCGACGTCTACATCCCAGAATTCACGTCTTCCAGCTGTAAGATCGAGGCCTTGCGGCTTCATTCCTGGGCAGGGGGAGAGGGATCGGCACCGACACTCCGCACGTTGTTACCTGCACGTCTCGGCGGGCGGCAGAGCCGGCTTCCATGTGTTCAGAGCCACGCTCTGCTGCCTTAGGTTGTCCCAGCATGCCATCTACTGGTCGGCGGTGTTATTACAGCTTACATTTGCCTGTCATGTCTTGATACATTCTGGTTATGGTTGTGTAGTATTACTGTGGTAAAAAAAAAAAAAGGGGGGGGGAAGGTGAGTTACAGGAAAAAATAAAAAATAAATAAATAAAAAGAGGTAAAAAATGTTGAGGAGTGTTTTTACGTATACCCGGTATTGTTACATCATAGGACGGGGCAGTACATAGGCTATATTCAGTCCCATCAGGCTTATGTCTGGCTGCACAGGGTCCTTGGTTGCATTGCTTTTCCTGATTCATGAATGTAAGTGACTTACTGCGGTCTTTTGTCCTCTCAGTCTGGCCGGTGGTATGTCGGCTTTCAGTTGAAAAAAAAATAAAAAGGGGGGGGTTTCTGTCCCTCGCCTCGTGGTCCAGGCTGCCACCACGGGATCTCGCACACATATTTACGCACGATTCCGCCATCAGAGTCTCGCTCGCATGGCCTCCGCCATTAGAGTCTCGCATGCATGGGCTCCGCCATTGGAGTCTCGCACGCATGGGCTCCGCCATTGGAGTCTCGCACGCATGGCCTCCGCCATTGGAGTCTCGCACGCATGGCCTCCGCCATTGGAGTCTCGCACGCATGGCCTCCGCCATTGGAGTCTCGCACGCATGGCCTCCGCCATTGGAGTCTCGCTGCATGGCCTCCGCCATTAGAATCTCGCATGCTTGGCTACGCCATTTTGGGCCCCGCTTTCAGAAGTATTGCATGCTTGATCCTACACATATAGCTCCACCATCCTGAGTCTCGCACGCATGGCTCCGCCTTTTGGGGTTGGGCGAAGTTCTTTCGTTCCAACCTCGCACGTTTGGCTTCTCCCTCCTCGTACCACACATGCCTCAGCCATCCGTGGTCTTCCGTGGGGTCCAGCAGGTTGCTTGCTTCGCCCGCTTGGCTCGGTCATCTGTGCTCCACCAATACAATGTTTTTGGGAGACTCGCACGCGTGGTTTGGGCCACTAGAGTCTAGTTTAGTTATCATTTCTCTCTGTTTTTGTTTTTCCAGATTGTTGGGTCTTCTTTTTTTCTTGTCATAACAAGTCAAGCATTCAGAGCCTACCGTTTGGACTTCTTTTTTCTCAGGTTCGCTCTGCTTTTCCAACTCACTCTCTCTAGTTTGTTTCTCTAGCTCCTCAGGGTCACCTTTTCCTCTTGCCGTCTCTGCTTTCACAGGACCACCTTTCCAGGAAATCCTTCCAGCGGCCTTTTTGTCTGTCTGTTTCCTACTGCAGTTCTGCCTCCCAGGGGATATAAAAAAAAATAAAAAATCAAATCAAATGCAAGGTTCCGCAGCATGTGTCGCAAGTTGATTGCCCATCATCTTCTCTAGTGGGGTCATCTCGAGCAGTGCGTTACTTATCAATTATTGGGTCAATTGTCTACAGGTTTTTCTTTAATATATGCGTCCATAGGTTCGTGGCTCCTTCTATCCACCCGATGCACGGATTCAGACCAGCAGACGCAGCTATTCTTAGTAGACATATTTAGCATCAGGGTCAAAGTAAGCTATTGTGCATCACGGGAGTAGATTTAAGACTAGGGGGTTGGAACAGTTGCTAATGCTACGTTCAGTCATTTCATCAGCAAGGTAGCAGTTGCCAAAAAATAAAGAAAAAAAATAATAATAAAAATAAATCCTTAAGTCCTGTCACGTCTACAGGCATCAATTCAATACGTCCGTCACGTCTACAGTCACGTTAAGTCCTGTCACGACCACTGGATACGGTCCTACACTGTATGCCTCGTCCACTCTCATGTCTCAGTCTACACTCGTTCGGGGCTTGCAAGGCTACTTAGATCACATTCTATTCCGCTATGTACACATCTTCCTATATTCAGTCACTTCGGTGAAGGGGTGCTCCGCATGCTGGGCGGCATCTCACGTGCTGATACGGCGGTTCTTGGCACATCGGTGGTCCGTGATACTGGTGAATAGCACAAACTGGTGTGGGCTATTCATCTTCTGCATTAATCATGTTGTGTTTTAGTAGGATGTCTCAAGAATCATTGATGGACGATACATCATCATCCCGTGGGAGCGTGGTGTCACATTCCGCAAGAGACTTCACACGATCATTAGGTCATGGACTGTGCCCAAGTTGATGGCAGAGTTATCCAAAAGAGGCATTCCATTTCCAGCTTCTGCAAGGAAGGCGGAACTGTTCAGTCTTCTGTCTTTAGTTCCGGAGGTCCAAAATCCGCAGGTGGTGCCCATTGACACTATTCAGACCTCGCTTACGCAACTGCACGCGGCCATCAACTCCATGGTGTCATCAATGTTGAACTTTCAGGCCAGGCTAGAGTCGGTCGAGGCAGGCGATACAGCTGCCCGTTTGGTGTGCCAAAGTCCGGCAGGTTCTTCTAGCCTCCAGGCTTCTGTACCCCCTAGCGCACCATTCCACTTCATTCCAGCCAATATTCAATAGGAAATAATTGACGGCAAGGACGTGAACTTAGCGTCCTTACTCATAACAGCTCATGAGGCGCCAGATAACAAGACCATAGTCTGAGGGGAGGTCTTGGTGGTCCTCAAATCTAAGGACGTGAGGTTGAATTAAAACTCAGCATACCAGAGTTTGTCTTAACCTTTAGTCTGTACAGGGTTGTTGTCTTATCCTGTTAGGGTCCCATCCACATGCAGATTGGGTACAGTATGTTATCAATGGTCTTTCCGCAGGTTTCCATACAGGGCTATTGGCTCTTCTCTTTTTGCAGGTCTCTCCACAAGCAGACCGCGTACCATCACCAGTGCCCAGGCTCGACCAGCTAGTGATGGACTAACGGTTCATCTCGCCACCGCCAGGTCCCTTATGACTAAAGCCCTGTCCTGTAACACCCTTAGGATATATAAGAAGGCGTAGACCTCGTTCTGTAATTTTAAGAGTACCCATTCTTCGGCAGGAGTGGGCAACATCTCTCACCTACTGGCCTTTGCCGCATTTTTGGGCAACTCTCACCACAAGCTGTCATTTAGCACTATTAAGTTATACCCGGCTGGGATTCAACATCATTTGTATCTAT
This sequence comes from Bufo bufo, assembly GCF_905171765.1. Taxonomy (NCBI): domain Eukaryota; kingdom Metazoa; phylum Chordata; class Amphibia; order Anura; family Bufonidae; genus Bufo; species Bufo bufo. Next base: position 91,292,808 of record NC_053389.1, on the reverse strand, counting down.
GGCATCCTAATTAACCTCCTTGTTTTCAGCCCATCCAATTAGAATTTTACTGAAGGGTATCCAGAAGGGGTCCGCTGTGGCCCGCCCTACACGACAGCCATTTACAGGGTCAATGTTTAGATTGCTTTCAGATAAACTACGCAAAACCCCTTCAGTAAGAACACTAGTTTATTTATCAAGACACCATGTACCTAGCCTTCTACGGCTTCCTCAGACCAGGCGAGTTCACCTGCGCCACAACATGCAAGAGCTATCTGAGGAAGGATCAGCTGTCATGGGATGGGTCATGCTAAATTCTTACTTTAACACCCACAAAGATGGCCCGAGCGGGTCAGCTCACAGAGGTTAGATACTTCCCCACTGGTAATAAGTGGTGCCCAGTTATGGCAGTGCAGGATTGGATGCGCTTTACTGAAGCAACCCCAGGGGATGCTCTTCTACTAAGGCTGGGCTCTGCGCCTTTGAGTTGTCAGAACTTTCTCAAATTCATCCGAATATTATTGAGGAATGTTTTGGTCAGCCCAGTTCCATCACAGGGCATTCCTTTCGCATTGGTGCGGCTTCACCGCTTCCAAGCACAACGTCTCAGTGCTTGTTATTAAGAAGTTGGGCAGGTGGCAGTCAGCTTGTTATGCACGATTGTGACGGTATCTCTGTATCTCACCGCCTTGTAATTCCTTAGTTCCAATTAGTTGAAGAATCCCCCATTCGCCAAATAAGAAATCGCTGGTAGCGCTGAATAATTCCACATATAAGCCAAAGCTGGATACTGGAACAAGACTTTACTGGAAGCCCTTCACATTCAAAAATACAATTGCTTTTATCCCCTGCTCCCATGCGAGGGAGACACCCACAACAAACATATATCAACCCATAACACAAAGGTTACAACCCACATAACATCCTCTCGTCTGCCTGTGGTATAATTATGGTACAATGGTTAACATAATCATCACAGGCAGGACAATACACAAAGTCCTCTGTCCTGGAGACAACCGAGTTGTCATTCAATTATCTCTCAGGACAGAGGGCAATCGCCAATACACACAGAAAATAGAACAGACATCACTACTCAACTTATACCATGTCCCACCCTTTACAATACACATAGACATGTAACATATCCCAACCTGGCATGAATTAGACCAGGGTTCAAAAGTTAGTGAAAGTCTTTTAAGCAGGGAGAGGAAAACATGCGAACCACCATAGAAGGGCATCCTTTACAACGATATATACCAAATCCACAGAGTGAAATGTTTAATGCTTTCAGGAATCTGGTATTGTAATTTTGTTAATAACACTATTGCCCTGAGCTATGTTTGTTATTTTTGGCCCCTTTAGCCTACCCTCCATACAGCAGTCTCGGCATACCCCTACTGCTTAGCATAGTAGGTAGGTAGGTTGGCGTACTTATCTTGAGCCGACCCAAATACAAGTTATAGGCAAATGGCTATTTGCCGCATTTGAGTGAGGGGAGGCGGGGCTATACTGCTTATAAGCCGCAGCCTCCTCCTCACCTTACCGGCGGCTCGTTTCTGCCCCACCCTCCCAAGTCCCCTTTTATTCTAACTACTCAATGGGGTGGGCCCCTTTAGCCTACCCTCCGTACAGCAGTCTCAGCATATACCTACTGCTTAGCATAGTAGGTAGGTAGGTTGGAGTACTTATCTTGAGCCGACCCGAATACAAATATATATATATATATATATATATTGGGGGTCAATAGTGGTAGGCACAGCAGTCAGAAACAGTAACACCACAGGGATTTGCCTGTTTTCTTTTCTTTACATACAGACAAAAACGCAAAAATAAATTCCTGCTCGGCTGAGCATTAACTAAACAAAAGATCACTCTTTCTATACGGGCGGCCTACAACAGCCACACAACACAGAGTAAACTTACAGTATCCTTTTTGACTTTTTAGCAGACTTCAGCAGTAGTGGTGAAAAACAGTCTTTTCAACCAGTCCCCCACCCACACATGCTTATAGTGCAGACCTTTATAGCCCAGAAATGAGCTTAGCTCCATCACTTAGCTGAGAGCTATACAGGAAACCTGTTCTGGACAGCAAGGGAATGATCAGCCCCACTACCAACCTGCTCTTCATTAGTGATGGACGAAAATCTGCCGCGAACCGCAAGTTTGCGGCGGGTCCAATTCATATTAATGGCAGGCGAACCTGAAAAACCTTCAGCTCATATTTGCAGCCAAGAAATAATTACTAGAATTGCACAAATAGTCCCACAACATGGACAGTGACATACCAGATGTATTATTCGAATTTGCGAACTCCATTTATAATTTTTTTCAATGCGAAATATCGGCAATATATTTTTCGCGTACGCGCATGTGCAAATGCTCTATACCATACCCAAATGTACTATAAAGAAAGTATATTGGTATATAACACCCCGCTTCAATCAGTTTTTTTGGGGGGCGACTGGTATATCACACTAGTAGAAATTGTTTGTTCCAATAACGCTTGTCCCTCTATATACCTGCAGTATCGCAGCAGAACCGCACACAACTGCCGCACAATGCAAATGCACTATAATATACAGTACTTTCTAACATAAAAAGTATATTATAACATTGTACAAGGAAGGCAATCCATTAGAATATACATAAAGATAAAACATAACCTTTAATAATTTTACTATCAAGGTCCATTCACGCGTCGTCCATTCACGCGTCCGTAAGTGTTTTGCGGATCCGCAAAACACGGACACCGGCAATGTGCATTCCGCAATTTGTGGACCGCACATCGCCGAGACTATAATAGAAAATGCCTAATCTTGTCTGCAATTTCGGACAAGAATAGGACATGTTCTATTTTTTTTGCGGAAACGGAAGCACAGATGCGGAAGTGTGGATCCGCGGATGCGGATCCGCAAATGCGGATGCGGACAGCACATTCCGGCCCCATTGAACATGATGGGGTCTGCACCCGTTCGGCAAAATTGCGGAACGGATGCAGACCCATTTTGCGGACGTGTGAATGGAAAAGATATCCCTCAAAATGAAAATTAACTAAATTATGAAAGTTAAAGGGGTTCTGCACTTTGTTTTAACTGATGATCTATCCTCTGGATAGATCATCAGCATCTGATCGGCGGGGGTCCGACACCCAGGACCCCTGCCGATCAGCTGTTTGAGAAGGCAGCGGCGCTCCAGCAGCGGCGCGGCCTTCTCACTGTTTACCGCTGGCCCAGTGACGTCACGACTAGTATCAACTAGCGTGGGTGGGGCTAAGCTCCATTCAAGTGACCAGACCTTAGTTCCGCCCACGCTAGTTGATACTAGTCGTGACATCACTGGGCAAGCGGTAAACAGCAAGAAGGCCGTGGCGCTGCTGAAGAGCCGCTGCCTTCTCAAACAGCTGATCGGCGGGGTCCCGGGTGATAGATAATCAGTTAAAACAAAGTGCAGAACCCCTTTAAGCAAAAAGCATAGATGTGGTAGGCAACTAGGCAATAACAAGTGCTCGGCGGCACTAAATCAGGTGCTCGGCGGCACCAAATCAGAAACCGTATGTCCTACCACAATTCAGGGGGCTCCAGTGCACATCCATAAATCCCGAAGGGAAAGCAAAAACCATCTATCCCTGGGCTAGATGATGATGTGGTATTGAAGGACAGGGTGGGCAAAGAACTGTCCCTGAAATTGCCCTACAGGGGGGTGCTATTCTGGCCCTGATAGCCTAACCACAGACCACCCGCCCTGATAATATCGACCCCGTCCGTAACCTTACCTTATATAAAAATGGCCATAGTAAGCCCCTAGCCCTTAGGCCCCTCACTTCCAGGTGATCACTATATAGATCTATGTGTTTTTGACTCATTATATAATATATAAGTATATGACTTTTGTGGCCCTATTAGCTAGAGTTTGGTGTCCCTAACAGCCTGTCCCTGCTCCACACAGCAACCTCTCCCTACACTGACAAAACACTGGATGTAAAATGGCGGCCAGATTAGGTTTATTTATAAGGTAGGAGGTATGTCCATGTTCTGAAATGTCTCAGTTGGCTGTCCTGTACCACCTGATGTATGTATCATGGGTCAAAGTTCTTCATAATGTAAAATAATATGGCGGGCGCAAATTTCTCCATATGTTCGCATGTTCGGCGAATCGCGAACACGAAAAGTTCGCCGCGAAACGACCGCCGGGCGAACCGCAAGGAAATCTCTACTCATCATTCCATAAAAATCCAGGCCCAACAACACCAGTAACTAAAGTCCTCAGCAAACAATGCTTTGCTAAGGCAACCTATCTTTCCTGGATTTCTGATATCTCAGCCAGCTTCCCTAGTTGAGATGTCCACCTCTTATAGCCTAGTATGTTGTATATGAAAGAAACTTAGGTAATATAGCAATTTTTTACTACTATTCGAGTCACTGTCTCACAATATATATATATATATATATATATACAGTGGATATAAAAAATTTACACACCCCTGTTAAAAAGTCAGGTTTCTGTGATGTAAAAAAATGAGACAAAGATACTGTATTTTTCGCCCCATAAGACGCACCCCCCCAAAAAAAGTGGGGGGGAAATGCCCCTGCGTCTTATGAGGCGAATGCTTCCATTTTACATCGCAGTCACTGTACTCTTACACCGGGCCCCGCCGTTCACCGCAGTATTTCTAGATGGTAATCCTTAACTTGTTATTTTTTTTTTGTAAATCTCTTTTTATTGTTTCAAATCTTTCAAGTGAAAAATTTACACAGTTGTTTATGACATAATACATACATTGAGTGAGCAATAATGCAAGTTACAATGCAGAGCTAAATATAATCATAAGCATATTTTCTTCAAAATACACAATTGGTATACATATTTAATAACATGGGAAAAAACATGGCGGGTAAAATGGAAAATATGAAATAAGAAAAAATAATAAGAAGAGAGAAAACGGGTAGGCTCTCTGGTAGCTTGAGATTCGTAAACCCTTTAAGGGTAGAGTGTGAATTTTAGGTAGACAAGGTAAATATTATACTGTAAACATAAGATGTATTATGTTTTACCCATATGTTGTGGTGGAGCATAAATTCCTCAGGTTAATGCTATAAACTAGAAAGGGGGTGAAAAATACTGTATCCCACCCAGGGCCGGTACAAGGCAGGGGCCGAAGGAGCGGGTGCCCTGGGCGCTACCATTTGCGGACAGGAGGGGGGCGCAGGTGAAGTGCCAGCAGTGCAGGGCCGATCCTACACGGGGTGCAGTGGGTGCCCCGCACCCCAGCGCTGCGGCCCTGGTGACAAGTGGGGGCGGCCGCGGCCGGCGGCAGGGCAGAGCAGGAGATGAGCGCCTCCATTGCGGAAGCGCTCATCTCCATAGTCATCTGTATTGCCGTCCTCAGGACGGCAATACAGATGCCTGTGCTGCGGCAGAGGAGGGAGAGGTGTGTCCCCTCCTGTTCCTCTGATAGGCTGCCGGCTTAGTGCTGGCAGCCTATCAGAGGCCGGTGATGGCGCGATGACGTCATCGCGTCGCCTGAGCCGTATAGCGAGGGACACAGACGGAAGAGGTGGCCTGCATCGCATCGCATTGCTGGAGGTAAGTATAAGTGTATTTTTTTTTTTTTTTTTTTATATAGGTACAATACTGGGCTGGCACATGATAAGGGGGGCTACTGGGCTGGCACATAAGGGGGGCTACTGGGCTGGCACATAAGGGGGGACTACTGGGCTGGGCTGGCACATGATAAGGGGGGCTACTGGGCTGGCACATGATAAGGGGGGACTACTGGGCTGGCACATGATAAGGGGGGACTACTGGGCTGGCACATGATAAGGGGGGACTACTGGGCTGGCACATGATAAGGGGGGCTACTGGCACATGATATGGGGGGCTACTGGCACATGATATGGGGGCACTCTGGCTACTGGCACATGATATGGGGGCACTCTGGCTACTGGCACATGATAATGGGGGGGATCTGGCTACTGGCACATGATATGGGGGGGGGCTCTGGCTACTGGCACATGATAAGGGGGGGGGCTCTGGCTACTGGCACATGATATGGGGGGCTACTGGCACATGATAAGGGGGGCTACTGGCACATGATAAGGGGGCTACTGGCACATGATAAGGGGGGCTACTGGCACATGATAAGGAGGGCTACTGGCACATAGGGGGGCTACTGGCACATAAGGGGGGCTACTGGCACATGATATGGGGGGGCTCTGGCTACTGGCATATGATATGGGGGGCTCTGGCTACTGGCACATGATGGTGGGGGGGCTCTTATTTCTGGCACATGATTGGGGGCACTCTGGCTACTGGCACATGATATGGGGGGCTCTGGCTACTGACACATGATATGGGGGGGCTCTGGCTACTGACATGATATGGGGGGGCTCTGGCTACTGGCACATGATGGTGGGGGGGCTCTTATTACTGGCACATGATTGGGGGCATCTATGGGGGCACATCTTACTGCAGATTATTGGGGGGCACTATAGGGGCATCTACTGAGGCTAAAAAAGAAGATATTTTATATAGGGGCTCTGTATAGGGGCATTTTATACTGGGACACATTATGGTGGGTACTATGGGGAAGGGGGGGGGCACTATGGGGGTCATCTACGGGGGCACTGAGAAGGGGTATTTTATATTGGCACATTATGGGAACATTAGTTCAACTGGGGGCATTACAAATGTTTTGCATATTATAAGGAGAATTATTACTACTGGGGGGGCATTATGGTGGGCTTTATTACTCCCCCATGGTATGACCCCCTAGTAGCAGCACCAGCCTCTCCCTGCTCTGCTATCCCTCTGCCCTTTCTCCAAATCCTTATTATGAAATCTTTCTCATTAGGTTAAAGCACAACATCAGCTCCGCCGAGCCCCCGGCCAAAGTGTTGAAGTGGCGTCCGAGATCCCCAAGGGCCAAGTCAAGTAACTGTAAGTTTTTATGGGGGTTCTACAAAAGAGCTATCGTGGGGCAAAGTTCATATTCGTGTTTACACACGTGTTTTAAAATGAATGCTTTCTCCTATTATAAACAAGTAAATAATGACGCAATGCTGTGGGGCTGGTGTGCAACTTTTTCCAGGGCTGGTTTTTATCCCCAGTCCGGCCCTGGCCGAGCGAGCCGCCGGGACTTTTTTTTTTTTTACTTTTTTTTTTTTTTAAGCCGAGCAGCCGAGCCGCCGATTCGTGGGGCTGAAGTTGTTGCCATAGAAACATTGTAAAGGGGAGGAGTTAGTAAGATAACCACGCCCATGTGGGGGCGCCAGAAATATTTCTGCACCCAGGCGCCTGTGACCCTAGGATCGGCCCTGCAGCAGTGTACAGCTTCACTGTACCACATTAGCCAAGCGCCACTTGCTGTGCTTGCTGTGCTGAGTGCGCTCCTGCACCCGCCTACACCGTCCACACCAGCCATGTCAGCGCTGCTCCTTCTCTCCCCCTATGAATTTTGTGCCGACTGCGCTCCTGGCTCGGGCTCCCTTTCCTCCTCTGCGTTTCCTCGCCCCCCCCACCCCATGGAGGATGATTCATTTGGTTGATACCACCGGCGTGCGCCGTGTGACGTCACGCGGCTCACGCCGGAGGCGAGGTGTGAGGTGAGAGAGGGAGGACTCGCGCAGCCTACGGGGGGGGGGGGGGGGGGGGGGGGGGGGGCGCAGTTTGCCATCTTCGCCCTGGGCACCAAATGGCCTTGTCCCAGCCCTGATCCCACCTTGTAAGAGCATCTTATCAGGAGAAGCAATGAAAATCAGTAAAAAAAACTAATATCAAATCAAATCATACTACTACTATCACGGTCGGCGTGACTATCACATACGTGACACAGAGGGAGGGAACAAGGAAGGCCCTGCCCAAGTGAGAGGGAAGGTGGTGACCCCTGACTCACCTAGCGGCTGGCACCTGGCTGCCCTGACGTCCCTAGACGGGTTCCTCACCCGTACGCCGATCACGTGCCTAAAGCCCTGGCTTTCCCTAAGCTGAGCCCTAGATAGTGAACAGGGCGGTGGGAACACTAGTCCGCACCACTAGCTCTAAAGGAAAACACCAAGGGAAGGACAGACAATACAAACTCAACATATAATCCCAGGTGGGCGACAACAGGAGACAACAAGAAGCCCAACAGGGATCCCGAGGGTAGCACTCTGGAACGACAACCAGGATTCACAACTCCAGTGGGTCAGTATAGATGTCCAGGCAGGAAGCTCTATAACTGGCAACTAGAGGAGTGTGAGGGGAGAATATAAGGAGGTTGGGAGTGGCAGACAAGAAACAGCTGAGGAGGAGAAGCTACGGATCCCTGATTGAGACAAAAAGGATAGCAAGGCAAACACAGAAAACAATCACTAAGAAACAACGTGATCTTTAGATATAGAGCGAGCAGCCACCCGCTGCGATCTCCTGACCCCGGGTATAACGAAGTCAGACGTGGCTCTTGATACCCTCGTGACAGTACCCCCCCTTTCACGAGGGGCCTCCGGACACTCAGGACCAGGTCTCTCAGGATGAGAGGCATGGAAAGCCTGAATTAACCTGTTGGCGTTTACCTCTGACGCTGGAACCCACATTCTTTCCTCGGGACCGTAACCCCTCCAATGCACTAGATACTGAAGAGAGCGGCGGACCCGACGAGAATCAACAATTCTGGCTATTTGAAACTCCAGATTACCATCCACAATAACAGGAGGAGGTGGCAGCGGTGATGGTTCTAGAGGTGGAACATACTTCTTGAGTAACGATTTATGGAAGACGTTATGGATCTTAAAAGTCTGAGGTAGCTCCAGGCGAAAAGCCACAGGGTTAATGACGGCTACTATTTTATAAGGACCAATGAACCTAGGGCCCAGTTTCCAAGAGGGAACCTTCAACTTAATATTTCTAGTAGACAACCACACATAGTCATTCACCCCTAGGTCCGGACCTGGCGACCGTTTCTTATCGGCCATGCATTTATATTTACCACTCATCTTTTTCAAGTTAACTTGCACCTTCTGCCATACCGATGAAAGAGATGAAGAAAACCTTTCCTCTTCGGGAACCCCAGAAGACCCCCCCTCTTTGAAAGTACAAAATTGGGGATGAAAACCGTATGCACCAAGGAATGGTGACTTGCCAGTGGACTCCTGATAATGATTATTTATGGCAAACTCAGCTAACGGTAAATATGATGACCACAACTCTTGGTTTTCAGACACAAAACACCTTAAATATGTTTCTAGGTTTTGGTTGGTATGCTCAGTCTGTCCATTCGACTGAGGATGGAAAGCTGAGGAAATGGACAAGTGTACCCCCAAACGGGAACAAAAAGCTTTCCAAAACTTAGAAATAAACTGGGTTCCCCGATCCGAAACCACATCGGAAGGGACCCCGTGAAGCTTCACGATTTCACTGATAAACACCTGAGCAACAGTTTTAGCATTAGGAAGTGCGGGTAGCGCAATAAAGTGTACCATTTTGCTAAACCTGTCTACTACTACCAAAATAACTGTTTTACCCGCAGACAACGGTAAGTCAGTGATGAAATCCATTGACAGATGTGTCCATGGCCTATTGGGGATAAAAAGTGGCAATAAAGACCCTGCTGGACGTGTATGAGAGACTTTCGCGCGTGCACAAGTAGAGCAAGTAGACACGAAATCCATTACATCCTGACGCAACCTTGGCCACCAAAAACGACGAGATAATAGCTCCAAGGTTGCTTTACTACCCGGGTGCCCAGCAAGTGCCGAATTATGATGTTCTTTTAATAATTCAAGACGCAGGTTTAACGGTACAAACAATTTCTCTGAGGGGCAAGAGGCCGGGGCGTCCCCCTGGGCCTCTAACACCTTTCCCTCTAAAACAGAGTGTACAGCAGAGACAACCACTCCTCTTTGTAAAATAGGTACCGGATCACTAACATTACCCCCTCCAGGGAAACTACGAGATAACGCGTCTGCCTTGGTATTTTTTGCCCCAGGACGATAGGTGATTACAAAGTTAAATCTGGTAAAGAATAGCGACCACCTAGCTTGTCTAGGGGTGAGACGCTTAGCCGATTCTAGGTACAGAAGGTTTTTGTGATCCGTAATCACCGTGACGGGGTGGATTGCTCCCTCTAAGAAGTGACGCCACTCTTCAAGCGCCAGTTTAATCGCCAACAGTTCCCTATTTCCAACATCATAGTTCTTCTCTGCAGAAGATAATTTTTTGGAAAAGAAAGCGCAAGGGCGCCATTTGCCAGGAGACGGACCCTGAGACAATACAGCCCCCACTCCCACCTCTGACGCATCTACCTCAACAATAAAAGGCTGGGAGACATCAGGTTGAATTAGAACAGGTGCCGAGGTAAACCTCTCTTTTAGAGAGGAAAATGCATTTTTAGCGGCGTCAGACCATTTGGAAAAATCAGTCCCCTTCCTAGTCACGTCGGTAAGGGGTTTAACGATCACTGAATAATTTTTAATGAACTTTCTATAGAAATTTGAGAAACCCAAAAACCGTTGTAGGGCTTTAAGGTTCTCAGGAAGATCCCAATCTAAAATTGCCTGGACCTTCCCAGGATCCATACGGAAACCTGAAGCAGATAATAGATATCCCAGGAACTGTATTTCCTGAACGGCGAAGACACATTTTCCAATTTTCGCATATAATTTATTCGTCCGTAGGATCTGCAGTACTTGCCTGACATGCACCTCATGTGTTTTCAGATCAGCCGAATAAATTAAGATATCATCTAGGTATATGACTACAAACCTGCCGATGAGATGACTAAAAATATCATTAACGAAATGTTGGAAGACAGCGGGGGCATTGGTCAGACCGAAAGGCATAACTAGATTTTCATAATGCCCCTCAGGGGTGTTAAAAGCTGTCTTCCACTCATCCCCTTCCCTGATACGAATCAGATTGTAGGCCCCCCTAAGATCAAGTTTGGAGAACCACCTAGAACCCGCAATCTGATTAAAAAGGTCAGGAATGAGAGGAAGAGGGTATGGGTCTCGGATGGTTATCTGGTTTAGCTCACGGAAATCTAGGCAAGGACGCAGGCCCCCATCTTTCTTTTTAACAAAGAAAAACCCTGCAGCCACGGGTGAAGAAGAGGATCTGATGTGTCCCTTAGCCAGACTCTCGGAGATATAATCTTTCATGGCTTGTCTCTCGGGACCCGAAAGATTATACAACCTGGACTTGGGTAATTTTGCACCGGGAATCAGGTTAACCGGGCAATCATAAGGACGATGAGGTGGTAGCTTCTGACAACCCTTTTCAGAAAAAACGTCCTCAAAGTCCGAAATAAATGTAGGTAGGGAAGCTATGGAGGCGATTAAGCAATTGTTATTTAAGCAATTCTCTCTGCAATGCTCACTCCACTCCAATATCTCCCTGGCCTGCCAATCCACCACTGGATTGTGCGCTACCAACCAGGGAAGACCCAATACCACAGGAGAGGGAAGGCCCTCCAGAACGTAACATGAAAGACACTCATTATGGTGGTCCCCTACCCGAAGGTGTAAGTTATGAACAATGTGGGTGAGGTTTCTCTGAGACAGAGGAGCCGAATCTATAGCAATACGGGAATAGGTCTCTGCAGCGTACAGAGAGACAAACCCATAGTGCGGGCAAAATGGGCATCTATTAAATTTACCCCTGCTCCACTGTCTAGAAAAAAAGAAATAGACTCCGTCTTAACACCAAAAGCAATAACCGCTGGTAACACAAATTGAGATGTTCGTATGGAGGAAACGTATACCCCCCGGCTGACATCCTCCGCACAGCCTGCGGTTAGTAGTTTTCCGACGGTCTTTTGTTTTTGAGAAAGGAGGGACAGACATTAATGAAATGACCCTTCCCCCCACAGAAAAAAAAAGCCCCCCCCCCTACGGCGAACCTCAGGAGGACGGACCTGACGAGAAGTTCCGCCTAGCTGCATAGGCTCATCTAAGTCAGTACAGACTAATTGTTGCTTGGGAGAGGTAACCAATTGCTCAGGAATTTTCGATCTCTCCCTAAGACGCCTATCTATTCTGATAGAGAGGGACATAACAGCATCAAGGGAAAGGGGGGTCTCATACAGCGCCAGTGCATCCTTAACCCTTTCAGATAACCCAGAGCAGAACTGACTCCTGAGAGCCGGGTCGTTCCACTGAGTATCCGTAGCCCACCTACGGAACTCTGAGCAATATTCCTCTGCTGACCGATCTCCCTGTAGGAGTCTCCGTAACTTCGACTCAGCCAGGGCGACTCGGTCAGGGTCATCATATATGGGACCCAAAGCCCCAAAAAATCCCTCCACTGACCGGAGAGCCTGGGATTGTGGGTCCCCCTGAAGCAGGGAAATGACAATCCCTACCCGCTGTTCTTCATTACCTGAGGAGTAAGGGCGCAACTTAAAGTATAATTTGCAGGCCTCACGGAACGTCGCAAATTTGTCCCTTCCCCCAGAAAATCTGTCAGGAAGAACAACCTTGGGTTCTGTAACAACCTGGTTACCCATAGCAACCGCTGGGGGTGCGGTCTGCTGCATTTGCTGCTGTTGTTGGAGGACAGACGACCTCAATCCTGCCACCTCCAAAGACAGGCCTTGAAGCTATTTTGCCAAGGCAGCAATAGGATCCATATTGGATTCTAAGTAGAGAAAAAAAACAACAAAAATTTTTTTTTTATTTATTTTTTCCTCAAAAAGTAAAGGCCAGTTATAATATCACGGTCGGCGTGACTATCACATACGTGACACAGAGGGAGGGAACAAGGAAGGCCCTGCCCAAGTGAGAGGCAAGGTGGTGACCCCTGACTCACCTAGCGGCTGGCACCTGGCTGCCCTGACGTCCCTAGACGGGTTCCTCACCCGTACGCCGATCACGTGCCTAAATCCCTGGCTTACCCTAAGCTGAGCCCTAGATTGTGAACAGGGCGGTGGGAACACTAGTCCGCACCACTAGCTCTAAAGGAAAACACCAAGGGAAGGACAGACAATACAAACTCAACATATAATCCCAGGTGGGCGACAACAGGAGACAACAAGAAGCCCAACAGGGATCCGGAGGGTAGCACTCTGGAACGACAACCAGGATTCACAACTCCAGTGGGTCAGTATAGATGTCCAGGCAGGAAGCTCTATAACTGGCAACTAGAGGAGTGTGAGGGGAGAATATAAGGATGTTGGGAGTGGCAGACAAGAAACAGCTGAGGAGGAGAAGCTACGTATCCCTGATTGAGACAAAAAGGATAGCAAGGCAAACACAGAAAACAATCACTAAGAAACAACGTGATCTTTAGATATAGAGCGCGCAGCCACCCGCTGCGACCTCCTGACCCTGGGTATAACGAAGTCAGACGTGGCTCTTGATACCCTCGTGATAACTACTCGATCTAGAACCTCTGAGTCCCTAACTGCTTGAGACCTTTTCCAGTGGAACCACAACTCAAGATGCCTAAGCCTATTGCCATGGATCCATCCCACCAGCTCCTCCATTCTATGAAGCTGGTGCATTTTGTTGAACCACATTTTTAAGTCTGGCAGAGAAGGGTCTCTCCATTTTGTTGGAATGAGCAATTTCGCTGTAGCAATCATGTGTGTAGGGAGATCTTTTTTCGAAGGACAGAAATTGGAGGTAGGGATCCACAACACTAACTCGGGAGTGAGGGTTATAAATGTTGAACATATGGAATTGATAGCACTTTCAACATCTTTCCAGAATTGTGTTATTAGAGGACAGGACCACCAGATGTGGATCATGGATCCTACACCTGAATGACATCTCCAACATTGATTAGTGGGAGAAAGTCCTATGGAGAACAAATAAACAGGTGTCTTATACCATCTGGTAATAGTTTTGTAGGAATTTTCCTGATAGCGGACACATGTGGAGAATCCCGTTGCATGAGATAGAACGTATGAGGATTCAGTGTCAGATAAGCTCCTCCCCAAATCTTTTTCCCATTGATCTATATAATATGGTTTAGATATGGTGAGTGTATTCAGTAAGTTGTTGTATGTTACTGAGAATGACTTCTTCAAGGGTGTAGGGAGAATAGTGAGATTCTCTAGACATGTGGGTTCCAAAAACATAGAATCCGATGCTTTTTTATACTTCCTACATATGTTTTTGAAATCCCACACCTGTATTAGAGTAGGAGGCTCTCTACCTAACTTATCATGAATGTCCTCCAAAGATGGTAAGTGATTGTTTTTTGTCAACTTGCCTATTCTGACATTTCCCAAAGAGCGCCACCAACTTTTATCTCCCCCTCCCATCTTGTCAAATAGGTAAGGTAGTACATCCAGTGGAACTATTTTTGATAATTTTCTTCCTTTTGGGGGAGCAACTGGGGAGTTGCGATAGCTGACTAGCATACTTTTGGTCAGTGTGCACATTTCCTGGCAGAGAGAAAGCGGGACATCTTGTTGATAGGAATCTCAACGTCCCACCTGGTACCCCTGGCACCAAACTTCTAGTATCGGCTTAGTTTGAGTCCCTTTCTGATGTCAGGAGAGCGCTTCACTCAGTAGGTAATGAAAGACACAACAGTGATGTACTGAATGAACACTCTGAGGTTTATTTTTAATGCACACAGGTTATATAGAGGGGGCTTTACCCTCTTTATTAGCATATCATCGTAAGTTATGTATTTAACCTATCATATTAACACGTTTCATTCTACAGTCAGAGAAATAGAAACAAAAACGGAACTTCCATATTAGGAATATTGTCCGGGAGTAGTGCCAAAGAGATAAGATTCAGGATTACAGAGAATAGAAACCTTACAACAATTATTTCCAAAGCAATCAGAGTTAGTTCCTAACAGAGAAACGAAACTTCAGCAAAAGGCACAATTGGTTTTGACATAATAAAGAACATGGATTCCTTTCAAATCCCCTCTTAGAACCTTTAGTGGATCACACTACATGGTTCTTTCCTTTCTTGTCCTTTTTCTCTCTTTATGATATTAGGTAATTCTTATACCCATCTGGGCTTCGATCCTCCTGGGGTAGAGTAGTCTGATATAATGACATATTAGAGAGCCCTTTTTCTAGCATTCGTCTCACACAGGGAATAACACATAATGCTACTACACCTATTACTACAATTACTATTAGTATGACAATCCCTAGTTGCATGAGACCTTGTTTCCAACTTGTGAACCACCCAAAGTATTGATCCCATGGATCATTTATACCTGAGTTCTTTTTCAGTTCTATTGACAGATCTTCAAGCTTTTTTATAGCTATTGTGACCTTACCAGTGGGGCCAGTATTATTTGGTATGTATGTGCAGCAGGAGGTTGGATCAATCAATACTCGGCACACTCCGCCCTTCTCTGCAAGAATCATATCCAACACCAATCCACATTTTTATTCACAGTAATGATGGGAAATATTGATTCAAATCCGGCAGCTACTTGATCTCTAGCTTTGAACTCATCTGGGACCCCTCTTGGAACACCTATTGCATCTATATACACATGGGGATCAAAACTTGAAAGGGGGCTGCTTCTTTTGTTTATCTTTAGCACCCCTTTTTCTATAATCTCTGATTCAGTAAAAATGTGCATGTTCATTATAGCTTTGGCAAGCGCACATTCACCTTTCCAGGCACCTTCCAATCTGGATCTTATTTTTCCATCTCCACAGATCCAGTACACATCTCCTATGGAGTACACTTGGTTCTGAGTGAGGGATATGTTCAGATTGCTGTATTTGTGACAATAACCTTTGGTGAAATTCTGTACATTCCTCCCATGTGTACTCCCTTTGTAACATGTGTAGTTACCTGGATATACCTGGATACCTGCCCCATGGCGAGGATTTTTTAACAAAAGAGGGTATTTTGACTTCCATTCTGTACATGCACTGTGGTTATAAGACATATTAACAAAAAGAGTCAAGAAACATTCTTCAACACTTTCTGGTAACACTAGGGGTACGGTACCTAGGTGTGGCTTGGCAGCACTGCATATGTAACAGTTACTTTTATTCACAGAGGCTGCACTATACTTCATCCACTCCAGCCACAAATTAACATCAGAAAAACCCGTCCCCATGGCCAAAGTGTCCTCATATGTGGGATCAGATATGGCCCTTAGGTTTTTTAAAGAAACTATATGTGGGGCTAGTGGGTTTTTGGGGACACCTGTGATGGGTTGGTATTCCTTAGACTTATACATATCTCTAAGTCTGAACATTTGTGTTACCCGGAAAGTCTCAGCTCCCCACATTTTATGGAAGTACCATCCCAATACATAATCTCCTTCATCATATTTACCAGGGTTTTCTATTGTCAATACAATTTTCATTTCCGCTGACCTTTTTTTGCAATAATTCAATGAGGAGGTGTCCACATAACACGTCCCTCTCTCAAGGAGTGTCATTCTAGTCAAAAGGGACTTTGAATTTTTATCCCTCCTTTTGAGGGCGCTTTCTGGTTTATATCCCCATTCTGTCCCGGTATTCCATCCCACTGATCCCCAGTATCCACAACCTTTTCCCCAGTATGAGTCTGTTACACATATATAGGCCTGTCCTTCTACATAGTTGTTGGAACAATAGTTATAATATGAACATGTTTTCAATATATCACAAAGACAAAAGGTGTAGGTAGCTACGTGAGTGTTAGATGAATTATACCAAAAGGTGATGACGCCGCCCTTGCTAGTTGCGGCTACTTCTCCCATACTACTAATTGGTAAAATCAACAAGATTATTGAAGCAATCTTAGTCAGTACATTCAACCATTTCCCAGAAAAGAGTGAGGAGCTCATCATGTTGGAGGTCAGGGCTGTCTGCGCCCGTTAGTACCTCTGGGCCTTGATTGAGGTCAGGGCTGTCTGCCCCCGTTAGTACCTCTTGTCCTTCTTCAAGGCCAAGGCTGTCTGCCTCTGTTCCTGCCTCCTCTCTTTACTCGGGTGGCGTGGATCCAAGTTGGAGACTGTTCAGTCAGCACGGCTGTTCTGGTTACTGCGACCACGGTAGTGGGTGGGCCATATGCAAAGTCACCTTGGGATTTTCCTTTCTTCAGTGTTTTGATCACTACCTCATCCCCCACCCTGTATGGGTGGGTGGGTTCCTGTGGAAGAGAGGGAGACTTACAAGCAACTTTTTCCTCAATTTTATTAAGTACCTGTATCAATTTGGTGACATATTCTTCCCTTATAAAATCAAAGTCTCCTTCCTGCACTATTGTTGGGCGGGTGGGGAAAGGCCTTCCCATGAGTATCTGTAAGGATTCTCAATGCTGTTATATCCCACCCCCTCTTTGCAGACTAATCCTGTCTTAGGATTTTTCTGCAATAGTGGATAACACCAGTCTTGCTGTTCCTGTTCAGTGGCATATCTTTGAAGATCAGTAAGCATTTGTGACATCCCAGGGGTTGGAGATGCCAAACATGGCATCTCCCAATGGTTACATGGACCTGTGGGGTTGCATTTGGCCACTCGTTTCGCCACCTTATCTGCCAGCGCATTGCCCTGTGAGACATGATCCTTACCATCTGCTGCCGTGAATCCTCTCCTCTGCCAGATCATACCATGGTCCCACACTACCCCATGTGCGTATCTACTATCAGTATAAATGGTGACAGATCTATCAGTATGTAGAATACATGCTCTAGTGAGTTCAATGAGCTCAGCTGCCTGCTGTGTTGAGTGTGGATGCCCTTGAGTAGGCCTACAACATCATGAGTGGTGTGCAAAATGGTGTAATGTCACATTGTGAAAGGAGTTGCCAACTCTACCATCATAGCACAGGCTGCAAGAGAACACAGACATGCCGGCATCCCTTGAACAGGGGTGGGCATTACCTTTGAGAAAAATACACAAGGATGCAACTTGCCTCCGTGTTCTTGTGTCAGTACACCCGCCATGGTTTTACAATTTTGTCGTGCAAACATGTGGAAGTTTGTAGTCAGGGAGGCCCAGCCCTGGACTCGACATGAGCGAACATTTCAGATAATCAAATGCATTGTACATTTCTGAAGACCATCTTATTAAATCAGGTTTGTCCTGCAGTGTTGCCTGCCTCAAGATATTGTTATAGTAGGAACAGTCTGGGATCCATTGTCTGCAGTAGTTTATCATTTCAAGGAAGGATAGCATTTCCTTCTTAGAGAGCGGGGTGACCAAGCCCGCTACAGACTGAACTCTCCCTGGACTGATCCTCCTTTCCCCCTTTTGAGGACAAACCTCAAGTATTCGACTTGCTGTTTACAACATTGCATTTTCCCTAATGACACTTTGTGTCCACATTCAAACAACCATTGTAACAGTGATATACCATCCTCAATGTTGGCCTCCACTGACATACTGCACAACAGTAAATCATCCACGTATTGCAACAACACGGAACCTTGGGGGGGTGTGCCATGGTTTTAACGTGGCTTGGAGGACTATGCTGTACACTACAGGTGAATCAGCACATCCCTAGGGCATTCTGCCCCAGGTCAGTTGACATCTGTCAAAGGAAAAAGCAAAAATTAGTCTGGTCTTCTTGTCAACTGGGACAGAAAAGAATGCATTTTTCAGATCTATCACACTGAACCAAACAGCGTCTGCTGGAATGGCAGATAGTAATTGAGTGATGTCAGGTACAACAGGGGCTATAGGCACAATGATGTTGTTGATGGCCCTTCAATCCTGTACAAAGCGGGTAGCACCATCTGCCTTTGTCACTGGATTCACGGGCGTGCTGTAGGGTGAAATCACCTCTTCCAGGATTCCCTTTTGTAGGAATTCTTTTATCATTGGCCTAAGTCCATCGAGTTTCTCTTTTGGCAGTAGGTATTGTTTCTGGAACACTGAAATGACACCTGGTTTTACAGTAGCTTTGTAAGGTGTGCAATCTATGAATCCTGTGTCATATTCATTTAAAGACCATAATGCAGGGTTAATGTTGTTAAGTTCTGGGTGGTTCTGTATGTTTGCAAGAATCAGTGGCACTGGTGTAGAGATTGGAATGAGATCTGAGTGTACTCTTATGCCCTGATTTTTGGCTGACACTTGTAAGTCAAGCTTAATGAACAAATCTTTACTTAACACACTTGAGGTTGCACTGCTATCTACCATGAATCCTACTCTGAGTAATCTAAGTCCACCCCTTTTAGTCGGACGCTGTGGTCCACCTTCTGTCTGTCATTAGTGTCCCAGCTGTCCATGAGGACAGAGCTCTGATGTGAAGCACAACACTTAACATGTAACACATAACTTCAAACATTGAAACAAACAGATCTGACAATACAGACATGAACACACAAAGGGCCCATAAGAAACTTTTCATTAACTTCGATAAAAAAAAAATGTACAGCTTGATCAATGCTGTTGGCACCAATAAAAAACCAAAAACTTCCAAGAAAAATAAAATTCTCAATGCGCATATTATATGAAAACAAATATCGTACTCCATACACATTCATATACATTTCATGTACTCATCTTCACAAAACAGCTCATAACCACGCCCTTACACATAAAAACTGAATTGCACACACAGCTCTGCTAAAGCATCCATTAGGGCTCTTTCACACTTTTAACTCCACTACAACTCAGAGCCACACCCATTCACATTCCACTGAATCATTTGTCTTCCAACCTAATCACACAATTGTCTTTGTTTCATCCCAAAACTTGCAGCACAGACAAACACAGCTTTCCGGGAAACAGATAGCCACACCACACACAGAATTGCTGATGGTCTGTCGCTGTAAGACAATATACATGTTATAATCAAACAAATATTTTGTTAAACCCAAATCATTTTATATGTCAGGTGTTCTTAGTTAATGTTGTACATATATAATAATTCTTGTTAAAAGCTGGATTCTCACATTACACTGCTGGGGAAAGAAAATTATTGAACAATTTTTGTCTTCTATAATAATATTTACACATATAACATCACTTACTCTGCAGGATTCCCTACCCCTTTGTATCATATAATCCATATCCTAGGACGGGTCATGGTCAAAATGTGGCCATGCTTCTTTGTCTCCCAGACAAAGACCCTTTATCATGTCCATGTGGTACGGGCTATTATCGCCGTCCCTGGGAAAAGGGGCAAGCAGCTTGCATGAACTCAGTCCATCCAGCTAAGTTATCCACCCATGGGTTAACTAGGAAGTAATTTGTGGGACTACACCGTGCAACATAAACTTTGCATGTTTCTCCCGTCTCAGGTTTGGGATGATTTGTTTTAGACCCTTGTGACCCCATTCCATCTGATATTTTAATGATGCTACTTTCCTAGGACTGGCTGTACTGAAGCGTTAAGGATTTGACAAATTAATGCTGTCAACTAGGCAAAGGACTCAGGTCTGATCAGAAAATATCAGAGTGTTTCATCAAACATATAATTTGTTGCTTTGGTCTGCCGCTTGTGTTCACCTATCACCGGGTCAACGGATTGCTCCTAGCCGGGGGTGGGGCATATTGCAGACCTCCGCAACACAGTAAAACAACAATGCAATGTCCTTAAAACTCTATGCAAATAGTGAACTTCAGTCCGTACACTTACCACCCGGACATCAGTATCCTTATCTCAACTCTAATAATCTTATACTTTAAAACAACTTTAAAAGAGTCAAACCAAGCTCCATCCTTGTCTTCCTGAGACAATATTATGAAGTGCGCACTATATTTTCTCTGAGTGATCCTCACGGCGGACTCCCGGAGTCCCCGGGTCACTCCCCCAGAGTCTGTTCCCTGTATCCCTGATACAGTAATTATACTAGAAGTTGTAGGTTCTACTTACTAGATTGAGACGTGGTTCTCGGATCGGCCAGAGGACAATAACAGATGTCTTTCTTACCGAACCCGAGGAAAACCTTCCCGATTCCGGACACGAGCCCCCAAACTGATAGGAATCTCAACGTCCCACTTGGTACCCCTGGCACCAAACTTCTAGTATCGGCTTGGTTTGAGTCCCTTTCTGACATCAGGAGAGCGCTTCACTCAGTAGGTAATGAAAGACACAACAGTGATGTACTGAATGAACACTCTGAGGTTTATTTTTAATGCACACAGGTTATATAGAGGGGGCTTTACCCTCTTTATTAGCATATCATCGTAAGTTATGTATTTAACCTATCATATTAACACGTTTCATTCTACAGTCAGAGAAATAGAAACAAAAACGGAACTTCCATATTAGGAATATTGTCCGGGAGTAGTGCCAAAGAGATAAGATTCAGGGTTACAGAGAATAGAAACCTTACAACAATTATTTCCAAAGCAATCAGAGTTAGTTCCTAACAGAGAAACGAAACTTCAGCAAAAGGCACAATTGGTTTTGACATAATAAAGAACATGGATTCCTTTCACTTGTGACCACATTATAGCATGTCTGTGTATACACAATAGAGTCCTCTCTATATCCAAAAAGAGTGCCTGTATCTTGTAATTTGCTAGGAGTGCCCATCTAGCTAATTGAATGGCCCAATGATATAAAGCCATGTCAGGTAACGATATGGCCCCTTTATGCTTCCTTTGAGTAAGAAGTGAGTAGGCTAATCTGGGTCTTTTAGTTTTCCATAAAAAGGATGCAAATACCCTCCTAATTTGAGTATAGAAGAATCCAGGTATATGAATCGGGAGGGCTTGGAATAAATATAAAAGTTGGGGGAAAACAAATGTAGATAATAGATTTTTCCTACCAAACCAGGACATGTATGGTACTTTTAGGGAGGATACAAAGGATCTAATCTTAGAATGTAATGGGATGTAGTTGATTTTAAACAACAGGTTCAAGTCAGCCGGGACATTAACCCCTAGGAACTTAATTGCTGTTGTGGGCCATTTAAACGGAGAGTAGCATTTGAGTGTGGCTAGGACTTTATTTGAAATCTTAATCTGTAGAGATTCTGACTTAGAAAAGTTAATCTTGAAATTAGAGACTACACTATACTGATTAAATAATGACATAATGGTGGGGAGGGCTTCCTCGGGTTTGGAGATTACAATTAAAAGATTGTCTGCAAACGCTGCGGTCCTATGATGGTATTGGCCTAGGGAAATGCCTTGTATCTTGTTTGATTGTCTAGTCCCATTCCTGATGAGAAAGGCATCCGACAGGGCACCATTCACCATAACCTGTGCCATAGGACATGAATATAGTAATGGCACAGTGAAGTGAGGAAGCAGAATCTTTTTACATTTCTTGAAGTAGATAATAGGAAACCCGCCAGGTCCTGGGCTCTTCCCTATGGGGATAGAGTTAAGGACTTTTTCTACTTCAGGTATGGAGAAGGGTTTAAGGAGTTGTTGAGGTTCTTCATCTGATAATGAGGGAGATTTAATTTAAGTCAAAAATTCTTCTATCAGGGTTGCATTTGTTCTTTCTAATGGGTCTCAGTCTACATTTGGTATGGGGAGAATGTAAAGTTTTGAGTAAAATGACTG
Source organism: Bufo bufo (assembly GCF_905171765.1). Classification (NCBI taxonomy): domain Eukaryota; kingdom Metazoa; phylum Chordata; class Amphibia; order Anura; family Bufonidae; genus Bufo; species Bufo bufo. Next base: position 91,270,460 of record NC_053389.1, on the reverse strand, counting down.
GAAGGCTTTGGCTATGAGGGGGGTGGAGGTTACTCTTAAAGAAGGACCAGACCTTATCTATGAGACAAAGGTTTTTCCCCTTCTCTTTTTAATTAAGTGGGACATCATTTTATTCCCCTTATCCCCATGTTCATATATTTTACTTCAGGCACAGTAGAGATTTAGCTCCCCTGATATTTAGAAGGTCTTTAACTTTACGTCTAAGTGCAATTAAAGCTTCCTTATAAATCTCTGAATGCGTCAACTTATGCAATTTTTCTTGTGTTTGAATCTGAGAGAGTAACGACATCAACTCCTTTGCGGATTTCTTATTAACATATGAACCTAATGCTATCAACTCGCCTCTTATATAAGCCTTATGGGCCTCCCATAGCATTGGAGTAGAGGTATCAGGTGTAGCATTGGTTTTGAAATAGTTTTCTAGTTTGTCCCCTAATGTTTCTAAATATGATTGTGTTTCAAGAAGCGTGGTATTTAACCTCCATGACCAGGCCCTATGTGGAAGACATTGGAGAGAAAGCGACATCATGACAGGAGCATGATCTGATATCACCACGTTCCCTATCTCTGCCCCTTTCACACACATCATATGGGAGTCTGGTAAGAAAAGGTAGTCTAACCGACTATATGAATTGTGCACATGAGAGAAAAAAGTGAAATCTATTTCTGATGGGTGGATAGTCCTCCAGACATCAACTAGACGGAATTCCGCCAATGCCATCATTAATCTCCCCATCTGTTTCTTGGTGATATTATTGGACCTTTGGGTGGTGGTGTCAAGTGAGATATTGATATCTCCCCCTACTATCAGCATGCCCTCAGAGAATTCCTTAATCTTCCTGAGTGTCTTAATTAACCAGGGGACCTGACGAAAGTTGGGAGCATACATATTAGCTATGGTGATTTTGAAATTGAAGATGGTGCCCTGAATAATAAGCAAACGCCCTTCTGGGTCTATATAAGATTTAACCAGTTGAAAGGGAGTAGATGGGCTAATAGCAATAGACACGCCTCTGGAGGCAGACGAGTGCGTAGCGTGGAACCATTGCGAATATTTAGATGTGGGAAGTGAGGGGATGTGACCATGGCGGAAGTGTGTCTCCTGCCACAGAACTATGTCCGCTTTCTGTTTATACAGCAGATTAAAAATCTGTCTTCTCTTCTGAGGGATATTAAGCCCGTTTACATTATGGGATAATACATTCAAATTAGCCATAACCTATGAGGAAAGGCAAGGGTTTTTGTCCATCATGAGCCTTACAAAGGTAAAAAACTAGGGGTAACCAATTTTTACAAGGAACCTTAGTAATAAACAGGGGGTTGACAATAATTATTAATACAATCAGTAACGGAGGTGATCGTGTTCCACCTGGTCCAACCAACCCGTCCCCACCTTGTGAATAGGGAGGGCGGGTCTGACACTGGGAGGGCGGGTCTGACCCTGGGGAACACCACACCCCTGATTGGAAGGGAGGAAAGCCTTTGGCATCAAGACTTGCTGCATTTTTGTAAATATCAGTTATTACACCTTATTGTACAACGGGTGTGAGCATATAGGAAATTAAATTAGATCCCAAACAGGTGAAAAGGCATTGTAAAATTCTTCAAACTTCTTCAGATAGTAATGACCTGAAAAAACAAGACCAGACATGGTTCCAAGTTCACCTCCATTATGGAGTGAATGGCTAGTGAACCAGGAGGCATTTGTCTGCTAAAAGTGAATATCATTACAATAAGAACAGATAACCTGCATGTAGCGCACTTTCAGAACTGTTAAGTGAGAACATTTAGAGCCATTAGAACAGTTACCATTAGGGGGTCACCTGATGACCTCCTATATTCGCCACTGAGGTTGAGGTGTATGGGCGAATGTAAAAGGGTAATAAGAAAGATGATCAGAAAGATATAGGCAGTTCTTGGCCATCTTCAGGTGATCTTCCTATTCTTTGGAGATTTAGGCTTCTTGACCACCTGCATTGTTGGAATCTCAGGCAGGTCAGGTATACCCAGATTTTCTGGTACAGGCATCCATGGCTGAACTTCTACTGGAGCAATACCAAGTTTATCCCAGGCGTCTGCTAAGTCCTGCGGCGTTCTGATGACAATTTGCTGCCCTGCTTTAGAAGTTGCTAATCCAAATGGAAACAGCCATCTTACTGGCAGCTTATGCGATCTAAGTGCTTCTGTAACGGGCTTCAGTGCCCTGCGTTTTGCCAGGGTGCTGGACGCTAGGTCCTGGAAGAGTTGAATACGGGCCCCGTTATAAGAAATGTTCTTGGCATCTCTTGCGGCTCTTAAAATGGAGGCTGTGTCCAGAAAGTTCAGTAGGCCGCATATTATATCTCTAGGGGGGCCGTTTTCAAGCGGTTTCGGCCTCAGAGCTCTGTGGGCCCTCTCAATTACTATCTGAGAGGCTTTCTCCTCACCCACTAGCAACGCAAATATGGCGGTTACCGCGTTTGTGATCTCCCCAAGAGGAACATCTTCCGGTACCCCTCTTATGCGGACATTCTTCCGCCTGCTCCTGTTTTCCTGGTCTTCCAGGTGAAGAAGAGCCGAGGTGAGATATGTATTATGGTCTTGCAAGACCTTTCGCACGGCCTCTCCATGGTTAGCTATGGCTGCCTGTGTTTCCTCTAACGCCATAACGCGCCCCCCAATTTGCTTTACCTCCGTCTTTATGTCGGAAATGTCTTTGTGCAGGGGTTGTAGCGCTTTGTAAAGTGTCTTCTTGAAGAAGGCTCTGGACAACGGGAGGTCCACAGTCTCCGCTCCTTCTGACATGGCGCAGGAGCTCTCCCCATCTGAGTCTTCCGGCAGCACAGCTGCTCTGGCACCCTCCGTCGCCATCTTGGATCTGTGTGCCGGTGAATAACTCCTTTTTTTAAGGAAGCGATCCATCTCAGATTGTGTATGGCACGATTTTTGAGTGCCCGATGCTGTATCACCTCTATCCTTGTTAGTTTTCACCATGTTAGGGGGAGAAAACACCCATTATATTGAAGAAGCAGCGGTGTCTGTGAGGAGCTCTGAGATCTGGCGTCCATCTCGGCTCACGGCTAGCTCCACCCCCCAATCCTTAACTTGTTATTAACTAACGCTGCTCTCTCCCCTGTTCCCCTGTATCACCTGTATCCGTACAGCACTTACTAACAAGCTTCCATAGCAGGCAGAGTGGACGGCAGCAGTAACGTCACTCACTGACGTTGCGCGCCTGCTCATCCCACTTTATGAAGTAAGCAGGCGGAGCAGGCGCGCAACGTCAGTGAGTGACGTAACGCTGCCTGCCGCTCTGCCTGCTATGGAAGCGCTGTACTGATACAGGGGATACAGGGGAACAGGGGAGAGCGCAGCTTTAGTTAAACTTATTAACAGGTTAAGGATTACGGTCTAGAAATACTTTGGTGAGCAGAGGGCCGGTGTATTTGGGGACACTGTTATGAGGGGGATCTGTGGATGACACATATATAGCAGTGTCATCCACAGATCCCCCCCATAACAGTGCCATCAACAGATGCCCCACCCAATAACAATGTCATTCACAGATCCCCCACCCCATAGCAGTGCCATCCTCAGATGCCCCTTCCCATAAACAGTGCCATCCACAGATCCCCCATAACAGTGCCATCCACAGATCCCCCATAACAGTGCCATCCACAGATCCCCAACATAACAGTGCGTCATCCACAGATCCCCCATAATAGTGTCATGCACAGACCACCATTAGTTCAAAACCCACCAAAAGCACACCTTTTGGTTCAAAATTATTTTTTTCTTATTTTCCTCCTCAAAAACCTAGGTGCGTCTTATAGGCCGGTGCGTCTTATAGGGCGAAAAATACGGTAAATAAAGAACTTTTTCCACCTTTAATGTGACCTATAAACTATACAACTCAATTAAAAAAGAAACTGAAAAAATAAAATAATATGGTTGCATAAGTGTGCACACCCTTAAACTAATACTTTGTTGAAGCACCTTTTGATTTTATTACAGCACTCAGTCTTTTTGGGTATGAGTCTATCAGCATGGCACATTTTGACTTGGCAAGATTTGCCCACTCTTCTTTACAAAAACACTCCAAATCTGTCAGATTGAGAGAGCATCTCCTGTGCACAGCCCTCTGCAGATCATCCCACAAATTTTCAATCGGGTTCGGTTCTGGGCTCTGGCTGGGCCATTCCAAAACTTTAATCTTCTTCTGGTGAAGCCATTACTTTGTTGATTTGGATTTATGCTTTGGGTCATTGTCATGCTGAAAGATGAAGTTCCTCTTCATGTTCAGCTTTCAAGCAGAAGCCTGAAGGTTTTTTGCCAATATTGACTGGAATTTGGAACTGTTCATAATTCCCTCTAGCTTAACTAAGGCCCCAGTTCCAGCTGAAGAAAAACAGCCCCAAAGTTTGATGCTGCCACCACCATGCTGCACTGTGGGTATGGCGTTCTTTTGGTGATGTGCAGTGTTGTTTTTGCGCCAAACATATCTTTTGGAATTATGGCCAAAAAATTATACCTTGGTTTCATCAGACCATAACACCTTTTTCCACATGCTTTTGGGAAACTTCAGATGTGTTTATGCAAACAGTAGCCTGGCTTAGATGTTTTGCTTCATAAGAAAAGGCTTTCATCTTGCCACCCCATAGCCCAGACATATGAAGAATACGGGAGATTGTTGTCACATGTACCACACAGCCAGTACTTGCCATATATTCCTGCAGCTCCTTTAATGTTGCTGTAGGCCTCTTGGTCGCCTCCCAGATCAGTTTTCTTCTTGTCTTTTCATCAATCTTGGTAATGTCACTGTTGTTCCATATTTTCTCCACTTGATGATGACTGCCTTCACTGTGTTCCATGGTATATCTAATGCCTTGGAAATTCTTTTGTGCCCTTCTCCTGACTGATACCTTTTAACAATGAGAACCCTCTGATGCTTTGGAAGCTCTCTGTGGACCATAGCTTTTGTTGTGGGATGCGACTAAGACAATTTCAGGAAGGACCAACTAGAGCAGCTGAACTTTATTTGGGGTTAATCAGAGGCACTTTAAATGATGGCAGGTGTATGCTGACTCCTATTCAACATGATTTTGAATGTGATTGCTTAGTTCTGAACACTACAACATCCCCAGTTATAAGAGGGTGTGCACACTTATGCATCCACATTATTTTAGTTTTTGTTATTTTTTCTTCCATCCACCTAAAATATTTCAGTTTGTTTTTTAACCACCTCCGGACCGCCTAACGCAGATTCGCGTTCCGGAGGTGGCAGCCCTGCGCAGAGTCACGCATATACGTGTCATCTCGCGCGAGCCGAGACTTCCTGTGAACGCGCGCACACAGGCGCGCGCGCTTACAGGAACGGAAGGTAAGAGAGTTGATCTCCAGCCTGCCAGCGGCGATCGTTCGCTGGCAGGCTGGAGATGTGTTTTTTTTAACCCCTAACAGGTATATTAGACGCTGTTTTGATAACAGCGTCTAATATACCTGCTACCTGGTCCTCTGGTGGTCCCCTTTGTTTGGATCGACCACCAGAGGACACAGGTAGCTCAGTAAAGTAGCACCAAACACCACTACACTACACTACACCCCCCCCGTCACTTATTAACCCCTTATTAGCCCCTGATCACCCCTGATCACCCCTGATCACTCCATATAGACTCCCTGATCACCCCCCTGTCATTGATGACCCCCCTGTCATTGATCAACCCCCTGTAAAGCTCCATTCAGATGTCCGCATGATTTTTACGGATCCACTGATACATGGATCGGATCCGCAAAACGCATACGGACGTCTGAATGAAGCCTTACAGGGGCGTGATCAATGACTGTGGTTATCACCCCATATAGACTCCCTGATCACCCCCCTGTCATTGATTACACCCCTGTCATTGATCAACCCCCTGTAAAGCTCCATTCAGATGTCCGCATGATTTTTACGGATCCACTGATAGATGGATCGGATCCGCAAAACGCATACGGACGTCTGAATGAAGCCTTACAGGGGTGTGATCAATGACTGTGGTTATCACCCCATATAGACTCCCTGATCACCCCCCTGTCATTGATTACACCCCTGTCATTGATCACCCCCCTGTAAAGCTCCATTCAGATGTCCGCATGATTTTTACGGATCCACTGATAGATGGATCGGATCCGCAAAACACATACAGGCGTCTCCCCGGAGCCTTCCAGGGGGGGTGATCACCCCATATAGACTCCCTGATCACCCCCCTGTCATTGATCACCCCCCCTGTCATTGATCACCCCCCCCTGTCATGCTGCATTCAGATGTCCGTATGATTTTTACGGATCCACGGATACATGGATCGGATCCGCAAAACACATACGGACATCTGAATGGAGCCCTACAGGGGGGTGATCAATGACAGGGGGGTGATCACCCCATATAGACTCTCTGATCACCCCCCTGTCATTGATCACCCCCCTGTCATTGATCACCCCCCTGTCATTGATCACCCCTCTGTAAGGCTCCATTCAGACATTTTTTTGGCCCAAGTTAGCGGAATTATTTATTTTTTTTCTTACAAAGTCTCATATTCCACTAACTTGTGTCAAAAAATAAAATCTCACATGAACTCACCATACCCCTCACGGAATCCAAATGCGTAAAATTTTTTAGACATTTATATTCCAGACTTCTTCTCACGCTTTAGGGCCCCTAGAATGCCAGGGCAGTATAAATACCCCACATGTACCCCATTTCGGAAAGAAGACACCCCCAGGTATTCCGTGAGGGGCATATTGAGTCCATGAAAGATTGAAATTTTTGTCCCAAGTTAGCGGAACGGGAGACTTTGTGAGAAAAAAATAAAAAATATCAATTTCCGCTAACTTGTGCCAAAAAAAAATTTTTTCGATGAACTCACCATGCCCCTCATTGAATACCTTGGGGTGTCTTCTTTCCAAAATGGGGTCACATGTGGGGTATTTATACTGCCCTTGCATTCTAGGGGCCCCAAAGCGTGAGAAGAAGTCTGGTATCGAAATGTCTAAAAATGCCCTCCTAAATGGAATTTGGGCACCTTTGCGCATCTAGGCTGCAAAAAAGTGTCACACATCTGGTATCGCCGTAATCGGGAGAAGTTGGGGAATGTGTTTTGGGGTGTCATTTTACATATACCCATGCTGGGTGAGAGAAATATCTTGGTCAAATGCCAACTTTGTATAAAAAAATGGGAAAAGTTGTCTTTTGCCAAGATATTTATCTCACCCAGCATGGGTATATGTAAAATGACACCACAAAACACATTCCCCAACTTCTTCTGAATACGGCGATACCACATGTGTGACACTTTTTTGCAGCCTAGGTGGGCAAAGGGGCCCATATTCCAAAGAGCACCTTTAGGATTTCACAGGTCATTAACCTACTTACCACACATTTGGGCCCCTGGAAAATGCCAGGGCAGTATAACTACCCCACAAGTGACCCCATTTTGGAAAGAAGACACCCCAAGGTATTCCGTGAGGGGCATGGCGAGTTCCTAGAATTTTTTATTTTTTGTCACAAGTTAGAGGAAAATGATGATTTTTTTTTTTTTTTTTCATACAAAGTCTCATATTCCACTAACTTGTGACAAAAAATAAAAACTTCCATGAACTCACTATGCCCATCAGCGAATACCTTGGGGTCTCTTCTTTCCAAAATGGGGTCACTTGTGGGGTAGTTATACTGCCCAGGCATTCTAGGGGCCCAAATGTGTGGTAAGGAGTTTGAAATCAAATTCTGTAAAAAATGACCAGTGAAATCCGAAAGGTGCTCTTTGGAATATGGGCCCCTTTGCCCACCTAGGCTGCAAAAAAATGTCACACATCTGGTATCGCCGTACTCAGGAGAAGTTGGGGAATGTGTTTTGGGGTGTCATTTTACATATACCCATGCTGGGTGAGAGAAATATCTTGGTCAAATGCCAACTTTGTATAAAAAAAATGGGAAAAGTTGTCTTTTGCCAAGATATTTCTCTCACCCAGCATGGGTATATGTAAAATGACACCCCAAAACACATTCCCCAACTTCTCCTGAATACGGCGATACCACATGTGTGACACTTTTTTTCAGCCTAGGTGGGCAAAGGGGCCCATATTCTAAAGAGCACCTTTAGGATTTCACAGGTCATTTACCTACTTACCACACATTAGGGCCCCTGGAAAATGCCAGGGCAGTATAACTACCCCACAAGTGACCCCATTTTGGAAAGAAGACACCCCAAGGTATTCCGTGAGGGGCATAGTGAGTTCCTAGAATTTTTTATTTTTTGTCACAAGTTAGTGGAAAATGATGTTTTTTTTTTTTGTTTTTTTTCCATACAAAGTCTCATATTCCACTAACTTGTGACAAAAAATAAAAACTTCCATGAACTCACTATGCCCATCAGCGAATACCTTGGGGTATCTTCTTTCCAAAATGGGGTCACTTGTGGGGTAGTTATACTGCCCTAGCATTCTAGGGGCCCAAATGTGTGGTAAGGAGTTTGAAATCAAATTCTGTAAAAAATGACCAGTGAAATCCGAAAGGTGCTCTTTGGAATATGGGCCTCTTTGCCCACCTAGGCTGCAAAAAAGTGTCACACATCTGGTATCGCCGTACTCAGGAGAAGTTGGGGAATGTGTTTTGGGGTGTCATTTTACATATACCCATGCTGGGTGAGAGAAATATCTTGGCAAAAGACAACTTTTCCCATTTTTTTATACAAAGTTGGCATTTGACCAAGATATTTCTCTCACCCAGCATGGGTATATGTAAAATGACACCCCAAAACACATTCCCCAACTTCTACTGAATACGGAGATACCAGATGTGTGACACTTTTTTGCAGCCTAGGTGGGCAAAGGGGCCCATATTCCAAAAAGCACCTTTCGGATTTCACTCGTCATTTTTTACAGAATTTGATTTCAAACTCCTTACCAGTCATTTGGGCCCCTAGAATGCCACGGCAGTATAACTACCCCACAAGTGACCCCATTTTGGAAAGAAGAGACCCAAAGGTATTTCGTGATGGGCATAGTGAGTTCATAGAACTTTTTATTTTTTGTCACAAGTTAGTGGAATATGAGACTTTGTAAGAAAAAAAAATAAAAATAAAAATATCATCATTTTCCGCTAACTTGTGACAAAAAATAAAAAGTTCTATGAACTCACTATGCCCATCAGCGAATACCTTAGGGTGTCTACTTTCAGAAATGGGGTCATTTGTGGGGTGTTTGTACTGTCTGGCCATTGTAGAACCTCAGGAAACATGACAGGTGCTCAGAAAGTCAGAGCTGCTTCAAAAAGCGGAAATTCAAATTTTTGTACCATAGTTTGTAAACGCTATAACTTTTACCCAAACCAATTTTTTTTTACCCAAACATTTTTTTTTTATCAAAGACATGTAGAACAATAAATTTAGAGCAAAATTTATATATGGATCTCGTTTTTTTTGCTAAATTTTACAACTGAAAGTGAAAAATGTCATTTTTTTGCAAAAAAAATCGTTAAATTTCGATTAATAACAAAAAAAGTAAAAATAATAACAAAAAAAGTAAAAATGTCAGCAGCAATGAGATACCACCAAATTAAAGCTCTATTAGTGAGAAGAAAAGGAGGTAAAATTCATTTGGGTGGTAAGTTGCATGACCGAGCAATAAACGGTGAAAGTAGTGTAGGTCAGAAGTGTAAAAAGTGGCCTGGTCTTTCAGGGTGTTTAAGCACTGGGGGCTGAGGTGGTTAATTGAGTGGTACAGTTTATAGGTCACATTAAAGGTGGAAAATGTTCTGAAATGATTTACATCACAGAAACATGACATTTTAACAGGGGTGTGTAGACTTTTTATATCCACTGTGTGTATATATATATATATACATATATATATATATATATATATATATATATATATATATATATAAAAAGCAAAAAAGTAGATGAGCAGCACACACTATGGAGGTGCAATTCCTTGGAGTGGACCGCGGACTAGATCCAATTCAAATATGTATAAAGAAAATCCAAGGCAGCACACAATAATCCGTGAAAAAACAGGGTGTTTATTCCCCCATGTGAGACAGCAACGTTTCAGCTCTCTCTATGGAGCCTTTGTCAAGCCATAGCAATCAGTGCACACACAAGTGTTTATAAAGCATAACAAATTTGAATGTAATATACATAATTATGCAGAATTTTTTTAAAAACAAAGTAAGAAATGTAATCCAAATTCATGACATACATATCAGTGATCAATCATTATACAAAATTCATATCAGTGTTTCATGTGATAATTATAAACAGTATATAAATCCATAAAGGAGTTAATCCCCAATTGTGAACATAATTGATATTAAATACGAACAGGTGTTTATAATTGTGTAAATATTAAAAATCAAATGGAGATCTCACATACTGGGGCAGACAGCAGGATTCCCTTGGCGTCCGGAACTTGGCACAGCGCATGCGCGGGACGTCTCTCATGCCGCGATATTATCTAAACACAGCAATGATCGGAGGCCCGCACTCTAGATGGCCGCCAGGCAGCAGGAGCACACTGCGCATGCTCGTTCCCGTACATGGGTGGACACAATCGGCAGAACTGACACTCATGTGACCAGTCACATGATGCACACATATATATATATACCGTTATATATATACAGTATGTATATCTTGATGCATTCTCAATGGATCAAATTAAAGAAATGGTTTATTCATTGATGTCAGTGCAATGTTTCAGACCCTTTATAAGCTTGAGTAAGGTCCTGTAAGGGGACTGTAGTGATGCATTGACATGAATCATCCGCTTATGTGATTGGATCTTTTGGGAGTGTGAAAGCTCATTACTCTTTTTACCCCGGACCTCTGATCAAGTTTTGCCCGCTGGCACCCACTTGGGATTTTCTCTGAAGTTCTGCTTTCCTTGTGATATGCATGAAAATCCAGTCTTCATTTTTTGTTTAACTATTCAATTGCCCTAAATTGAAGAAGTATACCCATATCCCCCAGTGATAATTTGGGATTGGCTTTTTAGTTCCAGTTTTCCAATGGTTTTGGTCAGCTGATCGATGCAGAATCTCTCATAGTAAATTGATTGATCTCTAATGAGTTATGCTTGACAGTGGTAGTGATGCCTTACTATAAAAACACATATATATAGACTATATAAGTCACAACTAGAGATTAATGAATTTTTAAAAAAATTAGATTCTCTGATTCACAGAATTTTTTGGAAAAATTAGATTTGATCCGAATAAATTTGCAGCGAATTACGTTTAAAAAAAAAATATTTCCTGGCTGCTGAGAGTCTTTATAGTTGTGTAGAACACTGTGCTTTGTAGTAACACGCATAGGGAGTCTGCTTTGGTAGTGAAATAATACTGTGAGTCCGTATGACATGAAGATGACAGGCGTCGCTCTTAGAATCACTGCACACTTCACTTATTTGGGCAGCCACGGGGCCAAAACTGACCAAATGACTCAAGTATCTACTCAGCCTTACAGGTAGATGTTAGCATCATGAAAAAGCACACTCCTTTTACACCATCTTCAGCTGATTCCACATAGATGTCTACAGAACCTGTTCTATTAAACGCTCATACAAGTAGAGCCCCTCTGAAAGAGTGGAGAGGGTGTCAGCAGTAAGTTTGTGTTATCATCACTGATTATATTTCCCCATTCTCTGATCTGTCAAAACAATTACCCAGAAAAAACAGATCCTGTCTGTGGAGCATCCACCTTCAATCGGTCAGAATTTGCTCAATAATCCATCAGTATTGCTAAAGGCAAAAAAAAGGAGTGGCTCTAAAACAGAGATGACACGTGAATGGAAAATTTCCATGTCTTCTGTGTTTTGTGCCCACTCCTGCTTTTGGATACCAAATCATAAGCCAATTCTAATGGGACCATACAGGCCTTAAAGCTGCTACACAGACAGGAAGGATTTGTTGTGCGTCTCATTTTTCCTTCCTTCTGACAGATCAGAAAAAGTGTCAAATAAATGATGTCAGCCAATCCGAAAGCCAAAATAGTGGACCAGTCATGAAGTGGGGAGGGTGGGAACAGCATGAGTAGTCCACAGAGTGGACCTATAGCATAGTGGTGAGGTGAAAGCAGCATGAGGAGACCACAGAGTGGCCCAATGACAGGGTCTGGAGGTGGCAGCTGCATGAGGAGAACACCTCTGTGGCACAATGACAGAGTCTGGAGGTGGCACTAGCATCAGGAGGCCACAGAGTGGCAAGGTGACATACTGTGGAGGTGGGTGGCAATACCAGTACCCGCTGAAGATGGTGGGTGAAAGAAGGAGCACTTGGCATCAGATGTGTGGCATCAGGCAGGTAACAACATCAGAATAGTAGCTGAGGTAGGAAGCCAGAAGAAACCAGTCTCTTTTGTCAAATTGTTGGTGGGGCACAATGGATGATCTAGTCTGATGCATCAGGCATTGGTATGTGGAAATCCTGGCTGATCCACGCCTGATTCATCTTGATGCAGTGTCCCACTATGTGCTATATGTGGGCACTTTAAACTCTTGCTAAATGTCGTATCAAATGTATTGTGGTATCATGCTGTAATTCCCTTTAACAGGCTGGCAGTGTCATTTTCCTTTATTAGCCTCTTATATACAGCTGGGAAGGGGGGGTGTAAAGTTAGTGTGTCCGATGCTAATGAAGAGATGAGGAATAAATTTGTATTTCCACCAAAGTAATTCAAAAAAGATTTTACCGGCTATGAGTGCAGCGCATAATGCTGAATACAAGATTTTTTTGTCCGCTGAAATAATAAAAAAAAGATTTTACCGCATATAAGTGGAGCGCTTAATGCTGAATACAAGATTTTTTGTCCACCAAAATAATTCAAAAAAGATTTTACCGGGGGCGGAGCCTGACCGCTGAGCGATATGAAGGTCTGAGACAGAGCTCCTCCTGGCCAGACCCGTGCTTTCTTATAAAAAGACACCCATACCTAGACGAAAATGGTCAAGATTGGGAGAGACAAGCCTAGAGAACATCAGGCAACCCCTAAACACAAAAAGGGACAGACGGAGATGGACCTTTTCATAAGAAAAAAGCTAGCTTTCTCACCAGCGCGCTTGAACAAAATGGCGCCGCAGCCCTCGATACCAGACTCGGAGGAAGAGGACGGAGAGGAATATGCAGGAGCCGAGGGAGGAAGAGAGGAGGTTGACGATATGCAACCTGATGACAATAACACTATCCTCACGAGGTCCTTTCTTAAAGACTCTCTTGCTCAAGCACTAGTGCCTTTACTACAAGAGGTGAGAGATATGAAGGAAGATGTAAGGTCCCTTGGCCACAGAGTTGAATCCCTGGAAGGGAACCAGAACCTACTAACTGATCGAACATCTGCAGTCTCCGATCTCCTGGAAGTTCAAACGAACTCACTTAACAACGCTTTATTTATGATAGAAGACCGGAGCAGAAGAAAAAACATCAGACTAAAAGGTCTACCAGAAACCATAGAAGCGGCTTAATTACAAGTCGTTGCCTCACAGCTCTTCACAGACATACTCGGAGAAGACAAAGCGCAAAATATTACCATTGAAACGATCCATAGATCCCTGCGCTCAGTTCCAAAGAAAGACGAGCCGCCGCGTGATGTCATATGCGGCTTACTCAGCTTTACAAGCACTGTGGCCCTACTCCAAGCGATGAGGGAGAGAAAGGAGCTACGCTATGAAGGTACAAAAATCCATATGTACCAAGATATCGCTCCATCCACACTGAATAAAAGGAGAATTTTAAAGCCCTTAATGGACTATCTAAGAGACCAAAGAATACTATACCGCTAGCTTTTCCCTTTCGGTCTCACTTTTAGCAAAGATGGCAGACGCTGCACGATCCGAACCCCATTGGCAGGGCCGGACTGGCCATAGGGCAGACCGGGCATTTGCCCGGTGGGCCGGGCCGAACACAATAAGCTGGGCAGGAGTGGAGATGAGCGCTTCCCAGTAACTATCAGGGAAGCAGCTGCTTCGGGGCCCGAGAGCAGTCACTGTACTTCGTCACTCCGGCCCCTGTCAGAGCAGCTGACTTCTCCTGCACCACTTGCACTCTGTCACTGACCTCCTGACATCAGTGACATTGCTCCGCCTCTCCCCTCCTTAGTTCTTATGATGGACAGTGGTGACCAGCATCAGGACGGCCCGATGTGGGCGGAGCTATAAAAGCCCCGCCCCCTTTTATGCCCGCGATTCCTGCAGCCTGAACCTTCCATGCCCACCATGCTGAACATCAGTTGGATTGTCACAACTGCACCAGTGATGTGAGTGGCAGGGGAACTGGGGTTATATTCAGCTTTCCCAGACCGTGTGCAGCGTACTCAAGTTAGGTTTAGAAATGTTCCTGGGTGTTGTAGTGCAATAGACACTAACCTGAGACGGCTGACTCTCTGCAAGGGCAGGTGATGATAAGAAATGTTCGTGACGCCAGTGCCAATTAAACGGTGGCACGCCGTTTGCTGATAGCAGGAATAACTGAGGAACCACGTGATGTTAAAACAGAACTCAAACTTTAGTAGTCATCATATAGGGACATTGACGGAAGCGCAGTTCCTTTGAAGACAGTTGATTTTCAATACAGTTGATGCAGGCAATATATGTATAGCAAGGTGACTTCAGAGTGTTAAACACAGGACTTGCAGTACAGGCAGCTTGCACTCTATTCCTGACTGATCCTGGAACATATAAACTCTTCTCCAAGGCCCGATGCCCTAACTCTGGCGTATATCCTTGGTTTTCTAATTATAAAGTACCTCCTCTGTTGTCTTGAGTACCTCTTGCTTCTCTGAGCTTGCCTCTGTCTCTCTCAGTTTCCTCCAGTCTCTAGAAACTTCTGAACTGCCTTCCTAGGCTAGGCCCTAGCCTATTTATACTGACCTGGGAGCTCCCTCTACTGGCTGTAACAAGGATTGCCTGCAACAGGCCCAACTGGCTTAAAGGGAAATACACATAAAACCTAGCAGTGTCGGGTAACCTACCCGTATGCTGCACGTGCACATGTGACCTGCAGTACAGTAGGAAAGCTGGGTGAATTATATCATGAAATGTCATCCAGCTTCCCTGCTATCCTGCATGGCACAAGTGCAGAGGCATTAGTGTATGCGGGAGAGGCACAGCAGGAAAGCTGGGTGTCTATATATGTGTATTGTATATGTGTGCGTCCATGTATGTGGTGACTGTATGTATGAGTGCGCCCCTGTATGTGAAGAGTATGTGTATGACTGCGTCCATGTATGTGGTGACTGTGTGCATGAATGCATCCATGTATGTGGAGAGTGTGTGTATGAGTGCATCTATGTATATGGTGAGCGCATGTATGAGTGCGTCCATGTATGTGGAGACTGCGTTCATGTATGTGGAGAGTGTGTGTATGAGTGCGTCCATGTATGTGTGGAGAGTGTGTGTATGAGTGCATCTATGTATATGGTGAGCGCATGTATGAGTGCGTCCATGTATGTGGAGACTGCGTTCATGTATGTGGAGAGTGTGTGTATGACTGCGTCCATGTATGTGGAGAGTGCATCCATGTATGTGGAGAGTGCGTGTATGACTGCTTCCATGTATGTGGAGAGTGCGTGTATGACTGTGTCCATGTATGTGGAGAGTGCATCCATGTATGTGGAGAGTGTGCGTATGACTGCGTCCATGTATGTGGAGAGTGCGTCCATATATGTGGAGAGTGTGTGTATGACTGCGTCTATGTATGTGGAGAGTG
The DNA here is from genome assembly GCF_905171765.1 of Bufo bufo. Lineage (NCBI taxonomy): Eukaryota > Metazoa > Chordata > Amphibia > Anura > Bufonidae > Bufo > Bufo bufo. The sequence continues at coordinate 91,254,748 of NC_053389.1, read as the reverse complement.
TGTGCATGACTGCGTCTATGTATGTGGAGAGTTCATCCATGTATGTGGAGAGTGCGTGTATGACTGCGTCCATGTATGTGGAGAGTGCATCCATGTATATGGAGAATGCGTGTATGACTGCATCCATGTATGTGGAGAATGCGTGTATGACTGCGTCTATGTATGTGGAGAGTGCGTGTATGACTGCGTCCATGTATGTGGAGAGTGCGTATATGACTGCATCCATGTATGTGGTGACTGTGTGCATGAATGCATCCATGTATGTGGAGAATGTGTGTATGAGTGCGTCCATGTATGTGTGGAGAGTGTGTGTATGAGTGCGTCCATGTATGTGGAGACTGCGTTCATGTATGTGGAGAGTGTGTGTATGACTGCGTCCATGTATGTGGAGAGTGTGTGTATAACTGCATCCATGTATGTGGAGAGTGCATCCATGTATGTGGAGAGTGCGTGTATGACTGCGTCCATGTATGTGGAGAGTGCATCCATGTATGTGGAGAATGCGTATATGACTGCGTCCATGTATGTGGAGAGTGTGTCCATATATGTGGAGAGTGTGTGTATGACTGCGTCCATGTATGTGGAGAGTGCATCCATGTATGTGGAGAGTGTGTGTATGACTGCGTCCATGTATGTGGAGAGTGCGTCCATATATGTGGAGAGTGCGTGTTTGACTGCGTCTATGTATATGGAGAGTGTGTGTATGACTGCGTCTATGTATGTGGAGAGTGTGTATGACTGCGTCCATGTATGTGGAGAGTGCATCCATGTATGTGGAGAGTGCGTGTATGACTGCGTCCATGTATGTGGAGAATGCGTGTATGACTGCGTCTATGTATGTGGAGAGAGCGTGTATGACTGCGTCCATGTATGTGGAGAGTGCATATATGACTGCGTCCATGTATGTGGTGACTGTGTGCATGAATGCATCCATGTATGTGGAGAGTGTGTGTATGAGTGCGTCCATGTATGTGTGGAGAGTGTGTGTATGAGTGCATCTATGTATATGGTGAGCGCATGTATGAGTGCGTCCATGTATGTGGAGACTGCGTTCATGTATGTGGAGAGTGTGTGTATGACTGCGTCAATGTATGTGTGGAGAGTGTGTGTATGAGTGCATCTATGTATATGGTGAGCGTATGTATGAGTGCGTCCATGTATGTGGAGACTGCGTTCATGTATGTGGAGAGTGTGTGTATGACTGCGTCCATGTATGTGGAGAGTGCATCCATATATGTGGAGAGTGCGTGTATGACTGCGTCCACGTATGTGGAGAGTGCATCCATATATGTGGAGAGTGCGTGTATGACTGCGTCCATGTATGTGGAGAGTGCGTCCATATATGTGGAGAGTGTGTGTATGACTGCGTCCATGTATGTGGAGAGTGCATCCATGTATGTGGAGAGTGTGTGTATGACTGCGTCCATGTATGTGGAGAGTGCGTCCATATATGTGGAGAGTGCATGTTTGACTGCGTCTATGTATATGGAGAGTGTGTGTATGACTGCGTCCATGTATGTGGAGAGTGCGTCCATATATGTGGAGAGTGCGTGTATGACTGCGTCCATGTATGTGGAGAGTGCATCCATGTATGTGGAGAGTGTGTGTATGACTGCGTCCATGTATGTGGAGAGTGCGTCCATATATGTGGAGAGTGTGTGTATGACTGCGTCTATGTATGTGGAGAGTGTGTGCATGACTGCGTCCATGTATGTGGAGAGTGTGTGTATGACTGCGTCCATGTATGTGGAGAGTGTGTATGACTGTGTCCATGTATGTGGAGAGTGTATCCATGTATGTGGAGAGTGTGTGTATGACTGCGTCCATGTATGTGGAGAGTGCGTCCATATATGTGGAGAGTGTGTGTATGACTGCGTCTATGTATGTGGAGAGTGTGTGCATGACTGCGTCTATGTATGTGGAGAGTGTGTATGACTGCGTCCATGTATGTGGAGAGTGCATCCATGTATGTGGAGAGTGCGTGTATGACTGCGTCCATGTATGTGGAGAATGCGTGTATGACTGCGTCTATGTATGTGGAGAGTGCGTGTATGACTGCGTCCATGTATGTGGAGAGTGCGTAAATGACTGCGTCCATGTATGTGGAGAGTGTGTGTATGACTGCGTCCATGTATGTGGAGAGTGCGTGTATGACTGCGTCCATGTATGTGGAGAATGTGTGTATGACTGCGTCCATGTATGTGGAGAGTGTGTGTATGACTGCGTCCATGTATGTGGAGAGTGTGTGTATGACTGCGTCCATATATGTGGAGAGTGCGTGTATGACTGCGTCCATGTATGTGGAGAGTGCATCCATGTATGTGGAGAGTGTGTGTATGACTGCGTCCATGTATGTGGAGAGTGCGTCCATATATGTGGAGAGTGTGTGTATGACTGCGTCTATGTATGTGGAGAGTGTGTGCATGACTGCGTCTATGTATGTGGAGAGTGTGCATGACTGCGTCCATGTATGTGGAGAGTGTGTCTATGACTGCGTCCATGTATGTGGAGAGTGTGTATGACTGCGTCCATGTATGTGGAGAGTGCATCTATGTATGTGGAGAGTGCGTGTATGACTGCGTCCATGTATGTGGAGAATGCGTGTATGACTGCGTCCATGTATGTGGAGAGTGCATATATGACTGCGTCCATGTATGTGGTGACTGTGTGCATGAATGCATCCATGTATGTGGAGAGTGTGTGTATGAGTGCGTCCATGTATGTGTGGAGAGTGTGTGTATGACTGCGTCCATGTATGTGGAGAGTGCATCCATGTATGTGGAGAGTGTGTGTATGACTGCGTCCATGTATGTGGAGAGTGCGTCCATATATGTGGAGAGTGCGTGTATGACTGCGTCCATGTATGTGGAGAATGCGTGTATGACTGCGTCTATGTATGTGGAGAGAGCGTGTATGACTGCGTCCATGTATGTGGAGAGTGCATATATGACTGCGTCCATGTATGTGGTGACTGTGTGCATGAATGCATCCATGTATGTGGAGAGTGTGTGTATGAGTGCGTCCATGTATGTGTGGAGAGTGTGTGTATGAGTGCATCTATGTATATGGTGAGCGCATGTATGAGTGCGTCCATGTATGTGGAGACTGCGTTCATGTATGTGGAGAGTGTGTGTATGACTGCGTCAATGTATGTGTGGAGAGTGTGTGTATGAGTGCATCTATGTATATGGTGAGCGTATGTATGAGTGCGTCCATGTATGTGGAGACTGCGTTCATGTATGTGGAGAGTGTGTGTATGACTGCGTCCATGTATGTGGAGAGTGCATCCATATATGTGGAGAGTGCGTGTATGACTGCGTCCACGTATGTGGAGAGTGCATCCATATATGTGGAGAGTGCGTGTATGACTGCGTCCATGTATGTGGAGAGTGCGTCCATATATGTGGAGAGTGTGTGTATGACTGCGTCCATGTATGTGGAGAGTGCATCCATGTATGTGGAGAGTGTGTGTATGACTGCGTCCATGTATGTGGAGAGTGCGTCCATATATGTGGAGAGTGCGTGTTTGACTGCGTCTATGTATATGGAGAGTGTGTGTATGACTGCGTCCATGTATGTGGAGAGTGCGTCCATATATGTGGAGAGTGCGTGTATGACTGCGTCCATGTATGTGGAGAGTGCATCCATGTATGTGGAGAGTGTGTGTATGACTGCGTCCATGTATGTGGAGAGTGCGTCCATATATGTGGAGAGTGTGTGTATGACTGCGTCTATGTATGTGGAGAGTGTGTGCATGACTGCGTCCATGTATGTGGAGAGTGTGTGTATGACTGCGTCCATGTATGTGGAGAGTGTGTATGACTGTGTCCATGTATGTGGAGAGTGTATCCATGTATGTGGAGAGTGTGTGTATGACTGCGTCCATGTATGTGGAGAGTGCGTCCATATATGTGGAGAGTGTGTGTATGACTGCGTCTATGTATGTGGAGAGTGTGTGCATGACTGCGTCTATGTATGTGGAGAGTGTGTATGACTGCGTCCATGTATGTGGAGAGTGCATCCATGTATGTGGAGAGTGCGTGTATGACTGCGTCCATGTATGTGGAGAATGCGTGTATGACTGCGTCTATGTATGTGGAGAGTGCGTGTATGACTGCGTCCATGTATGTGGAGAGTGCGTAAATGACTGCGTCCATGTATGTGGAGAGTGTGTGTATGACTGCGTCCATGTATGTGGAGAGTGCGTGTATGACTGCGTCCATGTATGTGGAGAATGTGTGTATGACTGCGTCCATGTATGTGGAGAGTGTGTGTATGACTGCGTCCATGTATGTGGAGAGTGTGTGTATGACTGCGTCCATGTATGTGGAGAGTGCATCCATGTATGTGGAGAGTGTGTGTATGACTGCGTCCATGTATGTGGAGAGTGCGTCCATATATGTGGAGAGTGTGTGTATGACTGCGTCTATGTATGTGGAGAGTGTGTGCATGACTGCGTCTATGTATGTGGAGAGTGTGCATGACTGCGTCCATGTATGTGGAGAGTGTGTCTATGACTGCGTCCATGTATGTGGAGAGTGTGTATGACTGCGTCCATGTATGTGGAGAGTGCATCTATGTATGTGGAGAGTGCGTGTATGACTGCGTCCATGTATGTGGAGAATGCGTGTATGACTGCGTCTATGTATGTGGAGAGTGCGTGTATGACTGCGTCCATGTATGTGGAGAGTGCGTAAATGACTGCGTCCATGTATGTGGAGAGTGTGTGTATGACTGCGTCCATGTATGTGGAGAGTGTGTGTATGACTGCTTCCATGTATGTGGAGAGTGCGTGTATGACTACTGGGGGCCCTGTATACTGGCACGCATTATAGGTGGGCACTATGGAGAAGTGAGGCACAAGAGCACTATGAGGGCATTATATAGGGGCATTTATTACTGGCACCCATTTTGATGCCACTATGGGGAAGGGAGGAAAGGAGCATTATGGGGGGATCTATGTGGGGCAGTCTATAGGAGCATTTTATAGTGCCACATTATGGAGGGCACTATGGAGACGGGGAAGGAGCACTATGGGGGCATCTTCTGGGGGGACTATATAGGAGTATTTTATACTGGCACAAATTATAAGGTCACTATGGGCACCTAAGCTCAACTGGTGGCACTAAGTGTTTTTTGTAGTGGCACACAGTACGGGTCATTGGAACACATGAGGGCACTCTGGGGACATTGGCTCTACTGGGGGCACTAAGCGGAGGTATTTCTTTTTTTACTGCCACACGACGGGGCATTTTTTGTACTGGTGCACATTATAAGGGGGGGGAGGGGGTTCTACTGTCACACATTATAAAGAGAATTATTACTATCGGGGCATTATGGTGGGCTTTATTACAACTGGGGGACTATGGGAGCATTATTACTTGTGGGACACAATTACTGTTGGGGGCGCTGTAGGAGCATTATTACTACTAATGTCACGGCTGTAAGTGAGCAACTAGAGCATACACAGAAAATAGAGCCACTGACCGGACCCAAACTAGGGAGGATAAAGGGTGACCCCTGTCAGACCCTCAAAGCTTTCCCTATGCTGCTAAGCACATACCAGGATCCTAATGGTGGAACGAGGCATGCCCGCGTACCTAAGACTGATGACCACTGTAACCCCTACAATAGTGGAAGGGGCACGGCCACCGGTGCCCTGCTCAGTATATGGAGGGAACCGTGGTCGCCTCGGATCCGGTCAGAAAACAAACAGATACACTACTATGTCTGCACACTTAGCCGAAGGTGCTGCGGCAGCAGAGAAGACGGATCCAAAGACAGGTGGCAATATCCGGAGTACTTGCTGCAGCAGAACAAAGGTCCAGTGAAAAGATAGCATACAAGTGATGATACTCAAGCAAGAGCTACAACTCAAATGAGAAATATAATCCACACTCTACAAAAGGAGGAGGGGTGATTTAAAGACAGAGAAATCAAACATAGGAGGAACAGCTGGAAGGAAGGAAACAGAAAGTAATGACCTCATCCCAGGGGCGGAGAAACAGAGCAGTGAGAACTCCTCCAAGCTCTGGTAGTGACATCATCACAGGGGTGGAGAAACAGAGCTGTGAGAACGTCTCAAAGCTCTGGTAGTGACAACTAAGTGCACTCTGGCAAAGAGATAATTACTATTGTTGGGACTTTGGGAGCACCATTACTGTGGGGGCACCCTGGCACAGCATCAGCTTAGCACAGTTCTTTTTGCAGTATAGTTTTGGGGAGCACAGCTTCTCAGTATTGGGGGTGCATGATGAGATGTTAATTGGAGGATGATGGAAAAGTAGGAAACTAAAATGTCTGTCAAACTCTGCAGAGATGAGAGATGGCTGAAAGAAGTCATCATGGCGGTCTGGTCTGAATGGAGAAGATGAAGAAAGAGAACATCTACATCAGAGGAGACGTCACTGGATAGAAGAGGTATGGGTCGCTGTATGAGGCTCCATCTGCGTTAGTGATCCTGGCAGGCTGTTCCAGCTGAGAATTCCCTGGATCCGGCCCTGCTGGATGCAGACTGAATGCCCGCCGGCCCCATTAACTATAATGGGGTCCGGCAGAGATCCGGCCACAATCTGGGAAAAATGCAGAGAATCAGCGGGACATAACCCGCTGCACGCTGTGCTTTGTGTCCAGTCGATTCCTTGCATTTTCTGCTGGATTAGGTGGCCGGATCGTACTAAGACCCCTAATGTCACCTGGGGACCCCCAAAGAAGCTTGTGTGTTGACTGAAACCTTCCTATCTTACTGGTGGCTGGCCCTGCCTCTCAATTGTGCTTCCGGTTTTGGCTCCGCCCCTAGACTGCAAGGGGGTGGGGCCTGTTGGGGGTCATGTGATTGGGCTGCTCAGTCAAAAATGCCCGGGCCTATTTTTTGTCCCAGTCCGGCCCTGCCCATTGGACTTGCCAGCAACCTGAAATCATCTAGGGACTGACCCCATACCAATGGACTCCTGGCTACATTTATACAGCTCCGTTAAGCAGCTACCTCCACTACCACATCTAGAATCTTGGTCGGTGTCCACAAAGAACAAGCCTCCAAGATCAAACAGAAGATGAGATCAAGGTCCGGACCCAGAAGGGAAAAATCGACTTTGAACACTAACAAGAAATGCCACATACTTCAAAAATTTTAAGTTACTTACTTATGTACCTCTGATCCCCCCCCCTTCTCTGAAAGCAAAAACCCCACTGCTTATATGCCATCCTCTCGCCCTTATCTCTTTTTTTTTTTCTTTTTTCTTTCTTTCTTCCTTTCTTCTTCCATGTCTCGCTTCTACCTCCCCATCCAATCTCCTTCTATATACTCCTACCTCCTGTGTTTTTCACATAGCCTTTTCATATAGTCCCGGTTATGCCTTATAACTACTTTCTCCAATTTTGCCATTAATAAGAGACATAAGACACATTCCTATAGCAATATGCTATAATTTATAACTGTACCCTGTGGATACAAATTAGGATCCACTGGCTGCAGAATTTACATGTGTTGCTAACATCAAACCTACGGGTGTCTTTATATACTTTAAGACATGTTTATCTTGTATTACGTTCTAGTGCTATCAAGACTACATACTATGTATACTCTCATTAAGTGTCAAAAACTTTCATGCAAAATAATAAACCCTGTCCCATCAGTATGATATAAGAGAGAGAGAGAGAGAGAAAGTATGAGGGTCAAACGGATCTCTTGGAATTGCTTTCCACTAGATCTGAAAGACTTGAGGCGCCTCGGGTGGATAGGAGCGGGGTGGAGAGAGAGTTGGGTGATAGATGCTAGAGGCTGCTCCGGGTTTAGTCAGGTCGACAAGGGAGTCTGCCTTTATAGGATGAGGTAGTGAGCCAAAAACAGGGGGACTGGTGGGTGGGGATACCCTCCAAATCTCGCCTCTTTTTAATAAACCCTTGTGGGCGCCAATAGTGGTGGGTATTGGGAATGGTGGATTTATGTTGGGCTGCTAGAGTGTGTGATAGCTTATCGTTCGCGTTATGTTATAGTAATATGTATAGGGATATCAAATGTATAGGAAAAATTGTACATACATGTATCTAAAAAATATGTTAGCAAATGAAATAAACAAAATCTGCATACCAAGAGCGAGTGATAGTATACATATATCACCCAACTCTCTCTCCACCCCGCTCCTATCCACCCGAGGCGCCTCAAGTCTTTCAGATCTAGTGGAAAGCCATCAGTATGATACCACTCACCCCCCCCCCCTTTTTTTCATTCTTCCTTTTTTCCCATCACCCACCTCCCCCTCCCCACCCCCCTCGGATTTTCCCATCCAGGAAATTGACTATTACTAGTTGACAGGCCCTGTAACAAATTTGAAATGTACTTGGTAGACATAATAAATGACATGTCTTATACTCTTTGAAGCATGGGTCTGCGGTGCCAGATCAGGAATCCCTTTTGATTCTCTGCCCCAGTATACTCTCTCTGTATGGAGAAAAACGGCCAACATAGTGGCTGTTCCTGCAGTTAATCTCAAGATCGCATCCAATAGGACCCACTCTTGTTGATATGTTAGATTGTACTGACTTTTTTCATGTTACTACTGTTTATACTCCGTCACAGGTCGTTCCCGAGATGCATAGCTCTGAAGAATACATACAACTCCAAACACCACTGTCATGGCATCCATAACCACCACTTCCTTCAACGTTAGAGGCTTCAACTCGCCTCAAAAGAGGTCTCAGATAATTTCTCTTTTGAGGAAGAGTAAATCAGATATTTGCTTTCTTCAAGAGACCCATCTAAAAACTAACAGAATCCCGAACTTACCTCACATACACTATAACAAATTGTTTCATTCCACATACAAGAAAGCAACCAGAGGAGTTAGTATAGCCATAGCAAAACATATACCCTTTGAACCCACACTAACACTTACAGACACAGAGGGTAGATGCATATTTGTAAAAGGAAAGATAGGTCACACTATGGTCTCGCTAGCCAGCATCTATGCCCCGAACAGTAACCAATATTTATGGATTAAGGATACACTAGATAGATTTCAGACTTTTGCGGAAGGTATAAAACTAATAGGAGGAGACCTAAATGTATCCCTAAACACAATTATGGACACCTCTAAAGGTTTATCAGCCCTCTCACAAAAAACAATAGGGAATATCCAAAAAGTACTAACCAAGAATCATTTGGTAGATACTTGGAGAACCTTAAATGCCTCAGCTAAGGACTATTCATATTTCTCACAAGTACATAATTCTTTTCTAAAACTAGACTATATACTTATTTCGGATAGCCATTTAAATACCCTTAGGAAAGCTGCAATAGGATCCATAACGATCTCGGACCATGTTCCAGTTTCGGCGTCCATGTCTCTTCCCTCCCTACCGGTGAGGGAGTGGACTTGGAGGCTAAATGAAACCTTGTTCGACTCAGACCATACCCTGGAAAATATATCTCATAAATTAGCACTATACTTTCAAGAAAACAATCCATCTGAAACCTCCCAAACCATAGTCTGGGAGGCACATAAAGCCTTTATCAGGGGAGAGCTTGTGGCTTTGGGCACCAAAGTCAAAAGAGACAGACAAAAAATATTAAACTCCCTGCTATCCCAAATTGCAGCTCTGGAATCTATCCAGAAGCAATCCAAAGCGAAAGTCATGCAGGATGACTTGGTTGCCCTTCGCCACAAATTAAGGGAATTGCTTAACATCAGATGCGCCAAAGCATATCAGTATGGAAAGTTCAGGCATTATGCGCACGAAGATAGGGGTAGCAAACTTATGACTCACTTAATCAAGAAAAGAAAAGATGCTCAGTTTATTAAAAGTATCAAAACTCACACAGGTAAAGCCATAGCGACTGAATTGAGCCACTTTTATAGCCAATTATATAACATTTCACCATATCCACCAAAAGATGTAGATCAGCAAAAGATTCACAATTTCCTTTCTAAGCTTAAATTACCTACTCTCCCCAAAGAAGACAGCTTATCTCTATTAGCCCCTATTACCACAGAAGAACTCTCAGATATTATCAAATCCTTACCCAATGGGAAAGCTCCAGGCCCAGATGGGTTACCCGCTGGATACTACAAAAAATTACTACCAGTCCTGCTTCCCAACATTACAGCTTGGTGCCAGGCTTTGATGATAGGCACTTACCTCCCAAAACAAACTCTAGAAGCTACTATAACTGTTATAGTGAAAGAGGGTAAAGCAGAAACAGAATGCGGCAGTTACAGACCAATCTCCCTCCTTAACTTAGATGTAAAAATTTGGGCAAAAGTCTTAGCAAATAGATTAAATAATATAATCCCGAAAATAATTCACTCTGATCAAGCCTGGTTTGTGGCAGGTAGAGAAGGCAATTTTCACTCTTGCAGGGTATTACATGCGATCAAATTAGCAAAAAACCTCCTCTCATTCTCCTCAACACAGATGCCGAGAAGGCGTTTGATCGAGTCAACTGGCTATATATGCAGCGGGCTCTTCAGAGATTTGGAATACCTTCCCCCTTCATCACTGCAATTATGTCCCTCTACCTTCATCCCAGTGCAAGAGTGAGGGTTAACGGCACATTATCTACTCCTTTTAACATAAGCAACGGTACACGCCAAGGTTGCCCGTTGTCTCCCACTCTTTTCATCATTACTATGGAAACTCTGTTGCAAGCAATCAGAGACAATCCACTGATTAAAGGCCTAAAAACTAATCAGACAGAACATAAATGTGCCGCCTTCGCGGACGACCTTCTACTCATGATCACAAACCCCACCCAGGCATTCCCTCCACTCATGGAATTATTTGAGCAATTTGGAATACTATCAAATTTAAAATTAACTATTCGAAGTCAGAAGTACTTAATATCACTATCCCAACATCCCAAATCCAAAAACTACGAGCTTCCTATCCTTTTACATGGCAGCAGGAAAAAATCTAAGATCTAGGAATTTTCCTAACCAACACACCTTCAAATTTATACTACTAAAAATCAGAGATCAGTTGAACTCCTTAGCCCTTCCCTTTGTCTCGTGGCTGGGCAGGAAGAACCTTTTACAAACTTACATTATGCCTAAGCTCCTCTACCTCCTCCAAATGGTCCCTATCCACTTACCCCACTCCTTTTTCGCGTCCACTCGCTCTGTTTACAACCTTCCTATGTAAGGGCAAAAGTTTACGACTAGCATACGATAAACTAATCCGAGACTGTTCGCAAGGAGGTATGAGCCTCCCTGATAACAAGACTTACTACCGGGCGATTCAACTTAAAAGATGATTGCAGTTATGCATTCCCCATTTCAGGATTTTAGGCTCAGATATAGAACTATCTAACCTAACCAACTGTCAGTTAGCAGGACTATGGGGCATCATAGGACATCGCCCCCCAATAGAAGGATTGTCCAAAGGTGAATACTCCATCTAGCCATACACACCTACTTTCTGACCCCCCAAGACTTATGCCTTCTGCTCTAAGTCCATTTTTAATTTACCCAAATATCACCAACCCTCCAGATTTCTGGAACCTTTTCAAAGACTTAAATATCGAGGAACTACTGTTACATACCAAAACACCAACTGATACAGATGCAATTTGCTCCCAACACCTAAAACAGACCAATTTCTTAGACCTGAAAGTCTTCAAAGATACATGTTCTAAGCTACACGCCAAATATGCACTAGAGAAGGAGGCTACTTGGTTTGAGAAAAGGGCACAAGGTCAAACGACACCTAAACATGCAATCTCTACTATATATATAAAAATCTACAATGCTCATCAAAAAAGAGCAAACCAGCTTATATCACTTAATGGGAAAAGGATTTGGGAACATCATTTAATGTAGCAGATAGTGACCAGATACATTAAACGTTTGATCTGTCATCTACGTTCTATTACAAATAAAATATTGACATTTGCCATCTCCACATCATTGCATTCAGTTTTTATTCACAATTTGTTTAGTGTCCCAACTTTTTGGGAATCCGGTTTGTACATCTGAGATCCCATGGATTCTCTAGGTGCGTAAAAATACAAGAGCACTCGTATAAAACGATGATCAGATGGTTTAATGAACCCAGCAAACTCCACAAAATGGGTATAACAAAGTCAAATACATGTTGGCGATGCTCTCAGGGAGAAGGCACACTTGGTCATATATTTTGGTCATGTCCGTTAATTACCAATTTTTGGTCCCAAATAGAAACAAAAATAAACCAAATATGTGGTACCTCCCTCCAGCTTTCCTCTGTCTCAGTATTACTGTGGCTACCCTCTAAGGGATAAACCGTTTGACCTCCCTACATGGCTTGTCCAAGCTTCCAGGTCTCTCATCCCGCTACATTGGCTTGACCCAAATCCTCCTTCCCTTACTCAATGGCAGATGAAAGTTGATCAATTATACCTCACGGAAGAACTTAGTAGTTGGGCTAGCAGATCTCATTCCAAATTTTTCGCGATTATGGAGCCCATGGAGTAATTATAGAAAAGCCTGTACCTAATATCTGTTTCATTGTCCTACTCTCCTACTTATTTACACACATACACCTATACACTATACTACTAACTGAACCACCAGAATAATCAATTACTCCTCTACCATCTGACTAATATCGCTCCATAAGAATGCAAAACTATAGAGGCAAAAACCATGACCTGTATGTATTTTTGTATTTAAGCATACAACATTTTCATTAACCACACACCGTACCATACTTGTTTTAAGGAGCTCTCCTGGGAATAACCTGTGACATCTGTATCCTTAAGAGGATATTCAACTCTTCCAACTAATTGCATTTGTTTATGTTGCAATTGTTATACCTATTCATAAAGACTCAGTTGAGCAAAGCTGGGCCCACTGAAAAAGATAATCCCATGTCCCAATCGGACATGAGAAAAAGCAAATGATACTTTTGTTTGTACACTTGCCTTGACTATGCATACTTTGACGGGTATTGGTTATATATACTTGTTTTAATGTCTGCATTTATGTGAAAACGTATATAATACTTACATTTTCATCTTGAAAATCAATAAAACAGATATATGTAAAAAAAAAAATGATTTTACCGCATATAAGTGCAGCGTTTAATTTTTAATAGAAAATTTATGTCCACCGAAATAATTCAAAAAAGATTTTACCACGTATAAGTGCAGTGCTTAATGCTGAATACAAGATTTTTTGTCCAAACAAAATAATTCAAAAAAGATTTTACCACATATAACTGCAGCGCTGAATACAATTTTTTTTCCACCAAAATAAGTCACAAAAGATTTTACCACATAACTGCAGCGCTAAACGCTGAATAAAATTTATTTTTCCGACAAAATACTTCAATAAAGATTTTACCACATATAACGGAGCACAGAGATGAAAAGGGTCTTCGGATTCCCCTCGCACTATACGGACGTCTCAGAAATAAACCGCTGCTCCGGACAGCAGCTCCTGGGAAGGTCATGGATCGTCTCGGGCATCCGGCATCTATTCGCCACGCTAATGGATTATTTCTAAAGTGTGTAGAAACCACACAGGGCCCCCACGATGCAGATTTATCATGGAGATATCATGGAGACTTGACCGCATATAACCGCAGCGAAGACCGCTGAATAAATTTAGTTTTTCGACCGAAATACTTCAATAAAGATTTTACCTCCTATAACCGCCGCACTGACTGACTGCTACCGCCGCTACTTCCATGAACTCCTGCTACTCCCCAGGTAGGTAGGCTGCTGTGAAGAAGGTGCTCTATCCCAGGCACGTTTGGCTCCCAACTACCCACTGCTGCCACCCTGCTGAATCCCAGCCATGCTTTCAACACATATAACTGCGAACGTGAACTGGAAATTTATTTTTCTGTTTGTACTGGAATAGGTCGCTAAGCGCTTTCAACACATAACTGCCGCCGACTTGAATTGAGAATGCATTTTTCTGTTTGTACTAAAATACTCCACTAAACACCTTCAACACATCTAACCGCCACCGACGTAAACTGCGAATGTATTTATCTTTTTGTACTGAAATACAAAATAACACCTAAAACCGCTGCACTGACTGACTGCTAAGGCCGCTACTTCCGTGAACCCATGCACCACTACTTCCTGGGCAGGTAGGCTGCTGCGAAGCAGGTGCTCTACCCCAGGCACATTTGGCTCCCGACCACCCACTGCTGCCACCCTGCTGACTCCCATCCATGCTTTCAGCACATATAACCGCCGACGTGAACTGAGAATATATTTTTCTGTTTGTACTGAAATAGGCCAGTGAACGCTTTTGCCACAAATAAATGCACCAGTGAAATGCGCATAGAATTTTCTTTTTTTACTGTAATACGTCCATAAACGCTTGCAGAAGTGAACTGAGCATATATTTTTCTTGTTGGACTGAAATAGGCCACTATACACTTTCACCAGAATTAACTGCAGAAATGCACTGAGAATATATTTTAGTTTTTTTTACTGTAATACGCCCCTATACGCTGTCACCAGAAATAACTGCAACAGTGCAGTGAGTATACAGGGAGTGCAGAATTATTCGGCAAGTTGTATTTTTGAGGATTAATTTTATTATTGAACAACAACCATGTTCTCAATTAACCCAAAAAACTCATTAATATCAAAGCTGAATATTTTTGGAAGTAGTTTTTAGTTTGTTTTTAGTTTTAGCTATTTTAGGGGGATATCTGTGTGTGCAGGTGACTATTACTGTGCATAATTATTAGGCAACTTAACAAAAAAAAATATATACTCATTTCAATTATTTATTTTTACCAGTGAAACTAATATAACATCTCAACATTCACAAATATACATTTCTGACATTCAAAAACAAAACAAAAACAAATCAGTGACCAATATAGCCACCTTTCTTTGCAAGGACACTCAAAAGCCTGCCATCCATGGATTCTGTCAGTGTTTTGATCTGTTCACCATCAACATTGCGTGCAGCAGCAACCACAGCCTCCCAGACACTGTTCAGAGAGGTGTACTGTTTTCCCTCTTTGTAAATCTCACATTTGATGATGGACCACAGGTTCTCAATGGGGTTCAGATCAGGTGAACAAGGAGGCCATGTCATTAGATTTTCTTCTTTTATACCCTTTCTTGCCAGCCACGCTGTGGAGTACTTGGACGCGTGTGATGGAGCATTGTCCTGCATGAAAATCATGTTTTTCTTGAAGGATGCAGACTTCTTCCTGTACCACTGCTTGAAGAAGGTGTCTTCCAGAAACTGGCAGTAGGACTGGGAGTTGAGCTTGACTCCATCCTCAACCTGAAAAGGCCCCACAAGCTCATCTTTGATGATACCAGCCCAAACCAGTACTCCACCTCCACCTTACTGGCGTCTGAGTCGGACTGGAGCTCTCTGCCCTTTACCAATCCAGCCACGGGCCCATCCATCTGGCCCATCAAGACTCACTCTCATTTCATCAGTCCATAAAACCTTAGAAAAATCAGTCTTGAGATATTTCTTGGCCCAGTCTTGACGTTTCAGCTTGTGTGTCTTGTTCAGTGGTGGTCGTCTTTCAGCCTTTCTTACCTTGGCCATGTCTCTGAGTATTGCACACCTTGTGCTTTTGGGCACTCCAGTGATGTTGCAGCTCTGAAATATGGCCAAACTGGTGGCAAGTGGCATCTTGGCAGCTGCACGCTTGACTTTTCTCAGTTCATGGGCAGTTATTTTGCGCCTTGGTTTTTCCACACGCTTCTTGCGACCCTGTTGACTATTTTGAATGAAACGCTTGATTGTTCGATGATCACGCTTCAGAAGCTTTGCAATTTTAAGAGTGCTGCATCCCTCTGCAAGATATCTCACTATTTTTGACTTTTCTCAGCCTGTCAAGTCCTTGTTTTGACCCATTTTGCCAAAGGAAAGGAAGTTGCCTAATAATTATGCACACCTAATATAGGGTGTTGATGTCATTAGACCACACCCCTTCTCATTACAGAGATGCACATCACCTAATATGCTTAATTGGTAGTAGGCTTTCGAGCCTATACAGCTTGGAGTAAGACAACATGCATAAAGAGGATGATGTGGTCAAAATACTCATTTGCCTAATAATTATGCACGCAGTGTATATTTTCTTTTTTTAATGAAATATGCCCCTATACGCTTTCAACAAAAATAACTGCAGAAGTGACCTGAGAATATATATTTCTTATTGGAATGAAATATGCCCCTATACGGTTTAACCAGAAAACAATTAAATAGTGCAGTGCGTATATATTTTTCTTCTTGTACTGTAATACACCCCTATACGCTTTCAACAGACATAACTGCAGAAGAGAAATGCGTATATATTTTTCTTGTCGTACTGAATAAGATACTAAGATATAAGCCACTAAAGGCTTTCCAACATAAGACTTGCAGCCCAATAACTAAAAGCTGGAATGACAGAGCTGTCTAATCACTTTCCTATCAATGTCCCTAGCGCCTTCTGAGGTCTCTCCCTGCACTAAGATACTGTGAAATGATTTTTTACCTATCCTTTACATGGACTTATAAATCCTTTTTTTAGCTTTTTTTT
Source organism: Bufo bufo (assembly GCF_905171765.1). Lineage (NCBI taxonomy): Eukaryota > Metazoa > Chordata > Amphibia > Anura > Bufonidae > Bufo > Bufo bufo. Next base: position 91,238,251 of record NC_053389.1, on the reverse strand, counting down.
TAAACATAAAGGTTTTTCCAATAGCTGTCCCTAGCACCTTCACATGTCTGTCTCTGCACTCTGAACTCTGGAAAATGGCAGAATCTAAAATGGCTGCCGCATTTATAGGGCTGTGACATCATAGGGCTGGCTGGCTGCCGATTGGCTGCATGCAGGCATGTCAATCTGGGTGATCCCGCCTTCCCAGAGTTCCTTGCCCCATGTCCTCAGTCCTCACAAGTGTAGCCGCCATTTTAGGAAAATTGCAATTCGTTACCACGAAGCGCGAGGAAATTCGCATTCATTGTGAATTGAATTTTTCCTAAAATTTCCGATTGAATTCCACTTCGTCAGCTTCGATTCGCTCATCTCTAGTTACAATAAAATACATCATAAAAAATAAAAATAAAGATTTTATTTATTTACTCCTGTTTTCTATTTTGCTCATGTGCATAATTAGTGATGAGCGGCAGGGGTCATATTTGAATTCACGATATTTCGCGAATATTTTGTAGAATAATCGTTGAATATTCGCGAATTTGAATATTCGTTATATTCTACATTCGAAAAATCGGCAATGTAATGATCACGTAATATGCGAATATTATGCAATCAATACAGGCGTGGGTCAAAAAGGAATATATAGCACTATAAAATATAGTGCTATATATTCGTTTTTTAGAATATTTGTTTCCATCTGAAGTTATAATTCCTCACTGCATAAGTTGCTTGTCAAGCAATTTAAGAAAGGAGGAATCATTACTTCAGATGGAAAAAAAATGACGAATATTCTAAAAAACTAATATATAGCACTATATTCTATAGTGCTATATATCCCTTTTTGACCCACGCCTGTATTGATCGCATAATATTTGCATATTATGCGATCATTACATTGACGATTTTTTGAAGTTGCAATATATATATTTATATATATATATATATATTTATTTATTTTTAGAATTTTCACGCTTAACACTATACATAATTTATATACAGTGCCGTAAGTGCAAGTTGCAGCAGGTAATGCACTTGGGAGCAGCACACGCAACACCTGTACTGGAAGTTTGGACAGGCACCTGTGTAAAATAATCTTTGCTTTTTGTGTAACATAAGCCAGACTGTATCCGTTCTTCCTAAGTGCTTCTTCTACCCACTAACTCACAGTACAAACAAATGTCAAGAAAAGGTTATAATCAGATTTAGTGCCAGTCAGAGCACTGATCCTTAAAATTAAAACATCAAATCTGTGTATGCAGTGTCCACAATGGCTGCTTTCTTTGCTGTTGAAGATATCAATTCAAACATATGGTTAAGAGCTCAGCTAATATCATTCTCTATTATGATTTGCCGATGCCAACAGTGAGAGAGAGAAAATCTAACATAAAATTAAATTTACATTGTATTATATATATATATATATATATATATATATATATTTCTTTACTAGGATTTGCTAGGATTATGGAACACAGTCAGAAAATAAACAGGATATTATATATGAAATCAATGCAATCAAGGTCTGCCATTCATTACATGTACATGTCGCCCATTACATAATATCTAGCTAACTGTTTTTTACATTATGCACCCTGTAATGAAATACAAATACGAATAATTCCCTATAAGGATAGAGATCCAAACTTCATATTTTTGTCCAATATACCTGTTTTCCTTATCAGCACTTACCTTCCCTTAATATTAGCATCACTGCGTCCTGGCAGGATGTTTACATGTAGAACTTTCTGTTTTCCTCAGTTTCCTGCTGGGTCTTCTAACCAAACCCAGCATGCTTTCACAGGGCTTGATCCACCTAGCTAACATGGAGAATGAAGCTGTAGAGGGCATGACTTCCACAGAGGGAATGGTGTGGCAGGTGGAGCAAGCCCTGGGAAACATTACAAAGCAAAGCATGATGGGTTTGGTGAGATAACATTAGTGGGAAGCTAATGAAAACAGGAAGTTTAGCATGGAAACAACCTGCCAAGAAGAAATTATGCAATGTTTGGGATACTCCGGGCAGATAAATGTATTATGAACCCAGAGAACCCTTTTAATAAGGACATTGAGAGTTAATAGAGGGGACTCTTTTATTCAGGAACTTTATTTGTTATCCAGTTCAAAAGATAATCCTTTCTCGGTGGAGAATCCACCACATCCAGGCATTAAAAGGACAGCCAGTTGATTTCAGTGGCCACATGTAATGCCTCACGTCCACATGTGGTGGCACTGCAGTGAAATTAAACAATTGCTGCTCGATTCATCTACATCATTATCTGATTACTTATGATCACCCTTTCTAAGCAAACAGGATTATCGAAAGCAGACATCCTAACATCCTGGACATGGATGAAACTATGAATAAGTAATATGCTATAATGAAGTATTCCAAATTTATTTCTGTAACTTGAATTATACCAACAAATTTTGCAGAGGGACTTTTCATGGGAAGCCAGTTAATGTATTAGTTTGTTTTTGAAATATGAGAAGAAACCGTAATACAGTACCTACAAGAAATCAATGCAAACACAGGCTCATAAAGAACATGCATATTCCATAGAGATGTTCCTCTTGGTTTAATTTCAACCTAGGACCCCAGCGCCGCAAGGCAATATTGCTTACCACTGAGCCACTGTGATGCCCTTGTACATTGCATTACATTTCTGAAGGACAATGAGAAAAATAAACAACTTAAAATATTTGTTGCTATATTCCAATTCTCCTAATCCTTATTTCCCTTAGGAAAAAAAGAAACATTTCCACAAATAATGTAATTTAATAATGCATTACTGAAGCAGGAAAAAAATGTTAACCCCTTAAGGACCGGGCTCATTTTCACCTTAAGGATCAGGCCATTTTTTGCAAATCTAACCAGTGTCACTTTATGTGTGAATAACTTTAAAACGCTTTTACTTATCCAGGCCATTCTAAGATAGTTTTTTCGTCAAAGGGTTAACGACATTTGTAAAATTTGTTTTGAATACCTTGAGGGGTGTAGTTTCTAGAATGGGGTGATTTTTGGGTGTTTTCTATTATGTAAGCCTCACAAAGTGACTTCTGCCTTCCAGAAACCATACGGCGTTCCTTTCCTTCTGCGCCCTGCCGTTTGGTTATACAGCAGTTTACGACCACATATGGGGTGTGTCCGTAAACTGCAGAATCAGGGTAATAAATATTAAGCTTTGTTTGGCTGTTAACTCTTGCTTTATTACTGGAACCGTTTTTATTTAAAAAATTTGACCGTGTTTATCTGAGGGGTTAGGTCATGGGGTATTTGTATAGAGCAGATTCTTACGGACACGGCGATTTCTAATATGTCTACTTTTTTATTTAGGTTTTACACTATATTATCCTTTTCTAAACAAAAAAAAAAAAACATTTAGGTATCTCCATAGTCTGAGTCAGTCTTTTTTTAGTTTTTAGCCGATTATCTTAGGTAGGGGCTCATTTTTTGCGGGGTGAGAGGACTGTTTTATTCGCACTATTTTTGATGGCATATGACTTTTTGATCGCTTGCTTTTTTGCACCGTTTTAATTAAAAATTTTTGACCGTGTTCATCTGAGGGGTTAGGTCATGGGGTATTTTTATAGAGAAGATTCTTACGGACGGATTCTTACGGTACTTTTTTTTAAAATGTATTTAGGTTTCACACTATATTAGCCTTTTATAAACAAACAAAAAAAAAACATTTTAGTATCTCCTTAGTCTAAGAGTCATTTTTTTTTTTTTTTTTAGCCGATTGTCTTGGGTAGGGCCTCATTTTTTGCGGGATGAGAGGACGGTTTTATTGGCACTATTTTTGATGGCATATGACTTTTTGATCGCTTGCTATTACACTATTTGTGATGTAAGGTGACAAAAAAATATATATTTTATTTTATTTTTTTGACCCCATTCATCTGAGGGGTTAGGTCATGGGGTATTTTTATAGAGAAGATTCTTACGGACGCGGCGATACCTAATATGTCTATTTTTTTAATTTATTTTAGTTTTACAAAATAATATTTATTTAAAAAATTTTTTTTTTGTTTTAGTGTCTCAGTTCTGAGAACCATAGTTTTTTTTTTTTTCAGATTGTCAGTGGCTAAATGGAATTAAAATTGGGGAAGGGGATTTGAAATTTTGTACTCCATGGAAGTATGGTACTCTCTGAAGCAACCATCAATGCAGAGGCCCGGATGATCGGGGCACGTGTCACACTGAGTGGTGGTGTCCTTTCGTATCCCCCTCCTGTGACACACTCTGCACCTTTTTTGGGTCCGTTCCATCTTTCCAGTATGGGGGACTACAGCTGGAAAGTGTTGGCCAGGGACGATCCGGGCACCTCCAGTTCCCGAGGTACTCCGGCCTGCTCTTTCCCGGTCAGAAAAGATCAGGGCCTTGAGGACAGCCTCATAGAACTTTAGGAATTTCCCTGTGTTGCCAGCACTCCGGTACAGAACAAAAGAGTTGTACAAGGCAACCTGTACCAAGTAGACCGCAACATTTTTTGTACCATTCCCGGGTTTGGCGCATGGCATTATATGGCTTGAGGACTTGATCAGAGAGATCAACTCCTCCCATATACTGATTGTAGTCGACGATACAATCGGGCTTGCGGGCCGTTGCCACGGTACCTCGCACGGGAACAGGGGTGATGCCATTACCATGAATTGTGGACAGTACAAAGACATCCCTCTTGTCCTTATATCTGACCAGCAACAGGTTTCCACTGGTAAGGGCACGGGTCTCACCCCTGGGGATAGGTACCTGGAGGGGGTGGGTAGGGAGGCTGCGTTGATTTTTCCGCACAGTCCCACAAGCGGACATGGACCTGGCGACGAGGGACTGGAACAAGGGGATACTAGTATAAAAGTTATCCATGTACAGGTGGTAACCCTTATCTAGCAGTGGGTGCATAAGGTCCCAACAAAGTTTCCCACTAACACCCAGAGTCGGGGGACATTCTGGGTGTTCAATACGGGAATCTCGCCCCTCGTACACACGAATTGTAAGTGTACCTTGAGGTACTCTCACAAAGTTTGTACAGCTTCACGCCATACCTCGCCCGCTTGGAAGGAACATACTGGCAGAAAATGAGTCTCCCCTTGAAAGCAATGAGAGACTCATCAATCGCGACCTCCCTTCCAGGTACATAGGCCTCCAAAAATTTGGCCCCAAAGTGATTGATGACCTGATTTTGAACAGGCGGTCATAGGCAGGATCACCTTGGGGGGGACATGCTGCATTATCTGCATAATGCAGGCATTTATGAATGGCCTCAAACTGGGTACGTGTTATGGCCGTACTGTAAAGTGGGGTCTGGTAGAGGACGTCCCCACTCCAGCAATGCCTGACACTGGGTTTTTTGACTAGGCCCATATGGAGCAAGAGGCCCTAAAACGTCCTCATCTCGGCTTGTCTGAACGGAGTCCAGCCAACGCCCCTAGCCAAAAAGTCCTAGCCAATGAACGGTTGGGCGAACACGTTCGTTTGCTCCACCATCAGATTCACAAAGTGGTCACTGAAAAAAAGACTAAAATTGTCATATTCAGTGGAGCCCACTGCGGGAATCTGGATTCCTGGTTGGCCAACAAAATCAGGAATCACAGGTTTAAAATGCTCTTGGGTACACCATGCAAGTTCACCGGTAGGGGGCTCCGGTGGACTTAGCTGGTGGGCTGGAAAACTCGTACTAGTGTGGGCCACAGGGTCCCTAGCACGGGAGTCCCCTTGCTCCGCCTGGCGGTGTCTCCGCCGCCTTGGGTGCTCATCATCATCACTAGATGATGAGGAGGACGTGGATGACAAAAGGAAAGTGGGGTCATCTTCGTGCTCACTGGGACTCTCGGAGTCGGAGGCAAGCTGGGCCTATGCCTCCTCGCCCGAGAACATCCGGAGGGCCATAGGGGAGTGTGCGTGTGCGTGTGTGGAAATCTTTATTAAGTGTGCGTGTGTGTGGGGGCACGGGTGTTCGCGTACTGATCCCTAAAACTAACAGGAAAAAAGACAACTAAATAATGGGCAAAAAATGTGATTTTTTTTTTATAATAAAACTCACTGATCAGCCATCCGAAGATGATCAGCGGTGGGGTGTGCGATGTGCTAACAGTGGCTGGACGCTAAGAGTGCCGGCCACAGTCAGCGTACGCAGAAAAAAAAAAAAAATAACTGATTGCGCCCCAAAACATTTATGTGGGGGGGGGGCAAGCTGCAGCACCCCTGGGGGGTTTAGGGTCACACAGCTATGCTGTGGAAAACAGACACCCGATTAGGGTGATGCAGCAATCAAACTTTTTTTTTTTTTCCACTAAACTTTCCCTGAATATCCCTGCCTAACCTAACCTTTCCCTAACCTTTCCCTAAGTACCATTTAGTGCCAGATGGAACTGTGGAGGGTCAGAAGGGGGGTGCTGGGCACAGATGGGGGTTGCTGGGTACAGATCCGATGCAGGCTCCTCTCTCCACGGACTACCGACACAGAAAGGGAGGGGAGGCAGAGCCGCAGGAAGTTTAAACCTCCTGCCCGCCCTGCAGCCAATCTGACGCGATCCTGAGAGGTGATGTCTAGGGTTGAGCGTACCGAACTTTAGGATTTTTGTACCCCGGACCCGAACCCGAACATTTCGGGTTCGGTGTTCGGCGCTTTCTTGGCGCTTTTTGAAAGGCTCCAGAGCAGCCAATCAACAAGCGGTTAACTGTCTGACCTTAGAAGCCATCACAGCCATGACTACTAATGGCATGGCTGTGATTGTTCAGTTTAGCATGTGACCCAGCCTCTATATAAGCTGGAGTCACATAGCACTGCACGTCACTCTGCTGTGCTTAGTGTAGGGAGAGGATGCTGCTGGTGATTTCAGGGAGAGAATAGGAGAGAATCTTTGCTCAAAATCAAAATCTAATTCAGCGATCTACATACATTGTGTTTTGTGGGTGCAGGGCACAATTTTTCTATCCTGCCCTGAGCCCAGTGACCGAAAAAAAATAACTTTAATACAGTCAGTTAGGTGGGTGGCGGTGGCGGCCATTTTATGCAAGCTCAGTGCACCAGCACTGCATCTGAGCTTTTGGGACATTGAAAATCAATTTTTTTTTGCCAATATACAACATCTGGATTAGTCAGTGTGCAATTTAAGCTATAAATAAAGCCATTATTATTTGGTAGTTTTGAAAACACACTTTTTTGCCCAAAAACAGTATTTTCCTGATCCGCAAGTGTTAAATTCAAGTTTAATATATACAGCTTTTATATTCTGTTAACAAAAAAACACTTTTTGGCAATCTACAACATCTTGATTAGTCAGTGTGCAATTTAAGCTAGAAATACACCCATCGTTTTCTGGGGTTTGAAAAAAAACACTATTTTTTTCAAAAACAGCATTTTCCAGATCTGCAAGTGTTAAATTCAAGTTTAAAATCTACAGATTTCATATTCTGTTAACAAAAAAACACTTTTTTGGCAATCTACAACATCTTGATTAGTCAGTGTGCAATTTTAGCTAGAAATACACCCATCATTTTCTGGGGTTTGAAAAACACACTTTTTTTTAACCAAAAAAAGTATTTTCAGGCCTTGCAGCATCAGCACATGTGAAATTACAGGCTTATATACTGCTGTCAAATTCAGTTGTTAAACAAACACTCGTTTAGGCACATAAAATTTAGTTGGCAGCCTTTGATGCAGATGTCATTGTGAGATACACCCTTAATACATTTGGGTTACATTCAGAGATTTCAAATACCGCCATTTGGTGCACCAATATTGAATTCAGGCCTACACTGGTTCAGGCCCTGTGAGATACCCCCTCTACATACAGGGATTTGATTCAGGGATTTGAAATACAGCCATTTGAAATGAAGCCATTTTGGGCAAAGAAATATTTACTTCAGGCTTACACTGGTTCAGCCCGTGTGAGATACCCCCTCTACATACAGGGGTTTGATTCAGGGATTTGAAATACAGCCATTTGAAATACAGCCATTTAAAATACAGCCATTTTGTGCAAAGAAATATTTAATTTAGGCCTACACTGGTTCAGGGCTTGTGAGATACTTCTTCTACAAACAGGGGTTTGATTCAGGGATTTGAAATACAGCCATTTGAAATACAGTTATTTTGTGCAAAGAAATATTTACTTCAGGCCTAAACTGGTTCAGACCGTGTGAGATACTCCCTCTACATACAGGGGTTTGATTCTGGCATTTGAAATACAGCCATTTAAAATACAGCCTTTTTGGGCAAAGAAATATTTAATTCAGGCCTACACTGGTTCAGGCCTTGTGAGATACTCCCTCTACATACAGGGGTTTGATTCAGGGATTTGAAATACAGTCATTTGAAATACAGCCATTTTGGGCAAAGAAAAAATTACTTCAGGCTCTGGTTCAGACCGTGTGGGATACCCCCTCTACATACAGGGGTTTGATTCAGGGATTTGAAATACAGCCATTTGAAATACAGCCATTTTGGGCAAAGAAATATTTAATTTAGGCCTACACTGGTTCAGGCCCTGTGAGATACTCCCTCTACATACAGGGGTTTGATTCAGGGATTTCAAATAAATCCATTTGAAATACAGTCATTTTGTGCAAAGAAATATTTACTATAGGCCTACACTGGTTCAGACCGTATGAGATACCCCCTCTACATATAGGGGTTTGATGCAGGCCTTTGAAATACAGCCATTTGAAATATAGCCATTTTGTGTAAAGAAATCTTTAATTCAGGCTTACACTGGTTCAGGCCGTGTGATATACACCCTTTACATACAGGGGTTTGATTCAGGCATTTGAAATACAGCCATTTTGGGCAAAGAAATATTTACTTCAGGCCTACACTGGTTCAGCCCGTGTGAGATACCTTCTCTACATACAGGGATTTGATTCAGGCATTTGAAATACAGCCACTTTAAATGCAGCCATTTTGGGCAAAGATATATTTTCTTCAGGCCTACAGTGGTTCAGACCATGTGAGATACTCACTCTACATACAGGGGTTTGATTCAGGGATTTGAAATACAGCCATTTGAAATACAGCCATTTAAAATACAGCCATTTTGTGCAAAGAAATATTTAATTTAGGCCTACACTGGTTCAGGGCTTGTGAGATACTTCTTCTACAAACAGGGGTTTGATTCAGGGATTTGAAATACAGCCATTTGAAATACAGCCATTTTGGGCAAAGAAAAATTTACTTCAGGCCTACTCTGGTTCAGACCGTGTGAGATACTCCCTCTACATACAGGGGTTTGATTCTGGCATTTGAAATACAGCCATTTGAAATACATCCTTTTTGGGCAAAGAAATATTTATTTTAGGCCTACACTGGTTCAGACCGTGTGGGATACCCCCTCTACATACAGGGGTTTGATTCAGGGATTTGAAATACAGCCATTTGAAATACAGCCATTTTGGGCAAAGAAATATTTAATTCAGGCCTACACTGGTTCAGGCCTTGTGAGATACTCCCTCCACATACAGGGGTTTGATTCAGGGATTTGAAATACAGTCATTTGAAATACAGCCATTTTGGGCAAAGAAAAATTTACTTCAGGCCTACTCTGGTTCAGACCGTGTGGGATACCCCCTCTACATACAGGGGTTTGATTCAGGGATTTGAAATACAGCCATTTGAAATACAGCCATTTTGGGCAAAGAAATATTTAATTTAGGCCTACACTGGTTCAGGCCCTGTGAGATACCCCCTCTACATACAGGGGTTTGATGCAGGCATTTGAAATACAGCCATTTGAAATACAGCCATTTTGTGTAAAGAAATCTTTAATTCAGGCTTACACTGGTTCAGGCCGTGTGATATACACCCTTTACATACAGGGGTTTGATTCAGGCATTTGAAATACAGCCATTTTGGGCAAAGAAATCATTAATTCAGGCCTACAGTGGGTCAGGCCGTGTGAGATTCATCCTGTATATACAGGGCTTATATTCTTTCATTAATAAAACACCCTTTTTGGGGCAAAATACACAATATTTCAGACCTTGCAGCATAAGCACGTTTGAAATTCCTAGGTTTTATACTGCTGCCATATTGAGTTATTAAACAAACACCCATTTGGACAAAAAAAAGTTTATTTGGCAGCCTTTGCTGCATATGTCATTGTGAGATACACCCTTAATACATTTGGGTTAGATTCAGAGATTTGAAAGACCGCCATTTGGTGCACCAATATTTAAATCAGGCCTACAGTGGCTCAGGCCTTGTGAGATAAACCCTTTACATACAGGGGTTTGATTCAGGCATTTGAAATACAGCCATTTTGGGCAAAGAAATCATTAATTCAGGCCTACACTGGTTCAGGCCATGTGAGATACACCCTTTACATACAGGGGTTTGATTCAGGCGTTTGAAATACAGCCATTTTGGGCAAAGAAATCATTAATTGAAGCCTAGTCTGGTTCAGGCCATGTGAGATACACCCTTTACATACTATTCTAATATTAATTAAACACCCATTTAGGGCAAGATCCTAAATTAGAGAAATATGAGGAGAGTGTCAAAAAAGGGACGTGGCCCAGGTCGTGGTGCTGCTGGTGGAGCTCCTGTTGCAGGGAGAGGACGTGGTCGAACCCCTCCCACAAGTGAAACCCCTTCCTCAGGTGAAAATAGGCGACAAAACCTGCAGCGGTATTTGGTCGGGCCTAATGCTGCTCTACGAATGGTGAGGCCTGAACAAGTACAGGTAATAGCAGATTGGGTTGCTGACAGTGGATCCAGTTCCTTCACATTGTCTTCCACCCAGTCCCCTGCTGAAAGACCACAGTTGGCACCTGCAGCCGATGTCCATCAGTCTTTCACCTAACCCCCTTGCAAATCAGTCAAGCAGTCTGAGCCCCAAGTCATGCAGCAGTCTCTTCTGCTTTTTGATGACTCTGTTAGCAGGGTTTCCCAGGGCCATCCACCTAGCCCTGCCCCAGAAGTTGAAGAGATTGAGTGCACCGATGCCCAACCACTTATTTTTCAAGATGAGTACATGGGTGAACCATCGCAGCACGTCTCGGATGATGACGAAACACAGGTGCCAACTGCTGGGGCTTTCGAAAGTGTGCAGACCGACAAGGAAGTCAGGGGTGAAGACTGGGTGTAAGATGATGTGGAGGACGATGAGGTCCTCGACCCCACATGGAATCAAGGTCATGCGAGTGACCGATGTAGTTTGGAGGAAGAGGCGGTGGTTGCACAAAGCCACCAGCACAGCAGAAGAGGGAGCAGGGTGCAAAAGCAGAGCGGCCGTCCTCTAGACAGTATGCCTCCTACTGCCCACCGCAGCAAGGGACCGAGCACATCAAAGCCAGCTCCAAGGAAATCCCTGGCGTGGCAGTTCTTCAGACAATGTGCTGACGACAAGACACGAGTGGTTTGCACGCTGTGCAATCAGAGCCTGAAGTGAGGCATAAACGTTCTCAACCTGAGCACAACCTGCATGACCAGGCATTTAAGTGCAAAGCACGAGCTTCAGTGGAGTAGACACCTCAAAAACCAAGAATGGTCTCTGGCTGCTCCTGCTTCCTCTTCTGCTGCAGTCGCGGCCTCTTCTTCCACCTCTGGAGTGACAGTGCCACATGGCACCCCACTAACAGAGGATCTGCCAGCAACACCAACACCTGGGTCACCAAGCATCTCCACAATGTCACACGGAAGCGTTCAGCTCTCCATATCCCAAACGCTGGAGAGGAAGACGAAGTACCCCCCTAACCCCCCGCGATTCCTAGCCCTGAATGCCAGCATTTCTAAATTACTTGCCTTTGAAATGCTGTCATTCCGTCTGGTGGAGACGGATAGTTTTAAAGGCCTTATGGCGGTGGCTGTCCCACAGTACATCGTGCCCAGCCGCCACTACTTTTCAAGGCTAGCCATCCCTTCCCTTCACAACCAAGTAGGAGACAAAATCAGGTGTGCACTGCACAACGCCATCTGTGGCAAGGTGCACCTGACTACGGATACGTGGACCAATAAGCACGGTCAGGGCCGTTATATCTCCATAACAGCACACTGGGTAAATGCAGTGGCGGCTGGGCCTGAGGCGGATAGCAGTTTGGCGCATGTCCTTCCACCACCGGGGATTGCAGGGCACTTCAGTTTGCCTCCTGTTGCTTTCTCCTCCTACTCTGCTTCCTCATCCTCTACCAGCTCCTCATCCGGTCAGCGTAACACCTTCAACACCAACGTCAGCACATCCAGGGGTAAACGACAGCAGGCAGTTTTAAAACTTATCTGTTTGGGGGACAAACCCCACACCGCGCAGGAGCTGTGGGCGGGCCTTGAACAACAGACCAATGAGTGGTTTGTGCCAGTCAGCCTTAAGCCTGGCCTGGTGGTGTGCGATAATGGGCGAAATCTCGTAGCAGCTCTGGGACTAGCCGGTTTGGCGCACATCCCTGCTGAATTTTGTGGTGCAGAGATTCCTCAAAAATTACCCCGACATGTCAGAGATGCTGCATAAAGTGCAGGCTGTCTGTGCACGCTTTCAGCGTTCTTATCCTCCTGCTGCTCGCCTGTCACCGCCTCATATGCGACAGGCCCACAAGGTGGAACTCCACCTTGCACATGCTGGCCAGACTGTGCGAGCAGCAGCAGGCGATTAGTGGAGTTTCAGCTTCAGCACGCACGGGTGAGTCGCTTGGCGGAACAGCACCACTTCACAACCAATGACTGGGCCTCCATGCGAGACCTGTGTTCCTTGTTGCGCTGTTTCGAGTACTCCACCAACATGGCCAGTTCCGATAACGCCGTTCTCAGCGTTACTATCCCACTTCTATGCCTCCTTGAAAAAACGCTCATGGCGATGATGGAAGAGGATGTGGCACAGGAGGAGGAAGAGGGATCATTTCGTAGGGTTTCCGGCCAGTCATTCCCAAGTGGCTCCGAGGGTGGGTTCCTGCACCCACAAACCCAAGGTACACAATTGTTTAGCCAGGGCACAGTTCTGGAAGATGAGGAGGTGGAGTATGAGGAGGAGAAGATGCAGGAGGAGGAACCATGTTCACAGCAGGGTGGCACCCAGACCAGCTCATGGCCATCACCTGTGCGTGGATGGGGGGATACAGAGGACACAGACAATACACCTGCCACAGAGGACAGCTTTTCGTTGCCTCTGGGCAGCCTGGCACACATGAGCGATTACATGCAGCAGTGTCTCCGCAACGACCGTCGAGTTGCCCACATTCTAACTTGTGCTGATTACTGGGTGGCCATGCTGCTGGATCCCCGTTACAAGGACAATGTACCGTCCTTAATTCCATCACTGGAGCGTGATCGTAAGATGCGCGAGTACAAGCGCACGCTGGTAGATGTGCTGGGGGTGGCATTCCCACCTGACAGCGGGGGCACAGTGGAAGCACAAGGCAGAGGACGAGGAAGAGGTCGCCAACGCAGCTGGAGCACCGCCAGCACCTCAGAAGGCAGGGTTAGCATGGCCGAAATGTGGAAAAGCTTTGTCAGCACGCCACAACAACCAGCACCACCAGCTGATATGGAATGTCTTAGCAGGAGGCAGCATTTCACCAACATGGTGGAGCAGTATGTGTGCACACGCCTACACGTACTGAATGATGGGTTTGCCCCCCTCAACTTCTGTGTCTCCAAATTGGACACATGTCCTGAGCTTGCCATTTACGCCTTGGAGGTGCTGGCCTTCCCTGCAGCCAGTGTATTATCTGAACGTGTGTTTAGCGCGGCAGGGGGCGTTATCACAGACAAGTGAAGCCGCCTGTCCACAGCCAACGTGGACAAGCTCACGTTCATTAAAATGAACCAGGCTTGGATCCCACAAGACTTGTCTGTACCTTGTGCAGAATAGACATTTATACCACCATCAAACATACATTCTTGTACTCAAGTCAAGTGCAATGATTCTTTGTTTTCTTTTTTTTTATTTGTCCCAATATTTTGGGGGCTACCTACCCCAATAAAAAATAAAAATTAAACATTGTTGGCTACCTATTCCTCCTCCATTGCTGCCTCCACCTAAAACACCACATTCACCGCCCCCTCAACCTCCGACTTCATATCCACCTCCTTCTCTGAGTTGCAGGTTAATAATTTGTAATTTTTTGTTATTTTATTTAAAGTTATTTCCCTAGCCACTTTGTTTGCAGAGCAGTTGCCATGCTCTTAAGCACATTTTACTGACTTTTACATCCCTCTAGCCTGTTCAAGGACTATTTTAAAAAGTGCCAATTTTAGTGCCCTAAATTGAAAAAATTCTTTTTTTCAATTGTCGGGTGACATTTTACAATTTTTGGCGTATACAAACCCCTGCTGTGCCTTGGTGACATGGGCCTAACTCTCTCAAAATCCTCTGTTCTATTGCTGGGTGACAAGAACCCACTTTTGCCGTGAATGAACCCCTGCTGTGCCTGGGTGACAGGGGCCTAAATCTGTCAAAATCGTCTGTTCTATGGCTGGGTGACAAGAACCCACTTTTGCCGTGAATGAACCCCTACTGTGCCTGGGTGACAGGGGTCTAAATCTCTCAAAATCCTCTGTTCTATTGCTGGGTGACATGAACCCCCTTTTGCCGTGACTGAACCCCTGCTCTGCATTGCTGACAGGGAACTAAATTTAGTGAAAACATCTGTTACTGATCGGAAGATGCACGACTACAAGTGCACGCTGATGATGGCATTCCCACCTGACAGCGGGGACACAGTGGAAGCACAAGGCGAAGGCAGAGGAGGAGGAAGAGGTCGCCAACGCAGCTGGGGCACCGCCAGCACCTCAGAAGGCAGGGTTAGCATGGCCAAAATGTGGAAAAGCTTTGTCAGCTTTGGAGGTGCTGACCTGCCCTGCAGCCAGTGTATAGTGTGAACGTGTGTTTAGCACAGCAGAGAGCATTATCACAGGCCACAGCGAATGTGGACAAGCTTACGTTTATTAAAATGAACCAGGCATGGATCCCACAGGACTGTCCTTACCTTGTGCAGAATAGACATTTATACCAGCCTCAACCATCGATTATTGTACTCAAGTGCACTTATTCTTTGTTTTATTTTGTTATATGTCCCAATATTTTGGGGGATACCCCAATTTAAAAATAAAAAATAACACAAATCAGTGTTGGCTACCTATTCCTCTTTCACCGCCGCTTCCACCTACACCGCCACGTCAACCTACACCGCCACATCCACCCATCCACTGCCTCCTCAACCTCCTACTCCTAGATCCAGATTGTTATTTTTAATTTTTCAGTATTTTATGTTATTTTAAGTTATTTCCCTATCCACATTTGTTTGCAGAACAGTTGCCATGCTCTTAAGCACATTTTGATGCCTTTTGCAGCCCTCTAGCCCTTTCCAGGACTATTTTAGAGCCATTTTAGTGCCCAAAAGTTCGGGTCCCCATTGACTTCAATGGGGTTGGGGTTCGGGTTCGGGGTCAAGTTCGGGTCCCGAACCCGAACTTTTTTTTCAAGTTCGGCCGAACTCGTCGAACCCAAACATCCAGGTGTCCGCTCAACTCTAGTAGGAAGGTCAGCTACAGAATGAACAGATGGATAAATTATCTTTCTGTGTCCGGCGTGTAAAAATGGTGTATTGCACATGTGCCCTGGCTGTACAATTGTGTAGCTGGCCTATGTTGGTTCAGGAACCCACCCTCTGAGCCACTTGTGAATGATTGGCCTGATAACCGTGGAAATGTCACCCCACAATCCTACAGATGGATTTACTGTATTTATTTGCCTGGCTATTAGATATGCAGCGCAGGCCGCAAAGGTACTTTATTGTCAAAAAAAAGTGTTTTTTTTCACCCACAATGTCCCAGTTGTATTTTCTGAATATATTTCCCTATCAGATTTGCAGCACAAAGGTACTTTATGGAAAAAAAATTATGATTTTTTCACCCACAGTGAAACAGATGGATTTACTGATTAGATTTCACTATCAGATTTGAAGTGATGGCCGCAAATGTACTTTATGGAAAAAAAAAGATGATTTTTAACCCACAATGAAAAAGATGGATTTATTGATTATAATTCACTATCAGATTTGCAGTGCAGGCCGCAAAGGTACTTTCTGGCAAACAAAATATGATTTTTTCACCCACAGTGAAACAGATGAATTTACTGATTATATTTCACTATCAGATTTGCAGCACAGGCCGCAAATGTACTTCATGGAAAATTTGATATGATTTTTCACCCACAAATGAAACAGATGGATTTAACTGATTTTCTTTCACTATCACAAATACAGTACAGGCCGCACAGGTACTTTATGGCCCCCCAAAAAAGTGTTTTATTGACCCACAATGTCCCAGTTGTATCCACTGATTATATTTCGCTATCAGATTTGCAGCACAGGCCGCAAAGGTACTTTATGGAAAAAAAAAAAAGAATTTTTCACCCACAGTGAAACAGATGGATTTACTGATTATATTTCACTATCAGATTCGCAGTGCAGGACGCAAAGGTACTTTATGGAAAAAAAAATATATGATTTTTTTTTCACCCACAATGAAACAGATGGATTTAACAGATTTTCTTTCACTATCACAAATGTAGTGCAGGGCGCAAATGTACTTTTTAGGAAAAAATAAATAAATTTGTCCCCCCAGAATCTAACAGATGGATTTACTGAATTAATTACACTCACATATGCAGCACAGGGGTACTTTACTGAAAAGAAATTAAATATGTCACCCCCTGGGTCCCTGAGCTCACAGACAGATTATTATTTTCCATTCCCCTGGCACATATGCAGTGCAGGTGCACTTAAAAAATGGGTATATATTGCCCACTGAACTAAAAGAACAGGATTAAATTATTGTCCCTGGCACATATGCAGTGCTGGTGCACTGCACTTGCACAAAATGGCTGCTGACGCCCACCTAACTAACAGACGGATAATACATATTTTTCTGTGTCACTGGGCTCAGGGCAGGGTACAAAAAAGTTGCATTGCACCCACAAAAAAAATCACAGTAGATCGCAGAGTTAACAAGTTCTGATATCAGATTATTTTCTATTCTCTCCCTCACAGCAGCAGCATCCTATCCCTACACTAGTAAAAGCCAAGTGACGTGTGGCGCTATGTGACTCCAGCTTATATAGTGGCTGGGTCACATGCTGCACTGGCCAATCACAGCCATGCCATTAGTAGGCATGGCTGTGATGGCTTCAGGGGCACACTAGTTAAACGCTTGTTGATTGGCTGCCTTGCAGCCTTTCAAAAAGCGCCATTAAATCGCTGAACACCGAACTCGAACCCGAACTTTTACGAAAATGTACAAATGTACAGGTCCGGGTACAAAAACCCCTAAAGTTCGGTACAAACCCGAACTTTACAGTTTGGGTTTGCTCAACCCTACTGGTGATATCTCTCCAAATCCAGGCCCCCCTCAGCAAATCCCCACTATTACCTCTACGTCCCAGTACAAATTTCCTTCTACAAATTTCTGCAACCCCTTAAACCTAATAACCATTCCTCTGACTCCTGTTCCTTTGGTTCCTCTTGCAGGAGCATTATGGAATGCACGCTCTGCCTGTAACAAACTGTCCTACATTCATGATCTTTTCATCTCTCGAAAACTTTCCTTTCTGGGTCTCACAGAAACATGGCTGACACCCTTTAACGCCTCCTCCCCAGCTGCACTCTCATATTGTGGATTTCATTTCACTCACACCCCCCCGCCCCGGCTGCAAACATGGTGGAGGAGTTGGTCTTCTCCTATCAGACACCTGATCCTACAGCCCAACTCCACTGCCACCCTCCATTACGCTCACTTCATTTGAAGTACACGCTGTTCGCATCTACTCTCCCTCCAAACTTGAATTACCTGTCATTTACCGCCCCCCAGGCCCAGCCACCATCTTTCTTGACCACTTTAACACCTGGCTACTACACTTTTTTTTCTGCCGACATCCTTACTATCATCATGGGTGACTTCACCATCCCTATTGATACCTGCCACTCAGCCGCCTCTAAACTCCTATCGCTCTCTTCCTCCTTCGGCCTCTCACAGTGGTATCTTCCGCTCCCACCCACAGAGATGGTCACATTCTGGATCTTATCTTATCTTTATCTGCCTCTGCTCCCTATGTAACCTTTCGAATGCGCCTCTCCCCCTATCCGACCACAACCTACTCAACTTATCTTCATTGGTCTCTTCTGCAGCTCCCCTGGTCCACATACTAGCACCCCGCCCCCCCCCCCCGCAGGAACCTTAAAAATCTCAACTTCCGCTTGCTTTCTGACTCACTTCTGCCACTCTCTACTATTTGTTCACTCCAAGACCCAGATGCTGCCACCCCCCATATAACACCACAATAAGTGCAGCTCTGGACACTGTGTTGCCCCCCTCACACACAATAAAACCCAAAAAATCAACAGACAACCCTGGCACACCAACCTGACCAAAAAAGACAAGACAAGCTTCCAGGGCTGCTGAGTGGCGATGGAAGAAATCCCATTCTAAAGATCAATTCACCGCATATAAGCAATCCCTCTTCATATTCAAATCCTCACTCGCTGATGCAATACAGGCCTACTTCTCATCTCCAATATCTTCCCTGGCCTACAGCTCTAAACAACTTTTCAACACTTTTAACTCCCTTCTCCGTCCCCACCCTCTCATCTCATCTCAGCCGAGGACTTTGCCACATACTTCAAACAAAAGATAGTCAACATCAGAGAAAGCTTTAGTGCACAGTCCCCACGGACCCGCTACACAACTGCTCGGTCCTCTTCCCCCAAAACCCGCTTCTTAACCATTACAGGAAAAAAACTCTACACTCTACTATCCAGATCACATCTCACCACCTGTGCACTTGATCCAATCCCATCCCACCTCATCCCTAACCTCACCACAGTGTTTATCCCAGCCCTAACTCATCTCTTCAACCCATCACTAACCTCTGGTGTCCTCTGCTTTTAAACATGCTACCATTACACCCATCCTCAAAAAGCCTTCCCTTGACCCATCTTCTTTGTCCAGTTATCTCCCCATATCACCTCTTCCGTATGCCTCAAAGTTACTTGAACAACATGTCCATTCGAAACTGTCCTCTCACCTCTCTTCCTGCTCCCAATTTGAAAAACGTCACGGTCGTGTGCATGAGGCCTTATATTGAGCATATGGGTAATGAGATTTTTTTTTTTACGTTCAGCCTGTGGGCTGAAAGAAAAAATGAACGGCACAGATTTCTTCATTCGCATTGATCAATGTGGATGAAAAAATCTCTGCCAAAAAATGTGCAAAAAAAAAAAGCTGCGATCGCTAATAAAGATCCAAAAAGCTCAAAAGTGATCTTTATAGCGCCGCAGCGATTTTACGGTGTTTTTGCAGTGATCAGAAAAAAAAATATTCTTTCACTGCAGTGGGGCGGACTGAACGCAAGTGAGCGCACAAGATCAGGCCTAAGGTGACCCTAATGTACTGATATAGATCTGATTGCGATCAGTCTTGATCACTTACAGATACTATATAGTACTAGTGCTGATTAGCGACAGCGATGACGCTAATCAGCGACTAATCAGTGACTGCGGTGCGGTGGGCTGGTCGCTAACTACCTAACAAGTAGCTAACTAACTAGCGGTGATAAGGGACCCTTAGGCCCCATTCACACATCCGCAATTCTGTTCCGCATTTTTCGGAACGGAATTGCGGACCCATTCATTTCTATGGGGACAGACTTTGTCCCGCTCGGATCCGGAATTGCGGATCTGCACTTCCGGGTCCGCACTTCCGTTCCGCAAAAATATAGAACATGTCCTATTCTTGTCCGCAATTGCAAACAAGAAAAGGCATTTTCTATATAGTTTTGGCAATGTGGGATCCGCAAAATGCGGAAAGCACATTTCCTGCGTCCGTGTTTTGCGGATCCACGGATCCGTGGATCCACAAAACGCATACGGACGTCTGAATGGAGCCTTACAGGGGGGTGATCAATGACAGGGGGGTGATCAGGGAGTCTATATGGGGTGATCAGGGGTTAATAAGGGGTTAATAAGTGACAGGGGGGGGGTGTAGTGTAGTGTGGTGCTTGGTGCTACTTGCAGAGCTGCCTGTGTCCTCTGGTGGTCGATCCAAGCAAAAGGGACCACCAGAGGACCAGGTAGCAGGTATATCAGATGCTGTTAACAAAACAGCATCTAATATACCTTTCTGATGTTAAAAAAATCGCATCTACAGCCTGCCAGCGAATGATCGCTGCTGGCAGGCTGTAGATCAACTTGTTTACCTCGCGATCCTGTGAGCGCGCGTTCACAGGAAATCTCAGGTCTCACGAGATGACGCCTATTGGCGTCATCGAGACCTGAGAGAGCCGCCGCACTGACGCCTAACGGCGTTAGTGTGACGGCAATCGGTTAAAACAATAAAAATTGTTTATAACAAAAAAAACTGAATTCAATCTGCGAAAATGCTTGTACATGCCCTCATCATCTCCTGCCTTGACTACTGCAACATTCTCCTCTGTGGCCTTCCATCTAGCACTCTCGCACCCCTCCAATCTATCCTAAACTCTGCTGCCCGACTAATCCACCTCTCACTCTGTTACTCCTCTGCCTCTCCCCTCTGCAAATCCCTTCACTAGCTCCCCATTGCCCAGCGAATTCCGTTTAAAATACTAACAAATACATACAAGGCCGTCCACAACCTGGACCCTCCCTACATCTCTGTGCTACTTTCCCGATACATCCACACACGCAATCTCCGATCCTCACAAGACCTCCTTCTCTCCTCTCCTCTTATCACCTCTTCCCACAATTGCCTCCAAGATTTCTCCCGCGCATCCCCCACAATCTGGAACTCACTACCCCAACATATCAGACTCTCGCTGACAGTGGAATCCTTCAAAAGAAACCTGAAAACCCACCTCTTCAGACAAGCCTACAACCAGTGACCCTGCTGCCTCTATACCGCCATGACCAACTTCACCCTCACCTACTGTGTCCTTCTCCCATACCATGTAGATTGTAAGCCCTCATGGGCATGGCCCTCTCTCCTTCTGTACCAGTTTGTAACTCGTCTTGTTTATGATTAGTGCAATTGTCTGTATTATGTATGTGCACCGCTTATCATATGTACAGCGCTATGGAATGAATGGCGCTTTAATAATAAATAATAATAATAATATTACATTGTCAATTTTTGCAATCGCTAATTTTGAAATTCGCTAATTTATGGTGAGCATTCAGCAAAAAATTTGCGAAATATCACAAATTCTAATATTGCCTATGCTGCTCATCACTATTAAAGGGCTTCTGTCACTCCACTAAACTCATTATTTTTTTTTTGTCTCCTTAAAATCCTTATGCTGCGATTTCTCAATATATAGGGCTATTACTCAGTTTGGTTCAGTAGATATATAAAAAAACTGACTTTTATAATATGCAAATTACCTCTCTAGCAGCAGGTAGGGCGGCTACCTGCTGCTAGCAGCCGCATCCTCCATTCATAATGACGCCCCCTCATGTTAATTGACAGGGCAAGCGAATGCGCTCCTCCTCTGACTGGCCCTGTCTGCGCTTTTAATCTCGCGCCGGTCATCAGTTGGTGCAGGCGCACTCAGTGGAGGACGCTCGCTCGGCCGCTCCATCCTCAGTGCGCCTGCGCCGATGACGTCACATGTACACCCGGCGCAGGCGCACTGAAGACCGGCGCGAGATTTAAAATGCAGACAGGGCCAGTCAGAGAACGAGCGCGTCATTATGAATGGAGGATGCGGCTGCTAGAGAGGTAATTTGCATATTATAAAAGTCAGTTTTTTTATGTAACTACTGAACCAAACTGAGTAATAGCCCTATATATTGAGAAATCGCAGCATAAGGATTTTAAGGAGACAAAAAAAAATATGAGTTTAGTGGAGTGACAGAAGCCCTTTAACTAACAGTTCATGTGAGTCCAGTATGTCATTGTAAAACATTAGGTGTTTTTAGATGGAAGACAATGTATAAGAAAAATCACACAGTAGCAAAGAATATTCAAAGCTTAGATCAATAAAAATATAATAGAGGTTGTCTACATATGGAAAAAATAAATGCTTCTCAACATGATAAATAGAGATGGCCTTGCGGTTCGCCCGGCGGTCGTTTCACGGCGAACTTTGCTAGTTTGCGGTTCGACGAACGGGCAAACATATGGCGATGTCCGCCGGCGCCAAATTATTTTACATTGTGAAGAACTTTGACCCATGACACATCTGCAGCACGCCAGACCTGCAGGGTATTGCGATAGTGAGGTCACGGTTATGGGCAATCGAGGGTTACTCACTGTATTGGAGAACCCTGGGCAGGCATGGGGCAGTGAATGAGAGGTAGACACAAGTTCCTCTGGGGCACACTCTGTATGTAGGGACCAGGCCTGATGGTGGATGAGGTGCCCTGGATGTTGCAGGTGTTTTGAGTGCCTGGGGCAAGGTCCCTTTAAGGATCGTGACGCCAGTGCCTGCAACGGTGGCACACCGGTTTCTAGTAGCAGTAATTGAGGTACACAGCTGGTATGGTAAACCAAACGTTGCTTTACTTGGAAAACAGTCCAACTTTATACAGACAGTTGGTTATGCAGTCCCTTGAATCATATCATTCACAAGCAGGTTTACTTCTTAATATGGCAGGTAACAATCTTGCAAGATACTTGGAGGGTAAACAGTTAATGCTTCACAGTCAAGGCTGCTCTATCCCCTCAGCTATTCTAGCTGGCTGGATCCAAAGGCCCGGATGCCTAAATGCTGGCTTTAATCCTTGGTAATAAATCTTCCTCCCGTATTGACCCTTGCTTTTATCTTATAGTACCTCTGCCGATCAGCTTACTTATCTGAGCTGGTTGTATTGTTCCCGTTGTGAGGGAAGCTGCAGGTTTCTCCCAGGAGGTTCATTCCTACTACCGGGGTCTTCTTCTGAGCTAACTGAGGCTCACTTTATCTACAGGCAGGCTAGAGTTCCTCATTAGCCTCCTGGTAGCAACTAGCAGCCTGGACTATCCAGCTGCATGTCAGGAGGAGGCCCTCAGCATATCTCTGACTAAGATGCCTTCTCACTTCTGTGCCCACAGACTCCTGACTACAGACTAACTCCTCCCTGTCTGGGCCTGAACATTTATACTAGGGGCTCCCTATCTCCCTCTAGTGTCTAGGATGCCTAACTACACCCTCATAGGCCTGCTATGCATGACACAGGGGAAACATTGCATACAAAACCACACAGAAAATACATTAACATACATGGTCAAAAATAATATTACTGTCCCTCAGGAGTAGGAGTAACACGTGACCCAATTGACCCTTGTGTAGTGCCCACCCCTACCTAGTGGAACACTACATACCCCCATGCAACAACGTTGCCCGTCCTCGGCGCAACATGAAGGGGCCCTGCCCAGCTGGATACTGCACCTGAAAGAGAAAAATAGTGCAAAGCAGGAAAATACATCTACATTTGCAAGTACATATACATATCAGGCAGTGCTGCTGGCTTAGGAGCAAGTACAGTGAAAAGGGGCGGCGTTCTCTTCTCTCAGGATAATGTAAGGGAACAGGGGCGCTGACCTGGTGCAGCATATCAGTGATACCAGGATAGTCCATATTAATATTTTAAGTGCAAATTGTCCATAATAAAACAGTCCATAGAAAAATATAAAACAATTATAAGTTCTTGGAGGCTCAAAGAACAACATGAGTCCGTACCCAGGTTTCCTTCTTGTAATTTGTTCAGTACAAGTGTTAAGTGTAACCACATATGAAGCAAGGGCAGAGGAATAAGATCACAGAGGCTCACATACAATGGAGTCCATCTCTGGGCACATTTCTTTAAAGTAGCAAAAATCTCAGAGGCTCATGTGCATTAGAGTCTATCCCTGGGCGCATTTCCTTAGAATTTAAATAGCATAATAAGAGTCACAGCACATAAAATTAATCCACATTATTTAAAATGGCATATAAAAATAAGTGCTACAATATCCTTTAATCAACCTGAAAAGGGGGTTAAAGGGTTAATAGTGCAAACAACAAAAATAGGCACAACTGGGTTTTTAGCTCTGAGAAAAAGCAGGCAGGAGGTCCTGTAAACAATATGGCCTTGCTACGTTTGGTATTTCAGTGGTCTACCGCCTCCACTGAGCCGTGGGTAACTGGCAGCAGCAACAGAGGACCAAAACAAAGGACTCCTGTCCTGGAAGGGTTAAATCCTCTTTAGTAAGGTCCCTTGATAAAAGAAGCAATATCATGGCCTGGCAGGCCTACTCACAGGGGCATGTCAAATCCACTTGGCATAACAGTGGTGCTCCCTGGCTCCATTTTCAAACTGGGCCTGTAGTGAGCGTCAACAGGCGGATGTGCCCACAACACAGTATTGGGGGGCAACTGCAGCATGAAAGGACCCCTAATTGGTATTGGCCTCATAGGCCTAGGGGTAATCACGGTTGCTGACCGCACCGGTGCAGGCATAACAATTGTGGGCTGCTGCACTGGCCTGGGTACCGCTGCTGCAAGCGGTTCTGTGGGCTCCTGGACAACTGGCTCTGCACGACGGTGCACAGTATAGGAGGGCCTCACCGCGGCCACAGACACAGTAGGTGGCCGGCTGGTAGGGACAGGTACCCTTACCTCTGACCCAGCGATGTCCGAGTATTGGAGTCGAACCTCTTCTTTTCTAGGTGGAGTCCGGATCCTAGCGGCAGCAATCTGGCGCAGTCCACGCAGCTGTTCCTCTAGACGGACAATCTGGTCATCCAGGCTCTCGGATTCGGGATCGCTGACTTCTGGGGTTACCGCTGATGCACGTAGGGAAGTTGCATCCTGCGCAGCTGCTGCAGGTTCAGGTGGCGCGTCCGGTCTTTTACCTTTACGAATATTGTCCAGGGTGGCATGGAATCGTTCCAAGTTTTCAAGTTCTTTGAGGGTCTTTTCTCTGCGAGGCAGCTCAGATGAGGGCCACGGGCTCATTCTCTTTTCCACCACAGGGGAAACATTGCATACAAAAACACACAGAAAATACATTAACATACATGGTCAAATATAATATTACTGTCCCTTGTGAGCAGGAGTAACACGTGACCCAATTGACCCTTGTGTAGTGCCCACCCCTACCTAGTGGGACACTACACATCTATCAGGTGGTACAGGACAGCCAATGGACATATCCCCTACCTTATAAATAAACCCGATCTGGCCGCCATTTTACATTCAGTCTTTTGCCAGTGTAGGGAGAGGTTGCTGTGTGGAGCAGGGACAGAATGTTAGGGACACCAAACACTAGCTAAAAAGTCCTTTTAAGGACTGGTATAGGTGTGCTATCGATGGGTGTGACTTACTGAGGGGTGTAATATACTTATAATATACTTTCTAACATAGAAAGTATATTATAGTGCATTTGTATTGTGCAGCAGTTGTGTGCGGTTCTGCTGCGATACTGCAGCTACACAGAGTGCCAAACGCTATTGGAACAAATTATTTCTACTGGTGTGATTTACAAGTTGCCCCCCCAAAAAAACTGATTGAGGCAGGGGTGTTATATACCAATAATATACTTTCTATATAGTGCAGTTGGGTAGTGCAGCATTTGTTTGCGGTTTAGCTGAGTTACCTCAGCTACAGATAGTGACAAACTCTATTGGAACAATTTTTTTTTACTGTTGTGAAATACCAGTTGCCCCCCAAAAAATATGACTGAAGCAGGGGTGTGATATACCAATAATATACAGATTAAAACAAGGTTGTTATATGCCAATTATATACTTTCTATATAGTGCATTTAGGTAGTGCAGCATTTGTTTGCGGTTTTGCTGCATTACCTCAGCTGCAGATAGGGACAAACGCCATTGGAACAAATAATTTCTACTGGTGTGATATACCAATTGCCCCAACCAAAAAAGTGATTGAAGGAGGGCTTTTATATGCCAATTATATACTTTCTATATGGTGCTTTTGGGTATTGTAGCATTTGTTTGCAGTTTAG
Source organism: Bufo bufo (assembly GCF_905171765.1). Taxonomy (NCBI): domain Eukaryota; kingdom Metazoa; phylum Chordata; class Amphibia; order Anura; family Bufonidae; genus Bufo; species Bufo bufo. Next base: position 91,212,384 of record NC_053389.1, on the reverse strand, counting down.
CTACATTACCTCAGCTACAGATAGTGACAAATGACATTGGAACAAATAATTTCTACTGGTGTGATATGCCAGTTGTCCCCCCAAAAAACTGATTGAAACAGGGGTGTTATATACCAATTATATACTTTCTATATTGGGCATTTAGGTAGTGCAGCATTGGTTTGCGGTTTTGCTGCGTTACCTCAGCTACAGATAGTGACAAACAACTTTGCAACAATGTGGCCTAAAATAAGCATTTTCTAGGCTCCAACAGGACATATTTCAGAGAATTTCCCTTTAAGACGCATACAAATTTTCCCTGATTAAGATAAATATTTTTGGTTGGAATTTTTGTCATTGATCCCCCTCTAGTATGTCACTGTCCATGTTGTGGGACTATTTGTACACTTCTACTAAGTATTTGGTGGCTGCAAATATGAGCTGAAGGTTTTTCAGGTTCGCATGCCATTAAAATGAATGGGGCAAGCCGCGAACTTGCGGTTCGCAAACATTTGATCGCTTTTGCGAACCTTCCCGACCGATGATTGTCCATCACTACAAATAACTTCACCGCTGAATGGCAAATATATATTTTTTTGCAACTAATACCGCCAAAATGGGCTGAATTTTCTCACTTCACCATACAACAGCAAATACTTTATTTTGTGCCACTAATACACACCAGAAAGGGCTTTAGAACATATAAATGCACCGCTATATAGCAAATATATATCTTTTTGCCACTAATACAAGCCAAAAAGGGCTTTAGAACATATAAATGCACTGCTAAATAGCAAATATATATCTTTTTGCCACTAATACAAGCCAAAAAGGTCTTTAGAACATATAATTGCACTGCTAAATGGCAAATAGGCCCTTATTTGTTTCCACTTATACACGCCACAAAAGGCTTTAGAACATATAACTGCACCACTGTACGTCAAATAATATATTTTTTTGCCACTAATACACAGCAAAAATGGCTTTAGAACATATAACTACACCGCTGAACGGCAAATATAAAAATTTCGCCACTAATACATGCCAAAAAGGGCTGTCATTTTCTCACTTCTCCACACAACGGCAAATACTTTTTTTTTGTGCCACTAAAACACGCCAAAAATGGCTTTAGAACATATAACTGCACCGCTGAACGGCAAATATATATATTTTTGCCACTAATACATGCCAAAAAGGGCTGTCATTTTCTCGCTTCTCCACACAACGGCAAATACTTTTTTTTGTGCCACTAAAACACGCCAAAATGGCTTTAGAACATATAACTGCACCGCTAAATGTCAAATATTTTTTTTTTTGCTACTAATACACTCCAAAAAAGGCTTTAGAACATATAACTGCACCGCTGAAGGTCAAATAATACATATTTTTCGCCACTAATACAGGCCAAAATGGGCTTTAGAACATATAACTTCACGGCTGAATGGCAAATATATATTTTTTTGCCACTAATACCAGCCAAAATGGGCTATATTTTTCGGACTTTTTTTTTTTGTGCCACTAATTCATGCAAAAAAGTGCTTTAGAACATATAACTGCAACACTAAACGACAAATATATGTTTTTTTTTGCCACTAATACATGCCAAAAAGAGGTGTAATTTTCTCACTTCACCACACAACGGCAAATACTTTTTTTGTGCCACTAATACATGCAAAAAAGGGCTTTAGAACATATAACTGCACCGCTGAATGTCAAATATTATATATTTTTTTGCCACTAAAACATGCCAAAAAGTGCTTTAGAACATATAACTGCAGCGGTGAATGGCAAATATATATGTTTTGCCGTTAAAATACGCCAAAAAGGGCTGTCATTTTCTCACTTCACCACACAACAGAAAATACTTTTTTTGTGCCACTAATACACACCAAAAATGGCTTTAGAATATGTAACTGCACCGGTGAACGGCAAATATATATTTTTTGCCACTAAAATACGCCAAAAAGGGCAGTAATTTTCTCACTTCACCACACAAAAGAAAATACTTTTTTTGTGCCTCTAATACAAGCCAAAAAATGCTTTAGAACATATAACTGCACCGTTGAACATCAAATATATATATTTTTGCCACTAATACATGTCAAAAAGGGCTGTCATTTTCTCACCTTACCACACAACAACAAATACTTTTTGCGTGTGCCACTAATACACACCAAAAATGGCTTTAGAACATATAACTGCAACACTGAATCGCAAATAGGCCCCTACTTTTTTCCACTTATACACTCCACAAAAGGCTTTAGAGAACATATAACTGAACCGCTGAACAGCAAATAATATATATTTTTTTGCCACTAATACACGCCAAAAATTGCTTTAGAATACTTTTTTGTGCCACTAATATACGCAAAAAAGTGCTTTAGAACATATAACTGCACTGCTGAACGGCAAATATAGATATTTTTTGGCCACTAATACACGTCAAAAAAGCCTTTAGAACATATAACTGCACCTCTGAACGGCAAATAATATATATTTTTTGCCACGAATACCAAAAAGGGCTTTAGAATATATAACTGCACCGCTAAACGGCAAATACATATTTTTTTGCCACTAATACATGCCAAAAAGGGCTGTAATTTTCTCACTTAGCATATAACTGCACCGCACAAGGGCAAATAAGACATAGAAATATTTCCTTGTAATAAACCCTGTTAATGGCTGTATCAAACAGCACTTACACCCCAATAACAAGAACGGCTTCCTGGAATTAGAGAGCTGTATAATGGCAATTTGGATTTGCAGTCAGTGCAGCAAGGTGTAATAGGATTCTTCCTATTACCCAGGCTGTAAACTTCCCTACTGAACCCTGTTCTGTTTCAATACTGTGGAATGATACCTCCCTATCCTTTCCCTGAACTTCTATACAGCAAAATAAAAGTTTTAAAGTCTTTTCTACCACTGTCCCTATCGCATACTGACGTCTCTCCCTGCACTAAGTACACTGGAAAATGAAGGTCCGGCCACCGCCATCTTGCTTGAAGATCTCGGCCGAAATCACGTGCGGCGCGAGATTACGTGATCACGTCGGCCGGCGTGATGATGTAATCTCGTGCCGCACAGGATTTCGGCCGAGATCTTCAAGCAAGATGGAGGCTGGCAGCCCTTTATGTGCAAAAGGAGTTGGTAAGTTTAAGTTTCAGGATTAATCGATTTGCTGACACGAAGCAAGAGGAAATTCGGCTTCTAGGTGAATCTAATAATTTCTGAAATTTGGATCGAATTCCACTTCGTGGGATTCGATTCGCTCATCTCTAGTCATAAACATGGAAACGAGAAGCGCGTAATGTGATGAAAAATGAGTTTATCCAGCAAAAGAAGAAATATGGATAATAATAATACATTAGTCAATTAGTAACATGTCAAATGCCACTTGCTGAAGTGAGACAACCCCTTTAAGACTCCCTTACATCACACAGAATTTTTACATTACAGTAGGGAGGCATTCTGGATCCACACACTGCAGACTCTGGAGTTTAAGGGGTTAAACAAGGAATATGAGATCTCTGATTTAATAAAATATATTTATAGGGATTATTTAGTCTTGCCAATATCTGTTTTTATACTGTGCTATATTTTATGTTTTGTTATATTTTAGTTTGCTATATTTGTTATATTTTTATTTCTTTGCCTCTTTGTCATTGATATTTTATTGAACCGTTGTCTTTTGCAGTAGAATGAATTAGTACTATATTCCTTTACTATTTTCTAGACATCACAGAATTATTAATCCTCATGAAACATGGCACTCTATTTATTGTGGTTCTCCAGGTGATGCATATGATGTAACTCAGAGTTACTTGGGTACTTTTAGATTGTGTAATACTGTATATATTAATTATGTCATGGTTCACAAAGGTTCCGGAAAGGCTAAAAAAAAGTGTCATACTATAGATAACTGCTAAAGTGCATGAAATAAAGAATTTGGATGATTGAAGAAGAGTGAGTGCTGGGATTTCATTACGGCAAAATTGAACATTGGCATATGACACTCTGAGGTCTGATCTTTCTCTCCTTCCCCCCTCTTTTAGGCAATGATAGGAATACCAAATAACATCAGAGTGACACTTTAAAAACACACTGTGCCACTGCATATTGCACAACTAAATTTATTGCATGTGCCATGCAGAAATGCAGCATAACCTCAATGTTCCTGTCATTGTCAATAACCACCTTACCCAGTTGGAGTTGGTAGGGAGACAGCCAGTGAGATGTTTGCTTGATGCATTTTAGCAAGTGACCGGCTGCATAGCTGCTCTCACCCAGGCTGATCAGCTCTAACTCTGCATTTCAATGCTTGACTTTACACATATGATAGGGAGGGTCAGCAATGTTCTGCCCTACTTCTGTTGGGAATGCAGGATGTTTAGAAATAAGGAAGAAGAGTAGGAGACCGATCAGTGCCTGGTGTGAGAACCAGACCAACACAAATTAGGCAATGTGGATAGGACCTGGTCTTCTTGTTATGGTGCTGTCTCGCTGAGAAAAACATTGACTCAGTAGGTTGTGAAAGACATATACTGTCCTTACCAGTAACAGCTGCGCTGGATGTCCACAGTGGCATGCACCATGCTGCACAGCGAGAATTGCAAGAGGTGGACCACGTTCTCTGCCACATGAGAGTACAGGCAGGGATGGCTTTTTTTGAGAATTAGTAGTAGCTAGGTATTTTTCAGTGAAGCTGAGTGTATTCCATAAGATGCTTAAGGGCAGCAGAATCAGCACTGCATCGTCAGCAACTTGTCCAGGTGGGAGTTCAGTATGGGCACATACAGATTGCTTTGCATGTAGAGTTGTTTCCTGGCCACATATTCCCTTATAAACAGCTGAAGAGGAGTGCAATAGGTGGAGGAGTCTGAGTGGGAAAAGAAGTAACTGATGATGGCAATAACAAGGAAACTATACTGCACGTGGATGCGACCTGGCTGCCACAAAAGAGACTGGGAGAAGGAGAAGACTCTTGTTACGCTAACTGGCGACCACTTCTATTTTCCCACAGTAACTGGTTTATTATGTGGTTCAATAGAACCATGGTGTTTATGTTTATGTTTGAGCGCCCATGGCTTATTTAAATGCTTCAGATGTTGCACGCGGCAATGATTTTGTCTTCCGTTGCTATGGAGAAAAACTCACACACTCCGCAAAGAGCTAGCGGCAGCTAAGCTTGGCTACACTCACCCACATAATTAGCAGCTTCACCAAATCCCGAAATAATGATTATAGAAGCAGATAAGTCCCTACCAATTTTTTGGGAGGTTAAGGCCTTACACTGCCTCTGCTTCGTATAGCGAATGGCAGCCATCAACCTCCTCTGATTTTACTTCATCCTTAGCACCTCATTCTGACTCCCAGGTCCTGTCCAACACACAATCATTGTCATCTTCATCTTCACTCTTCATGGTATTTTATCTGACCGTGATATGTCATTGTGGGATCCTTCCCCCCCATCTATTTCCTGCTCTGTATTTGCCCAAAATGCCACTGTTGCTACTACTACCCCTACCACCACTACTGAGACTATGGTTGCCACCAGTACCGCTACCACTTTCAATATAGCTATGCATGGGTCCCCCACCTCCACTTGAACCTCATCATCATAGCCATCCAAACTTTTATTGACTATTAAGGGCGGGTTCACATCAGCATTATGGATTCTGTTTTTGTTTTCCAATATAACATGGTTATGGAAATCATAACGGATACGTCTGGTTCCCGTTATGCAAGACGGAAAACAAAGTCCTGTGAACAGGACTTTTTTTCTGTTCTGCATAACGGAAACTAGATGGATCCATTATGATTCCCATAGACTTCTATGATGACGGAAAGCAAAAAGGATTGCCTTTTAAAGGCGTCCTTTTTGCATTCTGTCATAATACAAGTCTATGGGCAGCATAACGGATCCATCCTGGTTTCCGTCTTGCATAATGGAAACCAGGATGGACTCATTATGCTGCCCATAAACTTGTATTATGAAGGATCAAAACGTAATGCCTCTTAAAGGCTTCCGTTTTGAGTTCCGTCTTATGGATTCCGTTATTTTCCATTATAAACATGTTATGACGGAAAACAAAAATGTAATCCATAATGCTCATGTGAACCCGCCCTTACTTTGTTCTTTTTACTTTACCTTTAGAATGGGTATAACAATGCTATTTTTGTAGTAAATGTCTTTAACCCCTTAAGGACCGGGCTCATTTTCACCTTAAGGACCAGGCCATTTTTTGCAAATCTGACCAGTGTCACTTTAAGTGCTCATAACTTTAAAACGCTTTGACTTATCCAGGCCATTCTGAGATTGTTTTTTCGTCACATATTGTACTTCATGACACTGGTAAAATGAAGTAAAAAAAAAAAACCTAATTTACCAAAAATTTGGAAAAATTAGCAAATTTCAAAGTTTCAGTTTCTCTACTTCTGTAATACATAGTAATACCCCAAAAAATTGTGATGACTTTACATTCCCCATATGTCTACTTCATGTTTGAATTGTTTTGGGATTGATATTTTATTTTTTGGGGATGTTACAAGGCTTAGAAGTTTAGAAGCAAATCTTGAAATTTTTCTGAAATTTACAAAAACTCAATTTTTAGGGACCAGTTCAGGTCTGAAGTCACTTTGCGAGGCTTACATAATAGAAACCACCCAAAAATGACCCCATCTAAGAAACTACACCCCTCAAGGTATTCAAAACTGATTTTGCATACATTGTTAACCCTTTAGGTGTTGCACAAGAGTTATTGGCAAATGGGGAGGAAATTTGAGAATTTCATTTTTTTGTCTAATTTTTAATTTTAACCCATTTCTTCCACTAACAAAGCAAGGGTTAACAGCCAAACAAGATTGTATCTTTATTGCCCTGACTCTGCCGTTTACAGAAACACCCAATATGTGGCCGTAAACTACTGTATGGCCACACAGCGGGGCGTAGAGTGAAAGGTGTGCCGTATGGTTTTTGGAAGGCTGATTTTTATGGACTGGTTTTTTTGACACCATGTCCCATTTGAAGCCCCCCTGATGCACCCCTAGAGTAGAAACTCCATAAAAGTGACCCCATCTAAGAAACTACACCCCTCAAGGTATTCAAAACTGATTTTACAAACTTTGTTAACCCTTTAGGTATTGCACAAGATTTATTGGAAAATAGAGACACAATTTCAAAATTTCACATTTTTGGCAGATTTTCCATTTTAATATTTTTTTTTCCAGTTACAAAGCAAGTGTTAACAGCCAAACAAAACTCATTATTTATGGCCCTTATTCTGTAGTTTACAGAAACACCCCATATGTGGTCGTAAACTGCTGTACGGGCACACGGCAGGGCGCAGAAGGAAAGGAATGTCATACGGTTTTTGGAAGGCAGATTTTGCTGGACTGGTTTTTTGACACCATGTCCCATTTGAAGCCCCCCTGATGCACCCCTAGAGTAGAAATTCCATAAAAGTGACCCCATCTAAGAAACTACACCCCTCAAGGTATTCAAAACAGATTTTACAAACTTTGTTAACCCTTTAGGTATTGCACAAGATTTAATGGAATATAGAGACACAATTTCAAAATTTCACATTTTTGGCAGATTTTCCATTTTAATATTTTTTTTCCAGTTACAAAGCAAGTGTTAACAGCCAAACAAAACTCATTATTTATGGCCCTTATTCTGTAGTTTACAGAAACACCCCATATGTGGTCGTAAACCGCTGTACGGGCACAAGGCAGGGCGCAGAAGGAAAGGAATGCCATACGGTTTTTGGAAGGCAGATTTTGCTGGACTGGTTTTTTGACACCATGTCCCATTTGAAGCCCCCTTGATGCACCCCTAGAGTAGAAACTCCAAAAAAGTGACTCCATTTTAGAAACTACGGGATAGGGTGGCAGTTTTGTTGGTACTAGTTTAGGGTACATATGATTTTTGGTCGCTCTATATTACACATTTTGTGCAGCAAGGTAACAAGAAATAGCTTTTTTGGCACGTTTTTTTTTTTTGTTATTTACAACATTCATCTGACAGGTTTTATCATGTGGTAATTTTATAGAGCAGGTTGTCACGGACGCGGCGATACCTAATATGTATACTATTTTTTTTATTTATGTAAGTTTATAAAATAACTTCATTTTTAAAACCAAAAAAATGTTTTAGTGTCTTCATAGTCTAAGAGCCATAGTTTTTTCAGTTTTTGGGCGATTATCTTGAGTAGGGTCTCATTTTTTGCGAGATGAGATGACGGTTTGATTGGCACTATTTTGGGGTGCATATGACTTTTTGATCGCTCGCTATTACACTTTTTGTGACGTAAGATGGCAAAAAATTGCTTTTTTTACACCGTTTTTGTTTTTATTTTTTTACGGTGGTCACCTGAGGGGTTAGGTCATGTGATATTTTTATAGAGCCGGTCGATACGGACACGGCGATACCCAATATGTATACTTTTTTTTTATTTATGTAAGTTTTACACAATGATTTCATTTTTGAAACAAAAAAAATCATCTTTTAGTGTTTCCATAGTCTAAGAGCCATAGTTTTTTCAGTTTTTGGGCGATTATCTTGAGTAGGGTCTCATTTTTTGCGGGATGAGATGACGGTTTGATTGATACTATTTTGGCATACATGCAACTTTTTTGATCACTTTTATTACCTTTTTTGGGAAGTAAGGTGGGCAAAATTTCAATTTTCTCATAGTTTTTATTTTTTTATTTTTATGGCGTTCACCGTGCAGGGAAAGTAACATGACCGTTTTATAGATCAGGTCGTTACGGACGCGGCGATACCTAATATGTGTAGTGTATTTTATTTTTTTAAGTTTTATTCAGTGATAAATATATATTTTTTTTATCTTAACTTTTTTCACTTTTTTTTACATTTTTGTGACCCAGACCCACTTGGTTCTTGAAGATCCAGTGGGTCTGATGTCTGTATAATACAGTACAGTACAATATATATTGTTCTGTACTGTATTTTACTTACACTGAACAGATCTATACTTTTGACACAGATCTGTTCAGCACCATGGACAGCAGGACGCCTGAGCAGGCGTCCTGTTGCCATGGGAACCTCCCCCGTCTGCTCAGAACTTCGCAGACGGGGAAGGGTAAGCACAGGGCTGAGGGGGGCTCTCTGGGGGCTGTCGGGGGGCTCTCTCCCTCTCCATCGGGGGGCTGCAAAGGCACAGCAGCCCCCCGATGGAGAGGGAGGGAGCTCCCTGACCGATGACAGTTAACTTTTTCCATACAGCGGTCCGTACGGACCGCGGTATGGAAAGGGTTAAACGGCTGACATCTGCACAGATGTCAGCCGTTTATACCAGGGTGCCAGCAATGTGCTGGCACCCTGGTATACCCACTAGAAGCCAACGATCGTTTATGGGGAGGCGGGCGGGGGATCGCGATCCCGCCTGCCGCACTGCCCGCCTCCCGCAACGCCCCCACCGCCTGCGACACCCTATAAAATCGTGCAGGGGTGCATGGGGGGGTGAAAAATATTGATTTTAGCCACTCTAAAGTTTCTGATCCCCGCGGTCAGGGACCGCGGGGATCAGAAACTGCAAAGAGCGCAGCAAACCGCAGGTCTGAATTGACCTGCAGTTTTCTGCGATTGCCGATACGGGGGGTCAAATGACCCCCCCCCTGCATTGTTACGGGATGCCGGCTGAATGATTTCAGCCGAAATCCCGTTCCGATTAACCCCTGGGGCGCCGGAATACAGATTTTAAGTCAGGACGTACCGGTACGTCCTTGGTCCTTAAGGACTCGGGAAATAGGGCGTACCGGTACGTCCTATGTCATTAAGGGGTTAAACTACACAGTTTGATGCAATAATATGTTCAATAACACGGATATAACAATGCAATGCTTGTGGTAAAATATCTGAACTACATGGTCTGATGCAGTAATGCATTTTATAACCTGGGTTTATCAATGCAATGTCTGCGTGAAATGTCAATAGCATAGGTATAGCAATGTAATGTTGGTAGTAAAATGTATTTGAACTACACAGTCTGATGCAGTAATGCATTTATTAACATGGCTATAACAATGCCATTTTTGCTGTAAAATGTCTTTGAACTATGTTTTCCATAACATGGATATAATAATATAATTTTTGTTGTGAAACATCTTTGAACTACACAGTCTGATGCAGTATTATGTTTGCGGTAAATGTGAAGATTTAAAAAAAAAAGTCTGTGTTTATAAAAAGATATATATATTTTTTTTGCAGGGGTTTTTGTAAAGCAGAACTAGCTGTGAGCAGCAGCTATATGAAACACACAACCGGGTGACCAGCCATTCACTTCTTCAAAGCTTCCCCTAAAGCTTTCCCTAAAATCTACCCAATTATATCCTCTTATTCTCTCCCTATGCTCTACTTATAGTGTCACTATCACACTACATTAGTGGCTTGTGTGTGTAATAGCTTTTTGTCAGACATTGCCACATCTTTCCAGTTCATAGACTGAAGACAGAATGGCAATTCTTCCGTGTCAACATAAGGAGCTGCCTGCCCACTTCCCCCTGATTGGTTGATCCAGGCTGTCTATCAACCTCAGAACCAATCAGAGCAAGCTCTTCCCTGCACTTCTTCCTAATGTCAATAATAATAATGTAATGTGATCCTCCATCTGTTACGCTGGACAGGATACAAGATACCACAGAAAACCACAAACAAGTGTCTAGGCCAGAAGCTGGGGATAAAAGGTCACCTCCTTACAAATCCCTACCAGCTCTCCCTAGACTACTGTGCCCACGTTCAGACCCTGAAGGTGGAAATAAACGTGCCCCCGTGCCTAAGGCTGAAGATACCCTAAAATCCCTAAGATGGTGACAGGGGAAAAGAGACAGCCTGCTTCCTCAGGACCTGGAGGAGGCAGGCATCTCCCTAACAACCTAGAGAGAACACACAAAAGAAATCCAAAACCAACTTATATTGTCACAGAGCAGAAATGGCAAATCCTTCCTTCCTTCCACAGAGCAAGATTGAAGCTATAACCCACACGGAACACTGGGAAGAGGCGTGGTTTGAACTCCTACAAACGACCCCACCCAGAGCACCTGAAGGGAGGCGGATACAGCTCAACTCCTAAACAAAAGCAAAAAACTACACATGTGCTGCTAACCTGGCAGACCTCCGCACATAATCTGAGCAGGGCATGACACCATCTTCTTACTCCCTTTTAGTTCTTCCCTCCAATATTCACTGGAAAATGGTGCTGGGTGCAGTTTTTATGCTATTTGTCCAAAATGAATCATAAAAGCTGCAGATTTGTTTGGCAGACTAATTTTTGCGCAATTTGAAGATTTGTTTAGAATGGTTTTCGCGTATCTCTAATTCAACTTAAACATCACCTGACAGAGTAGCACCAATTTTTTTTTTTTTTTCTCAAACCTGGTAATCCTGCACCACCATTCTTCTTGAGCCAAGAAGAATGGTAAGTGAAGACACATCTGTAAATTGGACTAATGGCTAATATAGGTCTGTGTCGCTAAGTGAGGCTTAGGGTTCGATATAAAAATTCTGTAACTCACTGGGTAAAATTTAAATTACAGCATTTAATCTTAGCAGTGCTGAAATAAGCATAAAGGTGAGAAACATACCATACAGCTCCAATGTCCAGTCTTAAGTATACAGACACAAATAAATAAATAAAAAATACAAGGTTTTATTGAATGCCACATTCAACTGATGAAAAATGCCACACTCCACATTAGGACAATTCATTCTATTGTAAACTATTGATCCGCTGAGAACTTAGTTCAGTTTAATGTACTGTATCAGGCTAACTTGTCTGATAATTTAAAGCGTCTTTGCAAGAGATTAACTAAGATTTACAAAAAGGCAATCTGGCAAGGACATGACAAGCTTGTAATTAAATTTTGTCTATTGAAGCCATGGAAATAAAATATCTGGGCAAGATATTAACACACAGTTTTGTCAGAATAGCATTCAATTCGATGTCACTTGGAAACCGTAAATTTAACACTAATTAGCTTTTATTAAAGGTGTGTCATCTGTGGTTAACTGAATTGACCTGGATAATAATTTGCTGAGATATATATTTCTTAGATAAATTACTGTGCTTTCTTTAAAAGAAAATGAAAACAAGAGTGAGCAACTAGTCTTAAAGGGGTTGTCTCACTTTAGCAAGTGGCATTTATCATGTAGAGAAAGTTTATACAAGGCACTTACTAATGTATTATCCATATTGCTTCCTTTGCTGTCTGGATTCATTTTTCCATCACATACACTGCTTGTTTCCATGGTTACAGACCACCCTGAAATCCATCAGTAGTGGTTGTGCTTGCACACTCTAGGAAAAAGTGTCAGCTTCTCCGGTTGCTGGGACCATGGTAGCGCACACAAGCTATTTATTTTTCCTATATTGTGCAAGTACGGCCACCGATGCTGGATTGCAGTGTGGTCTGTAGCCATGGAAACAAGCAGTGTATAATGTGATGAAAAAATGAATACAGCCAGCAAATGAGGCAATATGGATAATAACAGTATATTAGTAAGTTGCTTATATTAACTTTCTCTACATGATAAATGGCACTTACTTAAGTTAGACATCCCCTTTAACAAAAGCTAGTTTCACAATAATATGAATCAGATATTATATAAAATATAACACAAACATTTATTAAACATAATTAGACATATACATTGGTGAAAACAAATAATGGGGGAAAAGGGAACCCCGTAGGGGTACCTCCACCCAAACCCCTGTTTTACAAAGACCAGCCAGGAGCAACAACTGGACTGAAGCCCAACAGATTCATAAGAAATAACAGTATTAATGTCAAAAATACCATTGACCTAAACCCAATCCTGTAGGTTAAAGGGAGAAGGAAATATACAAGAACAGTCAAATTGTAAATACGAAACCCTGTCCTGTGAAAGATGAAAGATTATCAATGGAAGAATGCCCATGTCAGAATTAAATAGACATCAGCTGCATATAACACCAAGACTGGATGCAGGAATCAGGTTACATAAAGATGAATGGCAGTCATGAGCACAATAGTCAGTATAAATTACCCATGGTGGACAAAAGGCCCGGGGCTCCTTGCACTACTGCTACCTTGACATGCGTTTCGCCAACCCACTGGCTTCATCAGGAGGTTAAAGTATACTGGTATATGTTGGGGTATGTATATCAAAGAATACACCTCAATTTGATAGAGGACGCATGCACGGCATGATTAGGAGGCCCGCATCGCAACAGCGCACCGCTCGTCACCATGCGACAGACCCCGAACGCGCCCGCGCACCACCTAGCGTACATCCAGGAAGTGGTTGATGCATGGTGCGGGGCATCGCCCACACTTGTCACCATGGGAACGAGCAACACGGAGCGCTCCATGATGCGGCCACCCAGTGCATGCGCGGGATGTGTCCAACTCTGGGTGAGAAGCCTGAATCTGTGAAGAGAAGAAATAGCAGGGACCAGTCCAAAAACATGGATCACACCATATATATGTAGTAGAAATATATGGTCCCCAAGCTGCATGATCACGATGTGTAAAAAAAAATACATAAAAATGCATGTCCAATAAGATACCAGTGATTAAAAGAGGTCTAAAACCATCATAAAAACAGTGAATGTAATAATAGTGTACATACAAACAGTTGAACCCAGATTAAACATAATAATTATAAATCACCCATTATATAAGAAAATATATTAAAAAATCATATAGCAAACTCCTGAATATGTGAAAGTCCATGAAAAGTGTATATAATTATCATGGGTAGAGTCGCAGGAATCAAGATAGAGTGGAGGTGCACCCCCTGGGCTGCCACCCGGTCCCCTGTCCCTGCCTACTTGCATCACCCGCCCTAGGTGACGGAGCGCAACTGGGCAACAGTCCCTAATATACTAAGTGCAAGCAGAGAGAAAGAGACAGCAGGGAAGAGGACAGCCACTGAGAAGTTACAATAAGCAGACAAGAGGTAGCACAAAAACGGAAGGCGAGGCGGGTCAACTAGCCGAGGTCAGTCCAGGAGGTCACGTCAGAACAAGGGAAGAGGCAAAGACAAATCCTTAAACAAGCCAAGGTCAAAATCCGAGAGGTAGCGTCAAGGTACAGGGAGCAGGCAGAAGAGGTGTCAAGAGGCGGATCGAGGTTCAATTGCAGAGGTAGCTTAATAACAATAAAGTACACAGCCTATAGGACGAAAATCACAGGCAACCTGTAGCCAGCAGGCCGTCTGTATTTATAGTGGGGAGTGAGGGTCATGTGACGTGGCCAGCGTCACATGACCGACAGACAGACAAGTCGAGAACCGAGTGATCAGCTCGGAGCTCAAATCAGACCTAGGGGCAGGGAGCCTCCCAGCTAGCAAAGCCATCCTGGGAACGAGGCCAAACACAGATCCTCGCTCCCGAAGCTAAGCAGCAGGTCTGCGGCTGATGGGAGACCGAGTGCGACTTCGGCGCCCCGTTACAATAATAAAAAACAAAAATACCAAAAATGTGATTCATGAATAAATTACAAACATATATAGATTCATATTTACACAAAGTGCAAAATATACAATGTCACAAAATAAAGTGCATAATAAAAAATACAATTGTAATTAATAGCAATTAATGCATTTATAAATTCATAATTGCAAAAAGTGCTAAATATGCAGTGGCAAAAAAAGAATAAAATATATAATCATAAAGTGTCTTGTGCATAACATAAGACATTCTCTCCACTTGAAGCTTCACCTCCGAAGGGTATAATGCATCATAACTTAGGAGGTAGTATAACCTCACAGGTGCTATTGATATAGAGAACAGAGATTAAAATACTAAATACATATCACAAAAATAAATCATCAACCCCAAACAAAAAAATCCCAAACAAAAATAAATAATGTGTTCCACATACAGCAGAAAATAAAAAAGTACAATGAAAGGAAAGGCCTGTAACTTACTACTACATTTAGTCCCTTAGTTTTTAACATTATAATCATCTCGTTTCCCTTTGCAAAAGTAATTTCTTAAAGGGATTCTGTCACCTCGTATAACACAAATTCAGATTTTAAACCAGTCATGCTCCACAGCTTACCTTGAATCGGCTGAGCTGTTTATTATTGTAATCCGTCCAGCAGTTTTGCTGAAAAACGACTTTTATAAAACCCTGAAGGTGCCCAGAGGGGCGTTATGTTCCCCTTTGTGTGCCCAGTAACGCCCTTCTTACAGTGCCCAAAACACCTTCCTCCAGAATCCCTAACCGCCCACAGCGTCTCATCCCTCTCCTCCCCCTCCCTGATGGCAGTGCGAAGTCTCGCGCAGACGCAGTACCCACTGAGGGCTGCGCCAGTGCGATTTGCTGGAGACTAAGGGCAGGAGCTTCATCGTCATCACTGGGCATGCGCCGAGCCCAGTGACGTCCGATGCTCGCGTGAGACTTTTCTCGGCCGTCAGGGAGGGGGAGGAGAGGGATGAGACACTGTGGGCGGTTAGGGATTCTGGAGGAAGGCGTTTTGGGCACTGTAAGAGGGGCGTTACTGGGCACACAAAGGGGAACATAACACCCCTCTGGGCACCTTCAGGGTTTTATAAAAGTCGTTTTTCAGCAAAACTGCTGGACGGATTACAATAATAAACAGCTCAGCCGATTCAAGGTAAGCTGTGCAGCATGACTGGTTTAAAATCTGAATTTGTGTTATACGAGGTGACAGAATCCCTTTAATGTCACCACCTCGACAGCCCATAATGACTTTATCAATGCCCCTAACTTTTAAACCCCTCAAATCGCAGTTGTGTTTATCTTTAAAGTGAAGGGCAATGGGTTGTAATTTGGTCAGATCCTCAGTCCTCATGGTTCCTGCTGCTCGAATCTTACTAGCGTGTTCCAAAATTC
Organism: Bufo bufo; assembly: GCF_905171765.1. Taxonomy (NCBI): domain Eukaryota; kingdom Metazoa; phylum Chordata; class Amphibia; order Anura; family Bufonidae; genus Bufo; species Bufo bufo. The sequence goes on along the minus strand of NC_053389.1, from coordinate 91,196,541 downwards.
TCACCCGGAGCTCCCTGGTTGTAATACCCACATACATGAGGCTACATGGGCATGTGATTAGATACACAAACGCTGTTGACCTATAGGTAATATGATGGACTATCTGATATTCTTTAGCACCCTTGGAGTCTATAAAGATAGAGGTCCACAACATATACAGTATCTGCACGCCTGACAGTTGCCACAAGAAAATGACCCACATCTCGGGCCCTTACTGCCAAAAACGCTCCGTACTATCGGTGGAACATAGTGACTCCTTGTAAGAATGTCACCCAAATTTTTAGTTTTCTTCCATGTAATCAACGGATAATCTGAGAGTGACTCCCTGAGATCATTATCAGAGAGTAAGATGGGCAAGTGTTTAGTCATTATTTCCCGGATTTTCCACCAATGTGTATTAAAAGGCGTAATAAATCGAGATTTCACATCATTGACCCTTTTTCTACTTACCAGAAGGGAATTCCTACATGAGGATTTTGCTCTTAAATAACCCCTTCTAATATCGCATTGGTTATAGTCCCTGTTTTGAAATCTTTTAGAGAGGTTTTCCGATTGGGTCTCAAAGCCTTCATCACTTGAGCATATCCGACAAAGTCTGAAGAATTGACCCATGGGAATAGCTCTGATGGTCTGCGGATAATGAGAGGATTTCGCATGTAATAGGGCATTCGTTGCTGTGAGCTTCCTGAATAGATCTGTGGAGACCCTGCCATCTGGTTCCCTGCCAAGTAAGATATCCAGGAATTTAATCCGTTCCCAGCTATAGTTCCATGTCAACTTAATATTCAAATCATTTACATTAAGTTATTGGAAAAAGGTGTTTAACTCGACTATGGTGTCCTGCCAAATGAATAAAATGTTGTTGATATACCTCGACCACGAGACCACTGAGCTATGGCCAGGTAGATTCTGGACTGTCTCTCTTTCCCACAGCCCCAGGAAAAGATTGGCGCATGAAGCAAAAAGAGGGGAGAGGAATGGAGGAAGCAGGTGTAGAAATAAAGGTAGAGAAACACACATAGAGATATTATGAAATGCTATAGCAAGTTTTCTATCTCACCTTTGTTCTGGATTCACAGATACACTGCTCATTGCCACTATACTGTCATCTACGCTGCTGTTGCCTCAAAATGTGTGCCTGGGAGAGATAGTGGAGCAGGATATATCTTCTTTGCTGTTTATGGGAAACATCATACCAGCTAGTCTCCACCTGATAGGTCAAGTAAAATTGAAAATTAGAGATGTAACCTACATAGGTGAAAACTGATAGAAAATGCCATGTACACGTCATATAATATCCATGTATAGAGCTACTCCTCCTGCACACATACTTGACCATCTTACACCAAAAAGTCACCTGAACTGACACTTTTTTTTTTAAAATCAGACCTGTTAAATGAATACCAACTATATGCATCTGTGTGCTATTTTTGATTGAGCCATATCACTTTTTGCAAGACCCAAGATATAATCAGAGTTATAGCTTAAAACTCAAGGGCCTCTATGAAATTCTATAACAGGATATGCTACAGGGGCCATCTATCAACCATATGCTATTTATAATTCCAGTTGCTTATTTTGTAGTAGAGGAATTTTTGTCTCAGGAACCAGAGCAACTAATAAAAATGAAATGCATTGGTTGCTTTAGTACCTGAAGGGGCACAAAGAGCCCCTGTCACAATTTTTATTTCAAAGATCAAAGCTATCCATCAAATTGTCATATATTTATAATGCACTGATTTATAAGTCACATAAAGTGTGCTTTCCTAGTCAGCCACAATGGGGTGGAGAGGTGCCTAGATTAAATCAAGCCGACTGGGACAGGATAGAAGTATGAGTATCTGTTCATTAAATACCAGTCATATCTTAGTACAATATCATCTAGTTCATTGGTTATGTCTACAATGCTAAAATGTCCATGATGTATAGATGTCACCGCCAGTTCTGTGAGAAGGTCTGACAGACGTTCTTCTCTACCTCTTGTATGACGTTCTTTGTTTTGGTTTCACTTTGTCATCTCCTTTCCTTCTGCCAGGTGTCACTTATTTAGACTAATCGTCTTCCTTTATATTCCCTCCCATACTGCCTCACTTTGCGGTTTATACTACTTCCTGGATGAAGTGTTCACTGCTGGAGGCTGCTGCTGCTGTTTTCTCAGATAAGTCTTTTCCTTTATTGTGTTTCCTTGCTGGCTTGATTCTAGGTGACCCTGACTCCGTCCCTATTAAGTGCAGGGAGCCGGTGGTCGTGTCCCCTCACTATTATAGGGTTTTCAGGTGTCACACAGTCTTAGGTACGTGGGCATGCGATCGTCTACCATTGAGACCTTTGCATGTGCATAGTAGTCAGGGAGAGCTCTTAGGGTTTTAAAGGGCTCACCTATATGCTCCTTAGTTCGGGATCAAGACAGTCGGTCGTTTATTTATAAGTTCCAGCTATCTGCAAATTCATCTGTGACATTGTAAACTGCCAAAACCGTCTTAAGCATGGATCCGGTTTCAGCCTTGATTGACGGCATGCAAGGTCTTTCGCTGGAGGTAGCAGATCTCCGTAAAACTGTGTCTCAGTTTCAGGTGACCGGTTCTGCTGGCGTTCATGGAGTTTGCTCCGAGCCTAAGATCTCGCTTCCGGATACGTTCTCCGGGGGTAGTGAGAATTTTGTTCGCTTTAGAGAGGCTTGCAAACTCCATTTTCGCCTACTTCCCCATTCCTCTGGTGATGAGGAGCAGAGGGTGGGGATCATCATCTTGCTGCTCAGGGATAACGCTCAGTCTTGGGCCTTTTCGCTGCCGGTGGGGGCACGGCCCCTCCGATCGGTGGATGAATTTTTTGTAGCCCTGGGGAAGATATATGATGACCCGGATTGTATTGCTCTGGCTGAATCTAAACTGCGTCTTTTATGCCAGGGTAAACAGTCCGTAGTGATATAGTGTTCAGAATTTCGGAGATGGGCAGCTGATACTGGTTGGAATGATGCTGCACTCCGAAGTCAATTTTGCCATGGTCTTTCGGAGGGATTGAAAGATGCATTTGCCTTTCATGAGAGACCTGCCTCGTTGGAGTCTGCATGTCTCGAGCTGTTCGTATTGACAGGCGTCTTAGAGAGAGAGGAGAGATCACTCCTTCCTGTCATATTCAGTCCAAGGAGAGTGGGGCGGTCTCATTAAGTGCGTAGGGGCCTCAGTCTCTCTCAATCCCCTCTGAGCAGGAGGCCATACATCTGGGTTTGCTTGCCTCTGATAGTAGAGGATTCATCTCTCAGAGGAGGGTTTGTTTCTGTTGTGGAGGTATAAATCATTTGGCAAATGTTTGCCCCTCTAGGAGATTCAGGGAGTTTTCTGAGGGTAATAAAGAAACAAAAAGAAAAAAACCCTCTAAAAACTTTCCATCTGTTACTATTGGCAAGGTTTGAAGGTTTGCCGTTTACTTCATTACTTGTAGTTCCAGTTTTGTCCTACCTCCCAGGGTGGCGCTAGATAGCAAGAACATTGTTTGTGAGATTTTTGTAGATAGTGGAGCAGCTGTCAATCTCATTAATAATCAATTTGCTATAACACATGGTTTCCAGGTATGCACTTTGGGAAAGGATATACCTGTTTTTGCTATCGATTCCGCTCCACTTTCTCAAAAATTGTTAAAGGGCATAGTTCACAATATCCGTTTGACTGTGGGTGATGCTCATGTTGAAGATATGTCATGTTTCGTCCTAAGCGGATTACCTACTCCTCTAGTGTTGGGGCTACCCTGGCTCACTAAACAAAACCCCACCATTGATTGGCAAGCAAGGCAAATAAATGGTTGGAGTGATTTTTGCAGAGAGAATTGCCTCATGGCGTCTCTTTCAGAGGTTTCTACCAAGACTGTACCATCTTTTCTCTCTGAATTTTCGGATGTGTTTTCAGAGAGTGGTGTCCAGGAGCTGCCCCCTCACCGGGAGTATGATTGCCCTATTAATCTCATCCCAGGCGCCAAGCTGCCAAAATCACGTTTATACAATCTCTCCCAACCTGAAAGGGTCGCTATGCGTACTTATACCTCTGAGAGTCTGAGAAAGGGACACATCCGACCCTCGATGTCACCTGTTGCCGCTGTTTTTTTTTTTTTGTTAAGAAAAAAGATGGTTCTTTAAGACATGTCTGGATTTCAGGGAGCTGAACTGTATCACAATTCGTGACCCTTATCTGCTTCCTCTGATCTCGGACCTATTTAACCAGATTGTTGGGGCTAAAGTTTTTTCTAAGTTGGACTTAAGAGGGGCATAAAACCTAGTCAGGGTCAGGGAAGGGGACGAATGGAAGACGGCCTTCAATACCCCTGAGGGCCATTTAGAGAATTTGGTTATGCCCTTTGGTTTGATGAATGCACCAGCCGTCTTCCAACATTTTGTGAACAGCATTTTTTATTATTTAATGGGGAAATTTGTACTGGTGTATCTAGATGACATTTAGATTTTTTTCTCCTGATTTCAAAACTCATAGAAACCACCTACGTCAGGTCTTGCTCATTCTGCGGGAGAATAAAGTGTACGCTAAACTGAAAAAATGTGTGTTTGCGGTTCCAGAAATTCAATTTCTTGTTTTTCTTCTCTCCGCTTCTGGTTTTCGCATGGACCCTGAGAAGGTCCACGTTGTGCTTGATTGGGAGCTTCCTGAGAATCAGAAGGCGCTGATGCAGTTTTTGCCAATTTTTACAGGCAGTTCATTTTGAATTATTCCTCTGTTGTTAAGTCACTCACTGATATGACTAAAAAGGGGGTAGATTTTTCCTCCTGGTCGGTAGATGCGCTTAAGGCCTTTTCTAGTATCAAAGAGAGTTTTGCTTCCGCTCCCATCTTGGTACAACCTGATGTCTCTCTGCTTTTCATTGTTGAGGTGGACGCTTCTGAGGTGGGTGTGGGTGCGGTCTTGTCTCAGGGTCCCTCTCCTGTCAAATGGGGACCGTGTGCCTTTTTCTCAAGGAAACTCTCCTCTGCAGAGAGAAATTACGATGTGGGAGATAGGGAGTTTTTGGCCATCAAATTAGCTTTTGAGGAATGGCGCCATTGGCTAGAGGGAGCCAGACACCCTATTACCGTGTTTACCAACCATAAGAACCTGGCCTCCTTGGAATCAGCCAAGCGACTGAACCCGAGACAGGCCAGATGGTCTTTGTTCTTTTCTAGGTTTAATTTTGTTGTCACGTTCCGCCCTGGGGTTAAAAATGTGAAGGCTGATGCCCTGTCACGTTGTTTTCTGGGAGGGGGGAAATTTGAAGACCCGGCCCCCATTTTGGCTGAAGGGGTGGTCGTCTCTGCTCTTTATCCTGATTTGGAGGCAGAGGTTCAGGCAGCCCAGGCAGAGGCTCCTGATCTTTGTCCTCCTGGGAGGTTGTTTGTGCCTCTCGCTTTACGACACTAGGTTTTTAAGGAGCACCACGATACTGTCCTTGCTGGGCACCTGGGGAGTAGAGCCACAGTGGATCTCATTGCTCGGAGATTCTGGTGGCCGGCTCTTCATAAGGCGGTTGAGGGTTTTGTGGCAGCCTGCAAGACCTGTGCTCGTGCCAAGGTCCCTCATTCACGGCCATCAGGTTCTCTCCTCCAGTTACCCATTCCTTCCCGTCCTTGGACGCATCTGTCCATGGACTTCATTACGGACCTGCCTCGTTCCTCGGGGAAGACTGTGATTCTGGTAGTAGTAGACCGTTTTAGCAAAATGGCGCATTTCATTCCCTTTCCTGGGTTACCCAATGCTAAAACGCTGGTGCAAGCATTTGTTGATCACATTGTCAAATTGCATGGCATTCTTTCAGATATAGTTTCTGATAGGGCCACGCAGTTTGTTTCCAGATTCTGGAAGGCTTTCTGTTCTCGCTTGGGGGTTCGGTTGTCGTTCTCTTCTGCTTTTCACCCGCAGTCGAAAGGCCAGACCAAACGCGTCAATCAGAATCTGGAGACATATGTGCGCTGTTTTGTGGCAGAGAATCAGGAGGATTGGTGTTCTTTTTTGTCCCTTGCTGAGTTTGCTTTAAATAACCGTCACCAGGAGTCCTCGGATAAGTCACCATTAATTTTGGTGCATATGGGTTTCATCTGCAGTTTGGGACATTCTCTGGAGAGAGGTCTTCTGGTTTACCTGATGAGGAGAGATTTTCCTCGTCTTTGTCATTTATTTGGCAAAAGATTCAGGGTAATCTGAAGAGCATGAGTGAGAGATATAACCGTGTGGCGGATAAGAGACGTGTGCCTGGTCCGGACCTGAAGGTGGGTGATCTGGTGTGGTTGTCTACAAAGAATATCAAACTGAAGGTTCCCTCCTGGAAGTTGGGTCCTAAGTTTATTGGGCCTTACAAGATCTTGTCCGTCTTCAATCCCGTTGCCAACTGTCTTGATCTTCCTCAGACTTGGAAGATCCATAATGTTTTTCACAGGTCCCTATTAAAACCGTATGTCCAACCCACTGTACCTTCCTCTTTGACTCCTCCTCCGATTGTTGTTGATGGTAATCTTGAATTTCAGGTCTCTAGGATTGTGGATTCTCGCATTATCTGTGGTTCTCTCCAGTATCTCATTCATTGGGAGGGTTATGGCCCTGAGGAGAGGATGTGGGTCCCAGTAGCGGACATTAAGGCCACTTGTCTTATCAGGGCTTTCCTTAGGTCCCATCCTGAGAAGGTGGGCTCTGAGTGTCCGGAGTCCACTCGTAGAGGGAGGGGTACTGTCACCACCAGCTCTCTGAGAAGCTCTGGCAGACGTTCTTCTGTACCTCTTGCATTATGTTCTTTGTTTTGGTTTCACTTTGTCATCTCTTTTCCTTCTCCCAGCTGTCATCTATTTACACTGATTGCCTCCCTTTATATTCCCTCCCATACTGCCTCACTTTGCGGTTTATACTACTTCCTGGATTGTGTTCACTGCTAGATGCTGCAACTGCTGGTTCCTCAGATAAGTCTTTTCCTTTATTTGTGTTTCCGTGCTGGCTTGATTCTAGGTGACCCTGACTCCCTCCGTATTAAGTGCAGGGAGCCGGTGGTCGTGTCCCCTCACTATTATAGGGTTTTCAGGTGTCACACAGTCTAGGTTCGAGGGCATGAAATTATCTATCATAAAGATCTTTGCATGGGCAGAGCAGTCAGGGAGAGCTCTAGGGGTTTTATAGGGCTCACCCATATGTTCCTTAGTTTGGGATCAAGTCAGTCGGATGTTTATTTATAACTTCCAGTTTTCTGCAACACCATCCGTGATACCCCCCTTGTACTTGTTCCGCTACTTGCAGGCTGCGCGGAAATTAGTTCAGAACTTCAGTCACTTCGGTCCGCAATTCTGTTCTGTGGCGAGTGATCTGTGGGGTTGCACTGTAGTTATTAACCCCTTTTAGCAGTCGCCCATTCACTGAAGGTAATATATTGTTGTAATATATTGAATGTGTGTTGAGAGAAACTGTAGACCATAATAAATCATAATTTTTATGAATACTGAAGGAAAGTGGTTATATAGCAGTGGTTATATAAATTAGAATAGTTCCTTGCACTTCAGAAAAAAATAATCCACTACTTTGTTTCAAGTACTTGAAATCCCAGAAATATCTGATTACACACCTGCCATATTTGTGAAGCAAAAACACAGTCTGAAATCATGCAGGCATGCTTAGATAACTGTTTCTCAATCAGGTTGAATGGGAAATCCAAATATTCTTTTGAATCCATATTTCTACCTACTATTAATGATGTCCAAGTCTATTCCTCAGTGCATGCAAAAAAATGTTCAAATATAATATATTACCCTTGCCTAATCTAGAAACGTTTGAATGGATTAGATTTAAATATTTGCTTATCCAAATGCATGTTTGCTATAATAGAACCAAAATAAGAAATTGCGATAAGCATTACATATATCTTATATGTACAACCTACCATCCAGCTCACCCTCATAGAATGCTCAGGATGCCTGAGGCTCGGAAGTTGAATGCTTTATGAACAAAGAGTCCAGCATCCATGTCAAAAATGAAAAAAATAAAAAATAAAAAATTCACTGCTAATGCATTTCAGACCTAACTTTACACATAGTCTTGACTAAGGCTATGAGTAAAGACCTCAGTTAGGGTTGAAACATGTTCGCAGTGTATTTTTTCCACTGTATCCATGGCATTCTATTGATGCTTGAATAAATTCAGATTTTACTACATTTTGGTTTTGGATGTCAGACTTATTCCTTCATATTTTACAGTAAACCTGGTTAGAAAATATCGTTACAGCTATGCAGACCATTTGGAGAGAAAGGTGCATTTTTGGTTTAGACCAACATATTGCCCTTTGTGAAATGAATCTAGAGAAGTGTACAGGAACTGAAATAAAACATTCTTCACTTGAGGCGACCAGAAAAAAAATAAAATAAACATATTTTAAAATTAAAGGGACTGCTATCAACATGGCCTCCAGCAACCTATCGTAGAATATGTCTAGTATGGGTTGTCTCCATTTGTACAGCTGCTAAGGGGAAAGTGTAGGGGATGGTCAAGGTGTCACTATACTGGGCAGCACAATGGCTCAGTGGGTAGCACTGGTGCCTTGCAGCATTTGGGTCCTAGGTTTAAATCTGACCAAAGACAACATATGCATGGAGTTTGTATGTTCTCACAGTATATGCTTGGGTTTTCTCTAGGTACTTTGGATTCCTCACAGTTAGAGTTGAGCGGACACCTGGAAGTTCAGGTTCGACAGGTTCGGCCGAACTTCACAAAAAAGTTTGAGTTCGGGACCCGAACTTGACCCGAACTTGACCCCGAACCCCATTGAAGTCAATGGGGACCGGAACTTTGGAGCACTAAAATGGCTCTAAAAAAGTCATGGAAAAAGCTAGAGGGCTGCAAAAGGCAGCAAAATGTGGTTAAGAGCATGGCAAGTGCTCTGCAAACAAATGTGGATAGGGAAATGACTTAAAATAACATAAAATATGTAAAAATAAAAAATTACAATCTTAATCTAGGAGGAGGAGGTCCATATGGAGTAGGAGGTTGAGGAGGCGATGGATGTGGCAGTGTAGGTGGAAGCGGCGGTGGAGGAGGAGGAGGTAGCCTACACTGCTTTTTTGTTTTGTTTCTTATTTTATTATTATTATTTTTTGTATCAATTTGGGTAGACCGCAAAACATTGGGAAATATAAAAAATAAAACAAACAGAAAGTGCGCTGGAGTACAACAATGGCTGGGTGAGGCCAGGCTAAACAAACGTTAAGACGATACACTGGATGCAGGGCAGGCCAGCACCTCCAAGGCGTAAAGGGCAAGCTCAGGCCATGTGCCCAATTTGGAGACCCAGAAGTTGAATGGGGCAGACCCATCAGTCAGTACGTGTAGGCGTGTGCACACATACTGCTCCACCATGTTGCTGAAATGCCGCCTCCTGCTAAGACGTTCCATATCAGCTGGTGGTGCAGGTTGTTGTGGCATGCTGACAAAACTTTTCCACATTTTGGCAATGCTAACTCTGCCTTCTGAGGTGCTGGCGGTTCCCTAGCTGTATTGGCGACCTCTTCCTCCTCAGCCTTCGCCTTGTGCTTCCACTGAGCCCCCGCTGTCAGGTGGGAATGCCATCAGCAGCACGTCGACCAGCGTGCACTTGTAGTCGCGCATCTTCCGATCAGTAACAGACATTTTTACTAAATTTAGTTGCCTGTCAGCAATACAGAGCAGGGGTTTTTCACCGGCAAAAATGGGTTAATGTCAACCATCAATGGAACAGACTATTTTACAAAAATTATGTCCCGGTCACCTATGCAGAGCAGGGGTTTGTATACGGCAAAAAAGGGTAAAATGTCACCTGAGAATGTAACAGATGATTTTTAGAAGTTTAGGTCCCTGTCACCTATGCAGAGCAGGGGTTTATTCAAGGCAAAATTGGTAAAATGTCACCTAAGAATTAAACTGATGCTTTTGCATCCTGCTCCCTCTTTTTCCGTGCTGGTGCCTCTGTGCGACCACCGCCTCTTCCTCCAAACTGCACATGTCACTCACATGATCTTGATTCCATGTGAGGTCTAGTACCTCATCGTCCTCCACATCATCTTCCACCCACTCTTTACCCCTGCCCCCCTTGTCGGTCTGCACACTGCAAAAACCAGCAGCAGTTGTCACCTGTGTTTTGTCATCATCCGAGACGTCCTCCCATGTACTCATCCTGAAACATAAGTGGTTGGGCATCGGTGCACTCAATCTCTTCCACAAGAGACTGCTGTATGACTTGGGGCTCAGACTGCTTGACTGATTTGCAAGGGAATGAGGTGAAAGACTGATGTCCATGGGCTACAGGTGCCAACTCTGATCTTTCAGCAGGGGACTGGGTGGGAGACAATGTGAAGGAACTGGAGGCACTGTCAGCCACCCAATCTACTATCGCCTGTACTTGTTCTGGCCTCACCATTCGTAGAGCCGCATTCGGCCCTACCAAATACCTCTGAAGGTTCTGGCACCTACTCGCACCTGAGGAAAGTGTTTCACTTGGGTGTGTAGCTGGCACAGATTGACCACGTCCTCTCCCTGCAACAGGAGTTCCACCAACACTAGCAGCACCACGACCAGGGCCACGTCCCATGTTTGACGCTCTCCTCTTTTTTTGCGGTTACCCACCAAAGTAGCAGACGTTTTTACAATATTAAGTTCCTTGTGAACAATGCAGGGGTTTTTTGATGGCCAAAATGGGTTAATGTCATCCAACAATGGAACCGACAAATTTTAGAAATTTAGGTCCCTGTCACCTAGGCAGAGCAGGAGTTTTTTGACGGAAAAAATGGGTTAATGTCACCCAACAATGGAACAGACGAATGTTTTAAACTTATTGCCCGGTCTGCTATGCAGTGCAGGCAACAAAGGTACTTTATTGCCCAAAAAAAGTTTTTTTTCTCACACACAATGAAACAGAATGATTTAACTGTAATTCTTTAACTACCAGAAATGCATCACAGGGCAAAAAGGTACTTTATTGCCCCCCAAATTTTTTTTTTTTTTTAGCCCAGAAAAAGTTTTTTTTTAACCCTAAATGATGTATTTAACTGTGATTATATTTTACTCTCACAAATGAAGCACAGGGGGTTTTTAACATAAAAAAATGGTTGATATGTCACCCCTACAATGGAACAGATGGATTTGTTGAATTTATGTGTCTGCCTGTCACATGTGCAGGCCTCAGAGGTACTTTACACCCAAAATAGGGAATTTGAAGCCCAAAAATGTAACAGCGGTATTTAATGGTTTTATTTGACTGACAGGAACGCAGCGTAGGCCGCAAATGTACTTTATAGCAACAAAAAATAGAATTTTTCACCATAAAATGTAACTGAAGTATTTGGCGGTTTTATTGGACTGTCAGAAATGCAGCACAAGACAAAAGGGTACTTTATTGCCCAAATTATAATTTTTTTTTAACCCTAAATGAAACTGATGGATTTAACTGTGATTATATTTCACAAATTAAGCACAGGGGTTTTTAACATAAAAAATGGTGGATATGTCACCCCTACAATGGAACAGATGGATTTGCTGAATTTATGTGCCTGCCTGTCACATATGCAGTGCAGGCCTCAGAGGTGCTTTACAACAAAAAATTTAAATATGTCACTCCACAATGAAACAGATGGATTTAACTGATTATATTTCACTCTCAGAAATGCAGCACAGGGGTACTTTACAGAAAAAAATGGGGCTATGTCACCCCCTGGGTCCCTGAACTCACAGATAGTATTATTTTCCCTTCCCCTGGCACATATGCAGTGCAGGTGCACTTTAAAAATTGGTATATGTCAGTCACTGAAGCACAAGAACAAGATTAAATGATTTTCCCTGGCACATATGCAGTGCTGGTGCACTCCTGTTGCACAAAATGGCCCCCGACGCCCACCTAACTAACAGACGGATTAAATTTTTTTTTTCAGTCTCACTCGGCTCAGGGCAGGGTACAAAAATTTTGCATTGCACCCCCAAAACAAAAAACACTGTAGATCGCTGACTGCACACCAAGTGCAGATATCAGAGTCTTTCCTAATCTCTTCATTAACAGCAGCAACATCCTATCCCTACAACTAATAAGAGCAGAGTGAAGTGCAGCACTACGTGACTCCAGCTTATATAGAGGCTGGGTC